>NC_133326.1:192872929-194263762 GCF_042186555.1 Aquarana catesbeiana
GAAATACTCAATTCAAACACATACATATATATAGAAGGGAATTGCGCAATCCTAAACCACATAAAGTGCTAATACTATAGACTTATTAAAACAAATGAAAAACCATAAAGTGATGTTGATCAATCAATTAGTGGAGAGCGATTAATAAAATTTATAAAAAAAAATGTGTTGTTTTGCGGTGTTATTTGAAAGTCCCAAAGACAAAACTTGAAGAAGTGATGACAAATGTTCATATAAGCTTCTGATGCAGCCCCTGGATATCTGCAATTTTAGCTAAAGGGTACTTTTATATCCCAGCAGAGAAAAACAAAGCCAGATGGCCTCTTACCAGACAAGATGGACCCCAAATTATAGGGGTCAAACACATTTGAAATGCACAGTGATCACCTGTGATGTTCCACTCGGTCTGCTCCAAACGTTAGCCACACTCTCCTCCGTCAGAGACAAAAAGGAATGATTAAAAAATTACAAACCTTCCAATCGATCTGCCTTGTATTTCTTCAGTATATGTGAAAGATTCAGAAAAGAGGAAACTTCATAGTGCAGTAGAAATGGTTGTTTTTTTCCATGTATTGCACATAAACAGTAAGAAATCAAGAAATCAATACAAACACAGCAGCAAGATTTTAAACTTCCAGCTAGTGCATGGTGACATCACAGAAAGTCTCTCCAACCGACGCGTTTCCCCGTAACAAGGATGCTTGTTACAGGGAAACACATTGGTTTGGAATTTTTTAATCAACCCTTTTGTCTCTGGCAGAGGAGAGTGGTTAACGTTTGGAGCAGACCGAATGGAACATCACAGGTGATCACTGTGCATATCAAACGTGTTTGACCCCTATAATTTGGGGTCCATCTTGTCTAAGAGGCCATCTGGCTTTGTTTTTTTCTGCTGGGATATTAAAGTACCCTTTAGCTAAGGGGTAAAGTTATATAAGAACTGTCATAAGCAAAGAAGCGTCACACGGTGGGAGCCTCCCATTGCGGTGGATCGGTCTTGGCTTTTTTTTTCTTTTTCGGTCCGGGTGGTGTAATAGAAGAAGATGAATGGACATCGTGGGACATTTTTATTTTTCTATTTTTTAATAAAGGACTTGTCCCCAAGCTGTGTCTTGTCGTTTTTAACATTTTGACACTTTTTTGTGAAATGGTCGGGGTACATTTGTACCCGTTACCATTTCAAATGGGGGAAGGCTGGGATCTGGGGTCCCCTTGTTAAAGGGGGCTTCCAAATTCTGATAAGCCCCCTGCCCGCATACCCCCACAACCACCGGGCAAGGGTTGTGGGGATGAGGCCCTTGTCCCCATCAACATGGGGACAAGATGCTTTGGGTGGCTATTCCAAAGCACCTGCCCCATGTTGAGGGCATGTGGCCTGGTATGGTTCAGGAGGGGGGGTGTTCTCTCGTCCCCCCTCTTTTCCTGCGGCCTGTCAGGTTGCATGCTCGGATAAGGGTCTGGTATGGATTTTGAGGGGGACCCCTATGCCATTTTTTAAAAAAATTTTGGAGCAGGGTTCACCTTAAAATCTTGGGGGGACCCCTAAGCCATTTTTTTTAATTGACGCAGGGTTCCCCTTCATTTCCAAATGAGACCCAAAGGGCCTGGTATGGATTTTAGGGGGACCCCACGCATTTAAAAAAAAAAAAAATTGGTTTGGGGTTCCCCTTAATATTCATACCAGACCCAAAGGGCCTGGTAATGGACTGGGGGGGATCCTATGCTCTTTTTTCCAATGAGTTTTATCTATATTGCCAAGACCCGACAATTCATTACAGCCGCAAGCAATTTTAAATGACAATTTTTCCTTTAGAAATGTCATTTTGCTATGGTACTGTTCTAAAACGGGAATAATGCGCCACTTTACAGGCATACTATAGACACCCCCCAGGCACAATGTTTAAAGGAATACTTAATTTTTATTGTTTCACTTTAAGCATTAAAAAATCACTGCTCCCGAAAAAACGTCAGCTTTTGAAAATTTTTTTGCATTGATACATGTCCCCTGGGGCAGAACCCGGGTCCCCAAACACTTTTTATGACAATAACTTGCATATAAGCCGTTAAAATGAGCACTTTTGATTATTCATGTTCGTGTCCCATAGACTTTAACGGTGTTTGTGTGTTCTTGACAAATGTTTTGCCTGTTCGCATGTTCTGCTGCGAACCTGAACAGGAGGGTGTTCGGCTCTTCCCTATTAAAGAGGTCTACAATTCTTTTAGGTACCTTTATACCCAGGTAGGTGAGGTAGAGGGGTGCCCAGGTAAACAGGAAAGTAGAGTGTAGCTGGGCTGTGGTGGAGAAGGGCAAAGAAGTATTAGGGCCTTGTGACTTTTAAGGATTAACTGATAGGCCAAAGACCAGAGATGTGGGCAAATTACATCAACAGGGGCAGAAGGTGAGGTAAGTGGCGATGTCAGAAAGATGAGATTAGATAGGGAAAAGTGTTTGTGGAAAGGCGTTTGTATCAGTTAACCATAGTGACATAGAAGTGTCATCCTGGTATAATTGATATGGGAAGAGTTGAAGATGTGCTTGGGACTTTAAATACACTGCTATGTACACTCAAATATGAATATATTAAACCAAATAATTATCTAAAGAGCATAATTATATTTTATAGAATTTAAAAAGCGCAGCACCAACATAGCTGCATACAGTACATTACAACAATAGGCGCACTAGTCCTTTGGACGGGTCAACTCGTTTCGTGGCTGCACCGCTTCTTCAGGACCAATCAGGTATAGTGCAGTAAAGGAACCTATTGATAATAGTAAATACAAGTCTGCAAAACACGGGAGCACAAATCAATATGATGATATTTATATGCAGCTATAATACATTATTACATCTTGGTCATATATTGGTATAGGTCAAATCATAATATCAAGATAAAGTACATTCATATACACATTAAAACATGCCTAATGTATGGTAGTATAAAAGATACAGTATATAGCAGTGGTCTATGATGTTATACCTGAATAGGATGGGAAAAAAAATTACAGTTTGTATTAAAAACGGTTACTCACCCCAATAGGTGGGACAACATGCAGGGTAATTTGGAGGGAGAGGTCACTGGTCCAACAGAGCCTACTGGCCCATGGGAGGATGACCCGCAGGCATAAAGGTAGTTTGTGGCCACAATGGTCTCCGCATGTTGTCCCATCTATTGGGGTGATTAAACATTTTTAATACAAACTGTAATTTTTTTCCCCCGTCCTATTTGGGTATAACATCATAGACCACTACTATATATCTTTTATACTACCATACATAAGGCGTGTTTTAATGTGTATGTGCTTTGTCTTGATATTATGATTTGACCTATACCAATATATGACCAAGATGTAATAATGTATTATAGCTGCATATACATATCATATTGATTTGTGCTATCCCCTTGTTTTTTAAACCTGTTTTTACTATTATCAATAGGTTCCTTTCCTGCACTATACCTGGTTGGTCCTGAAGAAGAGGAGCAGTCGTGAAATGTGTTGTCCCATACAAAGGACTAGTGTACCTATTGTTGTAATGTACTGTATACAGCTATGTTCATGCTGCGCTTTTTAAATTGTATAAAATAAAATTATGCTCTTCTAAATAATTCTTTGGTTTAATATATTCTTATTTGAATGTACATAGAAGTGTATTTAAAGTCCCAAATACATCTTCTACTCTTCCCATGTCAGTCTGGAACTCTCAGGGGGGCTCTCTTCTGCTGGTGTTATTATTTGATCTTTGGGCCACAGTACTGGCACCCACCAGCGGGTGGTTCCTGGCAGTGTGGAGCCGACATAATCTCCTGCAATCAGGCATCACCTGAGCCTGATTGCAGGAGTTATGTATAAATACCCGGAAAGTACACACACACTTTGCTTTGGTATCTTCCTTGCGCCCTGACCTGATTCTGTGAGCTCTGAACCTGATCCCTGTACCTGAACCGTCCCTCCTGTGATCCTGTTACCCTTACCTTTACCTTACAGCCTGATCCATCCTCTCCTTGTCCTGTTTGTTCCCTGTCCCCGTCTGCTGACCTCCCATTGATGACCCTGGTCTGGCTACGTTTATGATTCTGGTATTCCCCATTATATGTATATATCTGTCTGTTTATTATTTGTGGGTCTCTGTTTGTGGTGCTTGGTTGCACATTGTATTATATTGGAGGTGGTTATGTTTATATCATTCACTTATCTCAATAAATCACTATATTTTCACTTATATACGTTTCCTCTGTTGCGGTCCACAAAGTTCTGGTCTCACCTAAAACGTGACATTTATATATGGTGGCTACCCAGTAAAGGAAATCGGGCTGAAGCCCCAGCAATGTAGGATGTACTAAAGTGTACTATGTGCTATGGTTGGGAGACCATGTTGAACACTTTCCATATGTCAAGAGAGAGGAGACAGGTGGGGATTCAGCAAGTACGTGCCATGTAGATTATATGGGAGGCTCTGCAGATATTATCACTGGCCTGGTGCAATGGAATAAATCTCACTTGGTCTTTGTGGATCCAGGAACCAATGATAGTGTTAATTTGGGCCGCAAGAACCGTAGCTACAAGTTTGGTGTGTAGGTTAAGAAGGAAAATAGGTCTGAAGTTGGATCACAAGGTGGTATCAGAATTTGGTTTAGGGTTTCTGAATAAAAGTATTATGGCTGGAGCAGGGCGTTAAAGGCAAACGTAAGTATAGGGGCTAAAAGGTCAGCAAATTTTTTATAGTAAGTTGCTAATAAGCCATCGGACCTGGCTTCCGATCTCACATTACATTAGAGACCTCCTTAAAAACCAACATGCCCCCCCCCCCCCCCAAGCAACTGACTTTTTTTGAGAATCAGTTCCGGAAAGACCCATGCTCAAATGGGCTGATTTCTGATATTTATGCATCCTTTGTGAATACTTTTGATTCTGGGAAGCCTTCGTATGTGGCGAAGTGGGCAGTTGACCTGGGCAAAACCCTGGATCAGACAACTTGGAACAACATTTGGTTGGCCTCCTCCAAGTGTTCCCAAAATCTTGTCTCAAGAGAATGCTTTTAAATTACTTTCTCATTGGTATATGACCCCTGGTCACGAGTCCCAGTTTGTCCCTAACACATCCCCAATGTGTTTACGAGATTGTAGAGTAGTGGGGTACATAATTACATAGTTACATAGTTAGTCAGGTTGAAAAAAGACACAAGTCCATCTAGTTCAACCATAAAAATAAATAAATACTTTACTTCACATTCGGTGGACTTGCCCAAAGGCGATCTGTTTCTTCAGTATAGCAGCTTTGTTTAAACACCAGTGGAGATTGGTGGGCTTTGTTTTTTCCTGGTGGTCCGCCAAACATTGGCTAAGGCCTGGCATCAACAGTTCCTCCAGCTAGCTGAAGTTAAGTATCGACTCATGGGGAACATGTTGCACAAAAAGCTCACTTCCATTCTGAATGACACGCATGCCCAATTCCTCAAAGTATGGGAACCATGGCTCACACATCATTTTTTGCTTTCACCTGAGGATGAGAATAAGACTCCCATTGTGGTTACATGGTGGTCTCCTGCGGGACCCTTCCACCCTTCCCTTTCCCCTCTTCTCCTCTACCCCTCCTCTTTCTTCTCTCTTCTTCTTTCTCCTCACTTGCTGTGGTCTTCTTGTTTGTTTTATTTTTTCGTTCTTTAAGCCCCCAGTTTGTTCTGAGGGCGAATACTGCTCCCTCTGTAGGTTTGACGGTGGCCCCAACTCATCACAAGATGCATACCCTGCAAGTTCAACTGCTCCGCTACACAACTGTCTGTTTGAAGCTTGGCTGAGAGGCCTATTCACACGTTATTTTATCAGAAGCCATTCTGTGTTGCTCTGCTCTCGCTATTTACGACCCATTGGCCCCTATTGTATTGTGTTATATGGATCTGTTTTCTCACTACTTTTTTACATATTACCTATTGTACTGAGTCCAGCATCGAGTATTGTTGTAAGAGTGTTTGTATTGTATGATTTGGGGGGGTGATGGGGGATTTATATAAATATGGATACAGTACTTGGTTAGCGTCCACACAGATAAGCAGGATGCCTTATTTTTTTTAATCAAACACAAATCTTTATTGTGCAAAGAGAAAAATAATTTAAACAAAACAAAAAACTTTGAAAAAAAACTTTGAACAAAAGTAATCCAAAATTCAGTATGGTTGATAATGTTGGTAAAAAAAGTCATACAGCATTAGGCAAACAGGGTAGAGAATATAGGAGTATATATATACCTTTACATTCTAATACAGAAGTACAGAAGTAGGCATCTAATACAGAAGTATGAGTGCTGGACTGTGAGTACATAGACATAGCAGGAATGGGATTATGACTTAGTCCTCATTCGTACACGTGGTGTCTTTCTCCAACCAGCTGTCCCAGATTTTATAGTATTTGGTGGCAGCCTCTGTGAACATATAGTGCTTTCTTATAGGGAAGGGTGTCAATAACCGCCCCAATCCATTGATGGAGAGTGGGATTCCCCAATCCAGGCCTTAGCAATCAGCAGTCTAGACGTAAAGAATGTCTCCTGAAAGAAGGAGTTGGAATGTTTATCCTTCTCGGAGACAGGAATGAGGCCCAGGAGGCACTGCTTAGGGCAGAGAGTGAGAGGAGAGCCCATTTGGTTGTGTAAAAATTTAATTACTTGAGTCCAATACCCGTGGATAGAGGGACAGGATCACAATAAGTGATAGAATGTGCCGCTAGGTCCAAGGCATTTGGGACAGGTTGGATCTTGGCCTGTTTGATATTTGGACATACGGGTGGGTTTGAGGTAAGATCTGTGTAAGATATAGAGGTGGATGAGTCGGTCAGGGAGCGTGGGAGATACTGTTTTATGAACTTCAAAAATCTCTTCCCAGTCCTAATCCTCTTATTGCACCAACATCCTCCACCCAGCGGGAATTCAGTTGATAAGCTAGGGCAGCGGCAGCAGAAAGCACCAGGTGGTTGTAAAAAAATTGAGATAAGTTTCTTGGGGTCTTGACCCATGATCAGATCAACTAAATAGAGTGTTTCAAGGCTGGGGATGGAGTGATCTGAATTGAGTAGTAAGCGCATGGTGCAGTTGTAATTAACGGAAAAACATGTGGTTTTGTAGTCCAAATCCAGCCTTGAGGTCCTGAAACGATTTGATCCCACCATCTGTCAGAACATCTGAGAGTAAGATGACCCTGTGATCAATCCAGAGTTCATAATCTGGTATTGAGAGTAGTTTATGAAGCTGCAGATTGTTTAACAGGAGTGTATGGTTGTGGAATGGGGGAGCTTCTGTGTAATGAAGGGCCAGTTACCAGACCTTTCAGTGATGGAAAAGCATGCTGCCCTTGTCACCCACTTGGGGCACTGCCCGGGTACCAGAAAGAAGGACTTGGAGGCCTGTGGGACAAGAGTTTTTGAGGACACACTAAGGTGATGTATCTGTCTTTGTCATCTTTAACGAAGTAGAAAAAATGGGAGAGTTTGGAGGCAACATAATATAGAGCAAGTCCCGCCTTTTCTTTTTTCTTTTTTTTCCTACATATCGAATCGGGATGGAGAAAGGGGTTTGAACGCCCCCTACTACCTCATTTAAAGTCCCACTTTTCTGGTCTTTTTTATTTATAATATAGAACAAGTTCAGGTAGGGCAGTGCTGCCTAGTGTTGAGGGGCTTTTCGGAGTTCACCAGGATAGCTTGTGATGGGAGGCACCCCATACAAATGTGTTTAATATGGATTCCACACACCTAAAAAAAGTGAATGAGGATGTATAGAGGGGCATGTCAAACGAAATAGAGAAGCTTGAGGAGTAGAATCATTTTCATTAAGTGTAATTTGTAAGGGCACGGGATACTTGAATGCCTAGATATCTGATTTGACTTGCTCTCACCAACGGATGGGCTGCTTGATCAGCTGTAGGGGCAGTTATGTCCAGAGGGAGAATTTTGGATTTGGCCCAATTAATTTGCAGACCCGAGAACTCCCCAAAATGTTGAATGAGTTGCAGGGCGGCAGATAACAATTAGCTGGCATCCTCTAAATAAAGGAGCATATCATCCGCATATAGACTTATAGTTTTGGTAATCTTCCCTAGGCAGAGGCCTCTAATATCTGGGTGTGCCCTAATGGCAATGACTAGGGCTCCACTGCCAAAGCATACAGCAGTGGATACATAGGGCAGTGTTGACGGGTGCCCCGGGAAACAGGGAAGGAGTCTGATATTTTACCATTGACTTGAATCCTGGCCATGGGAGCAGGTATAATAATTGAAGCCATTTAATAAACTTGGGGCCAAACCCAAATCTGTGAAGACACTCCCATAGATACATCCACTCCACACCCAATCAAATGCTTTAGCTTGGTCTACACTAACCACCACCCTAGAGCCTGCATGGGCATGAGTGGATTAGGCGTTCATAAAGAGACGTCGAAGGTTAAAAGCTGTGTGTGTATATAATGCTTTTAGCTTGGAGGCGAGTACCTTTTTAAATTGGGCATAGAATACCAGGGGAAGCCCATCCGACCCCGGTGCCTTGGAGGGTGGGAGGTGAGCCAGAGCCTCCACTATATTCTCAATAGATATCGGAGCCTCCAAAATACTAATCTGAGAAGGGGTCAATGTGGGAAATGTAACCGTTTGCTGAAAAGCAGACATTAAGACATGCCATAACACAGTGGATAAAAAATCCTAAAGAGGAAGGTATATGCTGGATACCCATGGGATTAAGGTAGTAGATGGGGAGGGAAGCAGGAGGAAAAGGGAATGTAGGATACGAAAAACATTGGCCAAACTAACCATAAACAATAGGAATATATTAAGTTGGTTTGGGTCCAGAAGACTGGCCCTCAAGATCAAAGTGCTGACGCCAAGTGACCCACAATGCACTATGCGCTGCATAGTGCATTCTAGGGCCCTAACTGGATGAAGCCTTTCACCTGACCGCTGTTCAGGTGCAAGACTTTGCCAATAAGGGCATAGAGCATTGTCAGAGCCCTGGTTGGACAAAGTGATAATGACTTTGTCCAATCACGGGCTCAGTGCTCATAATCTCACTCCACACTATAAAAGATTCCTTCCCACAGGAAGATTTTGCAGTGTGTTGTTGGAGTGGCGATAGATAGAGCAGGGCTCAGTTTGCTACTAGCGAGTTAGTGTGTTCACTTATATTGACTCTGAGTGTAGAGTGTTAGTGTAGTGTTAGTATAGTGTGTGAGTGTAGTGTCTTAGTGTAGTGCAATGTTGAACACAGCATTACATAACATCTAGTGCTGCATATAATGCCGTATACCCTTTTTTTGGTTTCTGTTTTTTTTTTTTGTCTTGCCTCCTTTTTTTTAAATTGTCAGCAGCAGTTTTTTTGATTGCGACGCTGGTGTTCCCCCTCTTTTTATTTATTATTTATTTTTTATAGTTTTTACATTTCTGTCAGCGTCAGTCCTCAATTTAAAGTGCACCAAACACCACTTTTCATTCAATAAAGTGCATCCAATCACACATTTCCCAGTTTCTATTAAATAAGCCCCCCCATCATGCCTGGGAGGCCAACAAGGAGAGGCAGACTATTCCATGCCACTATGAGGGGGCCAGCAGCATCTGGTGGACATGGTCCATCCTGAAGGCAGGGCACATTTGCCTCTGTGTAGTGATGTTGCCCGTGCTATCCAGCCACAACATGCAGAGGAGGTGATGAACTGGCTTACTAAACCATCCTCATTCTCCTCATCCTCTATGACCCAACCTGGCACTAGTGCGCAGTCCACCACAGCTGCCAGAGTGGCTTATTCTGCTTGTCCACAGCTACTCTTGCCATAGCCCAAGCATCATGCATGGAGGAGTCAGCTGAATTATTTGAACACAGCATCAGTCACTTGCTTCTTAAGGATGCACAGACATTACTTGATTCTGATGTTGAGGTAGAGGAAGGGAGTAACATGAGCCTATGGAGAGGGGAGAACACTGATAAACAACAAATTGGCAGTCATGCTCCCCCAGCCGCAGTTTATTGCCAAGATGGCTCCAGTGATTATGAGGATAGAGGGGTTGATGATAATGAGTTCACTGACATGACTTCGGTGTCAGATAGAACAGAGGAGGAAAGTAAGGGGGAGGTACAACCCCAACGAAGCAGGATGTCCTCCAGAGGCAGCCATCATGGATGAGTAGAGAGCAGCCACCCCATTCCATCAGATTTTGGAGCTGTTATCTCCCGGCCCACTTCTCACAGTTTAGCTGTGTGGGCCTTTTTTACAGGGATGATGGTATAGCAAAGGATGTCACAGGTCTTTGCAACACGTCTATCAGCAGCACACCACCAGCTGTAGAGTATAGAAGGCAAATTTCTCTGCCCCAGCTGCTGCATCGAAAAAAAAAAAGAAATACACTGCCTGCCACCTACATGCCCAGTGTCTAAATTCCAGCTTGTCCAAATAAAGAAAGCTTGCAGGGGAAATTGTCATTTTTTCTTTATAAATGTCAGTTTTGCTGCAGCAGGTTCTATACACAGTACAGATGTGCCAATTTACATGCAGACTAAGGGGACCCCCCCCAGGCACTACATTTAAAGGAATTTTTCATTTTTATTGTTTCTCTTTAAGCATCATTAAAATCACTGTTCCTTTAAAAACAATCTTTTTTAAAAGTTTTTTTTGCATTGGTACATGTCCCCTATGACAGTACCCGGGCCATACCCTTTTTATGACCAATAACTTGCATATAAGCCTTCACAATTGGGACTTTACATTTTTAAAGTTCGGGTTCCATAGACTTTAATAGGGTTTGCGGTTCGGGTCCGAACTTTTGCGATGTTGAAGAGTTTTGGTGAGAACCGAACTGGGGGATGTTCGGCCTATCTCTACTGCTTGGAAGAAACACAGAGGGCTACCCAGCAAGTGAGATTGCAGTGACTAACCCACAGCAGTATTCAGACATTACAAGTACACAACGGAAGAAGAAACTAAGAATAAAACAATGAGAGGTAAGAACTAAACCTGGCAAGGTATGGGCACCCAAAGCTTGCTTAAATGTGGGAAAAACCATGAAAAACCATGATCTACGGATTCATAGTGAAGAGGGTCAGGTAAAAGCGAATCCAGGTTTAATGATTAAAAGGAGAGGCGATAGGAATGAATTGTGCTCTAGGTATCCGTGTTGGGTGTGACAGACCAAAAGTATCCTAAGTGGGGGTCTGGCCTGGCCAGAGCTAGTTTAGCAAACTTTTACTAACTCACAGCTGAATAATACTCCAATTTCAGGATGTGTGGGCAAAGAACTATTTTAAAGGGCGAGTTTTGCTATGGTTAAGGGAGACATATCTATGAAGAGCTGGTAGTGGTAGCCCTGAAAGACAGGAGACTCTTTCCCACATGCTGAGATCAATAATTGGTCTTCTGTGCCATAATAATGTAGTTTATAACATCCCTGGGTGGGCCCTCAGGTGAGCGCCCTATAGACGAGATCCATTTCAAGTCGTTCCATGGGAATGAATGGCAGGAATTTTTGGAAGAGGACAGTGGCAGTAAATTAAAGATCAAGTACAGTCTCAAGGATGCCACGAATGTGAATATTGGATCACCTACTGTAGATCTGTTCTCAAAATCTTGTAGGCAGGTGTGAAGCACTAAGTCCTTCTCTCTGAGCATTTCTAGTTCGCTGGAATGCTGGAATGGCATTGAGTAGCTGTTTTTAAGATGTCCCCCCAATCCTCAAGGTCTGCTGTGCGTTTTCAAAGGTCATGGATTTCACGAGAGAGGTGATCAGTAATTTAGTCAGTAGGTTTAGTTTAGTCATTAAGAGCCTTTTGTAACATTATCCAAACTGTTTCAGGATAGTTTGTGTGGAGATGTTTCTGTAAAGGTGTTTGAGATGCTGGTGCTGTTTACATCTGTGTCCTTTCCCTCACATGAGGCAGAAGAAGCTGCAGTGAGCTGACACTGAAAAGCTCTGCTTGGAGGAAGGAGGTGTGCCATTTTAGCAGTGGCCCAGGTGAGTGTTTCCTTGATGGATTTTGGTTTTGTTTTAGGGCGAGTGCCGGCATGCACCATTGTGCCAGGTGCCCGTTTAATACTGGAGAGCTCATGCTGAAGCTGTATGATCACCAATGTGCTGCACTGCCTGCTGATTACTCCTGTGGGTTGCAGAGCTTTAGGCTAATGTGCTAATGCACAAATGCATCCCCTTAAAAACAAAAAAATTTTAACAAACATTGGATTTTTACATAGTTTTGGGTAGCATTCATACCCAGATTGCCAAAAAGTGGATGGAAAGGACAGAGTGGATATCCATAAATTTGCATTTATTTATGGATAGTCACTCAGCCCTTTCCATCCACCTCTGAACCTGCCAACCACCTCTGAACCTGCCCCTGCAGAGCTGATAGAACCTCTGCCCCAGTGTGGCTCCTGTCCCCCAAGCACACCAGCTCAAGCACCGCGTGGCATCTTTTGGCCTGCATACTTGCGTAGCCCCTTGAACGCCTACAGAGCACCGCTGGTTCCGAGGACAAAGCACAGGAAGAGGCCATGGAGGAAGAAGAAGAGGAGGGGGTGGAGGAGAGAGGTGTGTCAGAATCATTAGTAGTGGCATTTTGGAGGCGTGGTGGCGGAACAACCTCCAACACTACTGCACCTTGTCCTGCATCCTTCCTAGCTGCCAGCAGAGTCACCCAATGCACCGTGAAACTTAGGTAACGACCCTGTCCATGCCTGCTGGACCATGAGTCAGCGGTAATATGCACCTTACCGCTAACCTCCCTGTCCAGCGAGGCATGGACATTGCCTTCCACAAGCCGGAATCGCCTTCCGTGAGAAAAAGTGGCGCTGGGTACCTGCCACTGAGGAACCGCACATTCCACAAACTCACGGAAGGGGGCAGAGTCTACCAACTGAAAAGGTAGCAGTTGAAGTGCTAGCAATTTTTCCAAGCTAGCATTCAACGGTTGGGCATGTGGATGGTTGGGAGCGAACTTCTTTCGGTGGTGCAGCAGCTGGGGCAGGGAAATTTGCCTGGTACAATCTGACGTCGGTGTACTGAAAGCAGATTTCCCACAAGTACTTGGCTGTGACACACCTAATTCTACACCTTCATTCCTCTCAGTGCAGGTCTCAGACTGAAGGTACAGTGGGGTTGGAGATCTCAGCTGATGAGGAGCAAGGAGAGGTCCTCTTTGTTTTTTGGTGTGGGTCTTTTAGATACGCTAACCAACTAACTGCATGGCAGGTCAACATATGTCTGGTCAAGCATGTGGTGCCCAAGCAGGAGATGTTTTGGCCACGCGAGATATGCTTGAGACATATGTTGCAAATAGCAGCGGTGCAATCTGATGTACCCGACTCAAAAAAGGCCCACACCAAAGAACTTTTGGAATAACGCGCAGAGGCAGCAGCGCCCTGCACATGCGGAACTTTGCGGTGTGATGCAGTCAGTGTGCTGCCCTTAGGCTGGCCCCTGGAGGGCATTCTGCCTCATTGGTGATGTGCCTCCTCCTCCTTCTCTCTCCTATCAGGCACCCACGTTGAGTCAGTGACCTCATCATCCCCTCCCTCCTCATCACTGGAGCAAACCTGGCAGTATACTGCAGCAGGGGGAGCATGACTGCCAGATTGCTGTCCTTCTTGGGCACCCCTTCTGTCCGTGCTCACGTTACTGCCTTCATCTAGCTCAGTATCATCATCAGAGCCTTCTAAACGCTGGGCATCCTCCTGGAGCATGTACTGTGGTACTGTGGTCACTGTGGTCAAAGAGTTCAAGGGACTCCTCAGGAGGACATGGTGGGGCTAGGGAAGGAGTCACTGATGCCATTGAGCCGAGGGAAGAGGCCGCGTTGGCAGCTGCTTTGCCAGACAAAGTACCCTGAGCATGGGTGAGAGAGGATGAGGAGGATGAGGACGGCTTGGTCATCCACTCAACCAAGTCTTCCGCATGTTGCGGCTCAACACGGCCAGCTGCCGAAAAAAAGGCCAAGCATGTCCCACTGCCACGTGCTGATGAGGATGCACCGTCTCCACGACCAGCACTGTTGCCTCTAGACACAGAGCCTGCTTGCCCTCTTTTATTGGCTTGTTACTGTCTGCCTCTCCTTGTTAGCCTTCCAGACATACTAATGGCCTGCAGTGAGATGTAGCTGCAATAAGCTGGTATATACATATATATATTTATATATATATATATATATATATATATATATATATATATATATATATACTGATACTGCAGCTAGCAAAATCAACTGCCTGCCTGTAGTATGAGAACACCACCAATCTTCTACAGGTAGCTTTAGATGAACACTGTGCAGAGGACGCACTACACTAACTTGTAGCTTTAGCTGAACACTGTGCAGAGGACGCACTACACCAACATTAAAATAATGTAGCTGCCTGCGGTAGTGATAGGATCAGGAAAACACCACCAACCTTCTACAGATAGCTTTAGCTGAACACTGTGCAGAGGATGCACTACACTAACGTTAAAATAATGTAGCTGCCTGCGGTAGTGATAGGATCAGGAAAACACCACCAACCTTCTACAGGTAGCTTTAGCTGAACACTGTGCAGAGGTTGCACTACACTAATTTGTAGCTTTAGCTGAACACTGTTCAGAGGATGCACTACACTAACTTGTAGCTTTAGCTGAACACTGTGCAGAGGTCGCACTACACTAACTTGTAGCTTTAGCTGAACACTGTGAGGAGGATGCACTACACTAACTTGTAGCTTTAGATGAACACTGTTCAGAGGATGCACTACACTAACTTGTAGCTTTAGCTGAACACTGTGCAGAGGTCACACTAAACTAACCTGTAGCTTTAGCTGAACACTGTGAGGAGGACGCACTACACTAACTTGTAGCTTTAGCTGAACACTGTGCAGAGGTCGCACTACACTAACTTGTAGCTTTAGCTGAACACTGTGAGGAGGATGCACTACACTAACTTGTAGCTTTAGCTGAACATTGTGAGGAGGATGCACTACACTAACTTGTAGCTTTAGCTGAACACTGTGCACTACACTAACTTGTAGCTTTAGCTGAACACTGTGAGGAGGACGCACTACACTAACTTGTAGCTTTAGCTGAACACTGTGCACTACACTAACTTGTAGCTTTAGCTGAACACTGTGAGGAGGACGCACTACACTAACGTGTAAATAATGTAGCTGCCTGTGGTAGTGATAGGATCAGGAAAACACCACCAACCTTCTACAGGTAGCTTTAGCTGAACACTGTGAGGAGGTCGCACTACACTAACTTGTAGCTTTAGCTGAACACTGTGAGGAGGACGCACTACACTAACTTGTAGCTTTAGCTGAACACTGTGCAGAGGTCACACTAAACTAACTTGTAGCTTTAGCTAAACACTGTTCAGAGGACGCACTACACTAACTTGTAGCTTTAGCTGAACACTGTGAGGAGGACGCACTACACTAACTTGTAGCTTTAGCTGAACACTGTGAGGAGGACGTACTACACTAACTTGTAGCTTTAGCTGAACACTGTGCAGAGGGCACACTAAACTAACTTGTAGCTTTAGCTGAACACTGTGAGGAGGACGCACTACACTAACTGTAAATAGTCTAGCTGCCTGACTGTGGTACTAATAGGATCAGAAGAACACCAGCAATTTTCTTCCGGTAGCTGAAAATACTGTAACAACACAAGCCTGCCTGTCAGTAAGAAGATAATAACAGGAACGGATCTAGCTAAACTGAATACAGTGTATATATATATATATATATATATATATATATATATATATATATACAACACCTGGGATGCATATATATACACAATACACTGTAAGTGCAGCTAACTCACTGACTGTCCTGCCTAATCTATCTAACTTAAATCAAATGACACTGTCTCTCTGTCTCTGTCTCTCAACGCCGGAACACACACTACACAGGGCCGCTGTGCAGGCGACCTTATATAGTGTGGGGCTTGTACTAAACCCCCTGAGCCATAATTGGCCAAAGCCACCCTGGCTTTGGTCAATTACAGCTCTCTCTACAGACGGCGCTGTGATTGGCCAAGCATGCGGGTCATAGTGCATGCTTGGCCAATCATCAGCCAGCAATGCACTGCAATGCCGCAGTGAATTATGGGCCATAACGCGTCACACGAATTTGGCGCGAACGGCCCATATCGTTCGCAATTCGGCGAACGGGCAAACAGACGATGTTCGAGTCGAACATGGGTTCGACTCGAACATGAAGCTCATCCCTAGAGGGCAGAAGAACAGTGATGCTAGGCGGGCGGCCCGCCTAGCATCACCGCTCTTCTGCCCTCACAGCATGTTGAATGTCGCAGGTGCAGAGGGGAGCAGAGAGATGATATCATCTCTCACTGCCCCGCATCTCCGCTCTCCTTCCATTACTCAAGAACGACCACTGAACCAGTGCCACCAATGCAGTGACAATCCACATCTGGTGGCACTGACAGGTGACATGGCAAGTGGCATTCCTCATCTGGTGGCACTGGCAGGTGATGTGGCAAGTGGCATTCCTCATCTGGCACAGGCAGGTGACATGGCAAGTGGCATTCCTCATCTGGTGGCACAGGCAGGTGATGTGGCAAGTGGCATTCCTCATCTGGTGGCAGCCAGCGTGGCAAGTGGCATTCCTCATCTGGTGGCAGGCAGCGTGGCATTCCTCATCTGGTGGCAGGCAGTGTGGCAAGTGACATTTCTCATCTGGTGGCATGCAGCGTGGCAAGTGTCATTTCTCATCTGGCGGCAGGCAGCGTGGCAAGTGACATTCCTCATCTGGTGGCAGTCGATGTGGAAAGTAACAAGCTGCATCTGGTGGCAGGCAACATGGAAAGTGACACACTCAGGGCTCCCACTGATTCTGCATTATGGTGAGTTGAACTATTTAATTTTATATTAAAATGTAATATAAGAAATAATGCGCTTCAATCATCCTGACACCATGTCAACCATGGTGCTGTGATGATTGAAGCGCCAACAGCAGAACACCAGCTATTACCCTGATGAATTGCCCGTGAAAAATCGCTTATCCCCCCGCCTGTGTGTATATCCCCCTCGCCGGGCCTTGGCACAATTTCCTTCCACGCAGCCGGTCCCCGGTGCCAAAAAGTTTGGGGACCACTGGCCTATGCCATATTTATGTAGGCAACAATTCTTTTTTTCAGATACTCAGAGAGTTCTTTGCCATGAGGTGCCATGTTGAACTTCCAGTGACCAGTATGAGAGAGTGAGAGCGATGTCATTAACCTTGGAATACTGGATTGTCATGAAGCTTGGAATACTGCAGTATTTCTCCTTTGATTCTATTGCACAGTGGGGGGTCTTCTGCCCTGTCTTAAGGCTAACCCCCTCCAGACGGCTCCATGGTCTGAAAGGAAGGCATTGTTCTGTGTTTGACCATTTGTTTATGTACTTTAATTACCCCCTGGGGCTTCTCTGTGTCATTACACATATCAGTCCTCCTATTCAAGCTATTGGACCAATCTCTGCTGACCCTGTTTCAAGTCCTCATGTGCATGGACAAGAGGACCTGAGTGAAGACTAGAGTGTACTTTACAATTGACCAATAGGAAAGTGGTTGTTGGGGCAGGGTGTTCAAACTGCTGTGTATAAAAGTGTGTTGTGTGCATCAATAAAAGTGAGATTCCTATTTGAACTTACATACAGCCTGCCTGGTGTTTGTTCTGAGCTTTCACAACTGGATTTGAACAGCACATAGCTGTAGTTCGATTCCCGGAGCATCGGATGACCGAACCATCAGATGTTGCAATCTGATTCAATAGCCACAGAGGAGTGTCGGGAGAGTGGAACCGATGCCAGAGAATCGGCAGTGGAAAATGTGGAGATCGCTATCCCCAAAACTTAAGTGCTGACAACAGGGCAGAGCTCTGCTAACCTCTGCCCAGCACTGATAGCATCTTCTGGGTTCCACGGAGAGGAAATGGTGAACCTTTATCCCCAGACACCAGTTGCAGAGACAGGGGATTTGATAGACTTTTCTGCTGAGGAAGAACAACCTGGTGAGCATCCAGCAGAAGGAGAGCTGTTTTTAGGGCCAAACTTCACTGTGCTCTGCCCAGCACCAACAGCAGTATCTGTGGAGTCACAAGGAACTTCCCCAGCTGAAGCACTGATCACTGGACAGAGGTTCCAAGACCTCTGCCCCACATCTGTGGCAGTTCCGGAGGCTCAGGGTGAGAAGGAGGTGGTCAAATCCCAGAAGCAGATCAGGATACAGGGGGAGAAGGGAGAGGAGGTGTTCGTCATCCCTCCCCAACAGTTGGCCGGGTAGAGGAAGCGGTCTTTCCTCCCCAGCAAAGATCCGTGCACCTGGGAGACAGTACCACAGACATATCGTCCCAACATCCAGATGAGGGAATGTAAAAGGAAGCAGCCGGCTCACCTCCCCAATGGCAGTTACACAGTTTGTGAGTGGAGGAAGCCAGCCTCTTGCCCCAACGGTTAGCCAGAGCGGAGGATGTGGAATCCCCAGAAGAAGTGCTGGCAACAGGGCAGAGTGCTGCTGGCCTCTGCCCTCAACTAACAGAAGAGGGAGTTCCTGTGGTAGTAAATGGGACTTTGGTCTCCACTGACACAACCCCAGAAAATGGTGTGACACTGAGGCAGGAGGATTTCAGCCATGCTTTGCAAGCACTGTGGGATTTTCACCTACTAAAAGTGGATGGGACTTCAGTCCTCACTTGTATACCCCAGGGATGCTGGGCAGTCAGCCCAGATCCCCAACAGCATGATGGAGTGAGCCCAGTCACCCTGTCTTCTCTCCAGCGGCTGAAAGGACTCCAGGGAGAAGGGCCAGTCCAGGCCTGTCCCCAGTTGCGGGCATGTTCTCTGAGAGAGGCAGAGGTTGGCTGGGTAAGTAATGCTCTGTTTGGAATAATTTGTTTGGGGTACTGTGTGGGTACAGGCATTAGGGGACTGGAACAATAGACTAACTTCAGAGTAAATCCGTCTGGGGTCTCCTCCTGTGTTAGTCATCTGCCAACAAGGGAGAAATGTGACAGACCTAGCCAGGACAGAGGCTTTTGTACGGGACTGAATGCTAGCCTCTTGCCGACCGATCGTGGGCCCTGGCATTTGGGGGAACGGTGCTCTTTGTGAGCTGTATGCCTGAGGACCCTTGAGGTGGTGTTACTTTGGATTTAGGTCCATATCCCCCCAAGAGACACAGACTATGGGAACCCTGTATTTGCCATATTACACAGAGTGACCGATTCATACTGTTGGAACCTTAAGACTACTTTTCCAACATCCTCGAGTTGACCTGTTCGGGGTCCCACTGTGGCTGTTGGACTGTTTCCCAGGGGGGAGTATTGTCATGAACCTTGGAATACTGGATTGTCATGAAGCTTGGAATACTGAAGTATTTCTCCTTTGATTCTATTACACAGTGGGGGGTCGTCTGCCCTGTCTTAAGGCTAACCCCCTCCAGACGGCTCCATGGTCTGAAAGGAAGGCATTGTTCTGTGTTTGACCATTTGTTTGTTTATATACTTTAATTACCCCCGGGGGCTTCTCTGTGTCATTACACATATCAGTCTTCCTATTCAAGCTATCGGACCAATCTCTGCTGACCCTGTTTCAAGTCCTCATTTGCATGGACAAGAGGACCTGAGTGAAGACTAGAGTGTACTTTACAATTGACCAATAGGAAAGTGGTTGTTGGGGGCGGGGTGTTCAAACTGCTGTGTATAAAAGTGTGTTGTGTGCATCAATAAAAGTGAGATTCCTATTTGAACTTACATACAGCCTGCCTGGTGTTTGTTCTGAGCTATCACAACTGGATTTGAACAGCACATAGCTGTAGTTCGATTCCCGGGGCATCTGATGACCGAACCATCAGATGTTGCAATCTGATTCAATAGTCACAGAGGAGAGTGGAACCGAGTGAGCAGGGGCTCGTTACAAGCGATAACACCAAATTTAACACAACTGATCCCCATTCACACCTGAGACCTTGTAACACTAATGAGTCACATGACACCGGGGAGGGAAAATAGCTAATTGGGCCCAAGTTGGACATTTTCACTTAGGGTTGTACTCACTTCTGTTGCCAGAGGTTTAGACATTAATGGCTGTGTGTTGAGTTATTTTGAGGGGACAGCAAATGCACACTGTTATACAAGTTGTACACTCAGTACTTTACATTATAGCAAAGTGTAATTTCTTCAGTGGTGTCACATGAAAATATATAATAAAATATTTAAAAGATGTGAGGGGTGTACTCACTTTTGTGAGATACCGTATATGTATGTATATATATATATATATATATATATATATATACACATATACAGTGGGGACGGAAAGTATTCAGACCCCCTTAAATTTTTAAACTTTGTTATATTGCAGCCATTTGCTAAAATCATTTAAGTTCTTTTTTTTCCTCATTAATGTACACACAACACCCCATATTGACAGAAAAACAGAATTGTTGATATTTTTGCAGATTTATTAAAAAAGAAAAACTGAAATATCACATGGTCCTGAGTATTCAGACCCTTTGCTCAGTATTTAGTAGAAGCACCCTTTTGATCTAATACAGCCATGAGTCTTTTTGAGAAAGATGAAACAAGTTTTTCACACCTGGATTTGGGGATCCTCTGGCATTCCTCCTTGCAGATACTTTCCAGTTCTGTCAGGTTTGATGGTGAACGTTGGTGGACAGCCATTTTTAGGTCTCTCCAGAGATGCTCAATTGGGTTTAAGTCAGGGCTCTGGCTGGGCCATTCAAGAACAGTCACAGAGTTGTTGTGAAGCCACTCCTTCGTTATTTTAGCTGTGTGCTTAGGGTCATTGTCTTGTTGGAAGGTAAACCTTCGGCCCAGCCTGAGGTCCTGAGCACTCTGGAGAAGAAGGTTTTCGTCCAGGATATCCCTGTACTTGGCTGCATTCATCTTTCCTTTGATTGCAACCAGTCGTCCTGTCCCTGCAGCTGAAAAACACCCCCACAGTATGATGCTGCCACCACCATGCTTCGCTGTTGGGACTGTATTGGACAGGTGATGAGCAGTGCCTGGTTTTCTCCACACATACCGCTTAGAATTAAGGCCAAAAAGTTCTATCTTTGTCTCATCAGACCAGAGAATCTTAATTCTCACCATCTTGGAGTCCTTCAGGTGTTTTTTAGCAAACTCCATGCAGGCTTTCATGTGTCTTGCACTGAGGAGAGGCTTCCATCGGGCCACTATGCCATAAAGCCCTGACTGGTGGAGGGCTGCAGTGATGGTTGACTTTCTACAACTTTCTCTCATCTCCCGACTGCATCTCTGGAGCTCAGCCACAGTGATCTTTGGGTTATTCTTTACCTCTCGCACCAAGGCTCTTCTCCCCCGGCCAGCTCTAGGAAGGGTTCTGGTCATCCCAAACGTCTTCCATTTAAGGATTATGGAGGCCACTGTGCTCTTAGGAACCCTAAGTGCAGCAGAAATTTTTTTGTAACCTTGGCCAGATCTGTGCCTTGCCACAATTCTGTCTCTGAGCTCTTCAGGCAGTTCCTTTGACCTCATGATTCTCAATTGCTCTGACATGCACTGTGAGCTGTAAGGTCTTATATAGACAGGTGTGTGGCTTTCCTAACCAAGTCCAATCAGTATAATCAAACACAGCTGGACTCAAATGAAGGTGTAGAACCATCTGAAGGATGATCAGAAGAAATGGACAGCACCTGAGTTAAATATATGAGTGTCACAGCAAAGGGTCTGAATACTTAGGACCATGTGATATTTCAGTTTTTCTTTTTTAATAAATCTGTAAAAATGTCAACAATTCTGTGTTTTTCTGTGAATATGGGGTGCTGTGTGTACATTAATGAGGAAAAAATGAACTTAAATGATTTTAGCAAATGGCTGCAATATAACAAATAGTGAAAAATTTAAAGGGGGTCTGAATACTTTCCATCCCCACTGTATATATATAATTTGGTGGGAGCAAAAAGTCTGACTTTCAGACAAATGTATAAACATGCAGAGTTCAGCTGAACCTGTGTTCAGACCAAAACATGAGCTCATTCATATTTTTCATATACATGGCCTTCATACTGATGATCACAATGATGAAAGAGAAATTAATGTAAATATAATAGGGGGGATTCAATAAAGCTGCTGCACCACTTTTCTGGTGTCATTTGCTCTTGTTAATATGTTGCCCCAAATAAAAATAAATATGTGACAGTTTTGGTTCTGACAGCAACTCATGCTCCAAATTCAGGTAGTTCTAATTTGTCCAACATTTACGTTGTGGCGCAACAACTGCATCAAAATCAACATAAAATACCGCTGGTTTGTATATTACAAAAGAGCTGCAGTAAATAAGACCAACTTTCTTTTGGTGTACAGAAATATATTTAGCAAAAGTGTCTTGTGTGTGTTCTAAAAGTGGCGCAGAATGCACCAAATTCAAGTACAAGTTCTAGACAGGTCCATGCATCAGTCTGTTATCTGCAAACATAGTGGAACTACTGTATACATGTATTTGCCATGAACTCAAAATAAAGTGTATTGTGAAAGGCAGTGCAGGGACAAGGCCATTTGGTGCCCAGGGTGAAGATGGCAAACTGCGCCCCCCCCCCCCCCCCGTATTTAAGAAAGAATGACGTTTCAAAACAAGAATGTAGGTAAAACAATGCAAATTCAATTAATTATTACCCACACACAGTATTGCCCCCTTCACATATCAACCACATAGTATTGACCCCCTTCACATATTACCCCCCCCCCCCCACACACACACATATCATCCCACACAGTATTTCCCCCTTTACATATCACCCCACACAGTATTTCCCCCTTTACATATCACCCCATACACAATATTGCCCCTTTACATATCACCCCACACACAGTATTGAGTATTGCCCCCTTTACACGACCCCTCCACACAGCACTGCCCCCATTCCCCCACTTCCCATCCTTCACAGTTCCATATATTTTCCTCCCTTCACTCTCCTACCTTTCACAGAGCGGAGAGCAGGAGGCGGAAGCCACTGGACAATCCTAAACTGAAGGCACAGCAGCACTGGGCGGGAGCTGCCGGGTTGACTTTTTATATTAGCAAACTGGTGATTGGCTGCTAGGACCGCCTCCTAGCAGCCAATCACCTCCCGATTAACGTGATAGGCAGCTACCATTCTCCACGCAGTGCTGGTCCCGCCCCCAGTGTGGAATTGTCCCGCCGTCCGCTCCTCTCTACTCTGCTAATGATAGCGGAGGAGGCTGGGGACAAAATCGACGATTAAATGGCGCGGCGGTCCAGAAAGAGCAGCACCACGGGCCACCATTTAGTGATGCCCGGCATAGGATAATGATACTCTTACCAACCCGCCCCCTCTCACACTCCACCCAGGGCACCCGTCCCTCTCGCCCACCCATTGTAACGGCTCTTGTGAAAGGTAAAGTTTTATAGTGGGTAAAAAAGTGCAATGCATCATGTCATACTTTCAGTTGTCTGACACTAACCATTGTTTTCGCACCTGTGTAATGTAAAGGTCACATAAATGCTTCTGAGGGCTGTTCCAGTGTAAATCTGTGATGATGTAACCATTGCTCAGTTCATACCCAGTTTTGTGGTTATAAAAGAAATCCCTACATTTAGAAATCCAACTTCAGCAGCTGGCATGGGGGCCCATGGAGTGGAGCTTTGAGATGCTAAAAACATGGGAGAGTGTGTCGCAATGTCGCAAGCTGATAATGTAGAGATATATATGTAGAAGTAACAAACAAATGGCCCCTTCCCCACCTTTAACTGGCCTTCATAGCAAGGCGCACATGGAAGGGCAAACGCATGAAAGACAAAAACAAAATATTCCATAGCTCAACTCACCAACCAGTCTGCTGACCAACCAAATTAACCTGTCCAACAGTCTGCCTTAAAAACAGGGGTTTAGTTAGTACACATTTTCAAACACATGCAAGGCCTCTTCACGGCACCCTGTGTATGCTTGCAGTCCTAATGCTACTGAATTTATGAGCGTCTCCACAGTGGGAGCACATGTATTCTAATGGATATATTAGGGCCAGGTGGGCCTGGAGGTAGCCCATTCCTCCTTAAAGGTACATGAGCACACTGGACACCCAGCACGTAGCACAATGGCACGTAGCTATGGAATGTTCTGTTTTTGTCTTTCATGCGTTTGCCCTTCCATGTGCTCCTTGCTGTGAAGGCCAGTTATAGGTGGGGGCAGGGGCCATTTGTTTGTTACTTGTGTAAATATGGTCAGGGGATGCACTGGGCACCTTTGCTGCCATTGTGCTACGTGCTGGGTGTCCAGTGTGCTCCTGTTTCTTTAAGGTTTTTCCAGGCCCACCTGCCCCTAATCTATCCCTTAGAATACATGTGCTCCCACTGTGGAAACGCTCATAAATTCAGTAGTGTTAGGACTGCAAACATACACAGGGTTCCGTGAAGAGGCCTTACAAGCCTACTTCTTTACCAAGCCAAGTCCACAGTTTGCTGTATGCAAGGTCTTTTGCTTCAGCTCTAAATTTAACTGTTTCTAATACAGGCCAAGTCCCCAGTTTGCTATATGCAAGGACTTCTACTTTCAACTTTACAGTAAAGAGTTCACTGTCCTCAATCTGTACATAGTTTATGTTTTGAAGTATGCCACTCAATTCCCTCAACCCTATCCCAGTTCTCCAAAAATAAAAACAACAAAAACAACACCCCTAGACTGGTTATTGCGGAAAAGTGTGGCTGAAATCACGTGCTTGGCTGTGGGGCAATCCACTGGGAAAGAACCTGGGTACATTTCCAACGGCTCCTATGGGAGTAAGCGATACATATATGGCGTCCATCAGTACCTGTTCCGGGAATCCTAATTTCTAACATGCAGATGACACACAAAGAACAATTGTTGAATGGAGCTGTCAGAGAACGTCTCAGAAGGGATCTGCTATTGGGCACTCTGGCACCAATCGCCCTATTTAGCTTGCTGGAACCTTCTGCTCGGTGCTGTCCGATCTGCAGCTCCCAGTTCCTGAGTTCCTGTTTCCTGTTTGCTTCCTGTTTGCTTGTCTGATCTCCTTGTGACCCCGGCCTGTCTTTGCACTCCTCTCTGTCATCTGCCTGAACCTGACCCCGGCTTCCCTTGACCACTAATCTGCCTGCTCCTTTGTACCACGTTGCCTGCCTGTTGCCAACCCTGCCTGTGACCCGGAATTTGAGCCTGCCTGTTCCTCTGTACCTTGCTGACCGTTTGTTGCCAACTCTGCCTGTGATCGGACCTGCCCTCTCTGCTCCTGCTCTGCACCGGCTGCCTAGGCCCCTGCCTTCTAAGGACTTCCAGACCATTCGCATCAGGATCCTGGGCCTTACCTCCGCAAGTCACCCGCCAGGCTCTCTTACCACTCTGCACTCCTGTGCCTTCTGTTTACACTACCAGGGGCCGGGAACCAGATACGTACGGGAGGCCTTCCCCTGCTATATCGGGTTCGTCAGTCAGGTACGTGCAAGTCTGACAGAAGCACTGCCCATCCTAGAGAACTATAGTGAGCTCTTACAATATGTGTGTGTGTGTGTGTGACTTTAGCCACCCACAGAAGATTGCTCTAGAGCTATGAGACAAATTTTTAATGCAATTAGATAATCTGCCTCCGAAATAAGGGCTGTGCTGTTTGGCCCATGTCTGTCTGGCAATTCGACTGTTAGTAATCTTTTTCAAATGTCTGTGATGCCGCTTCTTCCTAGACTGGGGTTATTTTCTGGAGAGGAGCAGAAAACAGCTGAAGCCTGGACATCTCTTATAGAAGGATGACTGTTGGGTTGGATGTAAAGAACCGGGAATATTTTATTTATTTAAACCAAGTAACAGAATCAATTTCCATGTGGAGAATGGTGTCTGTAAGCAGATTTCGAGACCTGTGGATCTTTAGTGCAGGAGCAATTTTAGGAAGACTCGGTGACTTTGTCCATTTGGGGCAAAATGAAAAAGTCACTTGGGACTCCCAAGTTCCATTCTACAAAGAACTGTGGTCCCATATTGTTATGCTGTCATTTCTCGTGAAGTAATACGTTGTATATGGAAAGTAATATTGAGATTAGATATCCTGATGGGCTTGATGCCCCTAAATACACTTAGGTGGTTGACTCTCTTTTCTCTATGATGGATTTGTAGAAAAAACATAGTGTTAAGTGAGGACACTTTTTTTATATTCCTTCTTAGCCAGATGAACTTGATAAAATTGCCACTAATTTCACACAACTGATCACAGCATTTTGGATAAAAATAATGCAATCTGCTTCAGTCTTCATTTTCTGCAACACTACTTTGTTACACAGTAATTATATTATTATATCAAGTCCATCTGACCCACATAGTGGGTCAAATTCAGTTACAATTAAAGTGTTTGTTACCCCAACATTTAATATTTCTAATATGTG
Source organism: Aquarana catesbeiana (assembly GCF_042186555.1). Taxonomy (NCBI): domain Eukaryota; kingdom Metazoa; phylum Chordata; class Amphibia; order Anura; family Ranidae; genus Aquarana; species Aquarana catesbeiana. The sequence continues at coordinate 192,899,296 of NC_133326.1, forward strand.
ACTGCTGTACCATGTACTTGTGTGGAAAAGTATCCTACTCTCTTTGTATTAGTTCATCTGTGTGAAATCCCTGATGTTCCTGACAGTCTCTCTGTTTTTCTATTAAAAACTGACCACACTAAGCAGGAGAACACATCATGGTCAGTTATCTTGCTATGCTGGGAAGGAACTCAGCCTGCTCTCCTCCAATGATTAGACTTGTCCTGACATGCCCCCTGCACAGCCATTCACGGGGAAGCTCAGTGTGCTGCTGCTTCTCCTCCCCCAGCTCTTATGCAGCTGAGAACAGATAGAATGTGATCACTTATAAAAAAGGGAAAAGGTATTTATAATGTTTTTTGTATATCTATACACAAATGTTTTGCCTTTCATTTCTATTTTAAATCAAATGAGGAAGACGTGATTACGAAACGCGTTAGAGTGTGGCCACGTAGCTCCCCTGTCTTTCAGTCACTGCTCGTGTCATCCCGGGACTCACCACAGTCATCAACACCAGGAATTGTGTGCAGAGTGGATTTAACACAGATACTACTGCTTTTCAATTGCTGTTTTAATCTGATTACACCATAAACATATTTTTATTGGTTGCGGGGGGATGTTCCCTAAATAAAACGGTGTTACACTATATACATTTCCTCTCTCTTTCCATGTTACATTGGATGAGCGACCATAAGATATTATTGTGAAGTTCTTAGCAGCCGGATTGTGTTCCTTAACATAAGGAGAGATCGAGTTATATTTTAACTGCCACCTCATGAAGAATCTATCATCACAATAGGTTTCCATCTTTTTGTGCTTGGAGATAATAAGGCTATATAGTAGCCCGTTTGTGGTAAGTGTATTACCAATGGGGATCTACTTTTGAGCACGAGGTTCCTTTTCGGTGTTTGCATTTTGCTTTTGAGGCTTCTTCACGCTATTGAGGGGTCATGGGGCACTACTTCTATCCTACAGACTTTGTTTGGGACTTTGTCACACATTTGTCTGCTAAACATTTAATTGCACTAAATACTCCTAGTTATTTTTTTCCTTAGCACTGTTAATGTTGTGATTCATTTGTTTATTGCAGCATTTTTATGTATTGATTTCATTTTATAGTAGCTGCTAGAGTGCATCAACCTTTTATTTCCATTGAGCGCTGGAATCAGCAATACGTTGTGTTTCTTATATATTTTTAAACCAAATGGGTTGTTTTACAAGGTGAGGGTTTACAATTAGTTAATGTAGAGTCTGTTGAGCTGAACATACATGGTTCAGTTTTTTTTAATTCAGCCAGCGGTCTGAATGATAAAAAAACTGAACCCATGCCCCCATCCAGACATTTGAGGTGGATGAGAGAATTCTTCCGGCTGCTCTATTGTATGCTGACAGGGAGGAATTTTCTGTTGGCAGAATACACAGATAAGTGCTGCAGTCTATTGCCTGCAGAGCTGATTGAGTGGCTTTTATCCCAGAGAGAGTTTGAACAGAAAGCAATCAGTAGAGCGACTTCTATTCAACCGCAGTGGCCACACATGGATCAAAATTTGGCCAGTCCCTGCTGAACCACCCACATTTGATCCATGTACAGTATGGCCAGCTTAAGCAGTCACAAGTGAAACAATACTATAAATCAGTTTTGATCCTGCCTTAAATATTAATCGGCTGCTCCTTGCTAATGTCACTTTAGAATCTTAATCATAAGTTTCATGTTACTCATTTTGTTGGATTTTGTTTACTCACACATACAGGATGGAACAAAATAAATACAGTGTAGCACTAAAGCCATTTGTAGGGAAAGGTTAGAGCCCCTTCCAAGTTTCTATTTCTGTTTATGTCCCTATTGGGGAGATGTTGCATAACCTTCAGTGATAACTGTTGCAGTGTTCCAGTGACAACTGTTGCCATGGCTTTGGTTACACTTATATTCTGCTTAGCAATCATTCTTTTTTTACTTCCTGACAGTTGGCTGGAGGTCCTGCCTTTGCTCTTCAAAACTTTGGGTCAAAAACCCTAACTATTCTGACATCTCTTTGAACCAGAACAAGCATGAAAATAGAAAATAGAAATAAAGAAGAAAATATAATAAAAGGCATAGACAACATAACTTGCATTTTTAAAAGAAAGTCAGCAGACATTTTTCAATTTCTCTGTTAAAGGTTTTTTTTTGTTTTTTTTTGCAGGTGAGATATCCAGAATATTTATTTTTTTGCTGCAGTAAACCAAGTGCAAAGTTTGCATTTGACTACATACTAGTACTTTAAAGTGATTGTAGACCCTCACATATACCCAGTGCAGTAAATAGCCTCTGGTGATAAGCCGAGATAAAACAAATCTCTCTACATAAGTTTTGCTGTCTTCCCCTTTTTACACTCTTCATGTTAGAAAACATTCTTCCTCTTTCGGCACTGTGTGTGAGCTGACTGGAGGAAAGGCACCCCCCCCCCTCCGCACACACACATAGGCAGAGGAACAAAGGAACATGCAGAGCTGCAGTCTAAATAGACAAACTCCCTGCTTATCTACCTCTAAGATCCCACCCCAACACAAATTTTCAGCTATTATCTCCTGTGTCGGAGAGCTTGTCAGAAGTGACTCATGCTGATAACAGAGGAACAAAGCACCAGAGAGAAATGGTACTTAGAGCTTTGGAGAGATTAAGTAAACACTACCGATATGTGTGCTTAGATCAAATTTCATGAATGGAGATTACAACCACTTTAAAGCTGAGCTTCAGGCAGATATAAAATACAAAAATGAATGCAGTTGAACATTTATTAATACATTATTAAATGTAAAGAAACAATACCCACCCCATGCTAAATGAATAATATCTGTATATCACTGTGCTGTATTTTTACAGGGGGAAGCCGCAAAAGGAGTCAGTCAGTTATGCTGCAGTCATGTGCTAAGAATAAATGTGCTGACAGGAAGGAAGAACAGAGGGACAGAAAGATGTGTTTATCACTCTACTTCTCTTTTCACTGTCCATGGTGGGGGAAGAACAAGTCCTGTAGTTGTTACTTAACCGCAGCCAAGAAAAATCAGGTCTCCTCTATCAGATAGGTCTGTGCTTTATGGCTGTAAATCTCAGGACTGGATGGACTGGAGTTTGTATTTAAACTCAAATTATACATTTTTTTAAGCTGTCTAACCTGGGGTTAAACATGTTAAAATAACATAGTTTTCATTTTACTTAGGTTCAATACTTCAATACTTTTTTTACTTAGGTTCAAGTAAGATACATGGAAATGTTTTAAATCTTGTCTTGATAATCTTGATAAATACCAATTAAACAATTGGATAATACGGCACACTCTGGATATAGCAATGTCATTAAAAATGGTGTGGGTAAAGGAATAATGGAATAAAACAGAATAAAACAGTTCTTTTTAGGGGATTAGTCCATGTGAGGATAAACAGTAAATAGGTAACTGTCCATGGAGGGCTGCCAGTTCATAAGTTTAGAAGGCAGAAAGGACAAGAGAACAGCGCCCTCTACGTGCAGTATGCAAGTATATTTAATGTAAATAAAGGTATCTTAAAATACTCTCACAAAGGTGTAGTGGGAATAGGCATGTAATATTGTGTCATCGGCTCCGACTGCTGAGTGAAGACAAAAGTCCAATGCTGTTGTTGTGGATGTGTGTCCGCGATCCTGTCGGTCCTCCAGCCACACTTTTGGTGCACAGAGCTTCTGGATGGTGGGGACAGCGTTCAGCAGCATGCATGGACGGATGTCACTTCCAGGTTGGGTCAGCAGGCGGTGCTTCGCGTTCGGGGCATGCGTGCCCCTTCCTCAGGCTTCAGTAGTGGCCATATTGGGTTAGGGAATTTTATATGTGCACACATATTGCTCACATTAGGAATTACCATAGCAACTTCAAAACAAAAACATAGAAACAGGCGGGATATGGTATTATAGCCGTAGCTTGTAATATAGTTGTATAGTCTGGCTTATCAATACTGTCTATTAAATTAAAATATATTATATTAAAATTATTTTGGGCATTCTAAACTACCAGATTTTTAATCTTTCTGATCATGTGTTGTCCTCATCCGAACAGTCATTGTTGGCACGAGGTCTAACTTTTGCTCCTACAGCACCTCCTAATCCTTTCACACTTTTTCTTGATTTGAATAGATTTGGCAGAAATATTATGGTTAATCGTTATTTTAACATTCAAGCTTCCAACAATTGTAATAGTAACAGCGAGACTGACAACAACATTATCCCCTCTGAATCCAGTATGGCCATGATAAACTCATTGGAATTGAATGCACTGGAAGATTTAGAAGACTTGTATTTCTGAGGATCTAGATGATTATGTTGAAACATTGACTCAACATCTACCAACTTCCCCACCGATCCAACATACTAATTTTAAACCCAAATCCATTATATATATATTATATATAGATGTATATGCTGACATCCTTTGTCTATGTCAACAGTCGACAACCAACACCTTTCCTAATCTGACAACAGCAGACTCGAAAGCCCTGAAAGAGCTTTCAGTTAACCGACAGCTAATTATCAGGCCTGCTGATAAAGGAGGGGGCATTGTGGTCCAAAATCTCACAGATTATAAATCCGAATCAGACAGGCTCCTATCTGAAACATCTATATATAAAAAAACTGTCCACTCACCCGCTGCCCAATTTTTCACTTGAAGCCCATGAGTTGGTCCTAAGAGCAGCAGGGGAGGGTATCGCCAGCAAATCGGAAGTTGCATTTCTCCTACACGACTTCTATAAAAGGCCTTATTTTTACCACCTCCCAAAGGTACATAAAGACCCAAAAAATTCCCCGTGTAGGCCGATTGTTGCTGCTATGGAGAGCGTCACCAGCTATTTCTCGATTATCTGGACCATTCCTTGCAACCTATAGTTCGTAACCTCCCCTCATATGTAACAGACAGTATACATCTATTGGACATGTTACAGCATTACTCTTGGAAACCTACATACCGCTGGCTTTCATTGGACCTAGTCTCTCTATACACCTCAATTCCACATCAGGTTGGCCTACAAGCCACAAAATATTATCTAAACTAAGACCCTCTACTAAATTCATGCCAGATAGAATTCCTCTTAGAAATTCTTGAATGCTGTCTAACGCATAATCAATTTGAGTCTAATAGCGATTTTTATATTAAGACCCAGGGTACAGCTATGGGGGCAAATTTTGCCCCCAGTTACGCCAACCTGACAATGGGCCAATGGTAACACCATTATATTTAGCATAATAACCCTTATGCATCCCATTTAGTTTATTATGGGCGACATGGTCATTATTTGGGGTCCTGAATCAGCTATTTCGGCCTTTTTACAATACTGCAACTCTAACAATATGGGACTTTCTTTCACCTCCATATCCGATAGTAACAAGTTGGCATTTTTGGATTTAAAGCTATTCCATCAGAACAACATGATTTGTGCACAGAACTATACAAAAACTACCTCAGGAAATTCGTACCTACATTACAAGATCTGCCATCATCCTCGTTGGATAAATAATATCCCTAGAAGCCAATTCTGTAGGCTCAAGCACAACTGCACTTTAATACAAGACTACAATTCCCATGGTGAGCAACTTACAATTAAGTTTAAGGAAAAAGGATATCCGGATGGAATTGTAGAAGAAGCCTTCTAACATTACCTTCATAAAGATATCAAGAGAGACAAAGAAGCCAAACCCATTGACAGTTCCCAACCTATCCAATTTGTTACACAATTCCACAACAAATTCAAAAAGGTAAAGATTTTTCAAAGACATGGGCCAATAGTCAAAGAGGACCCTCATCTTAAGGCCACAGTTAGCGATTGTCCTCTGGTCACTTATAGACAAGCCAAAAATATCAAAGCAAAAATAGCCCCTAGCAAGATAAAATCATCTTGTCCTACCACCAGTACATCTCTAACTTCCTTCAACATCAAAGGCATGTATCAATGCAAGAAACCTCTTTGTCATACATGTGCTCAAAGGATTTCTATTGTAAAGGCAAACAGTATATAATACCAGAGTTTTTTACATGCTCTTCTGAATATGTAATTTACTGTTTGACCTGTCCATGTGGCCTGCTGTATGTAGGCCATATGATCAAAACTCTGCGGAAATGCTTTGGAGAACATCGAAATCTGGTAGAACAGGGCAAAGATAACCATAGTGTCCCCAGACACTTTTTAGAATTTCATGAACAATCATCTCTAGGACTACGGGTGTGGACACTAGAATTCATCCCGAAGACTTTGCCCATTGCTGAACTTTACAAAAGATTATGCGAAAGAGAAAACTATTGGATCTATTCCTTGGATACCTTATCTCCTGGAGGCCTAAACGAAAGTATAGAAATCAACACATTGTTTTGATGACATGCCAATATGCCAATATATCTTACACATCTTTTACCATCATTTTCTGCCATTAATAATTTTTGTAATTATCTTTTATGAAACACCTCATAAGACAGATACACCTACAGGCAGGCATCAATACATGTTTCTGATGCTATGTCAAGTGTATGCGGGTGACCCAATATGGGTGCTACTGGAGCCTGAGGAAGGGGCACGCATGCCCTGAACGCGAAGCACCGCCCGCTGACCCGACCCAGAAGTGATGTCCGCCCGTGCATGCCGCTGAATGCTGTCCCCACCATCCGGAAGCTCTGTGCACCAACAGTGTGGCCAGAGGACTGACAGGATTGCGGACACACGTCCGCATTGGACTTTTCTCTTCGCCCGGAAGTCAGAGCGGATGACACAATATTACATGCCTTTTCCCACTACACCTTTGTGAGTGTATTTTAAGATACCTTTATTTACATTAAATATACTTGCATACTGAACTTAGAGGGCGCTGTTCTGTTCTTTCCAGATAAATACCAATTAACAGAGTTTTCCATTATTTAAAACATTAATATAAGTATTATTAACTGCAATAATTGTAAGTGTCTGGATTCGACTTGATTTAGTCTCTTGTAACCTTTCATATAGCACTCAGCCTGGAAGAGGAAAATGCCCATTCCTATGGGGGCACACCTGCACGTTCGCTCCCAAGGCACGCAGTGCAGCTCAGCCTCACCTTCGCTCCCTCCTCACTAGATTTGATTGACAGCAGCAGGAGCCAATGGTTCTCACAGCTGTCTGTCAGTTCGTGTGCAAACAAAGAGAGAAGAGAAGATTGTAGTCGCACACAGCCCTGGATCAATCCAGGAGTCAAGTAAGTGGTTAGAGGATGAGGGGGGCACAGCAAGTCATTTTAACGTTAAAACAACTTTAAAGCAACTGATATAAAGATGATATACAGTTCACAATAAGTGTTTAAAGTATGCAGCACTAGTATCCCAAGAATCACTGTGCAATTCGCAAACAGACAGCAACACACTTGTGTACACTCTGAGAATGTAGTGAGCTTTGAATTGTGGGGATATTGCTGTATCTCCCTATTTTGCCTCATCTTGTGCATTGTCAAGTGTACTTCAGCAACATGCATGGTGGCATCTGCTTCCTCCTGCTCCTTTGAGGTTTCTTGGATCACAGTTGAGCGTCTTCTGAAGACAAATGTGTTCCCAAAAAGTTGACCTGTCAGCTTAGAAAGCTGGAGGTCTCATTTGCCGAGAATACAAAAGGGTTCCTGGCTTATCCTTACTATTTAAAGACATATAATACAAGTTTCAATAAGCCAAGATCAGGCAAATTTAATTATTTTTTAAGTGACCAGAGTTAGGTTTCTATTCATTAAACAGGCTGACTTTTAGCTTGTTAATAACTTATTTATTTTTTCCATAGAACATCAGGGTAAATTATTAATTGGCATTGTTATTGCCATGCTAGCTTAATAATTATCTTTAGATTTTGTTATTTTTAAACTGTACTTATAGCACATAATGGTACTTTGCAAAAAAGTTAATTCAAATGCAGATCTTTTGTTTTGTGTCTAATTGGTAAACCACATGGCCATCTTTTTTCAACTTTCTTTATTGAGAAATTTTTCATAATACAACATATATTGTAAATTAAGCAAATAATGTACTATTAAAACATCATATGTATGAGCAATAATATATTCTTAGTGTACTTTTTTCTAAATACAATCATGCAAACTGCTGGAATTTAATGATAAGCAAGCTTTGTAGATATATGGTAACAAAAGGTTAGTATTACCAGTTACATAGATCATTTTTTTTTAGATCTGAACATGTATTTAAAGACACAGTTAAACTGTTTAGTAGAGTGATACTTAAAATCAGTTACAGCTTTTGCAAGCACAAGATGCTATATCTTTGAAAGTATGTTTTTCTTTGGTTCCATCTGAACAATCCAACTGAATACTCCTCTCTTTATGTTTTTCTTCTTGGCAGCATTTGCAATCAACCCTCACTTCTGTACTTTGGTCGTCATAGCTGAAAAATAAAAAAAATGCATGTTTTTATGGTAGTGAAGGGTGAAGTCTATTACACTACTATCTGCCCTTCCTATCCTGATGGAACATCATAAGATACAGTCATATTTATCTATGTGCCAACTTTAAAGTACCATATTTATCGGCGTATAACACGCATCGGCGTATAACACGCACCCCAAGTTTAAGAGGGAATTTTAAGGAAAAAAAAATTTTTAGGAGGGAAGTTTAAGGGAAAAAAACTTACATTTAAATGCCCATCATTGCAGCCTTCTCAGTGCAGCCTTGCCCCAGTGTAGCCATGTCAGTGCAGCCTTGTCAGTGCAGCATTGTTAGTGCAGCCTTGTCAGTGCAGCCTTCCCCAGTGTCCATTGCAGCCTGATCCCAGTGCAGCCTTGCCCCAGTGCAGCCTTGCCCCAGTGCAGCCTTGCAGCTCGCAGTTTGAAAATCCTGTGATCCCCTGCGATCCTGAGCTTCAAAATCGCCGACCGCGATTTGAAAATGGCGCCGCCGGCACCGAAATACACAGAGCCGGTCCTCGGCTCTTCTCGGCGGCTCTCGTTCACTTTCGGCTCCACTCGTAGTCCCGCCCGGGATGGGTGTGACTGTGAGCGGAGCTATCTGAACCTAGCCGAGTACACTCGGCTAGGTTCGGGCGGCTCTTGAGTGAAGCCGAAAGTGGCCGAGAAGAGCCGAGGACCGGCTCTGTGTATTTCGGCGCCGGCGGCTCCCTTTTCAAAGCTCAGGATCGCTGGGGATCGGCGTATAACACGCACCCGCGATTTTCCCCTGATTTTAAGGGGAAAAAAGTGCGTGTTATACGCCGATAAATACGGTATATCCACAGCCCAAAATTTTACTTCCAGTTTGAATAGAGTTGGGAAAGTTTAAAACCTCTTTTAGATTTTTTTTTCTAATCAATTTCCTAACGGTCTTACTGGTCCACAGACACAGGAAGTGATATCTTTAAAGTAACAGAAAACCCCCACCCCCCTAGATGGTTGTCTCTATTGAAAGAGTTTTCCCCATTAGATGTTTTCCCCCTCTATTTCTGTTTAGGTTTTGTAGTGGTTGAATCTTAGGAGCAGGGACACAGCAATGAAAACCTGACAATGGTTTTAAGCTTTCCTAATCAATACATAGATAAATCATTATTTTGTATAAAAATACTTGACAATGGATTTTATGGGTGGGCCTAATTATGGCTTAAAAGTGAATCTTTATTTTTTGTCTTTACTTTTCTTTACTAGATTTATTATGTTTGGTAATATATATATATATATATATATATATATATATATATATATATATATATATATATATATATGTATGTATAGTATCTCACAAAAGTGAGTACACCCCTCACATTTTTGAAAATATTTTATTATATCTTTTTATGTGACAACACTGAAGAAATGACACTTTGCTACAATGTAAAGCGGTTAATGTACAGCTTGTATAACAGTGTAAATTTTCTGTCTCCTCAAAATAACTCAACACACAGCCATTAATGTCTAAACCACTGGCAACAAAAGTGAGTACACCCCTAAGTGAAAATGTCCAAATTGAGTCCAATTAGCCATTTTCCCTCCCCGGTGTCATGTAACTCGTTAGTGTTACAAGGTTTTAGGTGTGAATGGGGAGCAGGTGTGTTAAATCGCTCCCACTTTCTCATACTGTCACTGGAAGTTCAACATGGCACCTCACGGCAAAGAACTCTCTGAGGATCTGAAAAAAAGAATTGTTGCTCTTCATAAAGATAGCCTAGGCTATAAGAAGATTGCCAAGACCCTGGAACTGAGCTGCAGCACGGTGGCCATACAGCGGTTTAACAGGACAAGTTCCACTCAGAACAGGCCTCATCATGGTCAACCAAAGTAATTGAGTGGACGTGCTCAGCATCATATCCAGAGGTTGTCTTTGGGAAATAGATGTATGAGTGCTGGCAGTATTGCTGCAGAGGTTGAAGGGGTGGGGGTCAGCCTGTCAATGCTCAGGCCATACGCTGCACACTGCATCAAATTGGTCTGCATGTCTCTCATCCCAGAAGGAAGCCTCTTCTAAAGTTGATGCACAAGAAAGCACACAGTTTGCTGAAGACAAGCAGACTAAGGACATGGATTACTGGAACCATGTCCTGTGGTCTGATGAGACCAAGATAAATGTATTTGGTTCAGATGGTGTCAAGCGTGTGTGGTGTCAACCAGGTGAGGAGTACAAAGACAAGTGTGTCTTGCCTACAGTCAAGCATGGTGGTGGAAGTGTCCTGGTCTGGGGCTGCATGAGTGCTATCGGCACTGGGGAGCTACAGTTCATTGAGGGAACCATGAATGCCAACATGTACTGTGACATACTGAAGCAGAGCCTGATCCCCTCCCTTCGGAGACTGGGCCGCAGGGCAGTATTACAACATAATAACGACCCCAAACACACCTCCAAAAGACCACTGCCTTGCTATAGAAGCTGAAGGTGATGGACTAGCCAAGCATGTCTCCAGACACTACTGAGCATCTGTGGGGCATCCTCAAATGGAAGGTGGAGGAGCGCAAGGTCTCTAACATCCACCGGTTCTGTGATGTCATTATGGACTCCAGTGGCCACCTGGAGTGAAAGAGGACTCCAGTGGCCACCTGCGAAGCTCTGGTGAACTCCATGCCCAAGAGGGTTAAGGCAGTGCTGGAAAATAATGGCTACACAAAATATTGACACTTTGGGCCCAATTTGGACATTTTCACGTAGGGGTGTACTTACTTTTGTTGCCAGCGGTTTAGACATCAATGGCTGTGTGTTGAGTTATTTTGAGGGGACAGCAAATTTACACTGTTATACAAGCTGTACACTCACTACTTTACATTGTTGCAAAGTGTAATTTCTTCAGTATTGTCACATGAAATGATAATAAAATTTTACAAAAATGTGAGGGGTGTACTCACTTTTGTGAGATACTGTGTATATATGTACAGTATATACATATATATAGGCCAGTATGGTGGCCTGAAATTATGGGAGGAGCCTGGGGGGTATTTAAGCAGACCACCCACTGTGGTCTTTTGTCGGTTCCAGTGCGTAGTACTACACGTCACTAGGCCGACTCCGCCCAGCTCACCTCATGTCCGTGAGTCTGTGCATTAGATCGGAAGTGCGTTGCGACTTTTCCATTCGTGGTCTTGGTCTGTGGTTCCCGCTCACTGTTGCAGGTAGGATCCAAACCTTTTCGTAACATTCGTTATGCTTCCTATACTGCATCCTTTTCGTAAAAAAACTGGCTCCGAGTTGTTGTTGGTCATGTCCCGACATCATTTGGCACAGGCGTAGTACGTTCATAGGTTTCTTCTGCCTTGTTTGTCATCCCATCTACAAACATACAATTCATTTGTAGATCCAAGCCTCCGAGCCGCAGTCAGTCGTTGTCCGATATCACTCGACATAGGCTTCACTAGTTATAGGATTCACTGTCCATGGGGTTGCCGTCTCATCCATTTGGAGATGAGCATGTATTGTTTGTACGGGTTCTGTGGCTGATTGAGGTGGTAATAGGACCCACCTGGTGCCTTGCCTGCACCTTGATTAGCCTGGGGGGGTTGGGTGGTTAGTATGTGTTCAGTTTCAGAGTAAGAGGTGGCATACACTCTACAACCAATTCATATCAGATCCATTTAATACTACTTACTACCGATTCTAATTGGATTCATTTTATACATTTATAACCGATTCGTATCAGAGTCATCTCTCTTTAAAAACCGATTTGTATCACATACATTGCATACTTTCGAACCATTGTCTATCATGTTCTCCATTTGTAAAACTGTCGTTACTGCATGTCATAAGTTCCTTACCTTATCCCCACTGCTTCATTAACTTACTGTATCGTTGGCATGTATTCGTTCCTAGTCGGTTTCTCAAAAATCACTACCACCCAGTCGTAAAATATTCTACACCCCAAGTCAAGTTGCACCGGCGAAGTAATGACACGTGTCAGCCCACTGCTCAGGCCAATTCGTATCAAGTCGTGTCGGCGGCACGAACGATACAAATGCATGCCACTCGCTCACACTTCAGCCAGTTCCGAATCTAGTCGCACCGAAGACACGTCCCAAATCCTCAGCTCAACATACCACACCATTTCAGCCCGGTCCAAATCTAGTCGCATCGATGGTACAACGCAGCGACACAACAATTTAGATCCTCGGCTCTACACACCACACCCCTCACACTCTCTTCAGCCCGATCCAGCTATGAGTAAGCACTTAGCATAAGTGCGAAAAGCGTTAGCTGATCGCCTGTACTTTCTGCCACAGTGTCCTGTATTTCATATGCTCCTGAATTTACAATAAAAAATATATCTCCTGGAGTGTGGCTGTCCGGATTTTCTCATCTACTTTCAACATGACTCAGCATTAGCCAGCACCTGGGGCTCTTGATTCTTGGAGACAACTCTAGTTTACACCTGGAGTGGATCTATAACAGTGCGGTGAGAACTTTTTCTGCTCCGATCCAAATCTAGTCGCATCGGCGTGACATCGCAGTGGCACAACGATTCGGATCCTCAGCTCTACACACCACATGATTTACTCACTCTTCAGCCTGATTCGAATCTAGTCGCATCGGCGTGACATCGTGGCGGCACAACGATTTGGATCCGCGACTCTACACACCACACCATTTACTCACTCTTCAGCCCGATCTGAATCTAGTCGCATCAGCGTGACATCGCGGTGGCACAACGATTCGGATCCTCAGCTTTACATTACTCAAATCAGGCGCATAACACACATCTCACTCCATCTATTTGTACGTTTGTTGCGGTCGGTCATTCCTACATACTCAATATCCGCTATCTTTGTTCTTGCCTTCCTGATAAGGCTGCTTACTTGCAATCATTGCAAGCACGTCCCCAGTGGCACTAAATTTGGCCACTCATCGTCTCCAGTGGCAAATCGCAATTCACCTATTCTCTGTCATTTCCCCTTTAGGTCAGCAGAGCTCTGGTCCATCTGGTCCAGAACAGCAGAAGTTGGTCCATCCTGCACCAGGTTTGGATGGTATTTCCTCAAAAAAAAAACAAAAAAGGAAAAGTGTGTTTAAAAAAAGAAACAAAAAAAACCACACACACACTGACGATAGGGCTTGCACCTTCACCAGGGGGTCAGTTATGCCCCAAACTGCTCTTTGCAACCCCTTTTTAAATCAAACTCCTATGTCACCTTACTACAGGTTCCCGGTCGAGTAGACTTAGACAGCTTAAAGCGGTTGTATAGTAATTTTTGTAACTTTTACCTACAGGAAAGCCTATAATAAGACTTACCTGTAGGTAAAAAAAAATATCTCCTAAACCTGTACGGTTTAGGAGATATTCCCCTTGCTATGAGCCACTGACTGCAGTGGCGCATGCGCACAGGGGATTCTCGGCTGAAGGCCTGGCAAATGCCGGACCTTGCCGGGAAAGATATCTCCCGCACGCATGCGCAGGAGTGATGACATCGCGGCTCCGGCCACTCACAGCGACGGAGCCGCGATACCCGGAAGACACGCCGAGGCAACATGTCAGCTACCTCGGCGTGGACCAGGTAAGATACGCCTCATTCTAAGGTAAGTATTTCATAATGAGCTAGTATGCGGTGCATACTAGCTCATTATGCCTTTTGCCTTACAGGTGTAGAAAAAAAAATGTCAGTGGGTATACAACCACTTTAAGAGTGGTATATAGTAATTTTAATGTGCCCATAGCAGAGAATAAAGTGGAAAGCCCGGCACAGTCCATCACCTTCTTGGGTGTCACGCTTAACACACGGTCCATGCAGGCCAGCCTGCCTCCCGACAAGTTGACCCGCATCAGCTCGGTCACACCTTTACCCTTACTCAAGGGTGCACCAAGAGACAGATACAATCTTTGCTGGGCATGCTCGATTTCGCCACGAGGATCATCCCTCAGGGGTGGTCCTTCATCTAGCGCCTCTTAGTTTTCCTCTTGCAGGCACAAGATCCCGACCAAATTCCTAGGCTAGACACGGCAGCAATAGCGGATTTGTCAATGTGGGACGACTTTCTCACAAACTGGAATGGCATATCAATGTTCATTCCATCAGCATCCTCTTCTTCACCTCGGGTAGCTATAGATGCTACAGCCTCTACAGGCTTTTTTTGGCCATCATTGCTTGCAGGGCCATGGTCACCAGAAATCCTCCTGATACTCGGGTTTCAGTCAGTCCTTCTCACTATTCGAACTCTTCCCCATTGTGGCTGCAGCTCAAGTCTGGGGCAGCACCTGGGCAGGGTAATCAGTGACGATTGCCAGAGACAATTAGGCCACAGCCAATATCATAAATAAAGGCAGGTCCAAATCGCTAGCCATCATGTCCTTCCAGTGCAGGCTGGTGCAACTATCCCTGCAGCATCAATTCAAAGTGCACTGCATCTATATCCCGGGCAAGTGCAATGTCTCGGCCGACGCACTATGCACTATCCCGCTTTAACTTTGCGTCATTCTTTTTGCAGGTACCTGGAACCGACCTGACCACATCTCTTATCCCACCTTGGTCACAGCTGACACTGGATTAAAGCAACACCTACATGATGCAACCCGCCTTGTAAATCAGTCATTATCCCGCAACACCCTAAAGGCCTATCGTACCACATGGAATTCCTACGACCCAGACTCGGGGGCAGTGTCGGGAAATCTTAAACATATCCTGGCTTTCATATCATACTGCCACACACAGCTGGCTCTATCACATAATACCATCAGACGTTACTTAGCTGGCATCCATCATTTTGTCTCCTTACAGGACCCTACAAAGCCATCCTTGTTCTCTGCCCACACAGTCAAAACCATCCTACGCGATATCCACAGGCAGCAACCCCAAACTAGTAGCAAGCGCCTACCCGGCACTAGCGCCATCTTCAGAGACATGTCTACCATCCTGTCACGTTCCCCCTTTGGGTTACTGCCCAGCCTGGTCATTCAAGCAGCCATCTATCTGGCCTTCTATGGCTTCTTACGTCCAAGCAAGTTCACCGGCCCCAGCTGTCAGGTACTACGTAGATCTGACATCTGACACACCATCAGAATCATGCCATCCTGCACCTCGTAGTGTTCAAAAACGCAACAGTCCGGTCCCGGGGTAGCTATTCCAGACTCACAATGCCTGGTGCCCAGTGGCCATTCTAGACCAGTCGTTATCTCATCTTCCTGACCTGTCGGAGTCTAGCCCATTGCTACCGTTCTTTATCAATCCTCTGAGTGGTAGCCAGTTCACCAGATACGATAGGATCCTCTTGCTTAACTTAGGCCTTGACCCTGGCTGATAATCTGGACATTCCTTCTGGATCGGAGCAGCATCAGCAGCATCACAACCGGTGCCGGACCATGTTATCAAGAAAATGGGCAGGTGGAAATCGGCTTGCTTTGCCCGGGACATTTCGAATCCGCAAGGAGAAATGTTGCAAGCCTCCAGCAAGCTTGCCCAGTAGAACGTTACCAGCTCAATTAAATAATTACCTCTCTATACAAGTGTTTTTGCTCCCTTCTCTTGACATACACCCAGCAGACCAGGACACACTTCAGGTCTATTTTATGTTGTTAGTCTTGTGGCGTGTTTATGTGGACATCTGTCCAATCATAGGGCTCCAACCATAAATATATATATATATATATATATATATATATATATATATATATATATATATATATATATAAAATAAAATATTGCACCAAGATGCTATGCTAACTTGGGTGGAATATCATACTAGAACCAACTTAGACTGTAGCCAATTAATCTACCAGCATGTCTTTGGCGTGTGGGGAAAAAACCCATGCAAGCACATCGAGAACATGCAAACTCCATGCAAATAACATCCTGACTGAGAACCAAGGGACCTATTGCTAAAAGGCAGAAATGCCAACCACTTGGCCACTGTGCTGATTCCTCCAACCTCCACGTATTCCTATTGACTCCTTAGTATAATGGGCTGCCTTGTAATCTAATATAAAATGTTCAGGAGGCAAGAAGAGATGGGCAAACTTCAGCATGAGATAGTACAGGAGCTTTTTATTCAGAATGACCCAATATTCAGCTGTAACTTCAGACTGTTGAAGGTTCAGACACCTCCTTTTGTCACTTTATACCTGCAACACTTTTTTTCCTGACAAATTCCTTTTGCAGAGACTTATGCCCCGTACACACGGTCGGATTTTCCGACAGAAAATATGTGATAGGACCTTGTTGTCGGAAATTCCGACCGTGTGTGGGCTCCATCACACATTTTCCAATGGATTTTCTGACACACAGAGTTTTAGAGCAGGATATAAAATTTTCCAACAACAAAATCCGTTTTCGGAAATTTCGATCGTGTGTACACAAATCTGACGGACAAAGTGCCACGCATGCTCAGAATAAATAAAGAGATGAAAGATATTGGCCACTGCCCCGTTTATAGTCCCAACGTACGTGTTTTACGTCACCGCGTTTAGAATGATCGGATTTTCCGACAACTTTTTGTGACCGTGTGTATGCAAAACAAGTTTGAGCCAACATCCGTCGGAAAAAATCCTAGGATTTTGTTGTCGGAATGTCCGAACAAAGTCCTACCGTGTGTACGGGGCATTATACCTAATACTTTCAGCAGGGCAGGAAAAAAACATGCAATGCTGAGGAATAAGGGCAAGTCAGCACTCCAGGTCTGCATATTTGTCAGGTTACTTAAGCCAAGTACACACGTACCGATAGTTGGCCAGAGAGATCCCTGAAATAAACTGTGTGCACACCCAGCTTTAATCAGAAAATACTAATAATTTTGGATCACCATAGCAGACAGGCAACTAGTAATCTTAAAAGAAAAGCTACGTAAGGGCATCCTTCAAAATGTGTTTAGGCTTTCTTTAGCTAGTCAACTCACAGCGCTTTGCAAATCGAACTTAAGGAAAATGCATTGTATTTATGAACCTAAAAAAAACTGACAAAAAAGTCATAATTTTTAAAATAGAGCTATAGTCGTTAGGACCTCTTTAACCGCTTGCTGACCAGCCGCCGTCATTATACTGCGGCAGGTCGGCATGATCCCGCTTGCCGTCGTAGCTATACATCGGCTCCTTTAAGCGGCATAGCAGGCGCGTGCCCGCTGCACTGCAGGGGTGCTGATGCTCGTGGCCGGCGGTCATTGCGATCGCGGCGCGAGAGGTAGAACAGGGACGTGTGTGTGTAAACAGATTGTGAGTTCCTAATAGCTAGGAACCACAATCTGTTATCCCCTCTAGTCAGTCCCCTCCCTCTACAGTTAGAACACACAATCAGGGAACACAGTTAACCCCTTGATCGCCCCTAGTGTTAACCCCTTCCCTGCCAGTGACATTTATACAGTAATCAGTGCATCTTTATAGCACTGATCGCTGTGTAATTATCAATCGTCCCAAAAATATATCAAAAGTGTCGGATGTGCCCGCCATAATGTCGCAGTCATGATAAAAATCACAGATCACCGCCATTACTAGTAAAAAAATAATAATAATAAAAATGCCATAAATCTATCCCCTATTTTGTAGACGCTATACATTTTGTGCAAACCAATTAATATATACGCTTATTGCGATTTTTTTTTTTAACCAAAAATATGTAGAAGAATACATATCAGCTTAAACTGAGAAAAAAATTATCTTTTTTTAAAAAAAATTAGGGATATTTATTATAGCAAAAAGTAGAAAATATTGTGTTTTTTTCAAAATTGTCGCTCTTTTTTTGTTTATAGCGCAAAAAATAAAAACCGCAGAGATGATCAAATACCACCCAAAGAAAGCTCTATTTGTGGGAAAAAAAAGGACGTCAATTTTGTTTGGATACAGCGCCGTACAGCTGCGCAATTGTCAGTTAAAACAACGCAGTGCCGAATCGCAAAAAATGCTCTGGTCATTGAGCAGCCAAATCTTCCAGGGCTGAAGAGGTTAAAAATGTTTGTAAAGGTTTAGCTTTTTTTCTTTTTAAATATCATATCATATTTACCTGCTCTGTGCAATGGTTTGGACAGGGAAGATAAGTATGACATGTTTGGACACCTCTTCTACGAAGTCCCCCACCGGTGCTCCTGGCTCCTCCCCCTACTGAGTACCCCATAGCAAATTTCTTGCAAATTGTCTGTGCTCTATGAGACACACAGAGCATGGCTCAGCAGCCCGGCCCCCTGCTCACTCCTCACTAGCTGCTACTGACAGCAGAAGGAGCCAGTCCTGCTGCTGTGTCTCAACCAATGAGGAGGTAGAGACCCGGGAAAGCTTCTGATCTTGTGTACATCGCTGGATTGGGATTGGGATTGGGATCAGATGTGTATAAGGGGGGGGCTGAGGGGGAAGCCGCACACTGAAGGTCTTTTACCTCCATGCATATGCATGGAGGTAAAAAACCTTCAGTCTTTACAACCACTTCCACAATCCGCACTCCAGAAGTTGTCTTGTACAACTTACATTGGTCCAGTTTGGTTGATTAATTCCTAATGTCTCAGATTCAGCAGGCCACTGGGTATGCCGAAATTCACTGTAGTAGTCTGTGCTACATACAGTCAGTGCTGGTCTCTTCCAGGTGTTGCTGGAGTAACTTGCAGTCTGAATACTGAATACAGGGAGTTGCTTGCTTGGCACCTTGGCCATTCAGAGATCGTCTGGTATTTTTTTAAATTTATACAAGGTGTTTTCCCGATTGGCCAAGGCAGAGATTGTGACTTTATCTGCTCCTCCTGCCTCGTCCAATAAGAGAACATCTTGTATTCATTGAAGTAATACCAATTTTTCTCTAACTGGCAGAGGTGCCATGTGAGTGGCCTCCCAGTGTTCAGTATACAGAAGCCAAGTCGCTTTAGGAACACTTGGAAGAGACTAACACTTACTGTTTTAGCACAGTGAATTTCTGCTTCCCCAGCAACCCTCCAGATGTCAGATATAAGAAATCAGGCATAATCGAGCTGGACCATGGTTAGGTTTTACACAAAAAATAGTCCAGTTTTAATAAGCCTTGGTTCACACCGGTGCATCTACTTCAGCATGATTTCAAAGCTGCACATTAGTGCGATTTGCACTGCCAATTTCATTGTGGCTTGCATCTTCATTTAACAGAAATCTATGCAAGTTGCAATAAAATTGGTAAAAAGTAGAAAAGGAACCATTTTTTATAATGCTGCGACATGAGTCGCGGCGATGTGAACGGTTTTATTGCTGGCAATGACTTGCCAAGCAATTTGGAACTGTCAAATTACATAAGTCACACTGGTGTGAATGGGAGCTAATACAGCAAAGTAAGCAAAACCTTAAAAATAGGCCCTAAATTATACTTTCAGAACATACCTATATAGGAGACAGACAGGAGACTGTTAACATGTAACAGCAGCACAGAGACACCGGTATTGACATTTTTATTTCCCTCTCCCTCCGTCCTCTCTCACATGGGATGACACAGGACACGCAGCTGATCTGCTCTCCCTTCTCCCCCCTCCACTCTCTCCTCTCCTGTGTGCTCCACGGGAAATGTGAGCTTGTTAGCTTCACACTTGACTGCCCACGGAGCACACAGGAGAGGGGAGGGGGGAGAAGGGGGAGCAGATCAGCTGTGTGTCCTGTGTCATCCCGTGCGAGAGAGGACAGATGGAGAGGGAAATAAAACTGTCAATGCCGGTGTCTCTGTGCTGCTGTTTCATGAGAGACACGCTCTCTGCTCAGAGCCGTGCTGTCCTGAGAAGACAGAGGACTCTGACGGACACTGATAGAAGGCACTGATGGACACTGATATAGGACACTGATGGGCACTGATAGGGGACACTGATAGAAAACACTGATAGGGGGTACTGATAGAAGGCACTGATGAACACTGATAGAGGACATTGATGGGCACTGATAGGGGACACTGATAGAAGGCACTGATGGACACTGATGGGCACTGATAGGGGACACTGATAGAAGACACTGATAGGGGACACTAATAGGGGACACTGATAGGGGCACTGAGAAGACACTAGGAGGCACTGATAGGGGACACTGATAGGGGGCACCGATGGGAGGCACTGGTGGGCACTGATAGGAGGCACTGATAGGATTTACTGATGAGTACTGAAGGGAGGCACTGATAGGGGTACTGATAAGGCACTAGGGGCACTGATAGGGGACACTGATAGGGGGCACTGAGAAGGCACTAGGGGCACTTATAGGTGGCACCAATGGGAGGCACTGGTGGGCACTAATAGGAGGCACTGATTAGCACTGATAGGAGGCACTGATAGGCTGCACTGATAGGATGCACTGATGGGCATTGATGAGCACTGATAGGCAGAACTCATAGGCTAGAGTACTGATAGGTGGCACGGATGGACGCTGTTAGGCGGCATTAATGAGCACTGACAGGTGGTGCTGATTTGATGGGCACTAATAGGCAGCATTAATGAGCACTGATAGGTAACACTTGTAGGTGGCATTGATGGGCATTGATAGGCGGCATTGATGGGCACTGATAGGCAGCATTGATGAGCACTGATAGGCGGCATTAATGGGCACTGATAGATGGCACTGATGATTGTGGCACTGATTATCAGTATAAACTATTTACTGACATTCTTGACAGTTAATGGCAGTCCTTTCCTAACATAGACACAGCGTGGGAGGAAAGGGTTGCGGATAACCGGCAAGTCTGTTTACATGTGATCAGCTGACATCACATTGTAAAGGGCCACTGTGATTGCCCTGGATGCACATTTTGGGAGGATGTCCATGGACACCCTCCCAAAATTTGAAACCCGGGGCTCGGATGGAAGGGGGGCCCATCATGGTTTCTTGCACCGGGGCCCTGAAGGTTCTAGTTACTCCTCTGGGATCATTTACACAGATTCTTTTGTCTCAGGTTCTGTCACAGAGGTTCTGCTTTTTTTTAACATTTATTGTTAACATATACCCCATCCAAAAACTGACATTGCCGTTATAGGTGGACACCAATGAGCTAAATCACAGTGACAGAATTTTCCTATGGCTCCAGGGAAAATAAATTATGTTCCTATTTAGAATTGTAATAGCCTCTGTATTCAGCAGAACTAGGAATTCTGGTAGAAATAGTTCAAGATGGAGGTAGTTAAGTTAGCATGTGATTCAACTTGTTAGTAAACACATATAAAGGAATGATCATTCTTATGTGGCGTTGGCCTTTCACAAAATGATTTTATGACTTTGCAAGTGTGTAAAATCTTACCGAGTGCTTCTTTCGCATTGTCCAGTGCACGTTGAAATGCTCACTTTAGCTTTACATGTTTTGTATATTTGTGTTCTTGCAAAACTTCTAAAAGGTTTTTCTATGAATAATATTGCTGGTGTTGGTCTACAATTAGTGTCACCTGTAATGAAGGAAAACAAATATTAGCATGCTCACACAATTCATTACCAGATATTTTTGTTTTAGCAGTTCTTTAAGGAAGTTATATTGCCTCTCTATTTCCTGTCTTATTTTGGATTAGAAAAATAGGTGTAGATCAATTCAATTAACAATATATATCTGTGGTGATACTGACACGCCATAAAACCCTGTGCAGATATAAAAGTAAAACACGCAATTTACCACGAATTACATTGAAACGGTAATGACACAGATGCTCGTGGTGCGGCTTATGAATCAAGTTTTCAGGCTGCGTCTCCAGGCTGCCTGGCCTACACAGACAGGCCATCAAGCGAAACAAGCAAAATGTTTGAGAGTTGAAGATTTTGAAGGACTGGAGGTAGTCTCCATCTGAACAGACACGTGTGTGTAAGCAAAGCAATTAGTGTTGCCAACCAATCAGATTGAAATTTACTGGCACAGTCAAGTTTTTACTGCCTTGTCCAAAGTTACAAAATTACACTTTTAAGTGCAAATTTGAGTATTTAGGCTACAAACAAGTACAGTATGCAATTAGCAGTGTGATTAAAGGTAGATATTAAG
Organism: Aquarana catesbeiana; assembly: GCF_042186555.1. NCBI lineage: Eukaryota > Metazoa > Chordata > Amphibia > Anura > Ranidae > Aquarana > Aquarana catesbeiana. The sequence continues at coordinate 192,921,610 of NC_133326.1, forward strand.
GAAAAAAAACATATTCCTTATTTTATTTTTGATAAAGTAATTAGGTAGCTCAGGGGCAGGACACACATGCACACATGAAATTGACTCTCACAGTGATGGGGCCTAACACAGCAGCAATAGAAGACTCTGCCCAGCCTCAATCACCAACTTTGCCAGCTGCCTCACAATCCAGAGGTGGACTGACAGCTCATGGGGCCCCCAAGTTTAAAGATGGCTGACATGTGGTAGCCATCTTTATGATGCAACATTAATATGGCAAGCCCAAGCAGAGGGGTGCCGAGCTTGGCGACATGCAGAGTGGTAGGAGACTTAAAGGAGTTTTAAAGGAAGAAGGTTTTTTATCTTAATGCATTCTATGCTTTAAGACAAAAAACCTTCTGTGTGTAGCAGCATCCCCAGCACCCCCTAATTACTTACCTGAGACCCATTTCTCTCCAGCGAAATCCACAAGTCCATTTGTTTTCTTTTTCGTTTTTTTTAAAGACGAGACTTTACAATCACTTTAAAGAGGATGACCCAATAAAGGTAATAGGAGCCTTTCATGAGCAGTGGCACCTTAACAGCATTATGGGGTTCTTGGCAAAGCAATACACTGGAACCTCTACCAGGGAGATGGTGACCTGTGGCACTTGTAACATGCCTCAGCACACAGTGAATTCTTTTACACATTTTTTTTTTTCAATTTTAAACTTTTTAAAAATGTTTAAATTAATTTTAATTTAATAATTGTTTTAATTTTTTTCACAACGCTGTTGGGGGGGGGCTGGGTTGGTGAGATATCAGGGCTCTAGACCCAAAGGGCCTGGTAATAGACTGGGGGCATCCCATGCCGTTTTTTTCAATGACTTTTATCTGTGTTCCCGGGACCCGACAATTCATTATAGCTGCAAGTACTTTTAAATGACTTTTTTCCTTTAGAAATGTCATTTTGTGCAGGGACTGTTCTTAACATGGGAAAATGCGCCACTTCACAAGCATACTATAGACACCCCCCAGGTATGAAATTTAAAGGAATATTTCACTATTATTGTTTCACTTTAGGCATTATTAAAATCACTGCTCCCGAAAATGGCCATTTTTAAAACTTTTTTTTGCATTGATACATGTCCCCTGAGACAGGACCCAGGTCCCCAAACACTTTTTATGACAATACCATACATATAAGCCTTTAAAATTAGCACTTTTGATTTCTCCCATAGACTTTTAAAGGGTGTTCCGCGGCTTTCGAATTTGCCGCGAACACCTCAAATTGTTCGCTACTTGGCGAACAGGTGAACACCCGATATTCAAGTCGAACTTACGTTCGACTCGAACATCGGGCTCATCCCTATTATCAAGGATTACCTTAATCACATTATACCAAAGTTAGCTGAAGACATCTGGATTTCAAGGAATAACCGTTCCACCTTTTGTTATCCTTTCTTCATCTGCTAGTTTCTTTGGTACTTTATTTAAGAAGCCAGACAATTTGAATATAATAGTTTTAATATTGTTCTTTTCATGTTTTGAAATTCTTAATGGCCTATGGGTTGAGGAGACAGAAGGGAGTGAGCCTGACATAGGAAATACAGTGCCAGTTCTCTACCCTTCTGCTGACCTGTTCACATAGGTCTTTGTGATTGGGTTAATATCTTATTGAGCTTGAATCATACTGTGTTTATCTGTTTTCACTTAGAGTTGAAAGAGCTTTAAAGCACTATATTGCCTTTTTCATAAATATAGCCACAGTGTTCAAATAAGTGTGTCTTTTTCATATTGCAGTGTTGAAATATACTTATTTCTGTGTTCTCACTAATACAATAAACAGTAAACAAACTGTTTTGTTAATATTGTGTGAGTCTCTCATTATTAGTACAGTTGGTAAGATGACTGCACCCAGAGTATCAGAGGTGATGGAGGATTTGCAGAGTCGAGGCAACCAGTGGGGTACAGAGTCTATTAGCAGCCCTCATGGGGGTACCACTACACAGTGAATTGTATGTGCAGGAGATGAGTGTGAAGGGTATAACAGTGAACTGTATGTGTAGGGGAGGAGTGTGGAGGGTATGACAGTGAACTGTATGTACAGGAGAGGAGTGTGGAGGGTATGAAAGTGGACTTTATGTACAGGAGAGGAGCATGGAGGGTATGACAGTGGCAGAATGGGGAGGGTTTTTTTTAGAAAATAAGGGAAGGAAGGTGACCATTGAATGATGTCCCTCAGCTAGGGGTTAGGAAGCAGTTCCGAGTGATGTCCATCAGCTGGATGTATGAAGTGGCCTGGGGGGGGGCGATGAAAGCAGAAGGAAGTTGGGGGCTGAGAAGTGGTCAAATAGTGATGTCACTAATAAAAAAAACTATAAATAACTAACCAAAAAACTAAAAAAAAACTAAAATAAACTATTGCGCTCATCTACTAATATATAACAAAAAATCATACAATAGTATTACTAAATGAAAACAACCTCCAGTTATAAGATGTAAATATGTATCTTTACAAGCCAGCCCCTAGCACTCTGTATGTCCAGATGATGTGAAGTTAATTTATGACCATGCATTTAACCCTGTGTTATCCAAGCTTTGAGTCTGTACAATCAAAAGTGTAAACTCACCACATTAACACAAGGTTAAATAAATGGCCATAAATTACTTCAAATTCACATATAGTTATGTGTAGCAGCAGACTCCCCCCCCCCCCCCCAAACACACACACACACTCGCTGTCTCTTACAATTCTCCTTTTCAACGTAACCCTTCACTGCAATACCTGCAAAACAAATCCTCCTGAAATTTTGGTAGCTTTCCACCCAAGGAGACTTTCCTCAGGAAAAACTCAGCTCACCTCCTCCCTGCCTGTAGTATGAGCAGCAGCCAAGGGGGGGTGGGGGGGATTGACAGAAAGGAGCTTCAGAGATCCCAATACATACACTGCAGCACAGCAGTGCCGCTGACTGCCAGAAATGAACAGCATGGTGTCCCTGCTCTGTTGCTGGCTGCATATGGCACCCGTAACAAGCAGCACAGCAGGGACACCATGGAGTTGATTTTCAACAGGATGCTCTGGGGGGGGTTTGAACACCCCTGGCCCTCCCCCCTATCTACATCCCTGCTCAAAGTAAAAGTGAATGGACGTAGCGGCACAGAGTTCTGCTTATTAACATACAACAGGGAAACCAAGTCACCAAGAGCTCTTTGTCACTTTGCTAGGACAGACAGTGTAAAACCTAATTTTTGGAGTCTTCAGAAAAAAAGCAAGTAAAATGTAAAAAAATATTTTTAGATATTTTTTTAAATTATGTTATGGGAATGGAAGCATTCAACAAATATAACAGATGTTATCTCAATTTGGCTGAAAATTAAATTAAACTCAACACTACACTCTGGCTTTTAAATTAAGTGGATTTCAACATTGTAATCTGTATCTTATAAGAGAATTAATCTTTTAAAATGTAATCCATTAGAGTATTTTTTGAGTAAATGTATCTAATGTACATCAAAAGAAAATATATTGGAAAGGAATAACATTCATGGGAATGTTCACTAAGATTTCAACAAAAATTTTGAGAAAATACTTCACATAAGAGATTAGACTGAGTATAAAAAAATCAAAATCAATATTTGATTGGTCTGCTTAAAGTGAATTTCCACTTGTATAGCCAAATTGGGATAACACCTATTTTGTATTTGTCGCATATTCCTAGCATTACAAAAAAACAACAATTAAACATTGCAGTTTACCATTACCTTTACAGTTTATCATTACTCTATTAAGCAATCAAACAATCTGCGATTAATTAGTAGATCATTATATGAAACTCTTTGTAAATACATAATACGGTTCAGTCTTGGAACAAAATGATCAACAGGTGTATCAATGTTCCCACACCGCAAAGAATATGTCAGTCATGAACCCTTTACAGTTGATATAGGGTTAATTTATATAGGATCTACTAATTAATCGATTCCAGATTGTTTGATTGTTTAATAGATTATTTATGAGCTATATATTCTACCATGTATGTGGTCATTTGTAGGCATGAGGTTTTGAAGAAGGGCGTTATCTGTACTAGCCCGAAACTGTTAACCGCAACTGCCTTAAATTTTTTATGTTATTCATATTTCTTTATTAAAACATTTTTATGCTATATATATATATATATCTATATATATTAGATATATATAGATATATATATATATATATATATAGATATATATATAGATATATATATATATATATATCTATATATATATCTATATATATATATATATAGATATATATATATATATATAGATATATATATATATATATATATATATATATATATATATATATATATAGATAGATAGATAGATATAGATATACATATATACATATATATATAGATAGATAGATAGATAGATATAGATATAGATGTATATCTATATCTATATCTATCTATCTATCTATCTATCTATATATATATATATATATATATATATATATATATATATATATATATATATATATATATAATTTTTATCATATTTGACTGCAAAATGAAAATACACTTTCAGGCAAACTACTGTAAATAGTAATATAAATGTCTTATTGCATTCCTCTCTATGTGCATTAGAATCACACTGAAGTTATTTAATGAGCAGCTAAAAGACTAGTGGAGCTTAAAGCTATATGGTATGTGCAGGGAATGCAAGATGCTGATACCATGTCAAATTCAGGTATCCGCACTGCTTTCATTTAACAATATAAATTTTAAGATATAATAATGGTTAGAAAGCTGCATCGACAGACTTCTGACACAACAAGCTTCTGACACATAAATTGTGCCATGATAACATCACTTACATTTATAGCAGCATCCATCTGCATCATAAGTTCTCCTTTCCTATAAAGACAAATGGTTATACGGTATAGTTAGGAATCAAACATTTAAATAAATAAAAAAGCAACGTAACGAAACACAAAAAGTAATTGTATCTCTAAACCACAAAGTGCATCATTACCGATATGAACAGTCCACCTGGATTGGATAGTTTGTCTGTCTATTTAATTTATTTGTATGGCAAATTGTATTATACTGGAGTAATCTAGAAGATCTGGATCATGGAAAATTTCTTCTGAAATGTACATTGATATCCAAAAATGCTAACTAATTTCAATGATTTTGTAAATGAATTCTATTTTATTTAGTTGGAATGTAATGTAATGTAACTTAGGTATGTTAATGTAAAAAAAACGGAGCAGATTCACGTAGCTGCATTATGAGTTCACACACAGGAGGAGGTGTAGGAAGACCACCATGAACACAAATGATGGCTTTGACACTTTTTCCTTCAAACTACAATATGGGTACAAACAGTAAGAACTAAATATGATGCAGTCTCTCATAGTTCCACAGAACAAATCAGATGGATAGTGGGTCTTTTGCCTACTTCTTTAAAAGGGATCTACCTGAAGGGGTAATATAACTGTCCCTAAGCACAGAAGGGTTGCCATTCTCACAAACAGCTATGTTGTCAACCTTTGTATCTGACTTTAACTCAGAAAGAACATTATAAGGGTTATGTAGTGTCTCGCTCATGTACAAGACCCCACTACTTGCTTTGTCCTTTATTATTTGATTGTAATTTGATTTGATAAAATGCGCATATTACCGGTGTGCACGCTTGTGGAGGACATCTTTTGGCTTCTGCAGTCAAGCCAGCTTCACTGCAAGTGTAAACCAGACACTGATCATTCGGGTCTCTAAAGGATTCATTTATCTAGAATAATAACAGAAAAGTACCTTTCAATTGCATAACTAACACCAAGCTATAAAATGCAATCTAATACATAAAATGAAAGTACATAAGTAGAGTAAATATCTCAGAATTAGTGTATGAAAAATTACTTTAACTCCACAACCACAATGTAACATCTGTTTATTCTTTATTAAAGTGGTTATAAAGCCTAAACATTTTTTACTTTAATGCATTCCTTACATTAAGGTAAAAATTATTTAGGTAGTAGTATCCCCCCTTTTACTTACCTGAGCCCAGGGCTGCTCCTGTCTGCAGCTCTTCTCTCCCCTCAAGCTGTTTGTGTCAATAGACAGCAGACTAGCCAGAGGGGAGGGGCCAGGAGCACCAGCAGGGGACCTGAGAAGAGGAGGTTTGGGCCATTCTGTCCAATTCCATTGCACAAAGCAGGTAAGCATAAACCGCTATTTATTTTTTTATTACATTTACAACCGCTTTAAGAATACTATACACCTTACTTAAATCCTTATTTTTTTTTAAATAAAGCTACTTTATTGACTTTACCTGATAGTATGTTCCATTGTGTTTGCAAGTCAGTGGTGCTGTAAGAAAAGAAGAAAAAATCCTTGCAATTTATAGTGAATCATGATACATGACCCGTATCCATAAAATAATGCAGGCAAATACTGTATGTTAAAAAAAAAACAGAAAAAATACGGAGCTGATTATCACAGAAAAAAATGTGATCCACATTTCCATTTAGTGGTCATAATGCAGTATTTCACTATTCACATTATTTTATTTAAAAAAAAATTATAAACAACATCAGAATATAGCCTAGGAACTTTCAATTTTGCCCCATTCAAAGAGAATGAATTCACTTGCAGCTTTGATGGACAAACAGCTATGCATTTTGTTTTTATATAAATGCTCTGCTTAGTGTTCTGTGACCCTACTCTCTGTAGCAAACTTCCATCCATGTGTGCAATATTTTTAACCACTTCAGCCCCGGAAGGATTTACCCCCTTCCTGACCAGAGCACTTTTTACAATTTGGCACTGCGTCGCTTTAACTGCTAATTGCGCGGTCATGCAATGCTGTAACCAAACGAAATTTGCGTCCTTTTCTTCCCACAAATAGAGCTTTCTTTTGATGGTATTTGATCACCTCTGCCGTTTTTATTTTTTGCGCTATACACGGAAAAAGACCGAAAATTTTGAAAAAAAATGATATTTTCTACTTTTTGTTCTAAAAAAAATCCAATAAACTCAATTTTAGTCATACATTTAGGCCAAAATGTATTTGGCCACATGTCTTTGGTAAAAAAAATGTCAATAAGTGTATATTTATTGGTTTGCGCAAAAGTTATAGCGCCTACAATCTAGGGTACATTTTCTGGAATTTACACAGCCTTTAATTTATGACTGCCTATGTCGTTTCTTGAGGTGCTAAAATGGCAGGGCAGTACAAAACCCCCCCAAATGACCCCATTTTGGAAAGTAGACACCCCAAGGAAATTGCTGAGAGGCATGTTGAGCCCATTGAATATTCATTTTTTTTGTCCCAAGTGATTGAATAATGACGAAAAAAAAAAAAAATTACAAAAAGTTGTCACTAAATGATATATTGCTCACACAGGCCATGGGCATATGTGGAATTGCACCCCAAAATACATTTAGCTGCTTCTCCTGAGTATGGGGATACCACATGTGTGGGACTTTTTGGGAGCCTAGCCGCATACGGGGCCCCGAAAACCAATCACTGCCTTCAGGATTTCTAAGGGCGTACATTTTTGATTTTACTCCTCACTACCTATCACAGTTTTGAAGGCCATAAAATGCCCAGATGGCACAAACCCCCCCCAAATGACCCCATTTTGGAAAGTAGACACCCCAAGCTATTTGCTGAGAGGCATGTTGAGTCCATGGAATATTTTATATTTTGACACAAGTTGCGGGAAAGTGACAATTTATTTATTTATTTATTTATTTTTTTTTTTTTTGCACAAAGTTGTCACTAAATGATATATTGCTCACACAGGTCATGGACATATGTGGAATTGCACCCCAAAATACATTCTGCTGCTTCTCCTGAGTATGGGGATACCACATATGTGGGACTTTTTAGGAGCCTAGCCGCGTACGGGACCCCGAAAACCAATCACCGCCTTCAGGATTTCTAAGGGTGTACATTTTTGATTTCACTCTTCACTGCCTATCACAGTTTCGGAGGTCATGGAATGCCCAGGTGGCACAAACCCCCCCCAAATGACCCCATTTTGGAAAGTAGACACCCCAAGCTATTTGCTGAGAGGCATGGTGAGTATTTTGTAGCTCTCATTTGTTTTTGAAAATGAAGAAAGACAAAAAAAAAATTTTTTTTTCTTTTTTTAATTTTCAAAACTTTGTGACAAAAAGTGAGGTCTGCAAAATACTCACTATACCGCTCAGCAAATAGCTTTGGGTGTCTACTTTCCAAAATGGGGTCATTTGGGGGGGTTTGTGCCACCTGGGCATTCCATGGCCTCCGAGACTGTGATAGGCAGTGAAGAGTGAAATCAAAAATTTACGCCCTTAGAAAGCCTAAAGGCGGTGCTTGGTTTCAGGGGTCCCATACGCGGCTAGGCTCCCAAAAAGTCTCACACATGTGGTATCCCCGTACTCAGGAGAAGCAACAGAATGTATTTTGGGGTGTAATTTCACATATTCCCATGGCATGTTTGAGCAATATATAATTTAGTGACAACTTTGTGCAAAAAAAAAAAAAAAAAATTTGTCTCTTTCCGGCAACTTGTGTCACAATATAAAATATTCCATGGACTCGACATGCCTCTCAGCAAATAGCTTGGGGTGTCTACTTTCCAAAATGGGGTCATTTGGGGGGGGGTTTGAACAGTCCTGGCATTTTATGCACAACATTTAGAAGCTTATGTCACACATCACCCACTCTTCTAACCACTTGAAGACAAAGCCCTTTCTGACACTTTTTGATTACATGAAAAAATTATTTTTTTTTGCAAGAAAATTACTTTGAACCCCCACACATTATATATTTTTTTAAAGCAAATGCCCTACAGATTAAAATGGTGGGTGTTTAATTTTTTTTTTTCACACAGTATTTGCGCAGCGATTTTTCAAACGCATTTTTTGGGGAAAAAACACACTTTTTTACATTTTAATGCACAAAAACACACTATATTGCCCAAATGTTTGATGAAATAAAAAAGATGATCTTAGGCCGAGTACATGGATACCAAACATGACATGCTTTACAATTGCGCACAAACGTGCAGTGGCAACAAAATAAATACATTTTTAAAAGCCTATAAAAGCCTTTACAGGTTACCACTTTAGATTTACAGAGGAGGTCTACTGCTAAAATTACTGCCCTCGATCTGACCGTCGCGGTGATACCTCACATGCATGGTGCAATTGCTGTTTACATTTGACGCCAGACCGACGCTTGTGTTCGCCTTAGCGCGAGAGCAGGGGGGACAGGGGTGCTTTTTTTTTTTTTCTTTATTTTTTTTGCTTTTTTATCTTATTTTAAAACTGTTCCTTTCATTTTTTTTTTTTAATCATTTTTACTGTTATCTCAGGGAATGTAAATATCCCCTATGATAGCAATAGGTAGTGACAGGTACTCTTTTTTGAAAAAATTGGGGTCTATTAGACCCTAGATTTCTCCTCTGCCCTCAAAGCATCTGACCACACCAAGATCGGTGTGATAAAATGCTTCCCCAATTTCCCAATGGCGCTATTTACATCCGGCGAAATCTAAGTCATAAAATGCTCGTAGCTTCCGGTTTCTTAGGCCATAGAGATGTTTGGAGCCACTCTGGTCTCTGATCAGCTCTATGGTCAGCTGGCTGAATCACCGGCTGCATTCTCAGGTTCCCTGTTGAGACAGGAGAGCCAGAGAAAAACACGGAAGACGATGGGGGGGGGCATTCTCTCCCACTGCTTGTAAAAGCAGTCTAGAGGCTAATTAGCCGCTAGGATTGCTTTTACATGAAAGCCGACCGCTGGCTGAAAAGAATGATACCAAGATGATACCTAAACCTGCAAGCATCATTCTGGTATAACCACTCAAAGTCGTGAATGCTGTACCTGAAGACAAAAAAATGGTTAACAATAAAGCACAGTAAACGGTAAAGTATAAAAAATTGCATACCTGAAAAGCAAACATGATAAAACATAATAACAATAAAACATTGCAGAATAGAATACAGTAAAAAAGAGCAGAACAATAGAGAGAATAGAGAGAGAGAGAATAGAGAGAGAACAATAAAACGACAACTATTATTTTTTATTTTATATTTTTGTTTGTGCTTTTTTTTTTTTTTTTTACACTTTTTTTGTAACTGTAACTTTTATAACTGTAACCGGTTCCAGGTTCGGGTCTCTCAAAATGCAATGGCATCTTGGGAGACCCTGTGAAAGTGTGTCCTAGTTTGTGCAATGCTGTACCCTACGCTAATACTCAGCTAGTGAATGGTAGCGTTCAAAACATTCACCAATGCAAAGACCAGGATTGTCAGGACAGGAGGGACAATAATAGCGGGTGTCACGCCTATATCCGCGCTTGCTGCAGACACAACATCTTTTTTGGGGGGGTTCGCTGGGTAGGGGTACTCGGGAGGACATAAAGAAAATGCCTCTCATGCAGCCGACTGCATTTGGTTGGGGATGTGAATGGGGGAAGTACGGGCGCTGCAGAAGTGGTGGGTTCCCAATTAGGATTGGCGAATGCAGCAGGAAGGGCATTATGGGCACGACGGGCCTGTGTTTGTCTTTTTGGTGACAGCGGGACACTATTTGTGCTTGCCACCTCACCAGCTTGAACTGCACTTATGGGACTCGCCACGTCACCAAGTGTTACTGCAGTGCTGGTTTGACTACGACCGGGGTGTACTAGGCCGCTGGCGCTTGCCAGTTCACCAAAACGCTACCAAAAAAACTGTTAACGATCGCAGGGATCAGGCATGACTCTGCGAATGCTGCAGTTATGCATTTAGTGTTTTGTAAGTGACAGTGATCGATCGATACTGCACTTGGGTGGGCTGGGCTGGGCCGGGCGGAGGGGCAAAACGCAGGTGCTAGCAGGTATCTGGGCTGATCCCACTAACACTGCGTTTTTGGGAACCCTAAACTGTTGGGGACGCCAGTATAGATCTGATCGGATCAGATCAGATATTGATCCGTTCAGATACTATACCACTAAGGGAGGTGTACGATACATGCGTGGGTGTTAGCGCTACTGGCACTAACCTGACGCTGCCTGGGGCTGGTGCTTGCCAGTTCACCAAAACACTACCAAAAAAACTGTTAGCGATCGCAGGGATCAGGCCTGACTCTGCGAACGCTGCAGTTATGCGTTTAGTGTTTTGTAAGTGACAGTGATCGATCGATACTGCACTTGGGTGGGCTGGGCTGGGCCGGGCGGAGGGGCAAAACGCAGGTGCTAGCAGGTATCTGGGCTGATCCCGCTAACACTGCGTTTTTGGGAATCCTAAACTGCTGGGGACGCTAGTATAGATCTGATCGGATCAGATATTGATCCGTTCAGATACTATACCACTAAGGGAGGTGTACGGTGCGTGGGTGTTAGCGCTACTGGCACTAACCTGACGCTGCCTGGGGCTGGTGCTTGCCATTTCACCAAAACGCTACCAAAAAAACTGTTAGCGATCGCAGGGATCAGGCCTGACTCTGCGAACGCTGCAGTTATGCGTTTAGTGTTTTGTAAGTGACAGTGATCGATCGATACTGCACTTGGGTGGGCTGGGCCGAGCCGGGCGGAGGGGCAAAACGCAGGTGCTAGCAGGTATCTGGGCTGATCCCGCTAACACTGTGTTTTTGGGAACCCTAAACTGCTGGGGACGCTAGTATAGATCTGATCGGATCAGATATTGATCCGTACAGATACTATACCACTAAGGGAGGCGTATGCTGCGTGCGTGGGTGTTAGCAGTACTGGCGCTAATCTGACGCTGCCTGGGGCGACGCATATCACCGCCGGGCAATCAGGGGGCTAAATCTTTATTCGGTAATAAACGGCGGGTGCCCTGACACTACAAAAAATAAACAAACTAACCAGCGTCACCCGTAACGGTTATACAGTGATCAGTGGTGAAAGGGTTAACTAGGGGGCAATCAAGGGGTTAAAACATTTATTAGGTAGTATATGGGGGTCCCTGTCGCTATAAAACGCTGACGGCGAACCTAAATATTTACCTCACTAACTAGCGTCACCAGCGACACTAATACAGCGATCAGAAAAATGATCGCTTAGCGACACTGGTGACGGGGGGTGATCAAGGGGTTAAAACTTTATTAGGGGGGGTTAGGGGGGTATCCTAGACCTAAAGGGGGCCTAACACTCACTGCCCTAACACTGTAACTGTCACAAACTGACACCAATACAGTAATCAGAAAAAAAAAAACCTGCTTGGTGTCAGTTTGTGACAGGGGGGGGGGTGATTGGGGGGGGGATCGGGGGCGATCGGGGGGGGGGGGGTCGGGGTGTTTTGTGTGCCTGGCATGTTCTACTGTGTGTGTGTGTGTGTTGTGCACTCACATTGCAGTCTTCTCTCCTCGGCCCGGAACGGAAAATACCGAGCCGAGGAGAGATGACATCATTTCCTCTGCCTCTGTGTACAATACAGAGGCAGGGAAATGATCCCATTGGCTGGGAGCGATCGCGAGGGGGGGGCCACGAATGGATGGCCTCCCCCTCACCACCGATCGCCGGGGGAGATTTGCCGACCGCCGCAGGCACCGGGGGGGGGGTCCGATCGGACCCCCCACCCGCGGGCAGGCAAGGACGTACCTGTAAGTCCTTTTGCCTGCCCGTGCCGCTCTGTCGACGTATATAGTCGTGCGGCGGTCGGCAAGTGGTTAAGGAAGAAGTTTGTCAGTGCAGGACATTTTTCCTATTTTCTTGTTATTGCTGTAAATGGTCCTTGCTTTACAACTTTCCGTAATGTACAACAGTACAGGATTGGTCTGGCTGTTTAATCCCCAGGGCTGCTGTTAGAAATCACGGGGGCCGGTACAGCCTACCTGACAGGGCCCCCCTGAAAATATAAAATTATATTTTTACTAAAATGCCACACTATGCTATGCTTTGCAGCCATGGCAAAAATTTAACAAGACCCATTCACGTAAATAGTGCTGTTCTGCAAGTGCCCCGCAACTTTGTGCAAAGCACACTGTTGTGGTGCATTAGCTTGGAGTTAAAGCAGGTGGTGAGGTGGCACATTGCCTCCCTCAGCTGGAGGGAGAAAGCCGGCATTGCTGCAGGGGGATCCACAAGAGTCACAATGCAGTACAGCCAGCCCTCCTGCTTGGCAGGTATCCGAGCCCTCCTTTTGAACTGATGGATTCCGGGCCCAGGAGGGTGAGCTGTACTGCCTTATCAGCAGTCCTGCTGATCTCCTGGAAAAGTCAAAGAAAGTCTTTAGGTACAGAAGGCTGGTATCCCCTCTTTTCTAATTACTGTGCAGCCACGTGCAAGGTCAGTCAGCTTCTGTACTCTAGACGCCTGTGTTCTGGATCCTTAGGAGGTATTCTGTAAATGTTCCAGGAGGATAGAAAAGAGGTCCCCCGGCCAAGCAGTAGCTGGGACGCCACAAAAGGTGCTCGTAGTTCCAGGCAGATTTCCCAGAGATGCCACAGCCCTCATGCTGAGTCTTGCTCCCCCAGAAACAAGAGACCTCTGTTCTGGGTTCCAGCTTATTTATACCCCCTCAGCCCCCCGTTGTTCACCTGTCACATTGACCAGGGATTGGCTGGGGAGATAGTAACATGCAGGGTGGGGTCATGATTGTTCCACTTACTATGTCCTAGGGTCTCCTGGGAGACAAGGGGAAGTAATTGAGCCCATACCAACAGAGCCCAGAGCATACCTAACTAATAAACTTAAGCTCTCCCTACCTACACAGAGGCTAAAAACTAAGTGTCAACAACCGTAGCTACATGGGGCACTGCATGTTATTGCATATTGTTTGTATTGTCTGCACTACATTATTTGTATCACCTACATTATGCAGTGCTACACCTTAAAGTGGTTGTAAACCTATAATAAGGCTTACCTGTAGGATACTGTGAATATCTCCTAAACTCCTAACACTTTTGGAGATATTCAGAGTGCATGCAGCCGATGACATCTTCAGCGCATGTGCTCTGTGGGTCCGGCTTACAGTGCCGGACCCTCTAGAGCCCTTTAGAGCCTGTGCCAGAAACGGTGGCTCCTGCACGCATGCATGGGAGTGACGTCATTGCGGCCCCGGCCACTCACAGCGCCGGAGCCTGTGAACCCAGAAGAAATACTGGGAGAAGATGTCGCCTCAGCAGTGAGCGGGTGCCACTGGAAGGGCTTCATTCTAAAGTAAGTATTTCATAATGTGCTAGTATGCAATGCATACTAGCACATTATATGGTTGTCTTACAGGTTTTAAATTGGCTAACATTCAGACTTTTTATTGGGAGCAACTGATGCTTTTATCTGATGATTTGCTCTGATAGAAAACAAAAGGGATGAAACGCATGTTGACCTTGTCTTTGTGTATATCTGATTATTATGAAATTGTTTATAGTACCCCTGCAGTTCAGTGGTATGATTCAGAAATGACGTGTAGTTGCAAAATTACTGAATCACTAAAATGCTTCCTGTATTTCATATAGAACTGGTTTGAGGGACTTAATTGATACTCAAACACAAGCTAGTAAAATGAGTTTTGTCTGTGTCAGTAGGTGAGATTTCTCATTATTGTCCATCCTGATTAGAAGCAAGGGAACTCTACCAACAGACAGCAGTAAAAATCTAACAGATGTTCTAAACACTTCTCTGCTATATCCGTAACAAAATATAGCATTTGGGCTAGATTATTCTTTACCCTCATAGGTGAGAATTCAAATATCTTTTAAGATCCTATGTTTGCCTAACATCTCTCACCAATGCCAGAGAAAGCCTTGATGGATTTCCCATTTACATTTTGTTATGGAGAATAAAGTAACAGACGTTAGATTCCCCATAGTGTAAAAAAAAAGTGAGCCATTTATGGGAACAGAATTCAGAAGTACAGAAGAATATACATTTTCAAGGGTTAAGAGAAGCTTGTGCATGAATGGATTCAACTTGCAATTTGCATTAACTACAATGGCACTTACCACAGTATCCACAGCATGATTTTCCAGACTGATTTGATGGATCTCCAAATACTTTGACTTCATTTGCACCACAGACTACTTCTTCACATGGATAGGATCCACATTCCATCTGTCCAGTGTTTCCATTACAAGTGCACATAATGCAACCTGTTCCCCAGGAATCTCCATGCTGTTTATACAACAAACATTTAAAGTAGTTGTAAAGTCAGAAGGTCCTTAATTCTTATGCATTAAAAGCCTTCTGTGTGCAGTAACCCCCCTCAGCCCCCCTAATACTTACCAGAGCCCATCTCGATCCAGCGAAGTTGCAGAAATGTCTCGCTGCCCGGGACTCCACTCCTCTTAGGCTGAGACGGCAATACAGTGCCATTGGCTCCTGCTGCTGTCAATCAAAGCCAGTGAGCCAATGAGGAGAGAGAGGGGATGGGGCCGGGCCACTGCTCAGTGTCTGAATGGACACACAGAGCTAAGCTGCTTGCTGTGGGGGTACTCAACAGGAGGGAAGGGCCAGGAGCACCGAAAAGTGACCTGAGACGGGGAGAATCTGAACTTTTCTGTGCAAAATCACTGCACACAGCAGGCAAGTATGACATGTTTGTTATTTTTAACAAAAAAAAACCTGAGACTTTGGTATCACTTTAAGAAATGTGTCTGGCATTTAACCGGTTCCCGAGTGGTACACGCTGATGTACGTCGGCAGAATGGCACGGCTGGGCAAATGGGCGTACCGTACGTCCCTTTAAATTTGGCGCTGTGCCATTGCGTGCGCCCCCCGGCCTGGAGCTCCGTGAGTCAGATTGCAGGTCCCACGGACTCGATCGCTGCAGGGATACCTGTGATCGCCTCACGGAGAGGAAGAATGGGGAGATGCTAATGTAAACAAGCATCTCCCCGTTCTGCCTAGTGACAGTGTCACTGATCTCTGCTCCCTGTGATTGGGAGCAGAGATCAGTGACGTGTCACACGTAGCCACGGCCCCCCACAGTTAGGAACACTCCCCAGGACATACTTAACCCTTACACTGCCCCCTAGTGGTTAACCCCTTCACTGCCAGTGTCATTTACACAGGAATTAGTGCATTTGTATAGCACTGATTGCTGTATAAATGACAATGGTCCCAAAAATGTGTCAAAAATGTCCAATGTGTCCGCCATAATGTTACAGTCATGATAAAAATCGCTGATCTCCGCCATTACTAGTGGAAAAAAATGTATCAATAACAATGCCATAAAACTATCCCCTATTTTGTAGACGCTATACCTTTTGCACAAATCAATCAAACGCTTATTGCTATTTTTTTTACTAAAATATGTAAAAAAATACGTATCAGCCTAAACTGAGGAAAAAAATTTTTTTTTAATATTTTTTGAGGATATTTATTATAGCAAAAAGTAAAAAAAATGCGTTTTTTAAAAAATTGTCGCTATTTTTTTGTTTATAGTGCAAAAAATAAAAACCGCAGAGGTGATCAAATACCACCAAAGGAAAGCTCTATTTGTGGGAAAAAAAGGACGTCAATTTTGTTTGGGAGCCACGTCGCACGACCGCGCAATTGTCAGTTAAAGCGACGCAGTGCCGAATCGCAAAAAACGCACTGGTCAGGAAGGGGGTAAATTCTTCCGGGGCTGAAGTGGTCAAAATTTCTTTCTTATATATATATTATAGGACTTACCCCGA
This sequence comes from Aquarana catesbeiana, assembly GCF_042186555.1. NCBI lineage: Eukaryota > Metazoa > Chordata > Amphibia > Anura > Ranidae > Aquarana > Aquarana catesbeiana. The sequence continues at coordinate 192,938,175 of NC_133326.1, forward strand.
GATGCTCTCCTGAAGGCCCACAGCAGCCTAGAAATTAAATTAGAAAATTAAAACCCAGAAAACCCAAATAAGAATAGGATGCTGCTGGAGTGTTGATAGACCTTGATCACACAGTTATGCCAAAAAACAAAACAAAAACAAAAAAAACCACCATACTAATATAATAGTACAACACTTTGACGGGTGTAACAAGTACAAAAAAGGTGCCTATTTTAGACACATATAATATTTGGTATAACAAATATGGATTATCTATGACTGGGACTTTTCAGGTGCCACAATGATTTACAATTGTCATAAATTCTTTATAGTTAAAATATCTATTTATTTATACAGATTTATTAAAAAAAAAAAAAAACATGACCCCAAAATAGTACAAAACACAGGATAGACTAATGCCCTGTACACATGGTCGGACATTGATCAGACATTCAACAACAAAATCCGTGGATTTTTTCCGACGGATGTTGGCTCAAACTTGTCTTGCATACACACGGTCACACAAAGTTGTCGGAAAATCTGATCGTTCTGAACGCGGTGACGTAAAACACGTACGTTGGGACTATAAACGGGGCAGTAGCCAATAGCTTTTGTCTCTTAATTTATTCTGAGCATGCGTGGCACTTTGTGCGTCGGATTTGTGTACATACGATGGGAATTTCCGACAACGGATTTTGTTGTCGGAAAATTTTATAGCAAGCTCTCAAACTTTGTGTGTCGGAAATTCCTATGGAAAATGTATGATGGAGCCTACACACGGTCGGAATTTCCGACAACAAGGTCCCATCACACATTTTCCATTGGAAAATCCTATCGTGTGTACAGAGCATTAAAGTTTTAATGGAAAATCATCACTGACAAGGCCAATACTGCTTAAAACTCTCAAAACCCCACTATTACTCTTTACTGTATAGATACATTGAAGTGGGTAAGTTACATTAGAATCAATGACGTGGTGGGGGGGGGGGGGTGTGCTGGATTGATTTAACATTTAATCTGCTTCATCAGAAGTTGCTGTAAGCTTGTGTAATTTTGAGTACTTTGTGACTATAGCGATGTGGTGCATGTCCAGACACAGAAAAAAAAAACATATAGAAATATATTTGGTAGCTTACTATATTTTTATATATCTATATTTTTTCTGAGCAGCATCATCAATTTTTGTATATGATTTAATTTAGGTAAGGCTGAACTCCGGGCACAAACACAAGACTGATCACTTTTCACAAAAGTAAAGCGGAACAATTATTTATAACAGGAAACTACTGCACAGTTAAGGCTAATCAGCTGATGAGGCAAAGTGAATCAGTTGTTTCATGCTCTATTACTGCACAAACCCAAAAGAAATGCACCATGGACACCAAGATTTAAACAAGAATGCTGTACATATAGCTCTAGTATTAAGGCCTGGTTCACACCCATGCAGGTTGCAGTTTGTATATTCCAGGTGCATTTTGCGTTTTTCAATACACATTTTTGATCCATTAAAGCCTATGGAACCAAAAACCAGAAAAAAGTCCCTGGCCCTTTCCATAAATTGCACAGATGTGAACGTGACCTGTAGGAAACCATGTGAAATGAACTGTAGTGTGTTTCTGCAAAACTGAAAATGCACTAAAAAATTCCTGGATTTTAACTTTAAAGTTGCCCACTCAAGCTTCAGTATGCTTACTTCTATTATCTGACCCTCAAGAGAAACATCTGTCAACAAGTATTTGGATTTTTTTGTGGGGGTTCTATAAAAGTCTGTGTTGCATGATAGATTCTCCAGTGCACTAGTGTCATATTTCAAATTATAATTTAAGAGTATATTCATTTGAAACACTTACCTTTTTTTGGTGGTTTTGTGGCTATTATGGGGAGAAATGGAAAAAAAGGGAAAGGAAGAAAGTCAATGTAACAAACACAAATGGAACCTGCCCTCTATACACATACACTACACACAAATATACACACACACACTACTGTACAATAGTTTAGGGAAAAAATACAATGCATTCATTGCATACAATGAATGTTTTTTTATATAAATTAAAAACCCAGAAAGTGCATGCATAAACAGGAACAATTAGAATATACAAAATAAATGCAGCGCTAGCAAAATTAGTGATCAATTAAACAAGTGATGAGAAAACTAAAGCAGAGTCCCATTGAAATTAAACAAGTGATGAAAAAACTAAAGCAGAGTCCCATTGGAATTCAAGTCTCTTTTTTTAAATGATGAACACCCATCCATATAGGTAAAGGTGATATTTTGCAGTGGAGAAAAACGTGAAAAGATCCTTCATATAAAGTGAAAAAGAGGGGGGAAGGTTGGGACTTTGAATGAGGTGCGCATGATGCAGCCCAATCACACTCACAGAGGTGCAAACATATGTATGTTTATTAAGGACCAATGATCAACATGGCATAAAAACGCATTGCATACATTAAACATAAAAAAATAGCATATAGAAAATCTATGTATATACAATCATAGGACATGGGTAGGTACAATTATGCATCTTAATCCCACAAGCAATTTTGCTCCACTGTGTCGTGCCTGCGTGACGCTGAGGGGGAGCTGATGTTCAATGCTGGGGCTGCATCTCACTCCCTGCTTCATGAGAATGGCACTGATACAACCTATGCAACCCTGATCCTCTCCCATCTATGTGGCTTCAGACACCACATGTATCTTTCAAGGTAATCTTCCAGGTGCTTTTTTCAATCACCTTGGTGATATCTGCAGCTTATATCATCTCATTTTTTGTTACTTGTATCATCATAGATACATTTTATATATTTCCTACATTATAGAAGTCCCCTCCACTGCAGTGTGTTGGTGTGTGTGGTCTAGTGTTCCTCGTTGAGGTCCCCCTCTCAGCTCCCGGAACAGGCTCCATGGCTCACCCCTGGCTTTGTTTTGTCGCACGGTCCCAGTTTTGGCTATCATGTGAGTAACTTTTTTGGCATGGCCCATTATGCCCAAATTTCCCCCTTTTCTGCTGATCTTGTTAGACCCTGAAACTATATTGCTTTTCATACATTTTTTATAGAATTTAGATGCATCTGGCTCCTGAAGAGTGGATTGAAGTCCATGAAACGCAGCGTCGGGCCTACCTTTGATGCATCAAACACACATTGACCAATTTTCAGATGGTTTTTTTACTTCACATGACTTTTATCTTGCTTGGGGGATTAAGATGCATAATTGTACCTACCCATGTCCTATGATTGTATATACATAGATTTATTGTCTATATGCGATTTTTTTATGTTTAATGTATGCAATGCGTTTTTATGCCATGTTGATCATTGGTCCTTAATAAACATACATATGTTTGCACCTCTGTGAGTGTGATTGGGCTGCATCATGCGCACCTCATTCAAAGTCCCAACCTTCCCTCTCTTTTTCATGATATTAAGGATGGGGGCGCAAACTTTCCCTTGCTTCCCATTTAAAGTCCTAAGTTCGCTTTTCCCCCCCATTGCTTCATATAAAGTGCATCCAACTCCACACCTGCTTACCAGATCGCCGTGACCACTAATCAGTGATCTCACCAAGCTCAGGGATAAAATAGGTCTCCCCAAGACCTTTTAAAAGGTCTGGAACTGCAGCTGGGACCAATGATACACAAAAAACATAAAAAGAAATACTCCCATAGCGTAATACTGAATCGGTTGTTTAACTGATCACTAATTTTACTAGCGCTACATTTATTTTGTATATTCTACTTGTTCGAAGTTTTTGTATTAGACTTTAAAAGGCTGGCATGTGTATATTTTCTACTCGCATATTACAAATATCAATTTACTTTCACAAATTTTCGAGCGCTACGTTGGCCCTTGGTCTTCCTTTTTTTATAAACAGAAACAAAATTAATCAAAATCAATATTTGGTCCACTCTTTGCCTTTAAAACAACATAAAATCTTCTCTGTATACTAGCACTGTGGGTAGGTTGTTTTAGACAACTAGAACTAACCACCGCTCTTCTGTGGATTTAGACTATCGCAGTTGCTTCTGTCTCTTCTATAATCACAGACACTTAATGATGATGAGATCAGGGCTCTGTGGGGGCCATAGAATCTCTTCCAAAACACCTTGTTCTTTATAGTCCAGGTGAATTTATCTACAGATAGGAGATTTTTTTAAAACCACAATGCACTCCATTGCCTTTGAATTCTGGCCAACAGGCTGACAATGGCCAGTGAGGGCTTTTTTCTGTTTTTTTTTGGGGGGGGGGGATAAAACTGCCCATCACTATCAAAGGGGGGTGGCACAGTGCAGTCATAGTGTCAGTGTACTGTGTATTGGATGCTGCTGTAGGAAAATGATAGGGAAGGCTGACAGATTGCATAGAAAGTTATTTTATTTTGTAGTAGTCCGTGGTCACTTTTAGCTGCTGTGCTATCTGTAGCTTTTCTTGGGTTTCTCTTAAAAAAAAAAAAAAGACTTATTTTGGGAAGACGGACATATTTTAAGATTTCCATTTACTTTGGGGGTACATTTTTTTATTTTAACTTCTTTATAAAGGTACAGCGGTACTCTCATAAATTTGAGTACCTACCCTACAGTCAAAAAAAAAACACAGTGTAATCATCTATTGTCAAATAAGGACGCTTGTATGAAAATAAATTATTTAGCCACAATAGACCGCACTTTGCATAATAATAGTATATGGGGTACCTGCCTTTCAGCAGAGGCATTGCACATTAAAATTGCCCTGCTGCTACTGTATTGTCTGTGGTAGTAGTAGTAAATCACCTGCCTATGATCTTTATCGCTAGTATATTTCGGCCACTTCTAACTCATTAAAAATGTTGCTGAAACTATCTGTACAAATCCCACTGCACCATAACACCACAAACAGCTTCACCCCCCAAGCATGTTATTTGCCTTTGAAGCTTTGAGGTCTCATGAAAAGGTCCTCTCCACTCTGTATGTTATTATTTTTTTTTAATAACATGTTACATGTTTTCTATAGCAGTGTCCAGCACTCACTGCATTTTTGACAAAGCTTTGCCTGTTGGTCCAAAAAATGGCGAGAATTTACTAAGCTTTGCCAACCATAGACTTCAGTTTATATTTATTTATTTATTTATTTATTAAAATGCTTAACCTATGCAGTCTTACCCGAAGGCCTTGATGCACAAAAACAAAAGGACATTGACATTAAAAGACCTTTAAAAAAAAAACCAACAAAAAAAACCAACAAGCCAACGTAGCAAGATACAGAATAAAAGCCAGAGACTCTGTCCATCACACCCCAATTAAAAATTAGGTGACTCCGAAAGCTTGTACAAAAAGTACGGTTTTCAATTTCTTTTGAAATTTCAAAAAATCATTCTCAAGTCTCAGTTTCAGAGGCAAGGAGTTCCAAAATTCAGCTCCTTGTACTTCACTCGTTCTCCTATGTTTTCTTTTTAAATTTTGGAATCTTCAGTATGGCCAAGTTCACCGATATCAAGGATCGGGTAGGCACATACTTGACAAATTTTTCTCTCAGATACTCTGGGCCACATCCATGCAGTGCCTTATGGACAAGACATCCGGTTTTAAACAGAACCCGTTCTTTCATGGGCAGCCAATGCAGGGCTCTAAGGGATGGAGTGATGTGGCCACAGGGACCAACACCTGTCAGTAACCTTGCTGTGGCATTCTGAATCAACTGGAGCTTGTAGATGGTACAAGCAGGCAAACCCAAATACAGGGCATTACAGTAGCCTAATCGACTGCTGATAATGGCATTGACCATGGTGATCTTGTCAGAGTCTGCGATATAGCGAAAAGTCGACCTCAGGAGTCTCAGGTAGAAGTGACATGAACTCACCACCTGATTTACCTGAGGGCGCAGGTTCACCCTAGAGTCAAAGATGACACCCAGGTCCCTGACCTGAGTGACCGGAATCGGAAAAGGTTTGAAAGATTCTGGCCATGACGGAAACAAGTTGGAATACACACCTGGTTACCGAAGATGATACATTCAGTTTTGGTGCCATTTAGCTTTAGATAATTGGCACCCATCCATGATTGGATTTCCCCCAGACAAGAGGCCAGCATGACCAGATCCCCCCCTTTCTTGGATAATTTGAAGTAGATCTGGGTGTCATCAGCATAGACATGGAACGGAGATTGTGATGACGAATGATGTACAGCAGCAGCCTCACATAGATGTTAAAAAGGATCGGAGATAAAGCCGATCCTTGTGGGACCCCGCAAGACAGGGGACTATCGGAGGAATAAAAATGATTCCAACTTTACCCTTTGAACCCTGTCTAGCAGGAACGAGGCTACCCATGCTAGAGCTATACCATCCATTCCTGCCACCATCTTCAACCTATCCACAATTATAGAGTGGTCGATGGTATCAAAAGCTGCCGACAGATCCAGAAGTACCAAGTCTAAATTCTTCATTCTCATCCAAGGCCCAGAGCAAATCGTCCAGGGCTTTTTCCAAACCTCTCCCAGGACGAAATCCTGACTGGAAGTCATCAAAAATTTTATTAGACTCCAGGTGAGGTTGAAGTTGCCATAACGCAGCTCGCTCCATGATTTTTGCCAAAAACGGCAGGGTGGAGATAGGGCAATTGTTGCTCAACACGGTGCGCTCCACGTTAGCTTTCTTTAGCAGGGGTATAACCATCACCTGCTTCAGAATACATGTAATAACACCGGTCGCAAAAGACATGCTGACAATGTCTGCAATGAAAGGCGCCAGGGCATCTGAGGAGTCCTTCACCAACTGCGCAATGCAGGGATCAAGTGATGAGGACGAGGCTCTGAGAGATTTGAGGATGATTTTAATACCTTCTGGAGTCATTGAATAAAATACCGAGAAGCGGGTCCCTACATACGGTGGGCATGTTTCTTCCACCTCCACAAATGAAATGTTTTTTCTGATAATTTCTACTTTGTCTGTAAAATAACAGGATAAAATTTTGCACAATTCAACAGAGTTTTTCTCTTCAGATTGACCACATGTGGGATTAAGCAATCACCTGGCCACACTGAAGAGCTCTGCCGATGAGTTAGACGCATTTTTATTTTGCTTGTAAAAATTTTTTTTTGGGCATTTCTGATGCCTTCCTTATAATTTTTTTAATTAACCATATAATTTTTTGATGATTAATTTGGGGATTTTCTCCATGCTGTTTCAGCAGCCCTACATTGCCATTTTAATTCTCTTGTTTCCTGAGAGAACCAGACCTAGTTTTTCTCAGGTTCCCTTATTATAGAAGTTGGAAATCAAGGGTTTTTATAAAAGCAGCGTTGAAAAAATCAACCGACTCAGATTTAAAAAAACTAGATTATCTATATTTTTCACAAATTGTCTGCCAAAATCATCTGCACTTTGTATATATTCGGTATCATTTTTACAGAGATGTTTCTATTAGGAAAATAGGGCATTAATTAATCCTTCCACTAACCTAAGTATTTTTTTTTTATTTTCAAACTTGTCTGTGCTGCTTTCAGCTGCTTCTAGAGCATTATTAAAAAAATTTAGGCATGTAGGCTCAGAAACTATGGATAAACCAAATTTCTGTAGTTTGTCAGCTACCCTCTGTGAGATCTGACCAGTTGTATTCAACGTCTTTAGCTGATTAGATGAATAAACAATCATGATTAAAAAACTGCCCTCAGAATAGGTTACCTATAATAAAATACTAAGGTGCCCGCCTGCACCACCACATCCTGCCATGGAGGGGCACAGACGGGCTTCCCTCTGGCACGCCTCTGGTGCACCGCCTGCGCCCCGCCTGCACTTGCTGCGCTCCGCGCAGCGGTGTCAGGAGGATATAGCGGCCAAACTCCGCCCAAAGAAGAGTTAAACTGAGTCAGTTGAGTGCGGCTTCCTGCTGGATTGCACTTGTCCAGGAGGGACTCTGAAAGCTCTGAGGTAAGTGCAAAGGTATTGTTGATGTAGATATCAAAAGAGCACAAGGGGATCCTGCAACTGTAAACTGTCCTGTGCTGGTGCGATTTCCTTTAGGTAGTCAAACGTCCTTCTAGCTCCGCGCAGCGGCGTCAGGAGGATATAGCGGTCAGACTCCGCCCAAAGAAGAGTTAAATTGAGTCAGCTGAGTGCGGCTTCCTGCTGGATTGCACTTGTCCAGGAGGGACTCTGAAAGCTCTGAGGTAAGCGCAAAGGTATTGTTGATGTAGATAGCAAAACAGCACAAGGGGATCCTGCAACTGTAAACTGTCCTGTGCAAGTGCGATTTACTTTAGGTAGTCAAATGTCCTTCTAGCTCCACACAGCAGCGTCAAGAGGATATAGCGGGATTCACTGCTAAGTTTAAATTGAGCATGGACAGTTTTGCACTTTCATATCCATGAAAACTACTTCTGACAAGACTACTTTAGACTGTAGATGGGTGTCTCAGGGTCCCACTGGTTTCTCCCAGGGCTGAGCTGATCGTGGCACTGGATATCTTCTGAATGCAAAGAGAAGTCTGCATTACAAGGTTTCTTTGGCCAAGCACTACCTTTTCAGTCTTCAGTAATGCCTGTTTCTTTGCCCTTCTGTAGAATAACATGGACAGCACATCTTCCTTAAGATTCCTGCTAGGAGAGATCTAGTTGGTACAGTAATGCTGCGTACACACGAGCGGAATGTCCGAAAGGAAAAAGTCTGACGGAAGCTTTTCATCGTCTATTCCGATCATGTGTATGCCTCATCGGACTTTTTTTTTCGAAAATTCTGACGGACCTAGAAATAGAACATGTTCTAAATATTTTAGATGGAACCAATTCCTATCGGGAAAACCGATCCTCTGTATGCTGTTCTGAAGGAACAAAAACGACGCATGCTCTGAAGCAAGTACGAGACGGAAGCTATTGGCTACCGTCCTTTTTCTAGTCCCGTCGTAAGTGCTGTATGTCACCTCGTTCTGGACAGTCGGACTTTGGTTGGACTTTGGTTTGACCATGTGTAGGCAAGATCGCTTGAATGGAATTCCGTCGGAGTTCCGTTGGAGAAACCTTCAGAGTTTATTTCGACGACAAACGTGTGTACAGGGCATAAGACTACCCTGTGTCATATTTCTGTGCTCGGTTTTGCCTCTGTTCAAGATTTTTTCATTAAACTTCAGCAACCTCAACTTTTTACTAGAGCATGGCATTTCTTTACACAGTTTTATTCTTCGCATGTAGCTGATTCTGTTTGATTTCAGACTTATTTATACCAGCCTGCTTGGTGAGCGGTAGTGCCTTGCATTTTTACAACAAAAAGCACTGTTTACCTTTTTATAACTATATTGAAGTGTCACAACCTTCACATACTGTACATTCACATCAGTAACCACCCCCAAGGAGCAATCTAATGACACTACTCCGCATCCATACATACAAATAATTAGCCTACCAGAATGTCTTTGGAGTGTAGGAGCATAATTATGCAAGCACAGGGAGAGCATGCAGATTCAATACAAGTAGTGTCCAACTGGCGTTCAAACAGAAAACTCTAGGGCTGCAAGGCAGCAGCACGAACCACAAAGCCACTGTGCAGCTACTTGGTATAATTGTTTAAAGGGTTAGTCCACCTATCAAAAAAAACTTTCTATGCAGATAAGGGGTATCTGTAGATAAAAACAAGCTCTGCAGTTTTGACCAGAGTTTAATAACTTTTATAACGTGTTACTGGATTTGGTGCGGGGATAAATTGGATGCTTTCAGCTTCCATCATGCTCTTGCTGGGTGTCCAATGTGTCCCTGTGCCTTTAAGGAGGAATGCTTTTCCACAGCTATTCCTCCTAGAGACCTTGGAAGTGTGCTAGAACCCCTGAATAGGGCTGGAAGACTAAAAAGCTCTGGATGAGTTGGGTGTTACTGAAGTGGGGATGGGGGTCCTGGAGAGGGCTCTGTAGAGGGTTGGAGGAACTGTTGGAAACCACATCTCTAGAGGAGCTGGGGGTCTTTCAAGTGGACTGGAGGCTTTTGTGAGGGCACCGTGGAAGGCAGTGTGGGGGGTTGGGGGCCCTGTGGCACACTGTTGGGGGTTGAAGCACTATGGGGGTGGTGGGCTGAGGGCCTTGTAGAAGGCTGGGGAGCACTGTGAGAGATTGGGATCACTGTTGGAAGCTATGCAATAGGCAGGCAGACACTATGGTAGGTGGGGCATAATATAGGAGATTGGGGGCACTGTGGGGGCTGTGAGATCTCAGGAGGCCTAGGGGCACTGTGTTGAGGAGCACTGTAGGAGGTTCAGTGATCTGCAGCTGGCTGAGGAGAAGCCAAGGGGCTAATTGCAGAAGATATTGCACCCTCCCTTCCCCAACTTACCTAAGACTTGCTATCAGTGCAGGCACTGCTGGGAAGGAAAACATCTTTCTCTCCCCAGTCATTTAGTCCATTCTGAGTTTGTTTCTTTTTTGCCTTTTAGCTGCCTCTGGTGGTGGCTAGAAACAGCTACTGGAGAGAAGGGGCTATAGGTGAAAAGGGATATAAACCAACTGCTTCTTGGTTGCAGTGCTTATGTTTGAGTTCTTGACTGCTGAGGTGCAATGAGCCCACGTACCATTAACTATAACATCTCTGTTTGCCAACTTTTATTCCTTGCCCCTTCATCCCATCAAATAAAACACTTACAACCATTAAGTTGGAAAGGGCAAGGCCACAGCTTTATTAAATCCAACACATAACATATGAATATTTTCAAACAGTGCCGGTCACAGATGTACTGTGAGCACACAATTCCAAAAGGGGAGGGAGATGACGGAGGGGACTGTCCTTACCAAAAGTGCTGGTCAGGCCGTCTACTTCCCAATTACCATCAAGGGCATATCCCATTACAGCCATTTTATGCTGACAAGGTCAAGAAGACCACAGCAAGCTGTGACATACCAACGAAAAATAGGGTGGGAGGGTGGGCAGCTCTTCCAACCACGCTTCCAGAAAGACCCAGAATCCCCTGGGGCACCACTTTTACCAAGCTCAGGCCCAGCCCGTCCCCCCTAACAACCAATCCTTAGTGACCCCTTGGTCACCTTGACCCGCCCTGGCCATGCTCTATCAGTCAAGGCTCTCTTTCCCTAAAGGGCTCAAGAGGCCTTCATTTGTAGTTGACTTTTCCATTTACAATATCTCACAAAACTATTTTGTGAGATGCTGTAAATGAGATATTTTATTATAACTTTTCATGTGACAACACTGAAGAGATGACACTTCGCTACAATGTAAAGTAGTGAATGCACAGCTTGTATAAAAGTGTAAATTTGCTGTCCCCTCAAAATAACTCAACACACAGCCATTAATGTCTAAACGGCTGGCAACGAAAGTAAGTACACCCCTAAGTGAAAATTTCCAAATTGGACCCAATTAGCAATTTTCCCTCCCCGATGTCATGTGACTTGTTAGTGTTACAAGGTCTCAGGTGTGAATGGGGAGCAGGTGTGTTAAATTTGGTGTTATCTCTCTCACTCTCTCATAGTGATCACTGGAAGTTCAACATGGCACCTCATGGCAAAGAACTCTCTGAGGATCCAAAAAGAAGAATTGTTGCTCTACATAAAGATGGCCTAGGCTATAAGAAGATTGCCAAGACCCTGAAACTGAGTTGCAGCACGGTGGCCAAGGCCATACAGCAGTTTCACAGGACAGGTTCCACACAGAACAGGCCTCGCCATGGTCGACCAAAGAAGTTGAGTGCATGTGCTCAGCGTCAAATCCAGAAGTTGTCTTTGGGAAATAGACGTATGAGTGCTGCCAGCATTGCTGCAGAGGTTGGAGGGGTGGGGGGTCAGCCTGTCAGAGCTCAGCCTATAGGCCACACACTGCATCAAATTGTTCTGCATTGCTGTCATCCCAGAAGGAAGCCTCTTCTAAAAGATGCACAAGAAAGCCTGCAAACAGTTTGCTGAAGACAAGCACACTAAGGACATCCATTACTGGAACCATGTCCTGTGGTCTAATGAGACCAAGATAAACTTATTTGGTTCAGATGGTGTCAAGCATGTTTAGCGGCAACCAGGTGAGGAGTACAAAGACAAGTGTGTCTTGCCTACAGTTAAACATGGTGGTGGGAGTGGCATGGTCTAGGGCTGCATGAGTGCTGCCGGCACTGGGAAGCTACAATTCATTGAGGGAACCATGAATGCCAACATGTACTGTGACATACTGAAGCAGAGCATGATCCCCTCCCTTCAGAGACTGGGCCATAGGGCAGTATTCCAACATAACGACCCCAAACACACCTCCAAGATGATCACTGTCCTGCTAAATAAGCTGAGGGTAAAGGTGATGGACTGGCCAAGCATGTCTCCAGACCTAAACCCTACTGAGCATCTGTGGAGCATCCTCAAATGGAAGGTGGAGGAGCGCAAAGTCTCTAACATCCACCAGCTCCGTGATGTGGAAGAGTGGAAGAGGACACCAGTGACAACCTGTGAAGCTCTGGTGAATTCCATGCCCAAGAGGGTTAAGGCAGTGCTGAAAAATAATGGTGGCCACACAAAATATTGACACTTTGGGCCCAATTTGGACATTTTCACTTAGGGGTGTACTCACTTTTGTTGCCAGCGGTTTAGACATTAGTGGCTGTCTGTTGAGTTATTTTGAGGGGACAGCAAACATACACTCACTACTTTACATTGTAACAAAGTGTAATTTCTTCAGTGTTGGCACATGAAAAGATATAATAAAATATTTACAAAAATGTGAGGGGTGTACTCACTTTTGTGTGATACTGTATATGTTAGTTTATTTCTAAAGTACATATATATGTTTTATTATCTACTGTATATACATCATTTTGGGATTCCCACGTTACTATGGGATAGCAAAACAAACAGCACAGCAGAACAGTCTGTCTTGAGACACCTTGTCAGGTTGAAACTATGAACTGAACAGTAATTCTCAGAACAAAATGAATAAAGAAAATATGGTGGTAAAACAGATGATATGTATGTACTTAAACATCTGTAGTTAGCAGTTTGTATAAAGTACTACTAATACCAGTAATGATTTTATTGCAATTTAGGAAGCCTTCTATCAACTTATTGTTGATCAACAAACACATGGAATTGAATGGTGTACAGAAATCTGTCACCAATGGTTTTGATTGTTTCCCTGTTTCAAATAACCAGTTAAAGAAAAGTAAGTGGCTTTTAACTGGCATTGCAGTTGTGTCAATTGCATTTCACAGCAATTTTAACAATCTTTCCAATTCAAATGTTGTAGAATGCTTCAATGTGATCTTCTTCCACATAAATCATTGATGGTTTACTTACTGGATTCTCCTTTACCACAGGGCTACTGGTTGTGGTGACAAAAGCAGCAATTTATAGTAAAATACCTGAAGATGAACTAGAAGTGCAGGAACAAAAAAGGCGTAGTATATATGTAGACTGCTTTTTCGAGTAGTGAAATGTGGCACTCATAATTACAGCACCACCTAACTCCCATGACACACCAAATCTCATTGGTTGGTCAGGTATGTCTAGAAACACAGTGGTCCACGCCACTGTCCTTCTATAGTAACCTGTGTCAAAACAGGTAATTTTAGGCACTGCCGAGCTAATTTTTAATTTTGTCTACAGTGGAGTTGGGATTTATATTCTACAGGCCTGGTTTTGTTTACAGCGTACTCTGTTCAAGATTAATTTGATTGACATCTAGGTTGTGCTGTCAGATATTATGGTGTATGAACAAATAAAACAGGGCTACATACCAGAAGAAGAAATATTAATGTAAACTTTACCAATTATCTGAATTTGCAATACAAAAAACACACTTCATGTGCATCTTATAGGAAAAGTCAATGTACAATTCTATCACATGTCCTGGCACAAATCAGTGTTGATAGAAATATTTGCCTATTACTGTACGATTTAGGTTCACATTGATACAGCCATTGCTCTTTTACTAATTACCCTTGTTTAGATCCTTTATTATTAGAGAAAGAGCTGTATTTTAGCACCTGGCACTTCAATTTGAAGCCTCTTAGCAAAAACATGAAAACTATTATAATGTACCTGATGGAATCGGTGTTATATAGTGACTTAAATCTAGTGAACAAATGAAAAAAGAATAGTTACTTTCTTTTAGAATAATTTAGATTTCACAATTATATAACATTTTTTTTTGGCATACTTCAAGAACTATCGGAGATTCTTTTTGCCTCAACGATCAGTGGTACACTGTATTATAGGTTATGTAAAAAAACTGATCTACTTTATAGTAGAACACTAGGCAAAATATTTTTTTCCAGGTTCAAATGAATGTGGATGGGTTATAACTGCTGTCAGGTTTATATTTATGCCTGTTTTGACACTGAATAGATTTCCTCTAACTTCCTGTTTCTACAAATCCTACAAACTGAGGAAAAATCCCAATGTGGACAGTTGACACTAAAACATACAGATACATTTTGAGATTATATTGTACCTTTACTTCTGTGTGGCAGCTATACATTTTTTGGTTCTCTTTTAGTTGAAGCGCACTACCCCCGTAGGAGCTGCTGGGTAGTTGATTCTTTCCTGAAGTGTGTTCCTGTTACCCCCTTTCTCCTCAAAAATTGACACGGCAGACAGTCCATAAACATTTAAACTTTAAACTTTATTTCGCTTCCGGTATTCGTTGCGGTATTGCATTAAAGAGCCACTCTGAATAACTCCCAAAGATTTATGTAATGAGAACACAACGCTCAATCCAGAACATGTAAAGCCTCTTGTGAATAACTTCCATCTTGCACAGGTTCCAAATGTGTAATGCAGCTTTCCTTCCTCCTGTTAGTTACTATTTCCTGACTGCACAGCACTTCCAAGCTAAGCTCTAAGGACGATACTCTGAATAAAGTCCAAAGAGATGACTGATTGGATTCCTCCAGGGTGTTATGTCTTTAAAGTCAACTTCTGTACCTTTTCAGAGGTACAGAGGGTCCTCTCCCAGTCCTGGTATCTGTCAGTAGTAACAACCTTCTCATGAAATCACCTTCTGAAGTCTCCTCTCCATATGGCGTATCCCCTCCCCCGAAGGGAAGAGCACCCGAGCTGCACCAGCCTCTTCTTCTCTAGATCTCCAAACTCCAACCACCCCCCGGAAGCATGTGACCTTGTCTTTAATAGAAGTCCCGCCTCCGCCCAAGCAAACCAATGATTGGCTCAGAGGGGTCTCCAGAAGACTACCTGCCACTCTATTCCTCCCACTTTCCAGATCAGGTCACAGAAAATGAAGGAAATTACACAGGCAGAGTGTAGGTGGCCACACCTTCCTCTACTCTAACCAACCTCCTAAACAAATTAAACCCACCAACTTACACCACAGGGTAAAACACTGGTAATTTGGCCTAGCTTTAAACCTAACTATCTAATCTTAGCACACACCTAAGTAGGTGGGCGCTACATATACCCCCTCCTTAAATCACAACTGTCCCCAGTTGTGGAAAAAAAAAGGATTCCACAGACCAGGAAACAGTCCTACCTACCCAACATTTCCCTACTTTGTGATGATGTGTGCGAAACATGAAGAAAATAAACATAAGTGGATTCACAAAATTTCACAATTACAATGTTGTGCAATTCCTATCTATGAGTCCCTATCACTACAGGTATTAAAAGAAAAATGAATACACCGCTCCCGAAGGAGAAATGCCTTAATTACTTCAGGTCTTCATCTGTATCATCACAGACAGCCGTCTTTTCCCAAAGATACCTGCAAAAGAGAAAACATAGACACACATCCTAATCTATATTCTATCTTCACATCCATAATTCTTATTGGCAAGTGTGATACTACCAGAACTGCTGTTCCCTCAAAAGGAGTCTGAAGACTCCAACAGAACAGAGCCTGAGTAGACACGCCAAACAGAGACATTTAAATCCATAAGCACAAACGCTTTGTGAATGACTCCAAACGGGAGTTCATAACATTTTACTTAAACCAACTAACAAAGGGACAGACAGGGACAGCAGCAGAAGGGTGTCCTTACTGATCAGGTAGGCACTGAGGCTGTTGCCCTGTATAGGCAAAGACTGGGAAAACCCACCCTAGCCCAGCTACACACTTGTAGTCATTGGTTATAACTTTAAACATATTTTATGGCGAGTCTTTACACCAGAGTCCTGCTCACAGATAAAAGCGAGGATTGGGTAGTCTTTTGCGAGAATCCCCTGTTCCTTCACAGATATGGAATAACTGCAGGTGTGTTGTCCAGCCTTAAGGACCAAAACTCTGTCCTTGTAAATAGCCCTCCCCAGTTTCCATTCTTTATAAATGTCTTGAAATCTGACCCACACTTCACTATCTGGGGTGCGTTGAGGCTTAAGCACATGCAAATAGTCCCACACCAAATCTCCTTCCCATTGTTCTCGAGAAGCTTCCACAATATCCATTATTTGTTCAGGAACATAGGGGTAATCAAATCCCCACTCTTGTGCTACCCTCTTCTGGACATCTCTCCGGAATCTGGATAAACGTAGCAGTTCTTTTGGCCTTCCCCGTCCGGGCAGAACATACGAATCCGGGGCCTTGATAGCCTTTTGCTGATTTGAGGATGATACAGAAGAGAGGGTCTTTGTGAATTTAGATGAAAGTCTGATGGAGGGTACGGAAGGTTTTTTGAAGACAGATGTGTTCCCTGTAGCTCCTGTAGAAGCCTCCATCGACGTAGAGCTTTCTAAGAACAATTCGTCCTCCTCACTAGAGTTACCTTCCTCTGGGGATGACCACTCAAAAAGGCGTTCAACGGACCCATACTTGTCCAGCATTTCTGGGGATCCTCAGTCCACAGCCCGGCCCTTATTTGTCCTGTCCGGCTCACCTGAGGGGTCCCCCTCTATTAACTGCGGCTCCTTCCGAACTGGTTTAACAAGGGGCTTATTTAATCTGACCGGTTCTTTAGGGGATACCTCCGGGGATTTCCCAAACACGCTCTCAGTCCCCGGGTCCCTGGCCAAGTCACAGGCTTCCCCAACAGGTCCTACCTGAACCTCCAGCACCTCCGATTCCCTTCAACTAGACTGGAACTCCACTGTTGCAGGTATAGGCGACACTCGGCCCTCTCTGGCCCCTCCGGTCATCTGTACTTGAGGCAGACAAAGTCCGGTTGTAGAACTAGCGAAGTAGTACTGGACCTCCTGCTGCAAAGGTCCCAGGCGTGTTAACTGTGATCTGCAATGTGAACAGCGGGCCCAGGCGCAGACTCCCATTGTAGGCTTCTGACATCCAGGGCACAGCATACAAATCCTCTCCATGCCCTCTACCATTCCAAGCGCCAGTCCTCCAGTGATTTCCAGATGAATGCCGGTGTCCACGAGGACTTGGTCCTGCTGATCAGTTGATCGCTGCATAGTGGGTGTGCTCTGAACACGCGCCGCCGTCTACCTCCGCCTTGTGTATGGCGCGTGGCACGCTGAACGCTGACACTCTTTCCTCCTGGGCGTGGCTCCACCCATCAGCTTGTTGGCTCAGCGCGTGAGGAACTGTAACACAACATTTGTTTGATGCACCATAGCGACACCTGGTGGCAGGCACAGTAGAACTGCAGGTTACAGCAGCAATAACTATTGTCACAGTGCAAATATTATTTGTGATGCCCCAACTGAGAAATGGTCCCTGCATAATCTCCGGCACCACACCACCCCCTGTGTCCATGTTTCCAAGGGCAACAGCAGCACCCACAACTCTCATCACATTCCCAACTGTATAGCAGGACAAATTGTAGCAAACAGCGGTGCTGTACCCACGCCAGGCATCTCTGTACTATGGCAAGGTGCCGCCAGCAATGGTCCTCTGGGACTATCCGGGATACAGTCACTGTATTGCTGGTACCATCTGCAAGGTTGCTAGGGGTAACAGACTTGCAGAAAAGTAAAAAAGTAAAATCTTGGTGGGACCTCCATGAAGCACACTACCCCCATAGGAGCTGCTGGGTAGTTCATTCTTTCCTGAAGTGTATTCCCGTTACCCCCTTTCTCCTCAAAAATTGACATGGCAGACAGTCCATAAACATTTAAATTTTAAACTTTTTCGCTTCCGGTATTCGTTGCGGTATTGCATTAAAGAGCCACTCTGAATAACTCCCAAAGATTTATGCAATGAGAACACAACACTCAATCCAGAACATGTAAAGCCTCTTGTGAATAACTTCAATCTTGCACAGGTTCCAAATGTGTAATGCAGCTTTCCTTCCTCCTGTTAGTTACTATTTCCTGACTGCACAGCACTTCCAAGCTAAGCTCTAAGGACGATACTCTGAATAAAGTCCAAAGAGATGACTGATTGGCTCAGAGGGGTCTCCAGAAGACTACCTGCCACTCTATTCCTTTATTCCTCCCACTTTCCAGATCAGGTCATAGAAAATGAAGGAAATTACACAGGCAGAGTGTAGGTGGCCACACCTTCCTCTACTCTAACCAACCTCCCAAACAATTCAAACCCACCAGCTTACACCACAGGGTAAAACACTGGTAATTTGGCCTAGCTTTAAACCTAACTATCTAATCTTAGCACACACCTAAGTAGGGGGGCGCTACAGTTCTCTTTGCATATCAAGAGTCGCAAAGATAAATAATGCGCATCAATCTTTCTCATTAGGGACACAGATGACAATAAATACCTGAAAGAGGCTTTAATCTTTCCCCACTTTACCCAAAAGCAAAAAATTTTGACAGGAGTTACACTTTAAAGTAGATGTATGACCACATCATACACTTTAATTTTATATCATCAACATTATAAATGCAATACAAAAATAGTTATTTTTGACAATACAATACAAGCTTACTTGAAAAATCTCCTTTCAGGGCGTGTGGTTTGCCATCGCGGAGGGTGGCAGAATAAGCCCTGAGCTCTGCTGAGTCTCCAGCTTTTTTACAGTGAAAGAAAGAGTGATGCTTGCAGTGAAACGGGCCTGCAGGATGCCCGAACCCTGCTCTACCATTAAATTGTATGCTGATCTGTCTAAGGCGAAAATGGTACATCGCAGGCATTTAACCACTATTATCAAGGTGCTACAAAACCACAAGATTGTCTGCAAATGGGGTTTCCCCACTAAACTGACGGTGACTCACCAGGGCAAGTCGCACACCATATATACTCTTGCAGCGGGCCTCCACCTTCTGAAAACCTGGCATATCATACCAGAAGAAGAACCTGTTCCTACTCCTCCTTCTACTTCATACATGGAAACAGAATGGGCCACTCAAGACACCTGAAGGTACTCCTCTTTGCCTTTACACTTCCAGACCCACCAATAATCTGGGTGACTGCAGCATATTATGCAAGTGCCTTAACACCAGCCTTTCTACAGCCTTTCTTAGGATTTCTAGTATTTTTTTGACACATTGCCTCCCTCCAGAGTAATAGCAGTCAGTTTTGCTCATTGTGTTCGTATTCTGCAGGAGCCTCCCTTTTACTTGTTCAAATATTTTATTAAAGTCTTATTACACTTGCCAGGTAGATACAGAAAAGCATAACAAAAGAGATTCAAAGTAAATGCCATCAACAAAAGGTTTGTTATAAAGAGCGAGCCTCCCTTTTTTATCTTGTTTTGCTTTGATTTTTTTTTTCCTCTCTACCGACACTCTTTTAGTTGGTGAACTAGCCTTTTCCGCCTTTAACACACCTTGAGGACTGAAGACTTCTCCCTGCAACTAATTTACGCCAGGAACTTAACCTTGCACAGTAAACTGCTAGACCTATATTACACGCACTTGCTCCTATACAGTGAGTGATTTGCATCATACTCCACATCAAACCACAATATGAACCTTAACCACTTGCCGACCAGCTTACGCAGATATACTGCGGCCAGTCGGCTCTCTTGCGTGAACTGAGGTACCAGTACATTGGTCTGTGCAAGGAGGATACCCACGATCGCTGTGTACAGAGGCAGAACGAGGAACTGCCTATGTAAACCAGTGATCGGGAACAGTGATCTCTGTCATGTCCTAGGCAGCCCAACCCCCCCCTACAGTTAGAATACACCCAGGGAACACGCTTAACCCCTTGATCGCCCCTAGTGTTAACCCCTTCCCTGCCAGTGTCATTTTTACATTGATCAGTACATTTTTATAGCACTGATCAATGTAATAATGTCACTGGTCCCCAAAAAGTGTCATTTGGGGTCAGATTTGTCTGCCGCAATGTCGCAGTCCCGCTAAAAATCGTAGATCACCACCATTACCAGTAAAAACAATGAAAAATAAATAAAAGTCCCTAAATCTATCCCGTAGTTTGTAGACGTGAAAACTTTTACCAAAAATATGTAGAAGAATATATATATGCCTAAACTAATGAATACATTCGTTTTTTTTATATATATTTTTTGGAGATATTATAGCGGAAAGTAATTTTTTTAAAATTGTTGGTCTTTTTTTATCTATAGCGAGAAAAAATAAATAAATCGTAGAGGTGATCAAATACCACCAAAAGAAAGCTCTATTTGTGGGGAAAAAAGTATGTAAATTTTCTTGGGTACAGCATCGCACGACCGCACAATTGTCAGTTAAAGAGACATAGGCCATATTGCAAAAAATGGCCTGGTCATTAAGGGGGCAAATCCTTCCGGGGCTGAAGTGGTTAAGATCGTGTCTATGAATGTCAGGGGTCTTAACAGTCCCCAAAAGAGAGCGGCATTACTGAAAGAAAGTTACAAGCTCCATGCAGATATTGTGCTGGTACAGGAAACACATTTCACTAAACTTAAAAGTCCTGCTCTCACGTTCAAACACTATGACAAGCTTTTTCTAGCTTCTAGTCTTGACGGCCATCCGTGATACCCTCCACTTCAAGCCTCATCAAGAATGTTGGAATGCACTTTGGACACTGTCTCTAGGAAAAATCTTCATCCCCCTGCCCTGATTTTTTTCCTACAAACAAATGACCTGTTTGACGTTTGGCAGTGCCAACATGGAACCTATTTCTCTGCCTCTCAGGCAACCTATTCATGAACTGACTTTTTTGTCGTGGACAAATGGACTTTCCAAAAAACATCCACATCATCTATCGGAGACATTTCATGCTCGGATCACACTCCTGCCCTAACTGAAATATTGCTCCACGTCTCTTACAGGACTAACCCTTTTATCCCCCCACAAGGAGTACACAGGCCTCTTTGACATTTGCTTGAACACTTAATAATTCAGTTACCAGTTGTTCCCTTTTTGTGCAGTAATAGTGATTTTGTTAAGCATATTAATTGATTGTGCTCCTTGATGGACCCACTGTCCTACTGATGTACAGTTCTATTGTACCTACTGTTTGGTATCTATAAAACTCCAATAAAAACAGTAAAAATCTCCTTTTCGTTTTGTGAGTGCTGCCTGTCTGTTGGCCATCTTTTTCCACAACTTTCTGGATTCCCTGCATGCTATATGGTATGATGGTATTCAGGAATGTCGTGTTATGCTGCCCCTTCAGGAGACTGGACGCTAGCAAAGCAAAGCTGGTAGGACAGCCCTGCGTTACCTCTCTTCTCCCAGACAGCCTCAGTTTTTTGCTACTGTCCTTAGGAGACAGACAGATTTTCTTAGTTCTATGAGAAGCAAAACCTTTTTAATTTCAGGAACATGATCCCCAGGGTAAGATTGTCTCTCAATCAACATTCTGAGCTCAGAGCTTATCCCTTTAATGCTGGATGGCATGACTGTGGGGAAATCTGACAAAATTTCAGCAGCGGCTTACATCAGCTACCAACGAGAACCAGAAGTCTTGCAGGCCAAAGTCAGAACAAATTGTGGCTTGGGCATAATATTATGGTACCAGCGCTGTCTGCTGCCTGCATTCCAGGAGTGGAAAATTGGCAGGTGGACATCCTAAGTTGTCAATGTCTAGTCTCTTCATTGGGAAGATCTCGGGGGACCCCAGACATGTACTTCCTGGCTTTCAAGTTAAACAGCAAACTGGAAAGGCTTTTGTCAATTTCCAGGGTATCCACTCTCTCTCTGCTGAGAGAGCCATAATTAGCCAAAGGCAGGGTGCCTTTGGCCAACCATGGCTCACAGGGTCTAAGTCCATGCCCCACACTATATAAGGCTGCCTACACGGCGGCCATGTGTAGTGTTGTTGGCGTAGAGATAGCTTGAGTTAAGCAGGCAGGTTATTCAGTTAGTGGCAGTGTATTTGATATACATATAGTCAGTCTAGTATATATATATATATATATATATATATATATATATATATATATATATATATATATATATATATACCATTATACTCGAGTATAAGTCGATCAGAGTATAAGTCGAGGCCCTAATTTACCACAAAAAAAAATGGGAAAAACTTATTGACTCGAGTATAAGACTAGGGTGGGAAATGCAGCAGCTACCGGTAAATTTCCAACAGCGTGTCCCTTAACATAAAATTTGCCCATGGACACATTTTATATTAAGGGACACTCTGATGGGCAAATTGTATGTTAAGGGGCACCCTGATGTGCACATTTTATATTAGGGGCACTCTGATGGGCACAACAAAATGTGCCCCCTAATGTAAAAACTGCCCATCAAAGTGCCCCTTAATACAAAATGTGTCCATCAGTATTGCTCTTAAAATAAAATATGCCCATCAGAGTGCCCCTTAACATAAAATGTGCCCATCAGCGTGCCCCTTAACATAAAATAAGGGTCACGCTGATGCGCACCTTTTATGTTAAGGAGCACTCTGATGGGCACATTTTATTTTAAGGGGCACGCTGATGGGTATATTTTATATGTGCATGCTGATGGGTACATTTTATGTTAAAGGGCACTCTGATGGGCACAACAAAATGTGTCCATCAGTGTGCCCCTTAAGAAAATATGCCCATCAGTGTGCACATTAAAAATATACACATCAGCGTTCCCCTTAAAATAAAATTTGTCCATCAGAGTGCACCTTAACATAAAAAAGGTGCCCATCAGCGTGACCTTTAACAAAATAAAATATGCCCAGCCATTAGTGATTACTAGTTGGCCCACATACCTTGAATGCAGGAGGGGAGGATTGCGGAAGCTGCACGTGCCTAAGCCGGAACCGCGAGTAGCAGGGGGTGGGGCACGCCCCTACTCACGGCCAGTGAGTGCGAGCTGAGTGTGAGCTCGTCTTCATCTGCGGTGAGGAGCAGGGGGCGGGTGCATGCACGCAGTGTCACTGGTTGCTGGGGAAACCCGCGGTCCCAGCAAACTAGTGACAGCATCGGCGAACCCAGCGGCACAACCCTGCCCCCTTTTCTCCTCCATTACTTGGATTTTTAGTTAAATGACTCGAGGATAAGTCAAAGTGGCTTTTTTCAGCCCAAAAAATGGGCTGAAAAATGCGACTTATACTTGAGTATATACGGTATATATATATATATATATATATATATATATATATATATATACTCTGCATTTAGCATAGACTATATATTCAGTGTTTACTCGATATTCAGTCAGTGCAGGCAGTGTATTAATATACATATACAGTCTTGTGTGTGTGTGTGTATATATATATATACAGTCTTGTGTATGTATATATACATATACATTTTCTTTTTTAATAAATCTGCAAAAATGTCAACAATTCTGTGTTTTTCTGTCAATATGGGGTGCTGTGTGTACATTAATGAGGAAAAAATGAACTTAAATGCATTTACCAAGTGGCTGCAATATAACAAAGAGTGAAAAATTTAAGGGGGTCTGAATACTTTCCATCCCCACTGTGTATATATATATATATATATATATATATACTCTGCATCCAGTGTAGCCTATATATAATACAGTGTGTACAGTTTCTACTATACTTCTGTTGACCTGCACCTACTTCTACTATACTACACAATACAGTGCAGCTGTAGTACAGTTTCTAATAAAGTGCAGGTGGTGTACACAGTATCTAATACAGTATAAATGTAATAGTGATCAGCGCAACTTCCTATAATTTGATAACATACACTGAAATGATTACTGTGACAAAATGCATCAAAAAATGCACAAAAATTATAATGATAACGATCGGTCAATTGCTGTGAAAGAAAGTCCTTTTCAAACAATGTGCCAAAATTTCTGTGATCTACAAATCTTGTGAAAAACAATACTTAATGAATGATTCTTCTATATGTGATCTTCGTGTGAACTTAATGCTCCCAGAACTCTTACCATTAGACACCTCTTACAGTACATCACCTCCTGGTTTGTTACGTATATCCAGCCACTCCCTAGGCCACTCCCCAGGATATACCGAACACCATTTGAGCACCATTACTGCTGTTTTTTACTGCTTTTAATGTAAGAATCCATTTTGGCCTTTAATAAATTGAGTTTAGTTAAACGTTTTTACGCTATGGAAGGCTTTTTCTTTATCCCCTTATAACATCTGACAACATTGGAACCATCATATAATCGGGAACCTGGAAAGTCGGAGACACTGATGGAAAACCTGTAGCCGTGTCCACCATTATCAGAAACCGCAGTGTCCTTGTGGGATCAAGAGATGGAGATTTGATCTGTCCCAGGGAGATCGTTAAGGCGGTTTATATTCCTCATTGAGGTAAGAGCTCTGGGAGCATTAGTTCACACGAAGATCACATATAGAAGAATCATTCATTACAAGAATTGTTTTTCACAAGATTTGTAGATCACAGGAATTTTGGCATATTGTTTGAAAAGGACTTTCTTTTACAGTAATTCACCGATCGTTATTATATTTTTTGTGCATTTTTTGATGGATTTTGTCACAGTAATCATTTCAGTGTATGTTATCCAATTATAGGAAGTTGCGCTGATCACCATTAAATTTATACCCATTTTTTTGTGCACTATGTACACTAAAGGGCTAGCAGCAATTTTCACGTATATTCTATTCACTTATATTTGATTATATTCTATTCACTTATATTTGGTTTTATTTGTTTGAGCAATTTTCATGTATATTCTATTCACTTTTATTTGATTTTATTTGTTCACTTAGTGGCGCGAGGGATTACACTATTTTCTATCTAATACAGTGTATACAGTTTCTACTACAGTTCTGGTGGTGTACACAGTATACAATACACTGCAGCCATTGTACAGCTGCTAATACAGTGCAGGCAATGCACACAGTATCTAATGCAGTGTGTACACTTTCTACTACACTTCTGGGGGTTTACACAATATAGTGTAGCACAGTACAGTTTCCAATACAGTGCAGGCGGTATACAGAGCATCTAATACAGTGTGTACAGTTTCTACTACACTTCTGGTGGTGTATACAGTATACAATACAGTGCAGCTGTTGTACAGTTGCTAATACAGTGCAGGCAGTGTACACAGTATCTAATACAGTGTGTACAGTTTCTACTACACTTCTGATGGTGTACACAGTACACAATACAGTACAGCCATAGTACAGTTTCTACTACTTTTCTAGTGATGTACACAGTATCTAATACAGTGTGTACAGTTTATACTACACTTCTGGTGGTGTACACAGTATACAATACAGTGCAGCCATTGTACAGTTGCTAATACAGTGGAGGCAGTGTACACAATACCTAATACAGTGTGTACAGTTTCTACTACACATCTGGTGGTGTACACAATACAGTGCAGCCATAGTACAGTTTCTAATACAGTGCAGGCTGTGTACACAGTATCTAATACAGTGTGTACAGTTTCTAATTCACTTCAGGCGGTGTATACAGTATCTAATACAGTGTAGTGTGGTGTTGCAAAACAAAAAATACATCATGCCTGGAAGGCCATCAAGGAGAGGCAGACGCTCACAGGCCACTAAAAGAGGGCAAGCAGCCTCTGTGTCTACAATCAACAGTGGTGGTCGTGGACATGGTGCATACTCTGCAAGTGGCCGCGGGGCATGCTTGTCCTTTTTCTCTGCTGCTGGCCATGTTATTGAGCCAGAAAATGCAGAAGAGTTGGTGGAGTGGATAACAAAGCCGTTCTCATCCTCCGCATCCTCTGTCACCCAGGCTCAGAGTAGTTCACCTTCCAACGCAGCTGCGATGGCAGCCTATTCCATCAGCTCCTTGTACACAGTCACTCCTTCCGTAGCCCCACCATCATGCACGGAATTCCCCAGAATTTTTCAACCACAGTGTCGGGTACATGGTACTGGAGGATACATAGCGATTTGAAGGCTCCGATGTTGGTTCCCAGGTTGAGGAAGGGAGTAACGTGAGCCTAGAGAGAGGGGGTGCCCAAGAAGGACAAAAAACTGGCGGTCATGTTCCCCCAGCTGCAGCATACTGCCAAGTTTGCTCCAGTGATGAGGAGGGAGAGGATGAGGAGGTCACTGACTGTACTTGGGTGCCTGAGAGAAGAGAGGAGGAGGCACAACTCCAATGAGGTATGATGTCCTCTGGGGGCAGCTTAAGGGCAGCCACCCTATTGCATCACACCGCAGAGCTCCGCAGGTACAGGGCGCTGCTGACTCCCCACTGACTTTTAAAAGTTCCTTGTGGGCCTTTATCAACACGTGTGCAGCAGATTGCACCATTGCTGTTTGCAACCTATGTCTGAAGCGGCTCAAACGTGGCCAGAACACGCATGGAACCACATGCTTAAACATACATATGACGACCTGCCATGCAGTCCATTGGCAACAGCACTTGAAAGACCCACATCAAAAAAAAGGCAGACTTCTCCTTGCTCCTCATCTGGGATCTCCAACCCTACTATACCTCCAGTCCTCTCAAAAACCTGCTCTGAGAGGCATGAAGGTATAGCAATTGGTGTCCCAAGTACTTGCAGCCAATCTGCTAGCAGTACACCACCATCTGATTTTAGCAGGCAAATTTCCCTACCCCAGTTGCTGAACCGTAAAAAGAAATTCGATCCCAGCCATCCACATGCTCAGTGTCTAAATGCTAGCTTGGCCAATTTGCTAGCACTGCAACTGCTGCCTTTTTAGCTGGTAGACTCTGCCCTCTTTCGTGAATTTGTGGAATGTGCTGTACGTTCCAAAACGCCATTTCTTTTCACGTATGGCCATTCCGGCTCTCTACCGGCATGTGGAAGGCAATGTTTTGGCCTCGCTGAACGGGGCGGTCAGCGGTAAGGTTCATATTACTGCTGACTCATGGTCCAGCAGGCATAGGCAGGGACGTTACCTTTCCTTCACGGCACACTGGGTAACTCTGCTGGCAAGGATACAGGTCAGGGTTCAGTGCTGGAGCTTGTTCCACCACCACTCCTCCAAAATGCTAGTGGTGATTCTGTCACAGCTCTCTCCTCCACCCCCTCCTCCTCTTCTTCCTCTATGGTCTCTTCTGCAGATTTGTCCTCTGAACCAGCGGTGCTCTGTAAGCGTTCAAGGGGCTACGCAAGCAGTCAAGCTAAAAGATGCCATTCTGTGCTAGAATTGGTATTGGAGCCACACTGGGGCAGAGATTCTGTCAGCTCTGCAGGGGCAGGCTCAGAGGTGGTTGATGCCATGCCAGCTTCAGCCAGGAATGGTTGTATGTGACAATGGCACCAACCTTCTCTCCGCCCTCTGACAGGGATACTTGACCCATGTTCCATGTTTAGCACACATCCTGAATTTGGTGGTGCAGCAGTTCTTGAGCAGGTACACAGGCTTACAGGATCTCCTGAGGCAGGCCAGAAAAGTCTGTGGTCATTTCCGCCGGTCATACAATGCCAGTGTTCGGCTGGCTGACATTCAAAGGGAATGCAACCTGCCCCCCAACCGCCTCATTTGTGACTCAATGTTGAACTCAATGTTGGCAATGCTGCAGTGACTGAACATGCAGCAGAGGGCCAACAATGAGTACCCTGGCACCAGGGCAGGGTCAGGGGAGCTTGGTTTCTTTTCACCACGGCAGTGGCGACTGATCAAGGATACATGCAATGTCCTGTCACCATTTGAGGAGGCCACAAGGATGGTGAGCAGCGACACTGCATGCATCAGTGACACTGTCCCTCTAGTCTTCCTGTTGGAGCACACGCTTTGTGGAATCATGGACAGGGCACTTGAGGCAGAACAACAGAAGGAAGAGAAGGACTTTCTTACCTCTCAAGGCCCCCTTTATCCAGATAGCATACCCGCGGGCCCGCCAAACACATAGAAAGAAGAGGAGGAGGATTGTGTCAGCATGGATGTAGAGGATAACACTCAGCAGCAGTCTTTAAGGGATGGTTTTCAGTCCCCAGAAACCCAAAGAGTTGTTCGTGGCTGGGAGGAGGTAGTTACGGATCATGTGATCCCTAGTGACCCAGAGGACTCAGAATCTAATGCTTTTGCAAACTTACACTGCATAGCCTCGCTGATTCTGCAAAGCCTGCGAAAGGACCCTAGGATTCGTGGTATCAAGAAGAGGGATCATTACTGGCTGGCAACCCTACTTGATCCACGTTAGGGTAAGGTTGCAGAACTTATCCTGCCTTTGCAAAGGGAGCAGAGGATGAAACATCTTCAGGAGACCTTGAAGAAAGGTTTGTGCAACACATTTCCAGACTCTGGGAGGTTACCATTTCCTGATGCTGGACAATGTGTTGCTGAGGCTTCGCTCAGTCAGAGGAAGAGCTGTGGATAAGGTGACCGGCTGACCGACGCCTTCAAACAATTTTTCAGTCCTCAGCGCCAAGGTCTGATCAGTTCAAGCAACCATCACCAGCGTCTACATTACATGGTGCAGGAATATCTAGGGGCAAGAGCAGACTTGGAGACCTTTCCAACAGAGCATCCACTGGGTTACTGGGTCTTGAAGATGGACCACTGGGCAGATCTTCCTCAATATGCAATTGAGCTACTGGTCTGTCCTGCATCCAGCATGCTTTCTGAACGCACATTCAGTGCTGCTGGAGGGTTTGTAACGGATCAAACAATTCGCCTGTCCACAGACTCCGTCTATAGGCTCACATTCATAAAAATGAATCAGTCTTGGATCAGCAGCTATCAAGCACCTGATGCTGATGTAACTGATTGAATTTGCTATGGGTGTGGGATCCCTTGAAGACTGCCTATGCTGACTTTCCTATTCCTCCTCAATCTTGATGATGCTAGCTTCCAACAATATTTTTGGTTTAGGGCACCACCACCAAAGGCCCAATTTTAACAGGGGCATATAATTACAATTTTTAATCTAATATTTCACAGCAGGGCCCGTTCCAGCGCCCAACAAGAGTATCTGTGAGGGGTTACAGTGTTGTAGCACCACCACCACCAAAGGCCCAATTTTTCTGCCTCTGTTTAACAGGAGCATGTTATTACAATTTTGATACAATATTTCCCAGCAGGGCCCATTCCTGTGCCTAACAAGAGTAACTGTGAGGGCTTACAATGTTGTGGCACCACCACCACTGCCCAGGGCCCAATTTTTCTGCCCCTGTTTAACAGGGACATGTAATTACAATTTTTGACCTAATATTTCACAGCAGGGCCCATTCCTGCACCCAACAAGAGTAATGCCCCGTACACACGGTCGGATTTTCCGGCGGAAAATGTGCGATCGGAGCATGTTGTCGGAAATTCCAACCGTATGTGGCCATCGAACATTTTCCATCGGATTTTCCGACACACAAAGTTTGAGAGCAGACTATAAAATTTTGCGACAACAAAATACGATCGCGTCAATTCCGACCGTGTGTGGACAATTCCGACGCACAAAGTGCCACGCATGCTCAGACGAAATTCCGAGACTGAACAGCTCGGTCTGGTAAAATTAGTGTTCGAAATGGATAGAGCACTTTTGTCACGCTGCAATGTTTTAAATTGTTTAATACAGCGCACTCTCTTCTTTATAATGCAGGAAGAACGAAGTAGGTTTGCTGCTGATATTCACACAGAGTTCTCACAAACTTCTTCCTTTATTATTTATCATGATTCCTTCAATATATTTTGATTTGTCACATCTGACCAAATTTCTTTTTTTGTTGTTTTATTTTTGTTTTGTATTTTTTTCAAGGCTGATTTTTTTTTAGCTTTGTTTTTTTTTTTTCAAGGCTGATTTTTTTTTGTGGGTTTGTATTTTTTTCAAAGCTGATGTTTTTGGGTTTTTTTTGGGTTTTACGCCATAATATTTTTGTGTGTGTTTTGTGTGTCAAGTTACCACCACACCATTATTATCTTGTATTATTTAATCTCAAGGAGATTGCTTGGTGTTGGTGTCCCTTGTTAATTTCACATTGTATCTTTGAAATGTACCTGCCTACTCACAAACAAACTGTCCTTTTTGAAGGAAAACACACATAGGGGAGTATAATTGAAACAAAAATTCCTTTATTAAGGGCTCAGAACCAAACAAAGAGGGAGGCAACGCTGGAGAAACAGCAGAAATTGGCGAAGCCTTTGACCCCCAGGGCAGACATCAATTCTTTTCCAGCAAAATTGGTGGCCTGAGGAGTCCATATCTAAGGGAGTGCAGTCTGGTCCAGAAGTCCCAGAGATCATGAAAGCAGCAGATGACATCTGTGTCCCCAGGCTGTGGTACTACAAGAGGCTGCATATTTTGCCAGACCAGACTGAACCTAGGGCCATCACTCTCTGGTCTTCCTTCCACGCTTCCTTCCCGGCTGTGGCTCTGGTGTTGGAGATGTGGCAGGAGGAGGAGTAGGACCTGGAGGAGGAGGAGGAGGAGGAGTAGGGCCTGGAGGAGGAGGAGGAGGAGGAGTAGGACCTGGAGGAGGAGAAGGAGGAGGACTATATGTGAGGTCACAAATGTGGGTAGCACATGTTATTTAGCCCCTCAACCCCTTATTGAGAGCTTCCAAAATTAAAGACCCACACAGGAGTCATTGGCCCTCCTCCATCTGCAGCATTTTGCAGGCAGTTATGCCAGTAAAGTCCTCCTCCACACTGTGGAGGGTTCTCAGGGCCTCTGTAGCCTTCCAAAAGAGGCATATGGCAGCCTCCTCCAGGTTACTCCTCTTCCTGCCACTTTGTCTTTGAAGGTGTAGGGGAGGGAACTGGATATCAGGCAGCCTGCTTGGCCCGGCCACCTCCTGGCTGAGACTTCCCTGTGTATGAAAAAGGGACATGGTTTTAGTTTTTGCATCATCAATCACAATCATAAATTAGTACTCCAAACTAACATCTAGTTAGCATCATTGATTGGACAACCATGAAGATTTAGAGGAATGCTATACCTGGCTCAAGCTGGGCTCCTCCACATGTTGCTGCCTGGAAGGCCCAGGTTGAGCGTCAGAAGCCTCAGCTGGGGGGGAAGGAAGCGTGGAAGGAAGATTGGAGAGTGCTGGCCTGGGTTCAGTCTGACCTGCCAGAAAATGCAGTCTGTCATAGTACCACAGCCTGGGGACATAAATGTCATCTGCAGCTCATGATCTCTGGGAATCCTGGACCTTCTTGAGCTCCCTTAGATAAGTGCTCCTCAGGCCACCAATTAGGATCTTCAAATAGGTGATGTCTGCTGTGGGGATCACTGTCTTCACAAATTCCAACAAATTATCCAGCCTGCCTTCCTCTTTGTTTGGTTCTTATATTCCGGGTGGTTTATCTCCCATAGACAGGGCAGCTCCCTGAACATATCAATGAAGATTGGCATAAAGTCCTTATCTTTCAAGATATCCATTTTCACTGCAAGACACAACACAAGACAAACCCTAATGTCAGCCTAAAGTCTTCTAAACTTGTGCAAATACAGGCCTCAATCTAGAAGCAGTATAGGCCCAATGTTAAATCTTACCTTCGCAATCACGATCGGCACCTCCGTTACTCCTTCCTCCGCTCACAGATCGTACGTACTACGCACGCCTGTTACGCTTTATAGACACTGCGCATGCGTGAAACTCCGCCCGCCCCTGATGTTCTTTCTAGTCTATTCCCCAGCCCTTCTCGTTCGACGCAGTGGGGAAGAGCACATGGCGGAGACACAGCAGGTGTCAGATAATTACACCAACGAGGAGGAGGAGGAGGAAAGCCCGGAGCCTGAAACATCTGGATCAAGAAGGAGACGATTTAAGGCATCAAATATGTCCTTTAGGGAGATGTTAGAGATGGTCGACATCCTGAAGAGGGCCGACTATGACGGGAAGTATGGACCTTACCCCAACCCCAATGTCAGAAAGGCCAAGATCATGGCGAAAGTGGTCAAGAGTCTGCACCGGAATTTCGGGGTACAACGATCGAAAGATTAGCTCAGGAAACTGTGGTCAGACCTCAAATTAAGAGAGCACGAGCAGTACAGAAAGATCCGGAGAGTTCTGCAAAAAAGTAAGTAGTTGTGCTGTGTTCATATTCTTTATGTTTATTACGTTCGTGCTGCTCCATGTGCTTTTCTTAACTGTTATCCAGCTTAAAATGTCAACTTTCATGTTCATAGGCACATTATTCGTTCGTATCAAACATTTTTTGTTCGGCCTAGAAAACACCATTGTTTTGGCCATATGCATTTGCTCACATTTTTTAGGGCCTACTTGTCTAAAAATAATTTGGTTGTGTAGATGGGCTTGTTACTAGAATGAAATGCAAACTAGATTCTGTGTAAGGAGAGGACACTGAGCAGCTGTTTACACATCTGGATGCTGGAGCACTAGTGTGGGACACCAGAACACCCTTTTTATTAAGGGGCCCCACACAGGTGCTGCAGTGTATACTATAGAGATGTCTCCATCTGTGAAGCTTGTACAAAACAGGTAAAGTATTGAAGCTTGACAAAGGACAATAAAAATGCAACATCTTGGAACTCTGCCAAAACAGACAATTGTACCCCACTTCCAAGCAATGTTTCATATTTATAGTTCTGCCATCAAATATCTATGTGCTAAGTATACCTATTTTTTTTTACATAGGGGATAAAAGACTCGGAGGACACCCCTCATCCGAGGAGACCAGAGACCCCCCACCTCTGGAAGAAGGGGAAATCCACCCAAGCCAAGCAGAGCAGGAGGAGGAAGACGTGGTGGAAATTGGCAGCACAAAAGGTGAGTGTCTGCGACCACAGGCTCAGGTAAGAGATGGATGGCGGCATATTTATAATACATGATGTTTTTTGGTTTCTATCTTTTTAGGTGATCGTGATGTTGTGGATCCAGATCCTTTCACCTCGGAAAGTGCACAGATCCTGATCGGGAGATCATGGGGTGTAATAGGGACTTGGAAAACATCCAGAAAAACATCAATAATGTTCAACAAAAAATGAAGAACATCATTGATGTTTTAGGGAGAGTTTAAAACCCCTCCAAAATTATTGACATTATTTGAGAAAAGCCAAATTTTGAAGATGTACACAGTGTGTCAACATGTGCTATCAGCCATCACAGGAGATCAATGTAGGCGTTTTGGGGGTGCAGCCCCTACCTCAATAATAAAGTAGCTGTGAGGAAGGGGTTGCACCCCCAAAACACGTCCCTTGATCCCCCGTGATGGCAGGTAGCACATGTTGACATTCGTAAATTTGTGTGCATCTTCAAAATTTGGCTTTTCCTGGGGTGACTTCACCCCATCTGAATGCAATATCAAACACAGTTTGTAAATACTCAGGTCTGATATTGCCTTCAAGTTCTACCAAATGTGAACTTTGTAAGTTCAAGATTTGTGTCTTTCTTGTTGGTTTTAAACATGCCTGTTTTATCTTAAATGGACATTTCTACTTTTTCTAATGTGACCCCAAAAATTGTTATACAACAAACATGTTGGTTTGTTTTAAAAACCTTTTCTAAATGCACATGTAATTGTGCTGGTTTAAAAAAGATTGTTAATTAAGAATGTGTGGATTATTGTTTCAACGCTCCAACACTTTTGTTGTGCTCTAATTGGTGTTTTCTGTGACAATGGGTGTTATTTCCTAAGGACAAATCCACTTTGCACTACAAGAGCAGTTTCAAGGCATTTCCGTTTGCTGTGTTGTCCACTCCTCTGTTTTATTGCTTATGGACATCACTATATTCCTTAATACCATCCTGTGTCCTCTAATGTACAAACACAGTAAAACTAAAAATTAACCTCAAACAGGGTAAAGTCCTGTTTACAATAGTCTGTTGTGATTAAAATTATAACTATTTCTATAGTATTCACTATACATAATTTCTGGAGTTTATTGTTGTCTGTATATAGATAGATATACAGTTTTTCCATTCTAATGCCCCGTACACATGGTCGGATTTTCCGATGGAAAATGTCCGATCGGAACGTGTTGTCGGAAATTCCGACCGTGTGTAGGCTCCATCGGACATTTTCCATCGGATTTTCTGACACACAAAGTTTGAGAGCAGGATATAAAATTTTCCGACAACAAAATCCGTTGTCGGAAATTCCGATCGTGTGTACACAAATCCGACGGACAAAGTGCCACGCATACTCAGAATAAATAAAGAGATGAAAGCTATTGGCCACTGCCCCGTTTATAGTCCCGACGTACATGTTTTACGTCACCGCGTTCAGAATGATCGGATTTTCCGACAACTTTGTGTGACCGTGTGTATGCAAGGCAAGTTTGAGCCAACATCCGTCGGAAAAAATCCTAGGATTTTGTTGTCGGAATGTCCGAACAAAGTTCGACCGTGTGTACGCCCTATAATAAGCAGAATATTAAAGAATCTATTAATATTCTTCGGTTATGATTTGTTAATGCAATGATAAATACGGTCTATGGCATTCACTATGCAAAATTGCTAGAGTTTAGGTGTCTTATATATACATAAAACAACATTTTGTTTTTTTTTTTTATTTCTTTTTACCAATTGTTGGTTGCGCTGGTAGCACTGGGCCAGGTACTACAAAAGAAAACACAAATTTGCATTGTTAGTTAAGAATATCTGGGTAAGATCAATGTGAGTGTGGTTCAGAAATGTGCCTTGTGCACATGCAAACAACATTTTGCTGATTTAAAATAGAAAGTCGGTTTGTAAAATAAGTTTTGTAAAGTTTAAAATTGTTAAAGTGGTAAACTTCCACTTCCACAATCACCACTGTTCCAGTGTCCAGTAAGTCATGATCTCATCAAGGCCCCTGTCATTAAATTATAACTAAATTCAAAACTCTTTTTTTAGTTTTGAACAGAGTGGAGAGGGATTAGAACATCCACTAGGTTTATACTGTTGTCTGTGTCCCCTTCTCTATTTGTCCTGTTTATTATTATTATTGCTTTATCAAATAAATATTGCACCGTAAAGTTTTTCTGCATATACTGTATATTGTGATCCTGTGCTGGAATATGTGGAGGTTATTTCTATAATGCAGTGAATGTGACATTCACCAAACATTCACAAGTGTTGGATGATTTCCTGTAATTTATAAGACATGCACCAGGAAGAATCACCTGCAGTGAATGGCACATTTGATGCTTTATAAATATTCCCCTATTTGTACCCACTCTGTAGATGTGTGCAGAGCATGTAAAAATTACATGGTGTGCCCGCTGTTTTTGTGCAGGCATCCTGTAGTTACCCATACACTTTCTATTGGATCGCCCATTTTTGGCACATTTTCTGAAAGCGCACCAACGATGCTACTTTCAAGAAGTATACCATAAACAAGTGACCTAATTAAAAGTATATAGGAAAGTATGGGTTAACCGCATGAAAACCATGGATACACCCAAAAACATGTCAAAAACATGTGACCTAATAGAAAAACAATGGGAAACCATGGGTTAACGACACGAAAGTCATGGGTACACCCGCACCACACTGCAGCAGTGTGAAACCAGTATTATGGTTGAACTGATTTGACAAAGCTTTGTTATATTAAAAGTCTAAATAAAGATACATTTTTTAGATACATTATAATTCAAATCAAACAAATTCACTGTTTTAATCTGCTATCTTTAATGAGCTGCAGTCATACAAAGTATTCATAACAACTTACATGGAGTTCCAAAGGTAAAGGCTAAAACAGAAAAAAAACAACAGTAGTACCAAATATAATTAAATGATTTAGAAAAAAAATACAATAAATATATAATACACTTCCGGGAGTCTGCGCCCCAGCCCATGACGTCACCGTGGGGCTCCCTCCTCTTCCCCCTGTCGCCGGGCCAGAAAGAGAGAGGAGCAGGGCCTTGCGCATGCGCAGTTGGGTTTCACACATGAAGCCGTATGGCTGCACTGCCTGGTTCCCTCACCCGCAATGGAGACGGCAGCACCCGACAGGTGATGGAAACATCAGCTGCAGTGCCGACATGGCTGGACTCCAGCACAGGTAAGTGTCCTATTATTAAAAGCCAGCAGCTGCAGTATGTGTAGCTGCTGGCTTATATTTTTATTTTTTGGATGGACCTCCGCTTTAAATGTATACAGTATATATACACTATATTGTCAAAAGTATTGGGACACCAGCCTTTACACGTGCACAAACTTTAATGGCATCCCAGTCTTAGTCCGTAGGGTTCAATATTGGGTTGGTCCACCCTTTGCAGCTATAACAGCTTCAACTCCTCTGGGAAGGCTGTCCACAAGGTTTAGGAGTGTGTCTATAGGAATGTTTTACCATTCTTCCAGAAACGCATTTGTGAGGTTAGGCACTGATGTTGGACAAGAAGGCCTGGCTCGCAGTTTCCACTCTAATTCATCCCAAAGGTGTTCTATCAGGTTGAGGTCAGGACTCTGTGCAGGCCAGTCAAGTTCCTCCACCCTAAACTTGCTCATCCATCTCTTTATAGACCTTTCTTTTTACACTGGTCCAAATCATTTGGTGGAGGGGGGATTATGATGCAGGGTTGTTTTTTAGGGGTTGGGCTTGGCCCCTCAGTTTCAGTGAAGGGAACTCTTAAGGCATCAGCAAACCAAGAAATTTTGGACAATTTCACACTCCCAACTTTGTGGGAACAGTTTGGGGATGGCCCCTTCCTGTTCCAACATGACTGGGCCAACTCTATATTAAATCCTACACTGGGGTGCCATTAAAGTTCAAGTGCGTGTAAAGGCAGGCATCCCGAAACTTTTGACAATATCGTGTGTGTGTAAACTCTTTTGCAGCTTTCTCTGGGTTTTGGTATTCCTTCATGGAGCTCTGTAGTTTGGAGATTCCTAGTGTCTTGAGCGGCAGGGAATCTCCAACCTGTGTGCAGGTTTTGTGGAGGACCAGCAGGGTGTGTGCTCAGGTGAGCACAGCCCATATAATGAAGGTATAGGAATACCTCAGGGCTCCCAATTGGAGACTGCTCCACCCAAGGGAGACAGGAGGTCTCCAGGAGTCAGAGAAGATGCAGGTGGCAGCCAGAGCCTGTTTGTCTGCAAGAGATAGTAAATGGCCTGAGGACTGAGGCCAGAGTAGCTGTATGTTTCAGTGTGAAGCTGCCCACACTAGTGGAGCTGAATGCAGTAGTGAGAAGCCACCCGCACTGAAGAACCTGTATTCTGTGTGACCAGCATAAAGAGCAGAGGTACTGCTAAAGAGAGCCAGGTGGGCTAGCATTTTCTGTTTATGTATTTTTACTGGGGAAGAACCCTTGTGTTAGAGACATTTTATGTTGGTGTTTTGCTGTTTCCAATAAACATGGGCTGCCTGGCCCATAAAATATAGTTCCTGACTGATGTGAATCGCTTGAAAATGCATCTACCACTAGTGCTAATGGTCCCTCATGTTACACCTTCTAAAAACAAATTAATTCCCTTCAATGCACTATTTACAAATATCTTCGTATAACATCCCCAGCTCATTAGGGGAGTTTTGTGGACAAAGATAAAAAAAGATTTTTTAATCTACACTCTCCAACAACAAACACTACAAAGGGCTGAGACATTAGTAACTGTCAGTGAAAGTGAAATTATTACCTGGTGTGCTCCATGTGCTTACTAAATAAACGAGACAAAACATGGGAGTTAAAACATGTCAAATATTGCAGAAATCCAATGTTTAGCAGACCTCATAATAGAAAATAAAATACAAATGAAGCTAATAAAGAACCGTCAGTGTAAATATAACTCTTACCAGGTGGGCCAAGTGAGGGTCCTACATTCAAAAATAAAGGGATGGCAATGAAAAGAGTTAAACAATTGCGAGGGGGCGTGGCTTAGCGCTCAGCAGGAATGGCTAGAAGAGTTCCTCACACCCGCGGCTCTTAATCCCCATCCAGCCCGCTCGTTTTGGATGTGGGCAAAAAGGACAAGTACACTACAGGTCCCAGCCAGCAGCGCTCACTTTCAGTGCCCGGAATTCACAGTATAACGGAGTGCTTCGGCTCACAAACCCCACAAACGAGAGGCCACACTAGACCAAAGATGGGATGCTGCAACACGAGGCAAACCCCAGTGAAGACTCCCTGTCAGCTGCGGAGGATCTGGTAAGGGATACAGACTGCACAGAACACCCAGTACAGCTATCAGAGATGACACAGATAGCAGCTGACATCAAAAAATACCTTCTCTTCAGCTATAACTAAACTGAAAGCTGACCTGCTCCCCCCTAATGAGCGGATGGCTAGCACAGAGAAAACAGAAGCTAAAAGGGACAGGGCTATAGAGCACCTGGGATCTGTAGTATATGCCCATCCTAATCACTTTATTCAAGTAAACAGACATATGGAGGACCTTGACAACAGGGGGAGGAGACAAAATATTAGAGTCAGAGGGATCCCTGAAACCATAGAATCTGCCCAGATAAAACCAGCACTACAAGCTGTTTTTAATGAACTCCTGGAACACCCCAAAGATACGGATATAGAATTTATCAGGGCTCACAGGGCACTGAATCCGCGCCCTGCAGACACAGCCCCTCCGAGAGAC
Source organism: Aquarana catesbeiana (assembly GCF_042186555.1). Classification (NCBI taxonomy): domain Eukaryota; kingdom Metazoa; phylum Chordata; class Amphibia; order Anura; family Ranidae; genus Aquarana; species Aquarana catesbeiana. The sequence continues at coordinate 192,976,681 of NC_133326.1, forward strand.
ATTGTATTCTGCTTACAAAGCTTCTCACTTAAGGAGAAAATCCTAAACGAATCCAGAAAAAATGATCACATCTTCTTTAATGATCAGCCTATATCCCTATTCCAGGACCTTTCTCATATTACCCTCAAAAACAGTCCAGCACTGTGTCCTCTGCTGGAGGTCCTGAGAGAGAAGGGTATTCCATATAGATGGAAATTTCCTTTTGCCCTCAATGCCACATATCAAGGCAGACAATATTATCTGCGCTTATCAGAGGACATCGCATTATTCTGTGAGCAATTGCACTTACCTCCCTGGTGGTATCATCATCACATGGCTCAACACCACCTCACTCCCCTCAGGCTTCATCGACAAAGCCACCTTCTTCCAAGAAATCTAAATTTAACAAACGCACAGGCCCAAATCACGGCAAGTTCCCGTATTCGGCCAAAGGATTCAGGTTCCAGGAAGAGACCTGAACAGCGTAACTATGCTTGAAAGTCCACTCCTGCAATACTGCGGAGGCTATCTACGGATGCAGATATGCTCCTTTTGTTTCAACCGTTCATTGAGAAAATTACTTGTTTTTTTTTTTTTTGGATTCAGTTCTTTTTACGGTTAGATACTGTTGATCTCATGACGATCAGATGAACACATCTCATCTTTTCTCTTTCTTTTGTTTTGCACTTATACTCGGAAACTGACATTCTATAATGGATGCCGTTTATGCATTGTAAATACCAGCAGTTGTTCCTAATGGGATGTTCTATCCACTGATGACACCTAGTGACACTTATGGGTAATGCATTCAAAGCTGTTCAATCAAACACAGGAGTTTTTTCTATTACAGCAAATAACTATGCTGCTTGACTGTTTGAAGAATAGTGTCACAAGAGATTGTTTGATATTTAGTCAGGAGGAGATGCTTACTCATAAGCATAGCATGAGGAGCAATATCATATGGAGACATTTCAGGAATTCTCCCAATTTGCAGTTTTTCAATCAGAGTCCTTGGGAAAGGATCAGAGGGGGATTTCAAGTTTGGAATCCAGATGTTCACGGGGTGTAGGACAATGCTCTCACTAACCCATATTGTCGACATTATCTTGTTTCTTTTCACAGGGTGGTGCTGTTGTCATCCTAAGGACTGAACTGCTTAGGTAAATCAATAATAGTGAACGCAAGGAAAGCAGGTATGTGTTAGCTGTGAACATTACAGACAATGTGTATTACTATATAACGCTACCCAGGGCCTAGGTACAAGATTATATGGATTTTGAAATTATAATAAGCTTGGGCTGGCGGAAATCCTTGTTGTCATGTTTTTTCAAAATGTTTTTTGCTATTTTTCAGTTATTACATTTAAAGTGGGGATACTTGTCCATATTATTGTTATTGCTACATTTAGGGCTGGAAGGGGCACATTCGCTCCTTTAAGACACTTTTATATAATGGCCGCGGGAGGTGTTTGGAGAATTTTCGGTTATAGACACATATTCATACTATATAGATTGATATTTAATTCACACTCTTTACATTTACGCTGTAGCACCTCCCACAGCCTCTACCTGAGGATTACATTCGGCAAATTAGCTGAGTGAGTAATCCCCTATTTCTCTCTTTAGGTTGCTAACCAGAGACGTACACTACCACTCGTTTCTTCTTTTCCTACTCTTATTTCTCTTAATAGGAGTTCAAGCTTTCTACCTTCTTTTTCTCTCTCTCACACTATCTACCTGAGATAGCTGGGTCTACCTTCATTCACATACATGAGCATTGCTAGGGGCATTAGAGTTAGATTCAGATAAGCAACTATCAAATCTGTCATGGCCTACTCCAGGCTGGATAAAAGACCATTTCTAGTCCCTCATAATGTGAGAGGCCTAAATACACAGAAAAAACGTACCTCCATACTTAACCTCCCTGGCGGTATGATTATTTCTGATTTTAGGTGCTGAAAGCGGTACAATTATTTTGCACAGAAATTTGGCATTTTATATTGTAGGCCTGTAATTCTTAGGAATAGTTCACTTAAATCTGTCCAAACAAGAGTCTAGTAGACATCCCGGGTATGATAAAGTTTTTGAAAAACGAAATAAAAAATTATAATAATAACTATAAATAATTATAACAAATAATAATATAATAATAATAATAAAAATTATATAATGTAATCAAATCAAAAACACTGAAATTTGCTCAGTTGCAGAATTTTAGCTTTTGTTACTTTTAGTGTTTGATGACGGATCTCCTCACAAATCACTATCGCTCAATTCTGCAAGTGATTATAATTTATTATCGCTTTTTTCTAGCTGCTCTAAAACCACTTTTGATGTAAAGAGACAGTTTTGGTTGCTATGGACAATCTCCAGTTTCCTGGCAGAAAGAACAGTTTTATATATATATATAAAACTGCATGCAGGACACTGGGCAGACCACTAGGGACAAAGGGGATGTGTAGTTATTTGATACAGTACTGTAATCTGTAAGATTACAGTATGCTGTATCTATACTGTGTGTTTCACTTTTGAATTTACCGCCGAACTCCGTCCCCGTGCGTCGCAACGCTCGCAGGGAACGGAGCTCGGCACTGTGAATCGAGCGAGACACAGCGGCTCGCCGATCACAGCGGGGAGACATCGCAGGATCCAGGGGACAAGGTAAGTAAACTCTTCCTGGATCCTGCGATGCAAGCCCGAGTCTGGCTCGGGGATACCGCTTTTGGTATGTAAAATCCAACCCGAGCCAGACTCGGGAATACCGCCAGGGAGGTTAAAGGAATAAAGAAAATCACCCAAAGATAGTTTGCCTGCAAGAAACGCATTTTAAATCAGGGACAATCCAAATAATTGGAGACAAACATTATCCCCAGGTTTTTCACGCCACAAACCCTGACTCTAAGTCCAAGAAGGTTTCTATCATGTTACATAAGACTGCAGGGATAGATATTTCACAACATCATGCAGATGCACATGGGAGATTTCTGTTCCTCAAAGGCCACTGGGCAGGGATTCCCATAACACTGGCGAATGTGTATTTTCTGAATACCGCTCAAGTGTCGTTTTTCCAAACTATGATTGAGGAACTAAAGAGTTTTGCCCAAGGTTGTATTATTCTAGGCGGGGACCTTAATCTACCATTAAATCCATCTCAAGATACGTCAGATGGCACATCCAGTGTACCATATAAAAAAATTAAGAAAATAAAGTTGTTATTGTCTTCCCTCACATTAGTAGATACATGGCGCACAGCCAATCCTACAGGTAGAGATTTCTCATATTTCTCAACCTTACACAATAAACACATGCGCATAGATTATATTTTCTTATCACTAAGAGATCTTCTGTTATTATGATCAGCAAAGATTGGCATCAAATCCCTTTCAGATCATTCACCCATCTCTCTGTCTCTTCACTCCCCAACAAAAGGTACATAAAAAAGTACATGGAGATTGAACCCATCTTTACTCACAGACACACTAGCCCAATACGAAGGTGTCAGAGGCTATCAAAGCATATTTTAATGAAAACACTTCAGAGGAAATATCCCCATTAACCACATGGGCAGCTTATAAGTGTGCGATCAGGGGGGAATTAATTAGATTGGGGGCTAAAAAGAAATGGGAAGCAGAGAAAGAATTAAATGACCCAGTGACTAAGATAAACAATTTAGACGCCCAACATAAACAATCAATAGCCATGAATGTAGCTGTTGAGCTATTGGAGCTATGTAAACAGTTGCAATCTATATTAAACCTGAGAGCACAGAGAATTATTTTTCTTAAAAGAGGCTTTTTCTATGAACATGGTGATAAAACAGGGAAATTTCTAGCGAGAGCATTAAAAGAGACACAACTTTCTACAAGCAGCAATTAGAAACAACAACAATCAATTGATACATGAGACAGACAAGATAGCCCAAGTTTTTCACAATTATTACATAAAACTGTATAATCTACCACATCCACATAAGCCAGCTGAATTGATTGGAACATGTTCCCAATTAGTCAAGCAATTCCTAGTAGAAAGTGGTTTACCTGTCCTGGAAGAGCAGGATACACTACAGCTAGAACGACCAATTACGGAACATGAATTACTACAGGCAGTTAAATCACAGGGAAAAACCCCAGGCCCAGACAGTTTTACTGCACACTACTACAAAGCTTTTCCGTTGCTTTTGCTCCCAAACCTCCTGAAAGCCTTGAATTATCTTAAAGATACCAGAAACACCCCTGATGACTTCTTAAGGGCTCATGTCACGATATTGCCTAAACCTAATAAAGACCCATTATTACATTTATTGATTGGCCCAGAGCAAGTAGGCTTCATGCCTGGGAGAGAAGCTAGGGATAACGTGACAAAAGCCTTAAATCAAATTCACAGGGCGCACTCCGATGGTCTCGAAGGTATACTTCTCTCCACCGATGCGGAGAAAGCCTTCGACCGAGTGTCGTGGGATTATCTGCATGCCACCTGCGAACATATTGGTCTGAAATCTCACATGCTGTTGTGGATCTCGACCTTATATCATAATCCGATGGCAAGAATTAAGGTAAATGGCTCACTATCGGATACAGTGTCAATTAAAAATGGAACACAACAAGGGTTCCCTTTGTCAGCTTTACTGTTCATTCTTACCCTTGAACCGTTAATCCGGACAGTGAATAATTCACCATCAGTTCGGGGTTTTCAGGTGGGAGCAAAAACATATAAATCAGCGACATATGCAGATGATTTGTTGTTTTTTATCACTCAACCACGTATCTCACTACCTAACTTATTTAAAATCTTCACACATTACAATTATCTTTCAAAGTAAACTATAAGAAATCTGAAGCATTAAACCTAACATTATCAGGGAAAAATTTAGTTACCACACAGGACAATTGCACCTTTAAATGGGAAGACAAAGCCATTAAATATCTTGGCATATGGCTCACCCCAAAAACAGACTCAATATACACAACAAATTTTAAACCCCTCTTACAGAATATTAATAAGGATCTGGACAAATGGTCTATGAAATATTTTTCTTGGTTTGGGAGAGCTGTCATAATAAAAATGACACTTTTACCTAGAATCTTAGTCCAGTCCAGCTGCCAATGAGATTTTTCCAAGCATTGATCTCCATGACTCCAAACATCCGCGTATAAATCTTAAATTACTCACCAAAACATGTCGGAGGTATGGGTTTTCCAGATTTTAAAAATTACTATTTAGCCTCACATGTGAACTGTATAATTGATTGGCATTGTGATGTAGACAATAAGGAATGGGTGAGTCTGGAAGATGATACAGGGCCGATTCCGATTAAATATACACCTTGGATTGCATGGGCCGCATGCCCTACGCAACTTTAAAAATCATCCAACAATAGGTGCCACACTAAAAGCAGTGCAGATAATCAGTAAAAACACCAACCTGATCTCCTCACCGGGTCCATTTACCCCAATACATAACAATCCTGAGTTTCCTCCTGGCCTAACAGCACGAACAGAACAGACGGGGTGAAACAAAACCACTATTAGCAATTCATTGCTTTGACAAGCATAAAGTGAAAACATTACAAGAGCTTCAACAGGTTAACGGACAAGAAACATTATCTTACTGGGAATATCGCCAAATTCACAGCTTTGTCTCAAACCCCAATAAATGCACTCACTGTATTAGGCTCTTATCTTCACTAGAGGAGGTTTGTTTAACAGCTGAAAAAATGGAGAAAACTATTTCTCTGGCATACACTTGGTTACAAGCTCCAGGACTTACTGAAGCAAAAGAAACACAAAAGGTTTTGGGAAGATACGTTGAACACCACCTTTAGCGATGACCAATGGCTTCATGCTTATGTTTTCGCACACAAATGCTCGATTAGCACACAACATCAAGATACTTCTGTCAGGGCTGGGCTCAGCCCTTCCTTCTCTGAGATGGCCGCTCAGCTGTCGGCTAATTGCCATCTCCCATCTCTCTCCACAGTTACCCAGCTGTTGTTGATTCTGCTCATCAGTCCTGCCTACTTAAAGTCGTCCAGCTCACTTGATCTCTGACTTTGTGGCCTTCTTTAATAGGGTATTTGACGTTCCCGCATGCTCCGCTTCTGCTGCCAAGTGCCTAATGTCCATCAGAGTACGAGAACTGTTGCCGACTACGCCATTAAAGTCCGTACTCTGGCAGCAGAGGTTGCTTGGAACAATGAGGCCCTCGTGGCTGCTTTTTCTCATGGTCTCTCAGATTCCATCAAGGATGAGATAGCAGCCCGAGATATACCCACTGAGCAGGAGAGGTTGATCACGTTTGCCATCCTCATTGACTCCAGACTCAGACTCTCTTTTAAGAAGCGCTTGCGGAAACCTCCTGTACATTTGCCTCCGAGCTTTGCAGTCCCACCCATGCCTCCTTCACCTCCCATGTCTCCTGGTACTGAGTCGGTCAGTGAAGATGAACCCATGCACTTGAGCTTCACGCGTCTCTCTGCGGATGAGAGAGCCTTTAGGAGGAGAGAGAGATTGTGCCTTTATTGTGGCCAGGCATTTCACTTTTTGACCTGAACGCCCGAACCTTGAGGTTCTGTCATGGAAAGACCTTAGGTGGCGTTGTTTCATCCCCAGTTATCCAGAAGGATAATCCCCTGGTTTCGGTCACCCTTTCTTGGGCTGAGTTGTCCATCGAGATACAGGCTCTAATCAACTCTGGGGCTGCAGGCCTGTTCATTGATACTGCCTTTGTATCACAGCAGTTGATTCCGCTGCAGTTGCGTAACACTCCACTTGCCATTGAGGCTCTTGACGGGAGACCTCTACAGCCTGCCCATGTGACTCATGAGATGGTTCCCGTGTCCAAGGCCGTAGGGGCTCTTCACCATGAGATAATCCAATTCCAAGTTATTTCTTCACCTAGGTTTCCCCTGGTTATTGGTTATCCTTGGTTACAGAGCCACAACCCCTCTTTTGATTGGCTCCATGCTGAGGTTCTCTCCTGGTCACCACAATGCAGTCAGACATGCTTCCAGAAGGTAACCGAGGTCCTGTGCACCTATTCACTCTCCTCCCTGCCGGAGGAGTACCGTGATTTTAGCGTTGTCTTTGAAAAAATAATTAACAAGTTAATTAAACCGTGTTCTCTATAAAGTGCAATTGCAAAAAACAGTTAATCTCTTAACACAAAAAACTGATAATATCTGAAATCATAAATACATTCTCAACTAAAGTCCAAACATGAAACACCAACATAGGTGTTTCGTAGTGTGTGTTCAAAAAATATATATAGATCCAAATCAAAAAGTCAAAATTGTGAAATAGTGTTCAAAATTAGCAAACAAAATCTGGATAACTTCTAGATAAAATGTCTTTTGCGATGTCTTAGCGATGTCTTTGACAAAGGTCAAGCCAGTAGTTTGCCTCCACACCGGCCTTATGATTGTGCTATTGACCTTCAACCTGGTGCCATACCCCCTCGTGGCCGGGTTTACCCTTTGTCGGTCTTGGAGGATAAGGCCATCTAGAAGTATGTTGCAGACGCACTTTCTTGAGGTTTCATTCGCAAATCCTCGTCTCCTGCTGGTGCTGGTTTCTTCTTTGTGAAGAAGAAGAGCGGTGAACTGAGACCTTGTATTAATTTTAGGGGTCTCAATAGTTTCACAATTAACCACTTCAATACCAGGCACTTAGACACCTTCACGCCCAGGCCAATTTTAAGCTTTCAGCGCTGTCGCAATTTGAATGACAATTGCGCGGTCATGCTACACTGTACCCAAACAATTTTTTTTATCATTTTGTTCCCACAAATAGAGCTTTCTTTTGGTGGTATTTGATCACCTTTTGTGGTTTTTATTTTTTGCGCAACAAATAAAAAAAGACCGAAAATTTTGAAAAAAAACACGTTTTTCTTTGTTTCTGTTAAAACTTTTTGTAAATAAGTACGTTTCCTTCTTCAATGATGGGCACTGATATGGCTGCAATGACGGGCACTGATACAGCAGCACTGATGGGCACCGATGAGGTGGCACTGATGATGGGCACTGATAGGTGGCACTGATGGGCACTGATAGGTGGCACTGATATGCGTCACCGATGGGCACTCATAGGCGGCACTGATGGGCACTCATAGGTGGCATTGATGGGCACTGGTAGGTGGCATTGATGGTTACTTATGGGTGGCACTGATAATTGGCACAGGTGGGCATGGATGGGCACTGATAGATGGGCACTGATGGGCACAGATGGGCACTGACAGGTGGCACTGATGGACACTGATGGGTGGCACTGATGACACTGGTTGTTTGCAGTGATGCCCCTAAGGGTGGCATTGCTGGGCACTGATTGGCACAGATTGGGCACATGTGGATGGCCATGGGGTACATACCTGGCCATGCACATGTTGCTCCTTCCCTGGTGGTCCTAGTGGCGATCCCTGGTGGTCCAGTGTGGTGATCTGCGGGGGGGCTGCGCTGATAAACTATCAGCGCAGACCCCCCCCCGCCAGGAGAGCCGCCGATCAGCTCTCCTCTACTCGCGTCTGTCAGACGCGAGTGAGGAAGAGCCGATCAACGGCTCTTCCTATTGACAGCGTGATTGGACACGGCTGATCACGTGGTAACGAGCCTCCACCGGAGGCTCTTTACCAAGATCGGTGTAGCGGTGTGTCAGACTGACACACCGATCCAGCGATCGCCGCGATGCGCGCCCCCGGGGGCGCGCGGCAGCATGTTATCCTGCTGGACATCATATGACGCCCAGTCAGGATAACTGAACCACTTCCCAGACGTCAATCCACTATAGGGCGAGCGGGAAGTGGTTAAGAATGCCTACCCGATTCCGTTGATTACAGAGTTATTTGGCCGCCTCAAGGGAGCAAAGGTTTTCACAAAGCTTGGTCTGAGAGGGGCATACAATCTTGTGCGGATTAAGGAGGGCGACGAGTGGAAAACTGCGTTTAATACCAGAACAGGCCATTATGAGTATCTTGTAATGCCTTTTGGCATTTGTAATGCCCCGGCAGTTTTCCAGGAATTTACTAACGATGTCCTCCGAGATTTCTTGCAGGTATTTTTGGTGGTTTATCTCGATGATATCCTCATATTTTCCAAGTCCCTGGAGAGCCACCACACAGATGTCTGTCGCATGCTTCAGAAACTAAGAGAGAACAATCTCTATTGTAAACTGGAGAAGTGCAAGTTCCATCGTGAACAGGTTAAATTCCTGGGCTATGTCATTTCCACTTTCGGCAGTCCTACAGTGGCGCCGACCCATGGGTTTAAGTCCTCTGCAGTGTTTCCTGGGCTTTGCCAACTATTATCAGAAGTTTATTCGTAACTTCTCGTCTCTGGTCAAGCCCCTGACTGATATGACCAGAAAGGACGGTAACCCACAGAGTTGGTCTCTGGAGTCCATTAAGGCCTTTGAGAGTCTCAAGGCTGCCTTTGTTTCTGCTCCTGTGTTGGCACATCCTGATCCTATGTTGCCTTTTATCCTAGAAGTTGATGCTTCTGAGACTGGAGTTGGCTCCCTTCTGTCTCAACATCCTAACTCTGAGAGCGCTATGCATCCGTGTGGCTACTTTTCCAAGAAATTGTCACCTGCAGAGTGCAATTACGAGATTGGTGACAGAGAGCTGTTGGTGATCATTTTAGCCCTGAAAGAATGGAGACATCTCCTTGAAGTTACCACTGTGGCGGTTCTCATTCTTATTGACCATAAGAATCTCACATTCTTGTCTGAGGCTAAGCGCCTCTCTCCCAGAAGGGCGTGATGGGCTCTTTTCTTGTCGAGTTTTAATTACATTGTCTCATATCCGGTACTAAGAATGTAAGGGCTGACACCTTGTCACGACAATTTTCCTCCACTTCCAAGTAGGAGTCGGTTCCGGTTCCTGTGATTCCTCCAGATCGTATCCTGGCTGCGGTTCGCATCAGTCTTGCTTCTCCTTTGGGTGACAAAATTCTTGCTGCTAAGATCCATGCTCCTCCTGAGAAAACTTGTGACCGCTGCTTTGTCCCAGAGAGTCTCCGTACTGCCATGCTCCAGACTTACCATTCTCCCAAGGCAGCTGACCACCCTGGGAAGAATCAACTCGTTTGGGCCATTTCCCAACAATTCTGGTGGCCTAGGGGCTGATGTAACTGCCTTTTGTAGCTGCCTGTTCCGTGTGTGCTCAGTGTAATAGGGCGTACACACGGTCGGACTTTGTTCGGACATTCCGACAACAAAATCCTAGGATTTTTTCCGACGGATGTTGGCTCAAACTTGTTTTGTCTACACACGGTCGCACAAAGTTGACGGAAAATCTGATCGTTCTAAACGCGGTGACGTAAAACACGTACGTCGGGACTATAAACGGGGCAGTGGCCAATAGCTTTCATCTCTTTATTTATTCTGAGCATGCGTGGCACTTTGTCCATCGGATTTGTGTACACACGATTGGAATTTCCGACAACGGATTTTGTTGTCGGAAAATTTTATCTCCTGCTCTCCAACTTTGTGTGTCGGAAAATCCGATGGAAAATGTCTGATGGAGCCCACACACGGTCGGAATTTCCGACAACACGCTCCGATCGGACATTTTTCATCGGAAAATCCGACCGTGTGTATGGGCATAAGACTCCACAACACCTTCCAGTGGGCCTCCTACAACCCATACCCAATGGAGAGAGGCCCTGGACCCACCTGTCTATGGATTTCATTGTGGAGTTACCCAACTCCCAAGGCAACACTGTTATGCTTATGGTGGTTGACTAGTTCTCAAAGATATGTCATTGTATTCCACTTAAGCTGCCCACTTCTAAGGAACTGGCTTCCATTTTTGCTCAGGAGATCTTTTGCTTACATGGACTACCCAAGGTGATTGTCTTGGACAGGGGTAGTCAGTTTGTCTCCCAGTTCTGGCGAGTCTTTTGTGCACAGTTGGGAATTCAGCTTGCTTTCTCCTCTGCGTATCACCTGCAGTCTAATGGGGCCGCAGAACGAGACAATCAGTCCTATTTCTGACCATCATAACAACTGGTCAGACCTATTACCGTGGGCAGAGTTTGTTCACAACAGCGGCTTGTGTTCATAGTCACAATAGGAAGTCACCAAGCATCTAAGAATTATAAAAGACTCTTGTTTTGTTGGTCTTTGAAGGAGTTTGAATGTTACAACTCGGACTTGGTCGATTTATATCTCACATCTATTTTTTACATATATTGGGACTGGATTCCTTTTTGTTTTTTGTTTTTTTGGGTTTATTTTGAATAATTGTATATGTTTTTGAGTATCACTTTTTCTGGATATAGTTACTTGTATTTATCACTGCCATTATCACTTATGGTTAGTGTATTACACTTCCGTCACATGCTTTTTCTATAATATTAGTAGTGGTATTTATTACCACGGTAGCACATTTCACTACATAGGCGATTTAGGCTTGTCGCCTTTTTACTGCTAGCGATTTTAGCGATTTAGGCTTGTCGCTGATCACTGTTTAGTAGTGGTTACTATTTGTTATCACATTCATTAGTTGCACATTTTTATCGTTTCACTACATAGGCGATTTAGGCTTGTCGCCTTTTTACTGCATAGTGATTCTAGCGATTTAGGCTTGTCGCTGATCACCATTTTCATCGCATTTATTAGTTGCACATTTTTATCTTATCACCTAGTGGTATTTCACACCACATTAATAATATGGGTCTGTTGTTTGTTTATTTTATATAGGTAGCGCCATATTACTCTTAATTTTATTTTTATTAACAGTGCCTTGAATTCTGCTTCCCGATTGTCCCCGTTTATGGCAAATTATGGCTTCCAACCTTCCATGTTGCCTGACTCGTTTGTTTTGCAGAGTATTCCTGCATTAGAGGAGCATCTCTGTGGTCTTCGTTCCACTTGGGCACAAGTTCAGGAGGCTTTGTAACATGCTAATGATAGGTACCGTCTCCATGCTGACCGCAGGTGCCTGCCTGCACCTTCCTACCAGGTTGGGGACAGAGTCTGGCTGTCGTCTCACAACCTCTGACTTCGTGTTCCTTCTTTGAAGTTTGCACCTCATTTTATTGGGCCTTTCCTTATCCTTGGCAGGATTAACCCAGTGGCCTACGCCTTGGACATTCCTCCTAGTATGCGCATCTAAAATGTGTTTCATGTCTCCTTTATTGAAACCTTTGGTCTGCAATCGCTTTACCACCTCGGTGCCACATCCTCACCCTATATAGGCTGAGAACCATAAGGAGTATGAAGTACAATCCATTGTTGACTCCCGTAGGTTCCGTGGGCGCATACAGTACCTGGTGCATTGGAAGGGGTACGGTCCGGAGGAACGCTCTTGGGTCTCATCCTCGGATGTACATGCCCCTGTCCTCCTCCATGATTTTCATAGATGTTTTCCCCTCAAGCCCAGTGGTCCTATGAGGGGGAGGGGCCATTGAGGAGGCGGTACTGTCAGGGCTGGGCTCAGCCCTTCCTTCTCTGAGCTGGCTGCTCAGCTGTCGGCTAATTGCCAGTTCCCATCTCTCTCCACAGTTACCCAGCTGTTGTTGATTCTGCTTGTCAGTCCTGCCTACTTAAAGTCATCCAGCTCACTTGATCCCTGCCTTTGCCTTTGTCAACATCACAGAGACTTTCTCCTGCGTTCCTGTTGAAGACTTGCTCAGGCTGACGTTCCTTCTGGCTCCTGATCCTGCTTGCTGTACTACTACGTTTATCTCTGGCTCTCTGACATTTGCTTGGCTGACTACCCGATCCGATTCCTGAACTCTGGCTTGTTTTGACTACGCTTACTCTGTTTACCTTATTATTATTATTATTATTATTATTATTATTATTATTATTAAACAAGTGTGATTTAACTTTACTTCTGTCTCGGTCTGATTCATGGTTCCTGATAACTTCCTACAAACTTTCGACAATCTGGTACAATATTGCATCTAAGCTGCATAAATGGTTCCCCATGGTATCAGACCTATGCTGGAGATGCAATGGGGCAAAAGGTTCGACATACCATATATGGTGGGAATGTTATTTGATACGTCCATTTTGGCAAAAGGTTTGTGACTTTATTAAACATATCACTGAGAATTCAATTTTCGCTAACAGCTGCTTGCTGCCTATTAAATATTTCAAAAGGTACAATGAAAAGATACAAACGATCCTTAACAAGATTTCTTCTTACAGCTGCAAAAGCCCTGATTCCCAGATACTGGAAGACCACAAAAACACCCTCTATCAAAGAGTGGTTGCTTAACATGCACAACATATACGGCATGGAGGAATTGAGAGCCATAGCACACGGAAATATAGAGAAATTTAACACTCTATGGAGAGTATGGGTAGTCTATAAATATTCTGAAGATTATAAGACCCTTACAAATAAATACCTGAACAATAAGTGAAAGCCTAGCAATCTCATGGTATTCCTGAAACGCATCTTTCTTTGCTATTCCTTTTCTACGTTTCATTTCTATTTCTACATTTCCTCTACCAAACCTACATGGTTACTTTAATCGTACTTAAGACAGGCTTAACAGTGTCTAGTTGCAGCATACTTTTTTTGTTCTTTTATGTTCTCTTTATGAGCAAAATACAGAACAAAGGAAATCAAACATGATTGAGTGACCCAACCGGGTTATTGTTTTACACATATATATGTATAATGAACAAACGTAAGTGTTGGATGGTTGACTTGAAACATGTTCAATTACTATGTTTGTAATGTGTTTGGCATTATATTGTTGTAATACGACCACTGTTTTTTAATAAAACTTTATTGTGAAAAAAAACAAAAAAAAACAATTGCAGCAAAATAAAGCTTTTTATTGACTGACTTCTGCTAGTTAAAGGATAAGTTAAAGGATAAGTTCAACTTTATTTAATAAAAATAAATGCAGAATTTCATTTTTGCAGGTAAAAATTTTTTATTTTTTTGAGCAGCCGAAAAAGCATTGCTTTCGCGATCGGTAGATGATGGGGGCAGTGTCAGGATCCTGCAGACTGTCTGTGTAGTTGTCTACCCATACCTCTGGTATGGGCAGGCAGTTACTGAATTACAGGAAGATCAATGAACTACCAGAGTGTTCATCAGCACCCTAGTAGTTTATTGAGAACAACAAGCTGTTAGCCGCAATGAATGAGGGTACTTGTAGTGAATGAATGAATCAGTCGTGTGGGTGGAGCCCTACATGGTCATGCTCTTTTTGAATTGTAACAGCAGGTGCGGGGAGGGGGAGGAGGCAGATGCCAAACATATTACATGTTACTCCCTAAATATGGTTGTAACATGATCACAAAGGTAAACTTGTACTTTAAATCATTTTTTTCCCCACAATATCTTACTTTTCCCATGTTGTCTATCCCTTTCCTCTTTTTTATGTTTTTAACACTATGGTGATTTATAATGGATTTTCTGGTAGAAATGTCAAATGTGGCACAAGTAATTTTAAAGGGAGTTGTAAGGAGCACACATGTGAAAGAATTACTTGTAAAGGAGCCATAAGAGCTGTGAATTGTAGCATTTCATATAATGAGGTTATTTACTAAAACTGGTGTACACAGAATCTGGTTCAGCTATGCATAGTAACCAATCAGGTTCCAGGTTTTAGGCTGGGTTCACACTGGTATGACATACCCTCCGACTTTGGGAGCACACGTCACATGAATTGTGTAAATCAATGATTCACTATGAGAGTTGTCTTAGCTGGTCCGACACAAGTTGGTCCGACTTTGAAAAGGGTTCCTGCACTACTTTGGTTCTACTTCAGCCAATTGAATATCATTAAAGTTGGAAAAAAGTTGGATCCTTGTCCTAACCATCGGACTTGTGACATCTGACATGGTGATTACAGCAGCAGTAAAAAGAATTTATGTGACACTGGGTTTGCCTTGATTGGTCAAAGGGCATGTCAGACTATCTCAAAGTCAGGGCAAAATCTTATCCTGGTCATACAAATCGGATGGAAGTCAAATGGAAGTAGGACCAATGTAGGACTGATGTTGCAGGGCAAAATAGGATGACAGTCGTACAATAGTCGTGTCATACCAGCATGAACCCAGCCTTACTGCCAAACCCTAATTGAACAAGCTGAAGTTAGATGGTTACCAGATTTTTTGCACCAGTTTTAGTAAATCCCCCCTAATGTTTCTATAGTCTATGACTGAAGCATCAACGGTTATCTCTTGTTGTGTCACAAAACAGTAAGTGAAGTTAAATCTCCTCAAACCAACACAGACAGCAAAAAAAAAAACCTCTATCCAATCCCAAAAAGTTCCTTAGATATATTATAACTGAATAGACAGTATCTAGAATATTAAAAGACTAAATTAATTACGCCATAGTTGAACAATTATAAACCAGGAACATTTGCAGCTTATAGCATTCACATTTAGCATCAATTCTGTTGTTAATCCCTAAAGGACGGAATATGTAAATTATATTTTATTGGCGAATGTATGAAATTCCTACACATGGTTTATTCACTTCTTAAATTGGACCCTTACTATGTAGCATAATTAGATACCTGGATTTCTTATTTTACAAATGGCAAATAAAGGATGTCTACATACTTACAGAAATGTACCTTTCCTGGCTATCTCCATGGCATCACACTAACAGGTCAACTCCCAACTCCTCTCATTCATTAGGTCCACATATGAACAAATTGAACAGCCCTTTCAGAGACAGAATTTCATAACCAGACAATCCTCAATTATAAGGGTGGGAATTGTGTGATGCAATGAAGATAGTCAGGAAAAGAAAATTACAGTAAATATTTGGACATTCATTGTTTGTTTTCCCAACATCTGTTATCTGGTATTGCACTAATGAGAATTAACCAGACAAACAGGGGATGGATGCTTATGTAACTTTAATCTGAGAAGCTGGCTCTGAGAACATTTTGGCCAAACTTCAACAGTGATCAACAAGGTAGTGAGAAAGGAAAGTATGCATAGAGGACCACAAAGCTACCCTACAGTTGGTCCCAGCTGATACTCATTAAGAAGCTGCTTAAGAAGTTGAAATACTGTGTGGAGTGAGAGATCACCTCCTCTAGCACCAGCAGAAATGTAGCTCTGTAGGTCTGGGTAATCACATTAATGATGCATGAAATGAGAATTCTGGAAGATGCTTTCTGCTCTTTATTCTTCCCCCATGGGATGATTTATAAAGGCCCGTACACAGTTTGATTTTCAGATGTCAATTGTGTTACGACGACCGATCGTTCACAAATCTTACTGTTAGTACGATGCTTTCGACAGCCGATTTAAATTTTTCGTCAGACAAAAGCTAGATGTGCAGACTATAAAATTTTTGTCGGATGTGAACTCAACGTCTGATTTTCGTTTCATTAGTATGGTTTTCTTACAAAAAAAATCATAAGAGCAAGACTACGCATGCTCAGAAACGAAATATTACATACAAAACTATTCAACACTTTACGTCACTTAGTTACATAGTTACATAGTAGGTGAGGTTGAAAAAAGACACACGTCCATCAAGTCCAACCTATGTGTGTGATTATGTGTCAGTATTACATTACATATCCCTGTATGTTGCGGTCATTCAGGTGATTATCTAATAGTTTCTTGAAGCTATCAATGCTCCCTGCTGAGACCACTGCCTGTGGAAGGGAATTCCACATCCTTGCCGCTCTTACAGTAAAGAACCCTCTACGTAGTTAAACCTCTTTTCTTCTAATTGTAATGAGTGGCCACGAGTCTTATTAAACTCTCTTCTGCAAAAAAGTTTTATCCCTATTGTGGGGTCACCAGTACAGTATTTGTAAATTGAAATCATATCCCCTCTCAAGCGTCTCTTCTCCAGAGAGAATAAGTTCAGCGCTCGCAACCTTTCCTCATAACTAAGATCCTCCAGACCCTTTATTAGCTTTGTTGCCCTTCTTTGTACTCGCTCCATTTCCAGTACATCCTTCCTGAGGACTGGTGCCCAGAACTGGACAGCATACTCCAGGTGCGGCCGGACCAGAGTCTTGTAGAGCGGGAGAATTATCATTTTATCTCTGGAGTTGATCCCCCTTCTAACGTTGTATTCTGTCAAACGAAAATCCTTGTATTGTTAGTAACCTCTTCACTTTCGACATGAGACTAGCATGCCACAAAAATCTGATGTTCTGTCATCCGAAAATCAAAGCGCGTGTACAAGGATTTAGTGTACCGAATACCTATTTGAAGCTGTGGCTTCCAAAGAGCCCTTGAGGATTCTAGCAATGTCAAGCGGATAAGGCTCTATTCCCTGAAACAGCTAGAGAACAGGTAGAACCAATTCACAATTCACTTGGAGGGTGAAGGCTTTTGGAACAAATAATACCAGTGGCTTCTAAATAGGCTTTGAGGGTTCTAGCAATTTCCAGTGGATGGGGATCCATACTATTGGTACTAGAACCACCGGGTATTGGTGGAATAGCATGTAAGGTTTATAAAGGGCATGCGAATTAAAATACTCTGGAGGCTGAGGGTATTACAATTAGAAAAACACTTTTTAAAAGGTACTGTAACAGCCAAAGACTGCAAGTCTAGAAGAGCTCAAAGGGTGCTCCCATGAGACAGCCCAGCACCACAGGTAAATGCCACTTGGGGAGTTCTTCTGGGGGGTCTGATGCAGAGTGCTGCTTTTAGTAACTGAACCAATAAAGGGTTGTAATTCCGTTTTACTTTGGTGAGTGCATCTAGAACAGATACCTGCACTTTGAGAGAACTCAAACTGAGGCCCCTGTTTAGTACAGCATGTAGAAATGCCAGTACAGTCTGTTGCTTGGGCTCCGCAGAGTCAAAGCTACACCCAGGGAAAAACTGAATGAAATGGTTCCATGTGGTAGTTGTGATTTTTACCTGGTTTTCTTTCTTTTAGCATAGTCTCTACTACTTTCTCTTTACTGCCTTACCATGCTAGCTTCGCCCTTTACATAGCCAAGCCACTAGCCTCAACCTGACAAGAAAAGGATGAACAATGACGCCTCAAAAGAGAAGGTCTGGAATCCTTGGCAATTGGATTGGCTGCTTGATGGTGAGTTGCAAAAGTGGGAAACATGGGCATCTTGACCAAAATGGCAAGATCAGACCCATTATGGAATATATCTCCTGAGGAACTCGGTTGTTAGCATAGTCAGAGTAAAAGCATATACCATGCAAACATACCTTTCTTTGTGGAATGGAATCTTTGTGGCAATGAACCTGTCTTTCAGTGAATGGTGAAATTGCCATTCATTGCCCCGGGTGACTGTCCTGCTCACCCATGGCTCTGAGAACACCTCCACCCAGAACTGGGACAAGCTGGCCCCCAAAGAACAAGACTGAGCATATGTGTTCTAAAGATGACTGCTGCTTTTCCTGTTCACAAAAGGGGAAGATTTTATTGACTTGGAAATAAGGAATATTGAAAATAAGGACTACATGTTCACCTGAACTCTTTCCCGAAATGGGAATTCTAAGCGTCTCTACAGCGTTCTAGAGGAGGGCAGTAGGATGGAAACCTTCTCACCTAAAGGGGTATGGTTTGTGGAATAAGACCTGATTTTCCACCTGTGGGTTTGAGCAAGCTTTTCAGTGAAGAACAACTGACCTCCAAAAGGACTGAGTATAACAGGAGAAGAGGCCCAAAGGATATTGGTTGCCACCTCACCTAAAAAATCTGAGGAAAGTTTCAGCATTTCTATTGCAGCCATTATGTCTTCCTTGTCATTATCTGAGTGAAGAGACCTTTTCAAGATCAAAAACAATACTGCAGTCTATGGTATCCTGGAGTGATACCGTCACCTCCAATGGGAAGATGGCATGCTTAGCAAGGTGCATCAAAGTGCACCTTGAATAGAGGTGAATACACTAGTGGAGCTGTACGGAGGTGCTTGACCTCATCTTCAATAAAAATAGGATAACATTTTGCCAGGATATTCTGCATGGAAATCTTTCTGTCAACCTTCCCTGACTCATCCCATACCAGTTTCTTTCTTTCTTTCTTTCTTTCTTTCTTTCTTTCTTTCTTAGAGACTGCCTTTAGGTGTTTATGCTGCTTTTGGGCACACTGTGGTGACTCCTCCCATTGGAAAGCTTTCTCCGCAAAGTCAATACCCCCTCGGGGAGATCTTCTGCCTCCTCTGATGAGGAACCCTCTGCAGACTCAGGATCCTGCTCCAGGAATGCCTGAGTAAAAGAGGCTGATGGCTGTGTTGTGGTGGTGGGGGAGGAGGTGTTGAGGTTAAAATAAATTTCTGCAAAGCGTTGCCTACAATCTGCTTGATGAAAGTAACTGTCAGGGCTGACAGGCTAGCCTTGCATGGGGGGACACTGTAAAAATGCTAAAGGCTGTCAACTGTGCTCCACCGCTGGGCACAGTGTCAGCGAGCTTTAAATAGAGTGCTGGGCAATCACATGACAGGCCCTCTAGCTCAACTGCTCAACCTAGGAACTATAATCAGGCTGCACATGTGCAATACCTGCTTTCCTGAGCTTCAAATTATTTCCTACATGCTCTAGCTGCCTGCACCATAGATGAGCCAAAAGAAACAAATGCTATACAGCCACCTAAAAGGGTCACAATTCTCTCACCATTCATTTAGCAGGGCATCTCACCTGCATCATCAAAAAGGGTAACTCCATAACTACTATAATTAGATGTCATCCTTTGGGACATCCAAGACTCCTGCAGTCAACTTTAGCTTTACTACAGCAAGGTGAGGAGAGACAAAAAAAAAGCAAAGTAAATCTCTCCAAACCAACACAGATAAAAAAACATCTGGGTTTTAGCCATTTATTATACTATCCAACCCTAGATACAATGCCTTAGATATACTTTAACCTAGACCCCTTTCACACTGAGGCATTTTGCAGGCGCTATAGCGTTAAAAAACAGCGCCTGCAAAGCACCCTGAAATAACGGCTCCATTCACTCCAGTGTGAAAGCCTGAGGGCTTTCACACTGGAGCGGTGCACTGGCAGGGCATCAGAAAAAGTCCTGCCAGCAGCTTCTTTGGAGCGAATAGTGCCGCAAAAGCGCCTCTAAAAATAGCGGTGTTTTATCACCGACACCTGGGGCAGTTCAGTATGAAAGGGCTCTAAATGAAGTGCAAAAACACAGTATCTAGAACAGGGGTCTGCAAACTTTCTAAATAAAGGGCCAATTTATTGTCCTTCAAACTTTAGAGGGGTCAAACTGTGGCCAGTGGGAGTGAAAACTTTCCTGGCATCAGTGGGAGTAAATATCACTACATTTGATATTGGGAAGGAATAGTGCTCTAAGTGCTCTGTCATTGGTATCTTTGGAAGGAATAGTACCCCATCATTGGTGTCAGTGGGAGGAATAATGTCCCATCATTGAGACCACTGCTCTAGAACATTACAGAACAACATGAATTACACCATAGCCTAAACATTATAAAACAGGAAAGCTTTAGCAATCTAAAGCTTGAGTATGAGCCAGTTGCTCCCACCCCCTCCACAGCCCGGGCTCTTTTGAGTGCTGGAGGGACAGAGCAGGGAGCCAGTGACTGACAGTCACTAGCTCTCTGCCCACTGAAGACTGAGAACTGAGCTATCAATGGTCTTTGATCGCTTGGTTCTTGGTGTAGAGGCAGCGGGGGACAGATGCAGCTTTGCATTCACTTAGGTTAGTATGTGTGTTTTGTTTTTTCAAAACCTGCACTTCTCTTTTAACTACTTCCCGTGGTAGGTCACTGGATTGGAAGGGTGATATCCCAGTCATCTCTGCAGCAATGACCAAGATATCATTTTTTTTTCAGCCGGCGATTCCCTTCCCTAGCTGCAGTAGTAAAAAACCACTGCTGTCGTTACTGGGCTTTCCTGGGTGATCGAGGCACCTCATAAGGATTCAACCAGTGGTATTCAGTTCCCACTGTGTGATGTGAGAACTCGAAAGGGAAGAGGACATCGTGATTAATGGTATATTTATCAGTGTGGATTTAATAATATTTTTTGCAAATAATGCACAAACAACACTGTCTTAGTATATATAAAAAAAAAATATGTTTTTAAGAAAATTTCATCTAAACAACTCAGTTATCCAAATTTAGAGATTCTAACAGTGATATAAATAATTCCATGCCAAAACCATGTTCACCAATATCACTCTGCTTGAAAAATTAACTTATACTCCTGCACTCATGGTACCCCTTTAATACACACAGTATATTCAACTTGGACTAACTGCTGTGCTTCTGGTAATGAAATGGTTTCAATTGCCAATGTCCATAACACTTGTAAATGGCATACTTAATATATTGTATTCCATACACAAAACAATTGTAGCTTAATTGATCACACCTCCTATCCTTTAAGCCGGGTACTACAGTTTTTTTTGCGAGAAACCTAGCGAGTTGCATAAAAAAACCTGACAGCTCCGATCGGAGCTGCTGTACTAATCATGCAAGGTTAGTCCAGCAATCTCCCCCACTGAGCTGTTGTGTTCTGACAGGGGGATGCCTGACCCCCCCGCCAGAACACTTTGATTAGCGCTCTCTGCCATTGGCTGAGAGCACTGATTAGAAGTTGGTCACCTGCTGGTTTTCCAGCACGCACGTGCGACAGAAGCCCACCGAATGGCCAGCTTCTGTCAGACAGACCGACATACACATGGGCCGAATGTCGGCTGTTTTTTTTTGTGAACCGGCTGTTGTCTCCCAACATTCGGCCTGTGCGTACAGAGGCTTAACAATGCACTGTTCACATGTTTCTTTGTCGGAATATAATCAGTGATTATTTTGTGTATCTGACAAATCAGAGTACACAGTGCTGTGTGCAAAATAAGAAAGGTGATCACTAAGCCATATGTGGTATTATTATTGCTTGCAAAGATAGTGGTTACTTTGTGTATATTTGCATAAACATCTGAGTGAACAGTGTTGTGTAAAGGATAGGAGGGGTGATCACTAGGGATGATGTTAGAGAGGTTACCTGGTTGGGCGTCGGTGCGCGCCGGTGCGCGTTGGTGCGCGCGTTCCTATGTGTGCTGGGGCGTGTGCTTCTGTGGACACTGGTGTGGCTAATCCGGCTGGCCATGGCATGTGCGGTGGTGCCCGGGCACGAGCGCGTGCGCTTTAGCGTGCGTGCGCCTATGAGCGCTGGAATGTGTGCGCCTGGTGGTGCTGGTGTGCGCGCTGGTGTCCGGGGGCGTGCTCTGGGCGTGTGCAGGTGCGCGGGCGCTTGTGCGCATCGGCGCGCACACGTGCGCGACGTTTGGCACCAATCGGCCTATTTAGGCTTGCTGAAATCTCTGCTCAGTGCTGCCTGATCAACAGCTCCTGTACCAAAGTTCCCGTTACCTACCCTGTGTTCCTGAGTTCTGATCTGTTAACAACCCGGCTTGCCTATTGGACTTTCCTAAATGCTGCCTGCATCTGACCCCGGCTTGTTTGACCCCGCTCTTCTTGTACCTCTGTTGCCTGCCTGTTGCCGACCTCTGCCTGTGTGTGACCAGTCTAACAGCTCCTGCTCAGCATCTGTTGCCTGTGCTCCTGATTACTACCTGCTGTTGCAGGACCACCTCTCTTCCGGCATCCGGACTCCTGCACCAGGCTCTCATATCACTCCGCACTTGTGGGCTCCCTGTCTGCTCTACCAGGGGCCCCGAGTTGGATACGTAAGGGAGCCTACCCTCTGCCCAAGCTGACTCACTGGTCTCGTAAGTAAGAGACCTGACAGATGAGCTCGATGTTCGAGTTGAACGTAAGCTTGACTTGAATATTATGGGGCGTTCACGGGAAATTTGAGCGCCGCTCCTCTTGTAACTCTGCTGCCTGCCTGTTGCTGTCCTCTGCCTGTGTGTGACCAGTCTAACAGCTCCTGCTCAGCATCTGTTGCCTGTGCTCCTGATTACTACCTGCTGTTGGAGGACCACCTCTCTTCCGGCATCTGGACTCCTGCACCAGGCTCTCATACCACTCCGCACTTGTGGGCTCCCTGTCTGCTCTACTAGGGGCCCCGAGTCGGATACGTAAGGGAGCCTACCCTCTGCCCAAGCTGACTCACCGGTCTGGTAAGTGAGAGACTTGACAGATGAGCTTGATGTTCGAGTCGAACGTAAGCTCGACTCAAATATTATGGGGTGTTCACGGGAAATTTGAGCACCGCGGAACACCCCATAATGCACTGCGAAATTGCAGTGCATTGCTGTATGATGATTGGCCAAAGCATGCACCTGACCTGCATACTTTGGCCAATAACAGCGTGCTCTGCTGAGAGACCCATAATGGGCCAAAGGTCTTTGGCCAATAATGGCTCAGGGGGACTAAGTCCACACCCCACACTATATAAGGCTGCTTGCATAGCAGCCGTGTATAGTGTGTGGACGGAGATAGATTGAGCTAGATTAGGCAGGCAGGTTAGTTAGTGGCAGTGTGTTTGATGTAGATATACAGTCAGTCTAGTGTGTGTGTGTGTGTGTGTGTGTATATGTATATGTATATGTGTGTGTGTATATATATATATATATATATATATATATACATATACACAGTGGGGACGGAAAGTATTCAGACCCCCTTAAATTTTTCACTCTTTGTTATATTGCAGCCATTTGCTAAAATCATTCATTTAAGTTCTTTTTTTTTCCTCATTAATGGACACACAGCACCCCATATTGGCAGAAAAACACAGAATTGTTGACATTTTTGCAGATTTATTAAAAAAGAAAAACTAAAATATCACATGGTCCTAAGTATTCAGACCCTTTGCTCAGTATTTAGTAGAAGCACCCTTTTGATCTAATACAGCCATGAGTCTTTTTGGGAAAGATGCAACAAGTTTTTCACACCTGGATTTGGGGATCCTCTGCCATTCCTCCTTGCAGATCCTAGATCCTTAGATGGTAAACGTTGGTGAACAGCCATTTTTAGGTCTCTCCAGAGATGCTCAATTAGGTTTAAGTCAGGGCTCTGGCTGGGCCATTCAAGTACAGTCACGGAGTTGTTGTGAAGCCACTCCTTCGTTATTTTAGCTGTGTGCTTAGGGTCATTGTCTTGTTGGAAGGTAAACCTTCGGCCCAGTCTGAGGTCCTGAGCACTCTGGAGAAGGTTTTCGTCCAGGGTAATCTTATACTTGGCCACATTCATCTTTCCCTCGATTGCAACCAGTTGTCCTGTCCCTGCAGCTGAAAAACACCCACACCACCATGCTTCACTGTTGGGATTGTATTGGACAGGTGATGAGCAGTGCCTGGTTTTCTCCACACATACCGCTTAGAATTAAGGTCAAAAAGTTCTATCTTGGTCTCATCAGACCAAAGAATCTTATTTCTCACCATCTTGGCGTCCTTCAGGTGTTTCTTAGCAAACTCCATGCGGGCTTTCATGTGTCTTGCACTGAGTACTCTGCCATAAAGCCCAGACTGGTGGAGGGCTGCAGTGATGGTTGACTTACTACAACATTCTCCCATCTCTCGACTGCATCTCTGGAGCTCAGCCACAGTGATCCTTGGGTTCTTCTTTACCTCTCTCACCAAGGCTCTTCTCCCCCGATAGCTCAGTTTGGCCGGACGGCCAGCTCTAGGAAGGGTTCTGGTCATCCCAAACATCTTCCATTTAAGGATTACGGAGGCCACTTTGCTTTTAGGAACCTTAAGTGTAGAAGAAATTTTTTTGTAATCTTGGCCAGATCTGTGCCTTGCCATAATTCTGTCTCTGAGCTCTTCAGGCAGTTCCTTTGACCTCATGATTCTCATTTGCTCTGACATGCACTGTGAGCTGTAAGGTCTTATATAGACAGGTGTGTGGCTTTCCTGATCAAGTCCAATCAGTATAATCAAACACAGCTGAACTCAAATGAAGGATGATCAGAAGAAATGGACAGCACCTGAGTTAAATATATGAGTGTCATAGCAAAGGGTCTGAATACTTAGGACCATGTGATATTTCCATTTTTCTATTTTAATACATCTGCAAAAATGTCAACAATTCTGTGATTTTCTGTCAATATGGGGTGCTGTGTGTACATTAATGAGGAAAAAAATTAAACTTGAATGATTTTAGCAAATGGCTGCAATATAACAAAGAGTGAAAAATGTAAGGGGGTCTGAATACTTTCCGTCCCCACTGTATATATATGTAATTGTCATCATAAGTATACCTCAACTACGAGAGACAAAATGTGGAAACAAATCCAGACAATCACATTGTCTGATTTTTGAAAGAATTTATTTGCAAATTATGGTGGAAAATAAGTATTTGGTCAATATCAAAAGTTCATCTCAATACTTTGTTATATATCCTTTGTTGGCAATGACAGAGGTCAAACATTTTCTGTAAGTCTTCACAAGGTTGTCACACACTGTTGCTGGTATGTTGGACCATTCCTCCATGCAGATCTCCTCTAGAGCAGTGATGTTTTGGGGCTGTCACTGGGCAACACGGACTTTCAACTCCCTCCAAAGGTTTTCTATGGGGTTGAGATCTGGAGACTGGCTAGGACACTCCAGGACCTTGAAATGCTTCTTACGAAGGCACTCCTTCGTTGGCCAGGCAGTGTGTTTGGGATCATTGTCATGCTGAAAAACCCAGCCATGTTTCATCTTCAATGCCCTTGCTGATGGTAGGAGGTGTGCACTCAAAATCTCGCAATAACCTCGCAATCCTCAGATGGGCCTGGACATGTACTGGCTTAAGCAGGGGGACACATCTGGCACCGCAGGATCTGAGTCCCTGGCGGTGTAGTGTGTTACTGATGGTAGCCTTTGTTACGTTGGTCCCAGCTCTCTGCAGGTCATTCACTAGGTCCCCCGTGTGGTTCTGGGATTTTTGCTCACCATTCTTGTGATCATTTTGACCCCACGGGAAGAGATCTTGCCTGGAGCCCCAGATCAAGGGAGATTATCAGTGGTCTTGTATGTCTTACATTTTCTAAATATTGCTCCCACAGTTGATTCCTTCACACCAAGCTGCTTGCCTATTGCATATTCAGTCTTCCCAGCCTGGTGCAGGTCTACAATTTTGTTTCTGGTGTCCTTCGACAGCTCTTTGGTCTTCACCATAGTGGAGCTTGGAGTGTGACTGTTTGAGGTTGTGGACAGGTGTCTTTTATACTGATAACAAGTTCAAACAGATGCCATTAATACAGGTAATGAGTGGAGGACAGAGGAGGCTCTTAAGAAGATACAGGTTTGTGAGAGCCAGAAATCTTGCTTGTTTATAGGTGACCAAATACTTATTTTCCACCATAATTTGCAGATCTTTGAGTTCAGGTCATGATAAATAGGGGCAAACACAAAAGTGTTGCGTTTATAATTTTGCTCAGTATATATATACAGTGGGGCAAAAAAGTATTTAGTCAGCCACCAATTGTGCAAGTTCTCCCACTTAAAAAGATGAGAGGCCTGTAATTGTCATCATAGGTATACCTCAACTATGAGAGACAAAATGTGGAAACAAATCCAGACAATCACATTGTCTGATTTTTGAAATAATTTATTTGCAAATTATGGTGGAAAATAAGTATTTGGTCAAACAACCTCAAACAGTCACATTCCAAGCTCCACTATAGTGAAGACCAAAGAGCTGTCGAAGGACACCAGAAACAAAATTGTAGACCTGCACCAGGCTGGGAAGACTGAATATGCAATAGGCAAGCGGCTTGGTGTGAAGAAATCAACTGTGGGAGCAATAATTAGAAAATGTAAGACATACAAGACCACTGGTAATCTCCCTCGATCTGGGGCTCCACACAAGATCTCACCCCGTGGGGTCAAAATGATCACAAGAACGGTGAGCAAAAATCCCAGAACCACACAGGGGACCTAGTGAATGACCTGCAGAGAGCTGGGACCAACGTAACAAAGGCTACCATCAGTAACACACTACGCCGCCAGGGACTCAGATCCTGCGGTGCCAGACGTGTCCCCCTGCTTAAGCCAGTACATGTCCAGGCCCATCTGAGGTTTGCTAGAGAGCATTTGGATGATCCAGAAGAGGATTGAGAGAATGTCATATGGTCAGATGAAACCAAAGTAGAACTGTTTGGTAGAAACACAATTCATCGTGTTTGGAGGAGAGAGAATGCTGAGTTGCAACCAAAGAACACCATACCTACTGTGAAGCATGGGGGTGACAACATCATGCTTTGGGGCTGTTTCTCTGCAAAGGGAACAGGACGACTGATCCGTGTAAATGAAAGAATGAATGGGGCCATGTATTGTGAGATTTTCAGTACAAACCTCCTCCAATCAGCAAGGGCATTGAAGATGAAACGTGGCTGGGTCTTTCAGCATGACAATGATCCCAAACACACTGCCTGGGCAACGAAGGAGTGGCTTCGTAAAAAGCATTTCAAGGTCCTGGAGTGGCCTAGCCAGTCTTCAGATCTCAACCCCATAGAAAACCTTTGGAGGGAGTTGAAAGTCCATGTTGCCCAGTGACAGCCCCAAAACATCACTGCTCTAGAGGAGATCTGCATGGAGGAATGGGCCAGCATACCAGCAACAGTGTGTGACAACCTTGTGAAGACAGAAAATGTTTGACCTCTGTCATTGCCAACAAAGGATATATAACACAGTATTGAGATGAACATTTGATATTGACCAAATACTTATTTTCCACCATAATTTGCAAATAAATTCTTTCAAAAATCAGACAATGTGATTGTCTGTCTGGATTTGTTTACACATTTTGTCTCTCATAGTTGCGGTATACCTATGATGACAATTACAGGCTTCTCTCATCTTTTTAAGTGGGAGAACTTGCACAATTGGTGGCTGACTAAATACTTTTTTGCCACACTGTATATATTTACTGAGCAAAATTATAAACGCAACACTTTTGTATTTGCCCCTATTTATCATGACCTGAACTCAAAGATCTGCATGGAGGAATGGGCCAACATACCAGCAACAGTGTGTGACAACCTTGTGAAGACTTACAGAAAACATTTGACCTCTGTCATTGCCAACAAAGGATATATAACAAAGTATTGAGATGAACTTTTGATATTGACTAAATACTTATTTTCCACCATAATTTGCAAATAAATTCTTTCAAAAATCAGACAATGTGATTGTCTGGATTTGTTTCCACATTTTGTCTCTCATAGTTGAGGTATACCTATGATGACAATTACAGGCCTCTCATCTTTTTAAGTGGGAGAACTTGCACAATTGGTGGCTGACTAAATACTTTTTTGCCCCACTGTATATATATATACTGAGCAAAATTATAAACGCAACACTTTTGTGTTTGCCCCTATTTATCATGACCTGAACCCAAAGGTCTAAGACTTTTTCTATGTACACAAATATTGTTCACAAATCTGTCTAATCTGTGTTAGTAAGCACTTCTCCTTTGCCGAGATAATCCATCCACCTCATAGGGTGACATGTCCGGTGAGTATACTGGCCATGCAAGAACTGGGATGTTTTCAGCTTCCAGCTTCCATATCAAGATGCTAATTAGACAGCATGATTATTGCACAGGTGTGCCTTAGGCTGGTCACAATAAAAGGCCACTCTAGTCGCAAGTTTTGAGGGAGCATGTAACTGGCATGCTGACTGCAGGAATGTCCTCTAGAGCTGTTACCCTTGAATTGAATGTTCATTTATCTACCATAAGCCATCTCCAAAGGCGTTTCAGAGAATTTGACAGTACATCCAACCGGCCTCACAACCACAGACCATGTGTAGCCACACCAGCCCAGGACCTCCACATCCAGAATCTTCACCTCCAAGATCATCTGAGATCAGCCACCCAGACAGCTGCTGCAACAATCGGTTTGCATAACCAAAGAATTTCTGCACAAACTGTGAGAAACCGTCTCAGGGAAGCTCATCTGCATGCTTGTCGTCCTCATCGAGGTCTCGACCTGACTGCAGTTCGCTGTCATAACCGACTTAAGTGGGCAAATGCTTACGTTTGATGGTGTCTGGCACTTTGGAGAGGTGTTCTCTTCAGGGATGAATCCCAGTTTTCAATGTACAGGGCAGATGGCAGACATCGTGTATGGCATTGTGTGGGTGAGCGGTTTGCTGATGTCAACATTGTGGATCGAGTGGCCCATGGTGGCGGTGGGGTTATGGTATGGGAAGGTGTATGCTATGGACAATGAACACAGGTGCATTTTATTGATGCCATTTTGAATGCACAGAGATACCGTGAAGAGATCCTGAGGCCCATTGTTGTGCCATTCATCCACGACCATCATCTCATGTTGCAGCACGATAATGCATGGCCCCATGTTGCAAGGATCTGTACACAATTCCTGGAAGCTGAAAACATCACAGTTCTTGCATGGCCAGCATACTCACCGGACATGTCACCCATTGAGCATGTTTGGGATGCTCTGGATCAGCGTATATAACAGCGTGTTCCAGTTCCTGCCAATATCCAGCAACTTTGTACAGCCATTGAAGAGGAATGGACCAACATTCCACAGGCCACAATTAACAACCTGATCAACTCTATAGTGCCTTGCAAAAGTATTCACCCCCTTGGCATTTTTCATGTTTTGTTGCCTCACAACCTGGAATTAACATTGGATTGTTTGAGGATTTGTATAATTTAATTTGCAGAACATGCCCACAACTTTGAAGATTTTTTTTATTGTGAAGCAAACAACAAATAGGACAAAATAACAGAAAAAGTCAATGTGCATAACTATTCACCCCTAAAGTCAATACTTTGTAGAGCCACCTTTTGCGGCTATCACAGCTCCAAATCACTTTGGATAAGTCTCTATGAGCTTGTCACATCTTACCACTCAGATTTTTACCCATTCCTCCTTGTAAAACTGCTCCAGCTCCTTCGAGTTGGATGGTTTGAACTTGTAAACTGTATTCTTTAAGTCTGACCACAGATTTTCTATTGGATTGAGGTCTGGGTTTTGACTAGGCCATTCCAACACACTTACATGTGTCCCCTTAAACCACTCAAGTGTTGCTTTAGCAGTGTGTTTGGGGTCATTATCCTGCTGGAAGGTGAACCTCCATCCTAGCCTCAAATCACACACAGAGTGGTACATGTTTTGCTCAAGAATATCCCTGTATTTAGCACCATCCACCTTTCCCTCAACTTAGACCAGTTTCCCAGTCCTGACTGCTGAAAAACAACCCCAGCATGATGCTGCCACCACCATGTTTCACTGTGGGGATGGTGTTCTTTGGGTGATGTGAAGTGTTGGGTTTGTGCCAGACATAATGTTTTATTTGATGGCCACAAAGTAAAAAAATAGTCTCATCAGACCAGAGCACCTTCCTCTATACATTTTGGGAGTCTCCCACATACCTTTTCACAAACTCAAAACATGCCATTTTGTTTTTTGCTGAAAGTAATGGCTTTCTTCTGGCCACTCTGCCATAAAGCCAAACTCTATGGAGCGTACGGCTTATTGTCGTCCTATCTAAAGATACTCCAGTCTCTGCTGGAGCTCCTCCAGGGTTATCTTAGGTCTCTGTGCTGCCTCTTTGATTAATGCCCTCCTTGCCCAGTCCCTGAGTTTTGGTGTGTGGCCGTCTTTTGGCAGGCTTGCTGTTGTGCCATGTGCTTTTCATTTGGTTATGATAGATTTGATGGTGCTCCTAGGGATCATTAAAGATTTAGATTTTTTTTAGAACCTAACCCTGACTTGTACTTCTCAACAACATTGTCCCTTACTTGTTTGGAGAGTTCCTTGGTCTTCATCACAGTGTTTGGTTAGTGGTGCCTCTTGCTTAGTTGTTGCAGCCTCTGGGGCCATTCAAAAAGGTGTGTATATGTAATGACAGATCATGTGACACATAGATTGCACACAGGTGGACATCATTTCACTAATTATGTGACTTCTGAAGGTAATTGGTTGCACCAGAGCTTTTTATGGTCTTCATAACAAAGGGGGTGAATACATACGCACGTGCCAATTATCCTTTTTTTATTTCTGAAAAATAGTTTTACGTATATATTTTTCTAATTGTACATCACCAACTTAGACTATTGTGTTCTGATCCATCACATATAATTCAGATTAAAAAAACATTGAACTAAAGGCTGTAATGTAAAAATATAGGTAAAAAGCCAAGGAGGGTGAATTCTTTTGAAAGGCACTGTAAGTTAGCTCCATCTAGACCCAGTTTTCTTTTTCAATTTACTCAGAGTTAGAAAAGATTACAACCTCTTTCAGGTTTATATTATTGTCTAGATCACCAGTGGGGAGATTACCCTTTCTATTTGTCCTAGTGACCATTGTCCCTGGATTGAAAGTAAGGGAGGAGCTCACATTTATAGTTATAACTAGAACAGGAATAAAATGGAAATCTTCCAAGGGGAGGGAACACTTATTTTGGCAACAACTTGCTAAGATAGGATTTCTCTCACTTTGGAGAAATTCTCACTCATATTATGTTGATACACAAGACAGGAAAGTAAAGGGAAATCTACCCAGACAAACACAGAAAGCTAAGAAAATAATTGGCAGGAGAGGACAAACTATTTTAGGAATATCATGCTATCACCCTTAAATGGAAATTACACATTCTGTACTTTTAATGATCACCTACAGTGTTGATATTAAAAGGGACAACTATACCCTGGTTAAGTTAACTCAGAACTCTATGGGAACAAAAACAAATGTTTCTTAGACTATTTCTCTTTTGAATAAATATTGTATTATTATGGCCACTAGAAATGCCAAAAGGGACATTCTGCAGCTTGGTGGTCCTGTGTGCATGGGGCCTCAGTATTCTAAAAACACATTTGTTTACATCTGCTTCGCTTTTTCTGATCTGTGTTCCCAGATTCACTGTGCAATAAGTTGTCATAGAATTGAATGGAGTTCAGTAAAGAATGGAACAGAACATTTGAAAATAAATGTCATTGAGGAGGCGGAGTCTAGCGGAGCAGACATGCATTGTTAGAGCTCCGCACCGCTGAGGAGAGAAGAGAAGGACAAAGCGGAGCCTGCAGGCTCAAAAGGTATCCATTTGAACCTTTTTGCCCCAGGGAACAAACTGTGAAAGTTTGGGCAGGAAATATGGTACTGGGAGGAAGCCGTGGCAGAAATAAAAATCACCTCACAAAGAGCTCACAGGCACTCACTGCAACTAAAGCAGCTCCAGTCACCTCACAATATACAGCATCAGGGCGCTCTCACAGACAGAAAATGTCACAGCAAGACTCTCCATTTGAGTCAGATACAGAACAAATCCTCTCACAAACTTCTCCACAAGCCTCCTCAGCATCCCCAGTAATATTATTACAATTTGAAAAGATGCTTCATAAGGCTTTAAAACAAACCTCAGACCAAATAACAAACAGCCTAACCAAAGAAATAAGAGAGCTGGGAAACCGCACCGCAGCCTTAGAAATAAAAATTGATGAAGTTGAAATTACAACCCAAGAAAATATAAGAGAATTGGAACAATTAAAAGAAGAGAATTTAATACTTCAAACTAAGCTCGAAGATTACGAAAATAGAGCCAGACGTTCAAACTTGCGCATAAGGGGAATACCTGAAACTGTGACAGACCTGCAATCTACTATTACTGCTCTATTACAAGAACTAAAGCCAGATATCCCTATTGAACGTTTAGAACTGGACAGAGTACACAGAGCCCTCACAGCCAAAAAAAAAGACGGACCCCCACGTGATATAATCACAAAATTTCATTATTACAGAACGAAAGAACAAATACTAATTGCTGCAAGAGAAAAAAAGGAACTTAATTTTCAAGGACACAATTATCAAATTTTTGCTGACCTATCCCAACTTACTATTACTAAAAGACGATCCATGAAACCCCAACTAATGGAACTGCAACGCCACAACATTATGTATCAATGGGGCTTCCCCTTTTCAGTCAGATTTAACTACCAAGGTACAATTTACAGAAGCAGATCAGCAGATGAACTACAACAAACCCTTTTAAAATTAAATCTGACAGAACTCACAAGCAGCAACACTCCCACACGCAGAAGAATGGCATCATCTTCACCTTCAGGCAGCACCCAGAAAATTTCAGAACAAAATGGGAATCATCATTCTCACAAAAGAGGCCGTTATGCCACATCATCCATGGACCAAGAAGATTCAATGGACTGACATCCTAATTCCTGATATCTCCATTTATTATACTAAGAGATGGTTCTCTATAAAAAAACCTGTATTTATAACTGAATGTAACTGCATTCTGATAGTCACACACTGTATGGGATCAAGTTACATTCCAGTTATATTTCTTATTACTTCTGATTCATATAGCCTTAGAATATATAAGTGAAATAAGGAACTTCTTGTTCAGTTATATATTTTCAGGTAATAACAATAGATTTATTACTTTTTAGGACAAATATGTTCAATAATCCAGAAGTAATGGAAGCTTTTTCTTTCTTTTCTTAAAACAAATATATTATTACCTAACTAGTTCCTAGAACTATGTTTTTGTTTATTCTAATCTGAAGCAATACAACCTCAATTTTATGAGTTAACATATCTAAACAGTTACATATGAATAAAATATGTAATTGTTTACTCTAAAAGGGTTAAAATCCCAAAATAATTCAAACTATCTTCATCAATACCAAAGTTATTAACAGTACCTTTCTAACTGAATTATTTAGCCTAGGGCAAGACTAACCATATACAACCACCCTGGAATAAATAATTTCAACAAAAACTATATTCTGCACTCCAATTAATGAATCATCATTTTGATGTCTTTTGACATAGCACTTCTCTCCTGTAAGCGGAAGATCCATGTACCCCCATTAGCCCTCCTCATTCTCCCAACCATATTATGTGGGAGTGTGACGAAGGCACTTATTCCCCTGAGAGAGATATTTATTCTCTTTCACGGGTAAATTGTGATTACTTGCAAAAAATAATTTATACAATGTATCATCTAATCTCATATGTTTTTTGTTTACTCTTTACTCCAGAATTCACTGGTTTCTTTTCTATCTTTTCATCTCTTCAGTCCACACAGGTTGATCTGCGCAGTCAGCTCTGCATAACAAAAAGTAAGTCAAAACTATTTGATCTGTTGCCATGGCACCACTGAATATACTTTCCCTGAATGTTCAGGGAATAAATGTCCCTCAAAAAAGGACCAAAGCCTTCCGTACTTTCCATAACAAGAAGGCTCACATAGTATGCCTCCAAGAAACACACTTCACCAAAGATTCTACTCCAAAATATATTTCTCCTTTTTATCAACAAATTTACACG
Organism: Aquarana catesbeiana; assembly: GCF_042186555.1. Classification (NCBI taxonomy): domain Eukaryota; kingdom Metazoa; phylum Chordata; class Amphibia; order Anura; family Ranidae; genus Aquarana; species Aquarana catesbeiana. The sequence goes on from NC_133326.1 coordinate 193,010,762, forward strand.
GCTTCTGCCTGTACCAAACAAAGGGGTACTCTAATTGCATTTCACCGATCCACACCATTCACCTTATCATCAGAAATTAAAGACCCAGAAGGTAGATACCTGATACGCATGGGTTATATAATGGATACAGCAATCACGGTGATTTCCTACTATGCTCCTAACAAACAACCTACACCATTCCTCTCACATATATTACAAGTGATTAATACACACAAAATAGGAACAGTGATAATGTGCGGGGATTCGAACCAGGTCCTCCTCCCATTTCTAGATAAATCACCTTTTACACCATCCAAAATAACCTCTAGATTACCTTTTTCTCAACTTCTTTCCAAATACAATCTGGTAGATTCGTGGAGAGAAAGTAACCCAATGAAAAAGAAATTCACTTATTTCTCGCACCCTCATCAAACCTTCACCAGAATAGATCATATTTTTCTAACAATAGGAATGATACCAGAAATTATTGCATCAGATATAATTTCCGATTCCGTGGTCTGACCATAATGCAGTATACACTTCTATAGCCTCAGCCATACCAAAAGCGCATGATCCAACGTGGTACTTACCGGACATAATGCTCAAACACCCACTACATCAGATGGCCATTGAACAAGCTTTAAAGGAATACATATCAATTAATAATACAACAGACATTTCCCCATTAACACTGTGGGAAGCTCATAAGCCTGTCTTGCGTGGTACAATACAAAGACAAATAGCACTATTTAAACGGGAACGCAAAAATCTAGCAAAAAAACTAGAACTCAATTTTAATGCAGCCTACATATCATTCCAAGATAATCCATCTCAGAGTACAAAATCTCATCTGGAAAAATCTAGATTGGAATACGATCTATTTCTCACTGAGTCAGTTGATAAATCCCTCAAACGCTCCAAACACAATTTCTACATGAATACAAACAAACCAGGTACATATTTGGCTCGGGCATTAAATTCAACTAACAAATCTTTCAAACCAATACGTTTGAAATTATCAAAAAATGTTTATGCTTGTAATCCAGTTAAAATAGTCCATAAATTTCACTCACATCTCGCAACTTTATACAAGACAAACAATGAATTTAATCCTACAGAGGCTGAATCCTTCTTCTCAAAAATAACCTTACCTGAGTTGTCTCAGAATCAAAAAAGCAGTTTGGATGAGCCTATAACTATAGATGAAGTTGCTAACGCCATAAAAGACCTAAAACTTAACAAAAGACCAGGCCCAGACGGCTACTCGGCTTTATACTATAAAACATTCTCAGAAATACTCTCTCCCATTCTCACTGAAACTTTTAACAAACTTCTAGAAGGACATTCTTTTCGGCAAGAAACACTAATGGCAATTGTTTGTATGATCCCAAAACCCCTTTCTGATGATACTTCCTGTGTGAATTATCGGCCTATCTCTCTGTTAAACCTTGATATTAAATTATTAGCAAAAATAATAGCAAAACGCCTCAATAGCATTATTGGCACATATTGCTAAAAAACGTAAAATCCCTTTATGTTTTCTATCTCTCGATATTAAGAGGGCATTTGACACAGTATCCTGGCAATATATGCAATATTCATTACAAAAATGGGGTTTTAGACCTCACTTTTTAACATGGATCAAAGCATTATATAATAAACCCAAAGCCTATATAAAATACGCTGGATACAAATCTGATGCCTTTAATATCGAAAGAGGTACCCGACAGGGTTGCCCATTATCTCCCTTATTATTTGCCCTTATACTCGAACCCATGGCCCAATACATCAGAACAAACCAAACTATAACTGGCATTGAAGTAGGAGGTATTACACACAAATTATGTATATTTGCAGACGATATATTACTTTTTCTATCATCACCACAGGTCTCTGGTCCTAACTTAATACTAGCTCTTGATGGATTTGCAGCCCTATCCGGCCTTATGATTAATCCTAAGAAATGCCTAGTGCTTAATATTTCGCTCACAAATATGGAATTGATCCTGGCTAGGGCTGCACTCCCATTCACATGGGCAGAAAAATCAATCCCATATCTTGGAATTCATTTAACAGCATCTCATTCTGACTTATTCTCAACCAATTATCCTCCTGTATTAAGACAGATCACAAATCTAATAAAACAATGGTCGCAACTTCCTTTATCCTGGATAGGGAAGATTAATGCAATCAAAATGACTATTCTACCCAAATTGCTTTATCTATTCAGAGTCCTCCCTATTTCAATTCCTTCCTATTTTTTGAGAATAGTACAAAAAAGAGCAACTTCGTTTATATGGGGCTCTTCTAAACCACGTATACCTATATACACACACTACAGCTTCCCAAAAATAAAGGAGGCCTGGGATACCCTAATTTTACTAACTACTACAGAGCAGCACATTTGGCCAGTCTGTCCAAATACCATGCAAAACAGGAAATCCCATTATGGGTATTTATAGAGGCTTCAGAAAATGACCCTCTATTAATATCAAATTTATTATGGCTTGATCCTAAAGATCGCTTTTAAAATTCATAATCCCATAACTAAACACTTCTTATCTCTCTGGGATAAACCAAACCAAATATCAGTTACAATCTCCACACAATCCTCTCCTTTCTTTTATCAGAAATCCGGCCTTTTATCCGGCATGGATCTACCCAAATTCTTTTAAAGCTTGGACAACATCAGGCATTCAGACACTAAATGACTTCATAGCATCTAAATCATTCCTTTCATTCCCATCGCTTAGAGAAAAATATGATCTACCAAACTCTGAGATATTTAGATATCTCCAAATCAAAAATTTCTATACACCATTCCTAAAGGGGGATACACCATTATCCCAATTATCCATTTTTGAATCAATCTGTACAAAAGATCCATTTGCTAAAGGTACAATTTCATCACTTTATAATCAATTATATAGAGTAGTAAATCTTAATAGACCCTCTTACGTTCAGAGATGGGAGGAGGACCTGGGACGAACTTTAGAAGACACGGACTGGTCTAACATATGGCTCACATCTAAGTCATCTTCACCCAACATCTTAGCACTGGAGACAAATTATAAAGTCCTAACTCGCTGGTACCTTGTACCCGCTAGAGTGGCAAAATATTCACCTAATACCTCAGCTCTTTGTTTTCGAGGATGCCCAGAAATAGGCACACATTTACACATATGGTGGACGTGTCCAGTAATCCAAACCTTCTGGAAGGAAGTCTTCGTGATTGCATCTAAAATATTTAAAAAAATAATACAACCAGATCCATATATAACTTTACTTAATCTAAAACCGGAATGGTTAACACTCTCTCAATTCAAACTTATGATCCAACTAATAACGGCTGCAAAACAAACAGTGGCCAAGGCATGGAAATCTCCTACGTTGGTACTAGCAGAAACAATTCACAGAATGAATAATACAATGTCCCATGCTAAGATGGTAGCCATCGATCAAAATCAAATTCCAAAATTTGAAAAACTTTGGCATCCTTGGATAAAACAACAGTTCCTGTCAAATTTCAATGACTCTGTCTTGTTGCCATGGTAACAGATTAAATGACTTACAGAGACACCCATTCTAAGGCTTCAAAGAGAACTAAAAAGAATAATAAACTGACGAGCGGGACAACCTTGTGGACCATACCTCTGCCTTTCTACCCTTTTTCTTCCTTCTCTTTCCTTTTCTCCACCTTACGATTAAAGCTCATTATCAGAATTTATATGACCTATATACACTCTACCTGTAAACAATATGTATAGTAGGTATAAATCATTTAAATACCTACAAAAGTAACTAAGGAAATGATATATATCTTTAATTTAGGTTTACGTGAACCCAATGTTTAATATTTGAAATTTCATGATATTTACCTATATATTCCCTACTGTAAAACAATGAGCTTACTTTATAGATCCTTGTAAACTTACTTTATGTATCTTTATAATATTGTATACTCAATAAACTTCTTTTGACAAGGAAAATAAATGTCATTTACCTTTTAATGGTGAAGACATGAACTTTCTATAAACAGCCTGTTTACTTTTTAGCCAAACTGGACCCTCTCCATGTAGCAGAATGAAGATGGTATGAATAGCAATAAAATAAAGATTTATTTGTGCATAAATGATTGAGTACCTGCTTCAGATGATGGCGGTAATCCTTTGTTTGAAAAGTAAAAAAATTGCATTGTTAATAAATGTCATAAAAGGTTAAAATAATCAATAACAACAAAAAATAAGAATAATCTTTATTGGAAGAACACAAAAGCAAGAAGTTACAACAAGCAAACCTACTTTTAACAAAGGATATTTGGAGTTGAGTTTTTCTGAAAATCTTATATTTCTGGTACGTCTGAGTAAAACTATACTATGAAGATTTTGGCAGATGCATTTCTAGGTCTAAATGTGGTTTAGGGCTAAAGAAAACTTGTGCCTCTGCATTATATTGCAAATGATACAAAATTGCTGATCGAACTTTTAAGGTACACGCTATTACTATGCCGTGTAGCTGTAAGGACTTGCCCATTTGATAAGCTTGCAAGATAACTGGACTTTATAATTTAAAGGTCAATAGCAATAAATGTAAAATGGTGAAGGTTAAGGGTAACCAGGGCATACTGTGAAGTTTTAATCATATGTGTTGTAAAACCTACAGTATAATTGGTGGTGTTATTGCATTATTTCACCAAATAGCCACCTGGAGGCTTACGAATAAGATTTTTTTAAGGATCAAGAGATCAATTCTAACTAACTAAAATAAAACTACAAAGATTGTATATACTTGTTTGTGTTAGAAAACTATAGTGGCACCTTCAAAGTCCCATCAACAATTTTGTATTTTTTGTAGTTTGATATAGCATAGAGGATGCTGTGCATCATTGTGCAGTTTCACCATGATTGTAAATGGGTAAATTCAGAATTATGTTAAAGTGCTAGTAAACTCATATTTAAAGTTTTTACCTACAGGTAAACTTACAGTAAGTCCTACCCAAAGATATGGTTCATATCTCCAAAATGTGTGCCATTTAGAAGATATTCAATATTGGCTCTAGCTGATGACATCACTGCACATGAAATGATCTTTTGAATGCTGAAAGCATTTAATTCCTATAAATAGTTTGTTCCCTTTTTAGTTATATTGGACCCTGGCCATGTAGAAGAATGATGAAAGTTTAATTCTCCTTGTCCAATGCCAAAATAAACTTTTTTTGAACATAAATACCTGCTGATGACTTGGGTGTTGATTTATCTTTATCCACTGCAAAGAAATAAATTATTCTGCTATTAAATGACATAAAAGGGTTGATTTGTTAACAAAAATTCACAATGCCATACATCATCTCAATCTGCATGTTCATTCTTTCTGTGTCAATTTGAGAAATGCTCATTTTCTTAAGTTTATTTTCTCTTCTCAATGAATGTTCTTTTATTATGGCAGTAGTAAAATACCACATCATGGCCACTAGTTGTAGCTGAGGAAATACAGAAAATACACATGGCCTTTTTAACAAGAGAAACAATGTAACAATTGTAGGGAATACTAGAAGAAATTAGCAAATAAATGTTACCAATAGTGCTAATTCCCTTTAGTATTCTCTAAAATCCATGCATTGAACCTCTTATTAGAAACATGCATATTTTTCTTCTTCTCAGCTGAATCAAGTGGCCATAATGCTGGGATCAGCAATAATTGGTGTCCGTATTGAAAGACTTTTCGTTCAGAAGAGAAAACACATAGAGAACATTTGTTTTAACCCCATAAAGTTTAAAAAGGGAAAACTTTATTAGAAGAGGAAAGCCTGAAGATATAGAATGAAAAACTCCTGGCTTTTGACAAGGAAACTACGTAAAGATTTGCTAAAGATTGTTTGTTTTTGTGGGAAGATTTGTAAAAACTTTTGTGAGGAAATAAAACATGATCTTGACCACATTTGCCCTAGGTCTGAATGTGTTTTGGACATGTTGTGGTAGTTGTGTTCCTTTGTTTGAAAAGTGAAAAAAATTGCTTTGTTATCAAATGTCATAAAAGGTTCCAATTTTCAAAAACAACAAAAAATAAGAATAAGCTTTATTGGAAGAACAAGAAAGCAAGAAGTTACAACAACCAAACCTACTTTTGACAATGGATCTTTGGAGTTGAGTTTTTTTGAAAATTTTATATTTCTGGTACGTCTGAGTAAAACTTTACTATGAAGATTTTGGCAGATGCACTTCTAGGTCTAAATGTGGTTTAGGATTAAAGAAAACTTGTGGGTTGTGAAAGCCTCTGCATTATGTTGCAAATGATACAAAATTGCTGATCGAACTTTTAATGTAAACGCTATTACTATGCCTTGTAGTTGTAAGGACTCGCCCATTTGATAAGCTTGCAAGATAACTGGACTTTATATTTTAAAGGTCAATAGCAATGCATGTAAAATGGTGAAGGTTAAGGGTAACCAGGGCATACTGTGAAGTTTTAATTGTATGTGTGGTAAAACCTACAGTATAATTGGTGGTGTTATTGCATTATTTCACCAAATAGCCATCTGGAATGGCTATTTGGTGAAATACCCTTACGAATAAGGTTTTTTTAAGGATCAAGAGATCAATTCTAAGTAACTAAAATAAAACTACAAAGATTTTATATACTTGTTTGTGTTAGAAAACTATAGTGGCACCTTCAAAATCCCATCAACAATTTTAATTCCCTTTTAGTATTCTCTAAAATCCATGCATTGTACCTCTTATTAGAAACATGTATATTTTTCTTATTCTCCTCAGCTGAATCAAGTGGCCATAATGCTGGGATCAGCAATATTTGGTGTCCGTATTGAAAGACTTTTCGGTCAGAAGAGAAAACACATAGAGAATATTTATTTTAACCCCATAAAGTTTAAAAAGGGAAAACTTTATTAGAAGAGGAAAGCCTGAAGATATAGAACGAAAAACTCCTGGCTTTTGACAAGGAAACTACGTAAAGATTTGCTAAAGATTGTTTTTTGTGGGAAGATTTGTAAAAACTTTTGTGAAGAAATAAAACATGATCTTGACCACATTTGCCTAGGTCTGAATGTGAGGTTGCGGACATCTTTGGAGGGGGCGTTTGGAGGGATGTTCAGTAGTACTGGTATGCTAGTAGGCCCTGGCCATTAGGGTGAAAATACCCCCCATGTAACATCTTGAGTCCATGTTGAACAGGAAGCCCTGTATTTCTATAGACCTCCCCCAGGGGACTCATTTATATCGTAGCTATACTGCTTAATGAAGGCTCGCTAGACTGGGGGACAGTAGGTGGACACGGCGAGTTGTTCAGTGGTTCAGTGTCAACAGGGCGCCCTGTCTATTAGGCAATAGACACCCCCCGCTGCAATTTCCGGAGTCCGTGTTAACTGGGGAGTAAACTGCCTGGCGGCACCTTTATCGGAGACACTGTGTCACTGAGCAGGGGGCATATTGTGTGTGGCCCCACTTGGTGTAAATAGCGGAATATACTGAGGAAATAACATCTAATACATTTAGTACTTGCATCCAGGTTCCTTTTCTCCTCTGCACTCCGCCTTTAAATAAGTGCGGGGTGTGTGCTTAGGCACAAGGTTAAGAAACGCACAATGCAGAACCTGCGATCTGCTAAAGACAAAGACCCGCAACTCTCAGCAGCAGCGTCAGCAGCTGCAAAGTTAGAGCAATATGCTCATGCCTCAGCTGTAACCCCTCCAAAGAAGGGGGCACAACTGAAAACACACCAGGGGGGGTCCCCGATTGGAAAAGCCAGGGTCAGCAACAAGCTATGCCAATAGGTGGGTCTCAGGCGACCCATTCATCCAAAACCCATAATCCAAAAGGATCAGGGTCAAATGATCAAAACATAAATACGGAGACTAGTACTGACGCAACCTTGCCCTCAGAGAAAGAACCAACACTTACGGATGTATTTATGGCAGTAGGGGTGTGTAACACCTCGTTTAAGGAACTCTGCGACCAGATGAGGGGAGTAAAAGTGGACCTGTTATTGGTCAGGCAAGACCTTCAGAAAACCGCGGAGAGAACAACAGCCCTGGAAGAAAGAGTAGGCCTGCTGGAGGACGATTTACATCCTCTGATCAAAGAAATGAAACTATTGAAGGAGCAGTTATCCAGACAAGCTTCCAAATTAGATGAAATGGAGAACAGGAGCCGAAGGGATAATGTGAGATTGGTGGGACTCCCGGAAAAAAGCGAGGGTTCTGACCAGCCTGAATTTATTGAAAACTGGCTGGTGGATTTATTTGGGAGAGAATAATTTTCTGCTTCTTTTTCGGTTATAAGGGCCCATAGGGTGCCCTTCAGAGCTCCTCCAGCAGGGGGATTTCCCAGACCTCTGCTCATAAGGTTTCTTAACTATAGAGACAAAGTGATGCTGCTTCGAAAGACTAGAGAGGCAGGGACTGTTTTTTTCAAGGAGGCCAGAGTTTCTTTTTATGCCAACTTTTTACCGGACTTGCAGAAAAGAAGGGCAGAGTTCATCCAATCAAAACGCACCTTACAAAAACTCAATCTTCCTTATGCCCTTCTGTACCCGGCAAAACTATGTGTATCAGCTTTGGGGGGAACTCTGTTTTTTGATTCCCCTCTTGGGGTGGAGAAGTGGCTGGAGGAGAATAGAGAAAAATTTATAAATCCAGTATAAGAGATATAGATGGCTTAGGAAACTTTTTTTGTTATGTGGGTGGGGGGTGGGGGGAGGAGGGTTACACAGGCATTGGAGAGGAGAAGTGAATGGGGAAGGAGTATGGGATGAAGCGGATGGTAGTAGCTGGAGTTAGATGGGTATTGTTCATGGTTAACCCCCAGGGGGTTCACCTAGGTAGGTGGTGGGAGGGGGGGTGGTGGGGGGAGGGGAGGGGGGTGGTGGGGGGAGGGGGAATGGGAGCGGTAGTTTGCTTGAAAAAATCAACACAGATAATCTACACACATGTGGAAAACACCTGGGCTGTAACCAGGGATTCAAATTTAGATATACACCTAGACACAATGACAGGAAACTGGCTCCTAAAAGTATCTACACACATGTTTAAAGTTCACAATTTTATTAAGTTGGAATTATTACGGTTTTTTGGTTTTTATATGTGGTACGCAAGGTGCAAAACACACTTAATAGTAACTAAGTTAAGTTCTTGCAGTAAGTTTTGTATGGGCTATTTCCTGTTCCTCCACTATATCTTTTTAAATAATGTCGGATGCAGGCTGAAATGGTGAAAGTCGGTTCCTGGAATGTTAGAGGACTAGGGACCCCTCTTAAAAAGCTGGCAGTGCTCTCTGTGTTGGAGAATTATGGGGTAGACCTGGTTTGCCTGCAGGAAACTCACCTCACCAGGGATACAATACAATCTTTACAGATGCATAAATTTCAACACCAATACCATGCGGTTCACTCTTCTTATAGTAGAGGGGTGAGTATCTTGGTGAGAACTGGGGTTAAATTTTCCTGCAGGCAAACCAGGATCGATGAAATGGGTCCATGGATTTTTTTTATTTTGCTCTATTAATAGTGTCATGTATGTACTGGCAAACATATATACCCCCCCTTTTAATTTAGATGTCATGCTTAAGTTGAATGATTTCCTGATAGATAAAAAGGAAGTCCCTATCATAGTAATGGGAGACTTCAATGAGGTTCTAGACAGAAAGTTGGACCGCTTCCCGATGAGAACCTTTTTGGAGTATACCGCTAAGAGCCGTCTGGGTCAGTTCATGGACGAAGTGGGGCTGGTGGACCTATGGCGGGTGCGGAACCTGGGGGTGCTTCAATATTCATGTAGCTCAGCGTCACACTCAACCCTCTCGAGGATAGATATGGCCCTGGGGAATGATAGAACACTCCAGCTAATAGGTAAGATTATGTATGGGCCAAGAGGGGACTCAGACCATTCTCCCATAGTAGTCTCACTGAAGGTAGGGAGACATAGCCCACGGAAGGAATGGAGAATAAGTCCGCATTGGTTTGAGGTAATTAGGAAGGAGAATGGAATTCTACCTGCATTGAGGGAGTTTGTAGGTCTCAACCAGGGAACAGTGACATCTGATGTTCTTTGGGATGCTTGCAAAGCATTCCTTAGGGGGGTTTTAATACAGCAGATGGCCAAATTTAATAAAGAAGAGAGGCGGGAGGTGGAGAACTCATTAAGGGATGCAATGGAGGCTGAAAACAACAACCCCTGAAAAGGAAAAGATTTGGCAAGAGAAACAACAGGGGTACAAACAGATTACTATGCAGAAGGCTGAGACCAGGCGGCTCCTCCAGAGCCAGGTATCTTTGGTGGAGGGCGAGAGAGTGGGAAGAGTGTTAGCTCAGTTGGTGAAATCCAATAAGGCCCCATCAACGGTCCTCGCTATCAGAGCGCAAAATGGAGAGATCCTCTCGAGCTCCCCAAAAATAGTGCAAACTTTCAGAGACTACTATAAAAAGTTGTACACTTCTCAGAAAAAAAGTAAAGAGATAGTGATGGAGGATTTCTTGGGGAAGCTATCAATCCCGATCCTATCGCAGGAGGAAAGGGATTGGTTGGAATCCCCAATAACAACTACAGAATTACAAAAAGCAATTAAAAGCATGGCGTGTCTTAAATCGCCTGGCCCAGATGGAATACCAATCGAGGCCTATAGGCACCTTGGGGAGGTGCTTGTCCCTGAACTACTGAAGGCTCTGGGCGATGCGTATGAGGGGGGCGTCAATCAATGCTAGAAGCAACAATCATAGTCCTGCAGAAAGAGGGGAAAGATCCTCTCGACATGGCTGCTTATAGGCCAATTTCCCTAATATGTACAGATGCTAAAATCCTGGCCAAGGTCCTGGCTGCCAGATTGAGCAGGGTCATACATGAATTAATACATGAGGACCAGGCGGGATTTATGGCCAATAGATCTACAAGCCTAAACATTAGAAGGGCCTTCTTGAACCTACAGTCTCCTATGGAAAATGAGAGCTCAAGAGCCTTGTTGACTTTAGATATTTCTAAAGCTTTCGATAGTGTGGAGTGGGATTACATGTGGTATGTGTTGGGTAAGTTTGGTTTCGGTCCATCCTTTATTGGATAGATTAAGATGCTTTATAACAGTCCTAAGGCAAGAGTAAAAATGAACAATGAGTTTTCAGAATGGTTTGTGTTAGAGAGGGGGACAAGACAGGGGTGCCCATTGTCCCCTTTGCTTTTTGCTTTGGTAATGGAGCCCCTGGCTATGTCCATTAGAATGAGCCATGAGATAAAGGGGTTCCAGAGGGGGTCGATTGAGGAAAGAATTGCGCTATACGCAGACGACATTTTGTTATTTTTAGACGATAGTAAGAGTTCAGTGGCAGGCGCAATGAGAATAGTGGAGGAATTTGGCAGTTTTTCCAGTTTGGAAATAAACTGGGAGAAATCTGAGCTTCTACCGCTAGACCCCTTAGGAGCACCAACTGTACCTGGACTACCCCAGGTGGCAATCGTGGAAGCACTGAAGTACTTAGGAATTGTCCTAACGAAGGACCCCAAACAATATACTAGTAAGAATTTAGTACCCCTTCTGGCCAAATTTAAACAAAAGATAAGTATTTGGAGACGCCTCCCCTTATCAGTAGCAGGAAGATGCAGCTTGTTTAAAAATGATTTGGATGCCTCAACTGCTGTACGTTCTGCACAACTCCCCAGTTTGGATCAGTAAGAGCTGGTTTAGGAAAATAGAGACTCTATTTAGAGACTTGATATGGAAAGGTGGGCAGGCTAGGCTATGGCTGCAAGTTCTTCAGCTTCCCACTAAAGAGGGGGGGTTTGCTCTTCCCCACCCGGAGCGTTATTTCCTCGCATCTCAACTACAGCACTTAATGGGCTGTGGAACCCCAGAGGGTGGCACTCCGAATGGCAGGTCAATTCTGTTAAGTGCTTGGCATAATACGCTTATCGAGGCATTGGAGGCAGATATGTTTTACCATGAATTCCCAACAATTAGGTTGCTAATTAAGCTTTGGAAATATGTTAAGAAATTAATGGGGTATGAGGGTTTTACAGATTACACCCCTATCTGGAATAATCGGAATTTACAGGAAATTCTAAAAATCGGAAAGAGTAGAGGGTGGGAGACTGGTGGTATTAAAAAGCTAAGACCGCTCTACTCAGGTAATACTCTTAAAGAATTCCCCGAGCTGGTTAGGGAATTTAAGATCCCTCAGAGCTCCCTGTTCCTCTACAGGCAGATAGAACATGCTCTCAGGGCCCAATTAGGTGATCAGCCCCCGGGTTGGGTGGAAATGCCCTTTAGTTTGTCAGCTGCTACAAGTAGTACCCACTAGGGGGCTAATAACTAAAATCTATGATCAACTAAGCAACTCAGAGAATAGAATGGGGATGCTTCAGAAGGTAAGAGCTAAATGGGAGGAGGAACTGGGGGTAATTTCTAAGGAACAATGGAGGAGAATATTTGAAATGGCGCCTCTGGTGTCAGTATCCCCCTCGCAGAAGATTTCTCATTTGATGCTGCTTAATAGGGCCTATTATACTCCAAAACGGCTTTTTAGGTTTGGTAGAAGGCCTAATGATAGTTGCCCTAGGTGCCAGGAGTCTGGGGATCTCATTCATCTACTTTGGAGATGTCCCAAGCTATTCCGATACTGGGAGGGAGTAGCTAGTATTCTGGGAGATATCTACTGCGCGTCAGTAAAGAGGGAGGCGGTGGAATGTATCTTGGGTTATAGAAGGGTAAGGGGGGGAGGAGGTGTATTACCCAGGCAATCCTGAGAGGTTTATTTCAGGCTAGAAAAATGATAATGCTAAGGTGGCAATCAAAGGACCCCCCAACAGTGAACGATTGGATAGATACACTTGATGCCTCTATTGGCAGGGAGAGATTGGAGTACATTAAAAGGGGGAATTCTCAGGAATTCGACAAAATGTGGAAGCCATGGATGGATAAGGTGGCCTGCTTAAGGGGAAAGCTTGGAGTGTAAGGGACCAGGTTAATAGCCCAGATATACATGCACTAGAGAAATACAGAATCGGTTGGTTACACGAAGAAATTTAGGGTTGTTGTGGTTTGATTTAGGTAGGTAATAATAGAAAACACTAAATTTTGTGTTTGGGTAGGATCTCGCATAGAAAAGGGTATGGGAATGGAGGGGGGGTGGGAGTAGGGGAATAGGAAGGGGTGGGGGGTTATTATAAAATATTTAATAGTTCACTATTGGCCCTAATAGGGGGCTATGGGTGTGGGGACCCCATTAGCCCAGCTTCTTATAGGCGGTCTTCTCCTACTTCACTTTTATGGGTTTTTTTCTTTTTGTATTTATTTCTTTATCATTTGCCTCCTCTCTACGCAGGGCTGCCTATGCTAATGCCACCCTGGGTATCCCGGGGTGGGAGGAATAGGATTTATATAACATGTTTAGCTCATGTGGGGCTATTTAAGCAGCCGAGAATAAGGAGGTCAAGAACTCCTTTAGGAGAGTATTTAATAAAGTCGTATATAACTGTTTGTCCTATATTTGATAAAAGTAAGAAAAAAGAAAAGAAAACCACAATGATGTGAATCTAAGTTGGCGACAATAAATGATTATTACGCTGATTAGGCCAGGTGGTGGCGCTTGCTGAGGTGGTCAAAAAAAAAAAAAAGTTTTTACCTACAGGTAAACTTACAGAAAGCCCTACCCATAGATATGGTTAATATCGCCAAAATGTGTGCCATTTAGAAGATATTCAACTTGGCTCTAGCTGATGACATCACTGCACATGAAATGATCTTTTGAATGCTGAAAGCATTTAATTCCTATAAATAGTTTGTTCCTTTTTAGTTATATTGGACCCTGGCCATGTAGAAGAATGATGAAAGTTTAATTCTCCTTGTCCAATGCCAAAATAAACTTTTTTTGAACATAAATACCTGGAGATGACTTCGGTGTTGATGAATCTATATCCTCTGCAAAGAAATAAATTATTCTGCTATTAAATGACACAAAAGGGTTGATTTGTTAACAATAATTCACAATGCCATACATCATCTCAACCTGCATGTTCATTCGTTCTGTGTCAATTTGAGAAATGCTCATTTTCTTAAATTTATTTTCTCTTCTCAATGAATGTTCTTTTATTATGGGAGTAGTAAAATACCACATCATGGCCACTAGTTGTAGCTGAGGAAATACAGAAAATACACATGGCCTTTTTAACAGGAGAAACAATGTAACAATTGTAGGGAATACTAGAAGAAATTAGCAAATAAATGTTACCAATAGTGCTAATTCCCCTTAGTATTCTCTAAAATCCATGCATTGAACCTCGTGTTAGAAACATGCATATTTTTCTTATTCTCCTCAGCTGAATCAAGTGGCCATAATGTCGGGATCAGCAATAATTGGTGAACTTTTCGTTCAGAATAGAAAACACATAGAAAACATTTGTTTTAACCCCATGAAAAAAAGGTGTTTAAAAAGGGAAAACTTTATTAGAAGAAAAAGGCCTGAAGATATAGAACAAAAAATTGGCTTTTGACAAGGAAACTACGCACAGATTTGCTAAAGATTGTTTTTTGTGGGAAGATTTGTAAAAACTTTTGTGAAGAAATAAAACATGATCTTGACCACATTTGCCCTAGGTCTGAATGTGTCCTACCCATAGATATGGTTAAGATCTCCGAAATGTGTGCCATTTAGGAGATATTCAAATTGGCTCTAGCTGATGACATCACTGCACATGAAATGATCTTTTGAATGCTGAAAGCATTTAATTCCTATAAATAGTTTGTTCCATTTTAGTTATATTGGACCCTGGCCATGTAGAAGAATGATGAAAGTTTAATTCTCCTTGTCCAATGCCAAAATAAACTTTTTTACACATAAATAAATACCCTCTGGTGACTTCGATGTTGATGATGTATCTATATCATCTGCAAAGAAATAAATTATTCTGCTATTAAATGACATAAAAGGGTTGATTTGTTAACAAAAATTCACAATGTCATACATCATCTCAATCTGCAGGTTCATTCTTTCTGTGTCAATTTGATTTGATTGTAGCCGTATTAATGCAATTGTGACAGAGAAAATTGAGTACTGTCCGTGATACTTTTTTTATTTGCACTAACATACAATTTTTCAGGACAAGCTTTCGGGGTATGTCCCCTTCTTCAAGGTCCAAGCAGTACTGATTCACAAATTTTTAAGCAGAATTCTGCTTAAAAATTTGTGAATCAGTACTGCTTGGACCTTGAAGAAGGGGACATACCCCGAAAGCTTGTCCTGAAAAATTGTATGTTAGTGCAAATAAAAAAAGTATCACGGACAGTACTCAATTTTTTCTGTGTCAATTTGAGAAATGCTCATTTTCTTAAGTTTATTTTCTCTTCTCAATGAATGTTCTTTTATTATGGCAGTAGTAAAATACCACATCATGGCCACTAGTTGTAGCTGAGGAAATACAGAAAATACACATGGCCTTTTTAACAAGAGAAACAATGTAACAATTGTAGGGAATAATAGAAGAAATTAGCAAATAAATGTTACCAATAGTGCTAATTCTCTTTAGTATTCTCTAAAATCCATGCATTGAACCTCTTATTAGAAACATGCATATTTTTCTTATTCTCCTCAGCTGAATCAAGTGGCCATAATGCTGGGATCAGCAATAATTGGTGTCCGTATTGAAAGACTTTTCGTTCAGAATAGAAAACACATAGAGAACATTTATTTTAACCCCATAAAGTTTAAAAAGGGAAAACTTTATTAGAAGAAGAAAGCCTGAAGATATAGGACAAAAAACTGGCTTTTGACAAGGAAACTACGCACAGATTTGCGAAAGATTGTTTTTTGTGGGAAGATTTGTAAAAACTTTTGTGAAGAAATAAAACATGATCTTGACCACATTTGCCCTAGGTCTGAATGTGTCCTACCCATAGATATCTTTAAGATCTCCGAAATGTGTGCCATTTAGAAGATATTCAAATTGGCTCTAGCTGATGACATCACTGCACATGAAATGATCTTTTCAATGCAGAAAGCATTTAATTCCTATAAATAGTTTGTTCCATTTTAGTTATATTGGACCCTGGCCATGTAGAAGAATGATGAAAGTTTAATTCTCCTTGTCCAATGCCAAAATAAACTTTTTTTGCACATAAATAAATACCCTCTGGTGACTGCGATGTTGATGATGTATCTATATCATCTGCAAAGAAATAAATTATTCTGCTATTAAATGACATAAAAGGGTTGATTTGGTAACAAAAATTCACAATGCCATACATTATCTCAATCTGCAGGTTCATTCTTTCTGTGTCAATTTGAGAAATGCTAATTTTCTTAAGTTTATTTTCTCTTCTCAATGAATGTTCTTTTATTATGGCAGTAGTAAAATACCACATCATGGCCACTAGTTGTAGCTGAGGAAATACAGAAAATACACATGGCCTTTTTAACAAGAGAAACAATGTAACAATTGTAGGGAATACTAGAAGAAATTAGCAAATAAATGTTACCAATAGTGCTAATTCCCTTTTAGTATTCTCTAAAATCCATGCATTGTACCTCTTATTAGAAACATGTATATTTTTCTTATTCTCCTCAGCTGAATCAAGTGGCCATAATGCTGGGATCAGCAATAATTGGTATCCGTATTGAAAGACTTTTCGTTCAGAAAAGAAAACACATAGAGAACATTTATTTTAACCCCATAAAGTTTAAAAAGGGAAAACTTTATTAGAAGAGGAAAGCCTGAAGATATAGAACGAAAAACTCCTGGCTTTTGACAAGGAAACTACGTAAAGATTTGCTAAAGATTGTTTTTTGTGGGAAGATTTGTAAAAACTTTTGTGAAGAAATAAAACATGATCTTGACCACATTTGCCCTAGGTCTGAATGTGTTTTGGACATGTTGTGGTAGTTGTGTTCCTTTGTTTGAAAAGTGGAAAAAATTGCTTTGTTATCAAATGTCATAAAAGGTTCCAATTTTCAAAAACAACAAAAAATAAGAATAAGCTTTATTGGAAGAACAAGAAAGCAAGAAGTTACAACAACCAAACCTACTTTTGACAATGGATCTTTGGAGTTGAGTTTTTCTGAAAATTTTATATTTCTGGTACGTCTGAGTAAAACTTTACTATTAAGATTTTGGCACATGCACTTCTAAGTCTAAATGTGGTTTAGGGCTAAAGAAAACTTGTGTGTTGTGAAAGCCTCTGCATTATGTTGCAAATGATACAACATTGCTGATCGAACTTTTAATGTAAACGCTATTACTATGCCATGTAGCTGTAAGGACTCGCCCATTTGATAAGCTTGCAAGATAACTGTTCTTTATATTTTAAAGGTCAATAGCAATGCATGTAAAATGGTGAAGGTTAAGGGTAACCAGGGCATACTGTAAAGTTTTAATTGTATGTGTGGTAAAACCTACAGTATAATTGGTGGTGTTATTGCATTATTTCACCAAATAGCCATCTGGAATGGCTATTTGGTGAAATAACCTTACGAAAAGGTTTTTTTAAGGATCAAGAGATCAATTCTAAGTAACTAAAATAAAACTACAAAGATTTTATATACTTGTTTGTGTTAGAAAACTATAGTGGCACCTTCAAAATCCCATCAACAATGTTGTATTTTTTGTAGTTTGATATAGTCTAGGGGATGTTGTGCATCATTGTGCAGTTTAACCATGATTGTAAATTGGTAAATTCGGAATTATGTTAAAGTGCTAGTAAATTCATATTTGAAGTTTTTACCTACAGGTAAACTTACAGAAAGTGCTACCCATAGATATGGTTAATATCTCCGAAATGTGTGCCATTTAGAAGATATTCAAATTGGCTCTAGCGCATGACATCACTGCACATGAA
Organism: Aquarana catesbeiana; assembly: GCF_042186555.1. Classification (NCBI taxonomy): domain Eukaryota; kingdom Metazoa; phylum Chordata; class Amphibia; order Anura; family Ranidae; genus Aquarana; species Aquarana catesbeiana. Next base: position 193,028,563 of record NC_133326.1, read on the forward strand.
ATGATCTTTTGAATGCTGAAAGCATTTAATTCCTATAAATAGTTTGTTCCATTTTAGTTATATTGGACCCTGGCCATGTAGAAGAATGATGAAAGTTTAATTCTCCTTGTCCAATGCCAAAATAAACTTTTTTTGCACATAAATAAATACCCTCTGGTGACTTCGATGTTGATGATGTAGCTATATCATCTGCAAAGAAATAAATTATTCTGCTATTAAATGACATAAAAGGGTTGATTTGTTAACAAAAATTCACAATGCCATACATCATCTCAATCTGCAGGTTCATTCTTTCTGTGTCAATTTGAGAAATGCTCATTTTCTTAAGTTTATTTTCTCTTCTCAATGAATGTTCTTTTATTATGGCAGTAGTAAAATACCACATCATGGCCACTAGTTGTAGCTGAGGAAATACAGAAAATACACATGGCCTTTTTAACAAGAGAAACAATGTAACAATTGTAGGGAATACTAGAAGAAATTAGCAAATAAATGTTACCAATAGTGCTAATTCCCTTTAGTATTCTCTAAAATCCATGCATTGAACCTCTTATTAGAAACATGCATTTTTTTCTTATTCTCCTCAGCTGAATCAAGTGGCCATAATGCTGGGATCAGCAATAATTGGTGTCCGTATTGAAAGACTTTTCGTTCAGAATAGAAAACACATAGAGAACATTTATTTTAACCCCATAAAGTTTAAAAAGGGAAAACTTTATTAGAAGAAGAAAGCCTGAAGATATAGGACAAAAAACTGGCTTTTGACAAGGAAACTACGCACAGATTTGCGAAAGATTGTTTTTTGTGGGAAGATTTGTAAAAACTTTTGTGAAGAAATAAAACATGATCTTGACCACATTTGCCCTAGGTCTGAATGTGTCCTACCCATAGATATCTTTAAGATCTCCGAAATGTGTGCCATTTAGAAGATATTCAAATTGGCTCTAGCTGATGACATCACTGCACATGAAATGATCTTTTCAATGCAGAAAGCATTTAATTCCTATAAATAGTTTGTTCCATTTTAGTTATATTGGACCCTGGCCATGTAGAAGAATGATGAAAGTTTAATTCTCCTTGTCCAATGCCAAAATAAACTTTTTTTGCACATAAATAAATACCCTCTGGTGACTTCGATGTTGATGATGTAGCTATATCATCTGCAAAGAAATAAATTATTCTGCTATTAAATGACATAAAAGGGTTGATTTGTTAACAAAAATTCACAATGCCATACATCATCTCAATCTGCAGGTTCATTCTTTCTGTGTCAATTTGAGAAATGCTCATTTTCTTAAGTTTATTTTCTCTTCTCAATGAATGTTCTTTTATTATGGCAGTAGTAAAATACCACATCATGGCCACTAGTTGTAGCTGAGGAAATACAGAAAATACACATGGCCTTTTTAACAAGAGAAACAATGTAACAATTGTAGGGAATACTAGAAGAAATTAGCAAATAAATGTTACCAATAGTGCTAATTCCCTTTAGTATTCTCTAAAATCCATGCATTGAACCTCTTATTAGAAACATGCATTTTTTTCTTATTCTCCTCAGCTGAATCAAGTGGCCATAATGCTGGGATCAGCAATAATTGGTGTCCGTATTGAAAGACTTTTCGTTCAGAATAGAAAACACATAGAGAACATTTATTTTAACCCCATAAAGTTTAAAAAGGGAAAACTTTATTAGAAGAAGAAAGCCTGAAGATATAGGACAAAAAACTGGCTTTTGACAAGGAAACTACGCACAGATTTGCGAAAGATTGTTTTTTGTGGGAAGATTTGTAAAAACTTTTGTGAAGAAATAAAACATGATCTTGACCACATTTGCCCTAGGTCTGAATGTGTCCTACCCATAGATATCTTTAAGATCTCCGAAATGTGTGCCATTTAGAAGATATTCAAATTGGCTCTAGCTGATGACATCACTGCACATGAAATGATCTTTTCAATGCAGAAAGCATTTAATTCCTATAAATAGTTTGTTCCATTTTAGTTATATTGGACCCTGGCCATGTAGAAGAATGATGAAAGTTTAATTCTCCTTGTCCAATGCCAAAATAAACTTTTTTTGCACATAAATAAATACCCTCTGGTGACTGCGATGTTGATGATGTATCTATATCATCTGCAAAGAAATAAATTATTCTGCTATTAAATGACATAAAAGGGTTGATTTGGTAACAAAAATTCACAATGCCATACATTATCTCAATCTGCAGGTTCATTCTTTCTGTGTCAATTTGAGAAATGCTCATTTTCTTAAGTTTATTTTCTCTTCTCAATGAATGTTCTTTTATTATGGCAGTAGTAAAATACCACATCATGGCCACTAGTTGTAGCTGAGGAAATACAGAAAATACACATGGCCTTTTTAACAAGAGAAACAATGTAACAATTGTAGGGAATACTAGAAGAAATTAGCAAATAAATGTTACCAATAGTGCTAATTCCCTTTTAGTATTCTCTAAAATCCATGCATTGTACCTCTTATTAGAAACATGTATATTTTTCTTATTCTCCTCAGCTGAATCAAGTGGCCATAATGCTGGGATCAGCAATAATTGGTATCCGTATTGAAAGACTTTTCGTTCAGAAAAGAAAACACATAGAGAACATTTGTTTTAACCCCATAAAGTTTAAAAAGGGAAAACTTTATTAGAAGAGGAAAGCCTGAAGATATAGAACGAAAAACTCCTGGCTTTTGACAAGGAAACTACGTAAAGATTTGCTAAAGATTGTTTTTTGTGGGAAGATTTGTAAAAACTTTTGTGAAGAAATAAAACATGATCTTGACCACATTTGCCCTAGGTCTGAATGTGTTTTGGACATGTTGTGGTAGTTGTGTTCCTTTGTTTGAAAAGTGGAAAAAATTGCTTTGTTATCAAATGTCATAAAAGGTTCCAATTTTCAAAAACAACAAAAAATAAGAATAAGCTTTATTGGAAGAACAAGAAAGCAAGAAGTTACAACAACCAAACCTACTTTTGACAATGGATCTTTGGAGTTGAGTTTTTCTGAAAATTTTATATTTCTGGTACGTCTGAGTAAAACTTTACTATTAAGATTTTGGCACATGCACTTCTAAGTCTAAATGTGGTTTAGGGCTAAAGAAAACTTGTGTGTTGTGAAAGCCTCTGCATTATGTTGCAAATGATACAACATTGCTGATCGAACTTTTAATGTAAACGCTATTACTATGCCATGTAGCTGTAAGGACTCGCCCATTTGATAAGCTTGCAAGATAACTGTTCTTTATATTTTAAAGGTCAATAGCAATGCATGTAAAATGGTGAAGGTTAAGGGTAACCAGGGCATACTGTAAAGTTTTAATTGTATGTGTGGTAAAACCTACAGTATAATTGGTGGTGTTATTGCATTATTTCACCAAATAGCCATCTGGAATGGCTATTTGGTGAAATAACCTTACGAAAAGGTTTTTTTAAGGATCAAGAGATCAATTCTAAGTAACTAAAATAAAACTACAAAGATTTTATATACTTGTTTGTGTTAGAAAACTATAGTGGCACCTTCAAAATCCCATCAACAATGTTGTATTTTTTGTAGTTTGATATAGTCTAGGGGATGTTGTGCATCATTGTGCAGTTTAACCATGATTGTAAATTGGTAAATTCGGAATTATGTTAAAGTGCTAGTAAATTCATATTTGAAGTTTTTACCTACAGGTAAACTTACAGAAAGTGCTACCCATAGATATGGTTAATATCTCCGAAATGTGTGCCATTTAGAAGATATTCAAATTGGCTCTAGCGCATGACATCACTGCACATGAAATGATCTTTTGAATGCTGAAAGCATTTAATTCCTATAAATAGTTTGTTCCATTTTAGTTATATTGGACCCTGGCCATGTAGAAGAATGATGAAAGTTTAATTCTCCTTGTCCAATGCCAAAATAAACTTTTTTTGCACATAAATAAATACCCTCTGGTGACTTCGATGTTGATGATGTAGCTATATCATCTGCAAAGAAATAAATTATTCTGCTATTAAATGACAAAAAAGGGTTGATTTGTTAACAAAAATTCACAATGCCATACATCATCTCAATCTGCAGGTTCATTCTTTCTGTGTCAATTTGAGAAATGCTCATTTTCTTAAGTTTATTTTCTCTTCTCAATGAATGTTCTTTTATTATGGCAGTAGTAAAATACCACATCATGGCCACTAGTTGTAGCTGAGGAAATACAGAAAATACACATGGCCTTTTTAACAAGAGAAACAATGTAACAATTGTAGGGAATACTAGAAGAAATTAGCAAATAAATGTTACCAATAGTGCTAATTCCCTTTAGTATTCTCTAAAATCCATGCATTGAACCTCTTATTAGAAACATGCATTTTTTTCTTATTCTCCTCAGCTGAATCAAGTGGCCATAATGCTGGGATCAGCAATAATTGGTGTCCGTATTGAAAGACTTTTCGTTCAGAATAGAAAACACATAGAGAACATTTATTTTAACCCCATAAAGTTTAAAAAGGGAAAACTTTATTAGAAGAAGAAAGCCTGAAGATATAGGACAAAAAACTGGCTTTTGACAAGGAAACTACGCACAGATTTGCGAAAGATTGTTTTTTGTGGGAAGATTTGTAAAAACTTTTGTGAAGAAATAAAACATGATCTTGACCACATTTGCCCTAGGTCTGAATGTGTCCTACCCATAGATATCTTTAAGATCTCCGAAATGTGTGCCATTTAGAAGATATTCAAATTGGCTCTAGCTGATGACATCACTGCACATGAAATGATCTTTTCAATGCAGAAAGCATTTAATTCCTATAAATAGTTTGTTCCATTTTAGTTATATTGGACCCTGGCCATGTAGAAGAATGATGAAAGTTTAATTCTCCTTGTCCAATGCCAAAATAAACTTTTTTTGCACATAAATAAATACCCTCTGGTGACTGCGATGTTGATGATGTATCTATATCATCTGCAAAGAAATAAATTATTCTGCTATTAAATGACATAAAAGGGTTGATTTGGTAACAAAAATTCACAATGCCATACATTATCTCAATCTGCAGGTTCATTCTTTCTGTGTCAATTTGAGAAATGCTCATTTTCTTAAGTTTATTTTCTCTTCTCAATGAATGTTCTTTTATTATGGCAGTAGTAAAATACCACATCATGGCCACTAGTTGTAGCTGAGGAAATACAGAAAATACACATGGCCTTTTTAACAAGAGAAACAATGTAACAATTGTAGGGAATACTAGAAGAAATTAGCAAATAAATGTTACCAATAGTGCTAATTCCCTTTTAGTATTCTCTAAAATCCATGCATTGTACCTCTTATTAGAAACATGTATATTTTTCTTATTCTCCTCAGCTGAATCAAGTGGCCATAATGCTGGGATCAGCAATAATTGGTATCCGTATTGAAAGACTTTTCGTTCAGAAAAGAAAACACATAGAGAACATTTGTTTTAACCCCATAAAGTTTAAAAAGGGAAAACTTTATTAGAAGAGGAAAGCCTGAAGATATAGAACGAAAAACTCCTGGCTTTTGACAAGGAAACTACGTAAAGATTTGCTAAAGATTGTTTTTTGTGGGAAGATTTGTAAAAACTTTTGTGAAGAAATAAAACATGATCTTGACCACATTTGCCCTAGGTCTGAATGTGTTTTGGACATGTTGTGGTAGTTGTGTTCCTTTGTTTGAAAAGTGGAAAAAATTGCTTTGTTATCAAATGTCATAAAAGGTTCCAATTTTCAAAAACAACAAAAAATAAGAATAAGCTTTATTGGAAGAACAAGAAAGCAAGAAGTTACAACAACCAAACCTACTTTTGACAATGGATCTTTGGAGTTGAGTTTTTCTGAAAATTTTATATTTCTGGTACGTCTGAGTAAAACTTTACTATTAAGATTTTGGCACATGCACTTCTAAGTCTAAATGTGGTTTAGGGCTAAAGAAAACTTGTGTGTTGTGAAAGCCTCTGCATTATGTTGCAAATGATACAACATTGCTGATCGAACTTTTAATGTAAACGCTATTACTATGCCATGTAGCTGTAAGGACTCGCCCATTTGATAAGCTTGCAAGATAACTGTTCTTTATATTTTAAAGGTCAATAGCAATGCATGTAAAATGGTGAAGGTTAAGGGTAACCAGGCCATACTGTAAAGTTTTAATTGTATGTGTGGTAAAACCTACAGTATAATTGGTGGTGTTATTGCATTATTTCACCAAATAGCCATCTGGAATGGCTATTTGGTGAAATAACCTTACGAAAAGGTTTTTTTAAGGATCAAGAGATCAATTCTAAGTAACTAAAATAAAACTACAAAGATTTTATATACTTGTTTGTGTTAGAAAACTATAGTGGCACCTTCAAAATCCCATCAACAATGTTGTATTTTTTGTAGTTTGATATAGTCTAGGGGATGTTGTGCATCATTGTGCAGTTTAACCATGATTGTAAATTGGTAAATTCGGAATTATGTTAAAGTGCTAGTAAATTCATATTTGAAGTTTTTACCTACAGGTAAACTTACAGAAAGTGCTACCCATAGATATCTTTAAGATCTCCGAAATGTGTGCCATTTAGAAGATATTCAAATTGGCTCTAGCGCATGACATCACTGCACATGAAATGATCTTTTGAATGCTGAAAGCATTTAATTCCTATAAAAAGTTTGTTCCATTTTAGTTATATTGGACCCTGGCCATGTAGAAGAATGATGAAAGTTTAATTCTCCTTGTCCAATGCCAAAATAAACTTTTTTTGCACATAAATAAATACCCTCTGGTGACTTCGATGTTGATGATGTAGCTATATCATCTGCAAAGAAATAAATTATTCTGCTATTAAATGACATAAAAGGGTTGATTTGTTAACAAAAATTCACAATGCCATACATCATCTCAATCTGCAGGTTCATTCTTTCTGTGTCAATTTGAGAAATGCTCATTTTCTTAAGTTTATTTTCTCTTCTCAATGAATGTTCTTTTATTATGGCAGTAGTAAAATACCACATCATGGCCACTAGTTGTAGCTGAGGAAATACAGAAAATACACATGGCCTTTTTAACAAGAGAAACAATGTAACAATTGTAGGGAATACTAGAAGAAATTAGCAAATAAATGTTACCAATAGTGCTAATTCCCTTTAGTATTCTCTAAAATCCATGCATTGAACCTCTTATTAGAAACATGCATTTTTTTCTTATTCTCCTCAGCTGAATCAAGTGGCCATAATGCTGGGATCAGCAATAATTGGTGTCCGTATTGAAAGACTTTTCGTTCAGAATAGAAAACACATAGAGAACGTTTATTTTAACCCCATAAAGTTTAAAAAGGGAAAACTTTATTAGAAGAAGAAAGCCTGAAGATATAGAACAAAAACTGGCTTTTGACAAGGAAACTACACACAGATTTGCTAAAGATTGTTTTTTGTGGGAAGATTTGTAAAAACTTTTGTGAAGAAATAAAACATGATCTTGACCACATTTGCCCTAGGTCTGAATGTGTCCTACCCATAGATATCGTTAAGATCTCCGAAATGTGTGCCATTTAGAAGATATTCAAATTGGCTCTAGCTGATGACATCACTGCACATGAAATGATCTTTTGAATGCAGAAAGCATTTAATTCCTATAAATAGTTTGTTCCATTTTAGTTATATTGGACCCTGGCCATGTAGAAGAATGATGAAAGTTTAATTCTCCTTGTCCAATGCCAAAATAAACTTTTTTTGCACATAAATAAATACCCTCTGGTGACTTCGATGTTGATGATGTATCTATATCATCTGCAAAGAAATAAATTATTCTGCTATTAAATGACATAAAAGGGTTGATTTGGTAACAAAAATTCACAATGCCATACATTATCTCAATCTGCAGGTTCATTCTTTCTGTGTCAATTTGAGAAATGCTCATTTGCTTAAGTTTATTTTCTCTTCTCAATGAATGTTCTTTTATTATGGCAGTAGTAAAATACCACATCATGGCCACTAGTTGTAGCTGAGGAAATACAGAAAATACACATGGCCTTTTTAACAAGAGAAACAATGTAACAATTGTAGGGAATACTAGAAGAAATTAGCAAATAAATGTTACCAATAGTGCTAATTCCCTTTTAGTATTCGCTAAAATCCATGCATTGTACCTCTTATTAGAAACATGTATATTTTTCTTATTCTCCTCAGCTGAATCAAGTGGCCATAATGCTGGGATCAGCAATAATTGGTGTCCGTATTGAAAGACTTTTCGTTCAGAAAAGAAAACACATAGAGAACATTTGTTTTAACCCCATAAAGTTTAAAAAGGGAAAACTTTATTAGAAGAGGAAAGCCTGAAGATATGGAACGAAAAACTCCTGGCTTTTGACAAGGAAACTACGTAAAGATTTGCTAAAGATTGTTTTTTGTGGGAAGATTTGTAAAAACTTTTGTGAAGAAATAAAACATGATCTTGACCACATTTGCCCTAGGTCTGAATGTGTTTTGGACATGTTGTGGTAGTTGTGTTCCTTTGTTTGAAAAGTGGAAAAAATTGCTTTGTTATCAAATGTCATAAAAGGTTCCAATTTTCAAAAACAACAAAAAATAAGAATAAGCTTTATTGGAAGAACAAGAAAGCAAGAAGTTACAACAACCAAACCTACTTTTGACAATGGATCTTTGGAGTTGAGTTTTTCTGAAAATTTTATATTTCTGGTACGTCTGAGTAAAACTTTACTATTAAGATTTTGGCACATGCACTTCTAGGTCTAAATGTGGTTTAGGGCTAAAGAAAACTTGTGTGTTGTGAAAGCCTCTGCATTATGTTGCAAATGATACAACATTGCTGATCGAACTTTTAATGTAAACGCTATTACTATGCCATGTAGCTGTAAGGACTCGCCCATTTGATAAGCTTGCAAGATAACTGTTCTTTATATTTTAAAGGTCAATAGCAATGCATGTAAAATGGTGAAGGTTAAGGGTAACCAGGGCATACTGTAAAGTTTTAATTGTATGTGTGGTAAAACCTACAGTATAATTGGTGGTGTTATTGCATTATTTCACCAAATAGCCATCTGGAATGGCTATTTGGTGAAATAAGCTTACGAAAAGGTTTTTTTAAGGATCAAGAGATCAATTCTAAGTAACTAAAATAAAACTACAAAGATTTTATATACTTGTTTGTGTTAGAAAACTATAGTGGCACCTTCAAAATCCCATCAACAATGTTGTATTTTTTGTAGTTTGATATAGTCTAGGGGATGTTGTGCATCATTGTGCAGTTTAACCATGATTGTAAATTGGTAAATTCGGAATTATGTTAAAGTGCTAGTAAATTCATATTTGAAGTTTTTACCTACAGGTAAACTTACAGAAAGTGCTACCCATAGATATGGTTAATATCTCCGAAATGTGTGCCATTTAGAAGATATTCAAATTGGCTCTAGCGCATGACATCACTGCACATGAAATGATCTTTTGAATGCTGAAAGCATTTAATTCCTATAAATAGTTTGTTCCATTTTAGTTATATTGGACCCTGGCCATGTAGAAGAATGATGAAAGTTTAATTCTCCTTGTCCAATGCCAAAATAAACTTTTTTGCACATAAATAAATACCCTCTGGTGACTGCGATGTTGATGATGTATCTATATCATCTGCAAAGAAATAAATTATTCTGCTATTAAATGACATAAAAGGGTTGATTTGGTAACAAAAATTCACAATGCCATACATTATCTCAATCTGCAGGTTCATTCTTTCTGTGTCAATTTGAGAAATGCTCATTTTCTTAAGTTTATTTTCTCTTCTCAATGAATGTTCTTTTATTATGGCAGTAGTAAAATACCACATCATGGCCACTAGTTGTAGCTGAGGAAATACAGAAAATACACATGGCCTTTTTAACAAGAGAAACAATGTAACAATTGTAGGGAATACTAGAAGAAATTAGCAAATAAATGTTACCAATAGTGCTAATTCCCTTTTAGTATTCTCTAAAATCCATGCATTGTACCTCTTATTAGAAACATGTATATTTTTCTTATTCTCCTCAGCTGAATCAAGTGGCCATAATGCTGGGATCAGCAATAATTGGTATCCGTATTGAAAGACTTTTCGTTCAGAAAAGAAAACACATAGAGAACATTTGTTTTAACCCCATAAAGTTTAAAAAGGGAAAACTTTATTAGAAGAGGAAAGCCTGAAGATATAGAACGAAAAACTCCTGGCTTTTGACAAGGAAACTACGTAAAGATTTGCTAAAGATTGTTTTTTGTGGGAAGATTTGTAAAAACTTTTGTGAAGAAATAAAACATGATCTTGACCACATTTGCCCTAGGTCTGAATGTGTTTTGGACATGTTGTGGTAGTTGTGTTCCTTTGTTTGAAAAGTGGAAAAAATTGCTTTGTTATCAAATGTCATAAAAGGTTCCAATTTTCAAAAACAACAAAAAATAAGAATAAGCTTTATTGGAAGAACAAGAAAGCAAGAAGTTACAACAACCAAACCTACTTTTGACAATGGATCTTTGGAGTTGAGTTTTTCTGAAAATTTTATATTTCTGGTACGTCTGAGTAAAACTTTACTATTAAGATTTTGGCACATGCACTTCTAAGTCTAAATGTGGTTTAGGGCTAAAGAAAACTTGTGTGTTGTGAAAGCCTCTGCATTATGTTGCAAATGATACAACATTGCTGATCGAACTTTTAATGTAAACGCTATTACTATGCCATGTAGCTGTAAGGACTCGCCCATTTGATAAGCTTGCAAGATAACTGTTCTTTATATTTTAAAGGTCAATAACAATGCATGTAAAATGGTGAAGGTTAAGGGTAACCAGGGCATACTGTAAAGTTTTAATTGTATGTGTGGTAAAACCTACAGTATAATTGGTGGTGTTATTGCATTATTTCACCAAATAGCCATCTGGAATGGCTATTTGGTGAAATAACCTTACGAAAAGGTTTTTTTAAGGATCAAGAGATCAATTCTAAGTAACTAAAATAAAACTACAAAGATTTTATATACTTGTTTGTGTTAGAAAACTATAGTGGCACCTTCAAAATCCCATCAACAATGTTGTATTTTTTGTAGTTTGATATAGTCTAGGGGATGTTGTGCATCATTGTGCAGTTTAACCATGATTGTAAATTGGTAAATTCGGAATTATGTTAAAGTGCTAGTAAATTCATATTTGAAGTTTTTACCTACAGGTAAACTTACAGAAAGTGCTACCCATAGATATGGTTAATATCTCCGAAATGTGTGCCATTTAGAAGATATTCAAATTGGCTCTAGCGCATGACATCACTGCACATGAAATGATCTTTTGAATGCTGAAAGCATTTAATTCCTATAAATAGTTTGTTCCATTTTAGTTATATTGGACCCTGGCCATGTAGAAGAATGATGAAAGTTTAATTCTCCTTGTCCAATGCCAAAATAAACTTTTTTTGCACATAAATAAATACCCTCTGGTGACTTCGATGTTGATGATGTAGCTATATCATCTGCAAAGAAATAAATTATTCTGCTATTAAATGACATAAAAGGGTTGATTTGTTAACAAAAATTCACAATGCCATACATCATCTCAATCTGCAGGTTCATTCTTTCTGTGTCAATTTGAGAAATGCTCATTTTCTTAAGTTTATTTTCTCTTCTCAATGAATGTTCTTTTATTATGGCAGTAGTAAAATACCACATCATGGCCACTAGTTGTAGCTGAGGAAATACAGAAAATACACATGGCCTTTTTAACAAGAGAAACAATGTAACAATTGTAGGGAATACTAGAAGAAATTAGCAAATAAATGTTACCAATAGTGCTAATTCCCTTTAGTATTCTCTAAAATCCATGCATTGAACCTCTTATTAGAAACATGCATTTTTTTCTTATTCTCCTCAGCTGAATCAAGTGGCCATAATGCTGGGATCAGCAATAATTGGTGTCCGTATTGAAAGACTTTTCGTTCAGAATAGAAAACACATAGAGAACATTTATTTTAACCCCATAAAGTTTAAAAAGGGAAAACTTTATTAGAAGAAGAAAGCCTGAAGATATAGGACAAAAAACTGGCTTTTGACAAGGAAACTACGCACAGATTTGCGAAAGATTGTTTTTTGTGGGAAGATTTGTAAAAACTTTTGTGAAGAAATAAAACATGATCTTGACCACATTTGCCCTAGGTCTGAATGTGTCCTACCCATAGATATCTTTAAGATCTCCGAAATGTGTGCCATTTAGAAGATATTCAAATTGGCTCTAGCTGATGACATCACTGCACATGAAATGATCTTTTCAATGCAGAAAGCATTTAATTCCTATAAATAGTTTGTTCCATTTTAGTTATATTGGACCCTGGCCATGTAGAAGAATGATGAAAGTTTAATTCTCCTTGTCCAATGCCAAAATAAACTTTTTTTGCACATAAATAAATACCCTCTGGTGACTGCGATGTTGATGATGTATCTATATCATCTGCAAAGAAATAAATTATTCTGCTATTAAATGACATAAAAGGGTTGATTTGGTAACAAAAATTCACAATGCCATACATTATCTCAATCTGCAGGTTCATTCTTTCTGTGTCAATTTGAGAAATGCTCATTTTCTTAAGTTTATTTTCTCTTCTCAATGAATGTTCTTTTATTATGGCAGTAGTAAAATACCACATCATGGCCACTAGTTGTAGCTGAGGAAATACAGAAAATACACATGGCCTTTTTAACAAGAGAAACAATGTAACAATTGTAGGGAATACTAGAAGAAATTAGCAAATAAATGTTACCAATAGTGCTAATTCCCTTTTAGTATTCTCTAAAATCCATGCATTGTACCTCTTATTAGAAACATGTATATTTTTCTTATTCTCCTCAGCTGAATCAAGTGGCCATAATGCTGGGATCAGCAATAATTGGTATCCGTATTGAAAGACTTTTCGTTCAGAAAAGAAAACACATAGAGAACATTTGTTTTAACCCCATAAAGTTTAAAAAGGGAAAACTTTATTAGAAGAGGAAAGCCTGAAGATATAGAACGAAAAACTCCTGGCTTTTGACAAGGAAACTACGTAAAGATTTGCTAAAGATTGTTTTTTGTGGGAAGATTTGTAAAAACTTTTGTGAAGAAATAAAACATGATCTTGACCACATTTGCCCTAGGTCTGAATGTGTTTTGGACATGTTGTGGTAGTTGTGTTCCTTTGTTTGAAAAGTGGAAAAAATTGCTTTGTTATCAAATGTCATAAAAGGTTCCAATTTTCAAAAACAACAAAAAATAAGAATAAGCTTTATTGGAAGAACAAGAAAGCAAGAAGTTACAACAACCAAACCTACTTTTGACAATGGATCTTTGGAGTTGAGTTTTTCTGAAAATTTTATATTTCTGGTACGTCTGAGTAAAACTTTACTATTAAGATTTTGGCACATGCACTTCTAAGTCTAAATGTGGTTTAGGGCTAAAGAAAACTTGTGTGTTGTGAAAGCCTCTGCATTATGTTGCAAATGATACAACATTGCTGATCGAACTTTTAATGTAAACGCTATTACTATGCCATGTAGCTGTAAGGACTCGCCCATTTGATAAGCTTGCAAGATAACTGTTCTTTATATTTTAAAGGTCAATAGCAATGCATGTAAAATGGTGAAGGTTAAGGGTAACCAGGGCATACTGTAAAGTTTTAATTGTATGTGTGGTAAAACCTACAGTATAATTGGTGGTGTTATTGCATTATTTCACCAAATAGCCATCTGGAATGGCTATTTGGTGAAATAACCTTACGAAAAGGTTTTTTTAAGGACCAAGAGATCAATTCTAAGTAACTAAAATAAAACTACAAAGATTTTATATACTTGTTTGTGTTAGAAAACTATAGTGGCACCTTCAAAATCCCATCAACAATGTTGTATTTTTTGTAGTTTGATATAGTCTAGGGGATGTTGTGCATCATTGTGCAGTTTAACCATGATTGTAAATTGGTAAATTCGGAATTATGTTAAAGTGCTAGTAAATTCATATTTGAAGTTTTTACCTACAGGTAAACTTACAGAAAGTGCTACCCATAGATATCTTTAAGATCTCCGAAATGTGTGCCATTTAGAAGATATTCAAATTGGCTCTAGCTGATGACATCACTGCACATGAAATGATCTTTTCAATGCAGAAAGCATTTAATTCCTATAAATAGTTTGTTCCATTTTAGTTATATTGGACCCTGGCCATGTAGAAGAATGATGAAAGTTTAATTCTCCTTGTCCAATGCCAAAATAAACTTTTTTTGCACATAAATAAATACCCTCTGGTGACTGCGATGTTGATGATGTATCTATATCATCTGCAAAGAAATAAATTATTCTGCTATTAAATGACATAAAAGGGTTGATTTGGTAACAAAAATTCACAATGCCATACATTATCTCAATCTGCAGGTTCATTCTTTCTGTGTCAATTTGAGAAATGCTAATTTTCTTAAGTTTATTTTCTCTTCTCAATGAATGTTCTTTTATTATGGCAGTAGTAAAATACCACATCATGGCCACTAGTTGTAGCTGAGGAAATACAGAAAATACACATGGCCTTTTTAACAAGAGAAACAATGTAACAATTGTAGGGAATACTAGAAGAAATTAGCAAATAAATGTTACCAATAGTGCTAATTCCCTTTTAGTATTCTCTAAAATCCATGCATTGTACCTCTTATTAGAAACATGTATATTTTTCTTATTCTCCTCAGCTGAATCAAGTGGCCATAATGCTGGGATCAGCAATAATTGGTATCCATATTGAAAGACTTTTCGTTCAGAAAAGAAAACACATAGAGAACATTTATTTTAACCCCATAAAGTTTAAAAAGGGAAAACTTTATTAGAAGAGGAAAGCCTGAAGATATAGAACGAAAAACTCCTGGCTTTTGACAAGGAAACTACGTAAAGATTTGCTAAAGATTGTTTTTTGTGGGAAGATTTGTAAAAACTTTTGTGAAGAAATAAAACATGATCTTGACCACATTTGCCCTAGGTCTGAATGTGTCCTACCCATAGATATCTTTAAGATCTCCGAAATGTGTGCCATTTGGAAGATATTCAATTTGGCTCTAGCTGATGACATCACTGCACATGAAATGATCTTTTCAATGCAGAAAGCATTTAATTCCTATAAATAGTTTGTTCCATTTTAGTTATATTGGACCCTGGCCATGTAGAAGAATGATGAAAGTTTAATTCTCCTTGTCCAATGCCAAAATAAACTTTTTTTGCACATAAATAAATACCCTCTGGTGACTGCGATGTTGATGATGTATCTATATCATCTGCAAAGAAATAAATTATTCTGCTATTAAATGACATAAAAGGGTTGATTTGGTAACAAAAATTCACAATGCCATACATTATCTCAATCTGCAGGTTCATTCTTTCTGTGTCAATTTGAGAAATGCTCATTTTCTTAAGTTTATTTTCTCTTCTCAATGAATGTTCTTTTATTATGGCAGTAGTAAAATACCACATCATGGCCACTAGTTGTAGCTGAGGAAATACAGAAAATACACATGGCCTTTTTAACAAGAGAAACAATGTAACAATTGTAGGGAATACTAGAAGAAATTAGCAAATAAATGTTACCAATAGTGCTAATTCCCTTTAGTATTCTCTAAAATCCATGCATTGAACCTCTTATTAGAAACATGCATTTTTTTCTTATTCTCCTCAGCTGAATCAAGTGGCCATAATGCTGGGATCAGCAATAATTGGTGTCCGTATTGAAAGACTTTTCGTTCAGAATAGAAAACACATAGAGAACATTTATTTTAACCCCATAAAGTTTAAAAAGGGAAAACTTTATTAGAAGAAGAAAGCCTGAAGATATAGGACAAAAAACTGGCTTTTGACAAGGAAACTACGCACAGATTTGCGAAAGATTGTTTTTTGTGGGAAGATTTGTAAAAACTTTTGTGAAGAAATAAAACATGATCTTGACCACATTTGCCCTAGGTCTGAATGTGTCCTACCCATAGATATCTTTAAGATCTCCGAAATGTGTGCCATTTAGAAGATATTCAAATTGGCTCTAGCGCATGACATCACTGCACATGAAATGATCTTTTGAATGCTGAAAGCATTTAATTCCTATAAATAGTTTGTTCCATTTTAGTTATATTGGACCCTGGCCATGTAGAAGAATGATGAAAGTTTAATTCTCCTTGTCCAATGCCAAAATAAACTTTTTTTGCACATAAATAAATACCCTCTGGTGACTGCGATGTTGATGATGTATCTATATCATCTGCAAAGAAATAAATTATTCTGCTATTAAATGACATAAAAGGGTTGATTTGGTAACAAAAATTCACAATGCCATACATTATCTCAATCTGCAGGTTCATTCTTTCTGTGTCAATTTGAGAAATGCTCATTTTCTTAAGTTTATTTTCTCTTCTCAATGAATGTTCTTTTATTATGGCAGTAGTAAAATACCACATCATGGCCACTAGTTGTAGCTGAGGAAATACAGAAAATACACATGGCCTTTTTAACAAGAGAAACAATGTAACAATTGTAGGGAATACTAGAAGAAATTAGCAAATGTTACCAATAGTGCTAATTCCCTTTTAGTATTCTCTAAAATCCATGCATTGTACCTCTTATTAGAAACATGTATATTTTTCTTATTCTCCTCAGCTGAATCAAGTGGCCATAATGCTGGGATCAGCAATAATTGGTATCCGTATTGAAAGACTTTTCGTTCAGAAAAGAAAACACATAGAGAACATTTGTTTTAACCCCATAAAGTTTAAAAAGGGAAAACTTTATTAGAAGAGGAAAGCCTGAAGATATAGAACGAAAAACTCCTGGCTTTTGACAAGGAAACTACGTAAAGATTTGCTAAAGATTGTTTTTTGTGGGAAGATTTGTAAAAACTTTTGTGAAGAAATAAAACATGATCTTGACCACATTTGCCCTAGGTCTGAATGTGTTTTGGACATGTTGTGGTAGTTGTGTTCCTTTGTTTGAAAAGTGGAAAAAATTGCTTTGTTATCAAATGTCATAAAAGGTTCCAATTTTCAAAAACAACAAAAAATAAGAATAAGCTTTATTGGAAGAACAAGAAAGCAAGAAGTTACAACAACCAAACCTACTTTTGACAATGGATCTTTGGAGTTGAGTTTTTCTGAAAATTTTATATTTCTGGTACGTCTGAGTAAAACTTTACTATTAAGATTTTGGCACATGCACTTCTAAGTCTAAATGTGGTTTAGGGCTAAAGAAAACTTGTGTGTTGTGAAAGCCTCTGCATTATGTTGCAAATGATACAACATTGCTGATCGAACTTTTAATGTAAACGCTATTACTATGCCATGTAGCTGTAAGGACTCGCCCATTTGATAAGCTTGCAAGATAACTGTTCTTTATATTTTAAAGGTCAATAGCAATGCATGTAAAATGGTGAAGGTTAAGGGTAACCAGGGCATACTGTAAAGTTTTAATTGTATGTGTGGTAAAACCTACAGTATAATTGGTGGTGTTATTGCATTATTTCACCAAATAGCCATCTGGAATGGCTATTTGGTGAAATAACCTTACGAAAAGGTTTTTTTAAGGATCAAGAGATCAATTCTAAGTAACTAAAATAAAACTACAAAGATTTTATATACTTGTTTGTGTTAGAAAACTATAGTGGCACCTTCAAAATCCCATCAACAATGTTGTATTTTTTGTAGTTTGATATAGTCTAGGGGATGTTGTGCATCATTGTGCAGTTTAACCATGATTGTAAATTGGTAAATTCGGAATTATGTTAAAGTGCTAGTAAATTCATATTTGAAGTTTTTACCTACAGGTAAACTTACAGAAAGTGCTACCCATAGATATGGTTAATATCTCCGAAATGTGTGCCATTTAGAAGATATTCAAATTGGCTCTAGCGCATGACATCACTGCACATGAAATGATCTTTTGAATGCTGAAAGCATTTAATTCCTATAAATAGTTTGTTCCATTTTAGTTATATTGGACCCTGGCCATGTAGAAGAATGATGAAAGTTTAATTCTCCTTGTCCAATGCCAAAATAAACTTTTTTTGCACATAAATAAATACCCTCTGGTGACTTCGAT
The DNA here is from genome assembly GCF_042186555.1 of Aquarana catesbeiana. Classification (NCBI taxonomy): domain Eukaryota; kingdom Metazoa; phylum Chordata; class Amphibia; order Anura; family Ranidae; genus Aquarana; species Aquarana catesbeiana. Next base: position 193,046,655 of record NC_133326.1, read on the forward strand.
GTTGATGATGTAGCTATATCATCTGCAAAGAAATAAATTATTCTGCTATTAAATGACATAAAAGGGTTGATTTGTTAACAAAAATTCACAATGCCATACATCATCTCAATCTGCAGGTTCATTCTTTCTGTGTCAATTTGAGAAATGCTCATTTTCTTAAGTTTATTTTCTCTTCTCAATGAATGTTCTTTTATTATGGCAGTAGTAAAATACCACATCATGGCCACTAGTTGTAGCTGAGGAAATACAGAAAATACACATGGCCTTTTTAACAAGAGAAACAATGTAACAATTGTAGGGAATACTAGAAGAAATTAGCAAATAAATGTTACCAATAGTGCTAATTCCCTTTAGTATTCTCTAAAATCCATGCATTGAACCTCTTATTAGAAACATGCATTTTTTTCTTATTCTCCTCAGCTGAATCAAGTGGCCATAATGCTGGGATCAGCAATAATTGGTGTCCGTATTGAAAGACTTTTCGTTCAGAATAGAAAACACATAGAGAACATTTATTTTAACCCCATAAAGTTTAAAAAGGGAAAACTTTATTAGAAGAAGAAAGCCTGAAGATATAGGACAAAAAACTGGCTTTTGACAAGGAAACTACGCACAGATTTGCGAAAGATTGTTTTTTGTGGGAAGATTTGTAAAAACTTTTGTGAAGAAATAAAACATGATCTTGACCACATTTGCCCTAGGTCTGAATGTGTCCTACCCATAGATATCTTTAAGATCTCCGAAATGTGTGCCATTTAGAAGATATTCAAATTGGCTCTAGCTGATGACATCACTGCACATGAAATGATCTTTTCAATGCAGAAAGCATTTAATTCCTATAAATAGTTTGTTCCATTTTAGTTATATTGGACCCTGGCCATGTAGAAGAATGATGAAAGTTTAATTCTCCTTGTCCAATGCCAAAATAAACTTTTTTTGCACATAAATAAATACCCTCTGGTGACTGCGATGTTGATGATGTATCTATATCATCTGCAAAGAAATAAATTATTCTGCTATTAAATGACATAAAAGGGTTGATTTGGTAACAAAAATTCACAATGCCATACATTATCTCAATCTGCAGGTTCATTCTTTCTGTGTCAATTTGAGAAATGCTCATTTTCTTAAGTTTATTTTCTCTTCTCAATGAATGTTCTTTTATTATGGCAGTAGTAAAATACCACATCATGGCCACTAGTTGTAGCTGAGGAAATACAGAAAATACACATGGCCTTTTTAACAAGAGAAACAATGTAACAATTGTAGGGAATACTAGAAGAAATTAGCAAATAAATGTTACCAATAGTGCTAATTCCCTTTTAGTATTCTCTAAAATCCATGCATTGTACCTCTTATTAGAAACATGTATATTTTTCTTATTCTCCTCAGCTGAATCAAGTGGCCATAATGCTGGGATCAGCAATAATTGGTATCCGTATTGAAAGACTTTTCGTTCAGAAAAGAAAACACATAGAGAACATTTGTTTTAACCCCATAAAGTTTAAAAAGGGAAAACTTTATTAGAAGAGGAAAGCCTGAAGATATAGAACGAAAAACTCCTGGCTTTTGACAAGGAAACTACGTAAAGATTTGCTAAAGATTGTTTTTTGTGGGAAGATTTGTAAAAACTTTTGTGAAGAAATAAAACATGATCTTGACCACATTTGCCCTAGGTCTGAATGTGTTTTGGACATGTTGTGGTAGTTGTGTTCCTTTGTTTGAAAAGTGGAAAAAATTGCTTTGTTATCAAATGTCATAAAAGGTTCCAATTTTCAAAAACAACAAAAAATAAGAATAAGCTTTATTGGAAGAACAAGAAAGCAAGAAGTTACAACAACCAAACCTACTTTTGACAATGGATCTTTGGAGTTGAGTTTTTCTGAAAATTTTATATTTCTGGTACGTCTGAGTAAAACTTTACTATTAAGATTTTGGCACATGCACTTCTAAGTCTAAATGTGGTTTAGGGCTAAAGAAAACTTGTGTGTTGTGAAAGCCTCTGCATTATGTTGCAAATGATACAACATTGCTGATCGAACTTTTAATGTAAACGCTATTACTATGCCATGTAGCTGTAAGGACTCGCCCATTTGATAAGCTTGCAAGATAACTGTTCTTTATATTTTAAAGGTCAATAGCAATGCATGTAAAATGGTGAAGGTTAAGGGTAACCAGGGCATACTGTAAAGTTTTAATTGTATGTGTGGTAAAACCTACAGTATAATTGGTGGTGTTATTGCATTATTTCACCAAATAGCCATCTGGAATGGCTATTTGGTGAAATAACCTTACGAAAAGGTTTTTTTAAGGATCAAGAGATCAATTCTAAGTAACTAAAATAAAACTACAAAGATTTTATATACTTGTTTGTGTTAGAAAACTATAGTGGCACCTTCAAAATCCCATCAACAATGTTGTATTTTTTGTAGTTTGATATAGTCTAGGGGATGTTGTGCATCATTGTGCAGTTTAACCATGATTGTAAATTGGTAAATTCGGAATTATGTTAAAGTGCTAGTAAATTCATATTTGAAGTTTTTACCTACAGGTAAACTTACAGAAAGTGCTACCCATAGATATGGTTAATATCTCCGAAATGTGTGCCATTTAGAAGATATTCAAATTGGCTCTAGCGCATGACATCACTGCACATGAAATGATCTTTTGAATGCTGAAAGCATTTAATTCCTATAAATAGTTTGTTCCATTTTAGTTATATTGGACCCTGGCCATGTAGAAGAATGATGAAAGTTTAATTCTCCTTGTCCAATGCCAAAATAAACTTTTTTTGCACATAAATAAATACCCTCTGGTGACTTCGATGTTGATGATGTAGCTATATCATCTGCAAAGAAATAAATTATTCTGCTATTAAATGACATAAAAGGGTTGATTTGTTAACAAAAATTCACAATGCCATACATCATCTCAATCTGCAGGTTCATTCTTTCTGTGTCAATTTGAGAAATGCTCATTTTCTTAAGTTTATTTTCTCTTCTCAATGAATGTTCTTTTATTATGGCAGTAGTAAAATACCACATCATGGCCACTAGTTGTAGCTGAGGAAATACAGAAAATACACATGGCCTTTTTAACAAGAGAAACAATGTAACAATTGTAGGGAATACTAGAAGAAATTAGCAAATAAATGTTACCAATAGTGCTAATTCCCTTTAGTATTCTCTAAAATCCATGCATTGAACCTCTTATTAGAAACATGCATTTTTTTCTTATTCTCCTCAGCTGAATCAAGTGGCCATAATGCTGGGATCAGCAATAATTGGTGTCCGTATTGAAAGACTTTTCGTTCAGAATAGAAAACACATAGAGAACATTTATTTTAACCCCATAAAGTTTAAAAAGGGAAAACTTTATTAGAAGAAGAAAGCCTGAAGATATAGGACAAAAAACTGGCTTTTGACAAGGAAACTACGCACAGATTTGCGAAAGATTGTTTTTTGTGGGAAGATTTGTAAAAACTTTTGTGAAGAAATAAAACATGATCTTGACCACATTTGCCCTAGGTCTGAATGTGTCCTACCCATAGATATCTTTAAGATCTCCGAAATGTGTGCCATTTAGAAGATATTCAAATTGGCTCTAGCTGATGACATCACTGCACATGAAATGATCTTTTCAATGCAGAAAGCATTTAATTCCTATAAATAGTTTGTTCCATTTTAGTTATATTGGACCCTGGCCATGTAGAAGAATGATGAAAGTTTAATTCTCCTTGTCCAATGCCAAAATAAACTTTTTTTGCACATAAATAAATACCCTCTGGTGACTGCGATGTTGATGATGTATCTATATCATCTGCAAAGAAATAAATTATTCTGCTATTAAATGACATAAAAGGGTTGATTTGGTAACAAAAATTCACAATGCCATACATTATCTCAATCTGCAGGTTCATTCTTTCTGTGTCAATTTGAGAAATGCTCATTTTCTTAAGTTTATTTTCTCTTCTCAATGAATGTTCTTTTATTATGGCAGTAGTAAAATACCACATCATGGCCACTAGTTGTAGCTGAGGAAATACAGAAAATACACATGGCCTTTTTAACAAGAGAAACAATGTAACAATTGTAGGGAATACTAGAAGAAATTAGCAAATAAATGTTACCAATAGTGCTAATTCCCTTTTAGTATTCTCTAAAATCCATGCATTGTACCTCTTATTAGAAACATGTATATTTTTCTTATTCTCCTCAGCTGAATCAAGTGGCCATAATGCTGGGATCAGCAATAATTGGTATCCGTATTGAAAGACTTTTCGTTCAGAAAAGAAAACACATAGAGAACATTTGTTTTAACCCCATAAAGTTTAAAAAGGGAAAACTTTATTAGAAGAGGAAAGCCTGAAGATATAGAACGAAAAACTCCTGGCTTTTGACAAGGAAACTACGTAAAGATTTGCTAAAGATTGTTTTTTGTGGGAAGATTTGTAAAAACTTTTGTGAAGAAATAAAACATGATCTTGACCACATTTGCCCTAGGTCTGAATGTGTTTTGGACATGTTGTGGTAGTTGTGTTCCTTTGTTTGAAAAGTGGAAAAAATTGCTTTGTTATCAAATGTCATAAAAGGTTCCAATTTTCAAAAACAACAAAAAATAAGAATAAGCTTTATTGGAAGAACAAGAAAGCAAGAAGTTACAACAACCAAACCTACTTTTGACAATGGATCTTTGGAGTTGAGTTTTTCTGAAAATTTTATATTTCTGGTACGTCTGAGTAAAACTTTACTATTAAGATTTTGGCACATGCACTTCTAAGTCTAAATGTGGTTTAGGGCTAAAGAAAACTTGTGTGTTGTGAAAGCCTCTGCATTATGTTGCAAATGATACAACATTGCTGATCGAACTTTTAATGTAAACGCTATTACTATGCCATGTAGCTGTAAGGACTCGCCCATTTGATAAGCTTGCAAGATAACTGTTCTTTATATTTTAAAGGTCAATAGCAATGCATGTAAAATGGTGAAGGTTAAGGGTAACCAGGGCATACTGTAAAGTTTTAATTGTATGTGTGGTAAAACCTACAGTATAATTGGTGGTGTTATTGCATTATTTCACCAAATAGCCATCTGGAATGGCTATTTGGTGAAATAACCTTACGAAAAGGTTTTTTTAAGGATCAAGAGATCAATTCTAAGTAACTAAAATAAAACTACAAAGATTTTATATACTTGTTTGTGTTAGAAAACTATAGTGGCACCTTCAAAATCCCATCAACAATGTTGTATTTTTTGTAGTTTGATATAGTCTAGGGGATGTTGTGCATCATTGTGCAGTTTAACCATGATTGTAAATTGGTAAATTCGGAATTATGTTAAAGTGCTAGTAAATTCATATTTGAAGTTTTTACCTACAGGTAAACTTACAGAAAGTGCTACCCATAGATATGGTTAATATCTCCGAAATGTGTGCCATTTAGAAGATATTCAAATTGGCTCTAGCGCATGACATCACTGCACATGAAATGATCTTTTGAATGCTGAAAGCATTTAATTCCTATAAATAGTTTGTTCCATTTTAGTTATATTGGACCCTGGCCATGTAGAAGAATGATGAAAGTTTAATTCTCCTTGTCCAATGCCAAAATAAACTTTTTTTGCACATAAATAAATACCCTCTGGTGACTTCGATGTTGATGATGTAGCTATATCATCTGCAAAGAAATAAATTATTCTGCTATTAAATGACATAAAAGGGTTGATTTGTTAACAAAAATTCACAATGCCATACATCATCTCAATCTGCAGGTTCATTCTTTCTGTGTCAATTTGAGAAATGCTCATTTTCTTAAGTTTATTTTCTCTTCTCAATGAATGTTCTTTTATTATGGCAGTAGTAAAATACCACATCATGGCCACTAGTTGTAGCTGAGGAAATACAGAAAATACACATGGCCTTTTTAACAAGAGAAACAATGTAACAATTGTAGGGAATACTAGAAGAAATTAGCAAATAAATGTTACCAATAGTGCTAATTCCCTTTAGTATTCTCTAAAATCCATGCATTGAACCTCTTATTAGAAACATGCATTTTTTTCTTATTCTCCTCAGCTGAATCAAGTGGCCATAATGCTGGGATCAGCAATAATTGGTGTCCGTATTGAAAGACTTTTCGTTCAGAATAGAAAACACATAGAGAACATTTATTTTAACCCCATAAAGTTTAAAAAGGGAAAACTTTATTAGAAGAAGAAAGCCTGAAGATATAGGACAAAAAACTGGCTTTTGACAAGGAAACTACGCACAGATTTGCGAAAGATTGTTTTTTGTGGGAAGATTTGTAAAAACTTTTGTGAAGAAATAAAACATGATCTTGACCACATTTGCCCTAGGTCTGAATGTGTCCTACCCATAGATATCTTTAAGATCTCCGAAATGTGTGCCATTTAGAAGATATTCAAATTGGCTCTAGCTGATGACATCACTGCACATGAAATGATCTTTTCAATGCAGAAAGCATTTAATTCCTATAAATAGTTTGTTCCATTTTAGTTATATTGGACCCTGGCCATGTAGAAGAATGATGAAAGTTTAATTCTCCTTGTCCAATGCCAAAATAAACTTTTTTTGCACATAAATAAATACCCTCTGGTGACTGCGATGTTGATGATGTATCTATATCATCTGCAAAGAAATAAATTATTCTGCTATTAAATGACATAAAAGGGTTGATTTGGTAACAAAAATTCACAATGCCATACATTATCTCAATCTGCAGGTTCATTCTTTCTGTGTCAATTTGAGAAATGCTCATTTTCTTAAGTTTATTTTCTCTTCTCAATGAATGTTCTTTTATTATGGCAGTAGTAAAATACCACATCATGGCCACTAGTTGTAGCTGAGGAAATACAGAAAATGCACATGGCCTTTTTAACAAGAGAAACAATGTAACAATTGTAGGGAATACTAGAAGAAATTAGCAAATAAATGTTACCAATAGTGCTAATTCCCTTTTAGTATTCTCTAAAATCCATGCATTGTACCTCTTATTAGAAACATGTATATTTTTCTTATTCTCCTCAGCTGAATCAAGTGGCCATAATGCTGGGATCAGCAATAATTGGTATCCGTATTGAAAGACTTTTCGTTCAGAAAAGAAAACACATAGAGAACATTTGTTTTAACCCCATAAAGTTTAAAAAGGGAAAACTTTATTAGAAGAGGAAAGCCTGAAGATATAGAACGAAAAACTCCTGGCTTTTGACAAGGAAACTACGTAAAGATTTGCTAAAGATTGTTTTTTGTGGGAAGATTTGTAAAAACTTTTGTGAAGAAATAAAACATGATCTTGACCACATTTGCCCTAGGTCTGAATGTGTTTTGGACATGTTGTGGTAGTTGTGTTCCTTTGTTTGAAAAGTGGAAAAAATTGCTTTGTTATCAAATGTCATAAAAGGTTCCAATTTTCAAAAACAACAAAAAATAAGAATAAGCTTTATTGGAAGAACAAGAAAGCAAGAAGTTACAACAACCAAACCTACTTTTGACAATGGATCTTTGGAGTTGAGTTTTTCTGAAAATTTTATATTTCTGGTACGTCTGAGTAAAACTTTACTATTAAGATTTTGGCACATGCACTTCTAAGTCTAAATGTGGTTTAGGGCTAAAGAAAACTTGTGTGTTGTGAAAGCCTCTGCATTATGTTGCAAATGATACAACATTGCTGATCGAACTTTTAATGTAAACGCTATTACTATGCCATGTAGCTGTAAGGACTCGCCCATTTGATAAGCTTGCAAGATAACTGTTCTTTATATTTTAAAGGTCAATAGCAATGCATGTAAAATGGTGAAGGTTAAGGGTAACCAGGGCATACTGTAAAGTTTTAATTGTATGTGTGGTAAAACCTACAGTATAATTGGTGGTGTTATTGCATTATTTCACCAAATAGCCATCTGGAATGGCTATTTGGTGAAATAACCTTACGAAAAGGTTTTTTTAAGGATCAAGAGATCAATTCTAAGTAACTAAAATAAAACTACAAAGATTTTATATACTTGTTTGTGTTAGAAAACTATAGTGGCACCTTCAAAATCCCATCAACAATGTTGTATTTTTTGTAGTTTGATATAGTCTAGGGGATGTTGTGCATCATTGTGCAGTTTAACCATGATTGTAAATTGGTAAATTCGGAATTATGTTAAAGTGCTAGTAAATTCATATTTGAAGTTTTTACCTACAGGTAAACTTACAGAAAGTGCTACCCATAGATATGGTTAATATCTCCGAAATGTGTGCCATTTAGAAGATATTCAAATTGGCTCTAGCGCATGACATCACTGCACATGAAATGATCTTTTGAATGCTGAAAGCATTTAATTCCTATAAATAGTTTGTTCCATTTTAGTTATATTGGACCCTGGCCATGTAGAAGAATGATGAAAGTTTAATTCTCCTTGTCCAATGCCAAAATAAACTTTTTTTGCACATAAATAAATACCCTCTGGTGACTTCGATGTTGATGATGTAGCTATATCATCTGCAAAGAAATAAATTATTCTGCTATTAAATGACATAAAAGGGTTGATTTGTTAACAAAAATTCACAATGCCATACATCATCTCAATCTGCAGGTTCATTCTTTCTGTGTCAATTTGAGAAACGCTCATTTTCTTAAGTTTATTTTCTCTTCTCAATGAATGTTCTTTTATTATGGCAGTAGTAAAATACCACATCATGGCCACTAGTTGTAGCTGAGGAAATACAGAAAATACACATGGCCTTTTTAACAAGAGAAACAATGTAACAATTGTAGGGAATACTAGAAGAAATGAGCAAATAAATGTTACCAATAGTGCTAATTCCCTTTAGTATTCTCTAAAATCCATGCATTGAACCTCTTATTAGAAACATGCATTTTTTTCTTATTCTCCTCAGCTGAATCAAGTGGCCATAATGCTGGGATCAGCAATAATTGGTGTCCGTATTGAAAGACTTTTCGTTCAGAATAGAAAACACATAGAGAACATTTATTTTAACCCCATAAAGTTTAAAAAGGGAAAACTTTATTAGAAGAAGAAAGCCTGAAGATATAGGACAAAAAACTGGCTTTTGACAAGGAAACTACGCACAGATTTGCGAAAGATTGTTTTTTGTGGGAAGATTTGTAAAAACTTTTGTGAAGAAATAAAACATGATCTTGACCACATTTGCCCTAGGTCTGAATGTGTCCTACCCATAGATATCTTTAAGATCTCCGAAATGTGTGCCATTTAGAAGATATTCAAATTGGCTCTAGCTGATGACATCACTGCACATGAAATGATCTTTTCAATGCAGAAAGCATTTAATTCCTATAAATAGTTTGTTCCATTTTAGTTATATTGGACCCTGGCCATGTAGAAGAATGATGAAAGTTTAATTCTCCTTGTCCAATGCCAAAATAAACTTTTTTTGCACATAAATAAATACCCTCTGGTGACTGCGATGTTGATGATGTATCTATATCATCTGCAAAGAAATAAATTATTCTGCTATTAAATGACATAAAAGGGTTGATTTGGTAACAAAAATTCACAATGCCATACATTATCTCAATCTGCAGGTTCATTCTTTCTGTGTCAATTTGAGAAATGCTCATTTTCTTAAGTTTATTTTCTCTTCTCAATGAATGTTCTTTTATTATGGCAGTAGTAAAATACCACATCATGGCCACTAGTTGTAGCTGAGGAAATACAGAAAATACACATGGCCTTTTTAACAAGAGAAACAATGTAACAATTGTAGGGAATACTAGAAGAAATTAGCAAATAAATGTTACCAATAGTGCTAATTCCCTTTTAGTATTCTCTAAAATCCATGCATTGTACCTCTTATTAGAAACATGTATATTTTTCTTATTCTCCTCAGCTGAATCAAGTGGCCATAATGCTGGGATCAGCAATAATTGGTATCCGTATTGAAAGACTTTTCGTTCAGAAAAGAAAACACATAGAGAACATTTGTTTTAACCCCATAAAGTTTAAAAAGGGAAAACTTTATTAGAAGAGGAAAGCCTGAAGATATAGAACGAAAAACTCCTGGCTTTTGACAAGGAAACTACGTAAAGATTTGCTAAAGATTGTTTTTTGTGGGAAGATTTGTAAAAACTTTTGTGAAGAAATAAAACATGATCTTGACCACATTTGCCCTAGGTCTGAATGTGTTTTGGACATGTTGTGGTAGTTGTGTTCCTTTGTTTGAAAAGTGGAAAAAATTGCTTTGTTATCAAATGTCATAAAAGGTTCCAATTTTCAAAAACAACAAAAAATAAGAATAAGCTTTATTGGAAGAACAAGAAAGCAAGAAGTTACAACAACCAAACCTACTTTTGACAATGGATCTTTGGAGTTGAGTTTTTCTGAAAATTTTATATTTCTGGTACGTCTGAGTAAAACTTTACTATTAAGATTTTGGCACATGCACTTCTAAGTCTAAATGTGGTTTAGGGCTAAAGAAAACTTGTGTGTTGTGAAAGCCTCTGCATTATGTTGCAAATGATACAACATTGCTGATCGAACTTTTAATGTAAACGCTATTACTATGCCATGTAGCTGTAAGGACTCGCCCATTTGATAAGCTTGCAAGATAACTGTTCTTTATATTTTAAAGGTCAATAGCAATGCATGTAAAATGGTGAAGGTTAAGGGTAACCAGGGCATACTGTAAAGTTTTAATTGTATGTGTGGTAAAACCTACAGTATAATTGGTGGTGTTATTGCATTATTTCAACAAATAGCCATCTGGAATGGCTATTTGGTGAAATAACCTTACGAAAAGGTTTTTTTAAGGACCAAGAGATCAATTCTAAGTAACTAAAATAAAACTACAAAGATTTTATATACTTGTTTGTGTTAGAAAACTATAGTGGCACCTTCAAAATCCCATCAACAATGTTGTATTTTTTGTAGTTTGATATAGTCTAGGGGATGTTGTGCATCATTGTGCAGTTTAACCATGATTGTAAATTGGTAAATTCGGAATTATGTTAAAGTGCTAGTAAATTCATATTTGAAGTTTTTACCTACAGGTAAACTTACAGAAAGTGCTACCCATAGATATGGTTAATATCTCCGAAATGTGTGCCATTTAGAAGATATTCAAATTGGCTCTAGCGCATGACATCACTGCACATGAAATGATCTTTTGAATGCTGAAAGCATTTAATTCCTATAAATAGTTTGTTCCATTTTAGTTATATTGGACCCTGGCCATGTAGAAGAATGATGAAAGTTTAATTCTCCTTTTCCAATGCCAAAATAAACTTTTTTTGCACATAAATAAATACCCTCTGGTGACTTCGATGTTGATGATGTAGCTATATCATCTGCAAAGAAATAAATTATTCTGCTATTAAATGACATAAAAGGGTTGATTTGTTAACAAAAATTCACAATGCCATACATCATCTCAATCTGCAGGTTCATTCTTTCTGTGTCAATTTGAGAAATGCTCATTTTCTTAAGTTTATTTTCTCTTCTCAATGAATGTTCTTTTATTATGGCAGTAGTAAAATACCACATCATGGCCACTAGTTGTAGCTGAGGAAATACAGAAAATACACATGGCCTTTTTAACAAGAGAAACAATGTAACAATTGTAGGGAATACTAGAAGAAATTAGCAAATAAATGTTACCAATAGTGCTAATTCCCTTTAGTATTCTCTAAAATCCATGCATTGAACCTCTTATTAGAAACATGCATTTTTTTCTTATTCTCCTCAGCTGAATCAAGTGGCCATAATGCTGGGATCAGCAATAATTGGTGTCCGTATTGAAAGACTTTTCGTTCAGAATAGAAAACACATAGAGAACATTTATTTTAACCCCATAAAGTTTAAAAAGGGAAAACTTTATTAGAAGAAGAAAGCCTGAAGATATAGGACAAAAAACTGGCTTTTGACAAGGAAACTACGCACAGATTTGCGAAAGATTGTTTTTTGTGGGAAGATTTGTAAAAACTTTTGTGAAGAAATAAAACATGATCTTGACCACATTTGCCCTAGGTCTGAATGTGTCCTACCCATAGATATCTTTAAGATCTCCGAAATGTGTGCCATTTAGAAGATATTCAAATTGGCTCTAGCTGATGACATCACTGCACATGAAATGATCTTTTCAATGCAGAAAGCATTTAATTCCTATAAATAGTTTGTTCCATTTTAGTTATATTGGACCCTGGCCATGTAGAAGAATGATGAAAGTTTAATTCTCCTTGTCCAATGCCAAAATAAACTTTTTTTGCACATAAATAAATACCCTCTGGTGACTGCGATGTTGATGATGTATCTATATCATCTGCAAAGAAATAAATTATTCTGCTATTAAATGACATAAAAGGGTTGATTTGTTAACAAAAATTCACAATGCCATACATCATCTCAATCTGCAGGTTCATTCTTTCTGTGTCAATTTGAGAAATGCTCATTTTCTTAAGTTTATTTTCTCTTCTCAATGAATGTTCTTTTATTATGGCAGTAGTAAAATACCACATCATGGCCACTAGTTGTAGCTGAGGAAATACAGAAAATACACATGGCCTTTTTAACAAGAGAAACAATGTAACAATTGTAGGGAATACTAGAAGAAATTAGCAAATAAATGTTACCAATAGTGCTAATTCCCTTTAGTATTCTCTAAAATCCATGCATTGAACCTCTTATTAGAAACATGCATTTTTTTCTTATTCTCCTCAGCTGAATCAAGTGGCCATAATGCTGGGATCAGCAATAATTGGTGTCCGTATTGAAAGACTTTTCGTTCAGAATAGAAAACACATAGAGAACATTTATTTTAACCCCATAAAGTTTAAAAAGGGAAAACTTTATTAGAAGAAGAAAGCCTGAAGATATAGGACAAAAAACTGGCTTTTGACAAGGAAACTACGCACAGATTTGCGAAAGATTGTTTTTTGTGGGAAGATTTGTAAAAACTTTTGTGAAGAAATAAAACATGATCTTGACCACATTTGCCCTAGGTCTGAATGTGTCCTACCCATAGATATCTTTAAGATCTCCGAAATGTGTGCCATTTAGAAGATATTCAAATTGGCTCTAGCTGATGACATCACTGCACATGAAATGATCTTTTCAATGCAGAAAGCATTTAATTCCTATAAATAGTTTGTTCCATTTTAGTTATATTGGACCCTGGCCATGTAGAAGAATGATGAAAGTTTAATTCTCCTTGTCCAATGCCAAAATAAACTTTTTTTGCACATAAATAAATACCCTCTGGTGACTGCGATGTTGATGATGTATCTATATCATCTGCAAAGAAATAAATTATTCTGCTATTAAATGACATAAAAGGGTTGATTTGGTAACAAAAATTCACAATGCCATACATTATCTCAATCTGCAGGTTCATTCTTTCTGTGTCAATTTGAGAAATGCTCATTTTCTTAAGTTTATTTTCTCTTCTCAATGAATGTTCTTTTATTATGGCAGTAGTAAAATACCACATCAAGGCCACTAGTTGTAGCTGAGGAAATACAGAAAATACACATGGCCTTTTTAACAAGAGAAACAATGTAACAATTGTAGGGAATACTAGAAGAAATTAGCAAATAAATGTTACCAATAGTGCTAATTCCCTTTTAGTATTCTCTAAAATCCATGCATTGTACCTCTTATTAGAAACATGTATATTTTTCTTATTCTCCTCAGCTGAATCAAGTGGCCATAATGCTGGGATCAGCAATAATTGGTATCCGTATTGAAAGACTTTTCGTTCAGAAAAGAAAACACATAGAGAACATTTGTTTTAACCCCATAAAGTTTAAAAAGGGAAAACTTTATTAGAAGAGGAAAGCCTGAAGATATAGAACGAAAAACTCCTGGCTTTTGACAAGGAAACTACGTAAAGATTTGCTAAAGATTGTTTTTTGTGGGAAGATTTGTAAAAACTTTTGTGAAGAAATAAAACATGATCTTGACCACATTTGCCCTAGGTCTGAATGTGTTTTGGACATGTTGTGGTAGTTGTGTTCCTTTGTTTGAAAAGTGGAAAAAATTGCTTTGTTATCAAATGTCATAAAAGGTTCCAATTTTCAAAAACAACAAAAAATAAAAATAAGCTTTATTGGAAGAACAAGAAAGCAAGAAGTTACAACAACCAAACCTACTTTTGACAATGGATCTTTGGAGTTGAGTTTTTCTGAAAATTTTATATTTCTGGTACGTCTGAGTAAAACTTTACTATTAAGATTTTGGCACATGCACTTCTAAGTCTAAATGTGGTTTAGGGCTAAAGAAAACTTGTGTGTTGTGAAAGCCTCTGCATTATGTTGCAAATGATACAACATTGCTGATCGAACTTTTAATGTAAACGCTATTACTATGCCATGTAGCTGTAAGGACTCGCCCATTTGATAAGCTTGCAAGATAACTGTTCTTTATATTTTAAAGGTCAATAGCAATGCATGTAAAATGGTGAAGGTTAAGGGTAACCAGGGCATACTGTAAAGTTTTAATTGTATGTGTGGTAAAACCTACAGTATAATTGGTGGTGTTATTGCATTATTTCACCAAATAGCCATCTGGAATGGCTATTTGGTGAAATAACCTTACGAAAAGGTTTTTTTAAGGATCAAGAGATCAATTCTAAGTAACTAAAATAAAACTACAAAGATTTTATATACTTGTTTGTGTTAGAAAACTATAGTGGCACCTTCAAAATCCCATCAACAATGTTGTATTTTTTGTAGTTTGATATAGTCTAGGGGATGTTGTGCATCATTGTGCAGTTTAACCATGATTGTAAATTGGTAAATTCGGAATTATGTTAAAGTGCTAGTAAATTCATATTTGAAGTTTTTACCTACAGGTAAACTTACAGAAAGTGCTACCCATAGATATGGTTAATATCTCCGAAATGTGTGCCATTTAGAAGATATTCAAATTGGCTCTAGCGCATGACATCACTGCACATGAAATGATCTTTTGAATGCTGAAAGCATTTAATTCCTATAAATAGTTTGTTCCATTTTAGTTATATTGGACCCTGGCCATGTAGAAGAATGATGAAAGTTTAATTCTCCTTGTCCAATGCCAAAATAAACTTTTTTTGCACATAAATAAATACCCTCTGGTGACTTCGATGTTGATGATGTAGCTATATCATCTGCAAAGAAATAAATTATTCTGCTATTAAATGACATAAAAGGGTTGATTTGTTAACAAAAATTCACAATGCCATACATCATCTCAATCTGCAGGTTCATTCTTTCTGTGTCAATTTGAGAAATGCTCATTTTCTTAAGTTTATTTTCTCTTCTCAATGAATGTTCTTTTATTATGGCAGTAGTAAAATACCACATCATGGCCACTAGTTGTAGCTGAGGAAATACAGAAAATACACATGGCCTTTTTAACAAGAGAAACAATGTAACAATTGTAGGGAATACTAGAAGAAATTAGCAAATAAATGTTACCAATAGTGCTAATTCCCTTTAGTATTCTCTAAAATCCATGCATTGAACCTCTTATTAGAAACATGCATTTTTTTCTTATTCTCCTCAGCTGAATCAAGTGGCCATAATGCTGGGATCAGCAATAATTGGTGTCCGTATTGAAAGACTTTTCGTTCAGAATAGAAAACACATAGAGAACATTTATTTTAACCCCATAAAGTTTAAAAAGGGAAAACTTTATTAGAAGAAGAAAGCCTGAAGATATAGGACAAAAAACTGGCTTTTGACAAGGAAACTACGCACAGATTTGCGAAAGATTGTTTTTTGTGGGAAGATTTGTAAAAACTTTTGTGAAGAAATAAAACATGATCTTGACCACATTTGCCCTAGGTCTGAATGTGTCCTACCCATAGATATCTTTAAGATCTCCGAAATGTGTGCCATTTAGAAGATATTCAAATTGGCTCTAGCTGATGACATCACTGCACATGAAATGATCTTTTCAATGCAGAAAGCATTTAATTCCTATAAATAGTTTGTTCCATTTTAGTTATATTGGACCCTGGCCATGTAGAAGAATGATGAAAGTTTAATTCTCCTTGTCCAATGCCAAAATAAACTTTTTTTGCACATAAATAAATACCCTCTGGTGACTGCGATGTTGATGATGTATCTATATCATCTGCAAAGAAATAAATTATTCTGCTATTAAATGACATAAAAGGGTTGATTTGGTAACAAAAATTCACAATGCCATACATTATCTCAATCTGCAGGTTCATTCTTTCTGTGTCAATTTGAGAAATGCTCATTTTCTTAAGTTTATTTTCTCTTCTCAATGAATGTTCTTTTATTATGGCAGTAGTAAAATACCACATCAAGGCCACTAGTTGTAGCTGAGGAAATACAGAAAATACACATGGCCTTTTTAACAAGAGAAACAATGTAACAATTGTAGGGAATACTAGAAGAAATTAGCAAATAAATGTTACCAATAGTGCTAATTCCCTTTTAGTATTCTCTAAAATCCATGCATTGTACCTCTTATTAGAAACATGTATATTTTTCTTATTCTCCTCAGCTGAATCAAGTGGCCATAATGCTGGGATCAGCAATAATTGGTATCCGTATTGAAAGACTTTTCGTTCAGAAAAGAAAACACATAGAGAACATTTGTTTTAACCCCATAAAGTTTAAAAAGGGAAAACTTTATTAGAAGAGGAAAGCCTGAAGATATAGAACGAAAAACTCCTGGCTTTTGACAAGGAAACTACGTAAAGATTTGCTAAAGATTGTTTTTTGTGGGAAGATTTGTAAAAACTTTTGTGAAGAAATAAAACATGATCTTGACCACATTTGCCCTAGGTCTGAATGTGTTTTGGACATGTTGTGGTAGTTGTGTTCCTTTGTTTGAAAAGTGGAAAAAATTGCTTTGTTATCAAATGTCATAAAAGGTTCCAATTTTCAAAAACAACAAAAAATAAGAATAAGCTTTATTGGAAGAACAAGAAAGCAAGAAGTTACAACAACCAAACCTACTTTTGACAATGGATCTTTGGAGTTGAGTTTTTCTGAAAATTTTATATTTCTGGTACGTCTGAGTAAAACTTTACTATTAAGATTTTGGCACATGCACTTCTAAGTCTAAATGTGGTTTAGGGCTAAAGAAAACTTGTGTGTTGTGAAAGCCTCTGCATTATGTTGCAAATGATACAACATTGCTGATCGAACTTTTAATGTAAACGCTATTACTATGCCATGTAGCTGTAAGGACTCGCCCATTTGATAAGCTTGCAAGATAACTGTTCTTTATATTTTAAAGGTCAATAGCAATGCATGTAAAATGGTGAAGGTTAAGGGTAACCAGGGCATACTGTAAAGTTTTAATTGTATGTGTGGTAAAACCTACAGTATAATTGGTGGTGTTATTGCATTATTTCACCAAATAGCCATCTGGAATGGCTATTTGGTGAAATAACCTTACGAAAAGGTTTTTTTAAGGATCAAGAGATCAATTCTAAGTAACTAAAATAAAACTACAAAGATTTTATATACTTGTTTGTGTTAGAAAACTATAGTGGCACCTTCAAAATCCCATCAACAATGTTGTATTTTTTGTAGTTTGATATAGTCTAGGGGATGTTGTGCATCATTGTGCAGTTTAACCATGATTGTAAATTGGTAAATTCGGAATTATGTTAAAGTGCTAGTAAATTCATATTTGAAGTTTTTACCTACAGGTAAACTTACAGAAAGTGCTACCCATAGATATGGTTAATATCTCCGAAATGTGTGCCATTTAGAAGATATTCAAATTGGCTCTAGCGCATGACATCACTGCACATGAAATGATCTTTTGAATGCTGAAAGCATTTAATTCCTATAAATAGTTTGTTCCATTTTAGTTATATTGGACCCTGGCCATGTAGAAGAATGATGAAAGTTTAATTCTCCTTGTCCAATGCCAAAATAAACTTTTTTTGCACATAAATAAATACCCTCTGGTGACTTCGATGTTGATGATGTAGCTATATCATCTGCAAAGAAATAAATTATTCTGCTATTAAATGACATAAAAGGGTTGATTTGTTAACAAAAATTCACAATGCCATACATCATCTCAATCTGCAGGTTCATTCTTTCTGTGTCAATTTGAGAAATGCTCATTTTCTTAAGTTTATTTTCTCTTCTCAATGAATGTTCTTTTATTATGGCAGTAGTAAAATACCACATCATGGCCACTAGTTGTAGCTGAGGAAATACAGAAAATACACATGGCCTTTTTAACAAGAGAAACAATGTAACAATTGTAGGGAATACTAGAAGAAATTAGCAAATAAATGTTACCAATAGTGCTAATTCCCTTTAGTATTCTCTAAAATCCATGCATTGAACCTCTTATTAGAAACATGCATTTTTTTCTTATTCTCCTCAGCTGAATCAAGTGGCCATAATGCTGGGATCAGCAATAATTGGTGTCCGTATTGAAAGACTTTTCGTTCAGAATAGAAAACACATAGAGAACATTTATTTTAACCCCATAAAGTTTAAAAAGGGAAAACTTTATTAGAAGAAGAAAGCCTGAAGATATAGGACAAAAAACTGGCTTTTGACAAGGAAACTACGCACAGATTTGCGAAAGATTGTTTTTTGTGGGAAGATTTGTAAAAACTTTTGTGAAGAAATAAAACATGATCTTGACCACATTTGCCCTAGGTCTGAATGTGTCCTACCCATAGATATCTTTAAGATCTCCGAAATGTGTGCCATTTAGAAGATATTCAAATTGGCTCTAGCTGATGACATCACTGCACATGAAATGATCTTTTCAATGCAGAAAGCATTTAATTCCTATAAATAGTTTGTTCCATTTTAGTTATATTGGACCCTGGCCATGTAGAAGAATGATGAAAGTTTAATTCTCCTTGTCCAATGCCAAAATAAACTTTTTTTGCACATAAATAAATACCCTCTGGTGACTGCGATGTTGATGATGTATCTATATCATCTGCAAAGAAATAAATTATTCTGCTATTAAATGACATAAAAGGGTTGATTTGGTAACAAAAATTCACAATGCCATACATTATCTCAATCTGCAGGTTCATTCTTTCTGTGTCAATTTGAGAAATGCTCATTTTCTTAAGTTTATTTTCTCTTCTCAATGAATGTTCTTTTATTATGGCAGTAGTAAAATACCACATCAAGGCCACTAGTTGTAGCTGAGGAAATACAGAAAATACACATGGCCTTTTTAACAAGAGAAACAATGTAACAATTGTAGGGAATACTAGAAGAAATTAGCAAATAAATGTTACCAATAGTGCTAATTCCCTTTTAGTATTCTCTAAAATCCATGCATTGTACCTCTTATTAGAAACATGTATATTTTTCTTATTCTCCTCAGCTGAATCAAGTGGCCATAATGCTGGGATCAGCAATAATTGGTATTCGTATTGAAAGACTTTTCGTTCAGAAAAGAAAACACATAGAGAACATTTGTTTTAACCCCATAAAGTTTAAAAAGGGAAAACTTTATTAGAAGAGGAAAGCCTGAAGATATAGAACGAAAAACTCCTGGCTTTTGACAAGGAAACTACGTAAAGATTTGCTAAAGATTGTTTTTTGTGGGAAGATTTGTAAAAACTTTTGTGAAGAAATAAAACATGATCTTGACCACATTTGCCCTAGGTCTGAATGTGTTTTGGACATGTTGTGGTAGTTGTGTTCCTTTGTTTGAAAAGTGGAAAAAATTGCTTTGTTATCAAATGTCATAAAAGGTTCCAATTTTCAAAAACAACAAAAAATAAGAATAAGCTTTATTGGAAGAACAAGAAAGCAAGAAGTTACAACAACCAAACCTACTTTTGACAATGGATCTTTGGAGTTGAGTTTTTCTGAAAATTTTATATTTCTGGTACGTCTGAGTAAAACTTTACTATTAAGATTTTGGCACATGCACTTCTAAGTCTAAATGTGGTTTAGGGCTAAAGAAAACTTGTGTGTTGTGAAAGCCTCTGCATTATGTTGCAAATGATACAACATTGCTGATCGAACTTTTAATGTAAACGCTATTACTATGCCATGTAGCTGTAAGGACTCGCCCATTTGATAAGCTTGCAAGATAACTGTTCTTTATATTTTAAAGGTCAATAGCAATGCATGTAAAATGGTGAAGGTTAAGGGTAACCAGGGCATACTGTAAAGTTTTAATTGTATGTGTGGTAAAACCTACAGTATAATTGGTGGTGTTATTGCATTATTTCACCAAATAGCCATCTGGAATGGCTATTTGGTGAAATAACCTTACGAAAAGGTTTTTTTAAGGATCAAGAGATCAATTCTAAGTAACTAAAATAAAACTACAAAGATTTTATATACTTGTTTGTGTTAGAAAACTATAGTGGCACCTTCAAAATCCCATCAACAATGTTGTATTTTTTGTAGTTTGATATAGTCTAGGGGATGTTGTGCATCATTGTGCAGTTTAACCATGATTGTAAATTGGTAAATTCGGAATTATGTTAAAGTGCTAGTAAATTCATATTTGAAGTTTTTACCTACAGGTAAACTTACAGAAAGTGCTACCCATAGATATGGTTAATATCTCCGAAATGTGTGCCATTTAGAAGATATTCAAATTGGCTCTAGCGCATGACATCACTGCACATGAAATGATCTTTTGAATGCTGAAAGCATTTAATTCCTATAAATAGTTTGTTCCATTTTAGTTATATTGGACCCTGGCCATGTAGAAGAATGATGAAAGTTTAATTCTCCTTGTCCAATGCCAAAATAAACTTTTTTTGCACATAAATAAATACCCTCTGGTGACTTCGATGTTGATGATGTAGCTATATCATCTGCAAAGAAATAAATTATTCTGCTATTAAATGACATAAAAGGGTTGATTTGTTAACAAAAATTCACAATGCCATACATCATCTCAATCTGCAGGTTCATTCTTTCTGTGTCAATTTGAGAAATGCTCATTTTCTTAAGTTTATTTTCTCTTCTCAATGAATGTTCTTTTATTATGGCAGTAGTAAAATACCACATCATGGCCACTAGTTGTAGCTGAGGAAATACAGAAAATACACATGGCCTTTTTAACAAGAGAAACAATGTAACAATTGTAGGGAATACTAGAAGAAATTAGCAAATAAATGTTACCAATAGTGCTAATTCCCTTTAGTATTCTCTAAAATCCATGCATTGAACCTCTTATTAGAAACATGCATTTTTTTCTTATTCTCCTCAGCTGAATCAAGTGGCCATAATGCTGGGATCAGCAATAATTGGTGTCCGTATTGAAAGACTTTTCGTTCAGAATAGAAAACACATAGAGAACATTTATTTTAACCCCATAAAGTTTAAAAAGGGAAAACTTTATTAGAAGAAGAAAGCCTGAAGATATAGGACAAAAAACTGGCTTTTGACAAGGAAACTACGCACAGATTTGCGAAAGATTGTTTTTTGTGGGAAGATTTGTAAAAACTTTTGTGAAGAAATAAAACATGATCTTGACCACATTTGCCCTAGGTCTGAATGTGTCCTACCCATAGATATCTTTAAGATCTCCGAAATGTGTGCCATTTAGAAGATATTCAAATTGGCTCTAGCTGATGACATCACTGCACATGAAATGATCTTTTCAATGCAGAAAGCATTTAATTCCTATAAATAGTTTGTTCCATTTTAGTTATATTGGACCCTGGCCATGTAGAAGAATGATGAAAGTTTAATTCTCCTTGTCCAATGCCAAAATAAACTTTTTTTGCACATAAATAAATACCCTCTGGTGACTGCGATGTTGATGATGTATCTATATCATCTGCAAAGAAATAAATTATTCTGCTATTAAATGACATAAAAGGGTTGATTTGGTAACAAAAATTCACAATGCCATACATTATCTCAATCTGCAGGTTCATTCTTTCTGTGTCAATTTGAGAAATGCTCATTTTCTTAAGTTTATTTTCTCTTCTCAATGAATGTTCTTTTATTATGGCAGTAGTAAAATACCACATCATGGCCACTAGTTGTAGCTGAGGAAATACAGAAAATACACATGGCCTTTTTAACAAGAGAAACAATGTAACAATTGTAGAGAATACTAGAAGAAATTAGCAAATAAATGTTACCAATAGTGCTAATTCCCTTTTAGTATTCTCTAAAATCCATGCATTGTACCTCTTATTAGAAACATGTATATTTTTCTTATTCTCCTCAGCTGAATCAAGTGGCCATAATGCTGGGATCAGCAATAATTGGTATCCGTATTGAAAGACTTTTCGTTCAGAAAAGAAAACACATAGAGAACATTTGTTTTAACCCCATAAAGTTTAAAAAGGGAAAACTTTATTAGAAGAGGAAAGCCTGAAGATATAGAACGAAAAACTCCTGGCTTTTGACAAGGAAACTACGTAAAGATTTGCTAAAGATTGTTTTTTGTGGGAAGATTTGTAAAAACTTTTGTGAAGAAATAAAACATGATCTTGACCACATTTGCCCTAGGTCTGAATGTGTTTTGGACATGTTGTGGTAGTTGTGTTCCTTTGTTTGAAAAGTGGAAAAAATTGCTTTGTTATCAAATGTCATAAAAGGTTCCAATTTTCAAAAACAACAAAAAATAAGAATAAGCTTTATTGGAAGAACAAGAAAGCAAGAAGTTACAACAACCAAACCTACTTTTGACAATGGATCTTTGGAGTTGAGTTTTTCTGAAAATTTTATATTTCTGGTACGTCTGAGTAAAACTTTACTATTAAGATTTTGGCACATGCACTTCTAAGTCTAAATGTGGTTTAGGGCTAAAGAAAACTTGTGTGTTGTGAAAGCCTCTGCATTATGTTGCAAATGATACAACATTGCTGATCGAACTTTTAATGTAAACGCTATTACTATGCCATGTAGCTGTAAGGACTCGCCCATTTGATAAGCTTGCAAGATAACTGTTCTTTATATTTTAAAGGTCAATAGCAATGCATGTAAAATGGTGAAGGTTAAGGGTAACCAGGGCATACTGTAAAGTTTTAATTGTATGTGTGGTAAAACCTACAGTATAATTGGTGGTGTTATTGCATTATTTCACCAAATAGCCATCTGGAATGGCTATTTGGTGAAATAACCTTACGAAAAGGTTTTTTTAAGGATCAAGAGATCAATTCTAAGTAACTAAAATAAAACTACAAAGATTTTATATACTTGTTTGTGTTAGAAAACTATAGTGGCACCTTCAAAATCCCATCAACAATGTTGTATTTTTTGTAGTTTGATATAGTCTAGGGGATGTTGTGCATCATTGTGCAGTTTAACCATGATTGTAAATTGGTAAATTCGGAATTATGTTAAAGTGCTAGTAAATTCATATTTGAAGTTTTTACCTACAGGTAAACTTACAGAAAGTGCTACCCATAGATATGGTTAATATCTCCGAAATGTGTGCCATTTAGAAGATATTCAAATTGGCTCTAGCGCATGACATCACTGCACATGAAATGATCTTTTGAATGCTGAAAGCATTTAATTCCTATAAATAGTTTGTTCCATTTTAGTTATATTGGACCCTGGCCATGTAGAAGAATGATGAAAGTTTAATTCTCCTTGTCCAATGCCAAAATAAACTTTTTTTGCACATAAATAAATACCCTCTGGTGACTTCGATGTTGATGATGTAGCTATATCATCTGCAAAGAAATAAATTATTCTGCTATTAAATGACATAAAAGGGTTGATTTGTTAACAAAAATTCACAATGCCATACATCATCTCAATCTGCAGGTTCATTCTTTCTGTGTCAATTTGAGAAATGCTCATTTTCTTAAGTTTATTTTCTCTTCTCAATGAATGTTCTTTTATTATGGCAGTAGTAAAATACCACATCATGGCCACTAGTTGTAGCTGAGGAAATACAGAAAATACACATGGCCTTTTTAACAAGAGAAACAATGTAACAATTGTAGGGAATACTAGAAGAAATTAGCAAATAAATGTTACCAATAGTGCTAATTCCCTTTAGTATTCTCTAAAATCCATGCATTGAACCTCTTATTAGAAACATGCATTTTTTTCTTATTCTCCTCAGCTGAATCAAGTGGCCATAATGCTGGGATCAGCAATAATTGGTGTCCGTATTGAAAGACTTTTCGTTCAGAATAGAAAACACATAGAGAACATTTATTTTAACCCCATAAAGTTTAAAAAGGGAAAACTTTATTAGAAGAAGAAAGCCTGAAGATATAGGACAAAAAACTGGCTTTTGACAAGGAAACTACGCACAGATTTGCGAAAGATTGTTTTTTGTGGGAAGATTTGTAAAAACTTTTGTGAAGAAATAAAACATGATCTTGACCACATTTGCCCTAGGTCTGAATGTGTCCTACCCATAGATATCTTTAAGATCTCCGAAATGTGTGCCATTTAGAAGATATTCAAATTGGCTCTAGCTGATGACATCACTGCACATGAAATGATCTTTTCAATGCAGAAAGCATTTAATTCCTATAAATAGTTTGTTCCATTTTAGTTATATTGGACCCTGGCCATGTAGAAGAATGATGAAAGTTTAATTCTCCTTGTCCAATGCCAAAATAAACTTTTTTTGCACATAAATAAATACCCTCTGGTGACTGCGATGTTGATGATGTATCTATATCATCTGCAAAGAAATAAATTATTCTGCTATTAAATGACATAAAAGGGTTGATTTGGTAACAAAAATTCACAATGCCATACATTATCTCAATCTGCAGGTTCATTCTTTCTGTGTCAATTTGAGAAATGCTCATTTTCTTAAGTTTATTTTCTCTTCTCAATGAATGTTCTTTTATTATGGCAGTAGTAAAATACCACATCATGGCCACTAGTTGTAGCTGAGGAAATACAGAAAATACACATGGCCTTTTTAACAAGAGAAACAATGTAACAATTGTAGGGAATACTAGAAGAAATTAGCAAATAAATGTTACCAATAGTGCTAATTCCCTTTTAGTATTCTCTAAAATCCATGCATTGTACCTCTTATTAGAAACATGTATATTTTTCTTATTCTCCTCAGCTGAATCAAGTGGCCATAATGCTGGGATCAGCAATAATTGGTATCCGTATTGAAAGACTTTTCGTTCAGAAAAGAAAACACATAGAGAACATTTGTTTTAACCCCATAAAGTTTAAAAAGGGAAAACTTTATTAGAAGAGGAAAGCCTGAAGATATAGAACGAAAAACTCCTGGCTTTTGACAAGGAAACTACGTAAAGATTTGCTAAAGATTGTTTTTTGTGGGAAGATTTGTAAAAACTTTTGTGAAGAAATAAAACATGATCTTGACCACATTTGCCCTAGGTCTGAATGTGTTTTGGACATGTTGTGGTAGTTGTGTTCCTTTGTTTGAAAAGTGGAAAAAATTGCTTTGTTATCAAATGTCATAAAAGGTTCCAATTTTCAAAAACAACAAAAAATAAGAATAAGCTTTATTGGAAGAACAAGAAAGCAAGAAGTTACAACAACCAAACCTACTTTTGACAATGGATCTTTGGAGTTGAGTTTTTCTGAAAATTTTATATTTCTGGTACGTCTGAGTAAAACTTTACTATTAAGATTTTGGCACATGCACTTCTAAGTCTAAATGTGGTTTAGGGCTAAAGAAAACTTGTGTGTTGTGAAAGCCTCTGCATTATGTTGCAAATGATACAACATTGCTGATCGAACTTTTAATGTAAACGCTATTACTATGCCATGTAGCTGTAAGGACTCGCCCATTTGATAAGCTTGCAAGATAACTGTTCTTTATATTTTAAAGGTCAATAGCAATGCATGTAAAATGGTGAAGGTTAAGGGTAACCAGGGCATACTGTAAAGTTTTAATTGTATGTGTGGTAAAACCTACAGTATAATTGGTGGTGTTATTGCATTATTTCACCAAATAGCCATCTGGAATGGCTATTTGGTGAAATAACCTTACGAAAAGGTTTTTTTAAGGATCAAGAGATCAATTCTAAGTAACTAAAATAAAACTACAAAGATTTTATATACTTGTTTGTGTTAGAAAACTATAGTGGCACCTTCAAAATCCCATCAACAATGTTGTATTTTTTGTAGTTTGATATAGTCTAGGGGATGTTGTGCATCATTGTGCAGTTTAACCATGATTGTAAATTGGTAAATTCGGAATTATGTTAAAGTGCTAGTAAATTCATATTTGAAGTTTTTACCTACAGGTAAACTTACAGAAAGTGCTACCCATAGATATGGTTAATATCTCCGAAATGTGTGCCATTTAGAAGATATTCAAATTGGCTCTAGCGCATGACATCACTGCACATGAAATGATCTTTTGAATGCTGAAAGCATTTAATTCCTATAAATAGTTTGTTCCATTTTAGTTATATTGGACCCTGGCCATGTAGAAGAATGATGAAAGTTTAATTCTCCTTGTCCAATGCCAAAATAAACTTTTTTTGCACATAAATAAATACCCTCTGGTGACTTCGATGTTGATGATGTAGCTATATCATCTGCAAAGAAATAAATTATTCTGCTATTAAATGACATAAAAGGGTTGATTTGTTAACAAAAATTCACAATGCCATACATCATCTCAATCTGCAGGTTCATTCTTTCTGTGTCAATTTGAGAAATGCTCATTTTCTTAAGTTTATTTTCTCTTCTCAATGAATGTTCTTTTACTATGGCAGTAGTAAAATACCACATCATGGCCACTAGTTGTAGCTGAGGAAATACAGAAAATACACATGGCCTTTTTAACAAGAGAAACAATGTAACAATTGTAGGGAATACTAGAAGAAATTAGCAAATAAATGTTACCAATAGTGCTAATTCCCTTTAGTATTCTCTAAAATCCATGCATTGAACCTCTTATTAGAAACATGCATTTTTTTCTTATTCTCCTCAGCTGAATCAAGTGGCCATAATGCTGGGATCAGCAATAATTGGTGTCCGTATTGAAAGACTTTTCGTTCAGAATAGAAAACACATAGAGAACATTTATTTTAACCCCATAAAGTTTAAAAAGGGAAAACTTTATTAGAAGAAGAAAGCCTGAAGATATAGGACAAAAAACTGGCTTTTGACAAGGAAACTACGCACAGATTTGCGAAAGATTGTTTTTTGTGGGAAGATTTGTAAAAACTTTTGTGAAGAAATAAAACATGATCTTGACCACATTTGCCCTAGGTCTGAATGTGTCCTACCCATAGATATCTTTAAGATCTCCGAAATGTGTGCCATTTAGAAGATATTCAAATTGGCTCTAGCTGATGACATCACTGCACATGAAATGATCTTTTCAATGCAGAAAGCATTTAATTCCTATAAATAGTTTGTTCCATTTTAGTTATATTGGACCCTGGCCATGTAGAAGAATGATGAAAGTTTAATTCTCCTTGTCCAATGCCAAAATAAACTTTTTTTGCACATAAATAAATACCCTCTGGTGACTGCGATGTTGATGATGTATCTATATCATCTGCAAAGAAATAAATTATTCTGCTATTAAATGACATAAAAGGGTTGATTTGGTAACAAAAATTCACAATGCCATACATTATCTCAATCTGCAGGTTCATTCTTTCTGTGTCAATTTGAGAAATGCTCATTTTCTTAAGTTTATTTTCTCTTCTCAATGAATATTCTTTTATTATGGCAGTAGTAAAATACCACATCATGGCCACTAGTTGTAGCTGAGGAAATACAGAAAATACACATGGCCTTTTTAACAAGAGAAACAATGTAACAATTGTAGAGAATACTAGAAGAAATTAGCAAATAAATGTTACCAATAGTGCTAATTCCCTTTTAGTATTCTCTAAAATCCATGCATTGTACCTCTTATTAGAAACATGTATATTTTTCTTATTCTCCTCAGCTGAATCAAGTGGCCATAATGCTGGGATCAGCAATAATTGGTATCCGTATTGAAAGACTTTTCGTTCAGAAAAGAAAACACATAGAGAACATTTGTTTTAACCCCATAAAGTTTAAAAAGGGAAAACTTTATTAGAAGAGGAAAGCCTGAAGATATAGAACGAAAAACTCCTGGCTTTTGACAAGGAAACTACGTAAAGATTTGCTAAAGATTGTTTTTTGTGGGAAGATTTGTAAAAACTTTTGTGAAGAAATAAAACATGATCTTGACCACATTTGCCCTAGGTCTGAATGTGTTTTGGACATGTTGTGGTAGTTGTGTTCCTTTGTTTGAAAAGTGGAAAAAATTGCTTTGTTATCAAATGTCATAAAAGGTTCCAATTTTCAAAAACAACAAAAAATAAGAATAAGCTTTATTGGAAGAACAAGAAAGCAAGAAGTTACAACAACCAAACCTACTTTTGACAATGGATCTTTGGAGTTGAGTTTTTCTGAAAATTTTATATTTCTGGTACGTCTGAGTAAAACTTTACTATTAAGATTTTGGCACATGCACTTCTAAGTCTAAATGTGGTTTAGGGCTAAAGAAAACTTGTGTGTTGTGAAAGCCTCTGCATTATGTTGCAAATGATACAACATTGCTGATCGAACTTTTAATGTAAACGCTATTACTATGCCATGTAGCTGTAAGGACTCGCCCATTTGATAAGCTTGCAAGATAACTGTTCTTTATATTTTAAAGGTCAATAGCAATGCATGTAAAATGGTGAAGGTTAAGGGTAACCAGGGCATACTGTAAAGTTTTAATTGTATGTGTGGTAAAACCTACAGTATAATTGGTGGTGTTATTGCATTATTTCACCAAATAGCCATCTGGAATGGCTATTTGGTGAAATAACCTTACGAAAAGGTTTTTTTAAGGATCAAGAGATCAATTCTAAGTAACTAAAATAAAACTACAAAGATTTTATATACTTGTTTGTGTTAGAAAACTATAGTGGCACCTTCAAAATCCCATCAACAATGTTGTATTTTTTGTAGTTTGATATAGTCTAGGGGATGTTGTGCATCATTGTGCAGTTTAACCATGATTGTAAATTGGTAAATTCGGAATTATGTTAAAGTGCTAGTAAATTCATATTTGAAGTTTTTACCTACAGGTAAACTTACAGAAAGTGCTACCCATAGATATGGTTAATATCTCCGAAATGTGTGCCATTTAGAAGATATTCAAATTGGCTCTAGCGCATGACATCACTGCACATGAAATGATCTTTTGAATGCTGAAAGCATTTAATTCCTATAAATAGTTTGTTCCATTTTAGTTATATTGGACCCTGGCCATGTAGAAGAATGATGAAAGTTTAATTCTCCTTGTCCAATGCCAAAATAAACTTTTTTTGCACATAAATAAATACCCTCTGGTGACTTCGATGTTGATGATGTAGCTATATCATCTGCAAAGAAATAAATTATTCTGCTATTAAATGACATAAAAGGGTTGATTTGTTAACAAAAATTCACAATGCCATACATCATCTCAATCTGCAGGTTCATTCTTTCTGTGTCAATTTGAGAAATGCTCATTTTCTTAAGTTTATTTTCTCTTCTCAATGAATGTTCTTTTATTATGGCAGTAGTAAAATACCACATCATGGCCACTAGTTGTAGCTGAGGAAATACAGAAAATACACATGGCCTTTTTAACAAGAGAAACAATGTAACAATTGTAGGGAATACTAGAAGAAATTAGCAAATAAATGTTACCAATAGTGCTAATTCCCTTTAGTATTCTCTAAAATCCATGCATTGAACCTCTTATTAGAAACATGCATTTTTTTCTTATTCTCCTCAGCTGAATCAAGTGGCCATAATGCTGGGATCAGCAATAATTGGTGTCCGTATTGAAAGACTTTTCGTTCAGAATAGAAAACACATAGAGAACATTTATTTTAACCCCATAAAGTTTAAAAAGGGAAAACTTTATTAGAAGAAGAAAGCCTGAAGATATAGGACAAAAAACTGGCTTTTGACAAGGAAACTACGCACAGATTTGCGAAAGATTGTTTTTTGTGGGAAGATTTGTAAAAACTTTTGTGAAGAAATAAAACATGATCTTGACCACATTTGCCCTAGGTCTGAATGTGTCCTACCCATAGATATCTTTAAGATCTCCGAAATGTGTGCCATTTAGAAGATATTCAAATTGGCTCTAGCTGATGACATCACTGCACATGAAATGATCTTTTCAATGCAGAAAGCATTTAATTCCTATAAATAGTTTGTTCCATTTTAGTTATATTGGACCCTGGCCATGTAGAAGAATGATGAAAGTTTAATTCTCCTTGTCCAATGCCAAAATAAACTTTTTTTGCACATAAATAAATACCCTCTGGTGACTGCGATGTTGATGATGTATCTATATCATCTGCAAAGAAATAAATTATTCTGCTATTAAATGACATAAAAGGGTTGATTTGGTAACAAAAATTCACAATGCCATACATTATCTCAATCTGCAGGTTCATTCTTTCTGTGTCAATTTGAGAAATGCTCATTTTCTTAAGTTTATTTTCTCTTCTCAATGAATGTTCTTTTATTATGGCAGTAGTAAAATACCACATCATGGCCACTAGTTGTAGCTGAGGAAATACAGAAAATACACATGGCCTTTTTAACAAGAGAAACAATGTAACAATTGTAGGGAATACTAGAAGAAATTAGCAAATAAATGTTACCAATAGTGCTAATTCCCTTTTAGTATTCTCTAAAATCCATGCATTGTACCTCTTATTAGAAACATGTATATTTTTCTTATTCTCCTCAGCTGAATCAAGTGGCCATAATGCTGGGATCAGCAATAATTGGTATCCGTATTGAAAGACTTTTCGTTCAGAAAAGAAAACACATAGAGAACATTTGTTTTAACCCCATAAAGTTTAAAAAGGGAAAACTTTATTAGAAGAGGAAAGCCTGAAGATATAGAACGAAAAACTCCTGGCTTTTGACAAGGAAACTACGTAAAGATTTGCTAAAGATTGTTTTTTGTGGGAAGATTTGTAAAAACTTTTGTGAAGAAATAAAACATGATCTTGACCACATTTGCCCTAGGTCTGAATGTGTTTTGGACATGTTGTGGTAGTTGTGTTCCTTTGTTTGAAAAGTGGAAAAAATTGCTTTGTTATCAAATGTCATAAAAGGTTCCAATTTTCAAAAACAACAAAAAATAAGAATAAGCTTTATTGGAAGAACAAGAAAGCAAGAAGTTACAACAACCAAACCTACTTTTGACAATGGATCTTTGGAGTTGAGTTTTTCTGAAAATTTTATATTTCTGGTACGTCTGAGTAAAACTTTACTATTAAGATTTTGGCACATGCACTTCTAAGTCTAAATGTGGTTTAGGGCTAAAGAAAACTTGTGTGTTGTGAAAGCCTCTGCATTATGTTGCAAATGATACAACATTGCTGATCGAACTTTTAATGTAAACGCTATTACTATGCCATGTAGCTGTAAGGACTCGCCCATTTGATAAGCTTGCAAGATAACTGTTCTTTATATTTTAAAGGTCAATAGCAATGCATGTAAAATGGTGAAGGTTAAGGGTAACCAGGGCATACTGTAAAGTTTTAATTGTATGTGTGGTAAAACCTACAGTATAATTGGTGGTGTTATTGCATTATTTCACCAAATAGCCATCTGGAATGGCTATTTGGTGAAATAACCTTACGAAAAGGTTTTTTTAAGGATCAAGAGATCAATTCTAAGTAACTAAAATAAAACTACAAAGATTTTATATACTTGTTTGTGTTAGAAAACTATAGTGGCACCTTCAAAATCCCATCAACAATGTTGTATTTTTTGTAGTTTGATATAGTCTAGGGGATGTTGTGCATCATTGTGCAGTTTAACCATGATTGTAAATTGGTAAATTCGGAATTATGTTAAAGTGCTAGTAAATTCATATTTGAAGTTTTTACCTACAGGTAAACTTACAGAAAGTGCTACCCATAGATATGGTTAATATCTCCGAAATGTGTGCCATTTAGAAGATATTCAAATTGGCTCTAGCGCATGACATCACTGCACATGAAATGATCTTTTGAATGCTGAAAGCATTTAATTCCTATAAATAGTTTGTTCCATTTTAGTTATATTGGACCCTGGCCATGTAGAAGAATGATGAAAGTTTAATTCTCCTTGTCCAATGCCAAAATAAACTTTTTTTGCACATAAATAAATACCCTCTGGTGACTTCGATGTTGATGATGTAGCTATATCATCTGCAAAGAAATAAATTATTCTGCTATTAAATGACATAAAAGGGTTGATTTGTTAACAAAAATTCACAATGCCATACATCATCTCAATCTGCAGGTTCATTCTTTCTGTGTCAATTTGAGAAATGCTCATTTTCTTAAGTTTATTTTCTCTTCTCAATGAATGTTCTTTTACTATGGCAGTAGTAAAATACCACATCATGGCCACTAGTTGTAGCTGAGGAAATACAGAAAATACACATGGCCTTTTTAACAAGAGAAACAATGTAACAATTGTAGGGAATACTAGAAGAAATTAGCAAATAAATGTTACCAATAGTGCTAATTCCCTTTAGTATTCTCTAAAATCCATGCATTGAACCTCTTATTAGAAACATGCATTTTTTTCTTATTCTCCTCAGCTGAATCAAGTGGCCATAATGCTGGGATCAGCAATAATTGGTGTCCGTATTGAAAGACTTTTCGTTCAGAATAGAAAACACATAGAGAACATTTATTTTAACCCCATAAAGTTTAAAAAGGGAAAACTTTATTAGAAGAAGAAAGCCTGAAGATATAGGACAAAAAACTGGCTTTTGACAAGGAAACTACGCACAGATTTGCGAAAGATTGTTTTTTGTGGGAAGATTTGTAAAAACTTTTGTGAAGAAATAAAACATGATCTTGACCACATTTGCCCTAGGTCTGAATGTGTCCTACCCATAGATATCTTTAAGATCTCCGAAATGTGTGCCATTTAGAAGATATTCAAATTGGCTCTAGCTGATGACATCACTGCACATGAAATGATCTTTTCAATGCAGAAAGCATTTAATTCCTATAAATAGTTTGTTCCATTTTAGTTATATTGGACCCTGGCCATGTAGAAGAATGATGAAAGTTTAATTCTCCTTGTCCAATGCCAAAATAAACTTTTTTTGCACATAAATAAATACCCTCTGGTGACTGCGATGTTGATGATGTATCTATATCATCTGCAAAGAAATAAATTATTCTGCTATTAAATGACATAAAAGGGTTGATTTGGTAACAAAAATTCACAATGCCATACATTATCTCAATCTGCAGGTTCATTCTTTCTGTGTCAATTTGAGAAATGCTCATTTTCTTAAGTTTATTTTCTCTTCTCAATGAATGTTCTTTTATTATGGCAGTAGTAAAATACCACATCATGGCCACTAGTTGTAGCTGAGGAAATACAGAAAATACACATGGCCTTTTTAACAAGAGAAACAATGTAACAATTGTAGGGAATACTAGAAGAAATTAGCAAATAAATGTTACCAATAGTGCTAATTCCCTTTAGTATTCTCTAAAATCCATGCATTGAACCTCTTATTAGAAACATGCATTTTTTTCTTATTCTCCTCAGCTGAATCAAGTGGCCATAATGCTGGGATCAGCAATAATTGGTGTCCGTATTGAAAGACTTTTCGTTCAGAATAGAAAACACATAGAGAACATTTATTTTAACCCCATAAAGTTTAAAAAGGGAAAACTTTATTAGAAGAAGAAAGCCTGAAGATATAGGACAAAAAACTGGCTTTTGACAAGGAAACTACGCACAGATTTGCGAAAGATTGTTTTTTGTGGGAAGATTTGTAAAAACTTTTGTGAAGAAATAAAACATGATCTTGACCACATTTGCCCTAGGTCTGAATGTGTCCTACCCATAGATATCTTTAAGATCTCCGAAATGTGTGCCATTTAGAAGATATTCAAATTGGCTCTAGCTGATGACATCACTGCACATGAAATGATCTTTTCAATGCAGAAAGCATTTAATTCCTATAAATAGTTTGTTCCATTTTAGTTATATTGGACCCTGGCCATGTAGAAGAATGATGAAAGTTTAATTCTCCTTGTCCAATGCCAAAATAAACTTTTTTTGCACATAAATAAATACCCTCTGGTGACTGCGATGTTGATGATGTATCTATATCATCTGCAAAGAAATAAATTATTCTGCTATTAAATGACATAAAAGGGTTGATTTGGTAACAAAAATTCACAATGCCATACATTATCTCAATCTGCAGGTTCATTCTTTCTGTGTCAATTTGAGAAATGCTCATTTTCTTAAGTTTATTTTCTCTTCTCAATGAATGTTCTTTTATTATGGCAGTAGTAAAATACCACATCAAGGCCACTAGTTGTAGCTGAGGAAATACAGAAAATACACATGGCCTTTTTAACAAGAGAAACAATGTAACAATTGTAGGGAATACTAGAAGAAATTAGCAAATAAATGTTACCAATAGTGCTAATTCCCTTTTAGTATTCTCTAAAATCCATGCATTGTACCTCTTATTAGAAACATGTATATTTTTCTTATTCTCCTCAGCTGAATCAAGTGGCCATAATGCTGGGATCAGCAATAATTGGTATCCGTATTGAAAGACTTTTCGTTCAGAAAAGAAAACACATAGAGAACATTTGTTTTAACCCCATAAAGTTTAAAAAGGGAAAACTTTATTAGAAGAGGAAAGCCTGAAGATATAGAACGAAAAACTCCTGGCTTTTGACAAGGAAACTACGTAAAGATTTGCTAAAGATTGTTTTTTGTGGGAAGATTTGTAAAAACTTTTGTGAAGAAATAAAACATGATCTTGACCACATTTGCCCTAGGTCTGAATGTGTTTTGGACATGTTGTGGTAGTTGTGTTCCTTTGTTTGAAAAGTGGAAAAAATTGCTTTGTTATCAAATGTCATAAAAGGTTCCAATTTTCAAAAACAACAAAAAATAAGAATAAGCTTTATTGGAAGAACAAGAAAGCAAGAAGTTACAACAACCAAACCTACTTTTGACAATGGATCTTTGGAGTTGAGTTTTTCTGAAAATTTTATATTTCTGGTACGTCTGAGTAAAACTTTACTATTAAGATTTTGGCACATGCACTTCTAAGTCTAAATGTGGTTTAGGGCTAAAGAAAACTTGTGTGTTGTGAAAGCCTCTGCATTATGTTGCAAATGATACAACATTGCTGATCGAACTTTTAATGTAAACGCTATTACTATGCCATGTAGCTGTAAGGACTCGCCCATTTGATAAGCTTGCAAGATAACTGTTCTTTATATTTTAAAGGTCAATAGCAATGCATGTAAAATGGTGAAGGTTAAGGGTAACCAGGGCATACTGTAAAGTTTTAATTGTATGTGTGGTAAAACCTACAGTATAATTGGTGGTGTTATTGCATTATTTCACCAAATAGCCATCTGGAATGGCTATTTGGTGAAATAACCTTACGAAAAGGTTTTTTTAAGGATCAAGAGATCAATTCTAAGTAACTAAAATAAAACTACAAAGATTTTATATACTTGTTTGTGTTAGAAAACTATAGTGGCACCTTCAAAATCCCATCAACAATGTTGTATTTTTTGTAGTTTGATATAGTCTAGGGGATGTTGTGCATCATTGTGCAGTTTAACCATGATTGTAAATTGGTAAATTCGGAATTATGTTAAAGTGCTAGTAAATTCATATTTGAAGTTTTTACCTACAGGTAAACTTACAGAAAGTGCTACCCATAGATATGGTTAATATCTCCGAAATGTGTGCCATTTAGAAGATATTCAAATTGGCTCTAGCGCATGACATCACTGCACATGAAATGATCTTTTGAATGCTGAAAGCATTTAATTCCTATAAATAGTTTGTTCCATTTTAGTTATATTGGACCCTGGCCATGTAGAAGAATGATGAAAGTTTAATTCTCCTTGTCCAATGCCAAAATAAACTTTTTTTGCACATAAATAAATACCCTCTGGTGACTTCGATGTTGATGATGTAGCTATATCATCTGCAAAGAAATAAATTATTCTGCTATTAAATGACATAAAAGGGTTGATTTGTTAACAAAAATTCACAATGCCATACATCATCTCAATCTGCAGGTTCATTCTTTCTGTGTCAATTTGAGAAATGCTCATTTTCTTAAGTTTATTTTCTCTTCTCAATGAATGTTCTTTTATTATGGCAGTAGTAAAATACCACATCATGGCCACTAGTTGTAGCTGAGGAAATACAGAAAATACACATGGCCTTTTTAACAAGAGAAACAATGTAACAATTGTAGGGAATACTAGAAGAAATTAGCAAATAAATGTTACCAATAGTGCTAATTCCCTTTAGTATTCTCTAAAATCCATGCATTGAACCTCTTATTAGAAACATGCATTTTTTTCTTATTCTCCTCAGCTGAATCAAGTGGCCATAATGCTGGGATCAGCAATAATTGGTGTCCGTATTGAAAGACTTTTCGTTCAGAATAGAAAACACATAGAGAACATTTATTTTAACCCCATAAAGTTTAAAAAGGGAAAACTTTATTAGAAGAAGAAAGCCTGAAGATATAGGACAAAAAACTGGCTTTTGACAAGGAAACTACGCACAGATTTGCGAAAGATTGTTTTTTGTGGGAAGATTTGTAAAAACTTTTGTGAAGAAATAAAACATGATCTTGACCACATTTGCCCTAGGTCTGAATGTGTACTACCCATAGATATCTTTAAGATCTCCGAAATGTGTGCCATTTAGAAGATATTCAAATTGGCTCTAGCTGATGACATCACTGCACATGAAATGATCTTTTCAATGCAGAAAGCATTTAATTCCTATAAATAGTTTGTTCCATTTTAGTTATATTGGACCCTGGCCATGTAGAAGAATGATGAAAGTTTAATTCTCCTTGTCCAATGCCAAAATAAACTTTTTTTGCACATAAATAAATACCCTCTGGTGACTGCGATGTTGATGATGTATCTATATCATCTGCAAAGAAATAAATTATTCTGCTATTAAATGACATAAAAGGGTTGATTTGGTAACAAAAATTCACAATGCCATACATTATCTCAATCTGCAGGTTCATTCTTTCTGTGTCAATTTGAGAAATGCTCATTTTCTTAAGTTTATTTTCTCTTCTCAATGAATGTTCTTTTATTATGGCAGTAGTAAAATACCACATCATGGCCACTAGTTGTAGCTGAGGAAATACAGAAAATACACATGGCCTTTTTAACAAGAGAAACAATGTAACAATTGTAGGGAATACTAGAAGAAATTAGCAAATAAATGTTACCAATAGTGCTAATTCCCTTTAGTATTCTCTAAAATCCATGCATTGAACCTCTTATTAGAAACATGCATTTTTTTCTTATTCTCCTCAGCTGAATCAAGTGGCCATAATGCTGGGATCAGCAATAATTGGTGTCCGTATTGAAAGACTTTTCGTTCAGAATAGAAAACACATAGAGAACATTTATTTTAACCCCATAAAGTTTAAAAAGGGAAAACTTTATTAGAAGAAGAAAGCCTGAAGATATAGGACAAAAAACTGGCTTTTGACAAGGAAACTACGCACAGATTTGCGAAAGATTGTTTTTTGTGGGAAGATTTGTAAAAACTTTTGTGAAGAAATAAAACATGATCTTGACCACATTTGCCCTAGGTCTGAATGTGTCCTACCCATAGATATCTTTAAGATCTCCGAAATGTGTGCCATTTAGAAGATATTCAAATTGGCTCTAGCTGATGACATCACTGCACATGAAATGATCTTTTCAATGCAGAAAGCATTTAATTCCTATAAATAGTTTGTTCCATTTTAGTTATATTGGACCCTGGCCATGTAGAAGAATGATGAAAGTTTAATTCTCCTTGTCCAATGCCAAAATAAACTTTTTTTGCACATAAATAAATACCCTCTGGTGACTGCGATGTTGATGATGTATCTATATCATCTGCAAAGAAATAAATTATTCTGCTATTAAATGACATAAAAGGGTTGATTTGGTAACAAAAATTCACAATGCCATACATTATCTCAATCTGCAGGTTCATTCTTTCTGTGTCAATTTGAGAAATGCTCATTTTCTTAAGTTTATTTTCTCTTCTCAATGAATGTTCTTTTATTATGGCAGTAGTAAAATACCACATCAAGGCCACTAGTTGTAGCTGAGGAAATACAGAAAATACACATGGCCTTTTTAACAAGAGAAACAATGTAACAATTGTAGGGAATACTAGAAGAAATTAGCAAATAAATGTTACCAATAGTGCTAATTCCCTTTTAGTATTCTCTAAAATCCATGCATTGTACCTCTTATTAGAAACATGTATATTTTTCTTATTCTCCTCAGCTGAATCAAGTGGCCATAATGCTGGGATCAGCAATAATTGGTATCCGTATTGAAAGACTTTTCGTTCAGAAAAGAAAACACATAGAGAACATTTGTTTTAACCCCATAAAGTTTAAAAAGGGAAAACTTTATTAGAAGAGGAAAGCCTGAAGATATAGAACGAAAAACTCCTGGCTTTTGACAAGGAAACTACGTAAAGATTTGCTAAAGATTGTTTTTTGTGGGAAGATTTGTAAAAACTTTTGTGAAGAAATAAAACATGATCTTGACCACATTTGCCCTAGGTCTGAATGTGTTTTGGACATGTTGTGGTAGTTGTGTTCCTTTGTTTGAAAAGTGGAAAAAATTGCTTTGTTATCAAATGTCATAAAAGGTTCCAATTTTCAAAAACAACAAAAAATAAGAATAAGCTTTATTGGAAGAACAAGAAAGCAAGAAGTTACAACAACCAAACCTACTTTTGACAATGGATCTTTGGAGTTGAGTTTTTCTGAAAATTTTATATTTCTGGTACGTCTGAGTAAAACTTTACTATTAAGATTTTGGCACATGCACTTCTAAGTCTAAATGTGGTTTAGGGCTAAAGAAAACTTGTGTGTTGTGAAAGCCTCTGCATTATGTTGCAAATGATACAACATTGCTGATCGAACTTTTAATGTAAACGCTATTACTAAGCCATGTAGCTGTAAGGACTCGCCCATTTGATAAGCTT
The DNA here is from genome assembly GCF_042186555.1 of Aquarana catesbeiana. Lineage (NCBI taxonomy): Eukaryota > Metazoa > Chordata > Amphibia > Anura > Ranidae > Aquarana > Aquarana catesbeiana. The sequence goes on from NC_133326.1 coordinate 193,085,584, forward strand.
GCAAGATAACTGTTCTTTATATTTTAAAGGTCAATAGCAATGCATGTAAAATGGTGAAGGTTAAGGGTAACCAGGGCATACTGTAAAGTTTTAATTGTATGTGTGGTAAAACCTACAGTATAATTGGTGGTGTTATTGCATTATTTCACCAAATAGCCATCTGGAATGGCTATTTGGTGAAATAACCTTACGAAAAGGTTTTTTTAAGGATCAAGAGATCAATTCTAAGTAACTAAAATAAAACTACAAAGATTTTATATACTTGTTTGTGTTAGAAAACTATAGTGGCACCTTCAAAATCCCATCAACAATGTTGTATTTTTTGTAGTTTGATATAGTCTAGGGGATGTTGTGCATCATTGTGCAGTTTAACCATGATTGTAAATTGGTAAATTCGGAATTATGTTAAAGTGCTAGTAAATTCATATTTGAAGTTTTTACCTACAGGTAAACTTACAGAAAGTGCTACCCATAGATATGGTTAATATCTCCGAAATGTGTGCCATTTAGAAGATATTCAAATTGGCTCTAGCGCATGACATCACTGCACATGAAATGATCTTTTGAATGCTGAAAGCATTTAATTCCTATAAATAGTTTGTTCCATTTTAGTTATATTGGACCCTGGCCATGTAGAAGAATGATGAAAGTTTAATTCTCCTTGTCCAATGCCAAAATAAACTTTTTTTGCACATAAATAAATACCCTCTGGTGACTTCGATGTTGATGATGTAGCTATATCATCTGCAAAGAAATAAATTATTCTGCTATTAAATGACATAAAAGGGTTGATTTGTTAACAAAAATTCACAATGCCATACATCATCTCAATCTGCAGGTTCATTCTTTCTGTGTCAATTTGAGAAATGCTCATTTTCTTAAGTTTATTTTCTCTTCTCAATGAATGTTCTTTTATTATGGCAGTAGTAAAATACCACATCATGGCCACTAGTTGTAGCTGAGGAAATACAGAAAATACACATGGCCTTTTTAACAAGAGAAACAATGTAACAATTGTAGGGAATACTAGAAGAAATTAGCAAATAAATGTTACCAATAGTGCTAATTCCCTTTAGTATTCTCTAAAATCCATGCATTGAACCTCTTATTAGAAACATGCATTTTTTTCTTATTCTCCTCAGCTGAATCAAGTGGCCATAATGCTGGGATCAGCAATAATTGGTGTCCGTATTGAAAGACTTTTCGTTCAGAATAGAAAACACATAGAGAACATTTATTTTAACCCCATAAAGTTTAAAAAGGGAAAACTTTATTAGAAGAAGAAAGCCTGAAGATATAGGACAAAAAACTGGCTTTTGACAAGGAAACTACGCACAGATTTGCGAAAGATTGTTTTTTGTGGGAAGATTTGTAAAAACTTTTGTGAAGAAATAAAACATGATCTTGACCACATTTGCCCTAGGTCTGAATGTGTCCTACCCATAGATATCTTTAAGATCTCCGAAATGTGTGCCATTTAGAAGATATTCAAATTGGCTCTAGCTGATGACATCACTGCACATGAAATGATCTTTTCAATGCAGAAAGCATTTAATTCCTATAAATAGTTTGTTCCATTTTAGTTATATTGGACCCTGGCCATGTAGAAGAATGATGAAAGTTTAATTCTCCTTGTCCAATGCCAAAATAAACTTTTTTTGCACATAAATAAATACCCTCTGGTGACTGCGATGTTGATGATGTATCTATATCATCTGCAAAGAAATAAATTATTCTGCTATTAAATGACATAAAAGGGTTGATTTGGTAACAAAAATTCACAATGCCATACATTATCTCAATCTGCAGGTTCATTCTTTCTGTGTCAATTTGAGAAATGCTCATTTTCTTAAGTTTATTTTCTCTTCTCAATGAATGTTCTTTTATTATGGCAGTAGTAAAATACCACATCATGGCCACTAGTTGTAGCTGAGGAAATACAGAAAATACACATGGCCTTTTTAACAAGAGAAACAATGTAACAATTGTAGGGAATACTAGAAGAAATTAGCAAATAAATGTTACCAATAGTGCTAATTCCCTTTTAGTATTCTCTAAAATCCATGCATTGTACCTCTTATTAGAAACATGTATATTTTTCTTATTCTCCTCAGCTGAATCAAGTGGCCATAATGCTGGGATCAGCAATAATTGGTATCCGTATTGAAAGACTTTTCGTTCAGAAAAGAAAACACATAGAGAACATTTGTTTTAACCCCATAAAGTTTAAAAAGGGAAAACTTTATTAGAAGAGGAAAGCCTGAAGATATAGAACGAAAAACTCCTGGCTTTTGACAAGGAAACTACGTAAAGATTTGCTAAAGATTGTTTTTTGTGGGAAGATTTGTAAAAACTTTTGTGAAGAAATAAAACATGATCTTGACCACATTTGCCCTAGGTCTGAATGTGTTTTGGACATGTTGTGGTAGTTGTGTTCCTTTGTTTGAAAAGTGGAAAAAATTGCTTTGTTATCAAATGTCATAAAAGGTTCCAATTTTCAAAAACAACAAAAAATAAGAATAAGCTTTATTGGAAGAACAAGAAAGCAAGAAGTTACAACAACCAAACCTACTTTTGACAATGGATCTTTGGAGTTGAGTTTTTCTGAAAATTTTATATTTCTGGTACGTCTGAGTAAAACTTTACTATTAAGATTTTGGCACATGCACTTCTAAGTCTAAATGTGGTTTAGGGCTAAAGAAAACTTGTGTGTTGTGAAAGCCTCTGCATTATGTTGCAAATGATACAACATTGCTGATCGAACTTTTAATGTAAACGCTATTACTATGCCATGTAGCTGTAAGGACTCGCCCATTTGATAAGCTTGCAAGATAACTGTTCTTTATATTTTAAAGGTCAATAGCAATGCATGTAAAATGGTGAAGGTTAAGGGTAACCAGGGCATACTGTAAAGTTTTAATTGTATGTGTGGTAAAACCTACAGTATAATTGGTGGTGTTATTGCATTATTTCACCAAATAGCCATCTGGAATGGCTATTTGGTGAAATAACCTTACGAAAAGGTTTTTTTAAGGATCAAGAGATCAATTCTAAGTAACTAAAATAAAACTACAAAGATTTTATATACTTGTTTGTGTTAGAAAACTATAGTGGCACCTTCAAAATCCCATCAACAATGTTGTATTTTTTGTAGTTTGATATAGTCTAGGGGATGTTGTGCATCATTGTGCAGTTTAACCATGATTGTAAATTGGTAAATTCGGAATTATGTTAAAGTGCTAGTAAATTCATATTTGAAGTTTTTACCTACAGGTAAACTTACAGAAAGTGCTACCCATAGATATGGTTAATATCTCCGAAATGTGTGCCATTTAGAAGATATTCAAATTGGCTCTAGCGCATGACATCACTGCACATGAAATGATCTTTTGAATGCTGAAAGCATTTAATTCCTATAAATAGTTTGTTCCATTTTAGTTATATTGGACCCTGGCCATGTAGAAGAATGATGAAAGTTTAATTCTCCTTGTCCAATGCCAAAATAAACTTTTTTTGCACATAAATAAATACCCTCTGGTGACTTCGATGTTGATGATGTAGCTATATCATCTGCAAAGAAATAAATTATTCTGCTATTAAATGACATAAAAGGGTTGATTTGTTAACAAAAATTCACAATGCCATACATCATCTCAATCTGCAGGTTCATTCTTTCTGTGTCAATTTGAGAAATGCTCATTTTCTTAAGTTTATTTTCTCTTCTCAATGAATGTTCTTTTATTATGGCAGTAGTAAAATACCACATCATGGCCACTAGTTGTAGCTGAGGAAATACAGAAAATACACATGGCCTTTTTAACAAGAGAAACAATGTAACAATTGTAGGGAATACTAGAAGAAATTAGCAAATAAATGTTACCAATAGTGCTAATTCCCTTTAGTATTCTCTAAAATCCATGCATTGAACCTCTTATTAGAAACATGCATTTTTTTCTTATTCTCCTCAGCTGAATCAAGTGGCCATAATGCTGGGATCAGCAATAATTGGTGTCCGTATTGAAAGACTTTTCGTTCAGAATAGAAAACACATAGAGAACATTTATTTTAACCCCATAAAGTTTAAAAAGGGAAAACTTTATTAGAAGAAGAAAGCCTGAAGATATAGGACAAAAAACTGGCTTTTGACAAGGAAACTACGCACAGATTTGCGAAAGATTGTTTTTTGTGGGAAGATTTGTAAAAACTTTTGTGAAGAAATAAAACATGATCTTGACCACATTTGCCCTAGGTCTGAATGTGTACTACCCATAGATATCTTTAAGATCTCCGAAATGTGTGCCATTTAGAAGATATTCAAATTGGCTCTAGCTGATGACATCACTGCACATGAAATGATCTTTTCAATGCAGAAAGCATTTAATTCCTATAAATAGTTTGTTCCATTTTAGTTATATTGGACCCTGGCCATGTAGAAGAATGATGAAAGTTTAATTCTCCTTGTCCAATGCCAAAATAAACTTTTTTTGCACATAAATAAATACCCTCTGGTGACTGCGATGTTGATGATGTATCTATATCATCTGCAAAGAAATAAATTATTCTGCTATTAAATGACATAAAAGGGTTGATTTGGTAACAAAAATTCACAATGCCATACATTATCTCAATCTGCAGGTTCATTCTTTCTGTGTCAATTTGAGAAATGCTCATTTTCTTAAGTTTATTTTCTCTTCTCAATGAATGTTCTTTTATTATGGCAGTAGTAAAATACCACATCATGGCCACTAGTTGTAGCTGAGGAAATACAGAAAATACACATGGCCTTTTTAACAAGAGAAACAATGTAACAATTATAGGGAATACTAGAAGAAATTAGCAAATAAATGTTACCAATAGTGCTAATTCCCTTTAGTATTCTCTAAAATCCATGCATTGAACCTCTTATTAGAAACATGCATTTTTTTCTTATTCTCCTCAGCTGAATCAAGTGGCCATAATGCTGGGATCAGCAATAATTGGTGTCCGTATTGAAAGACTTTTCGTTCAGAATAGAAAACACATAGAGAACATTTATTTTAACCCCATAAAGTTTAAAAAGGGAAAACTTTATTAGAAGAAGAAAGCCTGAAGATATAGGACAAAAAACTGGCTTTTGACAAGGAAACTACGCACAGATTTGCGAAAGATTGTTTTTTGTGGGAAGATTTGTAAAAACTTTTGTGAAGAAATAAAACATGATCTTGACCACATTTGCCCTAGGTCTGAATGTGTCCTACCCATAGATATCTTTAAGATCTCCGAAATGTGTGCCATTTAGAAGATATTCAAATTGGCTCTAGCTGATGACATCACTGCACATGAAATGATCTTTTCAATGCAGAAAGCATTTAATTCCTATAAATAGTTTGTTCCATTTTAGTTATATTGGACCCTGGCCATGTAGAAGAATGATGAAAGTTTAATTCTCCTTGTCCAATGCCAAAATAAACTTTTTTTGCACATAAATAAATACCCTCTGGTGACTGCGATGTTGATGATGTATCTATATCATCTGCAAAGAAATAAATTATTCTGCTATTAAATGACATAAAAGGGTTGATTTGGTAACAAAAATTCACAATGCCATACATTATCTCAATCTGCAGGTTCATTCTTTCTGTGTCAATTTGAGAAATGCTCATTTTCTTAAGTTTATTTTCTCTTCTCAATGAATGTTCTTTTATTATGGCAGTAGTAAAATACCACATCAAGGCCACTAGTTGTAGCTGAGGAAATACAGAAAATACACATGGCCTTTTTAACAAGAGAAACAATGTAACAATTGTAGGGAATACTAGAAGAAATTAGCAAATAAATGTTACCAATAGTGCTAATTCCCTTTTAGTATTCTCTAAAATCCATGCATTGTACCTCTTATTAGAAACATGTATATTTTTCTTATTCTCCTCAGCTGAATCAAGTGGCCATAATGCTGGGATCAGCAATAATTGGTATCCGTATTGAAAGACTTTTCGTTCAGAAAAGAAAACACATAGAGAACATTTGTTTTAACCCCATAAAGTTTAAAAAGGGAAAACTTTATTAGAAGAGGAAAGCCTGAAGATATAGAACGAAAAACTCCTGGCTTTTGACAAGGAAACTACGTAAAGATTTGCTAAAGATTGTTTTTTGTGGGAAGATTTGTAAAAACTTTTGTGAAGAAATAAAACATGATCTTGACCACATTTGCCCTAGGTCTGAATGTGTTTTGGACATGTTGTGGTAGTTGTGTTCCTTTGTTTGAAAAGTGGAAAAAATTGCTTTGTTATCAAATGTCATAAAAGGTTCCAATTTTCAAAAACAACAAAAAATAAGAATAAGCTTTATTGGAAGAACAAGAAAGCAAGAAGTTACAACAACCAAACCTACTTTTGACAATGGATCTTTGGAGTTGAGTTTTTCTGAAAATTTTATATTTCTGGTACGTCTGAGTAAAACTTTACTATTAAGATTTTGGCACATGCACTTCTAAGTCTAAATGTGGTTTAGGGCTAAAGAAAACTTGTGTGTTGTGAAAGCCTCTGCATTATGTTGCAAATGATACAACATTGCTGATCGAACTTTTAATGTAAACGCTATTACTAAGCCATGTAGCTGTAAGGACTCGCCCATTTGATAAGCTTGCAAGATAACTGTTCTTTATATTTTAAAGGTCAATAGCAATGCATGTAAAATGGTGAAGGTTAAGGGTAACCAGGGCATACTGTAAAGTTTTAATTGTATGTGTGGTAAAACCTACAGTATAATTGGTGGTGTTATTGCATTATTTCACCAAATAGCCATCTGGAATGGCTATTTGGTGAAATAACCTTACGAAAAGGTTTTTTTAAGGATCAAGAGATCAATTCTAAGTAACTAAAATAAAACTACAAAGATTTTATATACTTGTTTGTGTTAGAAAACTATAGTGGCACCTTCAAAATCCCATCAACAATGTTGTATTTTTTGTAGTTTGATATAGTCTAGGGGATGTTGTGCATCATTGTGCAGTTTAACCATGATTGTAAATTGGTAAATTCGGAATTATGTTAAAGTGCTAGTAAATTCATATTTGAAGTTTTTACCTACAGGTAAACTTACAGAAAGTGCTACCCATAGATATGGTTAATATCTCCGAAATGTGTGCCATTTAGAAGATATTCAAATTGGCTCTAGCGCATGACATCACTGCACATGAAATGATCTTTTGAATGCTGAAAGCATTTAATTCCTATAAATAGTTTGTTCCATTTTAGTTATATTGGACCCTGGCCATGTAGAAGAATGATGAAAGTTTAATTCTCCTTGTCCAATGCCAAAATAAACTTTTTTTGCACATAAATAAATACCCTCTGGTGACTTCGATGTTGATGATGTAGCTATATCATCTGCAAAGAAATAAATTATTCTGCTATTAAATGACATAAAAGGGTTGATTTGTTAACAAAAATTCACAATGCCATACATCATCTCAATCTGCAGGTTCATTCTTTCTGTGTCAATTTGAGAAATGCTCATTTTCTTAAGTTTATTTTCTCTTCTCAATGAATGTTCTTTTATTATGGCAGTAGTAAAATACCACATCATGGCCACTAGTTGTAGCTGAGGAAATACAGAAAATACACATGGCCTTTTTAACAAGAGAAACAATGTAACAATTGTAGGGAATACTAGAAGAAATTAGCAAATAAATGTTACCAATAGTGCTAATTCCCTTTAGTATTCTCTAAAATCCATGCATTGAACCTCTTATTAGAAACATGCATTTTTTTCTTATTCTCCTCAGCTGAATCAAGTGGCCATAATGCTGGGATCAGCAATAATTGGTGTCCGTATTGAAAGACTTTTCGTTCAGAATAGAAAACACATAGAGAACATTTATTTTAACCCCATAAAGTTTAAAAAGGGAAAACTTTATTAGAAGAAGAAAGCCTGAAGATATAGGACAAAAAACTGGCTTTTGACAAGGAAACTACGCACAGATTTGCGAAAGATTGTTTTTTGTGGGAAGATTTGTAAAAACTTTTGTGAAGAAATAAAACATGATCTTGACCACATTTGCCCTAGGTCTGAATGTGTCCTACCCATAGATATCTTTAAGATCTCCGAAATGTGTGCCATTTAGAAGATATTCAAATTGGCTCTAGCTGATGACATCACTGCACATGAAATGATCTTTTCAATGCAGAAAGCATTTAATTCCTATAAATAGTTTGTTCCATTTTAGTTATATTGGACCCTGGCCATGTAGAAGAATGATGAAAGTTTAATTCTCCTTGTCCAATGCCAAAATAAACTTTTTTTGCACATAAATAAATACCCTCTGGTGACTGCGATGTTGATGATGTATCTATATCATCTGCAAAGAAATAAATTATTCTGCTATTAAATGACATAAAAGGGTTGATTTGGTAACAAAAATTCACAATGCCATACATTATCTCAATCTGCAGGTTCATTCTTTCTGTGTCAATTTGAGAAATGCTCATTTTCTTAAGTTTATTTTCTCTTCTCAATGAATGTTCTTTTATTATGGCAGTAGTAAAATACCACATCATGGCCACTAGTTGTAGCTGAGGAAATACAGAAAATACACATGGCCTTTTTAACAAGAGAAACAATGTAACAATTGTAGGGAATACTAGAAGAAATTAGCAAATAAATGTTACCAATAGTGCTAATTCCCTTTTAGTATTCTCTAAAATCCATGCATTGTACCTCTTATTAGAAACATGTATATTTTTCTTATTCTCCTCAGCTGAATCAAGTGGCCATAATGCTGGGATCAGCAATAATTGGTATCCGTATTGAAAGACTTTTCGTTCAGAAAAGAAAACACATAGAGAACATTTGTTTTAACCCCATAAAGTTTAAAAAGGGAAAACTTTATTAGAAGAGGAAAGCCTGAAGATATAGAACGAAAAACTCCTGGCTTTTGACAAGGAAACTACGTAAAGATTTGCTAAAGATTGTTTTTTGTGGGAAGATTTGTAAAAACTTTTGTGAAGAAATAAAACATGATCTTGACCACATTTGCCCTAGGTCTGAATGTGTTTTGGACATGTTGTGGTAGTTGTGTTCCTTTGTTTGAAAAGTGGAAAAAATTGCTTTGTTATCAAATGTCATAAAAGGTTCCAATTTTCAAAAACAACAAAAAATAAGAATAAGCTTTATTGGAAGAACAAGAAAGCAAGAAGTTACAACAACCAAACCTACTTTTGACAATGGATCTTTGGAGTTGAGTTTTTCTGAAAATTTTATATTTCTGGTACGTCTGAGTAAAACTTTACTATTAAGATTTTGGCACATGCACTTCTAAGTCTAAATGTGGTTTAGGGCTAAAGAAAACTTGTGTGTTGTGAAAGCCTCTGCATTATGTTGCAAATGATACAACATTGCTGATCGAACTTTTAATGTAAACGCTATTACTATGCCATGTAGCTGTAAGGACTCGCCCATTTGATAAGCTTGCAAGATAACTGTTCTTTATATTTTAAAGGTCAATAGCAATGCATGTAAAATGGTGAAGGTTAAGGGTAACCAGGGCATACTGTAAAGTTTTAATTGTATGTGTGGTAAAACCTACAGTATAATTGGTGGTGTTATTGCATTATTTCACCAAATAGCCATCTGGAATGGCTATTTGGTGAAATAACCTTACGAAAAGGTTTTTTTAAGGATCAAGAGATCAATTCTAAGTAACTAAAATAAAACTACAAAGATTTTATATACTTGTTTGTGTTAGAAAACTATAGTGGCACCTTCAAAATCCCATCAACAATGTTGTATTTTTTGTAGTTTGATATAGTCTAGGGGATGTTGTGCATCATTGTGCAGTTTAACCATGATTGTAAATTGGTAAATTCGGAATTATGTTAAAGTGCTAGTAAATTCATATTTGAAGTTTTTACCTACAGGTAAACTTACAGAAAGTGCTACCCATAGATATGGTTAATATCTCCGAAATGTGTGCCATTTAGAAGATATTCAAATTGGCTCTAGCGCATGACATCACTGCACATGAAATGATCTTTTGAATGCTGAAAGCATTTAATTCCTATAAATAGTTTGTTCCATTTTAGTTATATTGGACCCTGGCCATGTAGAAGAATGATGAAAGTTTAATTCTCCTTGTCCAATGCCAAAATAAACTTTTTTTGCACATAAATAAATACCCTCTGGTGACTTCGATGTTGATGATGTAGCTATATCATCTGCAAAGAAATAAATTATTCTGCTATTAAATGACATAAAAGGGTTGATTTGTTAACAAAAATTCACAATGCCATACATCATCTCAATCTGCAGGTTCATTCTTTCTGTGTCAATTTGAGAAATGCTCATTTTCTTAAGTTTATTTTCTCTTCTCAATGAATGTTCTTTTATTATGGCAGTAGTAAAATACCACATCATGGCCACTAGTTGTAGCTGAGGAAATACAGAAAATACACATGGCCTTTTTAACAAGAGAAACAATGTAACAATTGTAGGGAATACTAGAAGAAATTAGCAAATAAATGTTACCAATAGTGCTAATTCCCTTTAGTATTCTCTAAAATCCATGCATTGAACCTCTTATTAGAAACATGCATTTTTTTCTTATTCTCCTCAGCTGAATCAAGTGGCCATAATGCTGGGATCAGCAATAATTGGTGTCCGTATTGAAAGACTTTTCGTTCAGAATAGAAAACACATAGAGAACATTTATTTTAACCCCATAAAGTTTAAAAAGGGAAAACTTTATTAGAAGAAGAAAGCCTGAAGATATAGGACAAAAAACTGGCTTTTGACAAGGAAACTACGCACAGATTTGCGAAAGATTGTTTTTTGTGGGAAGATTTGTAAAAACTTTTGTGAAGAAATAAAACATGATCTTGACCACATTTGCCCTAGGTCTGAATGTGTCCTACCCATAGATATCTTTAAGATCTCCGAAATGTGTGCCATTTAGAAGATATTCAAATTGGCTCTAGCTGATGACATCACTGCACATGAAATGATCTTTTCAATGCAGAAAGCATTTAATTCCTATAAATAGTTTGTTCCATTTTAGTTATATTGGACCCTGGCCATGTAGAAGAATGATGAAAGTTTAATTCTCCTTGTCCAATGCCAAAATAAACTTTTTTTGCACATAAATAAATACCCTCTGGTGACTGCGATGTTGATGATGTATCTATATCATCTGCAAAGAAATAAATTATTCTGCTATTAAATGACATAAAAGGGTTGATTTGGTAACAAAAATTCACAATGCCATACATTATCTCAATCTGCAGGTTCATTCTTTCTGTGTCAATTTGAGAAATGCTCATTTTCTTAAGTTTATTTTCTCTTCTCAATGAATGTTCTTTTATTATGGCAGTAGTAAAATACCACATCATGGCCACTAGTTGTAGCTGAGGAAATACAGAAAATACACATGGCCTTTTTAACAAGAGAAACAATGTAACAATTGTAGGGAATACTAGAAGAAATTAGCAAATAAATGTTACCAATAGTGCTAATTCCCTTTTAGTATTCTCTAAAATCCATGCATTGTACCTCTTATTAGAAACATGTATATTTTTCTTATTCTCCTCAGCTGAATCAAGTGGCCATAATGCTGGGATCAGCAATAATTGGTATCCGTATTGAAAGACTTTTCGTTCAGAAAAGAAAACACATAGAGAACATTTGTTTTAACCCCATAAAGTTTAAAAAGGGAAAACTTTATTAGAAGAGGAAAGCCTGAAGATATAGAACGAAAAACTCCTGGCTTTTGACAAGGAAACTACGTAAAGATTTGCTAAAGATTGTTTTTTGTGGGAAGATTTGTAAAAACTTTTGTGAAGAAATAAAACATGATCTTGACCACATTTGCCCTAGGTCTGAATGTGTTTTGGACATGTTGTGGTAGTTGTGTTCCTTTGTTTGAAAAGTGGAAAAAATTGCTTTGTTATCAAATGTCATAAAAGGTTCCAATTTTCAAAAACAACAAAAAATAAGAATAAGCTTTATTGGAAGAACAAGAAAGCAAGAAGTTACAACAACCAAACCTACTTTTGACAATGGATCTTTGGAGTTGAGTTTTTCTGAAAATTTTATATTTCTGGTACGTCTGAGTAAAACTTTACTATTAAGATTTTGGCACATGCACTTCTAAGTCTAAATGTGGTTTAGGGCTAAAGAAAACTTGTGTGTTGTGAAAGCCTCTGCATTATGTTGCAAATGATACAACATTGCTGATCGAACTTTTAATGTAAACGCTATTACTATGCCATGTAGCTGTAAGGACTCGCCCATTTGATAAGCTTGCAAGATAACTGTTCTTTATATTTTAAAGGTCAATAGCAATGCATGTAAAATGGTGAAGGTTAAGGGTAACCAGGGCATACTGTAAAGTTTTAATTGTATGTGTGGTAAAACCTACAGTATAATTGGTGGTGTTATTGCATTATTTCACCAAATAGCCATCTGGAATGGCTATTTGGTGAAATAACCTTACGAAAAGGTTTTTTTAAGGATCAAGAGATCAATTCTAAGTAACTAAAATAAAACTACAAAGATTTTATATACTTGTTTGTGTTAGAAAACTATAGTGGCACCTTCAAAATCCCATCAACAATGTTGTATTTTTTGTAGTTTGATATAGTCTAGGGGATGTTGTGCATCATTGTGCAGTTTAACCATGATTGTAAATTGGTAAATTCGGAATTATGTTAAAGTGCTAGTAAATTCATATTTGAAGTTTTTACCTACAGGTAAACTTACAGAAAGTGCTACCCATAGATATGGTTAATATCTCCGAAATGTGTGCCATTTAGAAGATATTCAAATTGGCTCTAGCGCATGACATCACTGCACATGAAATGATCTTTTGAATGCTGAAAGCATTTAATTCTTATAAATAGTTTGTTCCATTTTAGTTATATTGGACCCTGGCCATGTAGAAGAATGATGAAAGTTTAATTCTCCTTGTCCAATGCCAAAATAAACTTTTTTTGCACATAAATAAATACCCTCTGGTGACTTCGATGTTGATGATGTAGCTATATCATCTGCAAAGAAATAAATTATTCTGCTATTAAATGACATAAAAGGGTTGATTTGTTAACAAAAATTCACAATGCCATACATCATCTCAATCTGCAGGTTCATTCTTTCTGTGTCAATTTGAGAAATGCTCATTTTCTTAAGTTTATTTTCTCTTCTCAATGAATGTTCTTTTATTATGGCAGTAGTAAAATACCACATCATGGCCACTAGTTGTAGCTGAGGAAATACAGAAAATACACATGGCCTTTTTAACAAGAGAAACAATGTAACAATTGTAGGGAATACTAGAAGAAATTAGCAAATAAATGTTACCAATAGTGCTAATTCCCTTTAGTATTCTCTAAAATCCATGCATTGAACCTCTTATTAGAAACATGCATTTTTTTCTTATTCTCCTCAGCTGAATCAAGTGGCCATAATGCTGGGATCAGCAATAATTGGTGTCCGTATTGAAAGACTTTTCGTTCAGAATAGAAAACACATAGAGAACATTTATTTTAACCCCATAAAGTTTAAAAAGGGAAAACTTTATTAGAAGAAGAAAGCCTGAAGATATAGGACAAAAAACTGGCTTTTGACAAGGAAACTACGCACAGATTTGCGAAAGATTGTTTTTTGTGGGAAGATTTGTAAAAACTTTTGTGAAGAAATAAAACATGATCTTGACCACATTTGCCCTAGGTCTGAATGTGTCCTACCCATAGATATCTTTAAGATCTCCGAAATGTGTGCCATTTAGAAGATATTCAAATTGGCTCTAGCTGATGACATCACTGCACATGAAATGATCTTTTCAATGCAGAAAGCATTTAATTCCTATAAATAGTTTGTTCCATTTTAGTTATATTGGACCCTGGCCATGTAGAAGAATGATGAAAGTTTAATTCTCCTTGTCCAATGCTAAAATAAACTTTTTTTGCACATAAATAAATACCCTCTGGTGACTGCGATGTTGATGATGTATCTATATCATCTGCAAAGAAATAAATTATTCTGCTATTAAATGACATAAAAGGGTTGATTTGGTAACAAAAATTCACAATGCCATACATTATCTCAATCTGCAGGTTCATTCTTTCTGTGTCAATTTGAGAAATGCTCATTTTCTTAAGTTTATTTTCTCTTCTCAATGAATGTTCTTTTATTATGGCAGTAGTAAAATACCACATCATGGCCACTAGTTGTAGCTGAGGAAATACAGAAAATACACATGGCCTTTTTAACAAGAGAAACAATGTAACAATTGTAGGGAATACTAGAAGAAATTAGCAAATAAATGTTACCAATAGTGCTAATTCCCTTTTAGTATTCTCTAAAATCCATGCATTGTACCTCTTATTAGAAACATGTATATTTTTCTTATTCTCCTCAGCTGAATCAAGTGGCCATAATGCTGGGATCAGCAATAATTGGTATCCGTATTGAAAGACTTTTCGTTCAGAAAAGAAAACACATAGAGAACATTTGTTTTAACCCCATAAAGTTTAAAAAGGGAAAACTTTATTAGAAGAGGAAAGCCTGAAGATATAGAACGAAAAACTCCTGGCTTTTGACAAGGAAACTACGTAAAGATTTGCTAAAGATTGTTTTTTGTGGGAAGATTTGTAAAAACTTTTGTGAAGAAATAAAACATGATCTTGACCACATTTGCCCTAGGTCTGAATGTGTTTTGGACATGTTGTGGTAGTTGTGTTCCTTTGTTTGAAAAGTGGAAAAAATTGCTTTGTTATCAAATGTCATAAAAGGTTCCAATTTTCAAAAACAACAAAAAATAAGAATAAGCTTTATTGGAAGAACAAGAAAGCAAGAAGTTACAACAACCAAACCTACTTTTGACAATGGATCTTTGGAGTTGAGTTTTTCCGAAAATTTTATATTTCTGGTACGTCTGAGTAAAACTTTACTATTAAGATTTTGGCACATGCACTTCTAAGTCTAAATGTGGTTTAGGGCTAAAGAAAACTTGTGTGTTGTGAAAGCCTCTGCATTATGTTGCAAATGATACAACATTGCTGATCGAACTTTTAATGTAAACGCTATTACTATGCCATGTAGCTGTAAGGACTCGCCCATTTGATAAGCTTGCAAGATAACTGTTCTTTATATTTTAAAGGTCAATAGCAATGCATGTAAAATGGTGAAGGTTAAGGGTAACCAGGGCATACTGTAAAGTTTTAATTGTATGTGTGGTAAAACCTACAGTATAATTGGTGGTGTTATTGCATTATTTCACCAAATAGCCATCTGGAATGGCTATTTGGTGAAATAACCTTACGAAAAGGTTTTTTTAAGGATCAAGAGATCAATTCTAAGTAACTAAAATAAAACTACAAAGATTTTATATACTTGTTTGTGTTAGAAAACTATAGTGGCACCTTCAAAATCCCATCAACAATGTTGTATTTTTTGTAGTTTGATATAGTCTAGGGGATGTTGTGCATCATTGTGCAGTTTAACCATGATTGTAAATTGGTAAATTCGGAATTATGTTAAAGTGCTAGTAAATTCATATTTGAAGTTTTTACCTACAGGTAAACTTACAGAAAGTGCTACCCATAGATATGGTTAATATCTCCGAAATGTGTGCCATTTAGAAGATATTCAAATTGGCTCTAGCGCATGACATCACTGCACATGAAATGATCTTTTGAATGCTGAAAGCATTTAATTCCTATAAATAGTTTGTTCCATTTTAGTTATATTGGACCCTGGCCATGTAGAAGAATGATGAAAGTTTAATTCTCCTTGTCCAATGCCAAAATAAACTTTTTTTGCACATAAATAAATACCCTCTGGTGACTTCGATGTTGATGATGTAGCTATATCATCTGCAAAGAAATAAATTATTCTGCTATTAAATGACATAAAAGGGTTGATTTGTTAACAAAAATTCACAATGCCATACATCATCTCAATCTGCAGGTTCATTCTTTCTGTGTCAATTTGAGAAATGCTCATTTTCTTAAGTTTATTTTCTCTTCTCAATGAATGTTCTTTTATTATGGCAGTAGTAAAATACCACATCATGGCCACTAGTTGTAGCTGAGGAAATACAGAAAATACACATGGCCTTTTTAACAAGAGAAACAATGTAACAATTGTAGGGAATACTAGAAGAAATTAGCAAATAAATGTTACCAATAGTGCTAATTCCCTTTAGTATTCTCTAAAATCCATGCATTGAACCTCTTATTAGAAACATGCATTTTTTTCTTATTCTCCTCAGCTGAATCAAGTGGCCATAATGCTGGGATCAGCAATAATTGGTGTCCGTATTGAAAGACTTTTCGTTCAGAATAGAAAACACATAGAGAACATTTATTTTAACCCCATAAAGTTTAAAAAGGGAAAACTTTATTAGAAGAAGAAAGCCTGAAGATATAGGACAAAAAACTGGCTTTTGACAAGGAAACTACGCACAGATTTGCGAAAGATTGTTTTTTGTGGGAAGATTTGTAAAAACTTTTGTGAAGAAATAAAACATGATCTTGACCACATTTGCCCTAGGTCTGAATGTGTCCTACCCATAGATATCTTTAAGATCTCCGAAATGTGTGCCATTTAGAAGATATTCAAATTGGCTCTAGCTGATGACATCACTGCACATGAAATGATCTTTTCAATGCAGAAAGCATTTAATTCCTATAAATAGTTTGTTCCATTTTAGTTATATTGGACCCTGGCCATGTAGAAGAATGATGAAAGTTTAATTCTCCTTGTCCAATGCCAAAATAAACTTTTTTTGCACATAAATAAATACCCTCTGGTGACTGCGATGTTGATGATGTATCTATATCATCTGCAAAGAAATAAATTATTCTGCTATTAAATGACATAAAAGGGTTGATTTGGTAACAAAAATTCACAATGCCATACATTATCTCAATCTGCAGGTTCATTCTTTCTGTGTCAATTTGAGAAATGCTCATTTTCTTAAGTTTATTTTCTCTTCTCAATGAATGTTCTTTTATTATGGCAGTAGTAAAATACCACATCATGGCCACTAGTTGTAGCTGAGGAAATACAGAAAATACACATGGCCTTTTTAACAAGAGAAACAATGTAACAATTGTAGGGAATACTAGAAGAAATTAGCAAATAAATGTTACCAATAGTGCTAATTCCCTTTTAGTATTCTCTAAAATCCATGCATTGTACCTCTTATTAGAAACATGTATATTTTTCTTATTCTCCTCAGCTGAATCAAGTGGCCATAATGCTGGGATCAGCAATAATTGGTATCCGTATTGAAAGACTTTTCGTTCAGAAAAGAAAACACATAGAGAACATTTGTTTTAACCCCATAAAGTTTAAAAAGGGAAAACTTTATTAGAAGAGGAAAGCCTGAAGATATAGAACGAAAAACTCCTGGCTTTTGACAAGGAAACTACGTAAAGATTTGCTAAAGATTGTTTTTTGTGGGAAGATTTGTAAAAACTTTTGTGAAGAAATAAAACATGATCTTGACCACATTTGCCCTAGGTCTGAATGTGTTTTGGACATGTTGTGGTAGTTGTGTTCCTTTGTTTGAAAAGTGGAAAAAATTGCTTTGTTATCAAATGTCATAAAAGGTTCCAATTTTCAAAAACAACAAAAAATAAGAATAAGCTTTATTGGAAGAACAAGAAAGCAAGAAGTTACAACAACCAAACCTACTTTTGACAATGGATCTTTGGAGTTGAGTTTTTCTGAAAATTTTATATTTCTGGTACGTCTGAGTAAAACTTTACTATTAAGATTTTGGCACATGCACTTCTAAGTCTAAATGTGGTTTAGGGCTAAAGAAAACTTGTGTGTTGTGAAAGCCTCTGCATTATGTTGCAAATGATACAACATTGCTGATCGAACTTTTAATGTAAACGCTATTACTATGCCATGTAGCTGTAAGGACTCGCCCATTTGATAAGCTTGCAAGATAACTGTTCTTTATATTTTAAAGGTCAATAGCAATGCATGTAAAATGGTGAAGGTTAAGGGTAACCAGGGCATACTGTAAAGTTTTAATTGTATGTGTGGTAAAACCTACAGTATAATTGGTGGTGTTATTGCATTATTTTACCAAATAGCCATCTGGAATGGCTATTTGGTGAAATAACCTTACGAAAAGGTTTTTTTAAGGATCAAGAGATCAATTCTAAGTAACTAAAATAAAACTACAAAGATTTTATATACTTGTTTGTGTTAGAAAACTATAGTGGCACCTTCAAAATCCCATCAACAATGTTGTATTTTTTGTAGTTTGATATAGTCTAGGGGATGTTGTGCATCATTGTGCAGTTTAACCATGATTGTAAATTGGTAAATTCGGAATTATGTTAAAGTGCTAGTAAATTCATATTTGAAGTTTTTACCTACAGGTAAACTTACAGAAAGTGCTACCCATAGATATGGTTAATATCTCCGAAATGTGTGCCATTTAGAAGATATTCAAATTGGCTCTAGCGCATGACATCACTGCACATGAAATGATCTTTTGAATGCTGAAAGCATTTAATTCCTATAAATAGTTTGTTCCATTTTAGTTATATTGGACCCTGGCCATGTAGAAGAATGATGAAAGTTTAATTCTCCTTGTCCAATGCCAAAATAAACTTTTTTTGCACATAAATAAATACCCTCTGGTGACTTCGATGTTGATGATGTAGCTATATCATCTGCAAAGAAATAAATTATTCTGCTATTAAATGACATAAAAGGGTTGATTTGTTAACAAAAATTCACAATGCCATACATCATCTCAATCTGCAGGTTCATTCTTTCTGTGTCAATTTGAGAAATGCTCATTTTCTTAAGTTTATTTTCTCTTCTCAATGAATGTTCTTTTATTATGGCAGTAGTAAAATACCACATCATGGCCACTAGTTGTAGCTGAGGAAATACAGAAAATACACATGGCCTTTTTAACAAGAGAAACAATGTAACAATTGTAGGGAATACTAGAAGAAATTAGCAAATAAATGTTACCAATAGTGCTAATTCCCTTTAGTATTCTCTAAAATCCATGCATTGAACCTCTTATTAGAAACATGCATTTTTTTCTTATTCTCCTCAGCTGAATCAAGTGGCCATAATGCTGGGATCAGCAATAATTGGTGTCCGTATTGAAAGACTTTTCGTTCAGAATAGAAAACACATAGAGAACATTTATTTTAACCCCATAAAGTTTAAAAAGGGAAAACTTTATTAGAAGAAGAAAGCCTGAAGATATAGGACAAAAAACTGGCTTTTGACAAGGAAACTACGCACAGATTTGCGAAAGATTGTTTTTTGTGGGAAGATTTGTAAAAACTTTTGTGAAGAAATAAAACATGATCTTGACCACATTTGCCCTAGGTCTGAATGTGTCCTACCCATAGATATCTTTAAGATCTCCGAAATGTCTGCCATTTAGAAGATATTCAAATTGGCTCTAGCTGATGACATCACTGCACATGAAATGATCTTTTCAATGCAGAAAGCATTTAATTCCTATAAATAGTTTGTTCCATTTTAGTTATATTGGACCCTGGCCATGTAGAAGAATGATGAAAGTTTAATTCTCCTTGTCCAATGCCAAAATAAACTTTTTTTGCACATAAATAAATACCCTCTGGTGACTGCGATGTTGATGATGTATCTATATCATCTGCAAAGAAATAAATTATTCTGCTATTAAATGACATAAAAGGGTTGATTTGGTAACAAAAATTCACAATGCCATACATTATCTCAATCTGCAGGTTCATTCTTTCTGTGTCAATTTGAGAAATGCTCATTTTCTTAAGTTTATTTTCTCTTCTCAATGAATGTTCTTTTATTATGGCAGTAGTAAAATACCACATCATGGCCACTAGTTGTAGCTGAGGAAATACAGAAAATACACATGGCCTTTTTAACAAGAGAAACAATGTAACAATTGTAGGGAATACTAGAAGAAATTAGCAAATAAATGTTACCAATAGTGCTAATTCCCTTTTAGTATTCTCTAAAATCCATGCATTGTACCTCTTATTAGAAACATGTATATTTTTCTTATTCTCCTCAGCTGAATCAAGTGGCCATAATGCTGGGATCAGCAATAATTGGTATCCGTATTGAAAGACTTTTCGTTCAGAAAAGAAAACACATAGAGAACATTTGTTTTAACCCCATAAAGTTTAAAAAGGGAAAACTTTATTAGAAGAGGAAAGCCTGAAGATATAGAACGAAAAACTCCTGGCTTTTGACAAGGAAACTACGTAAAGATTTGCTAAAGATTGTTTTTTGTGGGAAGATTTGTAAAAACTTTTGTGAAGAAATAAAACATGATCTTGACCACATTTGCCCTAGGTCTGAATGTGTTTTGGACATGTTGTGGTAGTTGTGTTCCTTTGTTTGAAAAGTGGAAAAAATTGCTTTGTTATCAAATGTCATAAAAGGTTCCAATTTTCAAAAACAACAAAAAATAAGAATAAGCTTTATTGGAAGAACAAGAAAGCAAGAAGTTACAACAACCAAACCTACTTTTGACAATGGATCTTTGGAGTTGAGTTTTTCTGAAAATTTTATATTTCTGGTACGTCTGAGTAAAACTTTACTATTAAGATTTTGGCACATGCACTTCTAAGTCTAAATGTGGTTTAGGGCTAAAGAAAACTTGTGTGTTGTGAAAGCCTCTGCATTATGTTGCAAATGATACAACATTGCTGATCGAACTTTTAATGTAAACGCTATTACTATGCCATGTAGCTGTAAGGACTCGCCCATTTGATAAGCTTGCAAGATAACTGTTCTTTATATTTTAAAGGTCAATAGCAATGCATGTAAAATGGTGAAGGTTAAGGGTAACCAGGGCATACTGTAAAGTTTTAATTGTATGTGTGGTAAAACCTACAGTATAATTGGTGGTGTTATTGCATTATTTCACCAAATAGCCATCTGGAATGGCTATTTGGTGAAATAACCTTACGAAAAGGTTTTTTTAAGGATCAAGAGATCAATTCTAAGTAACTAAAATAAAACTACAAAGATTTTATATACTTGTTTGTGTTAGAAAACTATAGTGGCACCTTCAAAATCCCATCAACAATGTTGTATTTTTTGTAGTTTGATGTAGTCTAGGGGATGTTGTGCATCATTGTGCAGTTTAACCATGATTGTAAATTGGTAAATTCGGAATTATGTTAAAGTGCTAGTAAATTCATATTTGAAGTTTTTACCTACAGGTAAACTTACAGAAAGTGCTACCCATAGATATGGTTAATATCTCCGAAATGTGTGCCATTTAGAAGATATTCAAATTGGCTCTAGCGCATGACATCACTGCACATGAAATGATCTTTTGAATGCTGAAAGCATTTAATTCCTATAAATAGTTTGTTCCATTTTAGTTATATTGGACCCTGGCCATGTAGAAGAATGATGAAAGTTTAATTCTCCTTGTCCAATGCCAAAATAAACTTTTTTTGCACATAAATAAATACCCTCTGGTGACTTCGATGTTGATGATGTAGCTATATCATCTGCAAAGAAATAAATTATTCTGCTATTAAATGACATAAAAGGGTTGATTTGTTAACAAAAATTCACAATGCCATACATCATCTCAATCTGCAGGTTCATTCTTTCTGTGTCAATTTGAGAAATGCTCATTTTCTTAAGTTTATTTTCTCTTCTCAATGAATGTTCTTTTATTATGGCAGTAGTAAAATACCACATCATGGCCACTAGTTGTAGCTGAGGAAATACAGAAAATACACATGGCCTTTTTAACAAGAGAAACAATGTAACAATTGTAGGGAATACTAGAAGAAATTAGCAAATAAATGTTACCAATAGTGCTAATTCCCTTTTAGTATTCTCTAAAATCCATGCATTGTACCTCTTATTAGAAACATGTATATTTTTCTTATTCTCCTCAGCTGAATCAAGTGGCCATAATGCTGGGATCAGCAATAATTGGTGTCCGTATTGAAAGACTTTTCGTTCAGAATAGAAAACACATAGAGAACATTTATTTTAACCCCATAAAGTTTAAAAAGGGAAAACTTTATTAGAAGAAGAAAGCCTGAAGATATAGGACAAAAAACTGGCTTTTGACAAGGAAACTACGCACAGATTTGCGAAAGATTGTTTTTTGTGGGAAGATTTGTAAAAACTTTTGTGAAGAAATAAAACATGATCTTGACCACATTTGCCCTAGGTCTGAATGTGTCCTACCCATAGATATCTTTAAGATCTCCGAAATGTGTGCCATTTAGAAGATATTCAAATTGGCTCTAGCTGATGACATCACTGCACATGAAATGATCTTTTCAATGCAGAAAGCATTTAATTCCTATAAATAGTTTGTTCCATTTTAGTTATATTGGACCCTGGCCATGTAGAAGAATGATGAAAGTTTAATTCTCCTTGTCCAATGCCAAAATAAACTTTTTTTGCACATAAATAAATACCCTCTGGTGACTGCGATGTTGATGATGTATCTATATCATCTGCAAAGAAATAAATTATTCTGCTATTAAATGACATAAAAGGGTTGATTTGGTAACAAAAATTCACAATGCCATACATTATCTCAATCTGCAGGTTCATTCTTTCTGTGTCAATTTGAGAAATGCTCATTTTCTTAAGTTTATTTTCTCTTCTCAATGAATGTTCTTTTATTATGGCAGTAGTAAAATACCACATCATGGCCACTAGTTGTAGCTGAGGAAATACAGAAAATACACATGGCCTTTTTAACAAGAGAAACAATGTAACAATTGTAGGGAATACTAGAAGAAATTAGCAAATAAATGTTACCAATAGTGCTAATTCCCTTTTAGTATTCTCTAAAATCCATGCATTGTACCTCTTATTAGAAACATGTATATTTTTCTTATTCTCCTCAGCTGAATCAAGTGGCCATAATGCTGGGATCAGCAATAATTGGTATCCGTATTGAAAGACTTTTCGTTCAGAAAAGAAAACACATAGAGAACATTTGTTTTAACCCCATAAAGTTTAAAAAGGGAAAACTTTATTAGAAGAGGAAAGCCTGAAGATATAGAACGAAAAACTCCTGGCTTTTGACAAGGAAACTACGTAAAGATTTGCTAAAGATTGTTTTTTGTGGGAAGATTTGTAAAAACTTTTGTGAAGAAATAAAACATGATCTTGACCACATTTGCCCTAGGTCTGAATGTGTTTTGGACATGTTGTGGTAGTTGTGTTCCTTTGTTTGAAAAGTGGAAAAAATTGCTTTGTTATCAAATGTCATAAAAGGTTCCAATTTTCAAAAACAACAAAAAATAAGAATAAGCTTTATTGGAAGAACAAGAAAGCAAGAAGTTACAACAACCAAACCTACTTTTGACAATGGATCTTTGGAGTTGAGTTTTTCTGAAAATTTTATATTTCTGGTACGTCTGAGTAAAACTTTACTATTAAGATTTTGGCACATGCACTTCTAAGTCTAAATGTGGTTTAGGGCTAAAGAAAACTTGTGTGTTGTGAAAGCCTCTGCATTATGTTGCAAATGATACAACATTGCTGATCGAACTTTTAATGTAAACGCTATTACTATGCCATGTAGCTGTAAGGACTCGCCCATTTGATAAGCTTGCAAGATAACTGTTCTTTATATTTTAAAGGTCAATAGCAATGCATGTAAAATGGTGAAGGTTAAGGGTAACCAGGGCATACTGTAAAGTTTTAATTGTATGTGTGGTAAAACCTACAGTATAATTGGTGGTGTTATTGCATTATTTCACCAAATAGCCATCTGGAATGGCTATTTGGTGAAATAACCTTACGAAAAGGTTTTTTTAAGGATCAAGAGATCAATTCTAAGTAACTAAAATAAAACTACAAAGATTTTATATACTTGTTTGTGTTAGAAAACTATAGTGGCACCTTCAAAATCCCATCAACAATGTTGTATTTTTTGTAGTTTGATGTAGTCTAGGGGATGTTGTGCATCATTGTGCAGTTTAACCATGATTGTAAATTGGTAAATTCGGAATTATGTTAAAGTGCTAGTAAATTCATATTTGAAGTTTTTACCTACAGGTAAACTTACAGAAAGTGCTACCCATAGATATGGTTAATATATCCGAAATGTGTGCAATTTAGAAGATATTCAAATTGGCTCTAGCGCATGACATCACTGCACATGAAATGATCTTTTGAATGCTGAAAGCATTTAATTCCTATAAATAGTTTGTTCCATTTTAGTTATATTGGACCCTGGCCATGTAGAAGAATGATGAAAGTTTAATTCTCCTTGTCCAATGCCAAAATAAACTTTTTTTGCACATAAATAAATACCCTCTGGTGACTTCGATGTTGATGATGTAGCTATATCATCTGCAAAGAAATAAATTATTCTGCTATTAAATGACATAAAAGGGTTGATTTGTTAACAAAAATTCACAATGCCATACATCATCTCAATCTGCAGGTTCATTCTTTCTGTGTCAATTTGAGAAATGCTCATTTTCTTAAGTTTATTTTCTCTTCTCAATGAATGTTCTTTTATTATGGCAGTAGTAAAATACCACATCATGGCCACTAGTTGTAGCTGAGGAAATACAGAAAATACACATGGCCTTTTTAACAAGAGAAACAATGTAACAATTGTAGGGAATACTAGAAGAAATTAGCAAATAAATGTTACCAATAGTGCTAATTCCCTTTAGTATTCTCTAAAATCCATGCATTGAACCTCTTATTAGAAACATGCATTTTTTTCTTATTCTCCTCAGCTGAATCAAGTGGCCATAATGCTGGGATCAGCAATAATTGGTGTCCGTATTGAAAGACTTTTCGTTCAGAATAGAAAACACATAGAGAACATTTATTTTAACCCCATAAAGTTTAAAAAGGGAAAACTTTATTAGAAGAAGAAAGCCTGAAGATATAGGACAAAAAACTGGCTTTTGACAAGGAAACTACGCACAGATTTGCGAAAGATTGTTTTTTGTGGGAAGATTTGTAAAAACTTTTGTGAAGAAATAAAACATGATCTTGACCACATTTGCCCTAGGTCTGAATGTGTCCTACCCATAGATATCTTTAAGATCTCCGAAATGTGTGCCATTTAGAAGATATTCAAATTGGCTCTAGCTGATGACATCACTGCACATGAAATGATCTTTTCAATGCAGAAAGCATTTAATTCCTATAAATAGTTTGTTCCATTTTAGTTATATTGGACCCTGGCCATGTAGAAGAATGATGAAAGTTTAATTCTCCTTGTCCAATGCCAAAATAAACTTTTTTTGCACATAAATAAATACCCTCTGGTGACTGCGATGTTGATGATGTATCTATATCATCTGCAAAGAAATAAATTATTCTGCTATTAAATGACATAAAAGGGTTGATTTGGTAACAAAAATTCACAATGCCATACATTATCTCAATCTGCAGGTTCATTCTTTCTGTGTCAATTTGAGAAATGCTCATTTTCTTAAGTTTATTTTCTCTTCTCAATGAATGTTCTTTTATTATGGCAGTAGTAAAATACCACATCATGGCCACTAGTTGTAGCTGAGGAAATACAGAAAATACACATGGCCTTTTTAACAAGAGAAACAATGTAACAATTGTAGGGAATACTAGAAGAAATTAGCAAATAAATGTTACCAATAGTGCTAATTCCCTTTAGTATTCTCTAAAATCCATGCATTGAACCTCTTATTAGAAACATGCATTTTTTTCTTATTCTCCTCAGCTGAATCAAGTGGCCATAATGCTGGGATCAGCAATAATTGGTGTCCGTATTGAAAGACTTTTCGTTCAGAATAGAAAACACATAGAGAACATTTATTTTAACCCCATAAAGTTTAAAAAGGGAAAACTTTATTAGAAGAAGAAAGCCTGAAGATATAGGACAAAAAACTGGCTTTTGACAAGGAAACTACGCACAGATTTGCGAAAGATTGTTTTTTGTGGGAAGATTTGTAAAAACTTTTGTGAAGAAATAAAACATGATCTTGACCACATTTGCCCTAGGTCTGAATGTGTCCTACCCATAGATATCTTTAAGATCTCCGAAATGTGTGCCATTTAGAAGATATTCAAATTGGCTCTAGCTGATGACATCACTGCACATGAAATGATCTTTTCAATGCAGAAAGCATTTAATTCCTATAAATAGTTTGTTCCATTTTAGTTATATTGGACCCTGGCCATGTAGAAGAATGATGAAAGTTTAATTCTCCTTGTCCAATGCCAAAATAAACTTTTTTTGCACATAAATAAATACCCTCTGGTGACTGCGATGTTGATGATGTATCTATATCATCTGCAAAGAAATAAATTATTCTGCTATTAAATGACATAAAAGGGTTGATTTGGTAACAAAAATTCACAATGCCATACATTATCTCAATCTGCAGGTTCATTCTTTCTGTGTCAATTTGAGAAATGCTCATTTTCTTAAGTTTATTTTCTCTTCTCAATGAATGTTCTTTTATTATGGCAGTAGTAAAATACCACATCAAGGCCACTAGTTGTAGCTGAGGAAATACAGAAAATACACATGGCCTTTTTAACAAGAGAAACAATGTAACAATTGTAGGGAATACTAGAAGAAATTAGCAAATAAATGTTACCAATAGTGCTAATTCCCTTTTAGTATTCTCTAAAATCCATGCATTGTACCTCTTATTAGAAACATGTATATTTTTCTTATTCTCCTCAGCTGAATCAAGTGGCCATAATGCTGGGATCAGCAATAATTGGTATCCGTATTGAAAGACTTTTCGTTCAGAAAAGAAAACACATAGAGAACATTTGTTTTAACCCCATAAAGTTTAAAAAGGGAAAACTTTATTAGAAGAGGAAAGCCTGAAGATATAGAACGAAAAACTCCTGGCTTTTGACAAGGAAACTACGTAAAGATTTGCTAAAGATTGTTTTTTGTGGGAAGATTTGTAAAAACTTTTGTGAAGAAATAAAACATGATCTTGACCACATTTGCCCTAGGTCTGAATGTGTTTTGGACATGTTGTGGTAGTTGTGTTCCTTTGTTTGAAAAGTGGAAAAAATTGCTTTGTTATCAAATGTCATAAAAGGTTCCAATTTTCAAAAACAACAAAAAATAAGAATAAGCTTTATTGGAAGAACAAGAAAGCAAGAAGTTACAACAACCAAACCTACTTTTGACAATGGATCTTTGGAGTTGAGTTTTTCTGAAAATTTTATATTTCTGGTACGTCTGAGTAAAACTTTACTATTAAGATTTTGGCACATGCCCTTCTAAGTCTAAATGTGGTTTAGGGCTAAAGAAAACTTGTGTGTTGTGAAAGCCTCTGCATTATGTTGCAAATGATACAACATTGCTGATCGAACTTTTAATGTAAACGCTATTACTATGCCATGTAGCTGTAAGGACTCGCCCATTTGATAAGCTTGCAAGATAACTGTTCTTTATATTTTAAAGGTCAATAGCAATGCATGTAAAATGGTGAAGGTTAAGGGTAACCAGGGCATACTGTAAAGTTTTAATTGTATGTGTGGTAAAACCTACAGTATCATTGGTGGTGTTATTGCATTATTTCACCAAATAGCCATCTGGAATGGCTATTTGGTGAAATAACCTTACGAAAAGGTTTTTTTAAGGATCAAGAGATCAATTCTAAGTAACTAAAATAAAACTACAAAGATTTTATATACTTGTTTGTGTTAGAAAACTATAGTGGCACCTTCAAAATCCCATCAACAATGTTGTATTTTTTGTAGTTTGATATAGTCTAGGGGATGTTGTGCATCATTGTGCAGTTTAACCATGATTGTAAATTGGTAAATTTGGAATTATGTTAAAGTGCTAGTAAATTCATATTTGAAGTTTTTACCTACAGGTAAACTTACAGAAAGTGCTACCCATAGATATGGTTAATATCTCCGAAATGTGTGCCATTTAGAAGATATTCAAATTGGCTCTAGCGCATGACATCACTGCACATGAAATGATCTTTTGAATGCTGAAAGCATTTAATTCCTATAAATAGTTTGTTCCATTTTAGTTATATTGGACCCTGGCCATGTAGAAGAATGATGAAAGTTTAATTCTCCTTGTCCAATGCCAAAATAAACTTTTTTTGCACATAAATAAATACCCTCTGGTGACTGCGATGTTGATGATGTAGCTATATCATCTGCAAAGAAATAAATTATTCTGCTATTAAATGACATAAAAGGGTTGATTTGTTAACAAAAATTCACAATGCCATACATCATCTCAATCTGCAGGTTCATTCTTTCTGTGTCAATTTGAGAAATGCTCATTTTCTTAAGTTTATTTTCTCTTCTCAATGAATGTTCTTTTATTATGGCAGTAGTAAAATACCACATCATGGCCACTAGTTGTAGCTGAGGAAATACAGAAAATACACATGGCCTTTTTAACAAGAGAAACAATGTAACAATTGTAGGGAATACTAGAAGAAATTAGCAAATAAATGTTACCAATAGTGCTAATTCCCTTTAGTATTCTCTAAAATCCATGCATTGAACCTCTTATTAGAAACATGCATTTTTTTCTTATTCTCCTCAGCTGAATCAAGTGGCCATAATGCTGGGATCAGCAATAATTGGTGTCCGTATTGAAAGACTTTTCGTTCAGAATAGAAAACACATAGAGAACATTTATTTTAACCCCATAAAGTTTAAAAAGGGAAAACTTTATTAGAAGAAGAAAGCCTGAAGATATAGGACAAAAAACTGGCTTTTGACAAGGAAACTACGCACAGATTTGCGAAAGATTGTTTTTTGTGGGAAGATTTGTAAAAACTTTTGTGAAGAAATAAAACATGATCTTGACCACATTTGCCCTAGGTCTGAATGTGTTTTGGACATGTTGTGGTAGTTGTGTTCCTTTGTTTGAAAAGTGGAAAAAATTGCTTTGTTATCAAATGTCATAAAAGGTTCCAATTTTCAAAAACAACAAAAAATAAGAATAAGCTTTATTGGAAGAACAAGAAAGCAAGAAGTTACAACAACCAAACCTACTTTTGACAATGGATCTTTGGAGTTGAGTTTTTCTGAAAATTTTATATTTCTGGTACGTCTGAGTAAAACTTTACTATTAAGATTTTGGCACATGCACTTCTAAGTCTAAATGTGGTTTAGGGCTAAAGAAAACTTGTGTGTTGTGAAAGCCTCTGCATTATGTTGCAAATGATACAACATTGCTGATCGAACTTTTAATGTAAACGCTATTACAATGCCATGTAGCTGTAAGGACTCGCCCATTTGATAAGCTTGCAAGATAACTGTTCTTTATATTTTAAAGGTCAATAGCAATGCATGTAAAATGGTGAAGGTTAAGGGTAACCAGGGCATACTGTAAAGTTTTAATTGTATGTGTGGTAAAACCTACAGTATAATTGGTGGTGTTATTGCATTATTTCACCAAATAGCCATCTGGAATGGCTATTTGGTGAAATAACCTTACGAAAAGGTTTTTTTAAGGATCAAGAGATCAATTCTAAGTAACTAAAATAAAACTACAAAGATTTTATATACTTGTTTGTGTTAGAAAACTATAGTGGCACCTTCAAAATCCCATCAACAATGTTGTATTTTTTGTAGTTTGATATAGTCTAGGGGATGTTGTGCATCATTGTGCAGTTTAACCATGATTGTAAATTGGTAAATTCGGAATTATGTTAAAGTGCTAGTAAATTCATATTTGAAGTTTTTACCTACAGGTAAACTTACAGAAAGTGCTACCCATAGATATGGTTAATATCTCCGAAATGTGTGCCATTTAGAAGATATTCAAATTGGCTCTAGCGCATGACATCACTGCACATGAAATGATCTTTTGAATGCTGAAAGCATTTAATTCCTATAAATAGTTTGTTCCATTTTAGTTATATTGGACCCTGGCCATGTAGAAGAATGATGAAAGTTTAATTCTCCTTGTCCAATGCCAAAATAAACTTTTTTTGCACATAAATAAATACCCTCTGGTGACTTCGATGTTGATGATGTAGCTATATCATCTGCAAAGAAATAAATTATTCCGCTATTAAATGACATAAAAGGGTTGATTTGTTAACACAAATTCACAATGCCATACATCATCTCAATCTGCAGGTTCATTCTTTCTGTGTCAATTTGAGAAATGCTCATTTTCTTAAGTTTATTTTCTCTTCTCAATGAATGTTCTTTTATTATGGCAGTAGTAAAATACCACATCATGGCCACTAGTTGTAGCTGAGGAAATACAGAAAATACACATGGCCTTTTTAACAAGAGAAACAATGTAACAATTGTAGGGAATACTAGAAGAAATTAGCAAATAAATGTTACCAATAGTGCTAATTCCCTTTAGTATTCTCTAAAATCCATGCATTGAACCTCTTATTAGAAACATGCATTTTTTTCTTATTCTCCTCAGCTGAATCAAGTGGCCATAATGCTGGGATCAGCAATAATTGGTGTCCGTATTGAAAGACTTTTCGTTCAGAATAGAAAACACATAGAGAACATTTATTTTAACCCCATAAAGTTTAAAAAGGGAAAACTTTATTAGAAGAAGAAAGCCTGAAGATATAGGACAAAAAACTGGCTTTTGACAAGGAAACTACGCACAGATTTGCGAAAGATTGTTTTTTGTGGGAAGACTTGTAAAAACTTTTGTGAAGAAATAAAACATGATCTTGACCACATTTGCCCTAGGTCTGAATGTGTCCTACCCATAGATATCTTTAAGATCTCCGAAATGTGTGCCATTTAGAAGATATTCAAATTGGCTCTAGCTGATGACATCACTGCACATGAAATGATCTTTTCAATGCAGAAAGCATTTAATTCCTATAAATAGTTTGTTCCATTTTAGTTATATTGGACCCTGGCCATGTAGAAGAATGATGAAAGTTTAATTCTCCTTGTCCAATGCCAAAATAAACTTTTTTTGCACATAAATAAATACCCTCTGGTGACTGCGATGTTGATGATGTATCTATATCATCTGCAAAGAAATAAATTATTCTGCTATTAAATGACATAAAAGGGTTGATTTGGTAACAAAAATTCACAATGCCATACATTATCTCAATCTGCAGGTTCATTCTTTCTGTGTCAATTTGAGAAATGCTAATTTTCTTAAGTTTATTTTCTCTTCTCAATGAATGTTCTTTTATTATGGCAGTAGTAAAATACCACATCATGGCCACTAGTTGTAGCTGAGGAAATACAGAAAATACACATGGCCTTTTTAACAAGAGAAACAATGTAACAATTGTAGGGAATACTAGAAGAAATTAGCAAATAAATGTTACCAATAGTGCTAATTCCCTTTTAGTATTCTCTAAAATCCATGCATTGTACCTCTTATTAGAAACATGTATATTTTTCTTATTCTCCTCAGCTGAATCAAGTGGCCATAATGCTGGGATCAGCAATAATTGGTATCCGTATTGAAAGACTTTTCGTTCAGAAAAGAAAACACATAGAGAACATTTGTTTTAACCCCATAAAGTTTAAAAAGGGAAAACTTTATTAGAAGAGGAAAGCCTGAAGATATAGAACGAAAAACTCCTGGCTTTTGACAAGGAAACTACGTAAAGATTTGCTAAAGATTGTTTTTTGTGGGAAGATTTGTAAAAACTTTTGTGAAGAAATAAAACATGATCTTGACCACATTTGCCCTAGGTCTGAATGTGTTTTGGACATGTTGTGGTAGTTGTGTTCCTTTGTTTGAAAAGTGGAAAAAATTGCTTTGTTATCAAATGTCATAAAAGGTTCCAATTTTCAAAAACAACAAAAAATAAGAATAAGCTTTATTGGAAGAACAAGAAAGCAAGAAGTTACAACAACCAAACCTACTTTTGACAATGGATCTTTGGAGTTGAGTTTTTCTGAAAATTTTATATTTCTGGTACGTCTGAGTAAAACTTTACTATTAAGATTTTGGCACATGCACTTCTAAGTCTAAATGTGGTTTAGGGCTAAAGAAAACTTGTGTGTTGTGAAAGCCTCTGCATTATGTTGCAAATGATACAACATTGCTGATCGAACTTTTAATGTAAACGCTATTACTATGCCATGTAGCTGTAAGGACTCGCCCATTTGATAAGCTTGCAAGATAACTGTTCTTTATATTTTAAAGGTCAATAGCAATGCATGTAAAATGGTGAAGGTTAAGGGTAACCAGGGCATACTGTAAAGTTTTAATTGTATGTGTGGTAAAACCTACAGTATAATTGGTGGTGTTATTGCATTATTTCACCAAATAGCCATCTGGAATGGCTATTTGGTGAAATAACCTTACGAAAAGGTTTTTTTAAGGATCAAGAGATCAATTCTAAGTAACTAAAATAAAACTACAAAGATTTTATATACTTGTTTGTGTTAGAAAACTATAGTGGCACCTTCAAAATCCCATCAACAATGTTGTATTTTTTGTAGTTTGATATAGTCTAGGGGATGTTGTGCATCATTGTGCAGTTTAACCATGATTGTAAATTGGTAAATTCGGAATTATGTTAAAGTGCTAGTAAATTCATATTTGAAGTTTTTACCTACAGGTAAACTTACAGAAAGTGCTACCCATAGATATGGTTAATATCTCCGAAATGTGTGCCATTTAGAAGATATTCAAATTGGCTCTAGCGCATGACATCACTGCACATGAAATGATCTTTTGAATGCTGAAAGCATTTAATTCCTATAAATAGTTTGTTCCATTTTAGTTATATTGGACCCTGGCCATGTAGAAGAATGATGAAAGTTTAATTCTCCTTGTCCAATGCCAAAATAAACTTTTTTTGCACATAAATAAATACCCTCTGGTGACTTCGATGTTGATGATGTAGCTATATCATCTGCAAAGAAATAAATTATTCTGCTATTAAATGACATAAAAGGGTTGATTTGTTAACACAAATTCACAATGCCATACATCATCTCAATCTGCAGGTTCATTCTTTCTGTGTCAATTTGAGAAATGCTCATTTTCTTAAGTTTATTTTCTCTTCTCAATGAATGTTCTTTTATTATGGCAGTAGTAAAATACCACATCATGGCCACTAGTTGTAGCTGAGGAAATACAGAAAATACACATGGCCTTTTTAACAAGAGAAACAATGTAACAATTGTAGGGAATACTAGAAGAAATTAGCAAATAAATGTTACCAATAGTGCTAATTCCCTTTAGTATTCTCTAAAATCCATGCATTGAACCTCTTATTAGAAACATGCATTTTTTTCTTATTCTCCTCAGCTGAATCAAGTGGCCATAATGCTGGGATCAGCAATAATTGGTGTCCGTATTGAAAGACTTTTCGTTCAGAATAGAAAACACATAGAGAACATTTATTTTAACCCCATAAAGTTTAAAAAGGGAAAACTTTATTAGAAGAAGAAAGCCTGAAGATATAGGACAAAAAACTGGCTTTTGACAAGGAAACTACGCACAGATTTGCGAAAGATTGTTTTTTGTGGGAAGATTTGTAAAAACTTTTGTGAAGAAATAAAACATGATCTTGACCACATTTGCCCTAGGTCTGAATGTGTCCTACCCATAGATATCTTTAAGATCTCCGAAATGTGTGCCATTTAGAAGATATTCAAATTGGCTCTAGCTGATGACATCACTGCACATGAAATGATCTTTTCAATGCAGAAAGCATTTAATTCCTATAAATAGTTTGTTCCATTTTAGTTATATTGGACCCTGGCCATGTAGAAGAATGATGAAAGTTTAATTCTCCTTGTCCAATGCCAAAATAAACTTTTTTTGCACATAAATAAATACCCTCTGGTGACTGCGATGTTGATGATGTATCTATATCATCTGCAAAGAAATAAATTATTCTGCTATTAAATGACATAAAAGGGTTGATTTTGTAACAAAAATTCACAATGCCATACATTATCTCAATCTGCAGGTTCATTCTTTCTGTGTCAATTTGAGAAATGCTCATTTTCTTAAGTTTATTTTCTCTTCTCAATGAATGTTCTTTTATTATGGCAGTAGTAAAATACCACATCATGGCCACTAGTTGTAGCTGAGGAAATACAGAAAATACACATGGCCTTTTTAACAAGAGAAACAATGTAACAATTGTAGGGAATACTAGAAGAAATTAGCAAATAAATGTTACCAATAGTGCTAATTCCCTTTTAGTATTCTCTAAAATCCATGCATTGTACCTCTTATTAGAAACATGTATATTTTTCTTATTCTCCTCAGCTGAATCAAGTGGCCATAATGCTGGGATCAGCAATAATTGGTATCCGTATTGAAAGACTTTTCGTTCAGAAAAGAAAACACATAGAGAACATTTATTTTAACCCCATAAAGTTTAAAAAGGGAAAACTTTATTAGAAGAGGAAAGCCTGAAGATATAGAACGAAAAACTCCTGGCTTTTGACAAGGAAACTACGTAAAGATTTGCTAAAGATTGTTTTTTGTGGGAAGATTTGTAAAAACTTTTGTGAAGAAATAAAACATGATCTTGACCACATTTGCCCTAGGTCTGAATGTGTCCTACCCATAGATATCTTTAAGATCTCCGAAATGTGTGCCATTTAGAAGATATTCAAATTGGCTCTAGCTGATGACATCACTGCACATGAAATGATCTTTTCAATGCAGAAAGCATTTAATTCCTATAAATAGTTTGTTCCATTTTAGTTATATTGGACCCTGGCCATGTAGAAGAATGATGAAAGTTTAATTCTCCTTGTCCAATGCCAAAATAAACTTTTTTTGCACATAAATAAATACCCTCTGGTGACTGCGATGTTGATGATGTATCTATATCATCTGCAAAGAAATAAATTATTCTGCTATTAAATGACATAAAAGGGTTGATTTGGTAACAAAAATTCACAATGCCATACATCATCTCAATCTGCAGGTTCATTCTTTCTGTGTCAATTTGAGAAATGCTCATTTTCTTAAGTTTATTTTCTCTTCTCAATGAATGTTCTTTTATTATGGCAGTAGTAAAATACCACATCATGGCCACTAGTTGTAGCTGAGGAAATACAGAAAATACACATGGCCTTTTTAACAAGAGAAACAATGTAACAATTGTAGGGAATACTAGAAGAAATTAGCAAATAAATGTTACCAATAGTGCTAATTCCCTTTAGTATTCTCTAAAATCCATGCATTGAACCTCTTATTAGAAACATGCATTTTTTTCTTATTCTCCTCAGCTGAATCAAGTGGCCATAATGCTGGGATCAGCAATAATTGGTGTCCGTATTGAAAGACTTTTCGTTCAGAATAGAAAACACATAGAGAACATTTATTTTAACCCCATAAAGTTTAAAAAGGGAAAACTTTATTAGAAGAAGAAAGCCTGAAGATATAGGACAAAAAACTGGCTTTTGACAAGGAAACTACGCACAGATTTGCGAAAGATTGTTTTTTGTGGGAAGATTTGTAAAAACTTTTGTGAAGAAATAAAACATGATCTTGACCACATTTGCCCTAGGTCTGAATGTGTCCTACCCATAGATATCTTTAAGATCTCCGAAATGTGTGCCATTTAGAAGATATTCAAATTGGCTCTAGCGCATGACATCACTGCACATGAAATGATCTTTTGAATGCTGAAAGCATTTAATTCCTATAAATAGTTTGTTCCATTTTAGTTATATTGGACCCTGGCCATGTAGAAGAATGATGAAAGTTTAATTCTCCTTGTCCAATGCCAAAATAAACTTTTTTTGCACATAAATACATACCCTCTGGTGACTGCGATGTTGATGATGTATCTATATCATCTGCAAAGAAATAAATTATTCTGCTATTAAATGACATAAAAGGGTTGATTTGGTAACAAAAATTCACAATGCCATACATTATCTCAATCTGCAGGTTCATTCTTTCTGTGTCAATTTGAGAAATGCTCATTTTCTTAAGTTTATTTTCTCTTCTCAATGAATGTTCTTTTATTATGGCAGTAGTAAAATACCACATCATGGCCACTAGTTGTAGCTGAGGAAATACAGAAAATACACATGGCCTTTTTAACAAGAGAAACAATGTAACAATTGTAGGGAATACTAGAAGAAATTAGCAAATAAATGTTACCAATAGTGCTAATTCCCTTTTAGTATTCTCTAAAATCCATGCATTGTACCTCTTATTAGAAACATGTATATTTTTCTTATTCTCCTCAGCTGAATCAAGTGGCCATAATGCTGGGATCAGCAATAATTGGTATCCGTATTGAAAGACTTTTCGTTCAGAAAAGAAAACACATAGAGAACATTTGTTTTAACCCCATAAAGTTTAAAAAGGGAAAACTTTATTAGAAGAGGAAAGCCTGAAGATATAGAACGAAAAACTCCTGGCTTTTGACAAGGAAACTACGTAAAGATTTGCTAAAGATTGTTTTTTGTGGGAAGATTTGTAAAAACTTTTGTGAAGAAATAAAACATGATCTTGACCACATTTGCCCTAGGTCTGAATGTGTTTTGGACATGTTGTGGTAGTTGTGTTCCTTTGTTTGAAAAGTGGAAAAAATTGCTTTGTTATCAAATGTCATAAAAGGTTCCAATTTTCAAAAACAACAAAAAATAAGAATAAGCTTTATTGGAAGAACAAGAAAGCAAGAAGTTACAACAACCAAACCTACTTTTGACAATGGATCTTTGGAGTTGAGTTTTTCTGAAAATTTTATATTTCTGGTACGTCTGAGTAAAACTTTACTATTAAGATTTTGGCACATGCACTTCTAAGTCTAAATGTGGTTTAGGGCTAAAGAAAACTTGTGTGTTGTGAAAGCCTCTGCATTATGTTGCAAATGATACAACATTGCTGATCGAACTTTTAATGTAAACGCTATTACTATGCCATGTAGCTGTAAGGACTCGCCCATTTGATAAGCTTGCAAGATAACTGTTCTTTATATTTTAAAGGTCAATAGCAATGCATGTAAAATGGTGAAGGTTAAGGGTAACCAGGGCATACTGTAAAGTTTTAATTGTATGTGTGGTAAAACCTACAGTATAATTGGTGGTGTTATTGCATTATTTCACCAAATAGCCATCTGGAATGGCTATTTGGTGAAATAACCTTACGAAAAGGTTTTTTTAAGGATCAAGAGATCAATTCTAAGTAACTAAAATAAAACTACAAAGATTTTATATACTTGTTTGTGTTAGAAAACTATAGTGGCACCTTCAAAATCCCATCAACAATGTTGTATTTTTTGTAGTTTGATATAGTCTAGGGGATGTTGTGCATCATTGTGCAGTTTAACCATGATTGTAAATTGGTAAATTCGGAATTATGTTAAAGTGCTAGTAAATTCATATTTGAAGTTTTTACCTACAGGTAAACTTACAGAAAGTGCTACCCATAGATATGGTTAATATCTCCGAAATGTGTGCCATTTAGAAGATATTCAAATTGGCTCTAGCGCATGACATCACTGCACATGAAATGATCTTTTGAATGCTGAAAGCATTTAATTCCTATAAATAGTTTGTTCCATTTTAGTTATATTGGACCCTGGCCATGTAGAAGAATGATGAAAGTTTAATTCTCCTTGTCCAATGCCAAAATAAACTTTTTTTGCACATAAATAAATACCCTCTGGTGACTTCGATGTTGATGATGTAGCTATATCATCTGCAAAGAAATAAATTATTCTGCTATTAAATGACATAAAAGGGTTGATTTGTTAACACAAATTCACAATGCCATACATCATCTCAATCTGCAGGTTCATTCTTTCTGTGTCAATTTGAGAAATGCTCATTTTCTTAAGTTTATTTTCTCTTCTCAATGAATGTTCTTTTATTATGGCAGTAGTAAAATACCACATCATGGCCACTAGTTGTAGCTGAGGAAATACAGAAAATACACATGGCCTTTTTAACAAGAGAAACAATGTAACAATTGTAGGGAATACTAGAAGAAATTAGCAAATAAATGTTACCAATAGTGCTAATTCCCTTTAGTATTCTCTAAAATCCATGCATTGAACCTCTTATTAGAAACATGCATTTTTTTCTTATTCTCCTCAGCTGAATCAAGTGGCCATAATGCTGGGATCAGCAATAATTGGTGTCCGTATTGAAAGACTTTTCGTTCAGAATAGAAAACACATAGAGAACATTTATTTTAACCCCATAAAGTTTAAAAAGGGAAAACTTTATTAGAAGAAGAAAGCCTGAAGATATAGGACAAAAAACTGGCTTTTGACAAGGAAACTACGCACAGATTTGCGAAAGATTGTTTTTTGTGGGAAGATTTGTAAAAACTTTTGTGAAGAAATAAAACATGATCTTGACCACATTTGCCCTAGGTCTGAATGTGTCCTACCCATAGATATCTTTAAGATCTCCGAAATGTGTGCCATTTAGAAGATATTCAAATTGGCTCTAGCTGATGACATCACTGCACATGAAATGATCTTTTCAATGCAGAAAGCATTTAATTCCTATAAATAGTTTGTTCCATTTTAGTTATATTGGACCCTGGCCATGTAGAAGAATGATGAAAGTTTAATTCTCCTTGTCCAATGCCAAAATAAACTTTTTTTGCACATAAATAAATACCCTCTGGTGACTGCGATGTTGATGATGTATCTATATCATCTGCAAAGAAATAAATTATTCTGCTATTAAATGACATAAAAGGGTTGATTTGGTAACAAAAATTCACAATGCCATACATTATCTCAATCTGCAGGTTCATTCTTTCTGTGTCAATTTGAGAAATGCTCATTTTCTTAAGTTTATTTTCTCTTCTCAATGAATGTTCTTTTATTATGGCAGTAGTAAAATACCACATCATGGCCACTAGTTGTAGCTGAGGAAATACAGAAAATACACATGGCCTTTTTAACAAGAGAAACAATGTAACAATTGTAGGGAATACTAGAAGAAATTAGCAAATAAATGTTACCAATAGTGCTAATTCCCTTTTAGTATTCTCTAAAATCCATGCATTGTACCTCTTATTAGAAACATGTATATTTTTCTTATTCTCCTCAGCTGAATCAAGTGGCCATAATGCTGGGATCAGCAATAATTGGTATCCGTATTGAAAGACTTTTCGTTCAGAAAAGAAAACACATAGAGAACATTTATTTTAACCCCATAAAGTTTAAAAAGGGAAAACTTTATTAGAAGAGGAAAGCCTGAAGATATAGAACGAAAAACTCCTGGCTTTTGACAAGGAAACTACGTAAAGATTTGCTAAAGATTGTTTTTTGTGGGAAGATTTGTAAAAACTTTTGTGAAGAAATAAAACATGATCTTGACCACATTTGCCCTAGGTCTGAATGTGTCCTACCCATAGATATCTTTAAGATCTCCGAAATGTGTGCCATTTAGAAGATATTCAAATTGGCTCTAGCTGATGACATCACTGCACATGAAATGATCTTTTCAATGCAGAAAGCATTTAATTCCTATAAATAGTTTGTTCCATTTTAGTTATATTGGACCCTGGCCATGTAGAAGAATGATGAAAGTTTAATTCTCCTTGTCCAATGCCAAAATAAACTTTTTTTGCACATAAATAAATACCCTCTGGTGACTGCGATGTTGATGATGTATCTATATCATCTGCAAAGAAATAAATTATTCTGCTATTAAATGACATAAAAGGGTTGATTTGGTAACAAAAATTCACAATGCCATACATTATCTCAATCTGCAGGTTCATTCTTTCTGTGTCAATTTGAGAAATGCTCATTTTCTTAAGTTTATTTTCTCTTCTCAATGAATGTTCTTTTATTATGGCAGTAGTAAAATACCACATCATGGCCACTAGTTGTAGCTGAGGAAATACAGAAAATACACATGGCCTTTTTAACAAGAGAAACAATGTAACAATTGTAGGGAATACTAGAAGAAATTAGCAAATAAATGTTACCAATAGTGCTAATTCCCTTTAGTATTCTCTAAAATCCATGCATTGAACCTCTTATTAGAAACATGCATTTTTTTCTTATTCTCCTCAGCTGAATCAAGTGGCCATAATGCTGGGATCAGCAATAATTGGTGTCCGTATTGAAAGACTTTTCGTTCAGAATAGAAAACACATAGAGAACATTTATTTTAACCCCATAAAGTTTAAAAAGGGAAAACTTTATTAGAAGAAGAAAGCCTGAAGATATAGGACAAAAAACTGGCTTTTGACAAGGAAACTACGCACAGATTTGCGAAAGATTGTTTTTTGTGGGAAGATTTGTAAAAACTTTTGTGAAGAAATAAAA
This sequence comes from Aquarana catesbeiana, assembly GCF_042186555.1. Lineage (NCBI taxonomy): Eukaryota > Metazoa > Chordata > Amphibia > Anura > Ranidae > Aquarana > Aquarana catesbeiana. The sequence continues at coordinate 193,125,753 of NC_133326.1, forward strand.
CATGATCTTGACCACATTTGCCCTAGGTCTGAATGTGTCCTACCCATAGATATCTTTAAGATCTCCGAAATGTGTGCCATTTAGAAGATATTCAAATTGGCTCTAGCGCATGACATCACTGCACATGAAATGATCTTTTGAATGCTGAAAGCATTTAATTCCTATAAATAGTTTGTTCCATTTTAGTTATATTGGACCCTGGCCATGTAGAAGAATGATGAAAGTTTAATTCTCCTTGTCCAATGCCAAAATAAACTTTTTTTGCACATAAATACATACCCTCTGGTGACTGCGATGTTGATGATGTATCTATATCATCTGCAAAGAAATAAATTATTCTGCTATTAAATGACATAAAAGGGTTGATTTGTTAACAAAAATTCACAATGCCATACATTATCTCAATCTGCAGGTTCATTCTTTCTGTGTCAATTTGAGAAATGCTCATTTTCTTAAGTTTATTTTCTCTTCTCAATGAATGTTCTTTTATTATGGCAGTAGTAAAATACCACATCATGGCCACTAGTTGTAGCTGAGGAAATACAGAAAATACACATGGCCTTTTTAACAAGAGAAACAATGTAACAATTGTAGGGAATACTAGAAGAAATTAGCAAATAAATGTTACCAATAGTGCTAATTCCCTTTAGTATTCTCTAAAATCCATGCATTGAACCTCTTATTAGAAACATGCATTTTTTTCTTATTCTCCTCAGCTGAATCAAGTGGCCATAATGCTGGGATCAGCAATAATTGGTGTCCGTATTGAAAGACTTTTCGTTCAGAATAGAAAACACATAGAGAACATTTATTTTAACCCCATAAAGTTTAAAAAGGGAAAACTTTATTAGAAGAAGAAAGCCTGAAGATATAGGACAAAAAACTGGCTTTTGACAAGGAAACTACGCACAGATTTGCGAAAGATTGTTTTTTGTGGGAAGATTTGTAAAAACTTTTGTGAAGAAATAAAACATGATCTTGACCACATTTGCCCTAGGTCTGAATGTGTCCTACCCATAGATATCTTTAAGATCTCCGAAATGTGTGCCATTTAGAAGATATTCAAATTGGCTCTAGCTGATGACATCACTGCACATGAAATGATCTTTTCAATGCAGAAAGCATTTAATTCCTATAAATAGTTTGTTCCATTTTAGTTATATTGGACCCTGGCCATGTAGAAGAATGATGAAAGTTTAATTCTCCTTGTCCAATGCCAAAATAAACTTTTTTTGCACATAAATAAATACCCTCTGGTGACTGCGATGTTGATGATGTATCTATATCATCTGCAAAGAAATAAATTATTCTGCTATTAAATGACATAAAAGGGTTGATTTGGTAACAAAAATTCACAATGCCATACATTATCTCAATCTGCAGGTTCATTCTTTCTGTGTCAATTTGAGAAATGCTCATTTTCTTAAGTTTATTTTCTCTTCTCAATGAATGTTCTTTTATTATGGCAGTAGTAAAATACCACATCATGGCCACTAGTTGTAGCTGAGGAAATACAGAAAATACACATGGCCTTTTTAACAAGAGAAACAATGTAACAATTGTAGGGAATACTAGAAGAAATTAGCAAATAAATGTTACCAATAGTGCTAATTCCCTTTAGTATTCTCTAAAATCCATGCATTGAACCTCTTATTAGAAACATGCATTTTTTTCTTATTCTCCTCAGCTGAATCAAGTGGCCATAATGCTGGGATCAGCAATAATTGGTGTCCGTATTGAAAGACTTTTCGTTCAGAATAGAAAACACATAGAGAACATTTATTTTAACCCCATAAAGTTTAAAAAGGGAAAACTTTATTAGAAGAAGAAAGCCTGAAGATATAGGACAAAAAACTGGCTTTTGACAAGGAAACTACGCACAGATTTGCGAAAGATTGTTTTTTGTGGGAAGATTTGTAAAAACTTTTGTGAAGAAATAAAACATGATCTTGACCACATTTGCCCTAGGTCTGAATGTGTCCTACCCATAGATATCTTTAAGATCTCCGAAATGTGTGCCATTTAGAAGATATTCAAATTGGCTCTAGCGCATGACATCACTGCACATGAAATGATCTTTTGAATGCTGAAAGCATTTAATTCCTATAAATAGTTTGTTCCATTTTAGTTATATTGGACCCTGGCCATGTAGAAGAATGATGAAAGTTTAATTCTCCTTGTCCAATGCCAAAATAAACTTTTTTTGCACATAAATACATACCCTCTGGTGACTGCGATGTTGATGATGTATCTATATCATCTGCAAAGAAATAAATTATTCTGCTATTAAATGACATAAAAGGGTTGATTTGTTAACAAAAATTCACAATGCCATACATTATCTCAATCTGCAGGTTCATTCTTTCTGTGTCAATTTGAGAAATGCTCATTTTCTTAAGTTTATTTTCTCTTCTCAATGAATGTTCTTTTATTATGGCAGTAGTAAAATACCACATCATGGCCACTAGTTGTAGCTGAGGAAATACAGAAAATACACATGGCCTTTTTAACAAGAGAAACAATGTAACAATTGTAGGGAATACTAGAAGAAATTAGCAAATAAATGTTACCAATAGTGCTAATTCCCTTTAGTATTCTCTAAAATCCATGCATTGAACCTCTTATTAGAAACATGCATTTTTTTCTTATTCTCCTCAGCTGAATCAAGTGGCCATAATGCTGGGATCAGCAATAATTGGTGTCCGTATTGAAAGACTTTTCGTTCAGAATAGAAAACACATAGAGAACATTTATTTTAACCCCATAAAGTTTAAAAAGGGAAAACTTTATTAGAAGAAGAAAGCCTGAAGATATAGGACAAAAAACTGGCTTTTGACAAGGAAACTACGCACAGATTTGCGAAAGATTGTTTTTTGTGGGAAGATTTGTAAAAACTTTTGTGAAGAAATAAAACATGATCTTGACCACATTTGCCCTAGGTCTGAATGTGTCCTACCCATAGATATCTTTAAGATCTCCGAAATGTGTGCCATTTAGAAGATATTCAAATTGGCTCTAGCTGATGACATCACTGCACATGAAATGATCTTTTCAATGCAGAAAGCATTTAATTCCTATAAATAGTTTGTTCCATTTTAGTTATATTGGACCCTGGCCATGTAGAAGAATGATGAAAGTTTAATTCTCCTTGTCCAATGCCAAAATAAACTTTTTTTGCACATAAATAAATACCCTCTGGTGACTGCGATGTTGATGATGTATCTATATCATCTGCAAAGAAATAAATTATTCTGCTATTAAATGACATAAAAGGGTTGATTTGGTAACAAAAATTCACAATGCCATACATTATCTCAATCTGCAGGTTCATTCTTTCTGTGTCAATTTGAGAAATGCTCATTTTCTTAAGTTTATTTTCTCTTCTCAATGAATGTTCTTTTATTATGGCAGTAGTAAAATACCACATCATGGCCACTAGTTGTAGCTGAGGAAATACAGAAAATACACATGGCCTTTTTAACAAGAGAAACAATGTAACAATTGTAGGGAATACTAGAAGAAATTAGCAAATAAATGTTACCAATAGTGCTAATTCCCTTTTAGTATTCTCTAAAATCCATGCATTGTACCTCTTATTAGAAACATGTATATTTTTCTTATTCTCCTCAGCTGAATCAAGTGGCCATAATGCTGGGATCAGCAATAATTGGTATCCGTATTGAAAGACTTTTCGTTCAGAAAAGAAAACACATAGAGAACATTTGTTTTAACCCCATAAAGTTTAAAAAGGGAAAACTTTATTAGAAGAGGAAAGCCTGAAGATATAGAACGAAAAACTCCTGGCTTTTGACAAGGAAACTACGTAAAGATTTGCTAAAGATTGTTTTTTGTGGGAAGATTTGTAAAAACTTTTGTGAAGAAATAAAACATGATCTTGACCACATTTGCCCTAGGTCTGAATGTGTTTTGGACATGTTGTGGTAGTTGTGTTCCTTTGTTTGAAAAGTGGAAAAAATTGCTTTGTTATCAAATGTCATAAAAGGTTCCAATTTTCAAAAACAACAAAAAATAAGAATAAGCTTTATTGGAAGAACAAGAAAGCAAGAAGTTACAACAACCAAACCTACTTTTGACAATGGATCTTTGGAGTTGAGTTTTTCTGAAAATTTTATATTTCTGGTACGTCTGAGTAAAACTTTACTATTAAGATTTTGGCACATGCACTTCTAAGTCTAAATGTGGTTTAGGGCTAAAGAAAACTTGTGTGTTGTGAAAGCCTCTGCATTATGTTGCAAATGATACAACATTGCTGATCGAACTTTTAATGTAAACGCTATTACTATGCCATGTAGCTGTAAGGACTCGCCCATTTGATAAGCTTGCAAGATAACTGTTCTTTATATTTTAAAGGTCAATAGCAATGCATGTAAAATGGTGAAGGTTAAGGGTAACCAGGGCATACTGTAAAGTTTTAATTGTATGTGTGGTAAAACCTACAGTATAATTGGTGGTGTTATTGCATTATTTCACCAAATAGCCATCTGGAATGGCTATTTGGTGAAATAACCTTACGAAAAGGTTTTTTTAAGGATCAAGAGATCAATTCTAAGTAACTAAAATAAAACTACAAAGATTTTATATACTTGTTTGTGTTAGAAAACTATAGTGGCACCTTCAAAATCCCATCAACAATGTTGTATTTTTTGTAGTTTGATATAGTCTAGGGGATGTTGTGCATCATTGTGCAGTTTAACCATGATTGTAAATTGGTAAATTCGGAATTATGTTAAAGTGCTAGTAAATTCATATTTGAAGTTTTTACCTACAGGTAAACTTACAGAAAGTGCTACCCATAGATATGGTTAATATCTCCGAAATGTGTGCCATTTAGAAGATATTCAAATTGGCTCTAGCGCATGACATCACTGCACATGAAATGATCTTTTGAATGCTGAAAGCATTTAATTCCTATAAATAGTTTGTTCCATTTTAGTTATATTGGACCCTGGCCATGTAGAAGAATGATGAAAGTTTAATTCTCCTTGTCCAATGCCAAAATAAACTTTTTTTGCACATAAATAAATACCCTCTGGTGACTTCGATGTTGATGATGTAGCTATATCATCTGCAAAGAAATAAATTATTCTGCTATTAAATGACATAAAAGGGTTGATTTGTTAACACAAATTCACAATGCCATACATCATCTCAATCTGCAGGTTCATTCTTTCTGTGTCAATTTGAGAAATGCTCATTTTCTTAAGTTTATTTTCTCTTCTCAATGAATGTTCTTTTATTATGGCAGTAGTAAAATACCACATCATGGCCACTAGTTGTAGCTGAGGAAATACAGAAAATACACATGGCCTTTTTAACAAGAGAAACAATGTAACAATTGTAGGGAATACTAGAAGAAATTAGCAAATAAATGTTACCAATAGTGCTAATTCCCTTTAGTATTCTCTAAAATCCATGCATTGAACCTCTTATTAGAAACATGCATTTTTTTCTTATTCTCCTCAGCTGAATCAAGTGGCCATAATGCTGGGATCAGCAATAATTGGTGTCCGTATTGAAAGACTTTTCGTTCAGAATAGAAAACACATAGAGAACATTTATTTTAACCCCATAAAGTTTAAAAAGGGAAAACTTTATTAGAAGAAGAAAGCCTGAAGATATAGGACAAAAAACTGGCTTTTGACAAGGAAACTACGCACAGATTTGCGAAAGATTGTTTTTTGTGGGAAGATTTGTAAAAACTTTTGTGAAGAAATAAAACATGATCTTGACCACATTTGCCCTAGGTCTGAATGTGTCCTACCCATAGATATCTTTAAGATCTCCGAAATGTGTGCCATTTAGAAGATATTCAAATTGGCTCTAGCTGATGACATCACTGCACATGAAATGATCTTTTCAATGCAGAAAGCATTTAATTCCTATAAATAGTTTGTTCCATTTTAGTTATATTGGACCCTGGCCATGTAGAAGAATGATGAAAATTTAATTCTCCTTGTCCAATGCCAAAATAAACTTTTTTTGCACATAAATAAATACCCTCTGGTGACTGCGATGTTGATGATGTATCTATATCATCTGCAAAGAAATAAATTATTCTGCTATTAAATGACATAAAAGGGTTGATTTGGTAACAAAAATTCACAATGCCATACATTATCTCAATCTGCAGGTTCATTCTTTCTGTGTCAATTTGAGAAATGCTCATTTTCTTAAGTTTATTTTCTCTTCTCAATGAATGTTCTTTTATTATGGCAGTAGTAAAATACCACATCATGGCCACTAGTTGTAGCTGAGGAAATACAGAAAATACACATGGCCTTTTTAACAAGAGAAACAATGTAACAATTGTAGGGAATACTAGAAGAAATTAGCAAATAAATGTTACCAATAGTGCTAATTCCCTTTTAGTATTCTCTAAAATCCATGCATTGTACCTCTTATTAGAAACATGTATATTTTTCTTATTCTCCTCAGCTGAATCAAGTGGCCATAATGCTGGGATCAGCAATAATTGGTATCCGTATTGAAAGACTTTTCGTTCAGAAAAGAAAACACATAGAGAACATTTATTTTAACCCCATAAAGTTTAAAAAGGGAAAACTTTATTAGAAGAGGAAAGCCTGAAGATATAGAACGAAAAACTCCTGGCTTTTGACAAGGAAACTACGTAAAGATTTGCTAAAGATTGTTTTTTGTGGGAAGATTTGTAAAAACTTTTGTGAAGAAATAAAACATGATCTTGACCACATTTGCCCTAGGTCTGAATGTGTCCTACCCATAGATATCTTTAAGATCTCCGAAATGTGTGCCATTTAGAAGATATTCAAATTGGCTCTAGCTGATGACATCACTGCACATGAAATGATCTTTTCAATGCAGAAAGCATTTAATTCCTATAAATAGTTTGTTCCATTTTAGTTATATTGGACCCTGGCCATGTAGAAGAATGATGAAAGTTTAATTCTCCTTGTCCAATGCCAAAATAAACTTTTTTTGCACATAAATAAATACCCTCTGGTGACTGCGATGTTGATGATGTATCTATATCATCTGCAAAGAAATAAATTATTCTGCTATTAAATGACATAAAAGGGTTGATTTGGTAACAAAAATTCACAATGCCATACATTATCTCAATCTGCAGGTTCATTCTTTCTGTGTCAATTTGAGAAATGCTCATTTTCTTAAGTTTATTTTCTCTTCTCAATGAATGTTCTTTTATTATGGCAGTAGTAAAATACCACATCATGGCCACTAGTTGTAGCTGAGGAAATACAGAAAATACACATGGCCTTTTTAACAAGAGAAACAATGTAACAATTGTAGGGAATACTAGAAGAAATTAGCAAATAAATGTTACCAATAGTGCTAATTCCCTTTAGTATTCTCTAAAATCCATGCATTGAACCTCTTATTAGAAACATGCATTTTTTTCTTATTCTCCTCAGCTGAATCAAGTGGCCATAATGCTGGGATCAGCAATAATTGGTGTCCGTATTGAAAGACTTTTCGTTCAGAATAGAAAACACATAGAGAACATTTATTTTAACCCCATAAAGTTTAAAAAGGGAAAACTTTATTAGAAGAAGAAAGCCTGAAGATATAGGACAAAAAACTGGCTTTTGACAAGGAAACTACGCACAGATTTGCGAAAGATTGTTTTTTGTGGGAAGATTTGTAAAAACTTTTGTGAAGAAATAAAACATGATCTTGACCACATTTGCCCTAGGTCTGAATGTGTCCTACCCATAGATATCTTTAAGATCTCCGAAATGTGTGCCATTTAGAAGATATTCAAATTGGCTCTAGCGCATGACATCACTGCACATGAAATGATCTTTTGAATGCTGAAAGCATTTAATTCCTATAAATAGTTTGTTCCATTTTAGTTATATTGGACCCTGGCCATGTAGAAGAATGATGAAAGTTTAATTCTCCTTGTCCAATGCCAAAATAAACTTTTTTTGCACATAAATACATACCCTCTGGTGACTGCGATGTTGATGATGTATCTATATCATCTGCAAAGAAATAAATTATTCTGCTATTAAATGACATAAAAGGGTTGATTTGTTAACAAAAATTCACAATGCCATACATTATCTCAATCTGCAGGTTCATTCTTTCTGTGTCAATTTGAGAAATGCTCATTTTCTTAAGTTTATTTTCTCTTCTCAATGAATGTTCTTTTATTATGGCAGTAGTAAAATACCACATCATGGCCACTAGTTGTAGCTGAGGAAATACAGAAAATACACATGGCCTTTTTAACAAGAGAAACAATGTAACAATTGTAGGGAATACTAGAAGAAATTAGCAAATAAATGTTACCAATAGTGCTAATTCCCTTTAGTATTCTCTAAAATCCATGCATTGAACCTCTTATTAGAAACATGCATTTTTTTCTTATTCTCCTCAGCTGAATCAAGTGGCCATAATGCTGGGATCAGCAATAATTGGTGTCCGTATTGAAAGACTTTTCGTTCAGAATAGAAAACACATAGAGAACATTTATTTTAACCCCATAAAGTTTAAAAAGGGAAAACTTTATTAGAAGAAGAAAGCCTGAAGATATAGGACAAAAAACTGGCTTTTGACAAGGAAACTACGCACAGATTTGCGAAAGATTGTTTTTTGTGGGAAGATTTGTAAAAACTTTTGTGAAGAAATAAAACATGATCTTGACCACATTTGCCCTAGGTCTGAATGTGTCCTACCCATAGATATCTTTAAGATCTCCGAAATGTGTGCCATTTAGAAGATATTCAAATTGGCTCTAGCTGATGACATCACTGCACATGAAATGATCTTTTCAATGCAGAAAGCATTTAATTCCTATAAATAGTTTGTTCCATTTTAGTTATATTGGACCCTGGCCATGTAGAAGAATGATGAAAGTTTAATTCTCCTTGTCCAATGCCAAAATAAACTTTTTTTGCACATAAATAAATACCCTCTGGTGACTGCGATGTTGATGATGTATCTATATCATCTGCAAAGAAATAAATTATTCTGCTATTAAATGACATAAAAGGGTTGATTTGGTAACAAAAATTCACAATGCCATACATTATCTCAATCTGCAGGTTCATTCTTTCTGTGTCAATTTGAGAAATGCTCATTTTCTTAAGTTTATTTTCTCTTCTCAATGAATGTTCTTTTATTATGGCAGTAGTAAAATACCACATCATGGCCACTAGTTGTAGCTGAGGAAATACAGAAAATACACATGGCCTTTTTAACAAGAGAAACAATGTAACAATTGTAGGGAATACTAGAAGAAATTAGCAAATAAATGTTACCAATAGTGCTAATTCCCTTTTAGTATTCTCTAAAATCCATGCATTGTACCTCTTATTAGAAACATGTATATTTTTCTTATTCTCCTCAGCTGAATCAAGTGGCCATAATGCTGGGATCAGCAATAATTGGTATCCGTATTGAAAGACTTTTCGTTCAGAAAAGAAAACACATAGAGAACATTTGTTTTAACCCCATAAAGTTTAAAAAGGGAAAACTTTATTAGAAGAGGAAAGCCTGAAGATATAGAACGAAAAACTCCTGGCTTTTGACAAGGAAACTACGTAAAGATTTGCTAAAGATTGTTTTTTGTGGGAAGATTTGTAAAAACTTTTGTGAAGAAATAAAACATGATCTTGACCACATTTGCCCTAGGTCTGAATGTGTTTTGGACATGTTGTGGTAGTTGTGTTCCTTTGTTTGAAAAGTGGAAAAAATTGCTTTGTTATCAAATGTCATAAAAGGTTCCAATTTTCAAAAACAACAAAAAATAAGAATAAGCTTTATTGGAAGAACAAGAAAGCAAGAAGTTACAACAACCAAACCTACTTTTGACAATGGATCTTTGGAGTTGAGTTTTTCTGAAAATTTTATATTTCTGGTACGTCTGAGTAAAACTTTACTATTAAGATTTTGGCACATGCACTTCTAAGTCTAAATGTGGTTTAGGGCTAAAGAAAACTTGTGTGTTGTGAAAGCCTCTGCATTATGTTGCAAATGATACAACATTGCTGATCGAACTTTTAATGTAAACGCTATTACTATGCCATGTAGCTGTAAGGACTCGCCCATTTGATAAGCTTGCAAGATAACTGTTCTTTATATTTTAAAGGTCAATAGCAATGCATGTAAAATGGTGAAGGTTAAGGGTAACCAGGGCATACTGTAAAGTTTTAATTGTATGTGTGGTAAAACCTACAGTATAATTGGTGGTGTTATTGCATTATTTCACCAAATAGCCATCTGGAATGGCTATTTGGTGAAATAACCTTACGAAAAGGTTTTTTTAAGGATCAAGAGATCAATTCTAAGTAACTAAAATAAAACTACAAAGATTTTATATACTTGTTTGTGTTAGAAAACTATAGTGGCACCTTCAAAATCCCATCAACAATGTTGTATTTTTTGTAGTTTGATATAGTCTAGGGGATGTTGTGCATCATTGTGCAGTTTAACCATGATTGTAAATTGGTAAATTCGGAATTATGTTAAAGTGCTAGTAAATTCATATTTGAAGTTTTTACCTACAGGTAAACTTACAGAAAGTGCTACCCATAGATATGGTTAATATCTCCGAAATGTGTGCCATTTAGAAGATATTCAAATTGGCTCTAGCGCATGACATCACTGCACATGAAATGATCTTTTGAATGCTGAAAGCATTTAATTCCTATAAATAGTTTGTTCCATTTTAGTTATATTGGACCCTGGCCATGTAGAAGAATGATGAAAGTTTAATTCTCCTTGTCCAATGCCAAAATAAACTTTTTTTGCACATAAATAAATACCCTCTGGTGACTTCGATGTTGATGATGTAGCTATATCATCTGCAAAGAAATAAATTATTCTGCTATTAAATGACATAAAAGGGTTGATTTGTTAACACAAATTCACAATGCCATACATCATCTCAATCTGCAGGTTCATTCTTTCTGTGTCAATTTGAGAAATGCTCATTTTCTTAAGTTTATTTTCTCTTCTCAATGAATGTTCTTTTATTATGGCAGTAGTAAAATACCACATCATGGCCACTAGTTGTAGCTGAGGAAATACAGAAAATACACATGGCCTTTTTAACAAGAGAAACAATGTAACAATTGTAGGGAATACTAGAAGAAATTAGCAAATAAATGTTACCAATAGTGCTAATTCCCTTTAGTATTCTCTAAAATCCATGCATTGAACCTCTTATTAGAAACATGCATTTTTTTCTTATTCTCCTCAGCTGAATCAAGTGGCCATAATGCTGGGATCAGCAATAATTGGTGTCCGTATTGAAAGACTTTTCGTTCAGAATAGAAAACACATAGAGAACATTTATTTTAACCCCATAAAGTTTAAAAAGGGAAAACTTTATTAGAAGAAGAAAGCCTGAAGATATAGGACAAAAAACTGGCTTTTGACAAGGAAACTACGCACAGATTTGCGAAAGATTGTTTTTTGTGGGAAGATTTGTAAAAACTTTTGTGAAGAAATAAAACATGATCTTGACCACATTTGCCCTAGGTCTGAATGTGTCCTACCCATAGATATCTTTAAGATCTCCGAAATGTGTGCCATTTAGAAGATATTCAAATTGGCTCTAGCTGATGACATCACTGCACATGAAATGATCTTTTCAATGCAGAAAGCATTTAATTCCTATAAATAGTTTGTTCCATTTTAGTTATATTGGACCCTGGCCATGTAGAAGAATGATGAAAGTTTAATTCTCCTTGTCCAATGCCAAAATAAACTTTTTTTGCACATAAATAAATACCCTCTGGTGACTGCGATGTTGATGATGTATCTATATCATCTGCAAAGAAATAAATTATTCTGCTATTAAATGACATAAAAGGGTTGATTTGGTAACAAAAATTCACAATGCCATACATTATCTCAATCTGCAGGTTCATTCTTTCTGTGTCAATTTGAGAAATGCTCATTTTCTTAAGTTTATTTTCTCTTCTCAATGAATGTTCTTTTATTATGGCAGTAGTAAAATACCACATCATGGCCACTAGTTGTAGCTGAGGAAATACAGAAAATACACATGGCCTTTTTAACAAGAGAAACAATGTAACAATTGTAGGGAATACTAGAAGAAATTAGCAAATAAATGTTACCAATAGTGCTAATTCCCTTTTAGTATTCTCTAAAATCCATGCATTGTACCTCTTATTAGAAACATGTATATTTTTCTTATTCTCCTCAGCTGAATCAAGTGGCCATAATGCTGGGATCAGCAATAATTGGTATCCATATTGAAAGACTTTTCGTTCAGAAAAGAAAACACATAGAGAACATTTATTTTAACCCCATAAAGTTTAAAAAGGGAAAACTTTATTAGAAGAGGAAAGCCTGAAGATATAGAACGAAAAACTCCTGGCTTTTGACAAGGAAACTACGTAAAGATTTGCTAAAGATTGTTTTTTGTGGGAAGATTTGTAAAAACTTTTGTGAAGAAATAAAACATGATCTTGACCACATTTGCCCTAGGTCTGAATGTGTCCTACCCATAGATATCTTTAAGATCTCCGAAATGTGTGCCATTTAGAAGATATTCAAATTGGCTCTAGCTGATGACATCACTGCACATGAAATGATCTTTTCAATGCAGAAAGCATTTAATTCCTATAAATAGTTTGTTCCATTTTAGTTATATTGGACCCTGGCCATGTAGAAGAATGATGAAAGTTTAATTCTCCTTGTCCAATGCCAAAATAAACTTTTTTTGCACATAAATAAATACCCTCTGGTGACTGCGATGTTGATGATGTATCTATATCATCTGCAAAGAAATAAATTATTCTGCTATTAAATGACATAAAAGGGTTGATTTGGTAACAAAAATTCACAATGCCATACATTATCTCAATCTGCAGGTTCATTCTTTCTGTGTCAATTTGAGAAATGCTCATTTTCTTAAGTTTATTTTCTCTTCTCAATGAATGTTCTTTTATTATGGCAGTAGTAAAATACCACATCATGGCCACTAGTTGTAGCTGAGGAAATACAGAAAATACACATGGCCTTTTTAACAAGAGAAACAATGTAACAATTGTAGGGAATACTAGAAGAAATTAGCAAATAAATGTTACCAATAGTGCTAATTCCCTTTAGTATTCTCTAAAATCCATGCATTGAACCTCTTATTAGAAACATGCATTTTTTTCTTATTCTCCTCAGCTGAATCAAGTGGCCATAATGCTGGGATCAGCAATAATTGGTGTCCGTATTGAAAGACTTTTCGTTCAGAATAGAAAACACATAGAGAACATTTATTTTAACCCCATAAAGTTTAAAAAGGGAAAACTTTATTAGAAGAAGAAAGCCTAAAGATATAGGACAAAAAACTGGCTTTTGACAAGGAAACTACGCACAGATTTGCGAAAGATTGTTTTTTTGTGGGAAGATTTGTAAAAACTTTTGTGAAGAAATAAAACATGATCTTGACCACATTTGCCCTAGGTCTGAATGTGTCCTACCCATAGATATCTTTAAGATCTCCGAAATGTGTGCCATTTAGAAGATATTCAAATTGGCTCTAGCGCATGACATCACTGCACATGAAATGATCTTTTGAATGCTGAAAGCATTTAATTCCTATAAATAGTTTGTTCCATTTTAGTTATATTGGACCCTGGCCATGTAGAAGAATGATGAAAGTTTAATTCTCCTTGTCCAATGCCAAAATAAACTTTTTTTGCACATAAATACATACCCTCTGGTGACTGCGATGTTGATGATGTATCTATATCATCTGCAAAGAAATAAATTATTCTGCTATTAAATGACATAAAAGGGTTGATTTGTTAACAAAAATTCACAATGCCATACATTATCTCAATCTGCAGGTTCATTCTTTCTGTGTCAATTTGAGAAATGCTCATTTTCTTAAGTTTATTTTCTCTTCTCAATGAATGTTCTTTTATTATGGCAGTAGTAAAATACCACATCATGGCCACTAGTTGTAGCTGAGGAAATACAGAAAATACACATGGCCTTTTTAACAAGAGAAACAATGTAACAATTGTAGGGAATACTAGAAGAAATTAGCAAATAAATGTTACCAATAGTGCTAATTCCCTTTAGTATTCTCTAAAATCCATGCATTGAACCTCTTATTAGAAACATGCATTTTTTTCTTATTCTCCTCAGCTGAATCAAGTGGCCATAATGCTGGGATCAGCAATAATTGGTGTCCGTATTGAAAGACTTTTCGTTCAGAATAGAAAACACATAGAGAACATTTATTTTAACCCCATAAAGTTTAAAAAGGGAAAACTTTATTAGAAGAAGAAAGCCTGAAGATATAGGACAAAAAACTGGCTTTTGACAAGGAAACTACGCACAGATTTGCGAAAGATTGTTTTTTGTGGGAAGATTTGTAAAAACTTTTGTGAAGAAATAAAACATGATCTTGACCACATTTGCCCTAGGTCTGAATGTGTCCTACCCATAGATATCTTTAAGATCTCCGAAATGTGTGCCATTTAGAAGATATTCAAATTGGCTCTAGCTGATGACATCACTGCACATGAAATGATCTTTTCAATGCAGAAAGCATTTAATTCCTATAAATAGTTTGTTCCATTTTAGTTATATTGGACCCTGGCCATGTAGAAGAATGATGAAAGTTTAATTCTCCTTGTCCAATGCCAAAATAAACTTTTTTTGCACATAAATAAATACCCTCTGGTGACTGCGATGTTGATGATGTATCTATATCATCTGCAAAGAAATAAATTATTCTGCTATTAAATGACATAAAAGGGTTGATTTGGTAACAAAAATTCACAATGCCATACATTATCTCAATCTGCAGGTTCATTCTTTCTGTGTCAATTTGAGAAATGCTCATTTTCTTAAGTTTATTTTCTCTTCTCAATGAATGTTCTTTTATTATGGCAGTAGTAAAATACCACATCATGGCCACTAGTTGTAGCTGAGGAAATACAGAAAATACACATGGCCTTTTTAACAAGAGAAACAATGTAACAATTGTAGGGAATACTAGAAGAAATTAGCAAATAAATGTTACCAATAGTGCTAATTCCCTTTTAGTATTCTCTAAAATCCATGCATTGTACCTCTTATTAGAAACATGTATATTTTTCTTATTCTCCTCAGCTGAATCAAGTGGCCATAATGCTGGGATCAGCAATAATTGGTATCCGTATTGAAAGACTTTTCGTTCAGAAAAGAAAACACATAGAGAACATTTGTTTTAACCCCATAAAGTTTAAAAAGGGAAAACTTTATTAGAAGAGGAAAGCCTGAAGATATAGAACGAAAAACTCCTGGCTTTTGACAAGGAAACTACGTAAAGATTTGCTAAAGATTGTTTTTTGTGGGAAGATTTGTAAAAACTTTTGTGAAGAAATAAAACATGATCTTGACCACATTTGCCCTAGGTCTGAATGTGTTTTGGACATGTTGTGGTAGTTGTGTTCCTTTGTTTGAAAAGTGGAAAAAATTGCTTTGTTATCAAATGTCATAAAAGGTTCCAATTTTCAAAAACAACAAAAAATAAGAATAAGCTTTATTGGAAGAACAAGAAAGCAAGAAGTTACAACAACCAAACCTACTTTTGACAATGGATCTTTGGAGTTGAGTTTTTCTGAAAATTTTATATTTCTGGTACGTCTGAGTAAAACTTTACTATTAAGATTTTGGCACATGCACTTCTAAGTCTAAATGTGGTTTAGGGCTAAAGAAAACTTGTGTGTTGTGAAAGCCTCTGCATTATGTTGCAAATGATACAACATTGCTGATCGAACTTTTAATGTAAACGCTATTACTATGCCATGTAGCTGTAAGGACTCGCCCATTTGATAAGCTTGCAAGATAACTGTTCTTTATATTTTAAAGGTCAATAGCAATGCATGTAAAATGGTGAAGGTTAAGGGTAACCAGGGCATACTGTAAAGTTTTAATTGTATGTGTGGTAAAACCTACAGTATAATTGGTGGTGTTATTGCATTATTTCACCAAATAGCCATCTGGAATGGCTATTTGGTGAAATAACCTTACGAAAAGGTTTTTTTAAGGATCAAGAGATCAATTCTAAGTAACTAAAATAAAACTACAAAGATTTTATATACTTGTTTGTGTTAGAAAACTATAGTGGCACCTTCAAAATCCCATCAACAATGTTGTATTTTTTGTAGTTTGATATAGTCTAGGGGATGTTGTGCATCATTGTGCAGTTTAACCATGATTGTAAATTGGTAAATTCGGAATTATGTTAAAGTGCTAGTAAATTCATATTTGAAGTTTTTACCTACAGGTAAACTTACAGAAAGTGCTACCCATAGATATGGTTAATATCTCCGAAATGTGTGCCATTTAGAAGATATTCAAATTGGCTCTAGCGCATGACATCACTGCACATGAAATGATCTTTTGAATGCTGAAAGCATTTAATTCCTATAAATAGTTTGTTCCATTTTAGTTATATTGGACCCTGGCCATGTAGAAGAATGATGAAAGTTTAATTCTCCTTGTCCAATGCCAAAATAAACTTTTTTTGCACATAAATAAATACCCTCTGGTGACTTCGATGTTGATGATGTAGCTATATCATCTGCAAAGAAATAAATTATTCTGCTATTAAATGACATAAAAGGGTTGATTTGTTAACACAAATTCACAATGCCATACATCATCTCAATCTGCAGGTTCATTCTTTCTGTGTCAATTTGAGAAATGCTCATTTTCTTAAGTTTATTTTCTCTTCTCAATGAATGTTCTTTTATTATGGCAGTAGTAAAATACCACATCATGGCCACTAGTTGTAGCTGAGGAAATACAGAAAATACACATGGCCTTTTTAACAAGAGAAACAATGTAACAATTGTAGGGAATACTAGAAGAAATTAGCAAATAAATGTTACCAATAGTGCTAATTCCCTTTAGTATTCTCTAAAATCCATGCATTGAACCTCTTATTAGAAACATGCATTTTTTTCTTATTCTCCTCAGCTGAATCAAGTGGCCATAATGCTGGGATCAGCAATAATTGGTGTCCGTATTGAAAGACTTTTCGTTCAGAATAGAAAACACATAGAGAACATTTATTTTAACCCCATAAAGTTTAAAAAGGGAAAACTTTATTAGAAGAAGAAAGCCTGAAGATATAGGACAAAAAACTGGCTTTTGACAAGGAAACTACGCACAGATTTGCGAAAGATTGTTTTTTGTGGGAAGATTTGTAAAAACTTTTGTGAAGAAATAAAACATGATCTTGACCACATTTGCCCTAGGTCTGAATGTGTCCTACCCATAGATATCTTTAAGATCTCCGAAATGTGTGCCATTTAGAAGATATTCAAATTGGCTCTAGCTGATGACATCACTGCACATGAAATGATCTTTTCAATGCAGAAAGCATTTAATTCCTATAAATAGTTTGTTCCATTTTAGTTATATTGGACCCTGGCCATGTAGAAGAATGATGAAAGTTTAATTCTCCTTGTCCAATGCAAAAATAAACTTTTTTTGCACATAAATAAATACCCTCTGGTGACTGCGATGTTGATGATGTATCTATATCATCTGCAAAGAAATAAATTATTCTGCTATTAAATGACATAAAAGGGTTGATTTGGTAACAAAAATTCACAATGCCATACATTATCTCAATCTGCAGGTTCATTCTTTCTGTGTCAATTTGAGAAATGCTCATTTTCTTAAGTTTATTTTCTCTTCTCAATGAATGTTCTTTTATTATGGCAGTAGTAAAATACCACATCATGGCCACTAGTTGTAGCTGAGGAAATACAGAAAATACACATGGCCTTTTTAACAAGAGAAACAATGTAACAATTGTAGGGAATACTAGAAGAAATTAGCAAATAAATGTTACCAATAGTGCTAATTCCCTTTTAGTATTCTCTAAAATCCATGCATTGTACCTCTTATTAGAAACATGTATATTTTTCTTATTCTCCTCAGCTGAATCAAGTGGCCATAATGCTGGGATCAGCAATAATTGGTATCCGTATTGAAAGACTTTTCGTTCAGAAAAGAAAACACATAGAGAACATTTATTTTAACCCCATAAAGTTTAAAAAGGGAAAACTTTATTAGAAGAGGAAAGCCTGAAGATATAGAACGAAAAACTCCTGGCTTTTGACAAGGAAACTACGTAAAGATTTGCTAAAGATTGTTTTTTGTGGGAAGATTTGTAAAAACTTTTGTGAAGAAATAAAACATGATCTTGACCACATTTGCCCTAGGTCTGAATGTGTCCTACCCATAGATATCTTTAAGATCTCCGAAATGTGTGCCATTTAGAAGATATTCAAATTGGCTCTAGCTGATGACATCACTGCACATGAAATGATCTTTTCAATGCAGAAAGCATTTAATTCCTATAAATAGTTTGTTCCATTTTAGTTATATTGGACCCTGGCCATGTAGAAGAATGATGAAAGTTTAATTCTCCTTGTCCAATGCCAAAATAAACTTTTTTTGCACATAAATAAATACCCTCTGGTGACTGCGATGTTGATGATGTATCTATATCATCTGCAAAGAAATAAATTATTCTGCTATTAAATGACATAAAAGGGTTGATTTGGTAACAAAAATTCACAATGCCATACATTATCTCAATCTGCAGGTTCATTCTTTCTGTGTCAATTTGAGAAATGCTCATTTTCTTAAGTTTATTTTCTCTTCTCAATGAATGTTCTTTTATTATGGCAGTAGTAAAATACCACATCATGGCCACTAGTTGTAGCTTAGGAAATACAGAAAATACACATGGCCTTTTTAACAAGAGAAACAATGTAACAATTGTAGGGAATACTAGAAGAAATTAGCAAATAAATGTTACCAATAGTGCTAATTCCCTTTAGTATTCTCTAAAATCCATGCATTGAACCTCTTATTAGAAACATGCATTTTTTTCTTATTCTCCTCAGCTGAATCAAGTGGCCATAATGCTGGGATCAGCAATAATTGGTGTCCGTATTGAAAGACTTTTCGTTCAGAATAGAAAACACATAGAGAACATTTATTTTAACCCCATAAAGTTTAAAAAGGGAAAACTTTATTAGAAGAAGAAAGCCTGAAGATATAGGACAAAAAACTGGCTTTTGACAAGGAAACTACGCACAAATTTGCGAAAGATTGTTTTTTGTGGGAAGATTTGTAAAAACTTTTGTGAAGAAATAAAACATGATCTTGACCACATTTGCCCTAGGTCTGAATGTGTCCTACCCATAGATATCTTTAAGATCTCCGAAATGTGTGCCATTTAGAAGATATTCAAATTGGCTCTAGCGCATGACATCACTGCACATGAAATGATCTTTTGAATGCTGAAAGCATTTAATTCCTATAAATAGTTTGTTCCATTTTAGTTATATTGGACCCTGGCCATGTAGAAGAATGATGAAAGTTTAATTCTCCTTGTCCAATGCCAAAATAAACTTTTTTTGCACATAAATACATACCCTCTGGTGACTGCGATGTTGATGATGTATCTATATCATCTGCAAAGAAATAAATTATTCTGCTATTAAATGACATAAAAGGGTTGATTTGGTAACAAAAATTCACAATGCCATACATTATCTCAATCTGCAGGTTCATTCTTTCTGTGTCAATTTGAGAAATGCTCATTTTCTTAAGTTTATTTTCTCTTCTCAATGAATGTTCTTTTATTATGGCAGTAGTAAAATACCACATCATGGCCACTAGTTGTAGCTGAGGAAATACAGAAAATACACATGGCCTTTTTAACAAGAGAAACAATGTAACAATTGTAGGGAATACTAGAAGAAATTAGCAAATAAATGTTACCAATAGTGCTAATTCCCTTTAGTATTCTCTAAAATCCATGCATTGAACCTCTTATTAGAAACATGCATTTTTTTCTTATTCTCCTCAGCTGAATCAAGTGGCCATAATGCTGGGATCAGCAATAATTGGTGTCCGTATTGAAAGACTTTTCGTTCAGAATAGAAAACACATAGAGAACATTTATTTTAACCCCATAAAGTTTAAAAAGGGAAAACTTTATTAGAAGAAGAAAGCCTGAAGATATAGGACAAAAAACTGGCTTTTGACAAGGAAACTACGCACAGATTTGCGAAAGATTGTTTTTTGTGGGAAGATTTGTAAAAACTTTTGTGAAGAAATAAAACATGATCTTGACCACATTTGCCCTAGGTCTGAATGTGTCCTACCCATAGATATCTTTAAGATCTCCGAAATGTGTGCCATTTAGAAGATATTCAAATTGGCTCTAGCTGATGACATCACTGCACATGAAATGATCTTTTCAATGCAGAAAGCATTTAATTCCTATAAATAGTTTGTTCCATTTTAGTTATATTGGACCCAGGCCATGTAGAAGAATGATGAAAGTTGAATTCTCCTTGTCCAATGCCAAAATAAACTTTTTTTGCACATAAATAAATACCCTCTGGTGACTGCGATGTTGATGATGTATCTATATCATCTGCAAAGAAATAAATTATTCTGCTATTAAATGACATAAAAGGGTTGATTTGGTAACAAAAATTCACAATGCCATACATTATCTCAATCTGCAGGTTCATTCTTTCTGTGTCAATTTGAGAAATGCTCATTTTCTTAAGTTTATTTTCTCTTCTCAATGAATGTTCTTTTATTATGGCAGTAGTAAAATACCACATCATGGCCACTAGTTGTAGCTGAGGAAATACAGAAAATACACATGGCCTTTTTAACAAGAGAAACAATGTAACAATTGTAGGGAATACTAGAAGAAATTAGCAAATAAATGTTACCAATAGTGCTAATTCCCTTTTAGTATTCTCTAAAATCCATGCATTGTACCTCTTATTAGAAACATGTATATTTTTCTTATTCTCCTCAGCTGAATCAAGTGGCCATAATGCTGGGATCAGCAATAATTGGTATCCGTATTGAAAGACTTTTCGTTCAGAAAAGAAAACACATAGAGAACATTTGTTTTAACCCCATAAAGTTTAAAAAGGGAAAACTTTATTAGAAGAGGAAAGCCTGAAGATATAGAACGAAAAACTCCTGGCTTTTGACAAGGAAACTACGTAAAGATTTGCTAAAGATTGTTTTTTGTGGGAAGATTTGTAAAAACTTTTGTGAAGAAATAAAACATGATCTTGACCACATTTGCCCTAGGTCTGAATGTGTTTTGGACATGTTGTGGTAGTTGTGTTCCTTTGTTTGAAAAGTGGAAAAAATTGCTTTGTTATCAAATGTCATAAAAGGTTCCAATTTTCAAAAACAACAAAAAATAAGAATAAGCTTTATTGGAAGAACAAGAAAGCAAGAAGTTACAACAACCAAACCTACTTTTGACAATGGATTTTTGGAGTTGAGTTTTTCTGAAAATTTTATATTTCTGGTACGTCTGAGTAAAACTTTACTATTAAGATTTTGGCACATGCACTTCTAAGTCTAAATGTGGTTTAGGGCTAAAGAAAACTTGTGTGTTGTGAAAGCCTCTGCATTATGTTGCAAATGATACAACATTGCTGATCGAACTTTTAATGTAAACGCTATTACTATGCCATGTAGCTGTAAGGACTCGCCCATTTGATAAGCTTGCAAGATAACTGTTCTTTATATTTTAAAGGTCAATAGCAATGCATGTAAAATGGTGAAGGTTAAGGGTAACCAGGGCATACTGTAAAGTTTTAATTGTATGTGTGGTAAAACCTACAGTATAATTGGTGGTGTTATTGCATTATTTCACCAAATAGCCATCTGGAATGGCTATTTGGTGAAATAACCTTACGAAAAGGTTTTTTTAAGGATCAAGAGATCAATTCTAAGTAACTAAAATAAAACTACAAAGATTTTATATACTTGTTTGTGTTAGAAAACTATAGTGGCACCTTCAAAATCCCATCAACAATGTTGTATTTTTTGTAGTTTGATATAGTCTAGGGGATGTTGTGCATCATTGTGCAGTTTAACCATGATTGTAAATTGGTAAATTCGGAATTATGTTAAAGTGCTAGTAAATTCATATTTGAAGTTTTTACCTACAGGTAAACTTACAGAAAGTGCTACCCATAGATATGGTTAATATCTCCGAAATGTGTGCCATTTAGAAGATATTCAAATTGGCTCTAGCGCATGACATCACTGCACATGAAATGATCTTTTGAATGCTGAAAGCATTTAATTCCTATAAATAGTTTGTTCCATTTTAGTTATATTGGACCCTGGCCATGTAGAAGAATGATGAAAGTTTAATTCTCCTTGTCCAATGCCAAAATAAACTTTTTTTGCACATAAATAAATACCCTCTGGTGACTTCGATGTTGATGATGTAGCTATATCATCTGCAAAGAAATAAATTATTCTGCTATTAAATGACATAAAAGGGTTGATTTGTTAACACAAATTCACAATGCCATACATCATCTCAATCTGCAGGTTCATTCTTTCTGTGTCAATTTGAGAAATGCTCATTTTCTTAAGTTTATTTTCTCTTCTCAATGAATGTTCTTTTATTATGGCAGTAGTAAAATACCACATCATGGCCACTAGTTGTAGCTGAGGAAATACAGAAAATACACATGGCCTTTTTAACAAGAGAAACAATGTAACAATTGTAGGGAATACTAGAAGAAATTAGCAAATAAATGTTACCAATAGTGCTAATTCCCTTTAGTATTCTCTAAAATCCATGCATTGAACCTCTTATTAGAAACATGCATTTTTTTCTTATTCTCCTCAGCTGAATCAAGTGGCCATAATGCTGGGATCAGCAATAATTGGTGTCCGTATTGAAAGACTTTTCGTTCAGAATAGAAAACACATAGAGAACATTTATTTTAACCCCATAAAGTTTAAAAAGGGAAAACTTTATTAGAAGAAGAAAGCCTGAAG
Organism: Aquarana catesbeiana; assembly: GCF_042186555.1. Taxonomy (NCBI): domain Eukaryota; kingdom Metazoa; phylum Chordata; class Amphibia; order Anura; family Ranidae; genus Aquarana; species Aquarana catesbeiana. Next base: position 193,148,619 of record NC_133326.1, read on the forward strand.
ATATAGGACAAAAAACTGGCTTTTGACAAGGAAACTACGCACAGATTTGCGAAAGATTGTTTTTTGTGGGAAGATTTGTAAAAACTTTTGTGAAGAAATAAAACATGATCTTGACCACATTTGCCCTAGGTCTGAATGTGTCCTACCCATAGATATCTTTAAGATCTCCGAAATGTGTGCCATTTAGAAGATATTCAAATTGGCTCTAGCGCATGACATCACTGCACATGAAATGATCTTTTGAATGCTGAAAGCATTTAATTCCTATAAATAGTTTGTTCCATTTTAGTTATATTGGACCCTGGCCATGTAGAAGAATGATGAAAGTTTAATTCTCCTTGTCCAATGCCAAAATAAACTTTTTTTGCACATAAATACATACCCTCTGGTGACTGCGATGTTGATGATGTATCTATATCATCTGCAAAGAAATAAATTATTCTGCTATTAAATGACATAAAAGGGTTGATTTGTTAACAAAAATTCACAATGCCATACATTATCTCAATCTGCAGGTTCATTCTTTCTGTGTCAATTTGAGAAATGCTCATTTTCTTAAGTTTATTTTCTCTTCTCAATGAATGTTCTTTTATTATGGCAGTAGTAAAATACCACATCATGGCCACTAGTTGTAGCTGAGGAAATACAGAAAATACACATGGCCTTTTTAACAAGAGAAACAATGTAACAATTGTAGGGAATACTAGAAGAAATTAGCAAATAAATGTTACCAATAGTGCTAATTCCCTTTTAGTATTCTCTAAAATCCATGCATTGTACCTCTTATTAGAAACATGTATATTTTTCTTATTCTCCTCAGCTGAATCAAGTGGCCATAATGCTGGGATCAGCAATAATTGGTATCCGTATTGAAAGACTTTTCGTTCAGAAAAGAAAACACATAGAGAACATTTATTTTAACCCCATAAAGTTTAAAAAGGGAAAACTTTATTAGAAGAGGAAAGCCTGAAGATATAGAACGAAAAACTCCTGGCTTTTGACAAGGAAACTACGTAAAGATTTGCTAAAGATTGTTTTTTGTGGGAAGATTTGTAAAAACTTTTGTGAAGAAATAAAACATGATCTTGACCACATTTGCCCTAGGTCTGAATGTGTCCTACCCATAGATATCTTTAAGATCTCCGAAATGTGTGCCATTTAGAAGATATTCAAATTGGCTCTAGCTGATGACATCACTGCACATGAAATGATCTTTTCAATGCAGAAAGCATTTAATTCCTATAAATAGTTTGTTCCATTTTAGTTATATTGGACCCTGGCCATGTAGAAGAATGATGAAAGTTTAATTCTCCTTGTCCAATGCCAAAATAAACTTTTTTTGCACATAAATAAATACCCTCTGGTGACTGCGATGTTGATGATGTATCTATATCATCTGCAAAGAAATAAATTATTCTGCTATTAAATGACATAAAAGGGTTGATTTGGTAACAAAAATTCACAATGCCATACATTATCTCAATCTGCAGGTTCATTCTTTCTGTGTCAATTTGAGAAATGCTCATTTTCTTAAGTTTATTTTCTCTTCTCAATGAATGTTCTTTTATTATGGCAGTAGTAAAATACCACATCATGGCCACTAGTTGTAGCTGAGGAAATACAGAAAATACACATGGCCTTTTTAACAAGAGAAACAATGTAACAATTGTAGGGAATACTAGAAGAAATTAGCAAATAAATGTTACCAATAGTGCTAATTCCCTTTAGTATTCTCTAAAATCCATGCATTGAACCTCTTATTAGAAACATGCATTTTTTTCTTATTCTCCTCAGCTGAATCAAGTGGCCATAATGCTGGGATCAGCAATAATTGGTGTCCGTATTGAAAGACTTTTCGTTCAGAATAGAAAACACATAGAGAACATTTATTTTAACCCCATAAAGTTTAAAAAGGGAAAACTTTATTAGAAGAAGAAAGCCTGAAGATATAGGACAAAAAACTGGCTTTTGACAAGGAAACTACGCACAGATTTGCGAAAGATTGTTTTTTGTGGGAAGATTTGTAAAAACTTTTGTGAAGAAATAAAACATGATCTTGACCACATTTGCCCTAGGTCTGAATGTGTCCTACCCATAGATATCTTTAAGATCTCCGAAATGTGTGCCATTTAGAAGATATTCAAATTGGCTCTAGCGCATGACATCACTGCACATGAAATGATCTTTTGAATGCTGAAAGCATTTAATTCCTATAAATAGTTTGTTCCATTTTAGTTATATTGGACCCTGGCCATGTAGAAGAATGATGAAAGTTTAATTCTCCTTGTCCAATGCCAAAATAAACTTTTTTTGCACATAAATACATACCCTCTGGTGACTGCGATGTTGATGATGTATCTATATCATCTGCAAAGAAATAAATTATTCTGCTATTAAATGACATAAAAGGGTTGATTTGTTAACAAAAATTCACAATGCCATACATTATCTCAATCTGCAGGTTCATTCTTTCTGTGTCAATTTGAGAAATGCTCATTTTCTTAAGTTTATTTTCTCTTCTCAATGAATGTTCTTTTATTATGGCAGTAGTAAAATACCACATCATGGCCACTAGTTGTAGCTGAGGAAATACAGAAAATACACATGGCCTTTTTAACAAGAGAAACAATGTAACAATTGTAGGGAATACTAGAAGAAATTAGCAAATAAATGTTACCAATAGTGCTAATTCCCTTTAGTATTCTCTAAAATCCATGCATTGAACCTCTTATTAGAAACATGCATTTTTTTCTTATTCTCCTCAGCTGAATCAAGTGGCCATAATGCTGGGATCAGCAATAATTGGTGTCCGTATTGAAAGACTTTTCGTTCAGAATAGAAAACACATAGAGAACATTTATTTTAACCCCATAAAGTTTAAAAAGGGAAAACTTTATTAGAAGAAGAAAGCCTGAAGATATAGGACAAAAAACTGGCTTTTGACAAGGAAACTACGCACAGATTTGCGAAAGATTGTTTTTTGTGGGAAGATTTGTAAAAACTTTTGTGAAGAAATAAAACATGATCTTGACCACATTTGCCCTAGGTCTGAATGTGTCCTACCCATAGATATCTTTAAGATCTCCGAAATGTGTGCCATTTAGAAGATATTCAAATTGGCTCTAGCTGATGACATCACTGCACATGAAATGATCTTTTCAATGCAGAAAGCATTTAATTCCTATAAATAGTTTGTTCCATTTTAGTTATATTGGACCCTGGCCATGTAGAAGAATGATGAAAGTTTAATTCTCCTTGTCCAATGCCAAAATAAACTTTTTTTGCACATAAATAAATACCCTCTGGTGACTGCGATGTTGATGATGTATCTATATCATCTGCAAAGAAATAAATTATTCTGCTATTAAATGACATAAAAGGGTTGATTTGGTAACAAAAATTCACAATGCCATACATTATCTCAATCTGCAGGTTCATTCTTTCTGTGTCAATTTGAGAAATGCTCATTTTCTTAAGTTTATTTTCTCTTCTCAATGAATGTTCTTTTATTATGGCAGTAGTAAAATACCACATCATGGCCACTAGTTGTAGCTGAGGAAATACAGAAAATACACATGGCCTTTTTAACAAGAGAAACAATGTAACAATTGTAGGGAATACTAGAAGAAATTAGCAAATAAATGTTACCAATAGTGCTAATTCCCTTTAGTATTCTCTAAAATCCATGCATTGAACCTCTTATTAGAAACATGCATTTTTTTCTTATTCTCCTCAGCTGAATCAAGTGGCCATAATGCTGGGATCAGCAATAATTGGTATCCGTATTGAAAGACTTTTCGTTCAGAAAAGAAAACACATAGAGAACATTTATTTTAACCCCATAAAGTTTAAAAAGGGAAAACTTTATTAGAAGAGGAAAGCCTGAAGATATAGAACGAAAAACTCCTGGCTTTTGACAAGGAAACTACGTAAAGATTTGCTAAAGATTGTTTTTTGTGGGAAGATTTGTAAAAACTTTTGTGAAGAAATAAAACATGATCTTGACCACATTTGCCCTAGGTCTGAATGTGTTTTGGACATGTTGTGGTAGTTGTGTTCCTTTGTTTGAAAAGTGGAAAAAATTGCTTTGTTATCAAATGTCATAAAAGGTTCCAATTTTCAAAAACAACAAAAAATAAGAATAAGCTTTATTGGAAGAACAAGAAAGCAAGAAGTTACAACAACCAAACCTACTTTTGACAATGGATCTTTGGAGTTGAGTTTTTCTGAAAATTTTATATTTCTGGTACGTCTGAGTAAAACTTTACTATTAAGATTTTGGCACATGCACTTCTAAGTCTAAATGTGGTTTAGGGCTAAAGAAAACTTGTGTGTTGTGAAAGCCTCTGCATTATGTTGCAAATGATACAACATTGCTGATCGAACTTTTAATGTAAACGCTATTACTATGCCATGTAGCTGTAAGGACTCGCCCATTTGATAAGCTTGCAAGATAACTGTTCTTTATATTTTAAAGGTCAATAGCAATGCATGTAAAATGGTGAAGGTTAAGGGTAACCAGGGCATACTGTAAAGTTTTAATTGTATGTGTGGTAAAACCTACAGTATAATTGGTGGTGTTATTGCATTATTTCACCAAATAGCCATCTGGAATGGCTATTTGGTGAAATAACCTTACGAAAAGGTTTTTTTAAGGATCAAGAGATCAATTCTAAGTAACTAAAATAAAACTACAAAGATTTTATATACTTGTTTGTGTTAGAAAACTATAGTGGCACCTTCAAAATCCCATCAACAATGTTGTATTTTTTGTAGTTTGATATAGTCTAGGGGATGTTGTGCATCATTGTGCAGTTTAACCATGATTGTAAATTGGTAAATTCGGAATTATGTTAAAGTGCTAGTAAATTCATATTTGAAGTTTTTACCTACAGGTAAACTTACAGAAAGTGCTACCCATAGATATGGTTAATATCTCCGAAATGTGTGCCATTTAGAAGATATTCAAATTGGCTCTAGCGCATGACATCACTGCACATGAAATGATCTTTTGAATGCTGAAAGCATTTAATTCCTATAAATAGTTTGTTCCATTTTAGTTATATTGGACCCTGGCCATGTAGAAGAATGATGAAAGTTTAATTCTCCTTGTCCAATGCCAAAATAAACTTTTTTTGCACATAAATAAATACCCTCTGGTGACTTCGATGTTGATGATGTAGCTATATCATCTGCAAAGAAATAAATTATTCTGCTATTAAATGACATAAAAGGGTTGATTTGTTAACACAAATTCACAATGCCATACATCATCTCAATCTGCAGGTTCATTCTTTCTGTGTCAATTTGAGAAATGCTCATTTTCTTAAGTTTATTTTCTCTTCTCAATGAATGTTCTTTTATTATGGCAGTAGTAAAATACCACATCATGGCCACTAGTTGTAGCTGAGGAAATACAGAAAATACACATGGCCTTTTTAACAAGAGAAACAATGTAACAATTGTAGGGAATACTAGAAGAAATTAGCAAATAAATGTTACCAATAGTGCTAATTCCCTTTAGTATTCTCTAAAATCCATGCATTGAACCTCTTATTAGAAACATGCATTTTTTTCTTATTCTCCTCAGCTGAATCAAGTGGCCATAATGCTGGGATCAGCAATAATTGGTGTCCGTATTGAAAGACTTTTCGTTCAGAATAGAAAACACATAGAGAACATTTATTTTAACCCCATAAAGTTTAAAAAGGGAAAACTTTATTAGAAGAAGAAAGCCTGAAGATATAGGACAAAAAACTGGCTTTTGACAAGGAAACTACGCACAGATTTGCGAAAGATTGTTTTTTGTGGGAAGATTTGTAAAAACTTTTGTGAAGAAATAAAACATGATCTTGACCACATTTGCCCTAGGTCTGAATGTGTCCTACCCATAGATATCTTTAAGATCTCCGAAATGTGTGCCATTTAGAAGATATTCAAATTGGCTCTAGCTGATGACATCACTGCACATGAAATGATCTTTTCAATGCAGAAAGCATTTAATTCCTATAAATAGTTTGTTCCATTTTAGTTATATTGGACCCTGGCCATGTAGAAGAATGATGAAAGTTTAATTCTCCTTGTCCAATGCCAAAATAAACTTTTTTTGCACATAAATAAATACCCTCTGGTGACTGCGATGTTGATGATGTATCTATATCATCTGCAAAGAAATAAATTATTCTGCTATTAAATGACATAAAAGGGTTGATTTGGTAACAAAAATTCACAATGCCATACATTATCTCAATCTGCAGGTTCATTCTTTCTGTGTCAATTTGAGAAATGCTCATTTTCTTAAGTTTATTTTCTCTTCTCAATGAATGTTCTTTTATTATGGCAGTAGTAAAATACCACATCATGGCCACTAGTTGTAGCTGAGGAAATACAGAAAATACACATGGCCTTTTTAACAAGAGAAACAATGTAACAATTGTAGGGAATACTAGAAGAAATTAGCAAATAAATGTTACCAATAGTGCTAATTCCCTTTTAGTATTCTCTAAAATCCATGCATTGTACCTCTTATTAGAAACATGTATATTTTTCTTATTCTCCTCAGCTGAATCAAGTGGCCATAATGCTGGGATCAGCAATAATTGGTGTCCGTATTGAAAGACTTTTCGTTCAGAATAGAAAACACATAGAGAACATTTATTTTAACCCCATAAAGTTTAAAAAGGGAAAACTTTATTAGAAGAAGAAAGCCTGAAGATATAGGACAAAAAACTGGCTTTTGACAAGGAAACTACGCACAGATTTGCGAAAGATTGTTTTTTGTGGGAAGATTTGTAAAAACTTTTGTGAAGAAATAAAACATGATCTTGACCACATTTGCCCTAGGTCTGAATGTGTCCTACCCATAGATATCTTTAAGATCTCCGAAATGTGTGCCATTTAGAAGATATTCAAATTGGCTCTAGCGCATGACATCACTGCACATGAAATGATCTTTTGAATGCTGAAAGCATTTAATTCCTATAAATAGTTTGTTCCATTTTAGTTATATTGGACCCTGGCCATGTAGAAGAATGATGAAAGTTTAATTCTCCTTGTCCAATGCCAAAATAAACTTTTTTTGCACATAAATACATACCCTCTGGTGACTGCGATGTTGATGATGTATCTATATCATCTGCAAAGAAATAAATTATTCTGCTATTAAATGACATAAAAGGGTTGATTTGTTAACAAAAATTCACAATGCCATACATTATCTCAATCTGCAGGTTCATTCTTTCTGTGTCAATTTGAGAAATGCTCATTTTCTTAAGTTTATTTTCTCTTCTCAATGAATGTTCTTTTATTATGGCAGTAGTAAAATACCACATCATGGCCACTAGTTGTAGCTGAGGAAATACAGAAAATACACATGGCCTTTTTAACAAGAGAAACAATGTAACAATTGTAGGGAATACTAGAAGAAATTAGCAAATAAATGTTACCAATAGTGCTAATTCCCTTTTAGTATTCTCTAAAATCCATGCATTGTACCTCTTATTAGAAACATGTATATTTTTCTTATTCTCCTCAGCTGAATCAAGTGGCCATAATGCTGGGATCAGCAATAATTGGTATCCGTATTGAAAGACTTTTCGTTCAGAAAAGAAAACACATAGAGAACATTTATTTTAACCCCATAAAGTTTAAAAAGGGAAAACTTTATTAGAAGAGGAAAGCCTGAAGATATAGAACGAAAAACTCCTGGCTTTTGACAAGGAAACTACGTAAAGATTTGCTAAAGATTGTTTTTTGTGGGAAGATTTGTAAAAACTTTTGTGAAGAAATAAAACATGATCTTGACCACATTTGCCCTAGGTCTGAATGTGTCCTACCCATAGATATCTTTAAGATCTCCGAAATGTGTGCCATTTAGAAGATATTCAAATTGGCTCTAGCTGATGACATCACTGCACATGAAATGATCTTTTCAATGCAGAAAGCATTTAATTCCTATAAATAGTTTGTTCCATTTTAGTTATATTGGACCCTGGCCATGTAGAAGAATGATGAAAGTTTAATTCTCCTTGTCCAATGCCAAAATAAACTTTTTTTGCACATAAATAAATACCCTCTGGTGACTGCGATGTTGATGATGTATCTATATCATCTGCAAAGAAATAAATTATTCTGCTATTAAATGACATAAAAGGGTTGATTTGGTAACAAAAATTCACAATGCCATACATTATCTCAATCTGCAGGTTCATTCTTTCTGTGTCAATTTGAGAAATGCTCATTTTCTTAAGTTTATTTTCTCTTCTCAATGAATGTTCTTTTATTATGGCAGTAGTAAAATACCACATCATGGCCACTAGTTGTAGCTGAGGAAATACAGAAAATACACATGGCCTTTTTAACAAGAGAAACAATGTAACAATTGTAGGGAATACTAGAAGAAATTAGCAAATAAATGTTACCAATAGTGCTAATTCCCTTTAGTATTCTCTAAAATCCATGCATTGAACCTCTTATTAGAAACATGCATTTTTTTCTTATTCTCCTCAGCTGAATCAAGTGGCCATAATGCTGGGATCAGCAATAATTGGTGTCCGTATTGAAAGACTTTTCGTTCAGAATAGAAAACACATAGAGAACATTTATTTTAACCCCATAAAGTTTAAAAAGGGAAAACTTTATTAGAAGAAGAAAGCCTGAAGATATAGGACAAAAAACTGGCTTTTGACAAGGAAACTACGCACAGATTTGCGAAAGATTGTTTTTTGTGGGAAGATTTGTAAAAACTTTTGTGAAGAAATAAAACATGATCTTGACCACATTTGCCCTAGGTCTGAATGTGTCCTACCCATAGATATCTTTAAGATCTCCGAAATGTGTGCCATTTAGAAGATATTCAAATTGGCTCTAGCGCATGACATCACTGCACATGAAATGATCTTTTGAATGCTGAAAGCATTTAATTCCTATAAATAGTTTGTTCCATTTTAGTTATATTGGACCCTGGCCATGTAGAAGAATGATGAAAGTTTAATTCTCCTTGTCCAATGCCAAAATAAACTTTTTTTGCACATAAATACATACCCTCTGGTGACTGCGATGTTGATGATGTATCTATATCATCTGCAAAGAAATAAATTATTCTGCTATTAAATGACATAAAAGGGTTGATTTGTTAACAAAAATTCACAATGCCATACATTATCTCAATCTGCAGGTTCATTCTTTCTGTGTCAATTTGAGAAATGCTCATTTTCTTAAGTTTATTTTCTCTTCTCAATGAATGTTCTTTTATTATGGCAGTAGTAAAATACCACATCATGGCCACTAGTTGTAGCTGAGGAAATACAGAAAATACACATGGCCTTTTTAACAAGAGAAACAATGTAACAATTGTAGGGAATACTAGAAGAAATTAGCAAATAAATGTTACCAATAGTGCTAATTCCCTTTAGTATTCTCTAAAATCCATGCATTGAACCTCTTATTAGAAACATGCATTTTTTTCTTATTCTCCTCAGCTGAATCAAGTGGCCATAATGCTGGGATCAGCAATAATTGGTGTCCGTATTGAAAGACTTTTCGTTCAGAATAGAAAACACATAGAGAACATTTATTTTAACCCCATAAAGTTTAAAAAGGGAAAACTTTATTAGAAGAAGAAAGCCTGAAGATATAGGACAAAAAACTGGCTTTTGACAAGGAAACTACGCACAGATTTGCGAAAGATTGTTTTTTGTGGGAAGATTTGTAAAAACTTTTGTGAAGAAATAAAACATGATCTTGACCACATTTGCCCTAGGTCTGAATGTGTCCTACCCATAGATATCTTTAAGATCTCCGAAATGTGTGCCATTTAGAAGATATTCAAATTGGCTCTAGCTGATGACATCACTGCACATGAAATGATCTTTTCAATGCAGAAAGCATTTAATTCCTATAAATAGTTTGTTCCATTTTAGTTATATTGGACCCTGGCCATGTAGAAGAATGATGAAAGTTTAATTCTCCTTGTCCAATGCCAAAATAAACTTTTTTTGCACATAAATAAATACCCTCTGGTGACTGCGATGTTGATGATGTATCTATATCATCTGCAAAGAAATAAATTATTCTGCTATTAAATGACATAAAAGGGTTGATTTGGTAACAAAAATTCACAATGCCATACATTATCTCAATCTGCAGGTTCATTCTTTCTGTGTCAATTTGAGAAATGCTCATTTTCTTAAGTTTATTTTCTCTTCTCAATGAATGTTCTTTTATTATGGCAGTAGTAAAATACCACATCATGGCCACTAGTTGTAGCTGAGGAAATACAGAAAATACACATGGCCTTTTTAACAAGAGAAACAATGTAACAATTGTAGGGAATACTAGAAGAAATTAGCAAATAAATGTTACCAATAGTGCTAATTCCCTTTAGTATTCTCTAAAATCCATGCATTGAACCTCTTATTAGAAACATGCATTTTTTTCTTATTCTCCTCAGCTGAATCAAGTGGCCATAATGCTGGGATCAGCAATAATTGGTATCCGTATTGAAAGACTTTTCGTTCAGAAAAGAAAACACATAGAGAACATTTATTTTAACCCCATAAAGTTTAAAAAGGGAAAACTTTATTAGAAGAGGAAAGCCTGAAGATATAGAACGAAAAACTCCTGGCTTTTGACAAGGAAACTACGTAAAGATTTGCTAAAGATTGTTTTTTGTGGGAAGATTTGTAAAAACTTTTGTGAAGAAATAAAACATGATCTTGACCACATTTGCCCTAGGTCTGAATGTGTTTTGGACATGTTGTGGTAGTTGTGTTCCTTTGTTTGAAAAGTGGAAAAAATTGCTTTGTTATCAAATGTCATAAAAGGTTCCAATTTTCAAAAACAACAAAAAATAAGAATAAGCTTTATTGGAAGAACAAGAAAGCAAGAAGTTACAACAACCAAACCTACTTTTGACAATGGATCTTTGGAGTTGAGTTTTTCTGAAAATTTTATATTTCTGGTACGTCTGAGTAAAACTTTACTATTAAGATTTTGGCACATGCACTTCTAAGTCTAAATGTGGTTTAGGGCTAAAGAAAACTTGTGTGTTGTGAAAGCCTCTGCATTATGTTGCAAATGATACAACATTGCTGATCGAACTTTTAATGTAAACGCTATTACTATGCCATGTAGCTGTAAGGACTCGCCCATTTGATAAGCTTGCAAGATAACTGTTCTTTATATTTTAAAGGTCAATAGCAATGCATGTAAAATGGTGAAGGTTAAGGGTAACCAGGGCATACTGTAAAGTTTTAATTGTATGTGTGGTAAAACCTACAGTATAATTGGTGGTGTTATTGCATTATTTCACCAAATAGCCATCTGGAATGGCTATTTGGTGAAATAACCTTACGAAAAGGTTTTTTTAAGGATCAAGAGATCAATTCTAAGTAACTAAAATAAAACTACAAAGATTTTATATACTTGTTTGTGTTAGAAAACTATAGTGGCACCTTCAAAATCCCATCAACAATGTTGTATTTTTTGTAGTTTGATATAGTCTAGGGGATGTTGTGCATCATTGTGCAGTTTAACCATGATTGTAAATTGGTAAATTCGGAATTATGTTAAAGTGCTAGTAAATTCATATTTGAAGTTTTTACCTACAGGTAAACTTACAGAAAGTGCTACCCATAGATATGGTTAATATCTCCGAAATGTGTGCCATTTAGAAGATATTCAAATTGGCTCTAGCGCATGACATCACTGCACATGAAATGATCTTTTGAATGCTGAAAGCATTTAATTCCTATAAATAGTTTGTTCCATTTTAGTTATATTGGACCCTGGCCATGTAGAAGAATGATGAAAGTTTAATTCTCCTTGTCCAATGCCAAAATAAACTTTTTTTGCACATAAATAAATACCCTCTGGTGACTTCGATGTTGATGATGTAGCTATATCATCTGCAAAGAAATAAATTATTCTGCTATTAAATGACATAAAAGGGTTGATTTGTTAACACAAATTCACAATGCCATACATCATCTCAATCTGCAGGTTCATTCTTTCTGTGTCAATTTGAGAAATGCTCATTTTCTTAAGTTTATTTTCTCTTCTCAATGAATGTTCTTTTATTATGGCAGTAGTAAAATACCACATCATGGCCACTAGTTGTAGCTGAGGAAATACAGAAAATACACATGGCCTTTTTAACAAGAGAAACAATGTAACAATTGTAGGGAATACTAGAAGAAATTAGCAAATAAATGTTACCAATAGTGCTAATTCCCTTTAGTATTCTCTAAAATCCATGCATTGAACCTCTTATTAGAAACATGCATTTTTTTCTTATTCTCCTCAGCTGAATCAAGTGGCCATAATGCTGGGATCAGCAATAATTGGTGTCCGTATTGAAAGACTTTTCGTTCAGAATAGAAAACACATAGAGAACATTTATTTTAACCCCATAAAGTTTAAAAAGGGAAAACTTTATTAGAAGAAGAAAGCCTGAAGATATAGGACAAAAAACTGGCTTTTGACAAGGAAACTACGCACAGATTTGCGAAAGATTGTTTTTTGTGGGAAGATTTGTAAAAACTTTTGTGAAGAAATAAAACATGATCTTGACCACATTTGCCCTAGGTCTGAATGTGTCCTACCCATAGATATCTTTAAGATCTCCGAAATGTGTGCCATTTAGAAGATATTCAAATTGGCTCTAGCTGATGACATCACTGCACATGAAATGATCTTTTCAATGCAGAAAGCATTTAATTCCTATAAATAGTTTGTTCCATTTTAGTTATATTGGACCCTGGCCATGTAGAAGAATGATGAAAGTTTAATTCTCCTTGTCCAATGCCAAAATAAACTTTTTTTGCACATAAATAAATACCCTCTGGTGACTGCGATGTTGATGATGTATCTATATCATCTGCAAAGAAATAAATTATTCTGCTATTAAATGACATAAAAGGGTTGATTTGGTAACAAAAATTCACAATGCCATACATTATCTCAATCTGCAGGTTCATTCTTTCTGTGTCAATTTGAGAAATGCTCATTTTCTTAAGTTTATTTTCTCTTCTCAATGAATGTTCTTTTATTATGGCAGTAGTAAAATACCACATCATGGCCACTAGTTGTAGCTGAGGAAATACAGAAAATACACATGGCCTTTTTAACAAGAGAAACAATGTAACAATTGTAGGGAATACTAGAAGAAATTAGCAAATAAATGTTACCAATAGTGCTAATTCCCTTTTAGTATTCTCTAAAATCCATGCATTGTACCTCTTATTAGAAACATGTATATTTTTCTTATTCTCCTCAGCTGAATCAAGTGGCCATAATGCTGGGATCAGCAATAATTGGTATCCGTATTGAAAGACTTTTCGTTCAGAAAAGAAAACACATAGAGAACATTTGTTTTAACCCCATAAAGTTTAAAAAGGGAAAACTTTATTAGAAGAGGAAAGCCTGAAGATATAGAACGAAAAACTCCTGGCTTTTGACAAGGAAACTACGTAAAGATTTGCTAAAGATTGTTTTTTGTGGGAAGATTTGTAAAAACTTTTGTGAAGAAATAAAACATGATCTTGACCACATTTGCCCTAGGTCTGAATGTGTTTTGGACATGTTGTGGTAGTTGTGTTCCTTTGTTTGAAAAGTGGAAAAAATTGCTTTGTTATCAAATGTCATAAAAGGTTCCAATTTTCAAAAACAACAAAAAATAAGAATAAGCTTTATTGGAAGAACAAGAAAGCAAGAAGTTACAACAACCAAACCTACTTTTGACAATGGATCTTTGGAGTTGAGTTTTTCTGAAAATTTTATATTTCTGGTACGTCTGAGTAAAACTTTACTATTAAGATTTTGGCACATGCACTTCTAAGTCTAAATGTGGTTTAGGGCTAAAGAAAACTTGTGTGTTGTGAAAGCCTCTGCATTATGTTGCAAATGATACAACATTGCCGATCGAACTTTTAATGTAAACGCTATTACTATGCCATGTAGCTGTAAGGACTCGCCCATTTGATAAGCTTGCAAGATAACTGTTCTTTATATTTTAAAGGTCAATAGCAATGCATGTAAAATGGTGAAGGTTAAGGGTAACCAGGGCATACTGTAAAGTTTTAATTGTATGTGTGGTAAAACCTACAGTATAATTGGTGGTGTTATTGCATTATTTCACCAAATAGCCATCTGGAATGGCTATTTGGTGAAATAACCTTACGAAAAGGTTTTTTTAAGGATCAAGAGATCAATTCTAAGTAACTAAAATAAAACTACAAAGATTTTATATACTTGTTTGTGTTAGAAAACTATAGTGGCACCTTCAAAATCCCATCAACAATGTTGTATTTTTTGTAGTTTGATATAGTCTAGGGGATGTTGTGCATCATTGTGCAGTTTAACCATGATTGTAAATTGGTAAATTCGGAATTATGTTAAAGTGCTAGTAAATTCATATTTGAAGTTTTTACCTACAGGTAAACTTACAGAAAGTGCTACCCATAGATATGGTTAATATCTCCGAAATGTGTGCCATTTAGAAGATATTCAAATTGGCTCTAGCGCATGACATCACTGCACATGAAATGATCTTTTGAATGCTGAAAGCATTTAATTCCTATAAATAGTTTGTTCCATTTTAGTTATATTGGACCCTGGCCATGTAGAAGAATGATGAAAGTTTAATTCTCCTTGTCCAATGCCAAAATAAACTTTTTTTGCACATAAATAAATACCCTCTGGTGACTTCGATGTTGATGATGTAGCTATATCATCTGCAAAGAAATAAATTATTCTGCTATTAAATGACATAAAAGGGTTGATTTGTTAACAAAAATTCACAATGCCATACATCATCTCAATCTGCAGGTTCATTCTTTCTGTGTCAATTTGAGAAATGCTCATTTTCTTAAGTTTATTTTCTCTTCTCAATGAATGTTCTTTTATTATGGCAGTAGTAAAATACCACATCATGGCCACTAGTTGTAGCTGAGGAAATACAGAAAATACACATGGCCTTTTTAACAAGAGAAACAATGTAACAATTGTAGGGAATACTAGAAGAAATTAGCAAATAAATGTTACCAATAGTGCTAATTCCCTTTAGTATTCTCTAAAATCCATGCATTGAACCTCTTATTAGAAACATGCATTTTTTTCTTATTCTCCTCAGCTGAATCAAGTGGCCATAATGCTGGGATCAGCAATAATTGGTGTCCGTATTGAAAGACTTTTCGTTCAGAATAGAAAACACATAGAGAACATTTATTTTAACCCCATAAAGTTTAAAAAGGGAAAACTTTATTAGAAGAAGAAAGCCTGAAGATATAGGACAAAAAACTGGCTTTTGACAAGGAAACTACGCACAGATTTGCGAAAGATTGTTTTTTGTGGGAAGATTTGTAAAAACTTTTGTGAAGAAATAAAACATGATCTTGACCACATTTGCCCTAGGTCTGAATGTGTCCTACCCATAGATATCTTTAAGATCTCCGAAATGTGTGCCATTTAGAAGATATTCAAATTGGCTCTAGCTGATGACATCACTGCACATGAAATGATCTTTTCAATGCAGAAAGCATTTAATTCCTATAAATAGTTTGTTCCATTTTAGTTATATTGGACCCTGGCCATGTAGAAGAATGATGAAAGTTTAATTCTCCTTGTCCAATGCCAAAATAAACTTTTTTTGCACATAAATAAATACCCTCTGGTGACTGCGATGTTGATGATGTATCTATATCATCTGCAAAGAAATAAATTATTCTGCTATTAAATGACATAAAAGGGTTGATTTGGTAACAAACATTCACAATGCCATACATTATCTCAATCTGCAGGTTCATTCTTTCTGTGTCAATTTGAGAAATGCTCATTTTCTTAAGTTTATTTTCTCTTCTCAATGAATGTTCTTTTATTATGGCAGTAGTAAAATACCACATCATGGCCACTAGTTGTAGCTGAGGAAATACAGAAAATACACATGGCCTTTTTAACAAGAGAAACAATGTAACAATTGTAGGGAATACTAGAAGAAATTAGCAAATAAATGTTACCAATAGTGCTAATTCCCTTTTAGTATTCTCTAAAATCCATGCATTGTACCTCTTATTAGAAACATGTATATTTTTCTTATTCTCCTCAGCTGAATCAAGTGGCCATAATGCTGGGATCAGCAATAATTGGTATCCGTATTGAAAGACTTTTCGTTCAGAAAAGAAAACACATAGAGAACATTTGTTTTAACCCCATAAAGTTTAAAAAGGGAAAACTTTATTAGAAGAGGAAAGCCTGAAGATATAGAACGAAAAACTCCTGGCTTTTGACAAGGAAACTACGTAAAGATTTGCTAAAGATTGTTTTTTGTGGGAAGATTTGTAAAAACTTTTGTGAAGAAATAAAACATGATCTTGACCACATTTGCCCTAGGTCTGAATGTGTTTTGGACATGTTGTGGTAGTTGTGTTCCTTTGTTTGAAAAGTGGAAAAAATTGCTTTGTTATCAAATGTCATAAAAGGTTCCAATTTTCAAAAACAACAAAAAATAAGAATAAGCTTTATTGGAAGAACAAGAAAGCAAGAAGTTACAACAACCAAACCTACTTTTGACAATGGATCTTTGGAGTTGAGTTTTTCTGAAAATTTTATATTTCTGGGACGTCTGAGTAAAACTTTACTATTAAGATTTTGGCACATGCACTTCTAAGTCTAAATGTGGTTTAGGGCTAAAGAAAACTTGTGTGTTGTGAAAGCCTCTGCATTATGTTGCAAATGATACAACATTGCTGATCGAACTTTTAATGTAAACGCTATTACTATGCCATGTAGCTGTAAGGACTCGCCCATTTGATAAGCTTGCAAGATAACTGTTCTTTATATTTTAAAGGTCAATAGCAATGCATGTAAAATGGTGAAGGTTAAGGGTAACCAGGGCATACTGTAAAGTTTTAATTGTATGTGTGGTAAAACCTACAGTATAATTGGTGGTGTTATTGCATTATTTCACCAAATAGCCATCTGGAATGGCTATTTGGTGAAATAACCTTACGAAAAGGTTTTTTTAAGGATCAAGAGATCAGTTCTAAGTAACTAAAATAAAACTACAAAGATTTTATATACTTGTTTGTGTTAGAAAACTATAGTGGCACCTTCAAAATCCCATCAACAATGTTGTATTTTTTGTAGTTTGATATAGTCTAGGGGATGTTGTGCATCATTGTGCAGTTTAACCATGATTGTAAATTGGTAAATTCGGAATTATGTTAAAGTGCTAGTAAATTCATATTTGAAGTTTTTACCTACAGGTAAACTTACAGAAAGTGCTACCCATAGATATGGTTAATATCTCCGAAATGTGTGCCATTTAGAAGATATTCAAATTGGCTCTAGCGCATGACATCACTGCACATGAAATGATCTTTTGAATGCTGAAAGCATTTAATTCCTATAAATAGTTTGTTCCATTTTAGTTATATTGGACCCTGGCCATGTAGAAGAATGATGAAAGTTTAATTCTCCTTGTCCAATGCCAAAATAAACTTTTTTTGCACATAAATAAATACCCTCTGGTGACTTCGATGTTGATGATGTAGCTATATCATCTGCAAAGAAATAAATTATTCTGCTATTAAATGACATAAAAGGGTTGATTTGTTAACAAAAATTCACAATGCCATACATCATCTCAATCTGCAGGTTCATTCTTTCTGTGTCAATTTGAGAAATGCTCATTTTCTTAAGTTTATTTTCTCTTCTCAATGAATGTTCTTTTATTATGGCAGTAGTAAAATACCACATCATGGCCACTAGTTGTAGCTGAGGAAATACAGAAAATACACATGGCCTTTTTAACAAGAGAAACAATGTAACAATTGTAGGGAATACTAGAAGAAATTAGCAAATAAATGTTACCAATAGTGCTAATTCCCTTTAGTATTCTCTAAAATCCATGCATTGAACCTCTTATTAGAAACATGCATTTTTTTCTTATTCTCCTCAGCTGAATCAAGTGGCCATAATGCTGGGATCAGCAATAATTGGTGTCCGTATTGAAAGACTTTTCGTTCAGAATAGAAAACACATAGAGAACATTTATTTTAACCCCATAAAGTTTAAAAAGGGAAAACTTTATTAGAAGAAGAAAGCCTGAAGATATAGGACAAAAAACTGGCTTTTGACAAGGAAACTACGCACAGATTTGCGAAAGATTGTTTTTTGTGGGAAGATTTGTAAAAACTTTTGTGAAGAAATAAAACATGATCTTGACCACATTTGCCCTAGGTCTGAATGTGTCCTACCCATAGATATCTTTAAGATCTCCGAAATGTGTGCCATTTAGAAGATATTCAAATTGGCTCTAGCTGATGACATCACTGCACATGAAATGATCTTTTCAATGCAGAAAGCATTTAATTCCTATAAATAGTTTGTTCCATTTTAGTTATATTGGACCCTGGCCATGTAGAAGAATGATGAAAGTTTAATTCTCCTTGTCCAATGCCAAAATAAACTTTTTTTGCACATAAATAAATACCCTCTGGTGACTGCGATGTTGATGATGTATCTATATCATCTGCAAAGAAATAAATTATTCTGCTATTAAATGACATAAAAGGGTTGATTTGGTAACAAAAATTCACAATGCCATACATTATCTCAATCTGCAGGTTCATTCTTTCTGTGTCAATTTGAGAAATGCTCATTTTCTTAAGTTTATTTTCTCTTCTCAATGAATGTTCTTTTATTATGGCAGTAGTAAAATACCACATCATGGCCACTAGTTGTAGCTGAGGAAATACAGAAAATACACATGGCCTTTTTAACAAGAGAAACAATGTAACAATTGTAGGGAATACTAGAAGAAATTAGCAAATAAATGTTACCAATAGTGCTAATTCCCTTTTAGTATTCTCTAAAATCCATGCATTGTACCTCTTATTAGAAACATGTATATTTTTCTTATTCTCCTCAGCTGAATCAAGTGGCCATAATGCTGGGATCAGCAATAATTGGTATCCGTATTGAAAGACTTTTCGTTCAGAAAAGAAAACACATAGAGAACATTTGTTTTAACCCCATAAAGTTTAAAAAGGGAAAACTTTATTAGAAGAGGAAAGCCTGAAGATATAGAACGAAAAACTCCTGGCTTTTGACAAGGAAACTACGTAAAGATTTGCTAAAGATTGTTTTTTGTGGGAAGATTTGTAAAAACTTTTGTGAAGAAATAAAACATGATCTTGACCACATTTGCCCTAGGTCTGAATGTGTTTTGGACATGTTGTGGTAGTTGTGTTCCTTTGTTTGAAAAGTGGAAAAAATTGCTTTGTTATCAAATGTCATAAAAGGTTCCAATTTTCAAAAACAACAAAAAATACGAATAAGCTTTATTGGAAGAACAAGAAAGCAAGAAGTTACAACAACCAAACCTACTTTTGACAATGGATCTTTGGAGTTGAGTTTTTCTGAAAATTTTATATTTCTGGTACGTCTGAGTAAAACTTTACTATTAAGATTTTGGCACATGCACTTCTAAGTCTAAATGTGGTTTAGGGCTAAAGAAAACTTGTGTGTTGTGAAAGCCTCTGCATTATGTTGCAAATGATACAACATTGCTGATCGAACTTTTAATGTAAACGCTATTACTATGCCATGTAGCTGTAAGGACTCGCCCATTTGATAAGCTTGCAAGATAACTGTTCTTTATATTTTAAAGGTCAATAGCAATGCATGTAAAATGGTGAAGGTTAAGGGTAACCAGGGCATACTGTAAAGTTTTAATTGTATGTGTGGTAAAACCTACAGTATAATTGGTGGTGTTATTGCATTATTTCACCAAATAGCCATCTGGAATGGCTATTTGGTGAAATAACCTTACGAAAAGGTTTTTTTAAGGATCAAGAGATCAATTCTAAGTAACTAAAATAAAACTACAAAGATTTTATATACTTGTTTCTGTTAGAAAACTATAGTGGCACCTTCAAAATCCCATCAACAATGTTGTATTTTTTGTAGTTTGATATAGTCTAGGGGATGTTGTGCATCATTGTGCAGTTTAACCATGATTGTAAATTGGTAAATTCGGAATTATGTTAAAGTGCTAGTAAATTCATATTTGAAGTTTTTACCTACAGGTAAACTTACAGAAAGTGCTACCCATAGATATGGTTAATATCTCCGAAATGTGTGCCATTTAGAAGATATTCAAATTGGCTCTAGCGCATGACATCACTGCACATGAAATGATCTTTTGAATGCTGAAAGCATTTAATTCCTATAAATAGTTTGTTCCATTTTAGTTATATTGGACCCTGGCCATGTAGAAGAATGATGAAAGTTTAATTCTCCTTGTCCAATGCCAAAATAAACTTTTTTTGCACATAAATAAATACCCTCTGGTGACTTCGATGTTGATGATGTAGCTATATCATCTGCAAAGAAATAAATTATTCTGCTATTAAATGACATAAAAGGGTTGATTTGTTAACAAAAATTCACAATGCCATACATCATCTCAATCTGCAGGTTCATTCTTTCTGTGTCAATTTGAGAAATGCTCATTTTCTTAAGTTTATTTTCTCTTCTCAATGAATGTTCTTTTATTATGGCAGTAGTAAAATACCACATCATGGCCACTAGTTGTAGCTGAGGAAATACAGAAAATACACATGGCCTTTTTAACAAGAGAAACAATGTAACAATTGTAGGGAATACTAGAAGAAATTAGCAAATAAATGTTACCAATAGTGCTAATTCCCTTTAGTATTCTCTAAAATCCATGCATTGAACCTCTTATTAGAAACATGCATTTTTTTCTTATTCTCCTCAGCTGAATCAAGTGGCCATAATGCTGGGATCAGCAATAATTGGTGTCCGTATTGAAAGACTTTTCGTTCAGAATAGAAAACACATAGAGAACATTTATTTTAACCCCATAAAGTTTAAAAAGGGAAAACTTTATTAGAAGAAGAAAGCCTGAAGATATAGGACAAAAAACTGGCTTTTGACAAGGAAACTACGCACAGATTTGCGAAAGATTGTTTTTTGTGGGAAGATTTGTAAAAACTTTTGTGAAGAAATAAAACATGATCTTGACCACATTTGCCCTAGGTCTGAATGTGTCCTACCCATAGATATCTTTAAGATCTCCGAAATGTGTGCCATTTAGAAGATATTCAAATTGGCTCTAGCTGATGACATCACTGCACATGAAATGATCTTTTCAATGCAGAAAGCATTTAATTCCTATAAATAGTTTGTTCCATTTTAGTTATATTGGACCCTGGCCATGTAGAAGAATGATGAAAGTTTAATTCTCCTTGTCCAATGCCAAAATAAACTTTTTTTGCACATAAATAAATACCCTCTGGTGACTGCGATGTTGATGATGTATCTATATCATCTGCAAAGAAATAAATTATTCTGCTATTAAATGACATAAAAGGGTTGATTTGGTAACAAAAATTCACAATGCCATACATTATCTCAATCTGCAGGTTCATTCTTTCTGTGTCAATTTGAGAAATGCTCATTTTCTTAAGTTTATTTTCTCTTCTCAATGAATGTTCTTTTATTATGGCAGTAGTAAAATACCACATCATGGCCACTAGTTGTAGCTGAGGAAATACAGAAAATACACATGGCCTTTTTAACAAGAGAAACAATGTAACAATTGTAGGGAATACTAGAAGAAATTAGCAAATAAATGTTACCAATAGTGCTAATTCCCTTTTAGTATTCTCTAAAATCCATGCATTGTACCTCTTATTAGAAACATGTATATTTTTCTTATTCTCCTCAGCTGAATCAAGTGGCCATAATGCTGGGATCAGCAATAATTGGTATCCGTATTGAAAGACTTTTCGTTCAGAAAAGAAAACACATAGAGAACATTTGTTTTAACCCCATAAAGTTTAAAAAGGGAAAACTTTATTAGAAGAAGAAAGCCTGAAGATATAGAACGAAAAACTCCTGGCTTTTGACAAGGAAACTACGTAAAGATTTGCTAAAGATTGTTTTTTGTGGGAAGATTTGTAAAAACTTTTGTGAAGAAATAAAACATGATCTTGACCACATTTGCCCTAGGTCTGAATGTGTTTTGGACATGTTGTGGTAGTTGTGTTCCTTTGTTTGAAAAGTGGAAAAAATTGCTTTGTTATCAAATGTCATAAAAGGTTCCAATTTTCAAAAACAACAAAAAATAAGAATAAGCTTTATTGGAAGAACAAGAAAGCAAGAAGTTACAACAACCAAACCTACTTTTGACAATGGATCTTTGGAGTTGAGTTTTTCTGAAAATTTTATATTTCTGGTACGTCTGAGTAAAACTTTACTATTAAGATTTTGGCACATGCACTTCTAAGTCTAAATGTGGTTTAGGGCTAAAGAAAACTTGTGTGTTGTGAAAGCCTCTGCATTATGTTGCAAATGATACAACATTGCTGATCGAACTTTTAATGTAAACGCTATTACTATGCCATGTAGCTGTAAGGACTCGCCCATTTGATAAGCTTGCAAGATAACTGTTCTTTATATTTTAAAGGTCAATAGCAATGCATGTAAAATGGTGAAGGTTAAGGGTAACCAGGGCATACTGTAAAGTTTTAATTGTATGTGTGGTAAAACCTACAGTATAATTGGTGGTGTTATTGCATTATTTCACCAAATAGCCATCTGGAATGGCTATTTGGTGAAATAACCTTACGAAAAGGTTTTTTTAAGGATCAAGAGATCAATTCTAAGTAACTAAAATAAAACTACAAAGATTTTATATACTTGTTTGTGTTAGAAAACTATAGTGGCACCTTCAAAATCCCATCAACAATGTTGTATTTTTTGTAGTTTGATATAGTCTAGGGGATGTTGTGCATCATTGTGCAGTTTAACCATGATTGTAAATTGGTAAATTCGGAATTATGTTAAAGTGCTAGTAAATTCATATTTGAAGTTTTTACCTACAGGTAAACTTACAGAAAGTGCTACCCATAGATATGGTTAATATCTCCGAAATGTGTGCCATTTAGAAGATATTCAAATTGGCTCTAGCGCATGACATCACTGCACATGAAATGATCTTTTGAATGCTGAAAGCATTTAATTCCTATAAATAGTTTGTTCCATTTTAGTTATATTGGACCCTGGCCATGTAGAAGAATGATGAAAGTTTAATTCTCCTTGTCCAATGCCAAAATAAACTTTTTTTGCACATAAATAAATACCCTCTGGTGACTTCGATGTTGATGATGTAGCTATATCATCTGCAAAGAAATAAATTATTCTGCTATTAAATGACATAAAAGGGTTGATTTGTTAACAAAAATTCACAATGCCATACATCATCTCAATCTGCAGGTTCATTCTTTCTGTGTCAATTTGAGAAATGCTCATTTTCTTAAGTTTATTTTCTCTTCTCAATGAATGTTCTTTTATTATGGCAGTAGTAAAATACCACATCATGGCCACTAGTTGTAGCTGAGGAAATACAGAAAATACACATGGCCTTTTTAACAAGAGAAACAATGTAACAATTGTAGGGAATACTAGAAGAAATTAGCAAATAAATGTTACCAATAGTGCTAATTCCCTTTAGTATTCTCTAAAATCCATGCATTGAACCTCTTATTAGAAACATGCATTTTTTTCTTATTCTCCTCAGCTGAATCAAGTGGCCATAATGCTGGGATCAGCAATAATTGGTGTCCGTATTGAAAGACTTTTCGTTCAGAATAGAAAACACATAGAGAACATTTATTTTAACCCCATAAAGTTTAAAAAGGGAAAACTTTATTAGAAGAAGAAAGCCTGAAGATATAGGACAAAAAACTGGCTTTTGACAAGGAAACTACGCACAGATTTGCGAAAGATTGTTTTTTGTGGGAAGATTTGTAAAAACTTTTGTGAAGAAATAAAACATGATCTTGACCACATTTGCCCTAGGTCTGAATGTGTCCTACCCATAGATATCTTTAAGATCTCCGAAATGTGTGCCATTTAGAAGATATTCAAATTGGCTCTAGCTGATGACATCACTGCACATGAAATGATCTTTTCAATGCAGAAAGCATTTAATTCCTATAAATAGTTTGTTCCATTTTAGTTATATTGGACCCTGGCCATGTAGAAGAATGATGAAAGTTGAATTCTCCTTGTCCAATGCCAAAATAAACTTTTTTTGCACATAAATAAATACCCTCTGGTGACTGCGATGTTGATGATGTATCTATATCATCTGCAAAGAAATAAATTATTCTGCTATTAAATGACATAAAAGGGTTGATTTGGTAACAAAAATTCACAATGCCATACATTATCTCAATCTGCAGGTTCATTCTTTCTGTGTCAATTTGAGAAATGCTCATTTTCTTAAGTTTATTTTCTCTTCTCAATGAATGTTCTTTTATTATGGCAGTAGTAAAATACCACATCATGGCCACTAGTTGTAGCTGAGGAAATACAGAAAATACACATGGCCTTTTTAACAAGAGAAACAATGTAACAATTGTAGGGAATACTAGAAGAAATTAGCAAATAAATGTTACCAATAGTGCTAATTCCCTTTTAGTATTCTCTAAAATCCATGCATTGTACCTCTTATTAGAAACATGTATATTTTTCTTATTCTCCTCAGCTGAATCAAGTGGCCATAATGCTGGGATCAGCAATAATTGGTATCCGTATTGAAAGACTTTTCGTTCAGAAAAGAAAACACATAGAGAACATTTGTTTTAACCCCATAAAGTTTAAAAAGGGAAAACTTTATTAGAAGAGGAAAGCCTGAAGATATAGAACGAAAAACTCCTGGCTTTTGACAAGGAAACTACGTAAAGATTTGCTAAAGATTGTTTTTTGTGGGAAGATTTGTAAAAACTTTTGTGAAGAAATAAAACATGATCTTGACCACATTTGCCCTAGGTCTGAATGTGTTTTGGACATGTTGTGGTAGTTGTGTTCCTTTGTTTGAAAAGTGGAAAAAATTGCTTTGTTATCAAATGTCATAAAAGGTTCCAATTTTCAAAAACAACAAAAAATACGAATAAGCTTTATTGGAAGAACAAGAAAGCAAGAAGTTACAACAACCAAACCTACTTTTGACAATGGATCTTTGGAGTTGAGTTTTTCTGAAAATTTTATATTTCTGGTACGTCTGAGTAAAACTTTACTATTAAGATTTTGGCACATGCACTTCTAAGTCTAAATGTGGTTTAGGGCTAAAGAAAACTTGTGTGTTGTGAAAGCCTCTGCATTATGTTGCAAATGATACAACATTGCTGATCGAACTTTTAATGTAAACGCTATTACTATGCCATGTAGCTGTAAGGACTCGCCCATTTGATAAGCTTGCAAGATAACTGTTCTTTATATTTTAAAGGTCAATAGCAATGCATGTAAAATGGTGAAGGTTAAGGGTAACCAGGGCATACTGTAAAGTTTTAATTGTATGTGTGGTAAAACCTACAGTATAATTGGTGGTGTTATTGCATTATTTCACCAAATAGCCATCTGGAATGGCTATTTGGTGAAATAACCTTACGAAAAGGTTTTTTTAAGGATCAAGAGATCAATTCTAAGTAACTAAAATAAAACTACAAAGATTTTATATACTTGTTTCTGTTAGAAAACTATAGTGGCACCTTCAAAATCCCATCAACAATGTTGTATTTTTTGTAGTTTGATATAGTCTAGGGGATGTTGTGCATCATTGTGCAGTTTAACCATGATTGTAAATTGGTAAATTCGGAATTATGTTAAAGTGCTAGTAAATTCATATTTGAAGTTTTTACCTACAGGTAAACTTACAGAAAGTGCTACCCATAGATATGGTTAATATCTCCGAAATGTGTGCCATTTAGAAGATATTCAAATTGGCTCTAGCGCATGACATCACTGCACATGAAATGATCTTTTGAATGCTGAAAGCATTTAATTCCTATAAATAGTTTGTTCCATTTTAGTTATATTGGACCCTGGCCATGTAGAAGAATGATGAAAGTTTAATTCTCCTTGTCCAATGCCAAAATAAACTTTTTTTGCACATAAATAAATACCCTCTGGTGACTTCGATGTTGATGATGTAGCTATATCATCTGCAAAGAAATAAATTATTCTGCTATTAAATGACATAAAAGGGTTGATTTGTTAACAAAAATTCACAATGCCATACATCATCTCAATCTGCAGGTTCATTCTTTCTGTGTCAATTTGAGAAATGCTCATTTTCTTAAGTTTATTTTCTCTTCTCAATGAATGTTCTTTTATTATGGCAGTAGTAAAATACCACATCATGGCCACTAGTTGTAGCTGAGGAAATACAGAAAATACACATGGCCTTTTTAACAAGAGAAACAATGTAACAATTGTAGGGAATACTAGAAGAAATTAGCAAATAAATGTTACCAATAGTGCTAATTCCCTTTAGTATTCTCTAAAATCCATGCATTGAACCTCTTATTAGAAACATGCATTTTTTTCTTATTCTCCTCAGCTGAATCAAGTGGCCATAATGCTGGGATCAGCAATAATTGGTGTCCGTATTGAAAGACTTTTCGTTCAGAATAGAAAACACATAGAGAACATTTATTTTAACCCCATAAAGTTTAAAAAGGGAAAACTTTATTAGAAGAAGAAAGCCTGAAGATATAGGACAAAAAACTGGCTTTTGACAAGGAAACTACGCACAGATTTGCGAAAGATTGTTTTTTGTGGGAAGATTTGTAAAAACTTTTGTGAAGAAATAAAACATGATCTTGACCACATTTGCCCTAGGTCTGAATGTGTCCTACCCATAGATATCTTTAAGATCTCCGAAATGTGTGCCATTTAGAAGATATTCAAATTGGCTCTAGCTGATGACATCACTGCACATGAAATGATCTTTTCAATGCAGAAAGCATTTAATTCCTATAAATAGTTTGTTCCATTTTAGTTATATTGGACCCTGGCCATGTAGAAGAATGATGAAAGTTTAATTCTCCTTGTCCAATGCCAAAATAAACTTTTTTTGCACATAAATAAATACCCTCTGGTGACTGCGATGTTGATGATGTATCTATATCATCTGCAAAGAAATAAATTATTCTGCTATTAAATGACATAAAAGGGTTGATTTGGTAACAAAAATTCACAATGCCATACATTATCTCAATCTGCAGGTTCATTCTTTCTGTGTCAATTTGAGAAATGCTCATTTTCTTAAGTTTATTTTCTCTTCTCAATGAATGTTCTTTTATTATGGCAGTAGTAAAATACCACATCATGGCCACTAGTTGTAGCTGAGGAAATACAGAAAATACACATGGCCTTTTTAACAAGAGAAACAATGTAACAATTGTAGGGAATACTAGAAGAAATTAGCAAATAAATGTTACCAATAGTGCTAATTCCCTTTTAGTATTCTCTAAAATCCATGCATTGTACCTCTTATTAGAAACATGTATATTTTTCTTATTCTCCTCAGCTGAATCAAGTGGCCATAATGCTGGGATCAGCAATAATTGGTATCCGTATTGAAAGACTTTTCGTTCAGAAAAGAAAACACATAGAGAACATTTGTTTTAACCCCATAAAGTTTAAAAAGGGAAAACTTTATTAGAAGAAGAAAGCCTGAAGATATAGAACGAAAAACTCCTGGCTTTTGACAAGGAAACTACGTAAAGATTTGCTAAAGATTGTTTTTTGTGGGAAGATTTGTAAAAACTTTTGTGAAGAAATAAAACATGATCTTGACCACATTTGCCCTAGGTCTGAATGTGTTTTGGACATGTTGTGGTAGTTGTGTTCCTTTGTTTGAAAAGTGGAAAAAATTGCTTTGTTATCAAATGTCATAAAAGGTTCCAATTTTCAAAAACAACAAAAAATAAGAATAAGCTTTATTGGAAGAACAAGAAAGCAAGAAGTTACAACAACCAAACCTACTTTTGACAATGGATCTTTGGAGTTGAGTTTTTCTGAAAATTTTATATTTCTGGTACGTCTGAGTAAAACTTTACTATTAAGATTTTGGCACATGCACTTCTAAGTCTAAATGTGGTTTAGGGCTAAAGAAAACTTGTGTGTTGTGAAAGCCTCTGCATTATGTTGCAAATGATACAACATTGCTGATCGAACTTTTAATGTAAACGCTATTACTATGCCATGTAGCTGTAAGGACTCGCCCATTTGATAAGCTTGCAAGATAACTGTTCTTTATATTTTAAAGGTCAATAGCAATGCATGTAAAATGGTGAAGGTTAAGGGTAACCAGGGCATACTGTAAAGTTTTAATTGTATGTGTGGTAAAACCTACAGTATAATTGGTGGTGTTATTGCATTATTTCACCAAATAGCCATCTGGAATGGCTATTTGGTGAAATAACCTTACGAAAAGGTTTTTTTAAGGATCAAGAGATCAATTCTAAGTAACTAAAATAAAACTACAAAGATTTTATATACTTGTTTGTGTTAGAAAACTATAGTGGCACCTTCAAAATCCCATCAACAATGTTGTATTTTTTGTAGTTTGATATAGTCTAGGGGATGTTGTGCATCATTGTGCAGTTTAACCATGATTGTAAATTGGTAAATTCGGAATTATGTTAAAGTGCTAGTAAATTCATATTTGAAGTTTTTACCTACAGGTAAACTTACAGAAAGTGCTACCCATAGATATGGTTAATATCTCCGAAATGTGTGCCATTTAGAAGATATTCAAATTGGCTCTAGCGCATGACATCACTGCACATGAAATGATCTTTTGAATGCTGAAAGCATTTAATTCCTATAAATAGTTAGTTCCATTTTAGTTATATTGGACCCTGGCCATGTAGAAGAATGATGAAAGTTTAATTCTCCTTGTCCAATGCCAAAATAAACTTTTTTTGCACATAAATAAATACCCTCTGGTGACTTCGATGTTGATGATGTAGCTATATCATCTGCAAAGAAATAAATTATTCTGCTATTAAATGACATAAAAGGGTTGATTTGTTAACAAAAATTCACAATGCCATACATCATCTCAATCTGCAGGTTCATTCTTTCTGTGTCAATTTGAGAAATGCTCATTTTCTTAAGTTTATTTTCTCTTCTCAATGAATGTTCTTTTATTATGGCAGTAGTAAAATACCACATCATGGCCACTAGTTGTAGCTGAGGAAATACAGAAAATACACATGGCCTTTTTAACAAGAGAAACAATGTAACAATTGTAGGGAATACTAGAAGAAATTAGCAAATAAATGTTACCAATAGTGCTAATTCCCTTTAGTATTCTCTAAAATCCATGCATTGAACCTCTTATTAGAAACATGCATTTTTTTCTTATTCTCCTCAGCTGAATCAAGTGGCCATAATGCTGGGATCAGCAATAATTGGTGTCCGTATTGAAAGACTTTTCGTTCAGAATAGAAAACACATAGAGAACATTTATTTTAACCCCATAAAGTTTAAAAAGGGAAAACTTTATTAGAAGAAGAAAGCCTGAAGATATAGGACAAAAAACTGGCTTTTGACAAGGAAACTACGCACAGATTTGCGAAAGATTGTTTTTTGTGGGAAGATTTGTAAAAACTTTTGTGAAGAAATAAAACATGATCTTGACCACATTTGCCCTAGGTCTGAATGTGTCCTACCCATAGATATCTTTAAGATCTCCGAAATGTGTGCCATTTAGAAGATATTCAAATTGGCTCTAGCTGATGACATCACTGCACATGAAATGATCTTTTCAATGCAGAAAGCATTTAATTCCTATAAATAGTTTGTTCCATTTTAGTTATATTGGACCCTGGCCATGTAGAAGAATGATGAAAGTTGAATTCTCCTTGTCCAATGCCAAAATAAACTTTTTTTGCACATAAATAAATACCCTCTGGTGACTGCGATGTTGATGATGTATCTATATCATCTGCAAAGAAATAAATTATTCTGCTATTAAATGACATAAAAGGGTTGATTTGGTAACAAAAATTCACAATGCCATACATTATCTCAATCTGCAGGTTCATTCTTTCTGTGTCAATTTGAGAAATGCTCATTTTCTTAAGTTTATTTTCTCTTCTCAATGAATGTTCTTTTATTATGGCAGTAGTAAAATACCACATCATGGCCACTAGTTGTAGCTGAGGAAATACAGAAAATACACATGGCCTTTTTAACAAGAGAAACAATGTAACAATTGTAGGGAATACTAGAAGAAATTAGCAAATAAATGTTACCAATAGTGCTAATTCCCTTTTAGTATTCTCTAAAATCCATGCATTGTACCTCTTATTAGAAACATGTATATTTTTCTTATTCTCCTCAGCTGAATCAAGTGGCCATAATGCTGGGATCAGCAATAATTGGTATCCGTATTGAAAGACTTTTCGTTCAGAAAAGAAAACACATAGAGAACATTTGTTTTAACCCCATAAAGTTTAAAAAGGGAAAACTTTATTAGAAGAGGAAAGCCTGAAGATATAGAACGAAAAACTCCTGGCTTTTGACAAGGAAACTACGTAAAGATTTGCTAAAGATTGTTTTTTGTGGGAAGATTTGTAAAAACTTTTGTGAAGAAATAAAACATGATCTTGACCACATTTGCCCTAGGTCTGAATGTGTTTTGGACATGTTGTGGTAGTTGTGTTCCTTTGTTTGAAAAGTGGAAAAAATTGCTTTGTTATCAAATGTCATAAAAGGTTCCAATTTTCAAAAACAACAAAAAATAAGAATAAGCTTTATTGGAAGAACAAGAAAGCAAGAAGTTACAACAACCAAACCTACTTTTGACAATGGATCTTTGGAGTTGAGTTTTTCTGAAAATTTTATATTTCTGGTACGTCTGAGTAAAACTTTACTATTAAGATTTTGGCACATGCACTTCTAAGTCTAAATGTGGTTTAGGGCTAAAGAAAACTTGTGTGTTGTGAAAGCCTCTGCATTATGTTGCAAATGATACAACATTGCTGATCGAACTTTTAATGTAAACGCTATTACTATGCCATGTAGCTGTAAGGACTCGCCCATTTGATAAGCTTGCAAGATAACTGTTCTTTATATTTTAAAGGTCAATAGCAATGCATGTAAAATGGTGAAGGTTAAGGGTAACCAGGGCATACTGTAAAGTTTTAATTGTATGTGTGGTAAAACCTACAGTATAATTGGTGGTGTTATTGCATTATTTCACCAAATAGCCATCTGGAATGGCTATTTGGTGAAATAACCTTACGAAAAGGTTTTTTTAAGGATCAAGAGATCAATTCTAAGTAACTAAAATAAAACTACAAAGATTTTATATACTTGTTTGTGTTAGAAAACTATAGTGGCACCTTCAAAATCCCATCAACAATGTTGTATTTTTTGTAGTTTGATATAGTCTAGGGGATGTTGTGCATCATTGTGCAGTTTAACCATGATTGTAAATTGGTAAATTCGGAATTATGTTAAAGTGCTAGTAAATTCATATTTGAAGTTTTTACCTACAGGTAAACTTACAGAAAGTGCTACCCATAGATATGGTTAATATCTCCGAAATGTGTGCCATTTAGAAGATATTCAAATTGGCTCTAGCGCATGACATCACTGCACATGAAATGATCTTTTGAATGCTGAAAGCATTTAATTCCTATAAATAGTTTGTTCCATTTTAGTTATATTGGACCCTGGCCATGTAGAAGAATGATGAAAGTTTAATTCTCCTTGTCCAATGCCAAAATAAACTTTTTTTGCACATAAATAAATACCCTCTGGTGACTTCGATGTTGATGATGTAGCTATATCATCTGCAAAGAAATAAATTATTCTGCTATTAAATGACATAAAAGGGTTGATTTGTTAACAAAAATTCACAATGCCATACATCATCTCAATCTGCAGGTTAATTCTTTCTGTGTCAATTTGAGAAATGCTCATTTTCTTAAGTTTATTTTCTCTTCTCAATGAATGTTCTTTTATTATGGCAGTAGTAAAATACCACATCATGGCCACTAGTTGTAGCTGAGGAAATACAGAAAATACACATGGCCTTTTTAACAAGAGAAACAATGTAACAATTGTAGGGAATACTAGAAGAAATTAGCAAATAAATGTTACCAATAGTGCTAATTCCCTTTAGTATTCTCTAAAATCCATGCATTGAACCTCTTATTAGAAACATGCATTTTTTTCTTATTCTCCTCAGCTGAATCAAGTGGCCATAATGCTGGGATCAGCAATAATTGGTGTCCGTATTGAAAGACTTTTCGTTCAGAATAGAAAACACATAGAGAACATTTATTTTAACCCCATAAAGTTTAAAAAGGGAAAACTTTATTAGAAGAAGAAAGCCTGAAGATATAGGACAAAAAACTGGCTTTTGACAAGGAAACTACGCACAGATTTGCGAAAGATTGTTTTTTGTGGGAAGATTTGTAAAAACTTTTGTGAAGAAATAAAACATGATCTTGACCACATTTGCCCTAGGTCTGAATGTGTCCTACCCATAGATATCTTTAAGATCTCCGAAATGTGTGCCATTTAGAAGATATTCAAATTGGCTCTAGCTGATGACATCACTGCACATGAAATGATCTTTTCAATGCAGAAAGCATTTAATTCCTATAAATAGTTTGTTCCATTTTAGTTATATTGGACCCTGGCCATGTAGAAGAATGATGAAAGTTTAATTCTCCTTGTCCAATGCCAAAATAAACTTTTTTTGCACATAAATAAATACCCTCTGGTGACTGCGATGTTGATGATGTATCTATATCATCTGCAAAGAAATAAATTATTCTGCTATTAAATGACATAAAAGGGTTGATTTGGTAACAAAAATTCACAATGCCATACATTATCTCAATCTGCAGGTTCATTCTTTCTGTGTCAATTTGAGAAATGCTCATTTTCTTAAGTTTATTTTCTCTTCTCAATGAATGTTCTTTTATTATGGCAGTAGTAAAATACCACATCATGGCCACTAGTTGTAGCTGAGGAAATACAGAAAATACACATGGCCTTTTTAACAAGAGAAACAATGTAACAATTGTAGGGAATACTAGAAGAAATTAGCAAATAAATGTTACCAATAGTGCTAATTCCCTTTTAGTATTCTCTAAAATCCATGCATTGTACCTCTTATTAGAAACATGTATATTTTTCTTATTCTCCTCAGCTGAATCAAGTGGCCATAATGCTGGGATCAGCAATAATTGGTATCCGTATTGAAAGACTTTTCGTTCAGAAAAGAAAACACATAGAGAACATTTGTTTTAACCCCATAAAGTTTAAAAAGGGAAAACTTTATTAGAAGAGGAAAGCCTGAAGATATAGAACGAAAAACTCCTGGCTTTTGACAAGGAAACTACGTAAAGATTTGCTAAAGATTGTTTTTTGTGGGAAGATTTGTAAAAACTTTTGTGAAGAAATAAAACATGATCTTGACCACATTTGCCCTAGGTCTGAATGTGTTTTGGACATGTTGTGGTAGTTGTGTTCCTTTGTTTGAAAAGTGGAAAAAATTGCTTTGTTATCAAATGTCATAAAAGGTTCCAATTTTCAAAAACAACAAAAAATAAGAATAAGCTTTATTGGAAGAACAAGAAAGCAAGAAGTTACAACAACCAAACCTACTTTTGACAATGGATCTTTGGAGTTGAGTTTTTCTGAAAATTTTATATTTCTGGTACGTCTGAGTAAAACTTTACTATTAAGATTTTGGCACATGCACTTCTAAGTCTAAATGTGGTTTAGGGCTAAAGAAAACTTGTGTGTTGTGAAAGCCTCTGCATTATGTTGCAAATGATACAACATTGCTGATCGAACTTTTAATGTAAACGCTATTACTATGCCATGTAGCTGTAAGGACTCGCCCATTTGATAAGCTTGCAAGATAACTGTTCTTTATATTTTAAAGGTCAATAGCAATGCATGTAAAATGGTGAAGGTTAAGGGTAACCAGGGCATACTGTAAAGTTTTAATTGTATGTGTGGTAAAACCTACAGTATAATTGGTGGTGTTATTGCATTATTTCACCAAATAGCCATCTGGAATGGCTATTTGGTGAAATAACCTTACGAAAAGGTTTTTTTAAGGATCAAGAGATCAATTCTAAGTAACTAAAATAAAACTACAAAGATTTTATATACTTGTTTGTGTTAGAAAACTATAGTGGCACCTTCAAAATCCCATCAACAATGTTGTATTTTTTGTAGTTTGATATAGTCTAGGGGATGTTGTGCATCATTGTGCAGTTTAACCATGATTGTAAATTGGTAAATTCGGAATTATGTTAAAGTGCTAGTAAATTCATATTTGAAGTTTTTACCTACAGGTAAACTTACAGAAAGTGCTACCCATAGATATGGTTAATATCTCCGAAATGTGTGCCATTTAGAAGATATTCAAATTGGCTCTAGCGCATGACATCACTGCACATGAAATGATCTTTTGAATGCTGAAAGCATTTAATTCCTATAAATAGTTTGTTCCATTTTAGTTATATTGGACCCTGGCCATGTAGAAGAATGATGAAAGTTTAATTCTCCTTGTCCAATGCCAAAATAAACTTTTTTTGCACATAAATAAATACCCTCT
This sequence comes from Aquarana catesbeiana, assembly GCF_042186555.1. NCBI lineage: Eukaryota > Metazoa > Chordata > Amphibia > Anura > Ranidae > Aquarana > Aquarana catesbeiana. Next base: position 193,183,099 of record NC_133326.1, read on the forward strand.
GGTGACTTCGATGTTGATGATGTAGCTATATCATCTGCAAAGAAATAAATTATTCTGCTATTAAATGACATAAAAGGGTTGATTTGTTAACAAAAATTCACAATGCCATACATCATCTCAATCTGCAGGTTCATTCTTTCTGTGTCAATTTGAGAAATGCTCATTTTCTTAAGTTTATTTTCTCTTCTCAATGAATGTTCTTTTATTATGGCAGTAGTAAAATACCACATCATGGCCACTAGTTGTAGCTGAGGAAATACAGAAAATACACATGGCCTTTTTAACAAGAGAAACAATGTAACAATTGTAGGGAATACTAGAAGAAATTAGCAAATAAATGTTACCAATAGTGCTAATTCCCTTTAGTATTCTCTAAAATCCATGCATTGAACCTCTTATTAGAAACATGCATTTTTTTCTTATTCTCCTCAGCTGAATCAAGTGGCCATAATGCTGGGATCAGCAATAATTGGTGTCCGTATTGAAAGACTTTTCGTTCAGAATAGAAAACACATAGAGAACATTTATTTTAACCCCATAAAGTTTAAAAAGGGAAAACTTTATTAGAAGAAAGCCTGAAGATATAGGACAAAAAACTGGCTTTTGACAAGGAAACTACGCACAGATTTGCGAAAGATTGTTTTTTGTGGGAAGATTTGTAAAAACTTTTGTGAAGAAATAAAACATGATCTTGACCACATTTGCCCTAGGTCTGAATGTGTCCTACCCATAGATATCTTTAAGATCTCCGAAATGTGTGCCATTTAGAAGATATTCAAATTGGCTCTAGCTGATGACATCACTGCACATGAAATGATCTTTTCAATGCAGAAAGCATTTAATTCCTATAAATAGTTTGTTCCATTTTAGTTATATTGGACCCTGGCCATGTAGAAGAATGATGAAAGTTTAATTCTCCTTGTCCAATGCCAAAATAAACTTTTTTTGCACATAAATAAATACCCTCTGGTGACTGCGATGTTGATGATGTATCTATATCATCTGCAAAGAAATAAATTATTCTGCTATTAAATGACATAAAAGGGTTGATTTGGTAACAAAAATTCACAATGCCATACATTATCTCAATCTGCAGGTTCATTCTTTCTGTGTCAATTTGAGAAATGCTCATTTTCTTAAGTTTATTTTCTCTTCTCAATGAATGTTCTTTTATTATGGCAGTAGTAAAATACCACATCATGGCCACTAGTTGTAGCTGAGGAAATACAGAAAATACACATGGCCTTTTTAACAAGAGAAACAATGTAACAATTGTAGGGAATACTAGAAGAAATTAGCAAATAAATGTTACCAATAGTGCTAATTCCCTTTTAGTATTCTCTAAAATCCATGCATTGTACCTCTTATTAGAAACATGTATATTTTTCTTATTCTCCTCAGCTGAATCAAGTGGCCATAATGCTGGGATCAGCAATAATTGGTATCCGTATTGAAAGACTTTTCGTTCAGAAAAGAAAACACATAGAGAACATTTGTTTTAACCCCATAAAGTTTAAAAAGGGAAAACTTTATTAGAAGAGGAAAGCCTGAAGATATAGAACGAAAAACTCCTGGCTTTTGACAAGGAAACTACGTAAAGATTTGCTAAAGATTGTTTTTTGTGGGAAGATTTGTAAAAACTTTTGTGAAGAAATAAAACATGATCTTGACCACATTTGCCCTAGGTCTGAATGTGTTTTGGACATGTTGTGGTAGTTGTGTTCCTTTGTTTGAAAAGTGGAAAAAATTGCTTTGTTATCAAATGTCATAAAAGGTTCCAATTTTCAAAAACAACAAAAAATAAGAATAAGCTTTATTGGAAGAACAAGAAAGCAAGAAGTTACAACAACCAAACCTACTTTTGACAATGGATCTTTGGAGTTGAGTTTTTCTGAAAATTTTATATTTCTGGTACGTCTGAGTAAAACTTTACTATTAAGATTTTGGCACATGCACTTCTAAGTCTAAATGTGGTTTAGGGCTAAAGAAAACTTGTGTGTTGTGAAAGCCTCTGCATTATGTTGCAAATGATACAACATTGCTGATCGAACTTTTAATGTAAACGCTATTACTATGCCATGTAGCTGTAAGGACTCGCCCATTTGATAAGCTTGCAAGATAACTGTTCTTTATATTTTAAAGGTCAATAGCAATGCATGTAAAATGGTGAAGGTTAAGGGTAACCAGGGCATACTGTAAAGTTTTAATTGTATGTGTGGTAAAACCTACAGTATAATTGGTGGTGTTATTGCATTATTTCACCAAATAGCCATCTGGAATGGCTATTTGGTGAAATAACCTTACGAAAAGGTTTTTTTAAGGATCAAGAGATCAATTCTAAGTAACTAAAATAAAACTACAAAGATTTTATATACTTGTTTGTGTTAGAAAACTATAGTGGCACCTTCAAAATCCCATCAACAATGTTGTATTTTTTGTAGTTTGATATAGTCTAGGGGATGTTGTGCATCATTGTGCAGTTTAACCATGATTGTAAATTGGTAAATTCGGAATTATGTTAAAGTGCTAGTAAATTCATATTTGAAGTTTTTACCTACAGGTAAACTTACAGAAAGTGCTACCCATAGATATGGTTAATATCTCCGAAATGTGTGCCATTTAGAAGATATTCAAATTGGCTCTAGCGCATGACATCACTGCACATGAAATGATCTTTTGAATGCTGAAAGCATTTAATTCCTATAAATAGTTTGTTCCATTTTAGTTATATTGGACCCTGGCCATGTAGAAGAATGATGAAAGTTTAATTCTCCTTGTCCAATGCCAAAATAAACTTTTTTTGCACATAAATAAATACCCTCTGGTGACTTCGATGTTGATGATGTAGCTATATCATCTGCAAAGAAATAAATTATTCTGCTATTAAATGACATAAAAGGGTTGATTTGTTAACAAAAATTCACAATGCCATACATCATCTCAATCTGCAGGTTCATTCTTTCTGTGTCAATTTGAGAAATGCTCATTTTCTTAAGTTTATTTTCTCTTCTCAATGAATGTTCTTTTATTATGGCAGTAGTAAAATACCACATCATGGCCACTAGTTGTAGCTGAGGAAATACAGAAAATACACATGGCCTTTTTAACAAGAGAAACAATGTAACAATTGTAGGGAATACTAGAAGAAATTAGCAAATAAATGTTACCAATAGTGCTAATTCCCTTTAGTATTCTCTAAAATCCATGCATTGAACCTCTTATTAGAAACATGCATTTTTTTCTTATTCTCCTCAGCTGAATCAAGTGGCCATAATGCTGGGATCAGCAATAATTGGTGTCCGTATTGAAAGACTTTTCGTTCAGAATAGAAAACACATAGAGAACATTTATTTTAACCCCATAAAGTTTAAAAAGGGAAAACTTTATTAGAAGAAGAAAGCCTGAAGATATAGGACAAAAAACTGGCTTTTGACAAGGAAACTACGCACAGATTTGCGAAAGATTGTTTTTTGTGGGAAGATTTGTAAAAACTTTTGTGAAGAAATAAAACATGATCTTGACCACATTTGCCCTAGGTCTGAATGTGTCCTACCCATAGATATCTTTAAGATCTCCGAAATGTGTGCCATTTAGAAGATATTCAAATTGGCTCTAGCTGATGACATCACTGCACATGAAATGATCTTTTCAATGCAGAAAGCATTTAATTCCTATAAATAGTTTGTTCCATTTTAGTTATATTGGACCCTGGCCATGTAGAAGAATGATGAAAGTTTAATTCTCCTTGTCCAATGCCAAAATAAACTTTTTTTGCACATAAATAAATACCCTCTGGTGACTGCGATGTTGATGATGTATCTATATCATCTGCAAAGAAATAAATTATTCTGCTATTAAATGACATAAAAGGGTTGATTTGGTAACAAAAATTCACAATGCCATACATTATCTCAATCTGCAGGTTCATTCTTTCTGTGTCAATTTGAGAAATGCTCATTTTCTTAAGTTTATTTTCTCTTCTCAATGAATGTTCTTTTATTATGGCAGTAGTAAAATACCACATCATGGCCACTAGTTGTAGCTGAGGAAATACAGAAAATACACATGGCCTTTTTAACAAGAGAAACAATGTAACAATTGTAGGGAATACTAGAAGAAATTAGCAAATAAATGTTACCAATAGTGCTAATTCCCTTTTAGTATTCTCTAAAATCCATGCATTGTACCTCTTATTAGAAACATGTATATTTTTCTTATTCTCCTCAGCTGAATCAAGTGGCCATAATGCTGGGATCAGCAATAATTGGTATCCGTATTGAAAGACTTTTCGTTCAGAAAAGAAAACACATAGAGAACATTTGTTTTAACCCCATAAAGTTTAAAAAGGGAAAACTTTATTAGAAGAGGAAAGCCTGAAGATATAGAACGAAAAACTCCTGGCTTTTGACAAGGAAACTACGTAAAGATTTGCTAAAGATTGTTTTTTGTGGGAAGATTTGTAAAAACTTTTGTGAAGAAATAAAACATGATCTTGACCACATTTGCCCTAGGTCTGAATGTGTTTTGGACATGTTGTGGTAGTTGTGTTCCTTTGTTTGAAAAGTGGAAAAAATTGCTTTGTTATCAAATGTCATAAAAGGTTCCAATTTTCAAAAACAACAAAAAATAAGAATAAGCTTTATTGGAAGAACAAGAAAGCAAGAAGTTACAACAACCAAACCTACTTTTGACAATGGATCTTTGGAGTTGAGTTTTTCTGAAAATTTTATATTTCTGGTACGTCTGAGTAAAACTTTACTATTAAGATTTTGGCACATGCACTTCTAAGTCTAAATGTGGTTTAGGGCTAAAGAAAACTTGTGTGTTGTGAAAGCCTCTGCATTATGTTGCAAATGATACAACATTGCTGATCGAACTTTTAATGTAAACGCTATTACTATGCCATGTAGCTGTAAGGACTCGCCCATTTGATAAGCTTGCAAGATAACTGTTCTTTATATTTTAAAGGTCAATAGCAATGCATGTAAAATGGTGAAGGTTAAGGGTAACCAGGGCATACTGTAAAGTTTTAATTGTATGTGTGGTAAAACCTACAGTATAATTGGTGGTGTTATTGCATTATTTCACCAAATAGCCATCTGGAATGGCTATTTGGTGAAATAACCTTACGAAAAGGTTTTTTTAAGGATCAAGAGATCAATTCTAAGTAACTAAAATAAAACTACAAAGATTTTATATACTTGTTTGTGTTAGAAAACTATAGTGGCACCTTCAAAATCCCATCAACAATGTTGTATTTTTTGTAGTTTGATGTAGTCTAGGGGATGTTGTGCATCATTGTGCAGTTTAACCATGATTGTAAATTGGTAAATTCGGAATTATGTTAAAGTGCTAGTAAATTCATATTTGAAGTTTTTACCTACAGGTAAACTTACAGAAAGTGCTACCCATAGATATGGTTAATATCTCCGAAATGTGTGCCATTTAGAAGATATTCAAATTGGCTCTAGCGCATGACATCACTGCACATGAAATGATCTTTTGAATGCTGAAAGCATTTAATTCCTATAAATAGTTTGTTCCATTTTAGTTATATTGGACCCTGGCCATGTAGAAGAATGATGAAAGTTTAATTCTCCTTGTCCAATGCCAAAATAAACTTTTTTTGCACATAAATAAATACCCTCTGGTGACTTCGATGTTGATGATGTAGCTATACCATCTGCAAAGAAATAAATTATTCTGCTATTAAATGACATAAAAGGGTTGATTTGTTAACAAAAATTCACAATGCCATACATCATCTCAATCTGCAGGTTCATTCTTTCTGTGTCAATTTGAGAAATGCTCATTTTCTTAAGTTTATTTTCTCTTCTCAATGAATGTTCTTTTATTATGGCAGTAGTAAAATACCACATCATGGCCACTAGTTGTAGCTGAGGAAATACAGAAAATACACATGGCCTTTTTAACAAGAGAAACAATGTAACAATTGTAGGGAATACTAGAAGAAATTAGCAAATAAATGTTACCAATAGTGCTAATTCCCTTTAGTATTCTCTAAAATCCATGCATTGAACCTCTTATTAGAAACATGCATTTTTTTCTTATTCTCCTCAGCTGAATCAAGTGGCCATAATGCTGGGATCAGCAATAATTGGTGTCCGTATTGAAAGACTTTTCGTTCAGAATAGAAAACACATAGAGAACATTTATTTTAACCCCATAAAGTTTAAAAAGGGAAAACTTTATTAGAAGAAGAAAGCCTGAAGATATAGGACAAAAAACTGGCTTTTGACAAGGAAACTACGCACAGATTTGCGAAAGATTGTTTTTTGTGGGAAGATTTGTAAAAACTTTTGTGAAGAAATAAAACATGATCTTGACCACATTTGCCCTAGGTCTGAATGTGTCCTACCCATAGATATCTTTAAGATCTCCGAAATGTGTGCCATTTAGAAGATATTCAAATTGGCTCTAGCTGATGACATCACTGCACATGAAATGATCTTTTCAATGCAGAAAGCATTTAATTCCTATAAATAGTTTGTTCCATTTTAGTTATATTGGACCCTGGCCATGTAGAAGAATGATGAAAGTTTAATTCTCCTTGTCCAATGCCAAAATAAACTTTTTTTGCACATAAATAAATACCCTCTGGTGACTGCGATGTTGATGATGTATCTATATCATCTGCAAAGAAATAAATTATTCTGCTATTAAATGACATAAAAGGGTTGATTTGGTAACAAAAATTCACAATGCCATACATTATCTCAATCTGCAGGTTCATTCTTTCTGTGTCAATTTGAGAAATGCTCATTTTCTTAAGTTTATTTTCTCTTCTCAATGAATGTTCTTTTATTATGGCAGTAGTAAAATACCACATCATGGCCACTAGTTGTAGCTGAGGAAATACAGAAAATACACATGGCCTTTTTAACAAGAGAAACAATGTAACAATTGTAGGGAATACTAGAAGAAATTAGCAAATAAATGTTACCAATAGTGCTAATTCCCTTTTAGTATTCTCTAAAATCCATGCATTGTACCTCTTATTAGAAACATGTATATTTTTCTTATTCTCCTCAGCTGAATCAAGTGGCCATAATGCTGGGATCAGCAATAATTGGTATCCGTATTGAAAGACTTTTCGTTCAGAAAAGAAAACACATAGAGAACATTTGTTTTAACCCCATAAAGTTTAAAAAGGGAAAACTTTATTAGAAGAGGAAAGCCTGAAGATATAGAACGAAAAACTCCTGGCTTTTGACAAGGAAACTACGTAAAGATTTGCTAAAGATTGTTTTTTGTGGGAAGATTTGTAAAAACTTTTGTGAAGAAATAAAACATGATCTTGACCACATTTGCCCTAGGTCTGAATGTGTTTTGGACATGTTGTGGTAGTTGTGTTCCTTTGTTTGAAAAGTGGAAAAAATTGCTTTGTTATCAAATGTCATAAAAGGTTCCAATTTTCAAAAACAACAAAAAATAAGAATAAGCTTTATTGGAAGAACAAGAAAGCAAGAAGTTACAACAACCAAACCTACTTTTGACAATGGATCTTTGGAGTTGAGTTTTTCTGAAAATTTTATATTTCTGGTACGTCTGAGTAAAACTTTACTATTAAGATTTTGGCACATGCACTTCTAAGTCTAAATGTGGTTTAGGGCTAAAGAAAACTTGTGTGTTGTGAAAGCCTCTGCATTATGTTGCAAATGATACAACATTGCTGATCGAACTTTTAATGTAAACGCTATTACTATGCCATGTAGCTGTAAGGACTCGCCCATTTGATAAGCTTGCAAGATAACTGTTCTTTATATTTTAAAGGTCAATAGCAATGCATGTAAAATGGTGAAGGTTAAGGGTAACCAGGGCATACTGTAAAGTTTTAATTGTATGTGTGGTAAAACCTACAGTATAATTGGTGGTGTTATTGCATTATTTCACCAAATAGCCATCTGGAATGGCTATTTGGTGAAATAACCTTACGAAAAGGTTTTTTTAAGGATCAAGAGATCAATTCTAAGTAACTAAAATAAAACTACAAAGATTTTATATACTTGTTTGTGTTAGAAAACTATAGTGGCACCTTCAAAATCCCATCAACAATGTTGTATTTTTTGTAGTTTGATATAGTCTAGGGGATGTTGTGCATCATTGTGCAGTTTAACCATGATTGTAAATTGGTAAATTCGGAATTATGTTAAAGTGCTAGTAAATTCATATTTGAAGTTTTTACCTACAGGTAAACTTACAGAAAGTGCTACCCATAGATATGGTTAATATCTCCGAAATGTGTGCCATTTAGAAGATATTCAAATTGGCTCTAGCGCATGACATCACTGCACATGAAATGATCTTTTGAATGCTGAAAGCATTTAATTCCTATAAATAGTTTGTTCCATTTTAGTTATATTGGACCCTGGCCATGTAGAAGAATGATGAAAGTTTAATTCTCCTTGTCCAATGCCAAAATAAACTTTTTTTGCACATAAATAAATACCCTCTGGTGACTTCGATGTTGATGATGTAGCTATATCATCTGCAAAGAAATAAATTATTCTGCTATTAAATGACATAAAAGGGTTGATTTGTTAACAAAAATTCACAATGCCATACATCATCTCAATCTGCAGGTTCATTCTTTCTGTGTCAATTTGAGAAATGCTCATTTTCTTAAGTTTATTTTCTCTTCTCAATGAATGTTCTTTTATTATGGCAGTAGTAAAATACCACATCATGGCCACTAGTTGTAGCTGAGGAAATACAGAAAATACACATGGCCTTTTTAACAAGAGAAACAATGTAACAATTGTAGGGAATACTAGAAGAAATTAGCAAATAAATGATTCCCTTTAGTATTCTCTAAAATCCATGCATTGAACCTCTTATTAGAAACATGCATTTTTTTCTTATTCTCCTCAGCTGAATCAAGTGGCCATAATGCTGGGATCAGCAATAATTGGTGTCCGTATTGAAAGACTTTTCGTTCAGAATAGAAAACACATAGAGAACATTTATTTTAACCCCATAAAGTTTAAAAAGGGAAAACTTTATTAGAAGAAGAAAGCCTGAAGATATAGGACAAAAAACTGGCTTTTGACAAGGAAACTACGCACAGATTTGCGAAAGATTGTTTTTTGTGGGAAGATTTGTAAAAACTTTTGTGAAGAAATAAAACATGATCTTGACCACATTTGCCCTAGGTCTGAATGTGTCCTACCCATAGATATCTTTAAGATCTCCGAAATGTGTGCCATTTAGAAGATATTCAAATTGGCTCTAGCTGATGACATCACTGCACATGAAATGATCTTTTCAATGCAGAAAGCATTTAATTCCTATAAATAGTTTGTTCCATTTTAGTTATATTGGACCCTGGCCATGTAGAAGAATGATGAAAGTTTAATTCTCCTTGTCCAATGCCAAAATAAACTTTTTTTGCACATAAATAAATACCCTCTGGTGACTGCGATGTTGATGATGTATCTATATCATCTGCAAAGAAATAAATTATTCTGCTATTAAATGACATAAAAGGGTTGATTTGGTAACAAAAATTCACAATGCCATACATTATCTCAATCTGCAGGTTCATTCTTTCTGTGTCAATTTGAGAAATGCTCATTTTCTTAAGTTTATTTTCTCTTCTCAATGAATGTTCTTTTATTATGGCAGTAGTAAAATACCACATCATGGCCACTAGTTGTAGCTGAGGAAATACAGAAAATACACATGGCCTTTTTAACAAGAGAAACAATGTAACAATTGTAGGGAATACTAGAAGAAATTAGCAAATAAATGTTACCAATAGTGCTAATTCCCTTTTAGTATTCTCTAAAATCCATGCATTGTACCTCTTATTAGAAACATGTATATTTTTCTTATTCTCCTCAGCTGAATCAAGTGGCCATAATGCTGGGATCAGCAATAATTGGTATCCGTATTGAAAGACTTTTCGTTCAGAAAAGAAAACACATAGAGAACATTTGTTTTAACCCCATAAAGTTTAAAAAGGGAAAACTTTATTAGAAGAGGAAAGCCTGAGGATATAGAACGAAAAACTCCTGGCTTTTGACAAGGAAACTACGTAAAGATTTGCTAAAGATTGTTTTTTGTGGGAAGATTTGTAAAAACTTTTGTGAAGAAATAAAACATGATCTTGACCACATTTGCCCTAGGTCTGAATGTGTTTTGGACATGTTGTGGTAGTTGTGTTCCTTTGTTTGAAAAGTGGAAAAAATTGCTTTGTTATCAAATGTCATAAAAGGTTCCAATTTTCAAAAACAACAAAAAATAAGAATAAGCTTTATTGGAAGAACAAGAAAGCAAGAAGTTACAACAACCAAACCTACTTTTGACAATGGATCTTTGGAGTTGAGTTTTTCTGAAAATTTTATATTTCTGGTACGTCTGAGTAAAACTTTACTATTAAGATTTTGGCACATGCACTTCTAAGTCTAAATGTGGTTTAGGGCTAAAGAAAACTTGTGTGTTGTGAAAGCCTCTGCATTATGTTGCAAATGATACAACATTGCTGATCGAACTTTTAATGTAAACGCTATTACTATGCCATGTAGCTGTAAGGACTCGCCCATTTGATAAGCTTGCAAGATAACTGTTCTTTATATTTTAAAGGTCAATAGCAATGCATGTAAAATGGTGAAGGTTAAGGGTAACCAGGGCATACTGTAAAGTTTTAATTGTATGTGTGGTAAAACCTACAGTATAATTGGTGGTGTTATTGCATTATTTCACCAAATAGCCATCTGGAATGGCTATTTGGTGAAATAACCTTACGAAAAGGTTTTTTTAAGGATCAAGAGATCAATTCTAAGTAACTAAAATAAAACTACAAAGATTTTATATACTTGTTTGTGTTAGAAAACTATAGTGGCACCTTCAAAATCCCATCAACAATGTTGTATTTTTTGTAGTTTGATATAGTCTAGGGGATGTTGTGCATCATTGTGCAGTTTAACCATGATTGTAAATTGGTAAATTCGGAATTATGTTAAAGTGCTAGTAAATTCATATTTGAAGTTTTTACCTACAGGTAAACTTACAGAAAGTGCTACCCATAGATATGGTTAATATCTCCGAAATGTGTGCCATTTAGAAGATATTCAAATTGGCTCTAGCGCATGACATCACTGCACATGAAATGATCTTTTGAATGCTGAAAGCATTTAATTCCTATAAATAGTTTGTTCCATTTTAGTTATATTGGACCCTGGCCATGTAGAAGAATGATGAAAGTTTAATTCTCCTTGTCCAATGCCAAAATAAACTTTTTTTGCACATAAATAAATACCCTCTGGTGACTTCGATGTTGATGATGTAGCTATATCATCTGCAAAGAAATAAATTATTCTGCTATTAAATGACATAAAAGGGTTGATTTGTTAACAAAAATTCACAATGCCATACATCATCTCAATCTGCAGGTTCATTCTTTCTGTGTCAATTTGAGAAATGCTCATTTTCTTAAGTTTATTTTCTCTTCTCAATGAATGTTCTTTTATTATGGCAGTAGTAAAATACCACATCATGGCCACTAGTTGTAGCTGAGGAAATACAGAAAATACACATGGCCTTTTTAACAAGAGAAACAATGTAACAATTGTAGGGAATACTAGAAGAAATTAGCAAATAAATGTTACCAATAGTGCTAATTCCCTTTAGTATTCTCTAAAATCCATGCATTGAACCTCTTATTAGAAACATGCATTTTTTTCTTATTCTCCTCAGCTGAATCAAGTGGCCATAATGCTGGGATCAGCAATAATTGGTGTCCGTATTGAAAGACTTTTCGTTCAGAATAGAAAACACATAGAGAACATTTATTTTAACCCCATAAAGTTTAAAAAGGGAAAACTTTATTAGAAGAAAGCCTGAAGATATAGGACAAAAAACTGGCTTTTGACAAGGAAACTACGCACAGATTTGCGAAAGATTGTTTTTTGTGGGAAGATTTGTAAAAACTTTTGTGAAGAAATAAAACATGATCTTGACCACATTTGCCCTAGGTCTGAATGTGTCCTACCCATAGATATCTTTAAGATCTCCGAAATGTGTGCCATTTAGAAGATATTCAAATTGGCTCTAGCTGATGACATCACTGCACATGAAATGATCTTTTCAATGCAGAAAGCATTTAATTCCTATAAATAGTTTGTTCCATTTTAGTTATATTGGACCCTGGCCATGTAGAAGAATGATGAAAGTTTAATTCTCCTTGTCCAATGCCAAAATAAACTTTTTTTGCACATAAATAAATACCCTCTGGTGACTGCGATGTTGATGATGTATCTATATCATCTGCAAAGAAATAAATTATTCTGCTATTAAATGACATAAAAGGGTTGATTTGGTAACAAAAATTCACAATGCCATACATTATCTCAATCTGCAGGTTCATTCTTTCTGTGTCAATTTGAGAAATGCTCATTTTCTTAAGTTTATTTTCTCTTCTCAATGAATGTTCTTTTATTATGGCAGTAGTAAAATACCACATCATGGCCACTAGTTGTAGCTGAGGAAATACAGAAAATACACATGGCCTTTTTAACAAGAGAAACAATGTAACAATTGTAGGGAATACTAGAAGAAATTAGCAAATAAATGTTACCAATAGTGCTAATTCCCTTTTAGTATTCTCTAAAATCCATGCATTGTACCTCTTATTAGAAACATGTATATTTTTCTTATTCTCCTCAGCTGAATCAAGTGGCCATAATGCTGGGATCAGCAATAATTGGTATCCGTATTGAAAGACTTTTCGTTCAGAAAAGAAAACACATAGAGAACATTTGTTTTAACCCCATAAAGTTTAAAAAGGGAAAACTTTATTAGAAGAGGAAAGCCTGAAGATATAGAACGAAAAACTCCTGGCTTTTGACAAGGAAACTACGTAAAGATTTGCTAAAGATTGTTTTTTGTGGGAAGATTTGTAAAAACTTTTGTGAAGAAATAAAACATGATCTTGACCACATTTGCCCTAGGTCTGAATGTGTTTTGGACATGTTGTGGTAGTTGTGTTCCTTTGTTTGAAAAGTGGAAAAAATTGCTTTGTTATCAAATGTCATAAAAGGTTCCAATTTTCAAAAACAACAAAAAATAAGAATAAGCTTTATTGGAAGAACAAGAAAGCAAGAAGTTACAACAACCAAACCTACTTTTGACAATGGATCTTTGGAGTTGAGTTTTTCTGAAAATTTTATATTTCTGGTACGTCTGAGTAAAACTTTACTATTAAGATTTTGGCACATGCACTTCTAAGTCTAAATGTGGTTTAGGGCTAAAGAAAACTTGTGTGTTGTGAAAGCCTCTGCATTATGTTGCAAATGATACAACATTGCTGATCGAACTTTTAATGTAAACGCTATTACTATGCCATGTAGCTGTAAGGACTCGCCCATTTGATAAGCTTGCAAGATAACTGTTCTTTATATTTTAAAGGTCAATAGCAATGCATGTAAAATGGTGAAGGTTAAGGGTAACCAGGGCATACTGTAAAGTTTTAATTGTATGTGTGGTAAAACCTACAGTATAATTGGTGGTGTTATTGCATTATTTCACCAAATAGCCATCTGGAATGGCTATTTGGTGAAATAACCTTACGAAAAGGTTTTTTTAAGGATCAAGAGATCAATTCTAAGTAACTAAAATAAAACTACAAAGATTTTATATACTTGTTTGTGTTAGAAAACTATAGTGGCACCTTCAAAATCCCATCAACAATGTTGTATTTTTTGTAGTTTGATATAGTCTAGGGGATGTTGTGCATCATTGTGCAGTTTAACCATGATTGTAAATTGGTAAATTCGGAATTATGTTAAAGTGCTAGTAAATTCATATTTGAAGTTTTTACCTACAGGTAAACTTACAGAAAGTGCTACCCATAGATATGGTTAATATCTCCGAAATGTGTGCCATTTAGAAGATATTCAAATTGGCTCTAGCGCATGACATCACTGCACATGAAATGATCTTTTGAATGCTGAAAGCATTTAATTCCTATAAATAGTTTGTTCCATTTTAGTTATATTGGACCCTGGCCATGTAGAAGAATGATGAAAGTTTAATTCTCCTTGTCCAATGCCAAAATAAACTTTTTTTGCACATAAATAAATACCCTCTGGTGACTTCGATGTTGATGATGTAGCTATATCATCTGCAAAGAAATAAATTATTCTGCTATTAAATGACATAAAAGGGTTGATTTGTTAACAAAAATTCACAATGCCATACATCATCTCAATCTGCAGGTTCATTCTTTCTGTGTCAATTTGAGAAATGCTCATTTTCTTAAGTTTATTTTCTCTTCTCAATGAATGTTCTTTTATTATGGCAGTAGTAAAATACCACATCATGGCCACTAGTTGTAGCTGAGGAAATACAGAAAATACACATGGCCTTTTTAACAAGAGAAACAATGTAACAATTGTAGGGAATACTAGAAGAAATTAGCAAATAAATGTTACCAATAGTGCTAATTCCCTTTTAGTATTCTCTAAAATCCATGCATTGTACCTCTTATTAGAAACATGTATATTTTTCTTATTCTCCTCAGCTGAATCAAGTGGCCATAATGCTGGGATCAGCAATAATTGGTATCCGTATTGAAAGACTTTTCGTTCAGAAAAGAAAACACATAGAGAACATTTGTTTTAACCCCATAAAGTTTAAAAAGGGAAAACTTTATTAGAAGAGGAAAGCCTGAAGATATAGAACGAAAAACTCCTGGCTTTTGACAAGGAAACTACGTAAAGATTTGCTAAAGATTGTTTTTTGTGGGAAGATTTGTAAAAACTTTTGTGAAGAAATAAAACATGATCTTGACCACATTTGCCCTAGGTCTGAATGTGTTTTGGACATGTTGTGGTAGTTGTGTTCCTTTGTTTGAAAAGTGGAAAAAATTGCTTTGTTATCAAATGTCATAAAAGGTTCCAATTTTCAAAAACAACAAAAAATAAGAATAAGCTTTATTGGAAGAACAAGAAAGCAAGAAGTTACAACAACCAAACCTACTTTTGACAATGGATCTTTGGAGTTGAGTTTTTCTGAAAATTTTATATTTCTGGTACGTCTGAGTAAAACTTTACTATTAAGATTTTGGCACATGCACTTCTAAGTCTAAATGTGGTTTAGGGCTAAAGAAAACTTGTGTGTTGTGAAAGCCTCTGCATTATGTTGCAAATGATACAACATTGCTGATCGAACTTTTAATGTAAACGCTATTACTATGCCATGTAGCTGTAAGGACTCGCCCATTTGATAAGCTTGCAAGATAACTGTTCTTTATATTTTAAAGGTCAATAGCAATGCATGTAAAATGGTGAAGGTTAAGGGTAACCAGGGCATACTGTAAAGTTTTAATTGTATGTGTGGTAAAACCTACAGTATAATTGGTGGTGTTATTGCATTATTTCACCAAATAGCCATCTGGAATGGCTATTTGGTGAAATAACCTTACGAAAAGGTTTTTTTAAGGATCAAGAGATCAATTCTAAGTAACTAAAATAAAACTACAAAGATTTTATATACTTGTTTGTGTTAGAAAACTATAGTGGCACCTTCAAAATCCCATCAACAATGTTGTATTTTTTGTAGTTTGATATAGTCTAGGGGATGTTGTGCATCATTGTGCAGTTTAACCATGATTGTAAATTGGTAAATTCGGAATTATGTTAAAGTGCTAGTAAATTCATATTTGAAGTTTTTACCTACAGGTAAACTTACAGAAAGTGCTACCCATAGATATGGTTAATATCTCCGAAATGTGTGCCATTTAGAAGATATTCAAATTGGCTCTAGCGCATGACATCACTGCACATGAAATGATCTTTTGAATGCTGAAAGCATTTAATTCCTATAAATAGTTTGTTCCATTTTAGTTATATTGGACCCTGGCCATGTAGAAGAATGATGAAAGTTTAATT
Source organism: Aquarana catesbeiana (assembly GCF_042186555.1). NCBI lineage: Eukaryota > Metazoa > Chordata > Amphibia > Anura > Ranidae > Aquarana > Aquarana catesbeiana. The sequence goes on from NC_133326.1 coordinate 193,199,010, forward strand.
CTCCTTGTCCAATGCCAAAATAAACTTTTTTTGCACATAAATAAATACCCTCTGGTGACTTCGATGTTGATGATGTAGCTATATCATCTGCAAAGAAATAAATTATTCTGCTATTAAATGACATAAAAGGGTTGATTTGTTAACAAAAATTCACAATGCCATACATCATCTCAATCTGCAGGTTCATTCTTTCTGTGTCAATTTGAGAAATGCTCATTTTCTTAAGTTTATTTTCTCTTCTCAATGAATGTTCTTTTATTATGGCAGTAGTAAAATACCACATCATGGCCACTAGTTGTAGCTGAGGAAATACAGAAAATACACATGGCCTTTTTAACAAGAGAAACAATGTAACAATTGTAGGGAATACTAGAAGAAATTAGCAAATAAATGTTACCAATAGTGCTAATTCCCTTTAGTATTCTCTAAAATCCATGCATTGAACCTCTTATTAGAAACATGCATTTTTTTCTTATTCTCCTCAGCTGAATCAAGTGGCCATAATGCTGGGATCAGCAATAATTGGTGTCCGTATTGAAAGACTTTTCGTTCAGAATAGAAAACACATAGAGAACATTTATTTTAACCCCATAAAGTTTAAAAAGGGAAAACTTTATTAGAAGAAAGCCTGAAGATATAGGACAAAAAACTGGCTTTTGACAAGGAAACTACGCACAGATTTGCGAAAGATTGTTTTTTGTGGGAAGATTTGTAAAAACTTTTGTGAAGAAATAAAACATGATCTTGACCACATTTGCCCTAGGTCTGAATGTGTCCTACCCATAGATATCTTTAAGATCTCCGAAATGTGTGCCATTTAGAAGATATTCAAATTGGCTCTAGCTGATGACATCACTGCACATGAAATGATCTTTTCAATGCAGAAAGCATTTAATTCCTATAAATAGTTTGTTCCATTTTAGTTATATTGGACCCTGGCCATGTAGAAGAATGATGAAAGTTTAATTCTCCTTGTCCAATGCCAAAATAAACTTTTTTTGCACATAAATAAATACCCTCTGGTGACTGCGATGTTGATGATGTATCTATATCATCTGCAAAGAAATAAATTATTCTGCTATTAAATGACATAAAAGGGTTGATTTGGTAACAAAAATTCACAATGCCATACATTATCTCAATCTGCAGGTTCATTCTTTCTGTGTCAATTTGAGAAATGCTCATTTTCTTAAGTTTATTTTCTCTTCTCAATGAATGTTCTTTTATTATGGCAGTAGTAAAATACCACATCATGGCCACTAGTTGTAGCTGAGGAAATACAGAAAATACACATGGCCTTTTTAACAAGAGAAACAATGTAACAATTGTAGGGAATACTAGAAGAAATTAGCAAATAAATGTTACCAATAGTGCTAATTCCCTTTTAGTATTCTCTAAAATCCATGCATTGTACCTCTTATTAGAAACATGTATATTTTTCTTATTCTCCTCAGCTGAATCAAGTGGCCATAATGCTGGGATCAGCAATAATTGGTATCCGTATTGAAAGACTTTTCGTTCAGAAAAGAAAACACATAGAGAACATTTGTTTTAACCCCATAAAGTTTAAAAAGGGAAAACTTTATTAGAAGAGGAAAGCCTGAAGATATAGAACGAAAAACTCCTGGCTTTTGACAAGGAAACTACGTAAAGATTTGCTAAAGATTGTTTTTTGTGGGAAGATTTGTAAAAACTTTTGTGAAGAAATAAAACATGATCTTGACCACATTTGCCCTAGGTCTGAATGTGTTTTGGACATGTTGTGGTAGTTGTGTTCCTTTGTTTGAAAAGTGGAAAAAATTGCTTTGTTATCAAATGTCATAAAAGGTTCCAATTTTCAAAAACAACAAAAAATAAGAATAAGCTTTATTGGAAGAACAAGAAAGCAAGAAGTTACAACAACCAAACCTACTTTTGACAATGGATCTTTGGAGTTGAGTTTTTCTGAAAATTTTATATTTCTGGTACGTCTGAGTAAAACTTTACTATTAAGAATTTGGCACATGCACTTCTAAGTCTAAATGTGGTTTAGGGCTAAAGAAAACTTGTGTGTTGTGAAAGCCTCTGCATTATGTTGCAAATGATACAACATTGCTGATCGAACTTTTAATGTAAACACTATTACTATGCCATGTAGCTGTAAGGACTCGCCCATTTGATAAGCTTGCAAGATAACTGTTCTTTATATTTTAAAGGTCAATAGCAATGCATGTAAAATGGTGAAGGTTAAGGGTAACCAGGGCATACTGTAAAGTTTTAATTGTATGTGTGGTAAAACCTACAGTATAATTGGTGGTGTTATTGCATTATTTCACCAAATAGCCATCTGGAATGGCTATTTGGTGAAATAACCTTACGAAAAGGTTTTTTTAAGGATCAAGAGATCAATTCTAAGTAACTAAAATAAAACTACAAAGATTTTATATACTTGTTTGTGTTAGAAAACTATAGTGGCACCTTCAAAATCCCATCAACAATGTTGTATTTTTTGTAGTTTGATATAGTCTAGGGGATGTTGTGCATCATTGTGCAGTTTAACCATGATTGTAAATTGGTAAATTCGGAATTATGTTAAAGTGCTAGTAAATTCATATTTGAAGTTTTTACCTACAGGTAAACTTACAGAAAGTGCTACCCATAGATATGGTTAATATCTCCGAAATGTGTGCCATTTAGAAGATATTCAAATTGGCTCTAGCGCATGACATCACTGCACATGAAATGATCTTTTGAATGCTGAAAGCATTTAATTCCTATAAATAGTTTGTTCCATTTTAGTTATATTGGACCCTGGCCATGTAGAAGAATGATGAAAGTTTAATTCTCCTTGTCCAATGCCAAAATAAACTTTTTTTGCACATAAATAAATACCCTCTGGTGACTTCGATGTTGATGATGTAGCTATATCATCTGCAAAGAAATAAATTATTCTGCTATTAAATGACATAAAAGGGTTGATTTGTTAACAAAAATTCACAATGCCATACATCATCTCAATCTGCAGGTTCATTCTTTCTGTGTCAATTTGAGAAATGCTCATTTTCTTAAGTTTATTTTCTCTTCTCAATGAATGTTCTTTTATTATGGCAGTAGTAAAATACCACATCATGGCCACTAGTTGTAGCTGAGGAAATACAGAAAATACACATGGCCTTTTTAACAAGAGAAACAATGTAACAATTGTAGGGAATACTAGAAGAAATTAGCAAATAAATGTTACCAATAGTGCTAATTCCCTTTAGTATTCTCTAAAATCCATGCATTGAACCTCTTATTAGAAACATGCATTTTTTTCTTATTCTCCTCAGCTGAATCAAGTGGCCATAATGCTGGGATCAGCAATAATTGGTGTCCGTATTGAAAGACTTTTCGTTCAGAATAGAAAACACATAGAGAACATTTATTTTAACCCCATAAAGTTTAAAAAGGGAAAACTTTATTAGAAGAAGAAAGCCTGAAGATATAGGACAAAAAACTGGCTTTTGACAAGGAAACTACGCACAGATTTGCGAAAGATTGTTTTTTGTGGGAAGATTTGTAAAAACTTTTGTGAAGAAATAAAACATGATCTTGACCACATTTGCCCTAGGTCTGAATGTGTCCTACCCATAGATATCTTTAAGATCTCCGAAATGTGTGCCATTTAGAAGATATTCAAATTGGCTCTAGCTGATGACATCACTGCACATGAAATGATCTTTTCAATGCAGAAAGCATTTAATTCCTATAAATAGTTTGTTCCATTTTAGTTATATTGGACCCTGGCCATGTAGAAGAATGATGAAAGTTTAATTCTCCTTGTCCAATGCCAAAATAAACTTTTTTTGCACATAAATAAATACCCTCTGGTGACTGCGATGTTGATGATGTATCTATATCATCTGCAAAGAAATAAATTATTCTGCTATTAAATGACATAAAAGGGTTGATTTGGTAACAAAAATTCACAATGCCATACATTATCTCAATCTGCAGGTTCATTCTTTCTGTGTCAATTTGAGAAATGCTCATTTTCTTAAGTTTATTTTCTCTTCTCAATGAATGTTCTTTTATTATGGCAGTAGTAAAATACCACATCATGGCCACTAGTTGTAGCTGAGGAAATACAGAAAATACACATGGCCTTTTTAACAAGAGAAACAATGTAACAATTGTAGGGAATACTAGAAGAAATTAGCAAATAAATGTTACCAATAGTGCTAATTCCCTTTTAGTATTCTCTAAAATCCATGCATTGTACCTCTTATTAGAAACATGTATATTTTTCTTATTCTCCTCAGCTGAATCAAGTGGCCATAATGCTGGGATCAGCAATAATTGGTATCCGTATTGAAAGACTTTTCGTTCAGAAAAGAAAACACATAGAGAACATTTGTTTTAACCCCATAAAGTTTAAAAAGGGAAAACTTTATTAGAAGAGGAAAGCCTGAAGATATAGAACGAAAAACTCCTGGCTTTTGACAAGGAAACTACGTAAAGATTTGCTAAAGATTGTTTTTTGTGGGAAGATTTGTAAAAACTTTTGTGAAGAAATAAAACATGATCTTGACCACATTTGCCCTAGGTCTGAATGTGTTTTGGACATGTTGTGGTAGTTGTGTTCCTTTGTTTGAAAAGTGGAAAAAATTGCTTTGTTATCAAATGTCATAAAAGGTTCCAATTTTCAAAAACAACAAAAAATAAGAATAAGCTTTATTGGAAGAACAAGAAAGCAAGAAGTTACAACAACCAAACCTACTTTTGACAATGGATCTTTGGAGTTGAGTTTTTCTGAAAATTTTATATTTCTGGTACGTCTGAGTAAAACTTTACTATTAAGATTTTGGCACATGCACTTCTAAGTCTAAATGTGGTTTAGGGCTAAAGAAAACTTGTGTGTTGTGAAAGCCTCTGCATTATGTTGCAAATGATACAACATTGCTGATCGAACTTTTAATGTAAACGCTATTACTATGCCATGTAGCTGTAAGGACTCGCCCATTTGATAAGCTTGCAAGATAACTGTTCTTTATATTTTAAAGGTCAATAGCAATGCATGTAAAATGGTGAAGGTTAAGGGTAACCAGGGCATACTGTAAAGTTTTAATTGTATGTGTGGTAAAACCTACAGTATAATTGGTGGTGTTATTGCATTATTTCACCAAATAGCCATCTGGAATGGCTATTTGGTGAAATAACCTTACGAAAAGGTTTTTTTAAGGATCAAGAGATCAATTCTAAGTAACTAAAATAAAACTACAAAGATTTTATATACTTGTTTGTGTTAGAAAACTATAGTGGCACCTTCAAAATCCCATCAACAATGTTGTATTTTTTGTAGTTTGATGTAGTCTAGGGGATGTTGTGCATCATTGTGCAGTTTAACCATGATTGTAAATTGGTAAATTCGGAATTATGTTAAAGTGCTAGTAAATTCATATTTGAAGTTTTTACCTACAGGTAAACTTACAGAAAGTGCTACCCATAGATATGGTTAATATCTCCGAAATGTGTGCCATTTAGAAGATATTCAAATTGGCTCTAGCGCATGACATCACTGCACATGAAATGATCTTTTGAATGCTGAAAGCATTTAATTCCTATAAATAGTTTGTTCCATTTTAGTTATATTGGACCCTGGCCATGTAGAAGAATGATGAAAGTTTAATTCTCCTTGTCCAATGCCAAAATAAACTTTTTTTGCACATAAATAAATACCCTCTGGTGACTTCGATGTTGATGATGTAGCTATATCATCTGCAAAGAAATAAATTATTCTGCTATTAAATGACATAAAAGGGTTGATTTGTTAACAAAAATTCACAATGCCATACATCATCTCAATCTGCAGGTTCATTCTTTCTGTGTCAATTTGAGAAATGCTCATTTTCTTAAGTTTATTTTCTCTTCTCAATGAATGTTCTTTTATTATGGCAGTAGTAAAATACCACATCATGGCCACTAGTTGTAGCTGAGGAAATACAGAAAATACACATGGCCTTTTTAACAAGAGAAACAATGTAACAATTGTAGGGAATACTAGAAGAAATTAGCAAATAAATGTTACCAATAGTGCTAATTCCCTTTTAGTATTCTCTAAAATCCATGCATTGTACCTCTTATTAGAAACATGTATATTTTTCTTATTCTCCTCAGCTGAATCAAGTGGCCATAATGCTGGGATCAGCAATAATTGGTGTCCGTATTGAAAGACTTTTCGTTCAGAATAGAAAACACATAGAGAACATTTATTTTAACCCCATAAAGTTTAAAAAGGGAAAACTTTATTAGAAGAAGAAAGCCTGAAGATATAGGACAAAAAACTGGCTTTTGACAAGGAAACTACGCACAGATTTGCGAAAGATTGTTTTTTGTGGGAAGATTTGTAAAAACTTTTGTGAAGAAATAAAACATGATCTTGACCACATTTGCCCTAGGTCTGAATGTGTCCTACCCATAGATATCTTTAAGATCTCCGAAATGTGTGCCATTTAGAAGATATTCAAATTGGCTCTAGCTGATGACATCACTGCACATGAAATGATCTTTTCAATGCAGAAAGCATTTAATTCCTATAAATAGTTTGTTCCATTTTAGTTATATTGGACCCTGGCCATGTAGAAGAATGATGAAAGTTTAATTCTCCTTGTCCAATGCCAAAATAAACTTTTTTTGCACATAAATAAATACCCTCTGGTGACTGCGATGTTGATGATGTATCTATATCATCTGCAAAGAAATAAATTATTCTGCTATTAAATGACATAAAAGGGTTGATTTGGTAACAAAAATTCACAATGCCATACATTATCTCAATCTGCAGGTTCATTCTTTCTGTGTCAATTTGAGAAATGCTCATTTTCTTAAGTTTATTTTCTCTTCTCAATGAATGTTCTTTTATTATGGCAGTAGTAAAATACCACATCATGGCCACTAGTTGTAGCTGAGGAAATACAGAAAATACACATGGCCTTTTTAACAAGAGAAACAATGTAACAATTGTAGGGAATACTAGAAGAAATTAGCAAATAAATGTTACCAATAGTGCTAATTCCCTTTTAGTATTCTCTAAAATCCATGCATTGTACCTCTTATTAGAAACATGTATATTTTTCTTATTCTCCTCAGCTGAATCAAGTGGCCATAATGCTGGGATCAGCAATAATTGGTATCCGTATTGAAAGACTTTTCGTTCAGAAAAGAAAACACATAGAGAACATTTGTTTTAACCCCATAAAGTTTAAAAAGGGAAAACTTTATTAGAAGAGGAAAGCCTGAAGATATAGAACGAAAAACTCCTGGCTTTTGACAAGGAAACTACGTAAAGATTTGCTAAAGATTGTTTTTTGTGGGAAGATTTGTAAAAACTTTTGTGAAGAAATAAAACATGATCTTGACCACATTTGCCCTAGGTCTGAATGTGTTTTGGACATGTTGTGGTAGTTGTGTTCCTTTGTTTGAAAAGTGGAAAAAATTGCTTTGTTATCAAATGTCATAAAAGGTTCCAATTTTCAAAAACAACAAAAAATAAGAATAAGCTTTATTGGAAGAACAAGAAAGCAAGAAGTTACAACAACCAAACCTACTTTTGACAATGGATCTTTGGAGTTGAGTTTTTCTGAAAATTTTATATTTCTGGTACGTCTGAGTAAAACTTTACTATTAAGATTTTGGCACATGCACTTCTAAGTCTAAATGTGGTTTAGGGCTAAAGAAAACTTGTGTGTTGTGAAAGCCTCTGCATTATGTTGCAAATGATACAACATTGCTGATCGAACTTTTAATGTAAACGCTATTACTATGCCATGTAGCTGTAAGGACTCGCCCATTTGATAAGCTTGCAAGATAACTGTTCTTTATATTTTAAAGGTCAATAGCAATGCATGTAAAATGGTGAAGGTTAAGGGTAACCAGGGCATACTGTAAAGTTTTAATTGTATGTGTGGTAAAACCTACAGTATAATTGGTGGTGTTATTGCATTATTTCACCAAATAGCCATCTGGAATGGCTATTTGGTGAAATAACCTTACGAAAAGGTTTTTTTAAGGATCAAGAGATCAATTCTAAGTAACTAAAATAAAACTACAAAGATTTTATATACTTGTTTGTGTTAGAAAACTATAGTGGCACCTTCAAAATCCCATCAACAATGTTGTATTTTTTGTAGTTTGATATAGTCTAGGGGATGTTGTGCATCATTGTGCAGTTTAACCATGATTGTAAATTGGTAAATTCGGAATTATGTTAAAGTGCTAGTAAATTCATATTTGAAGTTTTTACCTACAGGTAAACTTACAGAAAGTGCTACCCATAGATATGGTTAATATCTCCGAAATGTGTGCCATTTAGAAGATATTCAAATTGGCTCTAGCGCATGACATCACTGCACATGAAATGATCTTTTGAATGCTGAAAGCATTTAATTCCTATAAATAGTTTGTTCCATTTTAGTTATATTGGACCCTGGCCATGTAGAAGAATGATGAAAGTTTAATTCTCCTTGTCCAATGCCAAAATAAACTTTTTTTGCACATAAATAAATACCCTCTGGTGACTTCGATGTTGATGATGTAGCTATATCATCTGCAAAGAAATAAATTATTCTGCTATTAAATGACATAAAAGGGTTGATTTGTTAACAAAAATTCACAATGCCATACATCATCTCAATCTGCAGGTTCATTCTTTCTGTGTCAATTTGAGAAATGCTCATTTTCTTAAGTTTATTTTCTCTTCTCAATGAATGTTCTTTTATTATGGCAGTAGTAAAATACCACATCATGGCCACTAGTTGTAGCTGAGGAAATACAGAAAATACACATGGCCTTTTTAACAAGAGAAACAATGTAACAATTGTAGGGAATACTAGAAGAAATTAGCAAATAAATGTTACCAATAGTGCTAATTCCCTTTAGTATTCTCTAAAATCCATGCATTGAACCTCTTATTAGAAACATGCATTTTTTTCTTATTCTCCTCAGCTGAATCAAGTGGCCATAATGCTGGGATCAGCAATAATTGGTGTCCGTATTGAAAGACTTTTCGTTCAGAATAGAAAACACATAGAGAACATTTATTTTAACCCCATAAAGTTTAAAAAGGGAAAACTTTATTAGAAGAAGAAAGCCTGAAGATATAGGACAAAAAACTGGCTTTTGACAAGGAAACTACGCACAGATTTGCGAAAGATTGTTTTTTGTGGGAAGATTTGTAAAAACTTTTGTGAAGAAATAAAACATGATCTTGACCACATTTGCCCTAGGTCTGAATGTGTCCTACCCATAGATATCTTTAAGATCTCCGAAATGTGTGCCATTTAGAAGATATTCAAATTGGCTCTAGCTGATGACATCACTGCACATGAAATGATCTTTTCAATGCAGAAAGCATTTAATTCCTATAAATAGTTTGTTCCATTTTAGTTATATTGGACCCTGGCCATGTAGAAGAATGATGAAAGTTTAATTCTCCTTGTCCAATGCCAAAATAAACTTTTTTTGCACATAAATAAATACCCTCTGGTGACTGCGATGTTGATGATGTATCTATATCATCTGCAAAGAAATAAATTATTCTGCTATTAAATGACATAAAAGGGTTGATTTGGTAACAAAAATTCACAATGCCATACATTATCTCAATCTGCAGGTTCATTCTTTCTGTGTCAATTTGAGAAATGCTCATTTTCTTAAGTTTATTTTCTCTTCTCAATGAATGTTCTTTTATTATGGCAGTAGTAAAATACCACATCATGGCCACTAGTTGTAGCTGAGGAAATACAGAAAATACACATGGCCTTTTTAACAAGAGAAACAATGTAACAATTGTAGGGAATACTAGAAGAAATTAGCAAATAAATGTTACCAATAGTGCTAATTCCCTTTTAGTATTCTCTAAAATCCATGCATTGTACCTCTTATTAGAAACATGTATATTTTTCTTATTCTCCTCAGCTGAATCAAGTGGCCATAATGCTGGGATCAGCAATAATTGGTATCCGTATTGAAAGACTTTTCGTTCAGAAAAGAAAACACATAGAGAACATTTGTTTTAACCCCATAAAGTTTAAAAAGGGAAAACTTTATTAGAAGAGGAAAGCCTGAAGATATAGAACGAAAAACTCCTGGCTTTTGACAAGGAAACTACGTAAAGATTTGCTAAAGATTGTTTTTTGTGGGAAGATTTGTAAAAACTTTTGTGAAGAAATAAAACATGATCTTGACCACATTTGCCCTAGGTCTGAATGTGTTTTGGACATGTTGTGGTAGTTGTGTTCCTTTGTTTGAAAAGTGGAAAAAATTGCTTTGTTATCAAATGTCATAAAAGGTTCCAATTTTCAAAAACAACAAAAAATAAGAATAAGCTTTATTGGAAGAACAAGAAAGCAAGAAGTTACAACAACCAAACCTACTTTTGACAATGGATCTTTGGAGTTGAGTTTTTCTGAAAATTTTATATTTCTGGTACGTCTGAGTAAAACTTTACTATTAAGATTTTGGCACATGCACTTCTAAGTCTAAATGTGGTTTAGGGCTAAAGAAAACTTGTGTGTTGTGAAAGCCTCTGCATTATGTTGCAAATGATACAACATTGCTGATCGAACTTTTAATGTAAACGCTATTACTATGCCATGTAGCTGTAAGGACTCGCCCATTTGATAAGCTTGCAAGATAACTGTTCTTTATATTTTAAAGGTCAATAGCAATGCATGTAAAATGGTGAAGGTTAAGGGTAACCAGGGCATACTGTAAAGTTTTAATTGTATGTGTGGTAAAACCTACAGTATAATTGGTGGTGTTATTGCATTATTTCACCAAATAGCCATCTGGAATGGCTATTTGGTGAAATAACCTTACGAAAAGGTTTTTTTAAGGATCAAGAGATCAATTCTAAGTAACTAAAATAAAACTACAAAGATTTTATATACTTGTTTGTGTTAGAAAACTATAGTGGCACCTTCAAAATCCCATCAACAATGTTGTATTTTTTGTAGTTTGATATAGTCTAGGGGATGTTGTGCATCATTGTGCAGTTTAACCATGATTGTAAATTGGTAAATTCGGAATTATGTTAAAGTGCTAGTAAATTCATATTTGAAGTTTTTACCTACAGGTAAACTTACAGAAAGTGCTACCCATAGATATGGTTAATATCTCCGAAATGTGTGCCATTTAGAAGATATTCAAATTGGCTCTAGCGCATGACATCACTGCACATGAAATGATCTTTTGAATGCTGAAAGCATTTAATTCCTATAAATAGTTTGTTCCATTTTAGTTATATTGGACCCTGGCCATGTAGAAGAATGATGAAAGTTTAATTCTCCTTGTCCAATGCCAAAATAAACTTTTTTTGCACATAAATAAATACCCTCTGGTGACTGCGATGTTGATGATGTAGCTATATCATCTGCAAAGAAATAAATTATTCTGCTATTAAATGACATAAAAGGGTTGATTTGTTAACAAAAATTCACAATGCCATACATCATCTCAATCTGCAGGTTCATTCTTTCTGTGTCAATTTGAGAAATGCTCATTTTCTTAAGTTTATTTTCTCTTCTCAATGAATGTTCTTTTATTATGGCAGTAGTAAAATACCACATCATGGCCACTAGTTGTAGCTGAGGAAATACAGAAAATACACATGGCCTTTTTAACAAGAGAAACAATGTAACAATTGTAGGGAATACTAGAAGAAATTAGCAAATAAATGTTACCAATAGTGCTAATTCCCTTTAGTATTCTCTAAAATCCATGCATTGAACCTCTTATTAGAAACATGCATTTTTTTCTTATTCTCCTCAGCTGAATCAAGTGGCCATAATGCTGGGATCAGCAATAATTGGTGTCCGTATTGAAAGACTTTTCGTTCAGAATAGAAAACACATAGAGAACATTTATTTTAACCCCATAAAGTTTAAAAAGGGAAAACTTTATTAGAAGAAGAAAGCCTGAAGATATAGGACAAAAAACTGGCTTTTGACAAGGAAACTACGCACAGATTTGCGAAAGATTGTTTTTTGTGGGAAGATTTGTAAAAACTTTTGTGAAGAAATAAAACATGATCTTGACCACATTTGCCCTAGGTCTGAATGTGTCCTACCCATAGATATCTTTAAGATCTCCGAAATGTGTGCCATTTAGAAGATATTCAAATTGGCTCTAGCTGATGACATCACTGCACATGAAATGATCTTTTCAATGCAGAAAGCATTTAATTCCTATAAATAGTTTGTTCCATTTTAGTTATATTGGACCCTGGCCATGTAGAAGAATGATGAAAGTTTAATTCTCCTTGTCCAATGCCAAAATAAACTTTTTTTGCACATAAATAAATACCCTCTGGTGACTGCGATGTTGATGATGTATCTATATCATCTGCAAAGAAATAAATTATTCTGCTATTAAATGACATAAAAGGGTTGATTTGGTAACAAAAATTCACAATGCCATACATTATCTCAATCTGCAGGTTCATTCTTTCTGTGTCAATTTGAGAAATGCTCATTTTCTTAAGTTTATTTTCTCTTCTCAATGAATGTTCTTTTATTATGGCAGTAGTAAAATACCACATCATGGCCACTAGTTGTAGCTGAGGAAATACAGAAAATACACATGGCCTTTTTAACAAGAGAAACAATGTAACAATTGTAGGGAATACTAGAAGAAATTAGCAAATAAATGTTACCAATAGTGCTAATTCCCTTTTAGTATTCTCTAAAATCCATGCATTGTACCTCTTATTAGAAACATGTATATTTTTCTTATTCTCCTCAGCTGAATCAAGTGGCCATAATGCTGGGATCAGCAATAATTGGTATCCGTATTGAAAGACTTTTCGTTCAGAAAAGAAAACACATAGAGAACATTTGTTTTAACCTCATAAAGTTTAAAAAGGGAAAACTTTATTAGAAGAGGAAAGCCTGAAGATATAGAACGAAAAACTCCTGGCTTTTGACAAGGAAACTACGTAAAGATTTGCTAAAGATTGTTTTTTGTGGGAAGATTTGTAAAAACTTTTGTGAAGAAATAAAACATGATCTTGACCACATTTGCCCTAGGTCTGAATGTGTTTTGGACATGTTGTGGTAGTTGTGTTCCTTTGTTTGAAAAGTGGAAAAAATTGCTTTGTTATCAAATGTCATAAAAGGTTCCAATTTTCAAAAACAACAAAAAATAAGAATAAGCTTTATTGGAAGAACAAGAAAGCAAGAAGTTACAACAACCAAACCTACTTTTGACAATGGATCTTTGGAGTTGAGTTTTTCTGAAAATTTTATATTTCTGGTACGTCTGAGTAAAACTTTACTATTAAGATTTTGGCACATGCACTTCTAAGTCTAAATGTGGTTTAGGGCTAAAGAAAACTTGTGTGTTGTGAAAGCCTCTGCATTATGTTGCAAATGATACAACATTGCTGATCGAACTTTTAATGTAAACGCTATTACTATGCCATGTAGCTGTAAGGACTCGCCCATTTGATAAGCTTGCAAGATAACTGTTCTTTATATTTTAAAGGTCAATAGCAATGCATGTAAAATGGTGAAGGTTAAGGGTAACCAGGGCATACTGTAAAGTTTTAATTGTATGTGTGGTAAAACCTACAGTATAATTGGTGGTGTTATTGCATTATTTCACCAAATAGCCATCTGGAATGGCTATTTGGTGAAATAACCTTACGAAAAGGTTTTTTTAAGGATCAAGAGATCAATTCTAAGTAACTAAAATAAAACTACAAAGATTTTATATACTTGTTTGTGTTAGAAAACTATAGTGGCACCTTCAAAATCCCATCAACAATGTTGTATTTTTTGTAGTTTGATATAGTCTAGGGGATGTTGTGCATCATTGTGCAGTTTAACCATGATTGTAAATTGGTAAATTCGGAATTATGTTAAAGTGCTAGTAAATTCATATTTGAAGTTTTTACCTACAGGTAAACTTACAGAAAGTGCTACCCATAGATATGGTTAATATCTCCGAAATGTGTGCCATTTAGAAGATATTCAAATTGGCTCTAGCGCATGACATCACTGCACATGAAATGATCTTTTGAATGCTGAAAGCATTTAATTCCTATAAATAGTTTGTTCCATTTTAGTTATATTGGACCCTGGCCATGTAGAAGAATGATGAAAGTTTAATTCTCCTTGTCCAATGCCAAAATAAACTTTTTTTGCACATAAATAAATACCCTCTGGTGACTTCGATGTTGATGATGTAGCTATATCATCTGCAAAGAAATAAATTATTCTGCTATTAAATGACATAAAAGGGTTGATTTGTTAACAAAAATTCACAATGCCATACATCATCTCAATCTGCAGGTTCATTCTTTCTGTGTCAATTTGAGAAATGCTCATTTTCTTAAGTTTATTTTCTCTTCTCAATGAATGTTCTTTTATTATGGCAGTAGTAAAATACCACATCATGGCCACTAGTTGTAGCTGAGGAAATACAGAAAATACACATGGCCTTTTTAACAAGAGAAACAATGTAACAATTGTAGGGAATACTAGAAGAAATTAGCAAATAAATGTTACCAATAGTGCTAATTCCCTTTAGTATTCTCTAAAATCCATGCATTGAACCTCTTATTAGAAACATGCATTTTTTTCTTATTCTCCTCAGCTGAATCAAGTGGCCATAATGCTGGGATCAGCAATAATTGGTGTCCGTATTGAAAGACTTTTCGTTCAGAATAGAAAACACATAGAGAACATTTATTTTAACCCCATAAAGTTTAAAAAGGGAAAACTTTATTAGAAGAAGAAAGCCTGAAGATATAGGACAAAAAACTGGCTTTTGACAAGGAAACTACGCACAGATTTGCGAAAGATTGTTTTTTGTGGGAAGATTTGTAAAAACTTTTGTGAAGAAATAAAACATGATCTTGACCACATTTGCCCTAGGTCTGAATGTGTCCTACCCATAGATATCTTTAAGATCTCCGAAATGTGTGCCATTTAGAAGATATTCAAATTGGCTCTAGCTGATGACATCACTGCACATGAAATGATCTTTTCAATGCAGAAAGCATTTAATTCCTATAAATAGTTTGTTCCATTTTAGTTATATTGGACCCTGGCCATGTAGAAGAATGATGAAAGTTTAATTCTCCTTGTCCAATGCCAAAATAAACTTTTTTTGCACATAAATAAATACCCTCTGGTGACTGCGATGTTGATGATGTATCTATATCATCTGCAAAGAAATAAATTATTCTGCTATTAAATGACATAAAAGGGTTGATTTGGTAACAAAAATTCACAATGCCATACATTATCTCAATCTGCAGGTTCATTCTTTCTGTGTCAATTTGAGAAATGCTCATTTTCTTAAGTTTATTTTCTCTTCTCAATGAATGTTCTTTTATTATGGCAGTAGTAAAATACCACATCATGGCCACTAGTTGTAGCTGAGGAAATACAGAAAATACACATGGCCTTTTTAACAAGAGAAACAATGTAACAATTGTAGGGAATACTAGAAGAAATTAGCAAATAAATGTTACCAATAGTGCTAATTCCCTTTTAGTATTCTCTAAAATCCATGCATTGTACCTCTTATTAGAAACATGTATATTTTTCTTATTCTCCTCAGCTGAATCAAGTGGCCATAATGCTGGGATCAGCAATAATTGGTATCCGTATTGAAAGACTTTTCGTTCAGAAAAGAAAACACATAGAGAACATTTGTTTTAACCCCATAAAGTTTAAAAAGGGAAAACTTTATTAGAAGAGGAAAGCCTGAAGATATAGAACGAAAAACTCCTGGCTTTTGACAAGGAAACTACGTAAAGATTTGCTAAAGATTGTTTTTTGTGGGAAGATTTGTAAAAACTTTTGTGAAGAAATAAAACATGATCTTGACCACATTTGCCCTAGGTCTGAATGTGTTTTGGACATGTTGTGGTAGTTGTGTTCCTTTGTTTGAAAAGTGGAAAAAATTGCTTTGTTATCAAATGTCATAAAAGGTTCCAATTTTCAAAAACAACAAAAAATAAGAATAAGCTTTATTGGAAGAACAAGAAAGCAAGAAGTTACAACAACCAAACCTACTTTTGACAATGGATCTTTGGAGTTGAGTTTTTCTGAAAATTTTATATTTCTGGTACGTCTGAGTAAAACTTTACTATTAAGATTTTGGCACATGCACTTCTAAGTCTAAATGTGGTTTAGGGCTAAAGAAAACTTGTGTGTTGTGAAAGCCTCTGCATTATGTTGCAAATGATACAACATTGCTGATCGAACTTTTAATGTAAACGCTATTACTATGCCATGTAGCTGTAAGGACTCGCCCATTTGATAAGCTTGCAAGATAACTGTTCTTTATATTTTAAAGGTCAATAGCAATGCATGTAAAATGGTGAAGGTTAAGGGTAACCAGGGCATACTGTAAAGTTTTAATTGTATGTGTGGTAAAACCTACAGTATAATTGGTGGTGTTATTGCATTATTTCACCAAATAGCCATCTGGAATGGCTATTTGGTGAAATAACCTTACGAAAAGGTTTTTTTAAGGATCAAGAGATCAATTCTAAGTAACTAAAATAAAACTACAAAGATTTTATATACTTGTTTGTGTTAGAAAACTATAGTGGCACCTTCAAAATCCCATCAACAATGTTGTATTTTTTGTAGTTTGATATAGTCTAGGGGATGTTGTGCATCATTGTGCAGTTTAACCATGATTGTAAATTGGTAAATTCGGAATTATGTTAAAGTGCTAGTAAATTCATATTTGAAGTTTTTACCTACAGGTAAACTTACAGAAAGTGCTACCCATAGATATGGTTAATATCTCCGAAATGTGTGCCATTTAGAAGATATTCAAATTGGCTCTAGCGCATGACATCACTGCACATGAAATGATCTTTTGAATGCTGAAAGCATTTAATTCCTATAAATAGTTTGTTCCATTTTAGTTATATTGGACCCTGGCCATGTAGAAGAATGATGAAAGTTTAATTCTCCTTGTCCAATGCCAAAATAAACTTTTTTTGCACATAAATAAATACCCTCTGGTGACTTCGATGTTGATGATGTAGCTATATCATCTGCAAAGAAATAAATTATTCTGCTATTAAATGACATAAAAGGGTTGATTTGTTAACAAAAATTCACAATGCCATACATCATCTCAATCTGCAGGTTCATTCTTTCTGTGTCAATTTGAGAAATGCTCATTTTCTTAAGTTTATTTTCTCTTCTCAATGAATGTTCTTTTATTATGGCAGTAGTAAAATACCACATCATGGCCACTAGTTGTAGCTGAGGAAATACAGAAAATACACATGGCCTTTTTAACAAGAGAAACAATGTAACAATTGTAGGGAATACTAGAAGAAATTAGCAAATAAATGTTACCAATAGTGCTAATTCCCTTTAGTATTCTCTAAAATCCATGCATTGAACCTCTTATTAGAAACATGCATTTTTTTCTTATTCTCCTCAGCTGAATCAAGTGGCCATAATGCTGGGATCAGCAATAATTGGTGTCCGTATTGAAAGACTTTTCGTTCAGAATAGAAAACACATAGAGAACATTTATTTTAACCCCATAAAGTTTAAAAAGGGAAAACTTTATTAGAAGAAGAAAGCCTGAAGATATAGGACAAAAAACTGGCTTTTGACAAGGAAACTACGCACAGATTTGCGAAAGATTGTTTTTTGTGGGAAGATTTGTAAAAACTTTTGTGAAGAAATAAAACATGATCTTGACCACATTTGCCCTAGGTCTGAATGTGTCCTACCCATAGATATCTTTAAGATCTCCGAAATGTGTGCCATTTAGAAGATATTCAAATTGGCTCTAGCTGATGACATCACTGCACATGAAATGATCTTTTCAATGCAGAAAGCATTTAATTCCTATAAATAGTTTGTTCCATTTTAGTTATATTGGACCCTGGCCATGTAGAAGAATGATGAAAGTTTAATTCTCCTTGTCCAATGCCAAAATAAACTTTTTTTGCACATAAATAAATACCCTCTGGTGACTGCGATGTTGATGATGTATCTATATCATCTGCAAAGAAATAAATTATTCTGCTATTAAATGACATAAAAGGGTTGATTTGGTAACAAAAATTCACAATGCCATACATTATCTCAATCTGCAGGTTCATTCTTTCTGTGTCAATTTGAGAAATGCTCATTTTCTTAAGTTTATTTTCTCTTCTCAATGAATGTTCTTTTATTATGGCAGTAGTAAAATACCACATCATGGCCACTAGTTGTAGCTGAGGAAATACAGAAAATACACATGGCCTTTTTAACAAGAGAAACAATGTAACAATTGTAGGGAATACTAGAAGAAATTAGCAAATAAATGTTACCAATAGTGCTAATTCCCTTTTAGTATTCTCTAAAATCCATGCATTGTACCTCTTATTAGAAACATGTATATTTTTCTTATTCTCCTCAGCTGAATCAAGTGGCCATAATGCTGGGATCAGCAATAATTGGTATCCGTATTGAAAGACTTTTCGTTCAGAAAAGAAAACACATAGAGAACATTTGTTTTAACCCCATAAAGTTTAAAAAGGGAAAACTTTATTAGAAGAGGAAAGCCTGAAGATATAGAACGAAAAACTCCTGGCTTTTGACAAGGAAACTACGTAAAGATTTGCTAAAGATTGTTTTTTGTGGGAAGATTTGTAAAAACTTTTGTGAAGAAATAAAACATGATCTTGACCACATTTGCCCTAGGTCTGAATGTGTTTTGGACATGTTGTGGTAGTTGTGTTCCTTTGTTTGAAAAGTGGAAAAAATTGCTTTGTTATCAAATGTCATAAAAGGTTCCAATTTTCAAAAACAACAAAAAATAAGAATAAGCTTTATTGGAAGAACAAGAAAGCAAGAAGTTACAACAACCAAACCTACTTTTGACAATGGATCTTTGGAGTTGAGTTTTTCTGAAAATTTTATATTTCTGGTACGTCTGAGTAAAACTTTACTATTAAGATTTTGGCACATGCACTTCTAAGTCTAAATGTGGTTTAGGGCTAAAGAAAACTTGTGTGTTGTGAAAGCCTCTGCATTATGTTGCAAATGATACAACATTGCTGATCGAACTTTTAATGTAAACGCTATTACTATGCCATGTAGCTGTAAGGACTCGCCCATTTGATAAGCTTGCAAGATAACTGTTCTTTATATTTTAAAGGTCAATAGCAATGCATGTAAAATGGTGAAGGTTAAGGGTAACCAGGGCATACTGTAAAGTTTTAATTGTATGTGTGGTAAAACCTACAGTATAATTGGTGGTGTTATTGCATTATTTCACCAAATAGCCATCTGGAATGGCTATTTGGTGAAATAACCTTACGAAAAGGTTTTTTTAAGGATCAAGAGATCAATTCTAAGTAACTAAAATAAAACTACAAAGATTTTATATACTTGTTTGTGTTAGAAAACTATAGTGGCACCTTCAAAATCCCATCAACAATGTTGTATTTTTTGTAGTTTGATATAGTCTAGGGGATGTTGTGCATCATTGTGCAGTTTAACCATGATTGTAAATTGGTAAATTCGGAATTATGTTAAAGTGCTAGTAAATTCATATTTGAAGTTTTTACCTACAGGTAAACTTACAGAAAGTGCTACCCATAGATATGGTTAATATCTCCGAAATGTGTGCCATTTAGAAGATATTCAAATTGGCTCTAGCGCATGACATCACTGCACATGAAATGATCTTTTGAATGCTGAAAGCATTTAATTCCTATAAATAGTTTGTTCCATTTTAGTTATATTGGACCCTGGCCATGTAGAAGAATGATGAAAGTTTAATTCTCCTTGTCCAATGCCAAAATAAACTTTTTTTGCACATAAATAAATACCCTCTGGTGACTTCGATGTTGATGATGTAGCTATACCATCTGCAAAGAAATAAATTATTCTGCTATTAAATGACATAAAAGGGTTGATTTGTTAACAAAAATTCACAATGCCATACATCATCTCAATCTGCAGGTTCATTCTTTCTGTGTCAATTTGAGAAATGCTCATTTTCTTAAGTTTATTTTCTCTTCTCAATGAATGTTCTTTTATTATGGCAGTAGTAAAATACCACATCATGGCCACTAGTTGTAGCTGAGGAAATACAGAAAATACACATGGCCTTTTTAACAAGAGAAACAATGTAACAATTGTAGGGAATACTAGAAGAAATTAGCAAATAAATGTTACCAATAGTGCTAATTCCCTTTAGTATTCTCTAAAATCCATGCATTGAACCTCTTATTAGAAACATGCATTTTTTTCTTATTCTCCTCAGCTGAATCAAGTGGCCATAATGCTGGGATCAGCAATAATTGGTGTCCGTATTGAAAGACTTTTCGTTCAGAATAGAAAACACATAGAGAACATTTATTTTAACCCCATAAAGTTTAAAAAGGGAAAACTTTATTAGAAGAAGAAAGCCTGAAGATATAGGACAAAAAACTGGCTTTTGACAAGGAAACTACGCACAGATTTGCGAAAGATTGTTTTTTGTGGGAAGATTTGTAAAAACTTTTGTGAAGAAATAAAACATGATCTTGACCACATTTGCCCTAGGTCTGAATGTGTCCTACCCATAGATATCTTTAAGATCTCCGAAATGTGTGCCATTTAGAAGATATTCAAATTGGCTCTAGCTGATGACATCACTGCACATGAAATGATCTTTTCAATGCAGAAAGCATTTAATTCCTATAAATAGTTTGTTCCATTTTAGTTATATTGGACCCTGGCCATGTAGAAGAATGATGAAAGTTTAATTCTCCTTGTCCAATGCCAAAATAAACTTTTTTTGCACATAAATAAATACCCTCTGGTGACTGCGATGTTGATGATGTATCTATATCATCTGCAAAGAAATAAATTATTCTGCTATTAAATGACATAAAAGGGTTGATTTGGTAACAAAAATTCACAATGCCATACATTATCTCAATCTGCAGGTTCATTCTTTCTGTGTCAATTTGAGAAATGCTCATTTTCTTAAGTTTATTTTCTCTTCTCAATGAATGTTCTTTTATTATGGCAGTAGTAAAATACCACATCATGGCCACTAGTTGTAGCTGAGGAAATACAGAAAATACACATGGCCTTTTTAACAAGAGAAACAATGTAACAATTGTAGGGAATACTAGAAGAAATTAGCAAATAAATGTTACCAATAGTGCTAATTCCCTTTTAGTATTCTCTAAAATCCATGCATTGTACCTCTTATTAGAAACATGTATATTTTTCTTATTCTCCTCAGCTGAATCAAGTGGCCATAATGCTGGGATCAGCAATAATTGGTATCCGTATTGAAAGACTTTTCGTTCAGAAAAGAAAACACATAGAGAACATTTGTTTTAACCCCATAAAGTTTAAAAAGGGAAAACTTTATTAGAAGAGGAAAGCCTGAAGATATAGAACGAAAAACTCCTGGCTTTTGACAAGGAAACTACGTAAAGATTTGCTAAAGATTGTTTTTTGTGGGAAGATTTGTAAAAACTTTTGTGAAGAAATAAAACATGATCTTGACCACATTTGCCCTAGGTCTGAATGTGTTTTGGACATGTTGTGGTAGTTGTGTTCCTTTGTTTGAAAAGTGGAAAAAATTGCTTTGTTATCAAATGTCATAAAAGGTTCCAATTTTCAAAAACAACAAAAAATAAGAATAAGCTTTATTGGAAGAACAAGAAAGCAAGAAGTTACAACAACCAAACCTACTTTTGACAATGGATCTTTGGAGTTGAGTTTTTCTGAAAATTTTATATTTCTGGTACGTCTGAGTAAAACTTTACTATTAAGATTTTGGCACATGCACTTCTAAGTCTAAATGTGGTTTAGGGCTAAAGAAAACTTGTGTGTTGTGAAAGCCTCTGCATTATGTTGCAAATGATACAACATTGCTGATCGAACTTTTAATGTAAACGCTATTACTATGCCATGTAGCTGTAAGGACTCGCCCATTTGATAAGCTTGCAAGATAACTGTTCTTTATATTTTAAAGGTCAATAGCAATGCATGTAAAATGGTGAAGGTTAAGGGTAACCAGGGCATACTGTAAAGTTTTAATTGTATGTGTGGTAAAACCTACAGTATAATTGGTGGTGTTATTGCATTATTTCACCAAATAGCCATCTGGAATGGCTATTTGGTGAAATAACCTTACGAAAAGGTTTTTTTAAGGATCAAGAGATCAATTCTAAGTAACTAAAATAAAACTACAAAGATTTTATATACTTGTTTGTGTTAGAAAACTATAGTGGCACCTTCAAAATCCCATCAACAATGTTGTATTTTTTGTAGTTTGATATAGTCTAGGGGATGTTGTGCATCATTGTGCAGTTTAACCATGATTGTAAATTGGTAAATTCGGAATTATGTTAAAGTGCTAGTAAATTCATATTTGAAGTTTTTACCTACAGGTAAACTTACAGAAAGTGCTACCCATAGATATGGTTAATATCTCCGAAATGTGTGCCATTTAGAAGATATTCAAATTGGCTCTAGCGCATGACATCACTGCACATGAAATGATCTTTTGAATGCTGAAAGCATTTAATTCCTATAAATAGTTTGTTCCATTTTAGTTATATTGGACCCTGGCCATGTAGAAGAATGATGAAAGTTTAATTCTCCTTGTCCAATGCCAAAATAAACTTTTTTTGCACATAAATAAATACCCTCTGGTGACTTCGATGTTGATGATGTAGCTATATCATCTGCAAAGAAATAAATTATTCTGCTATTAAATGACATAAAAGGGTTGATTTGTTAACAAAAATTCACAATGCCATACATCATCTCAATCTGCAGGTTCATTCTTTCTGTGTCAATTTGAGAAATGCTCATTTTCTTAAGTTTATTTTCTCTTCTCAATGAATGTTCTTTTATTATGGCAGTAGTAAAATACCACATCATGGCCACTAGTTGTAGCTGAGGAAATACAGAAAATACACATGGCCTTTTTAACAAGAGAAACAATGTAACAATTGTAGGGAATACTAGAAGAAATTAGCAAATAAATGTTACCAATAGTGCTAATTCCCTTTAGTATTCTCTAAAATCCATGCATTGAACCTCTTATTAGAAACATGCATTTTTTTCTTATTCTCCTCAGCTGAATCAAGTGGCCATAATGCTGGGATCAGCAATAATTGGTGTCCGTATTGAAAGACTTTTCGTTCAGAATAGAAAACACATAGAGAACATTTATTTTAACCCCATAAAGTTTAAAAAGGGAAAACTTTATTAGAAGAAGAAAGCCTGAAGATATAGGACAAAAAACTGGCTTTTGACAAGGAAACTACGCACAGATTTGCGAAAGATTGTTTTTTGTGGGAAGATTTGTAAAAACTTTTGTGAAGAAATAAAACATGATCTTGACCACATTTGCCCTAGGTCTGAATGTGTCCTACCCATAGATATCTTTAAGATCTCCGAAATGTGTGCCATTTAGAAGATATTCAAATTGGCTCTAGCTGATGACATCACTGCACATGAAATGATCTTTTCAATGCAGAAAGCATTTAATTCCTATAAATAGTTTGTTCCATTTTAGTTATATTGGACCCTGGCCATGTAGAAGAATGATGAAAGTTTAATTCTCCTTGTCCAATGCCAAAATAAACTTTTTTTGCACATAAATAAATACCCTCTGGTGACTGCGATGTTGATGATGTATCTATATCATCTGCAAAGAAATAAATTATTCTGCTATTAAATGACATAAAAGGGTTGATTTGGTAACAAAAATTCACAATGCCATACATTATCTCAATCTGCAGGTTCATTCTTTCTGTGTCAATTTGAGAAATGCTCATTTTCTTAAGTTTATTTTCTCTTCTCAATGAATGTTCTTTTATTATGGCAGTAGTAAAATACCACATCATGGCCACTAGTTGTAGCTGAGGAAATACAGAAAATACACATGGCCTTTTTAACAAGAGAAACAATGTAACAATTGTAGGGAATACTAGAAGAAATTAGCAAATAAATGTTACCAATAGTGCTAATTCCCTTTTAGTATTCTCTAAAATCCATGCATTGTACCTCTTATTAGAAACATGTATATTTTTCTTATTCTCCTCAGCTGAATCAAGTGGCCATAATGCTGGGATCAGCAATAATTGGTATCCGTATTGAAAGACTTTTCGTTCAGAAAAGAAAACACATAGAGAACATTTGTTTTAACCCCATAAAGTTTAAAAAGGGAAAACTTTATTAGAAGAGGAAAGCCTGAAGATATAGAACGAAAAACTCCTGGCTTTTGACAAGGAAACTACGTAAAGATTTGCTAAAGATTGTTTTTTGTGGGAAGATTTGTAAAAACTTTTGTGAAGAAATAAAACATGATCTTGACCACATTTGCCCTAGGTCTGAATGTGTTTTGGACATGTTGTGGTAGTTGTGTTCCTTTGTTTGAAAAGTGGAAAAAATTGCTTTGTTATCAAATGTCATAAAAGGTTCCAATTTTCAAAAACAACAAAAAATAAGAATAAGCTTTATTGGAAGAACAAGAAAGCAAGAAGTTACAACAACCAAACCTACTTTTGACAATGGATCTTTGGAGTTGAGTTTTTCTGAAAATTTTATATTTCTGGTACGTCTGAGTAAAACTTTACTATTAAGATTTTGGCACATGCACTTCTAAGTCTAAATGTGGTTTAGGGCTAAAGAAAACTTGTGTGTTGTGAAAGCCTCTGCATTATGTTGCAAATGATACAACATTGCTGATCGAACTTTTAATGTAAACGCTATTACTATGCCATGTAGCTGTAAGGACTCGCCCATTTGATAAGCTTGCAAGATAACTGTTCTTTATATTTTAAAGGTCAATAGCAATGCATGTAAAATGGTGAAGGTTAAGGGTAACCAGGGCATACTGTAAAGTTTTAATTGTATGTGTGGTAAAACCTACAGTATAATTGGTGGTGTTATTGCATTATTTCACCAAATAGCCATCTGGAATGGCTATTTGGTGAAATAACCTTACGAAAAGGTTTTTTTAAGGATCAAGAGATCAATTCTAAGTAACTAAAATAAAACTACAAAGATTTTATATACTTGTTTGTGTTAGAAAACTATAGTGGCACCTTCAAAATCCCATCAACAATGTTGTATTTTTTGTAGTTTGATATAGTCTAGGGGATGTTGTGCATCATTGTGCAGTTTAACCATGATTGTAAATTGGTAAATTCGGAATTATGTTAAAGTGCTAGTAAATTCATATTTGAAGTTTTTACCTACAGGTAAACTTACAGAAAGTGCTACCCATAGATATGGTTAATATCTCCGAAATGTGTGCCATTTAGAAGATATTCAAATTGGCTCTAGCGCATGACATCACTGCACATGAAATGATCTTTTGAATGCTGAAAGCATTTAATTCCTATAAATAGTTTGTTCCATTTTAGTTATATTGGACCCTGGCCATGTAGAAGAATGATGAAAGTTTAATTCTCCTTGTCCAATGCCAAAATAAACTTTTTTTGCACATAAATAAATACCCTCTGGTGACTTCGATGTTGATGATGTAGCTATACCATCTGCAAAGAAATAAATTATTCTGCTATTAAATGACATAAAAGGGTTGATTTGTTAACAAAAATTCACAATGCCATACATCATCTCAATCTGCAGGTTCATTCTTTCTGTGTCAATTTGAGAAATGCTCATTTTCTTAAGTTTATTTTCTCTTCTCAATGAATGTTCTTTTATTATGGCAGTAGTAAAATACCACATCATGGCCACTAGTTGTAGCTGAGGAAATACAGAAAATACACATGGCCTTTTTAACAAGAGAAACAATGTAACAATTGTAGGGAATACTAGAAGAAATTAGCAAATAAATGTTACCAATAGTGCTAATTCCCTTTAGTATTCTCTAAAATCCATGCATTGAACCTCTTATTAGAAACATGCATTTTTTTCTTATTCTCCTCAGCTGAATCAAGTGGCCATAATGCTGGGATCAGCAATAATTGGTGTCCGTATTGAAAGACTTTTCGTTCAGAATAGAAAACACATAGAGAACATTTATTTTAACCCCATAAAGTTTAAAAAGGGAAAACTTTATTAGAAGAAGAAAGCCTGAAGATATAGGACAAAAAACTGGCTTTTGACAAGGAAACTACGCACAGATTTGCGAAAGATTGTTTTTTGTGGGAAGATTTGTAAAAACTTTTGTGAAGAAATAAAACATGATCTTGACCACATTTGCCCTAGGTCTGAATGTGTCCTACCCATAGATATCTTTAAGATCTCCGAAATGTGTGCCATTTAGAAGATATTCAAATTGGCTCTAGCTGATGACATCACTGCACATGAAATGATCTTTTCAATGCAGAAAGCATTTAATTCCTATAAATAGTTTGTTCCATTTTAGTTATATTGGACCCTGGCCATGTAGAAGAATGATGAAAGTTTAATTCTCCTTGTCCAATGCCAAAATAAACTTTTTTTGCACATAAATAAATACCCTCTGGTGACTGCGATGTTGATGATGTATCTATATCATCTGCAAAGAAATAAATTATTCTGCTATTAAATGACATAAAAGGGTTGATTTGGTAACAAAAATTCACAATGCCATACATTATCTCAATCTGCAGGTTCATTCTTTCTGTGTCAATTTGAGAAATGCTCATTTTCTTAAGTTTATTTTCTCTTCTCAATGAATGTTCTTTTATTATGGCAGTAGTAAAATACCACATCATGGCCACTAGTTGTAGCTGAGGAAATACAGAAAATACACATGGCCTTTTTAACAAGAGAAACAATGTAACAATTGTAGGGAATACTAGAAGAAATTAGCAAATAAATGTTACCAATAGTGCTAATTCCCTTTTAGTATTCTCTAAAATCCATGCATTGTACCTCTTATTAGAAACATGTATATTTTTCTTATTCTCCTCAGCTGAATCAAGTGGCCATAATGCTGGGATCAGCAATAATTGGTATCCGTATTGAAAGACTTTTCGTTCAGAAAAGAAAACACATAGAGAACATTTGTTTTAACCCCATAAAGTTTAAAAAGGGAAAACTTTATTAGAAGAGGAAAGCCTGAAGATATAGAACGAAAAACTCCTGGCTTTTGACAAGGAAACTACGTAAAGATTTGCTAAAGATTGTTTTTTGTGGGAAGATTTGTAAAAACTTTTGTGAAGAAATAAAACATGATCTTGACCACATTTGCCCTAGGTCTGAATGTGTTTTGGACATGTTGTGGTAGTTGTGTTCCTTTGTTTGAAAAGTGGAAAAAATTGCTTTGTTATCAAATGTCATAAAAGGTTCCAATTTTCAAAAACAACAAAAAATAAGAATAAGCTTTATTGGAAGAACAAGAAAGCAAGAAGTTACAACAACCAAACCTACTTTTGACAATGGATCTTTGGAGTTGAGTTTTTCTGAAAATTTTATATTTCTGGTACGTCTGAGTAAAACTTTACTATTAAGATTTTGGCACATGCACTTCTAAGTCTAAATGTGGTTTAGGGCTAAAGAAAACTTGTGTGTTGTGAAAGCCTCTGCATTATGTTGCAAATGATACAACATTGCTGATCGAACTTTTAATGTAAACGCTATTACTATGCCATGTAGCTGTAAGGACTCGCCCATTTGATAAGCTTGCAAGATAACTGTTCTTTATATTTTAAAGGTCAATAGCAATGCATGTAAAATGGTGAAGGTTAAGGGTAACCAGGGCATACTGTAAAGTTTTAATTGTATGTGTGGTAAAACCTACAGTATAATTGGTGGTGTTATTGCATTATTTCACCAAATAGCCATCTGGAATGGCTATTTGGTGAAATAACCTTACGAAAAGGTTTTTTTAAGGATCAAGAGATCAATTCTAAGTAACTAAAATAAAACTACAAAGATTTTATATACTTGTTTGTGTTAGAAAACTATAGTGGCACCTTCAAAATCCCATCAACAATGTTGTATTTTTTGTAGTTTGATATAGTCTAGGGGATGTTGTGCATCATTGTGCAGTTTAACCATAATTGTAAATTGGTAAATTCGGAATTATGTTAAAGTGCTAGTAAATTCATATTTGAAGTTTTTACCTACAGGTAAACTTACAGAAAGTGCTACCCATAGATATGGTTAATATCTCCGAAATGTGTGCCATTTAGAAGATATTCAAATTGGCTCTAGCGCATGACATCACTGCACATGAAATGATCTTTTGAATGCTGAAAGCATTTAATTCCTATAAATAGTTTGTTCCATTTTAGTTATATTGGACCCTGGCCATGTAGAAGAATGATGAAAGTTTAATTCTCCTTGTCCAATGCCAAAATAAACTTTTTTTGCACATAAATAAATACCCTCTGGTGACTTCGATGTTGATGATGTAGCTATATCATCTGCAAAGAAATAAATTATTCTGCTATTAAATGACATAAAAGGGTTGATTTGTTAACAAAAATTCACAATGCCATACATCATCTCAATCTGCAGGTTCATTCTTTCTGTGTCAATTTGAGAAATGCTCATTTTCTTAAGTTTATTTTCTCTTCTCAATGAATGTTCTTTTATTATGGCAGTAGTAAAATACCACATCATGGCCACTAGTTGTAGCTGAGGAAATACAGAAAATACACATGGCCTTTTTAACAAGAGAAACAATGTAACAATTGTAGGGAATACTAGAAGAAATTAGCAAATAAATGTTACCAATAGTGCTAATTCCCTTTAGTATTCTCTAAAATCCATGCATTGAACCTCTTATTAGAAACATGCATTTTTTTCTTATTCTCCTCAGCTGAATCAAGTGGCCATAATGCTGGGATCAGCAATAATTGGTGTCCGTATTGAAAGACTTTTCGTTCAGAATAGAAAACACATAGAGAACATTTATTTTAACCCCATAAAGTTTAAAAAGGGAAAACTTTATTAGAAGAAGAAAGCCTGAAGATATAGGACAAAAAACTGGCTTTTGACAAGGAAACTACGCACAGATTTGCGAAAGATTGTTTTTTGTGGGAAGATTTGTAAAAACTTTTGTGAAGAAATAAAACATGATCTTGACCACATTTGCCCTAGGTCTGAATGTGTCCTACCCATAGATATCTTTAAGATCTCCGAAATGTGTGCCATTTAGAAGATATTCAAATTGGCTCTAGCTGATGACATCACTGCACATGAAATGATCTTTTCAATGCAGAAAGCATTTAATTCCTATAAATAGTTTGTTCCATTTTAGTTATATTGGACCCTGGCCATGTAGAAGAATGATGAAAGTTTAATTCTCCTTGTCCAATGCCAAAATAAACTTTTTTTGCACATAAATAAATACCCTCTGGTGACTGCGATGTTGATGATGTATCTATATCATCTGCAAAGAAATAAATTATTCTGCTATTAAATGACATAAAAGGGTTGATTTGGTAACAAAAATTCACAATGCCATACATTATCTCAATCTGCAGGTTCATTCTTTCTGTGTCAATTTGAGAAATGCTCATTTTCTTAAGTTTATTTTCTCTTCTCAATGAATGTTCTTTTATTATGGCAGTAGTAAAATACCACATCATGGCCACTAGTTGTAGCTGAGGAAATACAGAAAATACACATGGCCTTTTTAACAAGAGAAACAATGTAACAATTGTAGGGAATACTAGAAGAAATTAGCAAATAAATGTTACCAATAGTGCTAATTCCCTTTTAGTATTCTCTAAAATCCATGCATTGTACCTCTTATTAGAAACATGTATATTTTTCTTATTCTCCTCAGCTGAATCAAGTGGCCATAATGCTGGGATCAGCAATAATTGGTATCCGTATTGAAAGACTTTTCGTTCAGAAAAGAAAACACATAGAGAACATTTGTTTTAACCCCATAAAGTTTAAAAAGGGAAAACTTTATTAGAAGAGGAAAGCCTGAAGATATAGAACGAAAAACTCCTGGCTTTTGACAAGGAAACTACGTAAAGATTTGCTAAAGATTGTTTTTTGTGGGAAGATTTGTAAAAACTTTTGTGAAGAAATAAAACATGATCTTGACCACATTTGCCCTAGGTCTGAATGTGTTTTGGACATGTTGTGGTAGTTGTGTTCCTTTGTTTGAAAAGTGGAAAAAATTGCTTTGTTATCAAATGTCATAAAAGGTTCCAATTTTCAAAAACAACAAAAAATAAGAATAAGCTTTATTGGAAGAACAAGAAAGCAAGAAGTTACAACAACCAAACCTACTTTTGACAATGGATCTTTGGAGTTGAGTTTTTCTGAAAATTTTATATTTCTGGTACGTCTGAGTAAAACTTTACTATTAAGATTTTGGCACATGCACTTCTAAGTCTAAATGTGGTTTAGGGCTAAAGAAAACTTGTGTGTTGTGAAAGCCTCTGCATTATGTTGCAAATGATACAACATTGCTGATCGAACTTTTAATGTAAACGCTATTACTATGCCATGTAGCTGTAAGGACTCGCCCATTTGATAAGCTTGCAAGATAACTGTTCTTTATATTTTAAAGGTCAATAGCAATGCATGTAAAATGGTGAAGGTTAAGGGTAACCAGGGCATACTGTAAAGTTTTAATTGTATGTGTGGTAAAACCTACAGTATAATTGGTGGTGTTATTGCATTATTTCACCAAATAGCCATCTGGAATGGCTATTTGGTGAAATAACCTTACGAAAAGGTTTTTTTAAGGATCAAGAGATCAATTCTAAGTAACTAAAATAAAACTACAAAGATTTTATATACTTGTTTGTGTTAGAAAACTATAGTGGCACCTTCAAAATCCCATCAACAATGTTGTATTTTTTGTAGTTTGATATAGTCTAGGGGATGTTGTGCATCATTGTGCAGTTTAACCATGATTGTAAATTGGTAAATTCGGAATTATGTTAAAGTGCTAGTAAATTCATATTTGAAGTTTTTACCTACAGGTAAACTTACAGAAAGTGCTACCCATAGATATGGTTAATATCTCCGAAATGTGTGCCATTTAGAAGATATTCAAATTGGCTCTAGCGCATGACATCACTGCACATGAAATGATCTTTTGAATGCTGAAAGCATTTAATTCCTATAAATAGTTTGTTCCATTTTAGTTATATTGGACCCTGGCCATGTAGAAGAATGATGAAAGTTTAATTCTCCTTGTCCAATGCCAAAATAAACTTTTTTTGCACATAAATAAATACCCTCTGGTGACTTCGATGTTGATGATGTAGCTATATCATCTGCAAAGAAATAAATTATTCTGCTATTAAATGACATAAAAGGGTTGATTTGTTAACAAAAATTCACAATGCCATACATCATCTCAATCTGCAGGTTCATTCTTTCTGTGTCAATTTGAGAAATGCTCATTTTCTTAAGTTTATTTTCTCTTCTCAATGAATGTTCTTTTATTATGGCAGTTGTAAAATACCACATCATGGCCACTAGTTGTAGCTGAGGAAATACAGAAAATACACATGGCCTTTTTAACAAGAGAAACAATGTAACAATTGTAGGGAATACTAGAAGAAATTAGCAAATAAATGTTACCAATAGTGCTAATTCCCTTTAGTATTCTCTAAAATCCATGCATTGAACCTCTTATTAGAAACATGCATTTTTTTCTTATTCTCCTCAGCTGAATCAAGTGGCCATAATGCTGGGATCAGCAATAATTGGTGTCCGTATTGAAAGACTTTTCGTTCAGAATAGAAAACACATAGAGAACATTTATTTTAACCCCATAAAGTTTAAAAAGGGAAAACTTTATTAGAAGAAGAAAGCCTGAAGATATAGGACAAAAAACTGGCTTTTGACAAGGAAACTACGCACAGATTTGCGAAAGATTGTTTTTTGTGGGAAGATTTGTAAAAACTTTTGTGAAGAAATAAAACATGATCTTGACCACATTTGCCCTAGGTCTGAATGTGTCCTACCCATAGATATCTTTAAGATCTCCGAAATGTGTGCCATTTAGAAGATATTCAAATTGGCTCTAGCTGATGACATCACTGCACATGAAATGATCTTTTCAATGCAGAAAGCATTTAATTCCTATAAATAGTTTGTTCCATTTTAGTTATATTGGACCCTGGCCATGTAGAAGAATGATGAAAGTTTAATTCTCCTTGTCCAATGCCAAAATAAACTTTTTTTGCACATAAATAAATACCCTCTGGTGACTGCGATGTTGATGATGTATCTATATCATCTGCAAAGAAATAAATTATTCTGCTATTAAATGACATAAAAGGGTTGATTTGGTAACAAAAATTCACAATGCCATACATTATCTCAATCTGCAGGTTCATTCTTTCTGTGTCAATTTGAGAAATGCTCATTTTCTTAAGTTTATTTTCTCTTCTCAATGAATGTTCTTTTATTATGGCAGTAGTAAAATACCACATCATGGCCACTAGTTGTAGCTGAGGAAATACAGAAAATACACATGGCCTTTTTAACAAGAGAAACAATGTAACAATTGTAGGGAATACTAGAAGAAATTAGCAAATAAATGTTACCAATAGTGCTAATTCCCTTTTAGTATTCTCTAAAATCCATGCATTGTACCTCTTATTAGAAACATGTATATTTTTCTTATTCTCCTCAGCTGAATCAAGTGGCCATAATGCTGGGATCAGCAATAATTGGTATCCGTATTGAAAGACTTTTCGTTCAGAAAAGAAAACACATAGAGAACATTTGTTTTAACCCCATAAAGTTTAAAAAGGGAAAACTTTATTAGAAGAGGAAAGCCTGAAGATATAGAACGAAAAACTCCTGGCTTTTGACAAGGAAACTACGTAAAGATTTGCTAAAGATTGTTTTTTGTGGGAAGATTTGTAAAAACTTTTGTGAAGAAATAAAACATGATCTTGACCACATTTGCCCTAGGTCTGAATGTGTTTTGGACATGTTGTGGTAGTTGTGTTCCTTTGTTTGAAAAGTGGAAAAAATTGCTTTGTTATCAAATGTCATAAAAGGTTCCAATTTTCAAAAACAACAAAAAATAAGAATAAGCTTTATTGGAAGAACAAGAAAGCAAGAAGTTACAACAACCAAACCTACTTTTGACAATGGATCTTTGGAGTTGAGTTTTTCTGAAAATTTTATATTTCTGGTACGTCTGAGTAAAACTTTACTATTAAGATTTTGGCACATGCACTTCTAAGTCTAAATGTGGTTTAGGGCTAAAGAAAACTTGTGTGTTGTGAAAGCCTCTGCATTATGTTGCAAATGATACAACATTGCTGATCGAACTTTTAATGTAAACGCTATTACTATGCCATGTAGCTGTAAGGACTCGCCCATTTGATAAGCTTGCAAGATAACTGTTCTTTATATTTTAAAGGTCAATAGCAATGCATGTAAAATGGTGAAGGTTAAGGGTAACCAGGGCATACTGTAAAGTTTTAATTGTATGTGTGGTAAAACCTACAGTATAATTGGTGGTGTTATTGCATTATTTCACCAAATAGCCATCTGGAATGGCTATTTGGTGAAATAACCTTACGAAAAGGTTTTTTTAAGGATCAAGAGATCAATTCTAAGTAACTAAAATAAAACTACAAAGATTTTATATACTTGTTTGTGTTAGAAAACTATAGTGGCACCTTCAAAATCCCATCAACAATGTTGTATTTTTTGTAGTTTGATATAGTCTAGGGGATGTTGTGCATCATTGTGCAGTTTAACCATGATTGTAAATTGGTAAATTCGGAATTATGTTAAAGTGCTAGTAAATTCATATTTGAAGTTTTTACCTACAGGTAAACTTACAGAAAGTGCTACCCATAGATATGGTTAATATCTCCGAAATGTGTGCCATTTAGAAGATATTCAAATTGGCTCTAGCGCATGACATCACTGCACATGAAATGATCTTTTGAATGCTGAAAGCATTTAATTCCTATAAATAGTTTGTTCCATTTTAGTTATATTGAACCCTGGCCATGTAGAAGAATGATGAAAGTTTAATTCTCCTTGTCCAATGCCAAAATAAACTTTTTTTGCACATAAATAAATACCCTCTGGTGACTGCGATGTTGATGATGTAGCTATATCATCTGCAAAGAAATAAATTATTCTGCTATTAAATGACATAAAAGGGTTGATTTGTTAACAAAAATTCACAATGCCATACATCATCTCAATCTGCAGGTTCATTCTTTCTGTGTCAATTTGAGAAATGCTCATTTTCTTAAGTTTATTTTCTCTTCTCAATGAATGTTCTTTTATTATGGCAGTAGTAAAATACCACATCATGGCCACTAGTTGTAGCTGAGGAAATACAGAAAATACACATGGCCTTTTTAACAAGAGAAACAATGTAACAATTGTAGGGAATACTAGAAGAAATTAGCAAATAAATGTTACCAATAGTGCTAATTCCCTTTAGTATTCTCTAAAATCCATGCATTGAACCTCTTATTAGAAACATGCATTTTTTTCTTATTCTCCTCAGCTGAATCAAGTGGCCATAATGCTGGGATCAGCAATAATTGGTGTCCGTATTGAAAGACTTTTCGTTCAGAATAGAAAACACATAGAGAACATTTATTTTAACCCCATAAAGTTTAAAAAGGGAAAACTTTATTAGAAGAAGAAAGCCTGAAGATATAGGACAAAAAACTGGCTTTTGACAAGGAAACTACGCACAGATTTGCGAAAGATTGTTTTTTGTGGGAAGATTTGTAAAAACTTTTGTGAAGAAATAAAACATGATCTTGACCACATTTGCCCTAGGTCTGAATGTGTCCTACCCATAGATATCTTTAAGATCTCCGAAATGTGTGCCATTTAGAAGATATTCAAATTGGCTCTAGCTGATGACATCACTGCACATGAAATGATCTTTTCAATGCAGAAAGCATTTAATTCCTATAAATAGTTTGTTCCATTTTAGTTATATTGGACCCTGGCCATGTAGAAGAATGATGAAAGTTTAATTCTCCTTGTCCAATGCCAAAATAAACTTTTTTTGCACATAAATAAATACCCTCTGGTGACTGCGATGTTGATGATGTATCTATATCATCTGCAAAGAAATAAATTATTCTGCTATTAAATGACATAAAAGGGTTGATTTGGTAACAAAAATTCACAATGCCATACATTATCTCAATCTGCAGGTTCATTCTTTCTGTGTCAATTTGAGAAATGCTCATTTTCTTAAGTTTATTTTCTCTTCTCAATGAATGTTCTTTTATTATGGCAGTAGTAAAATACCACATCATGGCCACTAGTTGTAGCTGAGGAAATACAGAAAATACACATGGCCTTTTTAACAAGAGAAACAATGTAACAATTGTAGGGAATACTAGAAGAAATTAGCAAATAAATGTTACCAATAGTGCTAATTCCCTTTTAGTATTCTCTAAAATCCATGCATTGTACCTCTTATTAGAAACATGTATATTTTTCTTATTCTCCTCAGCTGAATCAAGTGGCCATAATGCTGGGATCAGCAATAATTGGTATCCGTATTGAAAGACTTTTCGTTCAGAAAAGAAAACACATAGAGAACATTTGTTTTAACCCCATAAAGTTTAAAAAGGGAAAACTTTATTAGAAGAGGAAAGCCTGAAGATATAGAACGAAAAACTCCTGGCTTTTGACAAGGAAACTACGTAAAGATTTGCTAAAGATTGTTTTTTGTGGGAAGATTTGTAAAAACTTTTGTGAAGAAATAAAACATGATCTTGACCACATTTGCCCTAGGTCTGAATGTGTTTTGGACATGTTGTGGTAGTTGTGTTCCTTTGTTTGAAAAGTGGAAAAAATTGCTTTGTTATCAAATGTCATAAAAGGTTCCAATTTTCAAAAACAACAAAAAATAAGAATAAGCTTTATTGGAAGAACAAGAAAGCAAGAAGTTACAACAACCAAACCTACTTTTGACAATGGATCTTTGGAGTTGAGTTTTTCTGAAAATTTTATATTTCTGGTACGTCTGAGTAAAACTTTACTATTAAGATTTTGGCACATGCACTTCTAAGTCTAAATGTGGTTTAGGGCTAAAGAAAACTTGTGTGTTGTGAAAGCCTCTGCATTATGTTGCAAATGATACAACATTGCTGATCGAACTTTTAATGTAAACGCTATTACTATGCCATGTAGCTGTAAGGACTCGCCCATTTGATAAGCTTGCAAGATAACTGTTCTTTATATTTTAAAGGTCAATAGCAATGCATGTAAAATGGTGAAGGTTAAGGGTAACCAGGGCATACTGTAAAGTTTTAATTGTATGTGTGGTAAAACCTACAGTATAATTGGTGGTGTTATTGCATTATTTCACCAAATAGCCATCTGGAATGGCTATTTGGTGAAATAACCTTACGAAAAGGTTTTTTTAAGGATCAAGAGATCAATTCTAAGTAACTAAAATAAAACTACAAAGATTTTATATACTTGTTTGTGTTAGAAAACTATAGTGGCACCTTCAAAATCCCATCAACAATGTTGTATTTTTTGTAGTTTGATATAGTCTAGGGGATGTTGTGCATCATTGTGCAGTTTAACCATGATTGTAAATTGGTAAATTCGGAATTATGTTAAAGTGCTAGTAAATTCATATTTGAAGTTTTTACCTACAGGTAAACTTACAGAAAGTGCTACCCATAGATATGGTTAATATCTCCGAAATGTGTGCCATTTAGAAGATATTCAAATTGGCTCTAGCGCATGACATCACTGCACATGAAATGATCTTTTGAATGCTGAAAGCATTTAATTCCTATAAATAGTTAGTTCCATTTTAGTTATATTGGACCCTGGCCATGTAGAAGAATGATGAAAGTTTAATTCTCCTTGTCCAATGCCAAAATAAACTTTTTTTGCACATAAATAAATACCCTCTGGTGACTTCGATGTTGATGATGTAGCTATATCATCTGCAAAGAAATAAATTATTCTGCTATTAAATGACATAAAAGGGTTGATTTGTTAACAAAAATTCACAATGCCATACATCATCTCAATCTGCAGGTTCATTCTTTCTGTGTCAATTTGAGAAATGCTCATTTTCTTAAGTTTATTTTCTCTTCTCAATGAATGTTCTTTTATTATGGCAGTAGTAAAATACCACATCATGGCCACTAGTTGTAGCTGAGGAAATACAGAAAATACACATGGCCTTTTTAACAAGAGAAACAATGTAACAATTGTAGGGAATACTAGAAGAAATTAGCAAATAAATGTTACCAATAGTGCTAATTCCCTTTAGTATTCTCTAAAATCCATGCATTGAACCTCTTATTAGAAACATGCATTTTTTTCTTATTCTCCTCAGCTGAATCAAGTGGCCATAATGCTGGGATCAGCAATAATTGGTGTCCGTATTGAAAGACTTTTCGTTCAGAATAGAAAACACATAGAGAACATTTATTTTAACCCCATAAAGTTTAAAAAGGGAAAACTTTATTAGAAGAAGAAAGCCTGAAGATATAGGACAAAAAACTGGCTTTTGACAAGGAAACTACGCACAGATTTGCGAAAGATTGTTTTTTGTGGGAAGATTTGTAAAAACTTTTGTGAAGAAATAAAACATGATCTTGACCACATTTGCCCTAGGTCTGAATGTGTCCTACCCATAGATATCTTTAAGATCTCCGAAATGTGTGCCATTTAGAAGATATTCAAATTGGCTCTAGCTGATGACATCACTGCACATGAAATGATCTTTTCAATGC
Source organism: Aquarana catesbeiana (assembly GCF_042186555.1). NCBI lineage: Eukaryota > Metazoa > Chordata > Amphibia > Anura > Ranidae > Aquarana > Aquarana catesbeiana. The sequence goes on from NC_133326.1 coordinate 193,236,631, forward strand.
AGAAAGCATTTAATTCCTATAAATAGTTTGTTCCATTTTAGTTATATTGGACCCTGGCCATGTAGAAGAATGATGAAAGTTTAATTCTCCTTGTCCAATGCCAAAATAAACTTTTTTTGCACATAAATAAATACCCTCTGGTGACTGCGATGTTGATGATGTATCTATATCATCTGCAAAGAAATAAATTATTCTGCTATTAAATGACATAAAAGGGTTGATTTGGTAACAAAAATTCACAATGCCATACATTATCTCAATCTGCAGGTTCATTCTTTCTGTGTCAATTTGAGAAATGCTCATTTTCTTAAGTTTATTTTCTCTTCTCAATGAATGTTCTTTTATTATGGCAGTAGTAAAATACCACATCATGGCCACTAGTTGTAGCTGAGGAAATACAGAAAATACACATGGCCTTTTTAACAAGAGAAACAATGTAACAATTGTAGGGAATACTAGAAGAAATTAGCAAATAAATGTTACCAATAGTGCTAATTCCCTTTTAGTATTCTCTAAAATCCATGCATTGTACCTCTTATTAGAAACATGTATATTTTTCTTATTCTCCTCAGCTGAATCAAGTGGCCATAATGCTGGGATCAGCAATAATTGGTATCCGTATTGAAAGACTTTTCGTTCAGAAAAGAAAACACATAGAGAACATTTGTTTTAACCCCATAAAGTTTAAAAAGGGAAAACTTTATTAGAAGAGGAAAGCCTGAAGATATAGAACGAAAAACTCCTGGCTTTTGACAAGGAAACTACGTAAAGATTTGCTAAAGATTGTTTTTTGTGGGAAGATTTGTAAAAACTTTTGTGAAGAAATAAAACATGATCTTGACCACATTTGCCCTAGGTCTGAATGTGTTTTGGACATGTTGTGGTAGTTGTGTTCCTTTGTTTGAAAAGTGGAAAAAATTGCTTTGTTATCAAATGTCATAAAAGGTTCCAATTTTCAAAAACAACAAAAAATAAGAATAAGCTTTATTGGAAGAACAAGAAAGCAAGAAGTTACAACAACCAAACCTACTTTTGACAATGGATCTTTGGAGTTGAGTTTTTCTGAAAATTTTATATTTCTGGTACGTCTGAGTAAAACTTTACTATTAAGATTTTGGCACATGCACTTCTAAGTCTAAATGTGGTTTAGGGCTAAAGAAAACTTGTGTGTTGTGAAAGCCTCTGCATTATGTTGCAAATGATACAACATTGCTGATCGAACTTTTAATGTAAACGCTATTACTATGCCATGTAGCTGTAAGGACTCGCCCATTTGATAAGCTTGCAAGATAACTGTTCTTTATATTTTAAAGGTCAATAGCAATGCATGTAAAATGGTGAAGGTTAAGGGTAACCAGGGCATACTGTAAAGTTTTAATTGTATGTGTGGTAAAACCTACAGTATAATTGGTGGTGTTATTGCATTATTTCACCAAATAGCCATCTGGAATGGCTATTTGGTGAAATAACCTTACGAAAAGGTTTTTTTAAGGATCAAGAGATCAATTCTAAGTAACTAAAATAAAACTACAAAGATTTTATATACTTGTTTGTGTTAGAAAACTATAGTGGCACCTTCAAAATCCCATCAACAATGTTGTATTTTTTGTAGTTTGATATAGTCTAGGGGATGTTGTGCATCATTGTGCAGTTTAACCATGATTGTAAATTGGTAAATTCGGAATTATGTTAAAGTGCTAGTAAATTCATATTTGAAGTTTTTACCTACAGGTAAACTTACAGAAAGTGCTACCCATAGATATGGTTAATATCTCCGAAATGTGTGCCATTTAGAAGATATTCAAATTGGCTCTAGCGCATGACATCACTGCACATGAAATGATCTTTTGAATGCTGAAAGCATTTAATTCCTATAAATAGTTTGTTCCATTTTAGTTATATTGGACCCTGGCCATGTAGAAGAATGATGAAAGTTTAATTCTCCTTGTCCAATGCCAAAATAAACTTTTTTTGCACATAAATAAATACCCTCTGGTGACTTCGATGTTGATGATGTAGCTATATCATCTGCAAAGAAATAAATTATTCTGCTATTAAATGACATAAAAGGGTTGATTTGTTAACAAAAATTCACAATGCCATACATCATCTCAATCTGCAGGTTCATTCTTTCTGTGTCAATTTGAGAAATGCTCATTTTCTTAAGTTTATTTTCTCTTCTCAATGAATGTTCTTTTATTATGGCAGTAGTAAAATACCACATCATGGCCACTAGTTGTAGCTGAGGAAATACAGAAAATACACATGGCCTTTTTAACAAGAGAAACAATGTAACAATTGTAGGGAATACTAGAAGAAATTAGCAAATAAATGTTACCAATAGTGCTAATTCCCTTTAGTATTCTCTAAAATCCATGCATTGAACCTCTTATTAGAAACATGCATTTTTTTCTTATTCTCCTCAGCTGAATCAAGTGGCCATAATGCTGGGATCAGCAATAATTGGTGTCCGTATTGAAAGACTTTTCGTTCAGAATAGAAAACACATAGAGAACATTTATTTTAACCCCATAAAGTTTAAAAAGGGAAAACTTTATTAGAAGAAGAAAGCCTGAAGATATAGGACAAAAAACTGGCTTTTGACAAGGAAACTACGCACAGATTTGCGAAAGATTGTTTTTTGTGGGAAGATTTGTAAAAACTTTTGTGAAGAAATAAAACATGATCTTGACCACATTTGCCCTAGGTCTGAATGTGTCCTACCCATAGATATCTTTAAGATCTCCGAAATGTGTGCCATTTAGAAGATATTCAAATTGGCTCTAGCTGATGACATCACTGCACATGAAATGATCTTTTCAATGCAGAAAGCATTTAATTCCTATAAATAGTTTGTTCCATTTTAGTTATATTGGACCCTGGCCATGTAGAAGAATGATGAAAGTTTAATTCTCCTTGTCCAATGCCAAAATAAACTTTTTTTGCACATAAATAAATACCCTCTGGTGACTGCGATGTTGATGATGTATCTATATCATCTGCAAAGAAATAAATTATTCTGCTATTAAATGACATAAAAGGGTTGATTTGGTAACAAAAATTCACAATGCCATACATTATCTCAATCTGCAGGTTCATTCTTTCTGTGTCAATTTGAGAAATGCTCATTTTCTTAAGTTTATTTTCTCTTCTCAATGAATGTTCTTTTATTATGGCAGTAGTAAAATACCACATCATGGCCACTAGTTGTAGCTGAGGAAATACAGAAAATACACATGGCCTTTTTAACAAGAGAAACAATGTAACAATTGTAGGGAATACTAGAAGAAATTAGCAAATAAATGTTACCAATAGTGCTAATTCCCTTTTAGTATTCTCTAAAATCCATGCATTGTACCTCTTATTAGAAACATGTATATTTTTCTTATTCTCCTCAGCTGAATCAAGTGGCCATAATGCTGGGATCAGCAATAATTGGTATCCGTATTGAAAGACTTTTCGTTCAGAAAAGAAAACACATAGAGAACATTTGTTTTAACCCCATAAAGTTTAAAAAGGGAAAACTTTATTAGAAGAGGAAAGCCTGAAGATATAGAACGAAAAACTCCTGGCTTTTGACAAGGAAACTACGTAAAGATTTGCTAAAGATTGTTTTTTGTGGGAAGATTTGTAAAAACTTTTGTGAAGAAATAAAACATGATCTTGACCACATTTGCCCTAGGTCTGAATGTGTTTTGGACATGTTGTGGTAGTTGTGTTCCTTTGTTTGAAAAGTGGAAAAAATTGCTTTGTTATCAAATGTCATAAAAGGTTCCAATTTTCAAAAACAACAAAAAATAAGAATAAGCTTTATTGGAAGAACAAGAAAGCAAGAAGTTACAACAACCAAACCTACTTTTGACAATGGATCTTTGGAGTTGAGTTTTTCTGAAAATTTTATATTTCTGGTACGTCTGAGTAAAACTTTACTATTAAGATTTTGGCACATGCACTTCTAAGTCTAAATGTGGTTTAGGGCTAAAGAAAACTTGTGTGTTGTGAAAGCCTCTGCATTATGTTGCAAATGATACAACATTGCTGATCGAACTTTTAATGTAAACGCTATTACTATGCCATGTAGCTGTAAGGACTCGCCCATTTGATAAGCTTGCAAGATAACTGTTCTTTATATTTTAAAGGTCAATAGCAATGCATGTAAAATGGTGAAGGTTAAGGGTAACCAGGGCATACTGTAAAGTTTTAATTGTATGTGTGGTAAAACCTACAGTATAATTGGTGGTGTTATTGCATTATTTCACCAAATAGCCATCTGGAATGGCTATTTGGTGAAATAACCTTACGAAAAGGTTTTTTTAAGGATCAAGAGATCAATTCTAAGTAACTAAAATAAAACTACAAAGATTTTATATACTTGTTTGTGTTAGAAAACTATAGTGGCACCTTCAAAATCCCATCAACAATGTTGTATTTTTTGTAGTTTGATATAGTCTAGGGCATGTTGTGCATCATTGTGAAGTTTAACCATGATTGTAAATTGGTAAATTCGGAATTATGTTAAAGTGCTAGTAAATTCATATTTGAAGTTTTTACCTACAGGTAAACTTACAGAAAGTGCTACCCATAGATATGGTTAATATCTCCGAAATGTGTGCCATTTAGAAGATATTCAAATTGGCTCTAGCGCATGACATCACTGCACATGAAATGATCTTTTGAATGCTGAAAGCATTTAATTCCTATAAATAGTTTGTTCCATTTTAGTTATATTGGACCCTGGCCATGTAGAAGAATGATGAAAGTTTAATTCTCCTTGTCCAATGCCAAAATAAACTTTTTTTGCACATAAATAAATACCCTCTGGTGACTTCGATGTTGATGATGTAGCTATATCATCTGCAAAGAAATAAATTATTCTGCTATTAAATGACATAAAAGGGTTGATTTGTTAACAAAAATTCACAATGCCATACATCATCTCAATCTGCAGGTTCATTCTTTCTGTGTCAATTTGAGAAATGCTCATTTTCTTAAGTTTATTTTCTCTTCTCAATGAATGTTCTTTTATTATGGCAGTAGTAAAATACCACATCATGGCCACTAGTTGTAGCTGAGGAAATACAGAAAATACACATGGCCTTTTTAACAAGAGAAACAATGTAACAATTGTAGGGAATACTAGAAGAAATTAGCAAATAAATGTTACCAATAGTGCTAATTCCCTTTAGTATTCTCTAAAATCCATGCATTGAACCTCTTATTAGAAACATGCATTTTTTTCTTATTCTCCTCAGCTGAATCAAGTGGCCATAATGCTGGGATCAGCAATAATTGGTGTCCGTATTGAAAGACTTTTCGTTCAGAATAGAAAACACATAGAGAACATTTATTTTAACCCCATAAAGTTTAAAAAGGGAAAACTTTATTAGAAGAAGAAAGCCTGAAGATATAGGACAAAAAACTGGCTTTTGACAAGGAAACTACGCACAGATTTGCGAAAGATTGTTTTTTGTGGGAAGATTTGTAAAAACTTTTGTGAAGAAATAAAACATGATCTTGACCACATTTGCCCTAGGTCTGAATGTGTCCTACCCATAGATATCTTTAAGATCTCCGAAATGTGTGCCATTTAGAAGATATTCAAATTGGCTCTAGCTGATGACATCACTGCACATGAAATGATCTTTTCAATGCAGAAAGCATTTAATTCCTATAAATAGTTTGTTCCATTTTAGTTATATTGGACCCTGGCCATGTAGAAGAATGATGAAAGTTTAATTCTCCTTGTCCAATGCCAAAATAAACTTTTTTTGCACATAAATAAATACCCTCTGGTGACTGCGATGTTGATGATGTATCTATATCATCTGCAAAGAAATAAATTATTCTGCTATTAAATGACATAAAAGGGTTGATTTGGTAACAAAAATTCACAATGCCATACATTATCTCAATCTGCAGGTTCATTCTTTCTGTGTCAATTTGAGAAATGCTCATTTTCTTAAGTTTATTTTCTCTTCTCAATGAATGTTCTTTTATTATGGCAGTAGTAAAATACCACATCAAGGCCACTAGTTGTAGCTGAGGAAATACAGAAAATACACATGGCCTTTTTAACAAGAGAAACAATGTAACAATTGTAGGGAATACTAGCAGAAATTAGCAAATAAATGTTACCAATAGTGCTAATTCCCTTTTAGTATTCTCTAAAATCCATGCATTGTACCTCTTATTAGAAACATGTATATTTTTCTTATTCTCCTCAGCTGAATCAAGTGGCCATAATGCTGGGATCAGCAATAATTGGTATCCGTATTGAAAGACTTTTCGTTCAGAAAAGAAAACACATAGAGAACATTTGTTTTAACCCCATAAAGTTTAAAAAGGGAAAACTTTATTAGAAGAGGAAAGCCTGAAGATATAGAACGAAAAACTCCTGGCTTTTGACAAGGAAACTACGTAAAGATTTGCTAAAGATTGTTTTTTGTGGGAAGATTTGTAAAAACTTTTGTGAAGAAATAAAACATGATCTTGACCACATTTGCCCTAGGTCTGAATGTGTTTTGGACATGTTGTGGTAGTTGTGTTCCTTTGTTTGAAAAGTGGAAAAAATTGCTTTGTTATCAAATGTCATAAAAGGTTCCAATTTTCAAAAACAACAAAAAATAAGAATAAGCTTTATTGGAAGAACAAGAAAGCAAGAAGTTACAACAACCAAACCTACTTTTGACAATGGATCTTTGGAGTTGAGTTTTTCTGAAAATTTTATATTTCTGGTACGTCTGAGTAAAACTTTACTATTAAGATTTTGGCACATGCACTTCTAAGTCTAAATGTGGTTTAGGGCTAAAGAAAACTTGTGTGTTGTGAAAGCCTCTGCATTATGTTGCAAATGATACAACATTGCTGATCGAACTTTTAATGTAAACGCTATTACTATGCCATGTAGCTGTAAGGACTCGCCCATTTGATAAGCTTGCAAGATAACTGTTCTTTATATTTTAAAGGTCAATAGCAATGCATGTAAAATGGTGAAGGTTAAGGGTAACCAGGGCATACTGTAAAGTTTTAATTGTATGTGTGGTAAAACCTACAGTATAATTGGTGGTGTTATTGCATTATTTCACCAAATAGCCATCTGGAATGGCTATTTGGTGAAATAACCTTACGAAAAGGTTTTTTTAAGGATCAAGAGATCAATTCTAAGTAACTAAAATAAAACTACAAAGATTTTATATACTTGTTTGTGTTAGAAAACTATAGTGGCACCTTCAAAATCCCATCAACAATGTTGTATTTTTTGTAGTTTGATATAGTCTAGGGGATGTTGTGCATCATTGTGCAGTTTAACCATGATTGTAAATTGGTAAATTCGGAATTATGTTAAAGTGCTAGTAAATTCATATTTGAAGTTTTTACCTACAGGTAAACTTACAGAAAGTGCTACCCATAGATATGGTTAATATCTCCGAAATGTGTGCCATTTAGAAGATATTCAAATTGGCTCTAGCGCATGACATCACTGCACATGAAATGATCTTTTGAATGCTGAAAGCATTTAATTCCTATAAATAGTTTGTTCCATTTTAGTTATATTGGACCCTGGCCATGTAGAAGAATGATGAAAGTTTAATTCTCCTTGTCCAATGCCAAAATAAACTTTTTTTGCACATAAATAAATACCCTCTGGTGACTTCGATGTTGATGATGTAGCTATATCATCTGCAAAGAAATAAATTATTCTGCTATTAAATGACATAAAAGGGTTGATTTGTTAACAAAAATTCACAATGCCATACATCATCTCAATCTGCAGGTTCATTCTTTCTGTGTCAATTTGAGAAATGCTCATTTTCTTAAGTTTATTTTCTCTTCTCAATGAATGTTCTTTTATTATGGCAGTAGTAAAATACCACATCATGGCCACTAGTTGTAGCTGAGGAAATACAGAAAATACACATGGCCTTTTTAACAAGAGAAACAATGTAACAATTGTAGGGAATACTAGAAGAAATTAGCAAATAAATGTTACCAATAGTGCTAATTCCCTTTAGTATTCTCTAAAATCCATGCATTGAACCTCTTATTAGAAACATGCATTTTTTTCTTATTCTCCTCAGCTGAATCAAGTGGCCATAATGCTGGGATCAGCAATAATTGGTGTCCGTATTGAAAGACTTTTCGTTCAGAATAGAAAACACATAGAGAACATTTATTTTAACCCCATAAAGTTTAAAAAGGGAAAACTTTATTAGAAGAAGAAAGCCTGAAGATATAGGACAAAAAACTGGCTTTTGACAAGGAAACTACGCACAGATTTGCGAAAGATTGTTTTTTGTGGGAAGATTTGTAAAAACTTTTGTGAAGAAATAAAACATGATCTTGACCACATTTGCCCTAGGTCTGAATGTGTCCTACTCATAGATATCTTTAAGATCTCCGAAATGTGTGCCATTTAGAAGATATTCAAATTGGCTCTAGCTGATGACATCACTGCACATGAAATGATCTTTTCAATGCAGAAAGCATTTAATTCCTATAAATAGTTTGTTCCATTTTAGTTATATTGGACCCTGGCCATGTAGAAGAATGATGAAAGTTTAATTCTCCTTGTCCAATGCCAAAATAAACTTTTTTTGCACATAAATAAATACCCTCTGGTGACTGCGATGTTGATGATGTATCTATATCATCTGCAAAGAAATAAATTATTCTGCTATTAAATGACATAAAAGGGTTGATTTGTTAACAAAAATTCACAATGCCATACATTATCTCAATCTGCAGGTTCATTCTTTCTGTGTCAATTTGAGAAATGCTCATTTTCTTAAGTTTATTTTCTCTTCTCAATGAATGTTCTTTTATTATGGCAGTAGTAAAATACCACATCAAGGCCACTAGTTGTAGCTGAGGAAATACAGAAAATACACATGGCCTTTTTAACAAGAGAAACAATGTAACAATTGTAGGGAATACTAGCAGAAATTAGCAAATAAATGTTACCAATAGTGCTAATTCCCTTTTAGTATTCTCTAAAATCCATGCATTGTACCTCTTATTAGAAACATGTATATTTTTCTTATTCTCCTCAGCTGAATCAAGTGGCCATAATGCTGGGATCAGCAATAATTGGTATCCGTATTGAAAGACTTTTCGTTCAGAAAAGAAAACACATAGAGAACATTTGTTTTAACCCCATAAAGTTTAAAAAGGGAAAACTTTATTAGAAGAGGAAAGCCTGAAGATATAGAACGAAAAACTCCTGGCTTTTGACAAGGAAACTACGTAAAGATTTGCTAAAGATTGTTTTTTGTGGGAAGATTTGTAAAAACTTTTGTGAAGAAATAAAACATGATCTTGACCACATTTGCCCTAGGTCTGAATGTGTTTTGGACATGTTGTGGTAGTTGTGTTCCTTTGTTTGAAAAGTGGAAAAAATTGCTTTGTTATCAAATGTCATAAAAGGTTCCAATTTTCAAAAACAACAAAAAATAAGAATAAGCTTTATTGGAAGAACAAGAAAGCAAGAAGTTACAACAACCAAACCTACTTTTGACAATGGATCTTTGGAGTTGAGTTTTTCTGAAAATTTTATATTTCTGGTACGTCTGAGTAAAACTTTACTATTAAGATTTTGGCACATGCACTTCTAAGTCTAAATGTGGTTTAGGGCTAAAGAAAACTTGTGTGTTGTGAAAGCCTCTGCATTATGTTGCAAATGATACAACATTGCTGATCGAACTTTTAATGTAAACGCTATTACTATGCCATGTAGCTGTAAGGACTCGCCCATTTGATAAGCTTGCAAGATAACTGTTCTTTATATTTTAAAGGTCAATAGCAATGCATGTAAAATGGTGAAGGTTAAGGGTAACCAGGGCATACTGTAAAGTTTTAATTGTATGTGTGGTAAAACCTACAGTATAATTGGTGGTGTTATTGCATTATTTCACCAAATAGCCATCTGGAATGGCTATTTGGTGAAATAACCTTACGAAAAGGTTTTTTTAAGGATCAAGAGATCAATTCTAAGTAACTAAAATAAAACTACAAAGATTTTATATACTTGTTTGTGTTAGAAAACTATAGTGGCACCTTCAAAATCCCATCAACAATGTTGTATTTTTTGTAGTTTGATATAGTCTAGGGGATGTTGTGCATCATTGTGAAGTTTAACCATGATTGTAAATTGGTAAATTCGGAATTATGTTAAAGTGCTAGTAAATTCATATTTGAAGTTTTTACCTACAGGTAAACTTACAGAAAGTGCTACCCATAGATATGGTTAATATCTCCGAAATGTGTGCCATTTAGAAGATATTCAAATTGGCTCTAGCGCATGACATCACTGCACATGAAATGATCTTTTGAATGCTGAAAGCATTTAATTCCTATAAATAGTTTGTTCCATTTTAGTTATATTGGACCCTGGCCATGTAGAAGAATGATGAAAGTTTAATTCTCCTTGTCCAATGCCAAAATAAACTTTTTTTGCACATAAATAAATACCCTCTGGTGACTTCGATGTTGATGATGTAGCTATATCATCTGCAAAGAAATAAATTATTCTGCTATTAAATGACATAAAAGGGTTGATTTGTTAACAAAAATTCACAATGCCATACATCATCTCAATCTGCAGGTTCATTCTTTCTGTGTCAATTTGAGAAATGCTCATTTTCTTAAGTTTATTTTCTCTTCTCAATGAATGTTCTTTTATTATGGCAGTAGTAAAATACCACATCATGGCCACTAGTTGTAGCTGAGGAAATACAGAAAATACACATGGCCTTTTTAACAAGAGAAACAATGTAACAATTGTAGGGAATACTAGAAGAAATTAGCAAATAAATGTTACCAATAGTGCTAATTCCCTTTAGTATTCTCTAAAATCCATGCATTGAACCTCTTATTAGAAACATGCATTTTTTTCTTATTCTCCTCAGCTGAATCAAGTGGCCATAATGCTGGGATCAGCAATAATTGGTGTCCGTATTGAAAGACTTTTCGTTCAGAATAGAAAACACATAGAGAACATTTATTTTAACCCCATAAAGTTTAAAAAGGGAAAACTTTATTAGAAGAAGAAAGCCTGAAGATATAGGACAAAAAACTGGCTTTTGACAAGGAAACTACGCACAGATTTGCGAAAGATTGTTTTTTGTGGGAAGATTTGTAAAAACTTTTGTGAAGAAATAAAACATGATCTTGACCACATTTGCCCTAGGTCTGAATGTGTCCTACCCATAGATATCTTTAAGATCTCCGAAATGTGTGCCATTTAGAAGATATTCAAATTGGCTCTAGCTGATGACATCACTGCACATGAAATGATCTTTTCAATGCAGAAAGCATTTAATTCCTATAAATAGTTTGTTCCATTTTAGTTATATTGGACCCTGGCCATGTAGAAGAATGATGAAAGTTTAATTCTCCTTGTCCAATGCCAAAATAAACTTTTTTTGCACATAAATAAATACCCTCTGGTGACTGCGATGTTGATGATGTATCTATATCATCTGCAAAGAAATAAATTATTCTGCTATTAAATGACATAAAAGGGTTGATTTGGTAACAAAAATTCACAATGCCATACATTATCTCAATCTGCAGGTTCATTCTTTCTGTGTCAATTTGAGAAATGCTCATTTTCTTAAGTTTATTTTCTCTTCTCAATGAATGTTCTTTTATTATGGCAGTAGTAAAATACCACATCAAGGCCACTAGTTGTAGCTGAGGAAATACAGAAAATACACATGGCCTTTTTAACAAGAGAAACAATGTAACAATTGTAGGGAATACTAGCAGAAATTAGCAAATAAATGTTACCAATAGTGCTAATTCCCTTTTAGTATTCTCTAAAATCCATGCATTGTACCTCTTATTAGAAACATGTATATTTTTCTTATTCTCCTCAGCTGAATCAAGTGGCCATAATGCTGGGATCAGCAATAATTGGTATCCGTATTGAAAGACTTTTCGTTCAGAAAAGAAAACACATAGAGAACATTTGTTTTAACCCCATAAAGTTTAAAAAGGGAAAACTTTATTAGAAGAGGAAAGCCTGAAGATATAGAACGAAAAACTCCTGGCTTTTGACAAGGAAACTACGTAAAGATTTGCTAAAGATTGTTTTTTGTGGGAAGATTTGTAAAAACTTTTGTGAAGAAATAAAACATGATCTTGACCACATTTGCCCTAGGTCTGAATGTGTTTTGGACATGTTGTGGTAGTTGTGTTCCTTTGTTTGAAAAGTGGAAAAAATTGCTTTGTTATCAAATGTCATAAAAGGTTCCAATTTTCAAAAACAACAAAAAATAAGAATAAGCTTTATTGGAAGAACAAGAAAGCAAGAAGTTACAACAACCAAACCTACTTTTGACAATGGATCTTTGGAGTTGAGTTTTTCTGAAAATTTTATATTTCTGGTACGTCTGAGTAAAACTTTACTATTAAGATTTTGGCACATGCACTTCTAAGTCTAAATGTGGTTTAGGGCTAAAGAAAACTTGTGTGTTGTGAAAGCCTCTGCATTATGTTGCAAATGATACAACATTGCTGATCGAACTTTTAATGTAAACGCTATTACTATGCCATGTAGCTGTAAGGACTCGCCCATTTGATAAGCTTGCAAGATAACTGTTCTTTATATTTTAAAGGTCAATAGCAATGCATGTAAAATGGTGAAGGTTAAGGGTAACCAGGGCATACTGTAAAGTTTTAATTGTATGTGTGGTAAAACCTACAGTATAATTGGTGGTGTTATTGCATTATTTCACCAAATAGCCATCTGGAATGGCTATTTGGTGAAATAACCTTACGAAAAGGTTTTTTTAAGGATCAAGAGATCAATTCTAAGTAACTAAAATAAAACTACAAAGATTTTATATACTTGTTTGTGTTAGAAAACTATAGTGGCACCTTCAAAATCCCATCAACAATGTTGTATTTTTTGTAGTTTGATATAGTCTAGGGGATGTTGTGCATCATTGTGCAGTTTAACCATGATTGTAAATTGGTAAATTCGGAATTATGTTAAAGTGCTAGTAAATTCATATTTGAAGTTTTTACCTACAGGTAAACTTACAGAAAGTGCTACCCATAGATATGGTTAATATCTCCGAAATGTGTGCCATTTAGAAGATATTCAAATTGGCTCTAGCGCATGACATCACTGCACATGAAATGATCTTTTGAATGCTGAAAGCATTTAATTCCTATAAATAGTTTGTTCCATTTTAGTTATATTGGACCCTGGCCATGTAGAAGAATGATGAAAGTTTAATTCTCCTTGTCCAATGCCAAAATAAACTTTTTTTGCACATAAATAAATACCCTCTGGTGACTTCGATGTTGATGATGTAGCTATATCATCTGCAAAGAAATAAATTATTCTGCTATTAAATGACATAAAAGGGTTGATTTGTTAACAAAAATTCACAATGCCATACATCATCTCAATCTGCAGGTTCATTCTTTCTGTGTCAATTTGAGAAATGCTCATTTTCTTAAGTTTATTTTCTCTTCTCAATGAATGTTCTTTTATTATGGCAGTAGTAAAATACCACATCATGGCCACTAGTTGTAGCTGAGGAAATACAGAAAATACACATGGCCTTTTTAACAAGAGAAACAATGTAACAATTGTAGGGAATACTAGAAGAAATTAGCAAATAAATGTTACCAATAGTGCTAATTCCCTTTAGTATTCTCTAAAATCCATGCATTGAACCTCTTATTAGAAACATGCATTTTTTTCTTATTCTCCTCAGCTGAATCAAGTGGCCATAATGCTGGGATCAGCAATAATTGGTGTCCGTATTGAAAGACTTTTCGTTCAGAATAGAAAACACATAGAGAACATTTATTTTAACCCCATAAAGTTTAAAAAGGGAAAACTTTATTAGAAGAAGAAAGCCTGAAGATATAGGACAAAAAACTGGCTTTTGACAAGGAAACTACGCACAGATTTGCGAAAGATTGTTTTTTGTGGGAAGATTTGTAAAAACTTTTGTGAAGAAATAAAACATGATCTTGACCACATTTGCCCTAGGTCTGAATGTGTCCTACCCATAGATATCTTTAAGATCTCCGAAATGTGTGCCATTTAGAAGATATTCAAATTGGCTCTAGCTGATGACATCACTGCACATGAAATGATCTTTTCAATGCAGAAAGCATTTAATTCCTATAAATAGTTTGTTCCATTTTAGTTATATTGGACCCTGGCCATGTAGAAGAATGATGAAAGTTTAATTCTCCTTGTCCAATGCCAAAATAAACTTTTTTTGCACATAAATAAATACCCTCTGGTGACTGCGATGTTGATGATGTATCTATATCATCTGCAAAGAAATAAATTATTCTGCTATTAAATGACATAAAAGGGTTGATTTGGTAACAAAAATTCACAATGCCATACATTATCTCAATCTGCAGGTTCATTCTTTCTGTGTCAATTTGAGAAATGCTCATTTTCTTAAGTTTATTTTCTCTTCTCAATGAATGTTCTTTTATTATGGCAGTAGTAAAATACCACATCATGGCCACTAGTTGTAGCTGAGGAAATACAGAAAATACACATGGCCTTTTTAACAAGAGAAACAATGTAACAATTGTAGGGAATACTAGAAGAAATTAGCAAATAAATGTTACCAATAGTGCTAATTCCCTTTTAGTATTCTCTAAAATCCATGCATTGTACCTCTTATTAGAAACATGTATATTTTTCTTATTCTCCTCAGCTGAATCAAGTGGCCATAATGCTGGGATCAGCAATAATTGGTATCCGTATTGAAAGACTTTTCGTTCAGAAAAGAAAACACATAGAGAACATTTGTTTTAACCCCATAAAGTTTAAAAAGGGAAAACTTTATTAGAAGAGGAAAGCCTGAAGATATAGAACGAAAAACTCCTGGCTTTTGACAAGGAAACTACGTAAAGATTTGCTAAAGATTGTTTTTTGTGGGAAGATTTGTAAAAACTTTTGTGAAGAAATAAAACATGATCTTGACCACATTTGCCCTAGGTCTGAATGTGTTTTGGACATGTTGTGGTAGTTGTGTTCCTTTGTTTGAAAAGTGGAAAAAATTGCTTTGTTATCAAATGTCATAAAAGGTTCCAATTTTCAAAAACAACAAAAAATAAGAATAAGCTTTATTGGAAGAACAAGAAAGCAAGAAGTTACAACAACCAAACCTACTTTTGACAATGGATCTTTGGAGTTGAGTTTTTCTGAAAATTTTATATTTCTGGTACGTCTGAGTAAAACTTTACTATTAAGATTTTGGCACATGCACTTCTAAGTCTAAATGTGGTTTAGGGCTAAAGAAAACTTGTGTGTTGTGAAAGCCTCTGCATTATGTTGCAAATGATACAACATTGCTGATCGAACTTTTAATGTAAACGCTATTACTATGCCATGTAGCTGTAAGGACTCGCCCATTTGATAAGCTTGCAAGATAACTGTTCTTTATATTTTAAAGGTCAATAGCAATGCATGTAAAATGGTGAAGGTTAAGGGTAACCAGGGCATACTGTAAAGTTTTAATTGTATGTGTGGTAAAACCTACAGTATAATTGGTGGTGTTATTGCATTATTTCACCAAATAGCCATCTGGAATGGCTATTTGGTGAAATAACCTTACGAAAAGGTTTTTTTAAGGATCAAGAGATCAATTCTAAGTAACTAAAATAAAACTACAAAGATTTTATATACTTGTTTGTGTTAGAAAACTATAGTGGCACCTTCAAAATCCCATCAACAATGTTGTATTTTTTGTAGTTTGATATAGTCTAGGGGATGTTGTGCATCATTGTGCAGTTTAACCATGATTGTAAATTGGTAAATTCGGAATTATGTTAAAGTGCTAGTAAATTCATATTTGAAGTTTTTACCTACAGGTAAACTTACAGAAAGTGCTACCCATAGATATGGTTAATATCTCCGAAATGTGTGCCATTTAGAAGATATTCAAATTGGCTCTAGCGCATGACATCACTGCACATGAAATGATCTTTTGAATGCTGAAAGCATTTAATTCCTATAAATAGTTTGTTCCATTTTAGTTATATTGGACCCTGGCCATGTAGAAGAATGATGAAAGTTTAATTCTCCTTGTCCAATGCCAAAATAAACTTTTTTTGCACATAAATAAATACCCTCTGGTGACTTCGATGTTGATGATGTAGCTATATCATCTGCAAAGAAATAAATTATTCTGCTATTAAATGACATAAAAGGGTTGATTTGTTAACAAAAATTCACAATGCCATACATCATCTCAATCTGCAGGTTCATTCTTTCTGTGTCAATTTGAGAAATGCTCATTTTCTTAAGTTTATTTTCTCTTCTCAATGAATGTTCTTTTATTATGGCAGTAGTAAAATACCACATCATGGCCACTAGTTGTAGCTGAGGAAATACAGAAAATACACATGGCCTTTTTAACAAGAGAAACAATGTAACAATTGTAGGGAATACTAGAAGAAATTAGCAAATAAATGTTACCAATAGTGCTAATTCCCTTTAGTATTCTCTAAAATCCATGCATTGAACCTCTTATTAGAAACATGCATTTTTTTCTTATTCTCCTCAGCTGAATCAAGTGGCCATAATGCTGGGATCAGCAATAATTGGTGTCCGTATTGAAAGACTTTTCGTTCAGAATAGAAAACACATAGAGAACATTTATTTTAACCCCATAAAGTTTAAAAAGGGAAAACTTTATTAGAAGAAGAAAGCCTGAAGATATAGGACAAAAAACTGGCTTTTGACAAGGAAACTACGCACAGATTTGCGAAAGATTGTTTTTCGTGGGAAGATTTGTAAAAACTTTTGTGAAGAAATAAAACATGATCTTGACCACATTTGCCCTAGGTCTGAATGTGTCCTACCCATAGATATCTTTAAGATCTCCGAAATGTGTGCCATTTAGAAGATATTCAAATTGGCTCTAGCTGATGACATCACTGCACATGAAATGATCTTTTCAATGCAGAAAGCATTTAATTCCTATAAATAGTTTGTTCCATTTTAGTTATATTGGACCCTGGCCATGTAGAAGAATGATGAAAGTTTAATTCTCCTTGTCCAATGCCAAAATAAACTTTTTTTGCACATAAATAAATACCCTCTGGTGACTGCGATGTTGATGATGTATCTATATCATCTGCAAAGAAATAAATTATTCTGCTATTAAATGACATAAAAGGGTTGATTTGGTAACAAAAATTCACAATGCCATACATTATCTCAATCTGCAGGTTCATTCTTTCTGTGTCAATTTGAGAAATGCTCATTTTCTTAAGTTTATTTTCTCTTCTCAATGAATGTTCTTTTATTATGGCAGTAGTAAAATACCACATCATGGCCACTAGTTGTAGCTGAGGAAATACAGAAAATACACATGGCCTTTTTAACAAGAGAAACAATGTAACAATTGTAGGGAATACTAGAAGAAATTAGCAAATAAATGTTACCAATAGTGCTAATTCCCTTTTAGTATTCTCTAAAATCCATGCATTGTACCTCTTATTAGAAACATGTATATTTTTCTTATTCTCCTCAGCTGAATCAAGTGGCCATAATGCTGGGATCAGCAATAATTGGTATCCGTATTGAAAGACTTTTCGTTCAGAAAAGAAAACACATAGAGAACATTTGTTTTAACCCCATAAAGTTTAAAAAGGGAAAACTTTATTAGAAGAGGAAAGCCTGAAGATATAGAACGAAAAACTCCTGGCTTTTGACAAGGAAACTACGTAAAGATTTGCTAAAGATTGTTTTTTGTGGGAAGATTTGTAAAAACTTTTGTGAAGAAATAAAACATGATCTTGACCACATTTGCCCTAGGTCTGAATGTGTTTTGGACATGTTGTGGTAGTTGTGTTCCTTTGTTTGAAAAGTGGAAAAAATTGCTTTGTTATCAAATGTCATAAAAGGTTCCAATTTTCAAAAACAACAAAAAATAAGAATAAGCTTTATTGGAAGAACAAGAAAGCAAGAAGTTACAACAACCAAACCTACTTTTGACAATGGATCTTTGGAGTTGAGTTTTTCTGAAAATTTTATATTTCTGGTACGTCTGAGTAAAACTTTACTATTAAGATTTTGGCACATGCACTTCTAAGTCTAAATGTGGTTTAGGGCTAAAGAAAACTTGTGTGTTGTGAAAGCCTCTGCATTATGTTGCAAATGATACAACATTGCTGATCGAACTTTTAATGTAAACGCTATTACTATGCCATGTAGCTGTAAGGACTCGCCCATTTGATAAGCTTGCAAGATAACTGTTCTTTATATTTTAAAGGTCAATAGCAATGCATGTAAAATGGTGAAGGTTAAGGGTAACCAGGGCATACTGTAAAGTTTTAATTGTATGTGTGGTAAAACCTACAGTATAATTGGTGGTGTTATTGCATTATTTCACCAAATAGCCATCTGGAATGGCTATTTGGTGAAATAACCTTACGAAAAGGTTTTTTTAAGGATCAAGAGATCAATTCTAAGTAACTAAAATAAAACTACAAAGATTTTATATACTTGTTTGTGTTAGAAAACTATAGTGGCACCTTCAAAATCCCATCAACAATGTTGTATTTTTTGTAGTTTGATATAGTCTAGGGGATGTTGTGCATCATTGTGCAGTTTAACCATGATTGTAAATTGGTAAATTCGGAATTATGTTAAAGTGCTAGTAAATTCATATTTGAAGTTTTTACCTACAGGTAAACTTACAGAAAGTGCTACCCATAGATATGGTTAATATCTCCGAAATGTGTGCCATTTAGAAGATATTCAAATTGGCTCTAGCGCATGACATCACTGCACATGAAATGATCTTTTGAATGCTGAAAGCATTTAATTCCTATAAATAGTTTGTTCCATTTTAGTTATATTGGACCCTGGCCATGTAGAAGAATGATGAAAGTTTAATTCTCCTTGTCCAATGCCAAAATAAACTTTTTTTGCACATAAATAAATACCCTCTGGTGACTTCGATGTTGATGATGTAGCTATATCATCTGCAAAGAAATAAATTATTCTGCTATTAAATGACATAAAAGGGTTGATTTGTTAACAAAAATTCACAATGCCATACATCATCTCAATCTGCAGGTTCATTCTTTCTGTGTCAATTTGAGAAATGCTCATTTTCTTAAGTTTATTTTCTCTTCTCAATGAATGTTCTTTTATTATGGCAGTAGTAAAATACCACATCATGGCCACTAGTTGTAGCTGAGGAAATACAGAAAATACACATGGCCTTTTTAACAAGAGAAACAATGTAACAATTGTAGGGAATACTAGAAGAAATTAGCAAATAAATGTTACCAATAGTGCTAATTCCCTTTAGTATTCTCTAAAATCCATGCATTGAACCTCTTATTAGAAACATGCATTTTTTTCTTATTCTCCTCAGCTGAATCAAGTGGCCATAATGCTGGGATCAGCAATAATTGGTGTCCGTATTGAAAGACTTTTCGTTCAGAATAGAAAACACATAGAGAACATTTATTTTAACCCCATAAAGTTTAAAAAGGGAAAACTTTATTAGAAGAAGAAAGCCTGAAGATATAGGACAAAAAACTGGCTTTTGACAAGGAAACTACGCACAGATTTGCGAAAGATTGTTTTTTGTGGGAAGATTTGTAAAAACTTTTGTGAAGAAATAAAACATGATCTTGACCACATTTGCCCTAGGTCTGAATGTGTCCTACCCATAGATATCTTTAAGATCTCCGAAATGTGTGCCATTTAGAAGATATTCAAATTGGCTCTAGCTGATGACATCACTGCACATGAAATGATCTTTTCAATGCAGAAAGCATTTAATTCCTATAAATAGTTTGTTCCATTTTAGTTATATTGGACCCTGGCCATGTAGAAGAATGATGAAAGTTTAATTCTCCTTGTCCAATGCCAAAATAAACTTTTTTTGCACATAAATAAATACCCTCTGGTGACTGCGATGTTGATGATGTATCTATATCATCTGCAAAGAAATAAATTATTCTGCTATTAAATGACATAAAAGGGTTGATTTGGTAACAAAAATTCACAATGCCATACATTATCTCAATCTGCAGGTTCATTCTTTCTGTGTCAATTTGAGAAATGCTCATTTTCTTAAGTTTATTTTCTCTTCTCAATGAATGTTCTTTTATTATGGCAGTAGTAAAATACCACATCATGGCCACTAGTTGTAGCTGAGGAAATACAGAAAATACACATGGCCTTTTTAACAAGAGAAACAATGTAACAATTGTAGGGAATACTAGAAGAAATTAGCAAATAAATGTTACCAATAGTGCTAATTCCCTTTTAGTATTCTCTAAAATCCATGCATTGTACCTCTTATTAGAAACATGTATATTTTTCTTATTCTCCTCAGCTGAATCAAGTGGCCATAATGCTGGGATCAGCAATAATTGGTATCCGTATTGAAAGACTTTTCGTTCAGAAAAGAAAACACATAGAGAACATTTGTTTTAACCCCATAAAGTTTAAAAAGGGAAAACTTTATTAGAAGAGGAAAGCCTGAAGATATAGAACGAAAAACTCCTGGCTTTTGACAAGGAAACTACGTAAAGATTTGCTAAAGATTGTTTTTTGTGGGAAGATTTGTAAAAACTTTTGTGAAGAAATAAAACATGATCTTGACCACATTTGCCCTAGGTCTGAATGTGTTTTGGACATGTTGTGGTAGTTGTGTTCCTTTGTTTGAAAAGTGGAAAAAATTGCTTTGTTATCAAATGTCATAAAAGGTTCCAATTTTCAAAAACAACAAAAAATAAGAATAAGCTTTATTGGAAGAACAAGAAAGCAAGAAGTTACAACAACCAAACCTACTTTTGACAATGGATCTTTGGAGTTGAGTTTTTCTGAAAATTTTATATTTCTGGTACGTCTGAGTAAAACTTTACTATTAAGATTTTGGCACATGCACTTCTAAGTCTAAATGTGGTTTAGGGCTAAAGAAAACTTGTGTGTTGTGAAAGCCTCTGCATTATGTTGCAAATGATACAACATTGCTGATCGAACTTTTAATGTAAACGCTATTACTATGCCATGTAGCTGTAAGGACTCGCCCATTTGATAAGCTTGCAAGATAACTGTTCTTTATATTTTAAAGGTCAATAGCAATGCATGTAAAATGGTGAAGGTTAAGGGTAACCAGGGCATACTGTAAAGTTTTAATTGTATGTGTGGTAAAACCTACAGTATAATTGGTGGTGTTATTGCATTATTTCACCAAATAGCCATCTGGAATGGCTATTTGGTGAAATAACCTTACGAAAAGGTTTTTTTAAGGATCAAGAGATCAATTCTAAGTAACTAAAATAAAACTACAAAGATTTTATATACTTGTTTGTGTTAGAAAACTATAGTGGCACCTTCAAAATCCCATCAACAATGTTGTATTTTTTGTAGTTTGATATAGTCTAGGGGATGTTGTGCATCATTGTGCAGTTTAACCATGATTGTAAATTGGTAAATTCGGAATTATGTTAAAGTGCTAGTAAATTCATATTTGAAGTTTTTACCTACAGGTAAACTTACAGAAAGTGCTACCCATAGATATGGTTAATATCTCCGAAATGTGTGCCATTTAGAAGATATTCAAATTGGCTCTAGCGCATGACATCACTGCACATGAAATGATCTTTTGAATGCTGAAAGCATTTAATTCCTATAAATAGTTTGTTCCATTTTAGTTATATTGGACCCTGGCCATGTAGAAGAATGATGAAAGTTTAATTCTCCTTGTCCAATGCCAAAATAAACTTTTTTTGCACATAAATAAATACCCTCTGGTGACTTCGATGTTGATGATGTAGCTATATCATCTGCAAAGAAATACATTATTCTGCTATTAAATGACATAAAAGGGTTGATTTGTTAACAAAAATTCACAATGCCATACATCATCTCAATCTGCAGGTTCATTCTTTCTGTGTCAATTTGAGAAATGCTCATTTTCTTAAGTTTATTTTCTCTTCTCAATGAATGTTCTTTTATTATGGCAGTAGTAAAATACCACATCATGGCCACTAGTTGTAGCTGAGGAAATACAGAAAATACACATGGCCTTTTTAACAAGAGAAACAATGTAACAATTGTAGGGAATACTAGAAGAAATTAGCAAATAAATGTTACCAATAGTGCTAATTCCCTTTAGTATTCTCTAAAATCCATGCATTGAACCTCTTATTAGAAACATGCATTTTTTTCTTATTCTCCTCAGCTGAATCAAGTGGCCATAATGCTGGGATCAGCAATAATTGGTGTCCGTATTGAAAGACTTTTCGTTCAGAATAGAAAACACATAGAGAACATTTATTTTAACCCCATAAAGTTTAAAAAGGGAAAACTTTATTAGAAGAAGAAAGCCTGAAGATATAGGACAAAAAACTGGCTTTTGACAAGGAAACTACGCACAGATTTGCGAAAGATTGTTTTTTGTGAGAAGATTTGTAAAAACTTTTGTGAAGAAATAAAACATGATCTTGACCACATTTGCCCTAGGTCTGAATGTGTCCTACCCATAGATATCTTTAAGATCTCCGAAATGTGTGCCATTTAGAAGATATTCAAATTGGCTCTAGCTGATGACATCACTGCACATGAAATGATCTTTTCAATGCAGAAAGCATTTAATTCCTATAAATAGTTTGTTCCATTTTAGTTATATTGGACCCTGGCCATGTAGAAGAATGATGAAAGTTTAATTCTCCTTGTCCAATGCCAAAATAAACTTTTTTTGCACATAAATAAATACCCTCTGGTGACTGCGATGTTGATGATGTATCTATATCATCTGCAAAGAAATAAATTATTCTGCTATTAAATGACATAAAAGGGTTGATTTGGTAACAAAAATTCACAATGCCATACATTATCTCAATCTGCAGGTTCATTCTTTCTGTGTCAATTTGAGAAATGCTCATTTTCTTAAGTTTATTTTCTCTTCTCAATGAATGTTCTTTTATTATGGCAGTAGTAAAATACCACATCATGGCCACTAGTTGTAGCTGAGGAAATACAGAAAATACACATGGCCTTTTTAACAAGAGAAACAATGTAACAATTGTAGGGAATACTAGAAGAAATTAGCAAATAAATGTTACCAATAGTGCTAATTCCCTTTTAGTATTCTCTAAAATCCATGCATTGTACCTCTTATTAGAAACATGTATATTTTTCTTATTCTCCTCAGCTGAATCAAGTGGCCATAATGCTGGGATCAGCAATAATTGGTATCCGTATTGAAAGACTTTTCGTTCAGAAAAGAAAACACATAGAGAACATTTGTTTTAACCCCATAAAGTTTAAAAAGGGAAAACTTTATTAGAAGAGGAAAGCCTGAAGATATAGAACGAAAAACTCCTGGCTTTTGACAAGGAAACTACGTAAAGATTTGCTAAAGATTGTTTTTTGTGGGAAGATTTGTAAAAACTTTTGTGAAGAAATAAAACATGATCTTGACCACATTTGCCCTAGGTCTGAATGTGTTTTGGACATGTTGTGGTAGTTGTGTTCCTTTGTTTGAAAAGTGGAAAAAATTGCTTTGTTATCAAATGTCATAAAAGGTTCCAATTTTCAAAAACAACAAAAAATAAGAATAAGCTTTATTGGAAGAACAAGAAAGCAAGAAGTTACAACAACCAAACCTACTTTTGACAATGGATCTTTGGAGTTGAGTTTTTCTGAAAATTTTATATTTCTGGTACGTCTGAGTAAAACTTTACTATTAAGATTTTGGCACATGCACTTCTAAGTCTAAATGTGGTTTAGGGCTAAAGAAAACTTGTGTGTTGTGAAAGCCTCTGCATTATGTTGCAAATGATACAACATTGCTGATCGAACTTTTAATGTAAACGCTATTACTATGCCATGTAGCTGTAAGGACTCGCCCATTTGATAAGCTTGCAAGATAACTGTTCTTTATATTTTAAAGGTCAATAGCAATGCATGTAAAATGGTGAAGGTTAAGGGTAACCAGGGCATACTGTAAAGTTTTAATTGTATGTGTGGTAAAACCTACAGTATAATTGGTGGTGTTATTGCATTATTTCACCAAATAGCCATCTGGAATGGCTATTTGGTGAAATAACCTTACGAAAAGGTTTTTTTAAGGATCAAGAGATCAATTCTAAGTAACTAAAATAAAACTACAAAGATTTTATATACTTGTTTGTGTTAGAAAACTATAGTGGCACCTTCAAAATCCCATCAACAATGTTGTATTTTTTGTAGTTTGATATAGTCTAGGGGATGTTGTGCATCATTGTGCAGTTTAACCATGATTGTAAATTGGTAAATTCGGAATTATGTTAAAGTGCTAGTAAATTCATATTTGAAGTTTTTACCTACAGGTAAACTTACAGAAAGTGCTACCCATAGATATGGTTAATATCTCCGAAATGTGTGCCATTTAGAAGATATTCAAATTGGCTCTAGCGCATGACATCACTGCACATGAAATGATCTTTTGAATGCTGAAAGCATTTAATTCCTATAAATAGTTTGTTCCATTTTAGTTATATTGGACCCTGGCCATGTAGAAGAATGATGAAAGTTTAATTCTCCTTGTCCAATGCCAAAATAAACTTTTTTTGCACATAAATAAATACCCTCTGGTGACTTCGATGTTGATGATGTAGCTATATCATCTGCAAAGAAATAAATTATTCTGCTATTAAATGACATAAAAGGGTTGATTTGTTAACAAAAATTCACAATGCCATACATCATCTCAATCTGCAGGTTCATTCTTTCTGTGTCAATTTGAGAAATGCTCATTTTCTTAAGTTTATTTTCTCTTCTCAATGAATGTTCTTTTATTATGGCAGTAGTAAAATACCACATCATGGCCACTAGTTGTAGCTGAGGAAATACAGAAAATACACATGGCCTTTTTAACAAGGGAAACAATGTAACAATTGTAGGGAATACTAGAAGAAATTAGCAAATAAATGTTACCAATAGTGCTAATTCCCTTTAGTATTCTCTAAAATCCATGCATTGAACCTCTTATTAGAAACATGCATTTTTTTCTTATTCTCCTCAGCTGAATCAAGTGGCCATAATGCTGGGATCAGCAATAATTGGTGTCCGTATTGAAAGACTTTTCGTTCAGAATAGAAAACACATAGAGAACATTTATTTTAACCCCATAAAGTTTAAAAAGGGAAAACTTTATTAGAAGAAGAAAGCCTGAAGATATAGGACAAAAAACTGGCTTTTGACAAGGAAACTACGCACAGATTTGCGAAAGATTGTTTTTTGTGGGAAGATTTGTAAAAACTTTTGTGAAGAAATAAAACATGATCTTGACCACATTTGCCCTAGGTCTGAATGTGTCCTACCCATAGATATCTTTAAGATCTCCGAAATGTGTGCCATTTAGAAGATATTCAAATTGGCTCTAGCTGATGACATCACTGCACATGAAATGATCTTTTCAATGCAGAAAGCATTTAATTCCTATAAATAGTTTGTTCCATTTTAGTTATATTGGACCCTGGCCATGTAGAAGAATGATGAAAGTTTAATTCTCCTTGTCCAATGCCAAAATAAACTTTTTTTGCACATAAATAAATACCCTCTGGTGACTGCGATGTTGATGATGTATCTATATCATCTGCAAAGAAATAAATTATTCTGCTATTAAATGACATAAAAGGGTTGATTTGGTAACAAAAATTCACAATGCCATACATTATCTCAATCTGCAGGTTCATTCTTTCTGTGTCAATTTGAGAAATGCTCATTTTCTTAAGTTTATTTTCTCTTCTCAATGAATGTTCTTTTATTATGGCAGTAGTAAAATACCACATCATGGCCACTAGTTGTAGCTGAGGAAATACAGAAAATACACATGGCCTTTTTAACAAGAGAAACAATGTAACAATTGTAGGGAATACTAGAAGAAATTAGCAAATAAATGTTACCAATAGTGCTAATTCCCTTTTAGTATTCTCTAAAATCCATGCATTGTACCTCTTATTAGAAACATGTATATTTTTCTTATTCTCCTCAGCTGAATCAAGTGGCCATAATGCTGGGATCAGCAATAATTGGTATCCGTATTGAAAGACTTTTCGTTCAGAAAAGAAAACACATAGAGAACATTTGTTTTAACCCCATAAAGTTTAAAAAGGGAAAACTTTATTAGAAGAGGAAAGCCTGAAGATATAGAACGAAAAACTCCTGGCTTTTGACAAGGAAACTACGTAAAGATTTGCTAAAGATTGTTTTTTGTGGGAAGATTTGTAAAAACTTTTGTGAAGAAATAAAACATGATCTTGACCACATTTGCCCTAGGTCTGAATGTGTTTTGGACATGTTGTGGTAGTTGTGTTCCTTTGTTTGAAAAGTGGAAAAAATTGCTTTGTTATCAAATGTCATAAAAGGTTCCAATTTTCAAAAACAACAAAAAATAAGAATAAGCTTTATTGGAAGAACAAGAAAGCAAGAAGTTACAACAACCAAACCTACTTTTGACAATGGATCTTTGGAGTTGAGTTTTTCTGAAAATTTTATATTTCTGGTACGTCTGAGTAAAACTTTACTATTAAGATTTTGGCACATGCACTTCTAAGTCTAAATGTGGTTTAGGGCTAAAGAAAACTTGTGTGTTGTGAAAGCCTCTGCATTATGTTGCAAATGATACAACATTGCTGATCGAACTTTTAATGTAAACGCTATTACTATGCCATGTAGCTGTAAGGACTCGCCCATTTGATAAGCTTGCAAGATAACTGTTCTTTATATTTTAAAGGTCAATAGCAATGCATGTAAAATGGTGAAGGTTAAGGGTAACCAGGGCATACTGTAAAGTTTTAATTGTATGTGTGGTAAAACCTACAGTATAATTGGTGGTGTTATTGCATTATTTCACCAAATAGCCATCTGGAATGGCTATTTGGTGAAATAACCTTACGAAAAGGTTTTTTTAAGGATCAAGAGATCAATTCTAAGTAACTAAAATAAAACTACAAAGATTTTATATACTTGTTTGTGTTAGAAAACTATAGTGGCACCTTCAAAATCCCATCAACAATGTTGTATTTTTTGTAGTTTGATATAGTCTAGGGGATGTTGTGCATCATTGTGCAGTTTAACCATGATTGTAAATTGGTAAATTCGGAATTATGTTAAAGTGCTAGTAAATTCATATTTGAAGTTTTTACCTACAGGTAAACTTACAGAAAGTGCTACCCATAGATATGGTTAATATCTCCGAAATGTGTGCCATTTAGAAGATATTCAAATTGGCTCTAGCGCATGACATCACTGCACATGAAATGATCTTTTGAATGCTGAAAGCATTTAATTCCTATAAATAGTTTGTTCCATTTTAGTTATATTGGACCCTGGCCATGTAGAAGAATGATGAAAGTTTAATTCTCCTTGTCCAATGCCAAAATAAACTTTTTTTGCACATAAATAAATACCCTCTGGTGACTTCGATGTTGATGATGTAGCTATATCATCTGCAAAGAAATAAATTATTCTGCTATTAAATGACATAAAAGGGTTGATTTGTTAACAAAAATTCACAATGCCATACATCATCTCAATCTGCAGGTTCATTCTTTCTGTGTCAATTTGAGAAATGCTCATTTTCTTAAGTTTATTTTCTCTTCTCAATGAATGTTCTTTTATTATGGCAGTAGTAAAATACCACATCATGGCCACTAGTTGTAGCTGAGGAAATACAGAAAATACACATGGCCTTTTTAACAAGAGAAACAATGTAACAATTGTAGGGAATACTAGAAGAAATTAGCAAATAAATGTTACCAATAGTGCTAATTCCCTTTAGTATTCTCTAAAATCCATGCATTGAACCTCTTATTAGAAACATGCATTTTTTTCTTATTCTCCTCAGCTGAATCAAGTGGCCATAATGCTGGGATCAGCAATAATTGGTGTCCGTATTGAAAGACTTTTCGTTCAGAATAGAAAACACATAGAGAACATTTATTTTAACCCCATAAAGTTTAAAAAGGGAAAACTTTATTAGAAGAAGAAAGCCTGAAGATATAGGACAAAAAACTGGCTTTTGACAAGGAAACTACGCACAGATTTGCGAAAGATTGTTTTTTGTGGGAAGATTTGTAAAAACTTTTGTGAAGAAATAAAACATGATCTTGACCACATTTGCCCTAGGTCTGAATGTGTCCTACCCATAGATATCTTTAAGATCTCCGAAATGTGTGCCATTTAGAAGATATTCAAATTGGCTCTAGCTGATGACATCACTGCACATGAAATGATCTTTTCAATGCAGAAAGCATTTAATTCCTATAAATAGTTTGTTCCATTTTAGTTATATTGGACCCTGGCCATGTAGAAGAATGATGAAAGTTTAATTCTCCTTGTCCAATGCCAAAATAAACTTTTTTTGCACATAAATAAATACCCTCTGGTGACTGCGATGTTGATGATGTATCTATATCATCTGCAAAGAAATAAATTATTCTGCTATTAAATGACATAAAAGGGTTGATTTGGTAACAAAAATTCACAATGCCATACATTATCTCAATCTGCAGGTTCATTCTTTCTGTGTCAATTTGAGAAATGCTCATTTTCTTAAGTTTATTTTCTCTTCTCAATGAATGTTCTTTTATTATGGCAGTAGTAAAATACCACATCATGGCCACTAGTTGTAGCTGAGGAAATACAGAAAATACACATGGCCTTTTTAACAAGAGAAACAATGTAACAATTGTAGGGAATACTAGAAGAAATTAGCAAATAAATGTTACCAATAGTGCTAATTCCCTTTTAGTATTCTCTAAAATCCATGCATTGTACCTCTTATTAGAAACATGTATATTTTTCTTATTCTCCTCAGCTGAATCAAGTGGCCATAATGCTGGGATCAGCAATAATTGGTATCCGTATTGAAAGACTTTTCGTTCAGAAAAGAAAACACATAGAGAACATTTGTTTTAACCCCATAAAGTTTAAAAAGGGAAAACTTTATTAGAAGAGGAAAGCCTGAAGATATAGAACGAAAAACTCCTGGCTTTTGACAAGGAAACTACGTAAAGATTTGCTAAAGATTGTTTTTTGTGGGAAGATTTGTAAAAACTTTTGTGAAGAAATAAAACATGATCTTGACCACATTTGCCCTAGGTCTGAATGTGTTTTGGACATGTTGTGGTAGTTGTGTTCCTTTGTTTGAAAAGTGGAAAAAATTGCTTTGTTATCAAATGTCATAAAAGGTTCCAATTTTCAAAAACAACAAAAAATAAGAATAAGCTTTATTGGAAGAACAAGAAAGCAAGAA
This sequence comes from Aquarana catesbeiana, assembly GCF_042186555.1. Taxonomy (NCBI): domain Eukaryota; kingdom Metazoa; phylum Chordata; class Amphibia; order Anura; family Ranidae; genus Aquarana; species Aquarana catesbeiana. The sequence goes on from NC_133326.1 coordinate 193,265,901, forward strand.
GTTACAACAACCAAACCTACTTTTGACAATGGATCTTTGGAGTTGAGTTTTTCTGAAAATTTTATATTTCTGGTACGTCTGAGTAAAACTTTACTATTAAGATTTTGGCACATGCACTTCTAAGTCTAAATGTGGTTTAGGGCTAAAGAAAACTTGTGTGTTGTGAAAGCCTCTGCATTATGTTGCAAATGATACAACATTGCTGATCGAACTTTTAATGTAAACGCTATTACTATGCCATGTAGCTGTAAGGACTCGCCCATTTGATAAGCTTGCAAGATAACTGTTCTTTATATTTTAAAGGTCAATAGCAATGCATGTAAAATGGTGAAGGTTAAGGGTAACCAGGGCATACTGTAAAGTTTTAATTGTATGTGTGGTAAAACCTACAGTATAATTGGTGGTGTTATTGCATTATTTCACCAAATAGCCATCTGGAATGGCTATTTGGTGAAATAACCTTACGAAAAGGTTTTTTTAAGGATCAAGAGATCAATTCTAAGTAACTAAAATAAAACTACAAAGATTTTATATACTTGTTTGTGTTAGAAAACTATAGTGGCACCTTCAAAATCCCATCAACAATGTTGTATTTTTTGTAGTTTGATATAGTCTAGGGGATGTTGTGCATCATTGTGCAGTTTAACCATGATTGTAAATTGGTAAATTCGGAATTATGTTAAAGTGCTAGTAAATTCATATTTGAAGTTTTTACCTACAGGTAAACTTACAGAAAGTGCTACCCATAGATATGGTTAATATCTCCGAAATGTGTGCCATTTAGAAGATATTCAAATTGGCTCTAGCGCATGACATCACTGCACATGAAATGATCTTTTGAATGCTGAAAGCATTTAATTCCTATAAATAGTTTGTTCCATTTTAGTTATATTGGACCCTGGCCATGTAGAAGAATGATGAAAGTTTAATTCTCCTTGTCCAATGCCAAAATAAACTTTTTTTGCACATAAATAAATACCCTCTGGTGACTTCGATGTTGATGATGTAGCTATATCATCTGCAAAGAAATAAATTATTCTGCTATTAAATGACATAAAAGGGTTGATTTGTTAACAAAAATTCACAATGCCATACATCATCTCAATCTGCAGGTTCATTCTTTCTGTGTCAATTTGAGAAATGCTCATTTTCTTAAGTTTATTTTCTCTTCTCAATGAATGTTCTTTTATTATGGCAGTAGTAAAATACCACATCATGGCCACTAGTTGTAGCTGAGGAAATACAGAAAATACACATGGCCTTTTTAACAAGAGAAACAATGTAACAATTGTAGGGAATACTAGAAGAAATTAGCAAATAAATGTTACCAATAGTGCTAATTCCCTTTAGTATTCTCTAAAATCCATGCATTGAACCTCTTATTAGAAACATGCATTTTTTTCTTATTCTCCTCAGCTGAATCAAGTGGCCATAATGCTGGGATCAGCAATAATTGGTGTCCGTATTGAAAGACTTTTCGTTCAGAATAGAAAACACATAGAGAACATTTATTTTAACCCCATAAAGTTTAAAAAGGGAAAACTTTATTAGAAGAAGAAAGCCTGAAGATATAGGACAAAAAACTGGCTTTTGACAAGGAAACTACGCACAGATTTGCGAAAGATTGTTTTTTGTGGGAAGATTTGTAAAAACTTTTGTGAAGAAATAAAACATGATCTTGACCACATTTGCCCTAGGTCTGAATGTGTCCTACCCATAGATATCTTTAAGATCTCCGAAATGTGTGCCATTTAGAAGATATTCAAATTGGCTCTAGCTGATGACATCACTGCACATGAAATGATCTTTTCAATGCAGAAAGCATTTAATTCCTATAAATAGTTTGTTCCATTTTAGTTATATTGGACCCTGGCCATGTAGAAGAATGATGAAAGTTTAATTCTCCTTGTCCAATGCCAAAATAAACTTTTTTTGCACATAAATAAATACCCTCTGGTGACTGCGATGTTGATGATGTATCTATATCATCTGCAAAGAAATAAATTATTCTGCTATTAAATGACATAAAAGGGTTGATTTGGTAACAAAAATTCACAATGCCATACATTATCTCAATCTGCAGGTTCATTCTTTCTGTGTCAATTTGAGAAATGCTCATTTTCTTAAGTTTATTTTCTCTTCTCAATGAATGTTCTTTTATTATGGCAGTAGTAAAATACCACATCATGGCCACTAGTTGTAGCTGAGGAAATACAGAAAATACACATGGCCTTTTTAACAAGAGAAACAATGTAACAATTGTAGGGAATACTAGAAGAAATTAGCAAATAAATGTTACCAATAGTGCTAATTCCCTTTTAGTATTCTCTAAAATCCATGCATTGTACCTCTTATTAGAAACATGTATATTTTTCTTATTCTCCTCAGCTGAATCAAGTGGCCATAATGCTGGGATCAGCAATAATTGGTATCCGTATTGAAAGACTTTTCGTTCAGAAAAGAAAACACATAGAGAACATTTGTTTTAACCCCATAAAGTTTAAAAAGGGAAAACTTTATTAGAAGAGGAAAGCCTGAAGATATAGAACGAAAAACTCCTGGCTTTTGACAAGGAAACTACGTAAAGATTTGCTAAAGATTGTTTTTTGTGGGAAGATTTGTAAAAACTTTTGTGAAGAAATAAAACATGATCTTGACCACATTTGCCCTAGGTCTGAATGTGTTTTGGACATGTTGTGGTAGTTGTGTTCCTTTGTTTGAAAAGTGGAAAAAATTGCTTTGTTATCAAATGTCATAAAAGGTTCCAATTTTCAAAAACAACAAAAAATAAGAATAAGCTTTATTGGAAGAACAAGAAAGCAAGAAGTTACAACAACCAAACCTACTTTTGACAATGGATCTTTGGAGTTGAGTTTTTCTGAAAATTTTATATTTCTGGTACGTCTGAGTAAAACTTTACTATTAAGATTTTGGCACATGCACTTCTAAGTCTAAATGTGGTTTAGGGCTAAAGAAAACTTGTGTGTTGTGAAAGCCTCTGCATTATGTTGCAAATGATACAACATTGCTGATCGAACTTTTAATGTAAACGCTATTACTATGCCATGTAGCTGTAAGGACTCGCCCATTTGATAAGCTTGCAAGATAACTGTTCTTTATATTTTAAAGGTCAATAGCAATGCATGTAAAATGGTGAAGGTTAAGGGTAACCAGGGCATACTGTAAAGTTTTAATTGTATGTGTGGTAAAACCTACAGTATAATTGGTGGTGTTATTGCATTATTTCACCAAATAGCCATCTGGAATGGCTATTTGGTGAAATAACCTTACGAAAAGGTTTTTTTAAGGATCAAGAGATCAATTCTAAGTAACTAAAATAAAACTACAAAGATTTTATATACTTGTTTGTGTTAGAAAACTATAGTGGCACCTTCAAAATCCCATCAACAATGTTGTATTTTTTGTAGTTTGATATAGTCTAGGGGATGTTGTGCATCATTGTGCAGTTTAACCATGATTGTAAATTGGTAAATTCGGAATTATGTTAAAGTGCTAGTAAATTCATATTTGAAGTTTTTACCTACAGGTAAACTTACAGAAAGTGCTACCCATAGATATGGTTAATATCTCCGAAATGTGTGCCATTTAGAAGATATTCAAATTGGCTCTAGCGCATGACATCACTGCACATGAAATGATCTTTTGAATGCTGAAAGCATTTAATTCCTATAAATAGTTTGTTCCATTTTAGTTATATTGGACCCTGGCCATGTAGAAGAATGATGAAAGTTTAATTCTCCTTGTCCAATGCCAAAATAAACTTTTTTTGCACATAAATAAATACCCTCTGGTGACTTCGATGTTGATGATGTAGCTATACCATCTGCAAAGAAATAAATTATTCTGCTATTAAATGACATAAAAGGGTTGATTTGTTAACAAAAATTCACAATGCCATACATCATCTCAATCTGCAGGTTCATTCTTTCTGTGTCAATTTGAGAAATGCTCATTTTCTTAAGTTTATTTTCTCTTCTCAATGAATGTTCTTTTATTATGGCAGTAGTAAAATACCACATCATGGCCACTAGTTGTAGCTGAGGAAATACAGAAAATACACATGGCCTTTTTAACAAGAGAAACAATGTAACAATTGTAGGGAATACTAGAAGAAATTAGCAAATAAATGTTACCAATAGTGCTAATTCCCTTTAGTATTCTCTAAAATCCATGCATTGAACCTCTTATTAGAAACATGCATTTTTTTCTTATTCTCCTCAGCTGAATCAAGTGGCCATAATGCTGGGATCAGCAATAATTGGTGTCCGTATTGAAAGACTTTTCGTTCAGAATAGAAAACACATAGAGAACATTTATTTTAACCCCATAAAGTTTAAAAAGGGAAAACTTTATTAGAAGAAGAAAGCCTGAAGATATAGGACAAAAAACTGGCTTTTGACAAGGAAACTACGCACAGATTTGCGAAAGATTGTTTTTTGTGGGAAGATTTGTAAAAACTTTTGTGAAGAAATAAAACATGATCTTGACCACATTTGCCCTAGGTCTGAATGTGTCCTACCCATAGATATCTTTAAGATCTCCGAAATGTGTGCCATTTAGAAGATATTCAAATTGGCTCTAGCTGATGACATCACTGCACATGAAATGATCTTTTCAATGCAGAAAGCATTTAATTCCTATAAATAGTTTGTTCCATTTTAGTTATATTGGACCCTGGCCATGTAGAAGAATGATGAAAGTTTAATTCTCCTTGTCCAATGCCAAAATAAACTTTTTTTGCACATAAATAAATACCCTCTGGTGACTGCGATGTTGATGATGTATCTATATCATCTGCAAAGAAATAAATTATTCTGCTATTAAATGACATAAAAGGGTTGATTTGGTAACAAAAATTCACAATGCCATACATTATCTCAATCTGCAGGTTCATTCTTTCTGTGTCAATTTGAGAAATGCTCATTTTCTTAAGTTTATTTTCTCTTCTCAATGAATGTTCTTTTATTATGGCAGTAGTAAAATACCACATCATGGCCACTAGTTGTAGCTGAGGAAATACAGAAAATACACATGGCCTTTTTAACAAGAGAAACAATGTAACAATTGTAGGGAATACTAGAAGAAATTAGCAAATAAATGTTACCAATAGTGCTAATTCCCTTTTAGTATTCTCTAAAATCCATGCATTGTACCTCTTATTAGAAACATGTATATTTTTCTTATTCTCCTCAGCTGAATCAAGTGGCCATAATGCTGGGATCAGCAATAATTGGTATCCGTATTGAAAGACTTTTCGTTCAGAAAAGAAAACACATAGAGAACATTTGTTTTAACCCCATAAAGTTTAAAAAGGGAAAACTTTATTAGAAGAGGAAAGCCTGAAGATATAGAACGAAAAACTCCTGGCTTTTGACAAGGAAACTACGTAAAGATTTGCTAAAGATTGTTTTTTGTGGGAAGATTTGTAAAAACTTTTGTGAAGAAATAAAACATGATCTTGACCACATTTGCCCTAGGTCTGAATGTGTTTTGGACATGTTGTGGTAGTTGTGTTCCTTTGTTTGAAAAGTGGAAAAAATTGCTTTGTTATCAAATGTCATAAAAGGTTCCAATTTTCAAAAACAACAAAAAATAAGAATAAGCTTTATTGGAAGAACAAGAAAGCAAGAAGTTACAACAACCAAACCTACTTTTGACAATGGATCTTTGGAGTTGAGTTTTTCTGAAAATTTTATATTTCTGGTACGTCTGAGTAAAACTTTACTATTAAGATTTTGGCACATGCACTTCTAAGTCTAAATGTGGTTTAGGGCTAAAGAAAACTTGTGTGTTGTGAAAGCCTCTGCATTATGTTGCAAATGATACAACATTGCTGATCGAACTTTTAATGTAAACGCTATTACTATGCCATGTAGCTGTAAGGACTCGCCCATTTGATAAGCTTGCAAGATAACTGTTCTTTATATTTTAAAGGTCAATAGCAATGCATGTAAAATGGTGAAGGTTAAGGGTAACCAGGGCATACTGTAAAGTTTTAATTGTATGTGTGGTAAAACCTACAGTATAATTGGTGGTGTTATTGCATTATTTCACCAAATAGCCATCTGGAATGGCTATTTGGTGAAATAACCTTACGAAAAGGTTTTTTTAAGGATCAAGAGATCAATTCTAAGTAACTAAAATAAAACTACAAAGATTTTATATACTTGTTTGTGTTAGAAAACTATAGTGGCACCTTCAAAATCCCATCAACAATGTTGTATTTTTTGTAGTTTGATATAGTCTAGGGGATGTTGTGCATCATTGTGCAGTTTAACCATGATTGTAAATTGGTAAATTCGGAATTATGTTAAAGTGCTAGTAAATTCATATTTGAAGTTTTTACCTACAGGTAAACTTACAGAAAGTGCTACCCATAGATATGGTTAATATCTCCGAAATGTGTGCCATTTAGAAGATATTCAAATTGGCTCTAGCGCATGACATCACTGCACATGAAATGATCTTTTGAATGCTGAAAGCATTTAATTCCTATAAATAGTTTGTTCCATTTTAGTTATATTGGACCCTGGCCATGTAGAAGAATGATGAAAGTTTAATTCTCCTTGTCCAATGCCAAAATAAACTTTTTTTGCACATAAATAAATACCCTCTGGTGACTTCGATGTTGATGATGTAGCTATATCATCTGCAAAGAAATAAATTATTCTGCTATTAAATGACATAAAAGGGTTGATTTGTTAACAAAAATTCACAATGCCATACATCATCTCAATCTGCAGGTTCATTCTTTCTGTGTCAATTTGAGAAATGCTCATTTTCTTAAGTTTATTTTCTCTTCTCAATGAATGTTCTTTTATTATGGCAGTAGTAAAATACCACATCATGGCCACTAGTTGTAGCTGAGGAAATACAGAAAATACACATGGCCTTTTTAACAAGAGAAACAATGTAACAATTGTAGGGAATACTAGAAGAAATTAGCAAATAAATGTTACCAATAGTGCTAATTCCCTTTAGTATTCTCTAAAATCCATGCATTGAACCTCTTATTAGAAACATGCATTTTTTTCTTATTCTCCTCAGCTGAATCAAGTGGCCATAATGCTGGGATCAGCAATAATTGGTGTCCGTATTGAAAGACTTTTCGTTCAGAATAGAAAACACATAGAGAACATTTATTTTAACCCCATAAAGTTTAAAAAGGGAAAACTTTATTAGAAGAAGAAAGCCTGAAGATATAGGACAAAAAACTGGCTTTTGACAAGGAAACTACGCACAGATTTGCGAAAGATTGTTTTTTGTGGGAAGATTTGTAAAAACTTTTGTGAAGAAATAAAACATGATCTTGACCACATTTGCCCTAGGTCTGAATGTGTCCTACCCATAGATATCTTTAAGATCTCCGAAATGTGTGCCATTTAGAAGATATTCAAATTGGCTCTAGCTGATGACATCACTGCACATGAAATGATCTTTTCAATGCAGAAAGCATTTAATTCCTATAAATAGTTTGTTCCATTTTAGTTATATTGGACCCTGGCCATGTAGAAGAATGATGAAAGTTTAATTCTCCTTGTCCAATGCCAAAATAAACTTTTTTTGCACATAAATAAATACCCTCTGGTGACTGCGATGTTGATGATGTATCTATATCATCTGCAAAGAAATAAATTATTCTGCTATTAAATGACATAAAAGGGTTGATTTGGTAACAAAAATTCACAATGCCATACATTATCTCAATCTGCAGGTTCATTCTTTCTGTGTCAATTTGAGAAATGCTCATTTTCTTAAGTTTATTTTCTCTTCTCAATGAATGTTCTTTTATTATGGCAGTAGTAAAATACCACATCATGGCCACTAGTTGTAGCTGAGGAAATACAGAAAATACACATGGCCTTTTTAACAAGAGAAACAATGTAACAATTGTAGGGAATAATAGAAGAAATTAGCAAATAAATGTTACCAATAGTGCTAATTCCCTTTTAGTATTCTCTAAAATCCATGCATTGTACCTCTTATTAGAAACATGTATATTTTTCTTATTCTCCTCAGCTGAATCAAGTGGCCATAATGCTGGGATCAGCAATAATTGGTATCCGTATTGAAAGACTTTTCGTTCAGAAAAGAAAACACATAGAGAACATTTGTTTTAACCCCATAAAGTTTAAAAAGGGAAAACTTTATTAGAAGAGGAAAGCCTGAAGATATAGAACGAAAAACTCCTGGCTTTTGACAAGGAAACTACGTAAAGATTTGCTAAAGATTGTTTTTTGTGGGAAGATTTGTAAAAACTTTTGTGAAGAAATAAAACATGATCTTGACCACATTTGCCCTAGGTCTGAATGTGTTTTGGACATGTTGTGGTAGTTGTGTTCCTTTGTTTGAAAAGTGGAAAAAATTGCTTTGTTATCAAATGTCATAAAAGGTTCCAATTTTCAAAAACAACAAAAAATAAGAATAAGCTTTATTGGAAGAACAAGAAAGCAAGAAGTTACAGCAACCAAACCTACTTTTGACAATGGATCTTTGGAGTTGAGTTTTTCTGAAAATTTTATATTTCTGGTACGTCTGAGTAAAACTTTACTATTAAGATTTTGGCACATGCACTTCTAAGTCTAAATGTGGTTTAGGGCTAAAGAAAACTTGTGTGTTGTGAAAGCCTCTGCATTATGTTGCAAATGATACAACATTGCTGATCGAACTTTTAATGTAAACGCTATTACTATGCCATGTAGCTGTAAGGACTCGCCCATTTGATAAGCTTGCAAGATAACTGTTCTTTATATTTTAAAGGTCAATAGCAATGCATGTAAAATGGTGAAGGTTAAGGGTAACCAGGGCATACTGTAAAGTTTTAATTGTATGTGTGGTAAAACCTACAGTATAATTGGTGGTGTTATTGCATTATTTCACCAAATAGCCATCTGGAATGGCTATTTGGTGAAATAACCTTACGAAAAGGTTTTTTTAAGGATCAAGAGATCAATTCTAAGTAACTAAAATAAAACTACAAAGATTTTATATACTTGTTTGTGTTAGAAAACTATAGTGGCACCTTCAAAATCCCTTCAACAATGTTGTATTTTTTGTAGTTTGATATAGTCTAGGGGATGTTGTGCATCATTGTGCAGTTTAACCATGATTGTAAATTGGTAAATTCGGAATTATGTTAAAGTGCTAGTAAATTCATATTTGAAGTTTTTACCTACAGGTAAACTTACAGAAAGTGCTACCCATAGATATGGTTAATATCTCCGAAATGTGTGCCATTTAGAAGATATTCAAATTGGCTCTAGCGCATGACATCACTGCACATGAAATGATCTTTTGAATGCTGAAAGCATTTAATTCCTATAAATAGTTTGTTCCATTTTAGTTATATTGGACCCTGGCCATGTAGAAGAATGATGAAAGTTTAATTCTCCTTGTCCAATGCCAAAATAAACTTTTTTTGCACATAAATAAATACCCTCTGGTGACTTCGATGTTGATGATGTAGCTATACCATCTGCAAAGAAATAAATTATTCTGCTATTAAATGACATAAAAGGGTTGATTTGTTAACAAAAATTCACAATGCCATACATCATCTCAATCTGCAGGTTCATTCTTTCTGTGTCAATTTGAGAAATGCTCATTTTCTTAAGTTTATTTTCTCTTCTCAATGAATGTTCTTTTATTATGGCAGTAGTAAAATACCACATCATGGCCACTAGTTGTAGCTGAGGAAATACAGAAAATACACATGGCCTTTTTAACAAGAGAAACAATGTAACAATTGTAGGGAATACTAGAAGAAATTAGCAAATAAATGTTACCAATAGTGCTAATTCCCTTTAGTATTCTCTAAAATCCATGCATTGAACCTCTTATTAGAAACATGCATTTTTTTCTTATTCTCCTCAGCTGAATCAAGTGGCCATAATGCTGGGATCAGCAATAATTGGTGTCCGTATTGAAAGACTTTTCGTTCAGAATAGAAAACACATAGAGAACATTTATTTTAACCCCATAAAGTTTAAAAAGGGAAAACTTTATTAGAAGAAGAAAGCCTGAAGATATAGGACAAAAAACTGGCTTTTGACAAGGAAACTACGCACAGATTTGCGAAAGATTGTTTTTTGTGGGAAGATTTGTAAAAACTTTTGTGAAGAAATAAAACATGATCTTGACCACATTTGCCCTAGGTCTGAATGTGTCCTACCCATAGATATCTTTAAGATCTCCGAAATGTGTGCCATTTAGAAGATATTCAAATTGGCTCTAGCTGATGACATCACTGCACATGAAATGATCTTTTCAATGCAGAAAGCATTTAATTCCTATAAATAGTTTGTTCCATTTTAGTTATATTGGACCCTGGCCATGTAGAAGAATGATGAAAGTTTAATTCTCCTTGTCCAATGCCAAAATAAACTTTTTTTGCACATAAATAAATACCCTCTGGTGACTGCGATGTTGATGATGTATCTATATCATCTGCAAAGAAATAAATTATTCTGCTATTAAATGACATAAAAGGGTTGATTTGGTAACAAAAATTCACAATGCCATACATTATCTCAATCTGCAGGTTCATTCTTTCTGTGTCAATTTGAGAAATGCTCATTTTCTTAAGTTTATTTTCTCTTCTCAATGAATGTTCTTTTATTATGGCGGTAGTAAAATACCACATCATGGCCACTAGTTGTAGCTGAGGAAATACAGAAAATACACATGGCCTTTTTAACAAGAGAAACAATGTAACAATTGTAGGGAATACTAGAAGAAATTAGCAAATAAATGTTACCAATAGTGCTAATTCCCTTTTAGTATTCTCTAAAATCCATGCATTGTACCTCTTATTAGAAACATGTATATTTTTCTTATTCTCCTCAGCTGAATCAAGTGGCCATAATGCTGGGATCAGCAATAATTGGTATCCGTATTGAAAGACTTTTCGTTCAGAAAAGAAAACACATAGAGAACATTTGTTTTAACCCCATAAAGTTTAAAAAGGGAAAACTTTATTAGAAGAGGAAAGCCTGAAGATATAGAACGAAAAACTCCTGGCTTTTGACAAGGAAACTACGTAAAGATTTGCTAAAGATTGTTTTTTGTGGGAAGATTTGTAAAAACTTTTGTGAAGAAATAAAACATGATCTTGACCACATTTGCCCTAGGTCTGAATGTGTTTTGGACATGTTGTGGTAGTTGTGTTCCTTTGTTTGAAAAGTGGAAAAAATTGCTTTGTTATCAAATGTCATAAAAGGTTCCAATTTTCAAAAACAACAAAAAATAAGAATAAGCTTTATTGGAAGAACAAGAAAGCAAGAAGTTACAACAACCAAACCTACTTTTGACAATGGATCTTTGGAGTTGAGTTTTTCTGAAAATTTTATATTTCTGGTACGTCTGAGTAAAACTTTACTATTAAGATTTTGGCACATGCACTTCTAAGTCTAAATGTGGTTTAGGGCTAAAGAAAACTTGTGTGTTGTGAAAGCCTCTGCATTATGTTGCAAATGATACAACATTGCTGATCGAACTTTTAATGTAAACGCTATTACTATGCCATGTAGCTGTAAGGACTCGCCCATTTGATAAGCTTGCAAGATAACTGTTCTTTATATTTTAAAGGTCAATAGCAATGCATGTAAAATGGTGAAGGTTAAGGGTAACCAGGGCATACTGTAAAGTTTTAATTGTATGTGTGGTAAAACCTACAGTATAATTGGTGGTGTTATTGCATTATTTCACCAAATAGCCATCTGGAATGGCTATTTGGTGAAATAACCTTACGAAAAGGTTTTTTTAAGGATCAAGAGATCAATTCTAAGTAACTAAAATAAAACTACAAAGATTTTATATACTTGTTTGTGTTAGAAAACTATAGTGGCACCTTCAAAATCCCATCAACAATGTTGTATTTTTTGTAGTTTGATATAGTCTAGGGGATGTTGTGCATCATTGTGCAGTTTAACCATGATTGTAAATTGGTAAATTCGGAATTATGTTAAAGTGCTAGTAAATTCATATTTGAAGTTTTTACCTACAGGTAAACTTACAGAAAGTGCTACCCATAGATATGGTTAATATCTCCGAAATGTGTGCCATTTAGAAGATATTCAAATTGGCTCTAGCGCATGACATCACTGCACATGAAATGATCTTTTGAATGCTGAAAGCATTTAATTCCTATAAATAGTTTGTTCCATTTTAGTTATATTGGACCCTGGCCATGTAGAAGAATGATGAAAGTTTAATTCTCCTTGTCCAATGCCAAAATAAACTTTTTTTGCACATAAATAAATACCCTCTGGTGACTTCGATGTTGATGATGTAGCTATACCATCTGCAAAGAAATAAATTATTCTGCTATTAAATGACATAAAAGGGTTGATTTGTTAACAAAAATTCACAATGCCATACATCATCTCAATCTGCAGGTTCATTCTTTCTGTGTCAATTTGAGAAATGCTCATTTTCTTAAGTTTATTTTCTCTTCTCAATGAATGTTCTTTTATTATGGCAGTAGTAAAATACCACATCATGGCCACTAGTTGTAGCTGAGGAAATACAGAAAATACACATGGCCTTTTTAACAAGAGAAACAATGTAACAATTGTAGGGAATACTAGAAGAAATTAGCAAATAAATGTTACCAATAGTGCTAATTCCCTTTAGTATTCTCTAAAATCCATGCATTGAACCTCTTATTAGAAACATGCATTTTTTTCTTATTCTCCTCAGCTGAATCAAGTGGCCATAATGCTGGGATCAGCAATAATTGGTGTCCGTATTGAAAGACTTTTCGTTCAGAATAGAAAACACATAGAGAACATTTATTTTAACCCCATAAAGTTTAAAAAGGGAAAACTTTATTAGAAGAAGAAAGCCTGAAGATATAGGACAAAAAACTGGCTTTTGACAAGGAAACTACGCACAGATTTGCGAAAGATTGTTTTTTGTGGGAAGATTTGTAAAAACTTTTGTGAAGAAATAAAACATGATCTTGACCACATTTGCCCTAGGTCTGAATGTGTCCTACCCATAGATATCTTTAAGATCTCCGAAATGTGTGCCATTTAGAAGATATTCAAATTGGCTCTAGCTGATGACATCACTGCACATGAAATGATCTTTTCAATGCAGAAAGCATTTAATTCCTATAAATAGTTTGTTCCATTTTAGTTATATTGGACCCTGGCCATGTAGAAGAATGATGAAAGTTTAATTCTCCTTGTCCAATGCCAAAATAAACTTTTTTTGCACATAAATAAATACCCTCTGGTGACTGCGATGTTGATGATGTATCTATATCATCTGCAAAGAAATAAATTATTCTGCTATTAAATGACATAAAAGGGTTGATTTGGTAACAAAAATTCACAATGCCATACATTATCTCAATCTGCAGGTTCATTCTTTCTGTGTCAATTTGAGAAATGCTCATTTTCTTAAGTTTATTTTCTCTTCTCAATGAATGTTCTTTTATTATGGCAGTAGTAAAATACCACATCATGGCCACTAGTTGTAGCTGAGGAAATACAGAAAATACACATGGCCTTTTTAACAAGAGAAACAATGTAACAATTGTAGGGAATACTAGAAGAAATTAGCAAATAAATGTTACCAATAGTGCTAATTCCCTTTTAGTATTCTCTAAAATCCATGCATTGTACCTCTTATTAGAAACATGTATATTTTTCTTATTCTCCTCAGCTGAATCAAGTGGCCATAATGCTGGGATCAGCAATAATTGGTATCCGTATTGAAAGACTTTTCGTTCAGAAAAGAAAACACATAGAGAACATTTGTTTTAACCCCATAAAGTTTAAAAAGGGAAAACTTTATTAGAAGAGGAAAGCCTGAAGATATAGAACGAAAAACTCCTGGCTTTTAACAAGGAAACTACGTAAAGATTTGCTAAAGATTGTTTTTTGTGGGAAGATTTGTAAAAACTTTTGTGAAGAAATAAAACATGATCTTGACCACATTTGCCCTAGGTCTGAATGTGTTTTGGACATGTTGTGGTAGTTGTGTTCCTTTGTTTGAAAAGTGGAAAAAATTGCTTTGTTATCAAATGTCATAAAAGGTTCCAATTTTCAAAAACAACAAAAAATAAGAATAAGCTTTATTGGAAGAACAAGAAAGCAAGAAGTTACAACAACCAAACCTACTTTTGACAATGGATCTTTGGAGTTGAGTTTTTCTGAAAATTTTATATTTCTGGTACGTCTGAGTAAAACTTTACTATTAAGATTTTGGCACATGCACTTCTAAGTCTAAATGTGGTTTAGGGCTAAAGAAAACTTGTGTGTTGTGAAAGCCTCTGCATTATGTTGCAAATGATACAACATTGCTGATCGAACTTTTAATGTAAACGCTATTACTATGCCATGTAGCTGTAAGGACTCGCCCATTTGATAAGCTTGCAAGATAACTGTTCTTTATATTTTAAAGGTCAATAGCAATGCATGTAAAATGGTGAAGGTTAAGGGTAACCAGGGCATACTGTAAAGTTTTAATTGTATGTGTGGTAAAACCTACAGTATAATTGGTGGTGTTATTGCATTATTTCACCAAATAGCCATCTGGAATGGCTATTTGGTGAAATAACCTTACGAAAAGGTTTTTTTAAGGATCAAGAGATCAATTCTAAGTAACTAAAATAAAACTACAAAGATTTTATATACTTGTTTGTGTTAGAAAACTATAGTGGCACCTTCAAAATCCCATCAACAATGTTGTATTTTTTGTAGTTTGATATAGTCTAGGGGATGTTGTGCATCATTGTGCAGTTTAACCATGATTGTAAATTGGTAAATTCGGAATTATGTTAAAGTGCTAGTAAATTCATATTTGAAGTTTTTACCTACAGGTAAACTTACAGAAAGTGCTACCCATAGATATGGTTAATATCTCCGAAATGTGTGCCATTTAGAAGATATTCAAATTGGCTCTAGCGCATGACATCACTGCACATGAAATGATCTTTTGAATGCTGAAAGCATTTAATTCCTATAAATAGTTTGTTCCATTTTAGTTATATTGGACCCTGGCCATGTAGAAGAATGATGAAAGTTTAATTCTCCTTGTCCAATGCCAAAATAAACTTTTTTTGCACATAAATAAATACCCTCTGGTGACTTCGATGTTGATGATGTAGCTATATCATCTGCAAAGAAATAAATTATTCTGCTATTAAATGACATAAAAGGGTTGATTTGTTAACAAAAATTCACAATGCCATACATCATCTCAATCTGCAGGTTCATTCTTTCTGTGTCAATTTGAGAAATGCTCATTTTCTTAAGTTTATTTTCTCTTCTCAATGAATGTTCTTTTATTATGGCAGTAGTAAAATACCACATCATGGCCACTAGTTGTAGCTGAGGAAATACAGAAAATACACATGGCCTTTTTAACAAGAGAAACAATGTAACAATTGTAGGGAATACTAGAAGAAATTAGCAAATAAATGTTACCAATAGTGCTAATTCCCTTTAGTATTCTCTAAAATCCATGCATTGAACCTCTTATTAGAAACATGCATTTTTTTCTTATTCTCCTCAGCTGAATCAAGTGGCCATAATGCTGGGATCAGCAATAATTGGTGTCCGTATTGAAAGACTTTTCGTTCAGAATAGAAAACACATAGAGAACATTTATTTTAACCCCATAAAGTTTAAAAAGGGAAAACTTTATTAGAAGAAGAAAGCCTGAAGATATAGGACAAAAAACTGGCTTTTGACAAGGAAACTACGCACAGATTTGCGAAAGATTGTTTTTTGTGGGAAGATTTGTAAAAACTTTTGTGAAGAAATAAAACATGATCTTGACCACATTTGCCCTAGGTCTGAATGTGTCCTACCCATAGATATCTTTAAGATCTCCGAAATGTGTGCCATTTAGAAGATATTCAAATTGGCTCTAGCTGATGACATCACTGCACATGAAATGATCTTTTCAATGCAGAAAGCATTTAATTCCTATAAATAGTTTGTTCCATTTTAGTTATATTGGACCCTGGCCATGTAGAAGAATGATGAAAGTTTAATTCTCCTTGTCCAATGCCAAAATAAACTTTTTTTGCACATAAATAAATACCCTCTGGTGACTGCGATGTTGATGATGTATCTATATCATCTGCAAAGAAATAAATTATTCTGCTATTAAATGACATAAAAGGGTTGATTTGGTAACAAAAATTCACAATGCCATACATTATCTCAATCTGCAGGTTCATTCTTTCTGTGTCAATTTGAGAAATGCTCATTTTCTTAAGTTTATTTTCTCTTCTCAATGAATGTTCTTTTATTATGGCAGTAGTAAAATACCACATCATGGCCACTAGTTGTAGCTGAGGAAATACAGAAAATACACATGGCCTTTTTAACAAGAGAAACAATGTAACAATTGTAGGGAATACTAGAAGAAATTAGCAAATAAATGTTACCAATAGTGCTAATTCCCTTTTAGTATTCTCTAAAATCCATGCATTGTACCTCTTATTAGAAACATGTATATTTTTCTTATTCTCCTCAGCTGAATCAAGTGGCCATAATGCTGGGATCAGCAATAATTGGTATCCGTATTGAAAGACTTTTCGTTCAGAAAAGAAAACACATAGAGAACATTTGTTTTAACCCCATAAAGTTTAAAAAGGGAAAACTTTATTAGAAGAGGAAAGCCTGAAGATATAGAACGAAAAACTCCTGGCTTTTGACAAGGAAACTACGTAAAGATTTGCTAAAGATTGTTTTTTGTGGGAAGATTTGTAAAAACTTTTGTGAAGAAATAAAACATGATCTTGACCACATTTGCCCTAGGTCTGAATGTGTTTTGGACATGTTGTGGTAGTTGTGTTCCTTTGTTTGAAAAGTGGAAAAAATTGCTTTGTTATCAAATGTCATAAAAGGTTCCAATTTTCAAAAACAACAAAAAATAAGAATAAGCTTTATTGGAAGAACAAGAAAGCAAGAAGTTACAACAACCAAACCTACTTTTGACAATGGATCTTTGGAGTTGAGTTTTTCTGAAAATTTTATATTTCTGGTACGTCTGAGTAAAACTTTACTATTAAGATTTTGGCACATGCACTTCTAAGTCTAAATGTGGTTTAGGGCTAAAGAAAACTTGTGTGTTGTGAAAGCCTCTGCATTATGTTGCAAATGATACAACATTGCTGATCGAACTTTTAATGTAAACGCTATTACTATGCCATGTAGCTGTAAGGACTCGCCCATTTGATAAGCTTGCAAGATAACTGTTCTTTATATTTTAAAGGTCAATAGCAATGCATGTAAAATGGTGAAGGTTAAGGGTAACCAGGGCATACTGTAAAGTTTTAATTGTATGTGTGGTAAAACCTACAGTATAATTGGTGGTGTTATTGCATTATTTCACCAAATAGCCATCTGGAATGGCTATTTGGTGAAATAACCTTACGAAAAGGTTTTTTTAAGGATCAAGAGATCAATTCTAAGTAACTAAAATAAAACTACAAAGATTTTATATACTTGTTTGTGTTAGAAAACTATAGTGGCACCTTCAAAATCCCATCAACAATGTTGTATTTTTTGTAGTTTGATATAGTCTAGGGGATGTTGTGCATCATTGTGCAGTTTAACCATGATTGTAAATTGGTAAATTCGGAATTATGTTAAAGTGCTAGTAAATTCATATTTGAAGTTTTTACCTACAGGTAAACTTACAGAAAGTGCTACCCATAGATATGGTTAATATCTCCGAAATGTGTGCCATTTAGAAGATATTCAAATTGGCTCTAGCGCATGACATCACTGCACATGAAATGATCTTTTGAATGCTGAAAGCATTTAATTCCTATAAATAGTTTGTTCCATTTTAGTTATATTGGACCCTGGCCATGTAGAAGAATGATGAAAGTTTAATTCTCCTTGTCCAATGCCAAAATAAACTTTTTTTGCACATAAATAAATACCCTCTGGTGACTTCGATGTTGATGATGTAGCTATATCATCTGCAAAGAAATAAATTATTCTGCTATTAAATGACATAAAAGGGTTGATTTGTTAACAAAAATTCACAATGCCATACATCATCTCAATCTGCAGGTTCATTCTTTCTGTGTCAATTTGAGAAATGCTCATTTTCTTAAGTTTATTTTCTCTTCTCAATGAATGTTCTTTTATTATGGCAGTAGTAAAATACCACATCATGGCCACTAGTTGTAGCTGAGGAAATACAGAAAATACACATGGCCTTTTTAACAAGAGAAACAATGTAACAATTGTAGGGAATACTAGAAGAAATTAGCAAATAAATGTTACCAATAGTGCTAATTCCCTTTAGTATTCTCTAAAATCCATGCATTGAACCTCTTATTAGAAACATGCATTTTTTTCTTATTCTCCTCAGCTGAATCAAGTGGCCATAATGCTGGGATCAGCAATAATTGGTGTCCGTATTGAAAGACTTTTCGTTCAGAATAGAAAACACATAGAGAACATTTATTTTAACCCCATAAAGTTTAAAAAGGGAAAACTTTATTAGAAGAAGAAAGCCTGAAGATATAGGACAAAAAACTGGCTTTTGACAAGGAAACTACGCACAGATTTGCGAAAGATTGTTTTTTGTGGGAAGATTTGTAAAAACTTTTGTGAAGAAATAAAACATGATCTTGACCACATTTGCCCTAGGTCTGAATGTGTCCTACCCATAGATATCTTTAAGATCTCCGAAATGTGTGCCATTTAGAAGATATTCAAATTGGCTCTAGCTGATGACATCACTGCACATGAAATGATCTTTTCAATGCAGAAAGCATTTAATTCCTATAAATAGTTTGTTCCATTTTAGTTATATTGGACCCTGGCCATGTAGAAGAATGATGAAAGTTTAATTCTCCTTGTCCAATGCCAAAATAAACTTTTTTTGCACATAAATAAATACCCTCTGGTGACTGCGATGTTGATGATGTATCTATATCATCTGCAAAGAAATAAATTATTCTGCTATTAAATGACATAAAAGGGTTGATTTGGTAACAAAAATTCACAATGCCATACATTATCTCAATCTGCAGGTTCATTCTTTCTGTGTCAATTTGAGAAATGCTCATTTTCTTAAGTTTATTTTCTCTTCTCAATGAATGTTCTTTTATTATGGCAGTAGTAAAATACCACATCATGGCCACTAGTTGTAGCTGAGGAAATACAGAAAATACACATGGCCTTTTTAACAAGAGAAACAATGTAACAATTGTAGGGAATACTAGAAGAAATTAGCAAATAAATGTTACCAATAGTGCTAATTCCCTTTTAGTATTCTCTAAAATCCATGCATTGTACCTCTTATTAGAAACATGTATATTTTTCTTATTCTCCTCAGCTGAATCAAGTGGCCATAATGCTGGGATCAGCAATAATTGGTATCCGTATTGAAAGACTTTTCGTTCAGAAAAGAAAACACATAGAGAACATTTGTTTTAACCCCATAAAGTTTAAAAAGGGAAAACTTTATTAGAAGAGGAAAGCCTGAAGATATAGAACGAAAAACTCCTGGCTTTTGACAAGGAAACTACGTAAAGATTTGCTAAAGATTGTTTTTTGTGGGAAGATTTGTAAAAACTTTTGTGAAGAAATAAAACATGATCTTGACCACATTTGCCCTAGGTCTGAATGTGTTTTGGACATGTTGTGGTAGTTGTGTTCCTTTGTTTGAAAAGTGGAAAAAATTGCTTTGTTATCAAATGTCATAAAAGGTTCCAATTTTCAAAAACAACAAAAAATAAGAATAAGCTTTATTGGAAGAACAAGAAAGCAAGAAGTTACAACAACCAAACCTACTTTTGACAATGGATCTTTGGAGTTGAGTTTTTCTGAAAATTTTATATTTCTGGTACGTCTGAGTAAAACTTTACTATTAAGATTTTGGCACATGCACTTCTAAGTCTAAATGTGGTTTAGGGCTAAAGAAAACTTGTGTGTTGTGAAAGCCTCTGCATTATGTTGCAAATGATACAACATTGCTGATCGAACTTTTAATGTAAACGCTATTACTATGCCATGTAGCTGTAAGGACTCGCCCATTTGATAAGCTTGCAAGATAACTGTTCTTTATATTTTAAAGGTCAATAGCAATGCATGTAAAATGGTGAAGGTTAAGGGTAACCAGGGCATACTGTAAAGTTTTAATTGTATGTGTGGTAAAACCTACAGTATAATTGGTGGTGTTATTGCATTATTTCACCAAATAGCCATCTGGAATGGCTATTTGGTGAAATAACCTTACGAAAAGGTTTTTTTAAGGATCAAGAGATCAATTCTAAGTAACTAAAATAAAACTACAAAGATTTTATATACTTGTTTGTGTTAGAAAACTATAGTGGCACCTTCAAAATCCCATCAACAATGTTGTATTTTTTGTAGTTTGATATAGTCTAGGGGATGTTGTGCATCATTGTGCAGTTTAACCATGATTGTAAATTGGTAAATTCGGAATTATGTTAAAGTGCTAGTAAATTCATATTTGAAGTTTTTACCTACAGGTAAACTTACAGAAAGTGCTACCCATAGATATGGTTAATATCTCCGAAATGTGTGCCATTTAGAAGATATTCAAATTGGCTCTAGCGCATGACATCACTGCACATGAAATGATCTTTTGAATGCTGAAAGCATTTAATTCCTATAAATAGTTTGTTCCATTTTAGTTATATTGGACCCTGGCCATGTAGAAGAATGATGAAAGTTTAATTCTCCTTGTCCAATGCCAAAATAAACTTTTTTTGCACATAAATAAATACCCTCTGGTGACTTCGATGTTGATGATGTAGCTATATCATCTGCAAAGAAATAAATTATTCTGCTATTAAATGACATAAAAGGGTTGATTTGTTAACAAAAATTCACAATGCCATACATCATCTCAATCTGCAGGTTCATTCTTTCTGTGTCAATTTGAGAAATGCTCATTTTCTTAAGTTTATTTTCTCTTCTCAATGAATGTTCTTTTATTATGGCAGTAGTAAAATACCACATCATGGCCACTAGTTGTAGCTGAGGAAATACAGAAAATACACATGGCCTTTTTAACAAGAGAAACAATGTAACAATTGTAGGGAATACTAGAAGAAATTAGCAAATAAATGTTACCAATAGTGCTAATTCCCTTTAGTATTCTCTAAAATCCATGCATTGAACCTCTTATTAGAAACATGCATTTTTTTCTTATTCTCCTCAGCTGAATCAAGTGGCCATAATGCTGGGATCAGCAATAATTGGTGTCCGTATTGAAAGACTTTTCGTTCAGAATAGAAAACACATAGAGAACATTTATTTTAACCCCATAAAGTTTAAAAAGGGAAAACTTTATTAGAAGAAGAAAGCCTGAAGATATAGGACAAAAAACTGGCTTTTGACAAGGAAACTACGCACAGATTTGCGAAAGATTGTTTTTTGTGGGAAGATTTGTAAAAACTTTTGTGAAGAAATAAAACATGATCTTGACCACATTTGCCCTAGGTCTGAATGTGTCCTACCCATAGATATCTTTAAGATCTCCGAAATGTGTGCCATTTAGAAGATATTCAAATTGGCTCTAGCTGATGACATCACTGCACATGAAATGATCTTTTCAATGCAGAAAGCATTTAATTCCTATAAATAGTTTGTTCCATTTTAGTTATATTGGACCCTGGCCATGTAGAAGAATGATGAAAGTTTAATTCTCCTTGTCCAATGCCAAAATAAACTTTTTTTGCACATAAATAAATACCCTCTGGTGACTGCGATGTTGATGATGTATCTATATCATCTGCAAAGAAATAAATTATTCTGCTATTAAATGACATAAAAGGGTTGATTTGGTAACAAAAATTCACAATGCCATACATTATCTCAATCTGCAGGTTCATTCTTTCTGTGTCAATTTGAGAAATGCTCATTTTCTTAAGTTTATTTTCTCTTCTCAATGAATGTTCTTTTATTATGGCAGTAGTAAAATACCACATCATGGCCACTAGTTGTAGCTGAGGAAATACAGAAAATACACATGGCCTTTTTAACAAGAGAAACAATGTAACAATTGTAGGGAATACTAGAAGAAATTAGCAAATAAATGTTACCAATAGTGCTAATTCCCTTTTAGTATTCTCTAAAATCCATGCATTGTACCTCTTATTAGAAACATGTATATTTTTCTTATTCTCCTCAGCTGAATCAAGTGGCCATAATGCTGGGATCAGCAATAATTGGTATCCGTATTGAAAGACTTTTCGTTCAGAAAAGAAAACACATAGAGAACATTTGTTTTAACCCCATAAAGTTTAAAAAGGGAAAACTTTATTAGAAGAGGAAAGCCTGAAGATATAGAACGAAAAACTCCTGGCTTTTGACAAGGAAACTACGTAAAGATTTGCTAAAGATTGTTTTTTGTGGGAAGATTTGTAAAAACTTTTGTGAAGAAATAAAACATGATCTTGACCACATTTGCCCTAGGTCTGAATGTGTTTTGGACATGTTGTGGTAGTTGTGTTCCTTTGTTTGAAAAGTGGAAAAAATTGCTTTGTTATCAAATGTCATAAAAGGTTCCAATTTTCAAAAACAACAAAAAATAAGAATAAGCTTTATTGGAAGAACAAGAAAGCAAGAAGTTACAACAACCAAACCTACTTTTGACAATGGATCTTTGGAGTTGAGTTTTTCTGAAAATTTTATATTTCTGGTACGTCTGAGTAAAACTTTACTATTAAGATTTTGGCACATGCACTTCTAAGTCTAAATGTGGTTTAGGGCTAAAGAAAACTTGTGTGTTGTGAAAGCCTCTGCATTATGTTGCAAATGATACAACATTGCTGATCGAACTTTTAATGTAAACGCTATTACTATGCCATGTAGCTGTAAGGACTCGCCCATTTGATAAGCTTGCAAGATAACTGTTCTTTATATTTTAAAGGTCAATAGCAATGCATGTAAAATGGTGAAGGTTAAGGGTAACCAGGGCATACTGTAAAGTTTTAATTGTATGTGTGGTAAAACCTACAGTATAATTGGTGGTGTTATTGCATTATTTCACCAAATAGCCATCTGGAATGGCTATTTGGTGAAATAACCTTACGAAAAGGTTTTTTTAAGGATCAAGAGATCAATTCTAAGTAACTAAAATAAAACTACAAAGATTTTGTATACTTGTTTGTGTTAGAAAACTATAGTGGCACCTTCAAAATCCCATCAACAATGTTGTATTTTTTGTAGTTTGATATAGTCTAGGGGATGTTGTGCATCATTGTGCAGTTTAACCATGATTGTAAATTGGTAAATTCGGAATTATGTTAAAGTGCTAGTAAATTCATATTTGAAGTTTTTACCTACAGGTAAACTTACAGAAAGTGCTACCCATAGATATGGTTAATATCTCCGAAATGTGTGCCATTTAGAAGATATTCAAATTGGCTCTAGCGCATGACATCACTGCACATGAAATGATCTTTTGAATGCTGAAAGCATTTAATTCCTATAAATAGTTTGTTCCATTTTAGTTATATTGGACCCTGGCCATGTAGAAGAATGATGAAAGTTTAATTCTCCTTGTCCAATGCCAAAATAAACTTTTTTTGCACATAAATAAATACCCTCTGGTGACTTCGATGTTGATGATGTAGCTATATCATCTGCAAAGAAATAAATTATTCTGCTATTAAATGACATAAAAGGGTTGATTTGTTAACAAAAATTCACAATGCCATACATCATCTCAATCTGCAGGTTCATTCTTTCTGTGTCAATTTGAGAAATGCTCATTTTCTTAAGTTTATTTTCTCTTCTCAATGAATGTTCTTTTATTATGGCAGTAGTAAAATACCACATCATGGCCACTAGTTGTAGCTGAGGAAATACAGAAAATACACATGGCCTTTTTAACAAGAGAAACAATGTAACAATTGTAGGGAATACTAGAAGAAATTAGCAAATAAATGTTACCAATAGTGCTAATTCCCTTTAGTATTCTCTAAAATCCATGCATTGAACCTCTTATTAGAAACATGCATTTTTTTCTTATTCTCCTCAGCTGAATCAAGTGGCCATAATGCTGGGATCAGCAATAATTGGTGTCCGTATTGAAAGACTTTTCGTTCAGAATAGAAAACACATAGAGAACATTTATTTTAACCCCATAAAGTTTAAAAAGGGAAAACTTTATTAGAAGAAGAAAGCCTGAAGATATAGGACAAAAAACTGGCTTTTGACAAGGAAACTACGCACAGATTTGCGAAAGATTGTTTTTTGTGGGAAGATTTGTAAAAACTTTTGTGAAGAAATAAAACATGATCTTGACCACATTTGCCCTAGGTCTGAATGTGTCCTACCCATAGATATCTTTAAGATCTCCGAAATGTGTGCCATTTAGAAGATATTCAAATTGGCTCTAGCTGATGACATCACTGCACATGAAATGATCTTTTCAATGCAGAAAGCATTTAATTCCTATAAATAGTTTGTTCCATTTTAGTTATATTGGACCCTGGCCATGTAGAAGAATGATGAAAGTTTAATTCTCCTTGTCCAATGCCAAAATAAACTTTTTTTGCACATAAATAAATACCCTCTGGTGACTGCGATGTTGATGATGTATCTATATCATCTGCAAAGAAATAAATTATTCTGCTATTAAATGACATAAAAGGGTTGATTTGGTAACAAAAATTCACAATGCCATACATTATCTCAATCTGCAGGTTCATTCTTTCTGTGTCAATTTGAGAAATGCTCATTTTCTTAAGTTTATTTTCTCTTCTCAATGAATGTTCTTTTATTATGGCAGTAGTAAAATACCACATCATGGCCACTAGTTGTAGCTGAGGAAATACAGAAAATACACATGGCCTTTTTAACAAGAGAAACAATGTAACAATTGTAGGGAATACTAGAAGAAATTAGCAAATAAATGTTACCAATAGTGCTAATTCCCTTTTAGTATTCTCTAAAATCCATGCATTGTACCTCTTATTAGAAACATGTATATTTTTCTTATTCTCCTCAGCTGAATCAAGTGGCCATAATGCTGGGATCAGCAATAATTGGTATCCGTATTGAAAGACTTTTCGTTCAGAAAAGAAAACACATAGAGAACATTTGTTTTAACCCCATAAAGTTTAAAAAGGGAAAACTTTATTAGAAGAGGAAAGCCTGAAGATATAGAACGAAAAACTCCTGGCTTTTGACAAGGAAACTACGTAAAGATTTGCTAAAGATTGTTTTTTGTGGGAAGATTTGTAAAAACTTTTGTGAAGAAATAAAACATGATCTTGACCACATTTGCCCTAGGTCTGAATGTGTTTTGGACATGTTGTGGTAGTTGTGTTCCTTTGTTTGAAAAGTGGAAAAAATTGCTTTGTTATCAAATGTCATAAAAGGTTCCAATTTTCAAAAACAACAAAAAATAAGAATAAGCTTTATTGGAAGAACAAGAAAGCAAGAAGTTACAACAACCAAACCTACTTTTGACAATGGATCTTTGGAGTTGAGTTTTTCTGAAAATTTTATATTTCTGGTACGTCTGAGTAAAACTTTACTATTAAGATTTTGGCACATGCACTTCTAAGTCTAAATGTGGTTTAGGGCTAAAGAAAACTTGTGTGTTGTGAAAGCCTCTGCATTATGTTGCAAATGATACAACATTGCTGATCGAACTTTTAATGTAAACGCTATTACTATGCCATGTAGCTGTAAGGACTCGCCCATTTGATAAGCTTGCAAGATAACTGTTCTTTATATTTTAAAGGTCAATAGCAATGCATGTAAAATGGTGAAGGTTAAGGGTAACCAGGGCATACTGTAAAGTTTTAATTGTATGTGTGGTAAAACCTACAGTATAATTGGTGGTGTTATTGCATTATTTCACCAAATAGCCATCTGGAATGGCTATTTGGTGAAATAACCTTACGAAAAGGTTTTTTTAAGGATCAAGAGATCAATTCTAAGTAACTAAAATAAAACTACAAAGATTTTATATACTTGTTTGTGTTAGAAAACTATAGTGGCACCTTCAAAATCCCATCAACAATGTTGTATTTTTTGTAGTTTGATATAGTCTAGGGGATGTTGTGCATCATTGTGCAGTTTAACCATGATTGTAAATTGGTAAATTCGGAATTATGTTAAAGTGCTAGTAAATTCATATTTGAAGTTTTTACCTACAGGTAAACTTACAGAAAGTGCTACCCATAGATATGGTTAATATCTCCGAAATGTGTGCCATTTAGAAGATATTCAAATTGGCTCTAGCGCATGACATCACTGCACATGAAATGATCTTTTGAATGCTGAAAGCATTTAATTCCTATAAATAGTTTGTTCCATTTTAGTTATATTGGACCCTGGCCATGTAGAAGAATGATGAAAGTTTAATTCTCCTTGTCCAATGCCAAAATAAACTTTTTTTGCACATAAATAAATACCCTCTGGTGACTTCGATGTTGATGATGTAGCTATATCATCTGCAAAGAAATAAATTATTCTGCTATTAAATGACATAAAAGGGTTGATTTGTTAACAAAAATTCACAATGCCATACATCATCTCAATCTGCAGGTTCATTCTTTCTGTGTCAATTTGAGAAATGCTCATTTTCTTAAGTTTATTTTCTCTTCTCAATGAATGTTCTTTTATTATGGCAGTAGTAAAATACCACATCATGGCCACTAGTTGTAGCTGAGGAAATACAGAAAATACACATGGCCTTTTTAACAAGAGAAACAATGTAACAATTGTAGGGAATACTAGAAGAAATTAGCAAATAAATGTTACCAATAGTGCTAATTCCCTTTAGTATTCTCTAAAATCCATGCATTGAACCTCTTATTAGAAACATGCATTTTTTTCTTATTCTCCTCAGCTGAATCAAGTGGCCATAATGCTGGGATCAGCAATAATTGGTGTCCGTATTGAAAGACTTTTCGTTCAGAATAGAAAACACATAGAGAACATTTATTTTAACCCCATAAAGTTTAAAAAGGGAAAACTTTATTAGAAGAAGAAAGCCTGAAGATATAGGACAAAAAACTGGCTTTTGACAAGGAAACTACGCACAGATTTGCGAAAGATTGTTTTTTGTGGGAAGATTTGTAAAAACTTTTGTGAAGAAATAAAACATGATCTTGACCACATTTGCCCTAGGTCTGAATGTGTCCTACCCATAGATATCTTTAAGATCTCCGAAATGTGTGCCATTTAGAAGATATTCAAATTGGCTCTAGCTGATGACATCACTGCACATGAAATGATCTTTTCAATGCAGAAAGCATTTAATTCCTATAAATAGTTTGTTCCATTTTAGTTATATTGGACCCTGGCCATGTAGAAGAATGATGAAAGTTTAATTCTCCTTGTCCAATGCCAAAATAAACTTTTTTTGCACATAAATAAATACCCTCTGGTGACTGCGATGTTGATGATGTATCTATATCATCTGCAAAGAAATAAATTATTCTGCTATTAAATGACATAAAAGGGTTGATTTGGTAACAAAAATTCACAATGCCATACATTATCTCAATCTGCAGGTTCATTCTTTCTGTGTCAATTTGAGAAATGCTCATTTTCTTAAGTTTATTTTCTCTTCTCAATGAATGTTCTTTTATTATGGCAGTAGTAAAATACCACATCATGGCCACTAGTTGTAGCTGAGGAAATACAGAAAATACACATGGCCTTTTTAACAAGAGAAACAATGTAACAATTGTAGGGAATACTAGAAGAAATTAGCAAATAAATGTTACCAATAGTGCTAATTCCCTTTTAGTATTCTCTAAAATCCATGCATTGTACCTCTTATTAGAAACATGTATATTTTTCTTATTCTCCTCAGCTGAATCAAGTGGCCATAATGCTGGGATCAGCAATAATTGGTATCCGTATTGAAAGACTTTTCGTTCAGAAAAGAAAACACATAGAGAACATTTGTTTTAACCCCATAAAGTTTAAAAAGGGAAAACTTTATTAGAAGAGGAAAGCCTGAAGATATAGAACGAAAAACTCCTGGCTTTTGACAAGGAAACTACGTAAAGATTTGCTAAAGATTGTTTTTTGTGGGAAGATTTGTAAAAACTTTTGTGAAGAAATAAAACATGATCTTGACCACATTTGCCCTAGGTCTGAATGTGTTTTGGACATGTTGTGGTAGTTGTGTTCCTTTGTTTGAAAAGTGGAAAAAATTGCTTTGTTATCAAATGTCATAAAAGGTTCCAATTTTCAAAAACAACAAAAAATAAGAATAAGCTTTATTGGAAGAACAAGAAAGCAAGAAGTTACAACAACCAAACCTACTTTTGACAATGGATCTTTGGAGTTGAGTTTTTCTGAAAATTTTATATTTCTGGTACGTCTGAGTAAAACTTTACTATTAAGATTTTGGCACATGCACTTCTAAGTCTAAATGTGGTTTAGGGCTAAAGAAAACTTGTGTGTTGTGAAAGCCTCTGCATTATGTTGCAAATGATACAACATTGCTGATCGAACTTTTAATGTAAACGCTATTACTATGCCATGTAGCTGTAAGGACTCGCCCATTTGATAAGCTTGCAAGATAACTGTTCTTTATATTTTAAAGGTCAATAGCAATGCATGTAAAATGGTGAAGGTTAAGGGTAACCAGGGCATACTGTAAAGTTTTAATTGTATGTGTGGTAAAACCTACAGTATAATTGGTGGTGTTATTGCATTATTTCACCAAATAGCCATCTGGAATGGCTATTTGGTGAAATAACCTTACGAAAAGGTTTTTTTAAGGATCAAGAGATCAATTCTAAGTAACTAAAATAAAACTACAAAGATTTTATATACTTGTTTGTGTTAGAAAACTATAGTGGCACCTTCAAAATCCCATCAACAATGTTGTATTTTTTGTAGTTTGATATAGTCTAGGGGATGTTGTGCATCATTGTGCAGTTTAACCATGATTGTAAATTGGTAAATTCGGAATTATGTTAAAGTGCTAGTAAATTCATATTTGAAGTTTTTACCTACAGGTAAACTTACAGAAAGTGCTACCCATAGATATGGTTAATATCTCCGAAATGTGTGCCATTTAGAAGATATTCAAATTGGCTCTAGCGCATGACATCACTGCACATGAAATGATCTTTTGAATGCTGAAAGCATTTAATTCCTATAAATAGTTTGTTCCATTTTAGTTATATTGGACCCTGGCCATGTAGAAGAATGATGAAAGTTTAATTCTCCTTGTCCAATGCCAAAATAAACTTTTTTTGCACATAAATAAATACCCTCTGGTGACTTCGATGTTGATGATGTAGCTATATCATCTGCAAAGAAATAAATTATTCTGCTATTAAATGACATAAAAGGGTTGATTTGTTAACAAAAATTCACAATGCCATACATCATCTCAATCTGCAGGTTCATTCTTTCTGTGTCAATTTGAGAAATGCTCATTTTCTTAAGTTTATTTTCTCTTCTCAATGAATGTTCTTTTATTATGGCAGTAGTAAAATACCACATCATGGCCACTAGTTGTAGCTGAGGAAATACAGAAAATACACATGGCCTTTTTAACAAGAGAAACAATGTAACAATTGTAGGGAATACTAGAAGAAATTAGCAAATAAATGTTACCAATAGTGCTAATTCCCTTTAGTATTCTCTAAAATCCATGCATTGAACCTCTTATTAGAAACATGCATTTTTTTCTTATTCTCCTCAGCTGAATCAAGTGGCCATAATGCTGGGATCAGCAATAATTGGTGTCCGTATTGAAAGACTTTTCGTTCAGAATAGAAAACACATAGAGAACATTTATTTTAACCCCATAAAGTTTAAAAAGGGAAAACTTTATTAGAAGAAGAAAGCCTGAAGATATAGGACAAAAAACTGGCTTTTGACAAGGAAACTACGCACAGATTTGCGAAAGATTGTTTTTTGTGGGAAGATTTGTAAAAACTTTTGTGAAGAAATAAAACATGATCTTGACCACATTTGCCCTAGGTCTGAATGTGTCCTACCCATAGATATCTTTAAGATCTCCGAAATGTGTGCCATTTAGAAGATATTCAAATTGGCTCTAGCTGATGACATCACTGCACATGAAATGATCTTTTCAATGCAGAAAGCATTTAATTCCTATAAATAGTTTGTTCCATTTTAGTTATATTGGACCCTGGCCATGTAGAAGAATGATGAAAGTTTAATTCTCCTTGTCCAATGCCAAAATAAACTTTTTTTGCACATAAATAAATACCCTCTGGTGACTGCGATGTTGATGATGTATCTATATCATCTGCAAAGAAATAAATTATTCTGCTATTAAATGACATAAAAGGGTTGATTTGGTAACAAAAATTCACAATGCCATACATTATCTCAATCTGCAGGTTCATTCTTTCTGTGTCAATTTGAGAAATGCTCATTTTCTTAAGTTTATTTTCTCTTCTCAATGAATGTTCTTTTATTATGGCAGTAGTAAAATACCACATCATGGCCACTAGTTGTAGCTGAGGAAATACAGAAAATACACATGGCCTTTTTAACAAGAGAAACAATGTAACAATTGTAGGGAATACTAGAAGAAATTAGCAAATAAATGTTACCAATAGTGCTAATTCCCTTTTAGTATTCTCTAAAATCCATGCATTGTACCTCTTATTAGAAACATGTATATTTTTCTTATTCTCCTCAGCTGAATCAAGTGGCCATAATGCTGGGATCAGCAATAATTGGTATCCGTATTGAAAGACTTTTCGTTCAGAAAAGAAAACACATAGAGAACATTTGTTTTAACCCCATAAAGTTTAAAAAGGGAAAACTTTATTAGAAGAGGAAAGCCTGAAGATATAGAACGAAAAACTCCTGGCTTTTGACAAGGAAACTACGTAAAGATTTGCTAAAGATTGTTTTTTGTGGGAAGATTTGTAAAAACTTTTGTGAAGAAATAAAACATGATCTTGACCACATTTGCCCTAGGTCTGAATGTGTTTTGGACATGTTGTGGTAGTTGTGTTCCTTTGTTTGAAAAGTGGAAAAAATTGCTTTGTTATCAAATGTCATAAAAGGTTCCAATTTTCAAAAACAACAAAAAATAAGAATAAGCTTTATTGGAAGAACAAGAAAGCAAGAAGTTACAACAACCAAACCTACTTTTGACAATGGATCTTTGGAGTTGAGTTTTTCAGAAAATTTTATATTTCTGGTACGTCTGAGTAAAACTTTACTATTAAGATTTTGGCACATGCACTTCTAAGTCTAAATGTGGTTTAGGGCTAAAGAAAACTTGTGTGTTGTGAAAGCCTCTGCATTATGTTGCAAATGATACAACATTGCTGATCGAACTTTTAATGTAAACGCTATTACTATGCCATGTAGCTGTAAGGACTCGCCCATTTGATAAGCTTGCAAGATAACTGTTCTTTATATTTTAAAGGTCAATAGCAATGCATGTAAAATGGTGAAGGTTAAGGGTAACCAGGGCATACTGTAAAGTTTTAATTATATGTGTGGTAAAACCTACAGTATAATTGGTGGTGTTATTGCATTATTTCACCAAATAGCCATCTGGAATGGCTATTTGGTGAAATAACCTTACGAAAAGGTTTTTTTAAGGATCAAGAGATCAATTCTAAGTAACTAAAATAAAACTACAAAGATTTTATATACTTGTTTGTGTTAGAAAACTATAGTGGCACCTTCAAAATCCCATCAACAATGTTGTATTTTTTGTAGTTTGATATAGTCTAGGGGATGTTGTGCATCATTGTGCAGTTTAACCATGATTGTAAATTGGTAAATTCGGAATTATGTTAAAGTGCTAGTAAATTCATATTTGAAGTTTTTACCTACAGGTAAACTTACAGAAAGTGCTACCCATAGATATGGTTAATATCTCCGAAATGTGTGCCATTTAGAAGATATTCAAATTGGCTCTAGCGCATGACATCACTGCACATGAAATGATCTTTTGAATGCTGAAAGCATTTAATTCCTATAAATAGTTTGTTCCATTTTAGTTATATTGGACCCTGGCCATGTAGAAGAATGATGAAAGTTTAATTCTCCTTGTCCAATGCCAAAATAAACTTTTTTTGCACATAAATAAATACCCTCTGGTGACTTCGATGTTGATGATGTAGCTATATCATCTGCAAAGAAATAAATTATTCTGCTATTAAATGACATAAAAGGGTTGATTTGTTAACAAAAATTCACAATGCCATACATCATCTCAATCTGCAGGTTCATTCTTTCTGTGTCAATTTGAGAAATGCTCATTTTCTTAAGTTTATTTTCTCTTCTCAATGAATGTTCTTTTATTATGGCAGTAGTAAAATACCACATCATGGCCACTAGTTGTAGCTGAGGAAATACAGAAAATACACATGGCCTTTTTAACAAGAGAAACAATGTAACAATTGTAGGGAATACTAGAAGAAATTAGCAAATAAATGTTACCAATAGTGCTAATTCCCTTTAGTATTCTCTAAAATCCATGCATTGAACCTCTTATTAGAAACATGCATTTTTTTCTTATTCTCCTCAGCTGAATCAAGTGGCCATAATGCTGGGATCAGCAATAATTGGTGTCCGTATTGAAAGACTTTTCGTTCAGAATAGAAAACACATAGAGAACATTTATTTTAACCCCATAAAGTTTAAAAAGGGAAAACTTTATTAGAAGAAGAAAGCCTGAAGATATAGGACAAAAAACTGGCTTTTGACAAGGAAACTACGCACAGATTTGCGAAAGATTGTTTTTTGTGGGAAGATTTGTAAAAACTTTTGTGAAGAAATAAAACATGATCTTGACCACATTTGCCCTAGGTCTGAATGTGTCCTACCCATAGATATCTTTAAGATCTCCGAAATGTGTGCCATTTAGAAGATATTCAAATTGGCTCTAGCTGATGACATCACTGCACATGAAATGATCTTTTCAATGCAGAAAGCATTTAATTCCTATAAATAGTTTGTTCCATTTTAGTTATATTGGACCCTGGCCATGTAGAAGAATGATGAAAGTTTAATTCTCCTTGTCCAATGCCAAAATAAACTTTTTTTGCACATAAATAAATACCCTCTGGTGACTGCGATGTTGATGATGTATCTATATCATCTGCAAAGAAATAAATTATTCTGCTATTAAATGACATAAAAGGGTTGATTTGGTAACAAAAATTCACAATGCCATACATTATCTCAATCTGCAGGTTCATTCTTTCTGTGTCAATTTGAGAAATGCTCATTTTCTTAAGTTTATTTTCTCTTCTCAATGAATGTTCTTTTATTATGGCAGTAGTAAAATACCACATCAAGGCCACTAGTTGTAGCTGAGGAAATACAGAAAATACACATGGCCTTTTTAACAAGAGAAACAATGTAACAATTGTAGGGAATACTAGAAGAAATTAGCAAATAAATGTTACCAATAGTGCTAATTCCCTTTTAGTATTCTCTAAAATCCATGCATTGTACCTCTTATTAGAAACATGTATATTTTTCTTATTCTCCTCAGCTGAATCAAGTGGCCATAATGCTGGGATCAGCAATAATTGGTATCCGTATTGAAAGACTTTTCGTTCAGAAAAGAAAACACATAGAGAACATTTGTTTTAACCCCATAAAGTTTAAAAAGGGAAAACTTTATTAGAAGAGGAAAGCCTGAAGATATAGAACGAAAAACTCCTGGCTTTTGACAAGGAAACTACGTAAAGATTTGCTAAAGATTGTTTTTTGTGGGAAGATTTGTAAAAACTTTTGTGAAGAAATAAAACATGATCTTGACCACATTTGCCCTAGGTCTGAATGTGTTTTGGACATGTTGTGGTAGTTGTGTTCCTTTGTTTGAAAAGTGGAAAAAATTGCTTTGTTATCAAATGTCATAAAAGGTTCCAATTTTCAAAAACAACAAAAAATAAGAATAAGCTTTATTGGAAGAACAAGAAAGCAAGAAGTTACAACAACCAAACCTACTTTTGACAATGGATCTTTGGAGTTGAGTTTTTCTGAAAATTTTATATTTCTGGTACGTCTGAGTAAAACTTTACTATTAAGATTTTGGCACATGCCCTTCTAAGTCTAAATGTGGTTTAGGGCTAAAGAAAACTTGTGTGTTGTGAAAGCCTCTGCATTATGTTGCAAATGATACAACATTGCTGATCGAACTTTTAATGTAAACGCTATTACTATGCCATGTAGCTGTAAGGACTCGCCCATTTGATAAGCTTGCAAGATAACTGTTCTTTATATTTTAAAGGTCAATAGCAATGCATGTAAAATGGTGAAGGTTAAGGGTAACCAGGGCATACTGTAAAGTTTTAATTGTATGTGTGGTAAAACCTACAGTATCATTGGTGGTGTTATTGCATTATTTCACCAAATAGCCATCTGGAATGGCTATTTGGTGAAATAACCTTACGAAAAGGTTTTTTTAAGGATCAAGAGATCAATTCTAAGTAACTAAAATAAAACTACAAAGATTTTATATACTTGTTTGTGTTAGAAAACTATAGTGGCACCTTCAAAATCCCATCAACAATGTTGTATTTTTTGTAGTTTGATATAGTCTAGGGGATGTTGTGCATCATTGTGCAGTTTAACCATGATTGTAAATTGGTAAATTCGGAATTATGTTAAAGTGCTAGTAAATTCATATTTGAAGTTTTTACCTACAGGTAAACTTACAGAAAGTGCTACCCATAGATATGGTTAATATCTCCGAAATGTGTGCCATTTAGAAGATATTCAAATTGGCTCTAGCGCATGACATCACTGCACATGAAATGATCTTTTGAATGCTGAAAGCATTTAATTCCTATAAATAGTTTGTTCCATTTTAGTTATATTGGACCCTGGCCATGTAGAAGAATGATGAAAGTTTAATTCTCCTTGTCCAATGCCAAAATAAACTTTTTTTGCACATAAATAAATACCCTCTGGTGACTGCGATGTTGATGATGTAGCTATATCATCTGCAAAGAAATAAATTATTCTGCTATTAAATGACATAAAAGGGTTGATTTGTTAACAAAAATTCACAATGCCATACATCATCTCAATCTGCAGGTTCATTCTTTCTGTGTCAATTTGAGAAATGCTCATTTTCTTAAGTTTATTTTCTCTTCTCAATGAATGTTCTTTTATTATGGCAGTAGTAAAATACCACATCATGGCCACTAGTTGTAGCTGAGGAAATACAGAAAATACACATGGCCTTTTTAACAAGAGAAACAATGTAACAATTGTAGGGAATACTAGAAGAAATTAGCAAATAAATGTTACCAATAGTGCTAATTCCCTTTAGTATTCTCTAAAATCCATGCATTGAACCTCTTATTAGAAACATGCATTTTTTTCTTATTCTCCTCAGCTGAATCAAGTGGCCATAATGCTGGGATCAGCAATAATTGGTGTCCGTATTGAAAGACTTTTCGTTCAGAATAGAAAACACATAGAGAACATTTATTTTAACCCCATAAAGTTTAAAAAGGGAAAACTTTATTAGAAGAAGAAAGCCTGAAGATATAGGACAAAAAACTGGCTTTTGACAAGGAAACTACGCACAGATTTGCGAAAGATTGTTTTTTGTGGGAAGATTTGTAAAAACTTTTGTGAAGAAATAAAACATGATCTTGACCACATTTGCCCTAGGTCTGAATGTGTCCTACCCATAGATATCTTTAAGATCTCCGAAATGTGTGCCATTTAGAAGATATTCAAATTGGCTCTAGCTGATGACATCACTGCACATGAAATGATCTTTTCAATGCAGAAAGCATTTAATTCCTATAAATAGTTTGTTCCATTTTAGTTATATTGGACCCTGGCCATGTAGAAGAATGATGAAAGTTTAATTCTCCTTGTCCAATGCCAAAATAAACTTTTTTTGCACATAAATAAATACCCTCTGGTGACTGCGATGTTGATGATGTATCTATATCATCTGCAAAGAAATAAATTATTCTGCTATTAAATGACATAAAAGGGTTGATTTGGTAACAAAAATTCACAATGCCATACATTATCTCAATCTGCAGGTTCATTCTTTCTGTGTCAATTTGAGAAATGCTCATTTTCTTAAGTTTATTTTCTCTTCTCAATGAATGTTCTTTTATTATGGCAGTAGTAAAATACCACATCAAGGCCACTAGTTGTAGCTGAGGAAATACAGAAAATACACATGGCCTTTTTAACAAGAGAAACAATGTAACAATTGTAGGGAATACTAGAAGAAATTAGCAAATAAATGTTACCAATAGTGCTAATTCCCTTTTAGTATTCTCTAAAATCCATGCATTGTACCTCTTATTAGAAACATGTATATTTTTCTTATTCTCCTCAGCTGAATCAAGTGGCCATAATGCTGGGATCAGCAATAATTGGTATCCGTATTGAAAGACTTTTCGTTCAGAAAAGAAAACACATAGAGAACATTTGTTTTAACCCCATAAAGTTTAAAAAGGGAAAACTTTATTAGAAGAGGAAAGCCTGAAGATATAGAACGAAAAACTCCTGGCTTTTGACAAGGAAACTACGTAAAGATTTGCTAAAGATTGTTTTTTGTGGGAAGATTTGTAAAAACTTTTGTGAAGAAATAAAACATGATCTTGACCACATTTGCCCTAGGTCTGAATGTGTTTTGGACATGTTGTGGTAGTTGTGTTCCTTTGTTTGAAAAGTGGAAAAAATTGCTTTGTTATCAAATGTCATAAAAGGTTCCAATTTTCAAAAACAACAAAAAATAAGAATAAGCTTTATTGGAAGAACAAGAAAGCAAGAAGTTACAACAACCAAACCTACTTTTGACAATGGATCTTTGGAGTTGAGTTTTTCTGAAAATTTTATATTTCTGGTACGTCTGAGTAAAACTTTACTATTAAGATTTTGGCACATGCCCTTCTAAGTCTAAATGTGGTTTAGGGCTAAAGAAAACTTGTGTGTTGTGAAAGCCTCTGCATTATGTTGCAAATGATACAACATTGCTGATCGAACTTTTAATGTAAACGCTATTACTATGCCATGTAGCTGTAAGGACTCGCCCATTTGATAAGCTTGCAAGATAACTGTTCTTTATATTTTAAAGGTCAATAGCAATGCATGTAAAATGGTGAAGGTTAAGGGTAACCAGGGCATACTGTAAAGTTTTAATTGTATGTGTGGTAAAACCTACAGTATCATTGGTGGTGTTATTGCATTATTTCACCAAATAGCCATCTGGAATGGCTATTTGGTGAAATAACCTTACGAAAAGGTTTTTTTAAGGATCAAGAGATCAATTCTAAGTAACTAAAATAAAACTACAAAGATTTTATATACTTGTTTGTGTTAGAAAACTATAGTGGCACCTTCAAAATCCCATCAACAATGTTGTATTTTTTGTAGTTTGATATAGTCTAGGGGATGTTGTGCATCATTGTGCAGTTTAACCATGATTGTAAATTGGTAAATTCGGAATTATGTTAAAGTGCTAGTAAATTCATATTTGAAGTTTTTACCTACAGGTAAACTTACAGAAAGTGCTACCCATAGATATGGTTAATATCTCCGAAATGTGTGCCATTTAGAAGATATTCAAATTGGCTCTAGCGCATGACATCACTGCACATGAAATGATCTTTTGAATGCTGAAAGCATTTAATTCCTATAAATAGTTTGTTCCATTTTAGTTATATTGGACCCTGGCCATGTAGAAGAATGATGAAAGTTTAATTCTCCTTGTCCAATGCCAAAATAAACTTTTTTTGCACATAAATAAATACCCTCTGGTGACTGCGATGTTGATGATGTAGCTATATCATCTGCAAAGAAATAAATTATTCTGCTATTAAATGACATAAAAGGGTTGATTTGTTAACAAAAATTCACAATGCCATACATCATCTCAATCTGCAGGTTCATTCTTTCTGTGTCAATTTGAGAAATGCTCATTTTCTTAAGTTTATTTTCTATTCTCAATGAATGTTCTTTTATTATGGCAGTAGTAAAATACCACATCATGGCCACTAGTTGTAGCTGAGGAAATACAGAAAATACACATGGCCTTTTTAACAAGAGAAACAATGTAACAATTGTAGGGAATACTAGAAGAAATTAGCAAATAAATGTTACCAATAGTGCTAATTCCCTTTAGTATTCTCTAAAATCCATGCATTGAACCTCTTATTAGAAACATGCATTTTTTTCTTATTCTCCTCAGCTGAATCAAGTGGCCATAATGCTGGGATCAGCAATAATTGGTGTCCGTATTGAAAGACTTTTCGTTCAGAATAGAAAACACATAGAGAACATTTATTTTAACTCCATAAAGTTTAAAAAGGGAAAACTTTATTAGAAGAAGAAAGCCTGAAGATATAGGACAAAAAACTGGCTTTTGACAAGGAAACTACGCACAGATTTGCGAAAGATTGTTTTTTGTGGGAAGATTTGTAAAAACTTTTGTGAAGAAATAAAACATGATCTTGACCACATTTGCCCTAGGTCTGAATGTGTCCTACCCATAGATATCTTTAAGATCTCCGAAATGTGTGCCATTTAGAAGATATTCAAATTGGCTCTAGCTGATGACATCACTGCACATGAAATGATCTTTTCAATGCAGAAAGCATTTAATTCCTATAAATAGTTTGTTCCATTTTAGTTATATTGGACCCTGGCCATGTAGAAGAATGATGAAAGTTTAATTCTCCTTGTCCAATGCCAAAATAAACTTTTTTTGCACATAAATAAATACCCTCTGGTGACTGCGATGTTGATGATGTATCTATATCATCTGCAAAGAAATAAATTATTCTGCTATTAAATGACATAAAAGGGTTGATTTGGTAACAAAAATTCACAATGCCATACATTATCTCAATCTGCAGGTTCATTCTTTCTGTGTCAATTTGAGAAATGCTCATTTTCTTAAGTTTATTTTCTCTTCTCAATGAATGTTCTTTTATTATGGCAGTAGTAAAATACCACATCATGGCCACTAGTTGTAGCTGAGGAAATACAGAAAATACACATGGCCTTTTTAACAAGAGAAACAATGTAACAATTGTAGGGAATACTAGAAGAAATTAGCAAATAAATGTTACCAATAGTGCTAATTCCCTTTAGTATTCTCTAAAATCCATGCATTGAACCTCTTATTAGAAACATGCATTTTTTTCTTATTCTCCTCAGCTGAATCAAGTGGCCATAATGCTGGGATCAGCAATAATTGGTATCCGTATTGAAAGACTTTTCGTTCAGAAAAGAAAACACATAGAGAACATTTATTTTAACCCCATAAAGTTTAAAAAGGGAAAACTTTATTAGAAGAGGAAAGCCTGAAGATATAGAACGAAAAACTCCTGGCTTTTGACAAGGAAACTACGTAAAGATTTGCTAAAGATTGTTTTTTGTGGGAAGATTTGTAAAAACTTTTGTGAAGAAATAAAACATGATCTTGACCACATTTGCCCTAGGTCTGAATGTGTTTTGGACATGTTGTGGTAGTTGTGTTCCTTTGTTTGAAAAGTGGAAAAAATTGCTTTGTTATCAAATGTCATAAAAGGTTCCAATTTTCAAAAACAACAAAAAATAAGAATAAGCTTTATTGGAAGAACAAGAAAGCAAGAAGTTACAACAACCAAACCTACTTTTGACAATGGATCTTTGGAGTTGAGTTTTTCTGAAAATTTTATATTTCTGGTACGTCTGAGTAAAACTTTACTATTAAGATTTTGGCACATGCACTTCTAAGTCTAAATGTGGTTTAGGGCTAAAGAAAACTTGTGTGTTGTGAAAGCCTCTGCATTATGTTGCAAATGATACAACATTGCTGATCGAACTTTTAATGTAAACGCTATTACTATGCCATGTAGCTGTAAGGACTCGCCCATTTGATAAGCTTGCAAGATAACTGTTCTTTATATTTTAAAGGTCAATAGCAATGCATGTAAAATGGTGAAGGTTAAGGGTAACCAGGGCATACTGTAAAGTTTTAATTGTATGTGTGGTAAAACCTACAGTATAATTGGTGGTGTTATTGCATTATTTCACCAAATAGCCATCTGGAATGGCTATTTGGTGAAATAACCTTACGAAAAGGTTTTTTTAAGGATCAAGAGATCAATTCTAAGTAACTAAAATAAAACTACAAAGATTTTATATACTTGTTTGTGTTAGAAAACTATAGTGGCACCTTCAAAATCCCATCAACAATGTTGTATTTTTTGTAGTTTGATATAGTCTAGGGGATGTTGTGCATCATTGTGCAGTTTAACCATGATTGTAAATTGGTAAATTCGGAATTATGTTAAAGTGCTAGTAAATTCATATTTGAAGTTTTTACCTACAGGTAAACTTACAGAAAGTGCTACCCATAGATATGGTTAATATCTCCGAAATGTGTGCCATTTAGAAGATATTCAAATTGGCTCTAGCGCATGACATCACTGCACATGAAATGATCTTTTGAATGCTGAAAGCATTTAATTCCTATAAATAGTTTGTTCCATTTTAGTTATATTGGACCCTGGCCATGTAGAAGAATGATGAAAGTTTAATTCTCCTTGTCCAATGCCAAAATAAACTTTTTTTGCACATAAATAAATACCCTCTGGTGACTGCGATGTTGATGATGTAGCTATATCATCTGCAAAGAAATAAATTATTCTGCTATTAAATGACATAAAAGGGTTGATTTGTTAACAAAAATTCACAATGCCATACATCATCTCAATCTGCAGGTTCATTCTTTCTGTGTCAATTTGAGAAATGCTCATTTTCTTAAGTTTATTTTCTCTTCTCAATGAATGTTCTTTTATTATGGCAGTAGTAAAATACCACATCATGGCCACTAGTTGTAGCTGAGGAAATACAGAAAATACACATGGCCTTTTTAACAAGAGAAACAATGTAACAATTGTAGGGAATACTAGAAGAAATTAGCAAATAAATGTTACCAATAGTGCTAATTCCCTTTAGTATTCTCTAAAATCCATGCATTGAACCTCTTATTAGAAACATGCATTTTTTTCTTATTCTCCTCAGCTGAATCAAGTGGCCATAATGCTGGGATCAGCAATAATTGGTGTCCGTATTGAAAGACTTTTCGTTCAGAATAGAAAACACATAGAGAACATTTATTTTAACCCCATAAAGTTTAAAAAGGGAAAACTTTATTAGAAGAAGAAAGCCTGAAGATATAGGACAAAAAACTGGCTTTTGACAAGGAAACTACGCACAGATTTGCGAAAGATTGTTTTTTGTGGGAAGATTTGTAAAAACTTTTGTGAAGAAATAAAACATGATCTTGACCACATTTGCCCTAGGTCTGAATGTGTCCTACCCATAGATATCTTTAAGATCTCCGAAATGTGTGCCATTTAGAAGATATTCAAATTGGCTCTAGCTGATGACATCACTGCACATGAAATGATCTTTTCAATGCAGAAAGCATTTAATTCCTATAAATAGTTTGTTCCATTTTAGTTATATTGGACCCTGGCCATGTAGAAGAATGATGAAAGTTTAATTCTCCTTGTCCAATGCCAAAATAAACTTTTTTTGCACATAAATAAATACCCTCTGGTGACTGCGATGTTGATGATGTATCTATATCATCTGCAAAGAAATAAATTATTCTGCTATTAAATGACATAAAAGGGTTGATTTGGTAACAAAAATTCACAATGCCATACATTATCTCAATCTGCAGGTTCATTCTTTCTGTGTCAATTTGAGAAATGCTCATTTTCTTAAGTTTATTTTCTCTTCTCAATGAATGTTCTTTTATTATGGCAGTAGTAAAATACCACATCAAGGCCACTAGTTGTAGCTGAGGAAATACAGAAAATACACATGGCCTTTTTAACAAGAGAAACAATGTAACAATTGTAGGGAATACTAGAAGAAATTAGCAAATAAATGTTACCAATAGTGCTAATTCCCTTTTAGTATTCTCTAAAATCCATGCATTGTACCTCTTATTAGAAACATGTATATTTTTCTTATTCTCCTCAGCTGAATCAAGTGGCCATAATGCTGGGATCAGCAATAATTGGTATCCGTATTGAAAGACTTTTCGTTCAGAAAAGAAAACACATAGAGAACATTTGTTTTAACCCCATAAAGTTTAAAAAGGGAAAACTTTATTAGAAGAGGAAAGCCTGAAGATATAGAACGAAAAACTCCTGGCTTTTGACAAGGAAACTACGTAAAGATTTGCTAAAGATTGTTTTTTGTGGGAAGATTTGTAAAAACTTTTGTGAAGAAATAAAACATGATCTTGACCACATTTGCCCTAGGTCTGAATGTGTTTTGGACATGTTGTGGTAGTTGTGTTCCTTTGTTTGAAAAGTGGAAAAAATTGCTTTGTTATCAAATGTCATAAAAGGTTCCAATTTTCAAAAACAACAAAAAATAAGAATAAGCTTTATTGGAAGAACAAGAAAGCAAGAAGTTACAACAACCAAACCTACTTTTGACAATGGATCTTTGGAGTTGAGTTTTTCTGAAAATTTTATATTTCTGGTACGTCTGAGTAAAACTTTACTATTAAGATTTTGGCACATGCCCTTCTAAGTCTAAATGTGGTTTAGGGCTAAAGAAAACTTGTGTGTTGTGAAAGCCTCTGCATTATGTTGCAAATGATACAACATTGCTGATCGAACTTTTAATGTAAACGCTATTACTATGCCATGTAGCTGTAAGGACTCGCCCATTTGATAAGCTTGCAAGATAACTGTTCTTTATATTTTAAAGGTCAATAGCAATGCATGTAAAATGGTGAAGGTTAAGGGTAACCAGGGCATACTGTAAAGTTTTAATTGTATGTGTGGTAAAACCTACAGTATCATTGGTGGTGTTATTGCATTATTTCACCAAATAGCCATCTGGAATGGCTATTTGGTG
Organism: Aquarana catesbeiana; assembly: GCF_042186555.1. Taxonomy (NCBI): domain Eukaryota; kingdom Metazoa; phylum Chordata; class Amphibia; order Anura; family Ranidae; genus Aquarana; species Aquarana catesbeiana. Next base: position 193,308,743 of record NC_133326.1, read on the forward strand.
AAATAACCTTACGAAAAGGTTTTTTTAAGGATCAAGAGATCAATTCTAAGTAACTAAAATAAAACTACAAAGATTTTATATACTTGTTTGTGTTAGAAAACTATAGTGGCACCTTCAAAATCCCATCAACAATGTTGTATTTTTTGTAGTTTGATATAGTCTAGGGGATGTTGTGCATCATTGTGCAGTTTAACCATGATTGTAAATTGGTAAATTCGGAATTATGTTAAAGTGCTAGTAAATTCATATTTGAAGTTTTTACCTACAGGTAAACTTACAGAAAGTGCTACCCATAGATATGGTTAATATCTCCGAAATGTGTGCCATTTAGAAGATATTCAAATTGGCTCTAGCGCATGACATCACTGCACATGAAATGATCTTTTGAATGCTGAAAGCATTTAATTCCTATAAATAGTTTGTTCCATTTTAGTTATATTGGACCCTGGCCATGTAGAAGAATGATGAAAGTTTAATTCTCCTTGTCCAATGCCAAAATAAACTTTTTTTGCACATAAATAAATACCCTCTGGTGACTGCGATGTTGATGATGTAGCTATATCATCTGCAAAGAAATAAATTATTCTGCTATTAAATGACATAAAAGGGTTGATTTGTTAACAAAAATTCACAATGCCATACATCATCTCAATCTGCAGGTTCATTCTTTCTGTGTCAATTTGAGAAATGCTCATTTTCTTAAGTTTATTTTCTCTTCTCAATGAATGTTCTTTTATTATGGCAGTAGTAAAATACCACATCATGGCCACTGGTTGTAGCTGAGGAAATACAGAAAATACACATGGCCTTTTTAACAAGAGAAACAATGTAACAATTGTAGGGAATACTAGAAGAAATTAGCAAATAAATGTTACCAATAGTGCTAATTCCCTTTAGTATTCTCTAAAATCCATGCATTGAACCTCTTATTAGAAACATGCATTTTTTTCTTATTCTCCTCAGCTGAATCAAGTGGCCATAATGCTGGGATCAGCAATAATTGGTGTACGTATTGAAAGACTTTTCGTTCAGAATAGAAAACACATAGAGAACATTTATTTTAACTCCATAAAGTTTAAAAAGGGAAAACTTTATTAGAAGAAGAAAGCCTGAAGATATAGGACAAAAAACTGGCTTTTGACAAGGAAACTACGCACAGATTTGCGAAAGATTGTTTTTTGTGGGAAGATTTGTAAAAACTTTTGTGAAGAAATAAAACATGATCTTGACCACATTTGCCCTAGGTCTGAATGTGTCCTACCCATAGATATCTTTAAGATCTCCGAAATGTGTGCCATTTAGAAGATATTCAAATTGGCTCTAGCTGATGACATCACTGCACATGAAATGATCTTTTCAATGCAGAAAGCATTTAATTCCTATAAATAGTTTGTTCCATTTTAGTTATATTGGACCCTGGCCATGTAGAAGAATGATGAAAGTTTAATTCTCCTTGTCCAATGCCAAAATAAACTTTTTTTGCACATAAATAAATACCCTCTGGTGACTGCGATGTTGATGATGTATCTATATCATCTGCAAAGAAATAAATTATTCTGCTATTAAATGACATAAAAGGGTTGATTTGGTAACAAAAATTCACAATGCCATACATTATCTCAATCTGCAGGTTCATTCTTTCTGTGTCAATTTGAGAAATGCTCATTTTCTTAAGTTTATTTTCTCTTCTCAATGAATGTTCTTTTATTATGGCAGTAGTAAAATACCACATCATGGCCACTAGTTGTAGCTGAGGAAATACAGAAAATACACATGGCCTTTTTAACAAGAGAAACAATGTAACAATTGTAGGGAATACTAGAAGAAATTAGCAAATAAATGTTACCAATAGTGCTAATTCCCTTTAGTATTCTCTAAAATCCATGCATTGAACCTCTTATTAGAAACATGCATTTTTTTCTTATTCTCCTCAGCTGAATCAAGTGGCCATAATGCTGGGATCAGCAATAATTGGTATCCGTATTGAAAGACTTTTCGTTCAGAAAAGAAAACACATAGAGAACATTTATTTTAACCCCATAAAGTTTAAAAAGGGAAAACTTTATTAGAAGAGGAAAGCCTGAAGATATAGAACGAAAAACTCCTGGCTTTTGACAAGGAAACTACGTAAAGATTTGCTAAAGATTGTTTTTTGTGGGAAGATTTGTAAAAACTTTTGTGAAGAAATAAAACATGATCTTGACCACATTTGCCCTAGGTCTGAATGTGTTTTGGACATGTTGTGGTAGTTGTGTTCCTTTGTTTGAAAAGTGGAAAAAATTGCTTTGTTATCAAATGTCATAAAAGGTTCCAATTTTCAAAAACAACAAAAAATAAGAATAAGCTTTATTGGAAGAACAAGAAAGCAAGAAGTTACAACAACCAAACCTACTTTTGACAATGGATCTTTGGAGTTGAGTTTTTCTGAAAATTTTATATTTCTGGTACGTCTGAGTAAAACTTTACTATTAAGATTTTGGCACATGCACTTCTAAGTCTAAATGTGGTTTAGGGCTAAAGAAAACTTGTGTGTTGTGAAAGCCTCTGCATTATGTTGCAAATGATACAACATTGCTGATCGAACTTTTAATGTAAACGCTATTACTATGCCATGTAGCTGTAAGGACTCGCCCATTTGATAAGCTTGCAAGATAACTGTTCTTTATATTTTAAAGGTCAATAGCAATGCATGTAAAATGGTGAAGGTTAAGGGTAACCAGGGCATACTGTAAAGTTTTAATTGTATGTGTGGTAAAACCTACAGTATAATTGGTGGTGTTATTGCATTATTTCACCAAATAGCCATCTGGAATGGCTATTTGGTGAAATAACCTTACGAAAAGGTTTTTTTAAGGATCAAGAGATCAATTCTAAGTAACTAAAATAAAACTACAAAGATTTTATATACTTGTTTGTGTTAGAAAACTATAGTGGCACCTTCAAAATCCCATCAACAATGTTGTATTTTTTGTAGTTTGATATAGTCTAGGGGATGTTGTGCATCATTGTGCAGTTTAACCATGATTGTAAATTGGTAAATTCGGAATTATGTTAAAGTGCTAGTAAATTCATATTTGAAGTTTTTACCTACAGGTAAACTTACAGAAAGTGCTACCCATAGATATGGTTAATATCTCCGAAATGTGTGCCATTTAGAAGATATTCAAATTGGCTCTAGCGCATGACATCACTGCACATGAAATGATCTTTTGAATGCTGAAAGCATTTAATTCCTATAAATAGTTTGTTCCATTTTAGTTATATTGGACCCTGGCCATGTAGAAGAATGATGAAAGTTTAATTCTCCTTGTCCAATGCCAAAATAAACTTTTTTTGCACATAAATAAATACCCTCTGGTGACTGCGATGTTGATGATGTAGCTATATCATCTGCAAAGAAATAAATTATTCTGCTATTAAATGACATAAAAGGGTTGATTTGTTAACAAAAATTCACAATGCCATACATCATCTCAATCTGCAGGTTCATTCTTTCTGTGTCAATTTGAGAAATGCTCATTTTCTTAAGTTTATTTTCTCTTCTCAATGAATGTTCTTTTATTATGGCAGTAGTAAAATACCACATCATGGCCACTAGTTGTAGCTGAGGAAATACAGAAAATACACATGGCCTTTTTAACAAGAGAAACAATGTAACAATTGTAGGGAATACTAGAAGAAATTAGCAAATAAATGTTACCAATAGTGCTAATTCCCTTTAGTATTCTCTAAAATCCATGCATTGAACCTCTTATTAGAAACATGCATTTTTTTCTTATTCTCCTCAGCTGAATCAAGTGGCCATAATGCTGGGATCAGCAATAATTGGTGTCCGTATTGAAAGACTTTTCGTTCAGAATAGAAAACACATAGAGAACATTTATTTTAACCCCATAAAGTTTAAAAAGGGAAAACTTTATTAGAAGAAGAAAGCCTGAAGATATAGGACAAAAAACTGGCTTTTGACAAGGAAACTACGCACAGATTTGCGAAAGATTGTTTTTTGTGGGAAGATTTGTAAAAACTTTTGTGAAGAAATAAAACATGATCTTGACCACATTTGCCCTAGGTCTGAATGTGTCCTACCCATAGATATCTTTAAGATCTCCGAAATGTGTGCCATTTAGAAGATATTCAAATTGGCTCTAGCTGATGACATCACTGCACATGAAATGATCTTTTCAATGCAGAAAGCATTTAATTCCTATAAATAGTTTGTTCCATTTTAGTTATATTGGACCCTGGCCATGTAGAAGAATGATGAAAGTTTAATTCTCCTTGTCCAATGCCAAAATAAACTTTTTTTGCACATAAATAAATACCCTCTGGTGACTGTGATGTTGATGATGTATCTATATCATCTGCAAAGAAATAAATTATTCTGCTATTAAATGACATAAAAGGGTTGATTTGGTAACAAAAATTCACAATGCCATACATTATCTCAATCTGCAGGTTCATTCTTTCTGTGTCAATTTGAGAAATGCTCATTTTCTTAAGTTTATTTTCTCTTCTCAATGAATGTTCTTTTATTATGGCAGTAGTAAAATACCACATCATGGCCACTAGTTGTAGCTGAGGAAATACAGAAAATACACATGGCCTTTTTAACAAGAGAAACAATGTAACAATTGTAGGGAATACTAGAAGAAATTAGCAAATAAATGTTACCAATAGTGCTAATTCCCTTTAGTATTCTCTAAAATCCATGCATTGAACCTCTTATTAGAAACATGCATTTTTTTCTTATTCTCCTCAGCTGAATCAAGTGGCCATAATGCTGGGATCAGCAATAATTGGTATCCGTATTGAAAGACTTTTCGTTCAGAAAAGAAAACACATAGAGAACATTTGTTTTAACCCCATAAAGTTTAAAAAGGGAAAACTTTATTAGAAGAGGAAAGCCTGAAGATATAGAACGAAAAACTCCTGGCTTTTGACAAGGAAACTACGTAAAGATTTGCTAAAGATTGTTTTTTGTGGGAAGATTTGTAAAAACTTTTGTGAAGAAATAAAACATGATCTTGACCACATTTGCCCTAGGTCTGAATGTGTTTTGGACATGTTGTGGTAGTTGTGTTCCTTTGTTTGAAAAGTGGAAAAAATTGCTTTGTTATCAAATGTCATAAAAGGTTCCAATTTTCAAAAACAACAAAAAATAAGAATAAGCTTTATTGGAAGAACAAGAAAGCAAGAAGTTACAACAACCAAACCTACTTTTGACAATGGATCTTTGGAGTTGAGTTTTTCTGAAAATTTTATATTTCTGGTACGTCTGAGTAAAACTTTACTATTAAGATTTTGGCACATGCACTTCTAAGTCTAAATGTGGTTTAGGGCTAAAGAAAACTTGTGTGTTGTGAAAGCCTCTGCATTATGTTGCAAATGATACAACATTGCTGATCGAACTTTTAATGTAAACGCTATTACTATGCCATGTAGCTGTAAGGACTCGCCCATTTGATAAGCTTGCAAGATAACTGTTCTTTATATTTTAAAGGTCAATAGCAATGCATGTAAAATGGTGAAGGTTAAGGGTAACCAGGGCATACTGTAAAGTTTTAATTGTATGTGTGGTAAAACCTACAGTATAATTGGTGGTGTTATTGCATTATTTCACCAAATAGCCATCTGGAATGGCTATTTGGTGAAATAACCTTACGAAAAGGTTTTTTTAAGGATCAAGAGATCAATTCTAAGTAACTAAAATAAAACTACAAAGATTTTATATACTTGTTTGTGTTAGAAAACTATAGTGGCACCTTCAAAATCCCATCAACAATGTTGTATTTTTTGTAGTTTGATATAGTCTAGGGGATGTTGTGCATCATTGTGCAGTTTAACCATGATTGTAAATTGGTAAATTCGGAATTATGTTAAAGTGCTAGTAAATTCATATTTGAAGTTTTTACCTACAGGTAAACTTACAGAAAGTGCTACCCATAGATATGGTTAATATCTCCGAAATGTGTGCCATTTAGAAGATATTCAAATTGGCTCTAGCGCATGACATCACTGCACATGAAATGATCTTTTGAATGCTGAAAGCATTTAATTCCTATAAATAGTTTGTTCCATTTTAGTTATATTGGACCCTGGCCATGTAGAAGAATGATGAAAGTTTAATTCTCCTTGTCCAATGCCAAAATAAACTTTTTTTGCACATAAATAAATACCCTCTGGTGACTGCGATGTTGATGATGTAGCTATATCATCTGCAAAGAAATAAATTATTCTGCTATTAAATGACATAAAAGGGTTGATTTGTTAACAAAAATTCACAATGCCATACATCATCTCAATCTGCAGGTTCATTCTTTCTGTGTCAATTTGAGAAATGCTCATTTTCTTAAGTTTATTTTCTCTTCTCAATGAATGTTCTTTTATTATGGCAGTAGTAAAATACCACATCATGGCCACTAGTTGTAGCTGAGGAAATACAGAAAATACACATGGCCTTTTTAACAAGAGAAACAATGTAACAATTGTAGGGAATACTAGAAGAAATTAGCAAATAAATGTTACCAATAGTGCTAATTCCCTTTAGTATTCTCTAAAATCCATGCATTGAACCTCTTATTAGAAACATGCATTTTTTTCTTATTCTCCTCAGCTGAATCAAGTGGCCATAATGCTGGGATCAGCAATAATTGGTGTCCGTATTGAAAGACTTTTCGTTCAGAATAGAAAACACATAGAGAACATTTATTTTAACCCCATAAAGTTTAAAAAGGGAAAACTTTATTAGAAGAAGAAAGCCTGAAGATATAGGACAAAAAACTGGCTTTTGACAAGGAAACTACGCACAGATTTGCGAAAGATTGTTTTTTGTGGGAAGATTTGTAAAAACTTTTGTGAAGAAATAAAACATGATCTTGACCACATTTGCCCTAGGTCTGAATGTGTCCTACCCATAGATATCTTTAAGATCTCCGAAATGTGTGCCATTTAGAAGATATTCAAATTGGCTCTAGCTGATGACATCACTGCACATGAAATGATCTTTTCAATGCAGAAAGCATTTAATTCCTATAAATAGTTTGTTCCATTTTAGTTATATTGGACCCTGGCCATGTAGAAGAATGATGAAAGTTTAATTCTCCTTGTCCAATGCCAAAATAAACTTTTTTTGCACATAAATAAATACCCTCTGGTGACTGCGATGTTGATGATGTATCTATATCATCTGCAAAGAAATAAATTATTCTGCTATTAAATGACATAAAAGGGTTGATTTGGTAACAAAAATTCACAATGCCATACATTATCTCAATCTGCAGGTTCATTCTTTCTGTGTCAATTTGAGAAATGCTCATTTTCTTAAGTTTATTTTCTCTTCTCAATGAATGTTCTTTTATTATGGCAGTAGTAAAATACCACATCATGGCCACTAGTTGTAGCTGAGGAAATACAGAAAATACACATGGCCTTTTTAACAAGAGAAACAATGTAACAATTGTAGGGAATACTAGAAGAAATTAGCAAATAAATGTTACCAATAGTGCTAATTCCCTTTTAGTATTCTCTAAAATCCATGCATTGTACCTCTTATTAGAAACATGTATATTTTTCTTATTCTCCTCAGCTGAATCAAGTGGCCATAATGCTGGGATCAGCAATAATTGGTATCCGTATTGAAAGACTTTTCGTTCAGAAAAGAAAACACATAGAGAACATTTGTTTAAACCCCATAAAGTTTAAAAAGGGAAAACTTTATTAGAAGAGGAAAGCCTGAAGATATAGAACGAAAAACTCCTGGCTTTTGACAAGGAAACTACGTAAAGATTTGCTAAAGATTGTTTTTTGTGGGAAGATTTGTAAAAACTTTTGTGAAGAAATAAAACATGATCTTGACCACATTTGCCCTAGGTCTGAATGTGTTTTGGACATGTTGTGGTAGTTGTGTTCCTTTGTTTGAAAAGTGGAAAAAATTGCTTTGTTATCAAATGTCATAAAAGGTTCCAATTTTCAAAAACAACAAAAAATAAGAATAAGCTTTATTGGAAGAACAAGAAAGCAAGAAGTTACAACAACCAAACCTACTTTTGACAATGGATCTTTGGAGTTGAGTTTTTCTGAAAATTTTATATTTCTGGTACGTCTGAGTAAAACTTTACTATTAAGATTTTGGCACATGCACTTCTAAGTCTAAATGTGGTTTAGGGCTAAAGAAAACTTGTGTGTTGTGAAAGCCTCTGCATTATGTTGCAAATGATACAACATTGCTGATCGAACTTTTAATGTAAACGCTATTACTATGCCATGTAGCTGTAAGGACTCGCCCATTTGATAAGCTTGCAAGATAACTGTTCTTTATATTTTAAAGGTCAATAGCAATGCATGTAAAATGGTGAAGGTTAAGGGTAACCAGGGCATACTGTAAAGTTTTAATTGTATGTGTGGTAAAACCTACAGTATAATTGGTGGTGTTATTGCATTATTTCACCAAATAGCCATCTGGAATGGCTATTTGGTGAAATAACCTTACGAAAAGGTTTTTTTAAGGATCAAGAGATCAATTCTAAGTAACTAAAATAAAACTACAAAGATTTTATATACTTGTTTGTGTTAGAAAACTATAGTGGCACCTTCAAAATCCCATCAACAATGTTGTATTTTTTGTAGTTTGATATAGTCTAGGGGATGTTGTGCATCATTGTGCAGTTTAACCATGATTGTAAATTGGTAAATTCGGAATTATGTTAAAGTGCTAGTAAATTCATATTTGAAGTTTTTACCTACAGGTAAACTTACAGAAAGTGCTACCCATAGATATGGTTAATATCTCCGAAATGTGTGCCATTTAGAAGATATTCAAATTGGCTCTAGCGCATGACATCACTGCACATGAAATGATCTTTTGAATGCTGAAAGCATTTAATTCCTATAAATAGTTTGTTCCATTTTAGTTATATTGGACCCTGGCCATGTAGAAGAATGATGAAAGTTTAATTCTCCTTGTCCAATGCCAAAATAAACTTTTTTTGCACATAAATAAATACCCTCTGGTGACTTCGATGTTGATGATGTAGCTATATCATCTGCAAAGAAATAAATTATTCTGCTATTAAATGACATAAAAGGGTTGATTTGTTAACACAAATTCACAATGCCATACATCATCTCAATCTGCAGGTTCATTCTTTCTGTGTCAATTTGAGAAATGCTCATTTTCTTAAGTTTATTTTCTCTTCTCAATGAATGTTCTTTTATTATGGCAGTAGTAAAATACCACATCATGGCCACTAGTTGTAGCTGAGGAAATACAGAAAATACACATGGCCTTTTTAACAAGAGAAACAATGTAACAATTGTAGGGAATACTAGAAGAAATTAGCAAATAAATGTTACCAATAGTGCTAATTCCCTTTAGTATTCTCTAAAATCCATGCATTGAACCTCTTATTAGAAACATGCATTTTTTTCTTATTCTCCTCAGCTGAATCAAGTGGCCATAATGCTGGGATCAGCAATAATTGGTGTCCGTATTGAAAGACTTTTCGTTCAGAATAGAAAACACATAGAGAACATTTATTTTAACCCCATAAAGTTTAAAAAGGGAAAACTTTATTAGAAGAAGAAAGCCTGAAGATATAGGACAAAAAACTGGCTTTTGACAAGGAAACTACGCACAGATTTGCGAAAGATTGTTTTTTGTGGGAAGATTTGTAAAAACTTTTGTGAAGAAATAAAACATGATCTTGACCACATTTGCCCTAGGTCTGAATGTGTCCTACCCATAGATATCTTTAAGATCTCCGAAATGTGTGCCATTTAGAAGATATTCAAATTGGCTCTAGCTGATGACATCACTGCACATGAAATGATCTTTTCAATGCAGAAAGCATTTAATTCCTATAAATAGTTTGTTCCATTTTAGTTATATTGGACCCTGGCCATGTAGAAGAATGATGAAAGTTTAATTCTCCTTGTCCAATGCCAAAATAAACTTTTTTTGCACATAAATAAATACCCTCTGGTGACTGCGATGTTGATGATGTATCTATATCATCTGCAAAGAAATAAATTATTCTGCTATTAAATGACATAAAAGGGTTGATTTGGTAACAAAAATTCACAATGCCATACATTATCTCAATCTGCAGGTTCATTCTTTCTGTGTCAATTTGAGAAATGCTCATTTTCTTAAGTTTATTTTCTCTTCTCAATGAATGTTCTTTTATTATGGCAGTAGTAAAATACCACATCATGGCCACTAGTTGTAGCTGAGGAAATACAGAAAATACACATGGCCTTTTTAACAAGAGAAACAATGTAACAATTGTAGGGAATACTAGAAGAAATTAGCAAATAAATGTTACCAATAGTGCTAATTCCCTTTTAGTATTCTCTAAAATCCATGCATTGTACCTCTTATTAGAAACATGTATATTTTTCTTATTCTCCTCAGCTGAATCAAGTGGCCATAATGCTGGGATCAGCAATAATTGGTATCCGTATTGAAAGACTTTTCGTTCAGAAAAGAAAACACATAGAGAACATTTGTTTTAACCCCATAAAGTTTAAAAAGGGAAAACTTTATTAGAAGAGGAAAGCCTGAAGATATAGAACGAAAAACTCCTGGCTTTTGACAAGGAAACTACGTAAAGATTTGCTAAAGATTGTTTTTTGTGGGAAGATTTGTAAAAACTTTTGTGAAGAAATAAAACATGATCTTGACCACATTTGCCCTAGGTCTGAATGTGTCCTACCCATAGATATCTTTAAGATCTCCGAAATGTGTGCCATTTAGAAGATATTCAAATTGGCTCTAGCTGATGACATCACTGCACATGAAATGATCTTTTCAATGCAGAAAGCATTTAATTCCTATAAATAGTTTGTTCCATTTTAGTTATATTGGACCCTGGCCATGTAGAAGAATGATGAAAGTTTAATTCTCCTTGTCCAATGCCAAAATAAACTTTTTTTGCACATAAATAAATACCCTCTGGTGACTGCGATGTTGATGATGTATCTATATCATCTGCAAAGAAATAAATTATTCTGCTATTAAATGACATAAAAGGGTTGATTTGGTAACAAAAATTCACAATGCCATACATTATCTCAATCTGCAGGTTCATTCTTTCTGTGTCAATTTGAGAAATGCTCATTTTCTTAAGTTTATTTTCTCTTCTCAATGAATGTTCTTTTATTATGGCAGTAGTAAAATACCACATCATGGCCACTAGTTGTAGCTGAGGAAATACAGAAAATACACATGGCCTTTTTAACAAGAGAAACAATGTAACAATTGTAGGGAATACTAGAAGAAATTAGCAAATAAATGTTACCAATAGTGCTAATTCCCTTTTAGTATTCTCTAAAATCCATGCATTGTACCTCTTATTAGAAACATGTATATTTTTCTTATTCTCCTCAGCTGAATCAAGTGGCCATAATGCTGGGATCAGCAATAATTGGTATCCGTATTGAAAGACTTTTCGTTCAGAAAAGAAAACACATAGAGAACATTTGTTTTAACCCCATAAAGTTTAAAAAGGGAAAACTTTATTAGAAGAGGAAAGCCTGAAGATATAGAACGAAAAACTCCTGGCTTTTGACAAGGAAACTACGTAAAGATTTGCTAAAGATTGTTTTTTGTGGGAAGATTTGTAAAAACTTTTGTGAAGAAATAAAACATGATCTTGACCACATTTGCCCTAGGTCTGAATGTGTCCTACCCATAGATATCTTTAAGATCTCCGAAATGTGTGCCATTTAGAAGATATTCAAATTGGCTCTAGCTGATGACATCACTGCACATGAAATGATCTTTTCAATGCAGAAAGCATTTAATTCCTATAAATAGTTTGTTCCATTTTAGTTATATTGGACCCTGGCCATGTAGAAGAATGATGAAAGTTTAATTCTCCTTGTCCAATGCCAAAATAAACTTTTTTTGCACATAAATAAATACCCTCTGGTGACTGCGATGTTGATGATGTATCTATATCATCTGCAAAGAAATAAATTATTCTGCTATTAAATGACATAAAAGGGTTGATTTGGTAACAAAAATTCACAATGCCATACATTATCTCAATCTGCAGGTTCATTCTTTCTGTGTCAATTTGAGAAATGCTCATTTTCTTAAGTTTATTTTCTCTTCTCAATGAATGTTCTTTTATTATGGCAGTAGTAAAATACCACATCATGGCCACTAGTTGTAGCTGAGGAAATACAGAAAATACACATGGCCTTTTTAACAAGAGAAACAATGTAACAATTGTAGGGAATACTAGAAGAAATTAGCAAATAAATGTTACCAATAGTGCTAATTCCCTTTTAGTATTCTCTAAAATCCATGCATTGTACCTCTTATTAGAAACATGTATATTTTTCTTATTCTCCTCAGCTGAATCAAGTGGCCATAATGCTGGGATCAGCAATAATTGGTATCCGTATTGAAAGACTTTTCGTTCAGAAAAGAAAACACATAGAGAACATTTGTTTTAACCCCATAAAGTTTAAAAAGGGAAAACTTTATTAGAAGAGGAAAGCCTGAAGATATAGAACGAAAAACTCCTGGCTTTTGACAAGGAAACTACGTAAAGATTTGCTAAAGATTGTTTTTTGTGGGAAGATTTGTAAAAACTTTTGTGAAGAAATAAAACATGATCTTGACCACATTTGCCCTAGGTCTGAATGTGTTTTGGACATGTTGTGGTAGTTGTGTTCCTTTGTTTGAAAAGTGGAAAAAATTGCTTTGTTATCAAATGTCATAAAAGGTTCCAATTTTCAAAAACAACAAAAAATAAGAATAAGCTTTATTGGAAGAACAAGAAAGCAAGAAGTTACAACAACCAAACCTACTTTTGACAATGGATCTTTGGAGTTGAGTTTTTCTGAAAATTTTATATTTCTGGTACGTCTGAGTAAAACTTTACTATTAAGATTTTGGCACATGCACTTCTAAGTCTAAATGTGGTTTAGGGCTAAAGAAAACTTGTGTGTTGTGAAAGCCTCTGCATTATGTTGCAAATGATACAACATTGCTGATCGAACTTTTAATGTAAACGCTATTACTATGCCATGTAGCTGTAAGGACTCGCCCATTTGATAAGCTTGCAAGATAACTGTTCTTTATATTTTAAAGGTCAATAGCAATGCATGTAAAATGGTGAAGGTTAAGGGTAACCAGGGCATACTGTAAAGTTTTAATTGTATGTGTGGTAAAACCTACAGTATCATTGGTGGTGTTATTGCATTATTTCACCAAATAGCCATCTGGAATGGCTATTTGGTGAAATAACCTTACGAAAAGGTTTTTTTAAGGATCAAGAGATCAATTCTAAGTAACTAAAATAAAACTACAAAGATTTTATATACTTGTTTGTGTTAGAAAACTATAGTGGCACCTTCAAAATCCCATCAACAATGTTGTATTTTTTGTAGTTTGATATAGTCTAGGGGATGTTGTGCATCATTGTGCAGTTTAACCATGATTGTAAATTGGTAAATTCGGAATTATGTTAAAGTGCTAGTAAATTCATATTTGAAGTTTTTACCTACAGGTAAACTTACAGAAAGTGCTACCCATAGATATGGTTAATATCTCCGAAATGTGTGCCATTTAGAAGATATTCAAATTGGCTCTAGCGCATGACATCACTGCACATGAAATGATCTTTTGAATGCTGAAAGCATTTAATTCCTATAAATAGTTTGTTCCATTTTAGTTATATTGGACCCTGGCCATGTAGAAGAATGATGAAAGTTTAATTCTCCTTGTCCAATGCCAAAATAAACTTTTTTTGCACATAAATAAATACCCTCTGGTGACTTCGATGTTGATGATGTAGCTATATCATCTGCAAAGAAATAAATTATTCTGCTATTAAATGACATAAAAGGGTTGATTTGTTAACAAAAATTCACAATGCCATACATCATCTCAATCTGCAGGTTCATTCTTTCTGTGTCAATTTGAGAAATGCTCATTTTCTTAAGTTTATTTTCTCTTCTCAATGAATGTTCTTTTATTATGGCAGTAGTAAAATACCACATCATGGCCACTAGTTGTAGCTGAGGAAATACAGAAAATACACATGGCCTTTTTAACAAGAGAAACAATGTAACAATTGTAGGGAATACTAGAAGAAATTAGCAAATAAATGTTACCAATAGTGCTAATTCCCTTTAGTATTCTCTAAAATCCATGCATTGAACCTCTTATTAGAAACATGCATTTTTTTCTTATTCTCCTCAGCTGAATCAAGTGGCCATAATGCTGGGATCAGCAATAATTGGTGTCCGTATTGAAAGACTTTTCGTTCAGAATAGAAAACACATAGAGAACATTTATTTTAACCCCATAAAGTTTAAAAAGGGAAAACTTTATTAGAAGAAGAAAGCCTGAAGATATAGGACAAAAAACTGGCTTTTGACAAGGAAACTACGCACAGATTTGCGAAAGATTGTTTTTTGTGGGAAGATTTGTAAAAACTTTTGTGAAGAAATAAAACATGATCTTGACCACATTTGCCCTAGGTCTGAATGTGTCCTACCCATAGATATCTTTAAGATCTCCGAAATGTGTGCCATTTAGAAGATATTCAAATTGGCTCTAGCTGATGACATCACTGCACATGAAATGATCTTTTCAATGCAGAAAGCATTTAATTCCTATAAATAGTTTGTTCCATTTTAGTTATATTGGACCCTGGCCATGTAGAAGAATGATGAAAGTTTAATTCTCCTTGTCCAATGCCAAAATAAACTTTTTTTGCACATAAATAAATACCCTCTGGTGACTGCGATGTTGATGATGTATCTATATCATCTGCAAAGAAATAAATTATTCTGCTATTAAATGACATAAAAGGGTTGATTTGGTAACAAAAATTCACAATGCCATACATTATCTCAATCTGCAGGTTCATTCTTTCTGTGTCAATTTGAGAAATGCTCATTTTCTTAAGTTTATTTTCTCTTCTCAATGAATGTTCTTTTATTATGGCAGTAGTAAAATACCACATCATGGCCACTAGTTGTAGCTGAGGAAATACAGAAAATACACATGGCCTTTTTAACAAGAGAAACAATGTAACAATTGTAGGGAATACTAGAAGAAATTAGCAAATAAATGTTACCAATAGTGCTAATTCCCTTTTAGTATTCTCTAAAATCCATGCATTGTACCTCTTATTAGAAACATGTATATTTTTCTTATTCTCCTCAGCTGAATCAAGTGGCCATAATGCTGGGATCAGCAATAATTGGTATCCGTATTGAAAGACTTTTCGTTCAGAAAAGAAAACACATAGAGAACATTTGTTTTAACCCCATAAAGTTTAAAAAGGGAAAACTTTATTAGAAGAGGAAAGCCTGAAGATATAGAACGAAAAACTCCTGGCTTTTGACAAGGAAACTACGTAAAGATTTGCTAAAGATTGTTTTTTGTGGGAAGATTTGTAAAAACTTTTGTGAAGAAATAAAACATGATCTTGACCACATTTGCCCTAGGTCTGAATGTGTTTTGGACATGTTGTGGTAGTTGTGTTCCTTTGTTTGAAAAGTGGAAAAAATTGCTTTGTTATCAAATGTCATAAAAGGTTCCAATTTTCAAAAACAACAAAAAATAAGAATAAGCTTTATTGGAAGAACAAGAAAGCAAGAAGTTACAACAACCAAACCTACTTTTGACAATGGATCTTTGGAGTTGAGTTTTTCTGAAAATTTTATATTTCTGGTACGTCTGAGTAAAACTTTACTATTAAGATTTTGGCACATGCACTTCTAAGTCTAAATGTGGTTTAGGGCTAAAGAAAACTTGTGTGTTGTGAAAGCCTCTGCATTATGTTGCAAATGATACAACATTGCTGATCGAACTTTTAATGTAAACGCTATTACTATGCCATGTAGCTGTAAGGACTCGCCCATTTGATAAGCTTGCAAGATAACTGTTCTTTATATTTTAAAGGTCAATAGCAATGCATGTAAAATGGTGAAGGTTAAGGGTAACCAGGGCATACTGTAAAGTTTTAATTGTATGTGTGGTAAAACCTACAGTATAATTGGTGGTGTTATTGCATTATTTCACCAAATAGCCATCTGGAATGGCTATTTGGTGAAATAACCTTACGAAAAGGTTTTTTTAAGGATCAAGAGATCAATTCTAAGTAACTAAAATAAAACTACAAAGATTTTATATACTTGTTTGTGTTAGAAAACTATAGTGGCACCTTCAAAATCCCATCAACAATGTTGTATTTTTTGTAGTTTGATATAGTCTAGGGGATGTTGTGCATCATTGTGCAGTTTAACCATGATTGTAAATTGGTAAATTCGGAATTATGTTAAAGTGCTAGTAAATTCATATTTGAAGTTTTTACCTACAGGTAAACTTACAGAAAGTGCTACCCATAGATATGGTTAATATCTCCGAAATGTGTGCCATTTAGAAGATATTCAAATTGGCTCTAGCGCATGACATCACTGCACATGAAATGATCTTTTGAATGCTGAAAGCATTTAATTCCTATAAATAGTTTGTTCCATTTTAGTTATATTGGACCCTGGCCATGTAGAAGAATGATGAAAGTTTAATTCTCCTTGTCCAATGCCAAAATAAACTTTTTTTGCACATAAATAAATACCCTCTGGTGACTTCGATGTTGATGATGTAGCTATATCATCTGCAAAGAAATAAATTATTCTGCTATTAAATGACATAAAAGGGTTGATTTGTTAACAAAAATTCACAATGCCATACATCATCTCAATCTGCAGGTTCATTCTTTCTGTGTCAATTTGAGAAATGCTCATTTTCTTAAGTTTATTTTCTCTTCTCAATGAATGTTCTTTTATTATGGCAGTAGTAAAATACCACATCATGGCCACTAGTTGTAGCTGAGGAAATACAGAAAAAACACATGGCCTTTTTAACAAGAGAAACAATGTAACAATTGTAGGGAATACTAGAAGAAATTAGCAAATAAATGTTACCAATAGTGCTAATTCCCTTTAGTATTCTCTAAAATCCATGCATTGAACCTCTTATTAGAAACATGCATTTTTTTCTTATTCTCCTCAGCTGAATCAAGTGGCCATAATGCTGGGATCAGCAATAATTGGTGTCCGTATTGAAAGACTTTTCGTTCAGAATAGAAAACACATAGAGAACATTTATTTTAACCCCATAAAGTTTAAAAAGGGAAAACTTTATTAGAAGAAGAAAGCCTGAAGATATAGGACAAAAAACTGGCTTTTGACAAGGAAACTACGCACAGATTTGCGAAAGATTGTTTTTTGTGGGAAGATTTGTAAAAACTTTTGTGAAGAAATAAAACATGATCTTGACCACATTTGCCCTAGGTCTGAATGTGTCCTACCCATAGATATCTTTAAGATCTCCGAAATGTGTGCCATTTAGAAGATATTCAAATTGGCTCTAGCTGATGACATCACTGCACATGAAATGATCTTTTCAATGCAGAAAGCATTTAATTCCTATAAATAGTTTGTTCCATTTTAGTTATATTGGACCCTGGCCATGTAGAAGAATGATGAAAGTTTAATTCTCCTTGTCCAATGCCAAAATAAACTTTTTTTGCACATAAATAAATACCCTCTGGTGACTGCGATGTTGATGATGTATCTATATCATCTGCAAAGAAATAAATTATTCTGCTATTAAATGACATAAAAGGGTTGATTTGGTAACAAAAATTCACAATGCCATACATTATCTCAATCTGCAGGTTCATTCTTTCTGTGTCAATTTGAGAAATGCTCATTTTCTTAAGTTTATTTTCTCTTCTCAATGAATGTTCTTTTATTATGGCAGTAGTAAAATACCACATCATGGCCACTAGTTGTAGCTGAGGAAATACAGAAAATACACATGGCCTTTTTAACAAGAGAAACAATGTAACAATTGTAGGGAATACTAGAAGAAATTAGCAAATAAATGTTACCAATAGTGCTAATTCCCTTTAGTATTCTCTAAAATCCATGCATTGAACCTCTTATTAGAAACATGCATTTTTTTCTTATTCTCCTCAGCTGAATCAAGTGGCCATAATGCTGGGATCAGCAATAATTGGTATCCGTATTGAAAGACTTTTCGTTCAGAAAAGAAAACACATAGAGAACATTTGTTTTAACCCCATAAAGTTTAAAAAGGGAAAACTTTATTAGAAGAGGAAAGCCTGAAGATATAGAACGAAAAACTCCTGGCTTTTGACAAGGAAACTACGTAAAGATTTGCTAAAGATTGTTTTTTGTGGGAAGATTTGTAAAAACTTTTGTGAAGAAATAAAACATGATCTTGACCACATTTGCCCTAGGTCTGAATGTGTTTTGGACATGTTGTGGTAGTTGTGTTCCTTTGTTTGAAAAGTGGAAAAAATTGCTTTGTTATCAAATGTCATAAAAGGTTCCAATTTTCAAAAACAACAAAAAATAAGAATAAGCTTTATTGGAAGAACAAGAAAGCAAGAAGTTACAACAACCAAACCTACTTTTGACAATGGATCTTTGGAGTTGAGTTTTTCTGAAAATTTTATATTTCTGGTACGTCTGAGTAAAACTTTACTATTAAGATTTTGGCACATGCACTTCTAAGTCTAAATGTGGTTTAGGGCTAAAGAAAACTTGTGTGTTGTGAAAGCCTCTGCATTATGTTGCAAATGATACAACATTGCTGATCGAACTTTTAATGTAAACGCTATTACTATGCCATGTAGCTGTAAGGACTCGCCCATTTGATAAGCTTGCAAGATAACTGTTCTTTATATTTTAAAGGTCAATAGCAATGCATGTAAAATGGTGAAGGTTAAGGGTAACCAGGGCATACTGTAAAGTTTTAATTGTATGTGTGGTAAAACCTACAGTATAATTGGTGGTGTTATTGCATTATTTCACCAAATAGCCATCTGGAATGGCTATTTGGTGAAATAACCTTACGAAAAGGTTTTTTTAAGGATCAAGAGATCAATTCTAAGTAACTAAAATAAAACTACAAAGATTTTATATACTTGTTTGTGTTAGAAAACTATAGTGGCACCTTCAAAATCCCATCAACAATGTTGTATTTTTTGTAGTTTGATATAGTCTAGGGGATGTTGTGCATCATTGTGCAGTTTAACCATGATTGTAAATTGGTAAATTCGGAATTATGTTAAAGTGCTAGTAAATTCATATTTGAAGTTTTTACCTACAGGTAAACTTACAGAAAGTGCTACCCATAGATATGGTTAATATCTCCGAAATGTGTGCCATTTAGAAGATATTCAAATTGGCTCTAGCGCATGACATCACTGCACATGAAATGATCTTTTGAATGCTGAAAGCATTTAATTCCTATAAATAGTTTGTTCCATTTTAGTTATATTGGACCCTGGCCATGTAGAAGAATGATGAAAGTTTAATTCTCCTTGTCCAATGCCAAAATAAACTTTTTTTGCACATAAATAAATACCCTCTGGTGACTGCGATGTTGATGATGTAGCTATATCATCTGCAAAGAAATAAATTATTCTGCTATTAAATGACATAAAAGGGTTGATTTGTTAACAAAAATTCACAATGCCATACATCATCTCAATCTGCAGGTTCATTCTTTCTGTGTCAATTTGAGAAATGCTCATTTTCTTAAGTTTATTTTCTCTTCTCAATGAATGTTCTTTTATTATGGCAGTAGTAAAATACCACATCATGGCCACTAGTTGTAGCTGAGGAAATACAGAAAATACACATGGCCTTTTTAACAAGAGAAACAATGTAACAATTGTAGGGAATACTAGAAGAAATTAGCAAATAAATGTTACCAATAGTGCTAATTCCCTTTAGTATTCTCTAAAATCCATGCATTGAACCTCTTATTAGAAACATGCATTTTTTTCTTATTCTCCTCAGCTGAATCAAGTGGCCATAATGCTGGGATCAGCAATAATTGGTGTCCGTATTGAAAGACTTTTCGTTCAGAATAGAAAACACATAGAGAACATTTATTTTAACCCCATAAAGTTTAAAAAGGGAAAACTTTATTAGAAGAAGAAAGCCTGAAGATATAGGACAAAAAACTGGCTTTTGACAAGGAAACTACGCACAGATTTGCGAAAGATTGTTTTTTGTGGGAAGATTTGTAAAAACTTTTGTGAAGAAATAAAACATGATCTTGACCACATTTGCCCTAGGTCTGAATGTGTCCTACCCATAGATATCTTTAAGATCTCCGAAATGTGTGCCATTTAGAAGATATTCAAATTGGCTCTAGCTGATGACATCACTGCACATGAAATGATCTTTTCAATGCAGAAAGCATTTAATTCCTATAAATAGTTTGTTCCATTTTAGTTATATTGGACCCTGGCCATGTAGAAGAATGATGAAAGTTTAATTCTCCTTGTCCAATGCCAAAATAAACTTTTTTTGCACATAAATAAATACCCTCTGGTGACTGTGATGTTGATGATGTATCTATATCATCTGCAAAGAAATAAATTATTCTGCTATTAAATGACATAAAAGGGTTGATTTGGTAACAAAAATTCACAATGCCATACATTATCTCAATCTGCAGGTTCATTCTTTCTGTGTCAATTTGAGAAATGCTCATTTTCTTAAGTTTATTTTCTCTTCTCAATGAATGTTCTTTTATTATGGCAGTAGTAAAATACCACATCATGGCCACTAGTTGTAGCTGAGGAAATACAGAAAATACACATGGCCTTTTTAACAAGAGAAACAATGTAACAATTGTAGGGAATACTAGAAGAAATTAGCAAATAAATGTTACCAATAGTGCTAATTCCCTTTAGTATTCTCTAAAATCCATGCATTGAACCTCTTATTAGAAACATGCATTTTTTTCTTATTCTCCTCAGCTGAATCAAGTGGCCATAATGCTGGGATCAGCAATAATTGGTATCCGTATTGAAAGACTTTTCGTTCAGAAAAGAAAACACATAGAGAACATTTGTTTTAACCCCATAAAGTTTAAAAAGGGAAAACTTTATTAGAAGAGGAAAGCCTGAAGATATAGAACGAAAAACTCCTGGCTTTTGACAAGGAAACTACGTAAAGATTTGCTAAAGATTGTTTTTTGTGGGAAGATTTGTAAAAACTTTTGTGAAGAAATAAAACATGATCTTGACCACATTTGCCCTAGGTCTGAATGTGTTTTGGACATGTTGTGGTAGTTGTGTTCCTTTGTTTGAAAAGTGGAAAAAATTGCTTTGTTATCAAATGTCATAAAAGGTTCCAATTTTCAAAAACAACAAAAAATAAGAATAAGCTTTATTGGAAGAACAAGAAAGCAAGAAGTTACAACAACCAAACCTACTTTTGACAATGGATCTTTGGAGTTGAGTTTTTCTGAAAATTTTATATTTCTGGTACGTCTGAGTAAAACTTTACTATTAAGATTTTGGCACATGCACTTCTAAGTCTAAATGTGGTTTAGGGCTAAAGAAAACTTGTGTGTTGTGAAAGCCTCTGCATTATGTTGCAAATGATACAACATTGCTGATCGAACTTTTAATGTAAACGCTATTACTATGCCATGTAGCTGTAAGGACTCGCCCATTTGATAAGCTTGCAAGATAACTGTTCTTTATATTTTAAAGGTCAATAGCAATGCATGTAAAATGGTGAAGGTTAAGGGTAACCAGGGCATACTGTAAAGTTTTAATTGTATGTGTGGTAAAACCTACAGTATAATTGGTGGTGTTATTGCATTATTTCACCAAATAGCCATCTGGAATGGCTATTTGGTGAAATAACCTTACGAAAAGGTTTTTTTAAGGATCAAGAGATCAATTCTAAGTAACTAAAATAAAACTACAAAGATTTTATATACTTGTTTGTGTTAGAAAACTATAGTGGCACCTTCAAAATCCCATCAACAATGTTGTATTTTTTGTAGTTTGATATAGTCTAGGGGATGTTGTGCATCATTGTGCAGTTTAACCATGATTGTAAATTGGTAAATTCGGAATTATGTTAAAGTGCTAGTAAATTCATATTT
This sequence comes from Aquarana catesbeiana, assembly GCF_042186555.1. Taxonomy (NCBI): domain Eukaryota; kingdom Metazoa; phylum Chordata; class Amphibia; order Anura; family Ranidae; genus Aquarana; species Aquarana catesbeiana. Next base: position 193,330,722 of record NC_133326.1, read on the forward strand.
GAAGTTTTTACCTACAGGTAAACTTACAGAAAGTGCTACCCATAGATATGGTTAATATCTCCGAAATGTGTGCCATTTAGAAGATATTCAAATTGGCTCTAGCGCATGACATCACTGCACATGAAATGATCTTTTGAATGCTGAAAGCATTTAATTCCTATAAATAGTTTGTTCCATTTTAGTTATATTGGACCCTGGCCATGTAGAAGAATGATGAAAGTTTAATTCTCCTTGTCCAATGCCAAAATAAACTTTTTTTGCACATAAATAAATACCCTCTGGTGACTGCGATGTTGATGATGTAGCTATATCATCTGCAAAGAAATAAATTATTCTGCTATTAAATGACATAAAAGGGTTGATTTGTTAACAAAAATTCACAATGCCATACATCATCTCAATCTGCAGGTTCATTCTTTCTGTGTCAATTTGAGAAATGCTCATTTTCTTAAGTTTATTTTCTCTTCTCAATGAATGTTCTTTTATTATGGCAGTAGTAAAATACCACATCATGGCCACTAGTTGTAGCTGAGGAAATACAGAAAATACACATGGCCTTTTTAACAAGAGAAACAATGTAACAATTGTAGGGAATACTAGAAGAAATTAGCAAATAAATGTTACCAATAGTGCTAATTCCCTTTAGTATTCTCTAAAATCCATGCATTGAACCTCTTATTAGAAACATGCATTTTTTTCTTATTCTCCTCAGCTGAATCAAGTGGCCATAATGCTGGGATCAGCAATAATTGGTGTCCGTATTGAAAGACTTTTCGTTCAGAATAGAAAACACATAGAGAACATTTATTTTAACCCCATAAAGTTTAAAAAGGGAAAACTTTATTAGAAGAAGAAAGCCTGAAGATATAGGACAAAAAACTGGCTTTTGACAAGGAAACTACGCACAGATTTGCGAAAGATTGTTTTTTGTGGGAAGATTTGTAAAAACTTTTGTGAAGAAATAAAACATGATCTTGACCACATTTGCCCTAGGTCTGAATGTGTCCTACCCATAGATATCTTTAAGATCTCCGAAATGTGTGCCATTTAGAAGATATTCAAATTGGCTCTAGCTGATGACATCACTGCACATGAAATGATCTTTTCAATGCAGAAAGCATTTAATTCCTATAAATAGTTTGTTCCATTTTAGTTATATTGGACCCTGGCCATGTAGAAGAATGATGAAAGTTTAATTCTCCTTGTCCAATGCCAAAATAAACTTTTTTTGCACATAAATAAATACCCTCTGGTGACTGCGATGTTGATGATGTATCTATATCATCTGCAAAGAAATAAATTATTCTGCTATTAAATGACATAAAAGGGTTGATTTGGTAACAAAAATTCACAATGCCATACATTATCTCAATCTGCAGGTTCATTCTTTCTGTGTCAATTTGAGAAATGCTCATTTTCTTAAGTTTATTTTCTCTTCTCAATGAATGTTCTTTTATTATGGCAGTAGTAAAATACCACATCATGGCCACTAGTTGTAGCTGAGGAAATACAGAAAATACACATGGCCTTTTTAACAAGAGAAACAATGTAACAATTGTAGGGAATACTAGAAGAAATTAGCAAATAAATGTTACCAATAGTGCTAATTCCCTTTTAGTATTCTCTAAAATCCATGCATTGTACCTCTTATTAGAAAGATGTATATTTTTCTTATTCTCCTCAGCTGAATCAAGTGGCCATAATGCTGGGATCAGCAATAATTGGTATCCGTATTGAAAGACTTTTCGTTCAGAAAAGAAAACACATAGAGAACATTTGTTTTAACCCCATAAAGTTTAAAAAGGGAAAACTTTATTAGAAGAGGAAAGCCTGAAGATATAGAACGAAAAACTCCTGGCTTTTGACAAGGAAACTACGTAAAGATTTGCTAAAGATTGTTTTTTGTGGGAAGATTTGTAAAAACTTTTGTGAAGAAATAAAACATGATCTTGACCACATTTGCCCTAGGTCTGAATGTGTTTTGGACATGTTGTGGTAGTTGTGTTCCTTTGTTTGAAAAGTGGAAAAAATTGCTTTGTTATCAAATGTCATAAAAGGTTCCAATTTTCAAAAACAACAAAAAATAAGAATAAGCTTTATTGGAAGAACAAGAAAGCAAGAAGTTACAACAACCAAACCTACTTTTGACAATGGATCTTTGGAGTTGAGTTTTTCTGAAAATTTTATATTTCTGGTACGTCTGAGTAAAACTTTACTATTAAGATTTTGGCACATGCACTTCTAAGTCTAAATGTGGTTTAGGGCTAAAGAAAACTTGTGTGTTGTGAAAGCCTCTGCATTATGTTGCAAATGATACAACATTGCTGATCGAACTTTTAATGTAAACGCTATTACTATGCCATGTAGCTGTAAGGACTCGCCCATTTGATAAGCTTGCAAGATAACTGTTCTTTATATTTTAAAGGTCAATAGCAATGCATGTAAAATGGTGAAGGTTAAGGGTAACCAGGGCATACTGTAAAGTTTTAATTGTATGTGTGGTAAAACCTACAGTATAATTGGTGGTGTTATTGCATTATTTCACCAAATAGCCATCTGGAATGGCTATTTGGTGAAATAACCTTACGAAAAGGTTTTTTTAAGGATCAAGAGATCAATTCTAAGTAACTAAAATAAAACTACAAAGATTTTATATACTTGTTTGTGTTAGAAAACTATAGTGGCACCTTCAAAATCCCATCAACAATGTTGTATTTTTTGTAGTTTGATATAGTCTAGGGGATGTTGTGCATCATTGTGCAGTTTAACCATGATTGTAAATTGGTAAATTCGGAATTATGTTAAAGTGCTAGTAAATTCATATTTGAAGTTTTTACCTACAGGTAAACTTACAGAAAGTGCTACCCATAGATATGGTTAATATCTCCGAAATGTGTGCCATTTAGAAGATATTCAAATTGGCTCTAGCGCATGACATCACTGCACATGAAATGATCTTTTGAATGCTGAAAGCATTTAATTCCTATAAATAGTTTGTTCCATTTTAGTTATATTGGACCCTGGCCATGTAGAAGAATGATGAAAGTTTAATTCTCCTTGTCCAATGCCAAAATAAACTTTTTTTGCACATAAATAAATACCCTCTGGTGACTTCGATGTTGATGATGTAGCTATATCATCTGCAAAGAAATAAATTATTCTGCTATTAAATGACATAAAAGGGTTGATTTGTTAACACAAATTCACAATGCCATACATCATCTCAATCTGCAGGTTCATTCTTTCTGTGTCAATTTGAGAAATGCTCATTTTCTTAAGTTTATTTTCTCTTCTCAATGAATGTTCTTTTATTATGGCAGTAGTAAAATACCACATCATGGCCACTAGTTGTAGCTGAGGAAATACAGAAAATACACATGGCCTTTTTAACAAGAGAAACAATGTAACAATTGTAGGGAATACTAGAAGAAATTAGCAAATAAATGTTACCAATAGTGCTAATTCCCTTTAGTATTCTCTAAAATCCATGCATTGAACCTCTTATTAGAAACATGCATTTTTTTCTTATTCTCCTCAGCTGAATCAAGTGGCCATAATGCTGGGATCAGCAATAATTGGTGTCCGTATTGAAAGACTTTTCGTTCAGAATAGAAAACACATAGAGAACATTTATTTTAACCCCATAAAGTTTAAAAAGGGAAAACTTTATTAGAAGAAGAAAGCCTGAAGATATAGGACAAAAAACTGGCTTTTGACAAGGAAACTACGCACAGATTTGCGAAAGATTGTTTTTTGTGGGAAGATTTGTAAAAACTTTTGTGAAGAAATAAAACATGATCTTGACCACATTTGCCCTAGGTCTGAATGTGTCCTACCCATAGATATCTTTAAGATCTCCGAAATGTGTGCCATTTAGAAGATATTCAAATTGGCTCTAGCTGATGACATCACTGCCCATGAAATGATCTTTTCAATGCAGAAAGCATTTAATTCCTATAAATAGTTTGTTCCATTTTAGTTATATTGGACCCTGGCCATGTAGAAGAATGATGAAAGTTTAATTCTCCTTGTCCAATGCCAAAATAAACTTTTTTTGCACATAAATAAATACCCTCTGGTGACTGCGATGTTGATGATGTATCTATATCATCTGCAAAGAAATAAATTATTCTGCTATTAAATGACATAAAAGGGTTGATTTGGTAACAAAAATTCACAATGCCATACATTATCTCAATCTGCAGGTTCATTCTTTCTGTGTCAATTTGAGAAATGCTCATTTTCTTAAGTTTATTTTCTCTTCTCAATGAATGTTCTTTTATTATGGCAGTAGTAAAATACCACATCATGGCCACTAGTTGTAGCTGAGGAAATACAGAAAATACACATGGCCTTTTTAACAAGAGAAACAATGTAACAATTGTAGGGAATACTAGAAGAAATTAGCAAATAAATGTTACCAATAGTGCTAATTCCCTTTTAGTATTCTCTAAAATCCATGCATTGTACCTCTTATTAGAAACATGTATATTTTTCTTATTCTCCTCAGCTGAATCAAGTGGCCATAATGCTGGGATCAGCAATAATTGGTATCCGTATTGAAAGACTTTTCGTTCAGAAAAGAAAACACATAGAGAACATTTGTTTTAACCCCATAAAGTTTAAAAAGGGAAAACTTTATTAGAAGAGGAAAGCCTGAAGATATAGAACGAAAAACTCCTGGCTTTTGACAAGGAAACTACGTAAAGATTTGCTAAAGATTGTTTTTTGTGGGAAGATTTGTAAAAACTTTTGTGAAGAAATAAAACATGATCTTGACCACATTTGCCCTAGGTCTGAATGTGTCCTACCCATAGATATCTTTAAGATCTCCGAAATGTGTGCCATTTAGAAGATATTCAAATTGGCTCTAGCTGATGACATCACTGCACATGAAATGATCTTTTCAATGCAGAAAGCATTTAATTCCTATAAATAGTTTGTTCCATTTTAGTTATATTGGACCCTGGCCATGTAGAAGAATGATGAAAGTTTAATTCTCCTTGTCCAATGCCAAAATAAACTTTTTTTGCACATAAATAAATACCCTCTGGTGACTGCGATGTTGATGATGTATCTATATCATCTGCAAAGAAATAAATTATTCTGCTATTAAATGACATAAAAGGGTTGATTTGGTAACAAAAATTCACAATGCCATACATTATCTCAATCTGCAGGTTCATTCTTTCTGTGTCAATTTGAGAAATGCTCATTTTCTTAAGTTTATTTTCTCTTCTCAATGAATGTTCTTTTATTATGGCAGTAGTAAAATACCACATCATGGCCACTAGTTGTAGCTGAGGAAATACAGAAAATACACATGGCCTTTTTAACAAGAGAAACAATGTAACAATTGTAGGGAATACTAGAAGAAATTAGCAAATAAATGTTACCAATAGTGCTAATTCCCTTTTAGTATTCTCTAAAATCCATGCATTGTACCTCTTATTAGAAACATGTATATTTTTCTTATTCTCCTCAGCTGAATCAAGTGGCCATAATGCTGGGATCAGCAATAATTGGTATCCGTATTGAAAGACTTTTCGTTCAGAAAAGAAAACACATAGAGAACATTTGTTTTAACCCCATAAAGTTTAAAAAGGGAAAACTTTATTAGAAGAGGAAAGCCTGAAGATATAGAACGAAAAACTCCTGGCTTTTGACAAGGAAACTACGTAAAGATTTGCTAAAGATTGTTTTTTGTGGGAAGATTTGTAAAAACTTTTGTGAAGAAATAAAACATGATCTTGACCACATTTGCCCTAGGTCTGAATGTGTTTTGGACATGTTGTGGTAGTTGTGTTCCTTTGTTTGAAAAGTGGAAAAAATTGCTTTGTTATCAAATGTCATAAAAGGTTCCAATTTTCAAAAACAACAAAAAATAAGAATAAGCTTTATTGGAAGAACAAGAAAGCAAGAAGTTACAACAACCAAACCTACTTTTGACAATGGATCTTTGGAGTTGAGTTTTTCTGAAAATTTTATATTTCTGGTACGTCTGAGTAAAACTTTACTATTAAGATTTTGGCACATGCACTTCTAAGTCTAAATGTGGTTTAGGGCTAAAGAAAACTTGTGTGTTGTGAAAGCCTCTGCATTATGTTGCAAATGATACAACATTGCTGATCGAACTTTTAATGTAAACGCTATTACTATGCCATGTAGCTGTAAGGACTCGCCCATTTGATAAGCTTGCAAGATAACTGTTCTTTATATTTTAAAGGTCAATAGCAATGCATGTAAAATGGTGAAGGTTAAGGGTAACCAGGGCATACTGTAAAGTTTTAATTGTATGTGTGGTAAAACCTACAGTATAATTGGTGGTGTTATTGCATTATTTCACCAAATAGCCATCTGGAATGGCTATTTGGTGAAATAACCTTACGAAAAGGTTTTTTTAAGGATCAAGAGATCAATTCTAAGTAACTAAAATAAAACTACAAAGATTTTATATACTTGTTTGTGTTAGAAAACTATAGTGGCACCTTCAAAATCCCATCAACAATGTTGTATTTTTTGTAGTTTGATATAGTCTAGGGGATGTTGTGCATCATTGTGCAGTTTAACCATGATTGTAAATTGGTAAATTCGGAATTATGTTAAAGTGCTAGTAAATTCATATTTGAAGTTTTTACCTACAGGTAAACTTACAGAAAGTGCTACCCATAGATATGGTTAATATCTCCGAAATGTGTGCCATTTAGAAGATATTCAAATTGGCTCTAGCGCATGACATCACTGCACATGAAATGATCTTTTGAATGCTGAAAGCATTTAATTCCTATAAATAGTTTGTTCCATTTTAGTTATATTGGACCCTGGCCATGTAGAAGAATGATGAAAGTTTAATTCTCCTTGTCCAATGCCAAAATAAACTTTTTTTGCACATAAATAAATACCCTCTGGTGACTTCGATGTTGATGATGTAGCTATATCATCTGCAAAGAAATAAATTATTCTGCTATTAAATGACATAAAAGGGTTGATTTGTTAACAAAAATTCACAATGCCATACATCATCTCAATCTGCAGGTTCATTCTTTCTGTGTCAATTTGAGAAATGCTCATTTTCTTAAGTTTATTTTCTCTTCTCAATGAATGTTCTTTTATTATGGCAGTAGTAAAATACCACATCATGGCCACTAGTTGTAGCTGAGGAAATACAGAAAATACACATGGCCTTTTTAACAAGAGAAACAATGTAACAATTGTAGGGAATACTAGAAGAAATTAGCAAATAAATGTTACCAATAGTGCTAATTCCCTTTAGTATTCTCTAAAATCCATGCATTGAACCTCTTATTAGAAACATGCATTTTTTTCTTATTCTCCTCAGCTGAATCAAGTGGCCATAATGCTGGGATCAGCAATAATTGGTGTCCGTATTGAAAGACTTTTCGTTCAGAATAGAAAACACATAGAGAACATTTATTTTAACCCCATAAAGTTTAAAAAGGGAAAACTTTATTAGAAGAAGAAAGCCTGAAGATATAGGACAAAAAACTGGCTTTTGACAAGGAAACTACGCACAGATTTGCGAAAGATTGTTTTTTGTGGGAAGATTTGTAAAAACTTTTGTGAAGAAATAAAACATGATCTTGACCACATTTGCCCTAGGTCTGAATGTGTCCTACCCATAGATATCTTTAAGATCTCCGAAATGTGTGCCATTTAGAAGATATTCAAATTGGCTCTAGCTGATGACATCACTGCACATGAAATGATCTTTTCAATGCAGAAAGCATTTAATTCCTATAAATAGTTTGTTCCATTTTAGTTATATTGGACCCTGGCCATGTAGAAGAATGATGAAAGTTTAATTCTCCTTGTCCAATGCCAAAATAAACTTTTTTTGCACATAAATAAATACCCTCTGGTGACTGCGATGTTGATGATGTATCTATATCATCTGCAAAGAAATAAATTATTCTGCTATTAAATGACATAAAAGGGTTGATTTGGTAACAAAAATTCACAATGCCATACATTATCTCAATCTGCAGGTTCATTCTTTCTGTGTCAATTTGAGAAATGCTCATTTTCTTAAGTTTATTTTCTCTTCTCAATGAATGTTCTTTTATTATGGCAGTAGTAAAATACCACATCATGGCCACTAGTTGTAGCTGAGGAAATACAGAAAATACACATGGCCTTTTTAACAAGAGAAACAATGTAACAATTGTAGGGAATACTAGAAGAAATTAGCAAATAAATGTTACCAATAGTGCTAATTCCCTTTTAGTATTCTCTAAAATCCATGCATTGTACCTCTTATTAGAAACATGTATATTTTTCTTATTCTCCTCAGCTGAATCAAGTGGCCATAATGCTGGGATCAGCAATAATTGGTATCCGTATTGAAAGACTTTTCGTTCAGAAAAGAAAACACATAGAGAACATTTGTTTTAACCCCATAAAGTTTAAAAAGGGAAAACTTTATTAGAAGAGGAAAGCCTGAAGATATAGAACGAAAAACTCCTGGCTTTTGACAAGGAAACTACGTAAAGATTTGCTAAAGATTGTTTTTTGTGGGAAGATTTGTAAAAACTTTTGTGAAGAAATAAAACATGATCTTGACCACATTTGCCCTAGGTCTGAATGTGTTTTGGACATGTTGTGGTAGTTGTGTTCCTTTGTTTGAAAAGTGGAAAAAATTGCTTTGTTATCAAATGTCATAAAAGGTTCCAATTTTCAAAAACAACAAAAAATAAGAATAAGCTTTATTGGAAGAACAAGAAAGCAAGAAGTTACAACAACCAAACCTACTTTTGACAATGGATCTTTGGAGTTGAGTTTTTCTGAAAATTTTATATTTCTGGTACGTCTGAGTAAAACTTTACTATTAAGATTTTGGCACATGCACTTCTAAGTCTAAATGTGGTTTAGGGCTAAAGAAAACTTGTGTGTTGTGAAAGCCTCTGCATTATGTTGCAAATGATACAACATTGCTGATCGAACTTTTAATGTAAACGCTATTACTATGCCATGTAGCTGTAAGGACTCGCCCATTTGATAAGCTTGCAAGATAACTGTTCTTTATATTTTAAAGGTCAATAGCAATGCATGTAAAATGGTGAAGGTTAAGGGTAACCAGGGCATACTGTAAAGTTTTAATTGTATGTGTGGTAAAACCTACAGTATAATTGGTGGTGTTATTGCATTATTTCACCAAATAGCCATCTGGAATGGCTATTTGGTGAAATAACCTTACGAAAAGGTTTTTTTAAGGATCAAGAGATCAATTCTAAGTAACTAAAATAAAACTACAAAGATTTTATATACTTGTTTGTGTTAGAAAACTATAGTGGCACCTTCAAAATCCCATCAACAATGTTGTATTTTTTGTAGTTTGATATAGTCTAGGGGATGTTGTGCATCATTGTGCAGTTTAACCATGATTGTAAATTGGTAAATTCGGAATTATGTTAAAGTGCTAGTAAATTCATATTTGAAGTTTTTACCTACAGGTAAACTTACAGAAAGTGCTACCCATAGATATGGTTAATATCTCCGAAATGTGTGCCATTTAGAAGATATTCAAATTGGCTCTAGCGCATGACATCACTGCACATGAAATGATCTTTTGAATGCTGAAAGCATTTAATTCCTATAAATAGTTTGTTCCATTTTAGTTATATTGGACCCTGGCCATGTAGAAGAATGATGAAAGTTTAATTCTCCTTGTCCAATGCCAAAATAAACTTTTTTTGCACATAAATAAATACCCTCTGGTGACTTCGATGTTGATGATGTAGCTATATCATCTGCAAAGAAATAAATTATTCTGCTATTAAATGACATAAAAGGGTTGATTTGTTAACAAAAATTCACAATGCCATACATCATCTCAATCTGCAGGTTCATTCTTTCTGTGTCAATTTGAGAAATGCTCATTTTCTTAAGTTTATTTTCTCTTCTCAATGAATGTTCTTTTATTATGGCAGTAGTAAAATACCACATCATGGCCACTAGTTGTAGCTGAGGAAATACAGAAAATACACATGGCCTTTTTAACAAGAGAAACAATGTAACAATTGTAGGGAATACTAGAAGAAATTAGCAAATAAATGTTACCAATAGTGCTAATTCCCTTTAGTATTCTCTAAAATCCATGCATTGAACCTCTTATTAGAAACATGCATTTTTTTCTTATTCTCCTCAGCTGAATCAAGTGGCCATAATGCTGGGATCAGCAATAATTGGTGTCCGTATTGAAAGACTTTTCGTTCAGAATAGAAAACACATAGAGAACATTTATTTTAACCCCATAAAGTTTAAAAAGGGAAAACTTTATTAGAAGAAGAAAGCCTGAAGATATAGGACAAAAAACTGGCTTTTGACAAGGAAACTACGCACAGATTTGCGAAAGATTGTTTTTTGTGGGAAGATTTGTAAAAACTTTTGTGAAGAAATAAAACATGATCTTGACCACATTTGCCCTAGGTCTGAATGTGTCCTACCCATAGATATCTTTAAGATCTCCGAAATGTGTGCCATTTAGAAGATATTCAAATTGGCTCTAGCTGATGACATCACTGCACATGAAATGATCTTTTCAATGCAGAAAGCATTTAATTCCTATAAATAGTTTGTTCCATTTTAGTTATATTGGACCCTGGCCATGTAGAAGAATGATGAAAGTTTAATTCTCCTTGTCCAATGCCAAAATAAACTTTTTTTGCACATAAATAAATACCCTCTGGTGACTGCGATGTTGATGATGTATCTATATCATCTGCAAAGAAATAAATTATTCTGCTATTAAATGACATAAAAGGGTTGATTTGGTAACAAAAATTCACAATGCCATACATTATCTCAATCTGCAGGTTCATTCTTTCTGTGTCAATTTGAGAAATGCTCATTTTCTTAAGTTTATTTTCTCTTCTCAATGAATGTTCTTTTATTATGGCAGTAGTAAAATACCACATCATGGCCACTAGTTGTAGCTGAGGAAATACAGAAAATACACATGGCCTTTTTAACAAGAGAAACAATGTAACAATTGTAGGGAATACTAGAAGAAATTAGCAAATAAATGTTACCAATAGTGCTAATTCCCTTTTAGTATTCTCTAAAATCCATGCATTGTACCTCTTATTAGAAAGATGTATATTTTTCTTATTCTCCTCAGCTGAATCAAGTGGCCATAATGCTGGGATCAGCAATAATTGGTATCCGTATTGAAAGACTTTTCGTTCAGAAAAGAAAACACATAGAGAACATTTGTTTTAACCCCATAAAGTTTAAAAAGGGAAAACTTTATTAGAAGAGGAAAGCCTGAAGATATAGAACGAAAAACTCCTGGCTTTTGACAAGGAAACTACGTAAAGATTTGCTAAAGATTGTTTTTTGTGGGAAGATTTGTAAAAACTTTTGTGAAGAAATAAAACATGATCTTGACCACATTTGCCCTAGGTCTGAATGTGTTTTGGACATGTTGTGGTAGTTGTGTTCCTTTGTTTGAAAAGTGGAAAAAATTGCTTTGTTATCAAATGTCATAAAAGGTTCCAATTTTCAAAAACAACAAAAAATAAGAATAAGCTTTATTGGAAGAACAAGAAAGCAAGAAGTTACAACAACCAAACCTACTTTTGACAATGGATCTTTGGAGTTGAGTTTTTCTGAAAATTTTATATTTCTGGTACGTCTGAGTAAAACTTTACTATTAAGATTTTGGCACATGCACTTCTAAGTCTAAATGTGGTTTAGGGCTAAAGAAAACTTGTGTGTTGTGAAAGCCTCTGCATTATGTTGCAAATGATACAACATTGCTGATCGAACTTTTAATGTAAACGCTATTACTATGCCATGTAGCTGTAAGGACTCGCCCATTTGATAAGCTTGCAAGATAACTGTTCTTTATATTTTAAAGGTCAATAGCAATGCATGTAAAATGGTGAAGGTTAAGGGTAACCAGGGCATACTGTAAAGTTTTAATTGTATGTGTGGTAAAACCTACAGTATAATTGGTGGTGTTATTGCATTATTTCACCAAATAGCCATCTGGAATGGCTATTTGGTGAAATAACCTTACGAAAAGGTTTTTTTAAGGATCAAGAGATCAATTCTAAGTAACTAAAATAAAACTACAAAGATTTTATATACTTGTTTGTGTTAGAAAACTATAGTGGCACCTTCAAAATCCCATCAACAATGTTGTATTTTTTGTAGTTTGATATAGTCTAGGGGATGTTGTGCATCATTGTGCAGTTTAACAATGATTGTAAATTGGTAAATTCGGAATTATGTTAAAGTGCTAGTAAATTCATATTTGAAGTTTTTACCTACAGGTAAACTTACAGAAAGTGCTACCCATAGATATGGTTAATATCTCCGAAATGTGTGCCATTTAGAAGATATTCAAATTGGCTCTAGCGCATGACATCACTGCACATGAAATGATCTTTTGAATGCTGAAAGCATTTAATTCCTATAAATAGTTTGTTCCATTTTAGTTATATTGGACCCTGGCCATGTAGAAGAATGATGAAAGTTTAATTCTCCTTGTCCAATGCCAAAATAAACTTTTTTTGCACATAAATAAATACCCTCTGGTGACTTCGATGTTGATGATGTAGCTATATCATCTGCAAAGAAATAAATTATTCTGCTATTAAATGACATAAAAGGGTTGATTTGTTAACAAAAATTCACAATGCCATACATCATCTCAATCTGCAGGTTCATTCTTTCTGTGTCAATTTGAGAAATGCTCATTTTCTTAAGTTTATTTTCTCTTCTCAATGAATGTTCTTTTATTATGGCAGTAGTAAAATACCACATCATGGCCACTAGTTGTAGCTGAGGAAATACAGAAAATACACATGGCCTTTTTAACAAGAGAAACAATGTAACAATTGTAGGGAATACTAGAAGAAATTAGCAAATAAATGTTACCAATAGTGCTAATTCCCTTTAGTATTCTCTAAAATCCATGCATTGAACCTCTTATTAGAAACATGCATTTTTTTCTTATTCTCCTCAGCTGAATCAAGTGGCCATAATGCTGGGATCAGCAATAATTGGTGTCCGTATTGAAAGACTTTTCGTTCAGAATAGAAAACACATAGAGAACATTTATTTTAACCCCATAAAGTTTAAAAAGGGAAAACTTTATTAGAAGAAGAAAGCCTGAAGATATAGGACAAAAAACTGGCTTTTGACAAGGAAACTACGCACAGATTTGCGAAAGATTGTTTTTTGTGGGAAGATTTGTAAAAACTTTTGTGAAGAAATAAAACATGATCTTGACCACATTTGCCCTAGGTCTGAATGTGTCCTACCCATAGATATCTTTAAGATCTCCGAAATGTGTGCCATTTAGAAGATATTCAAATTGGCTCTAGCTGATGACATCACTGCACATGAAATGATCTTTTCAATGCAGAAAGCATTTAATTCCTATAAATAGTTTGTTCCATTTTAGTTATATTGGACCCTGGCCATGTAGAAGAATGATGAAAGTTTAATTCTCCTTGTCCAATGCCAAAATAAACTTTTTTTGCACATAAATAAATACCCTCTGGTGACTGCGATGTTGATGATGTATCTATATCATCTGCAAAGAAATAAATTATTCTGCTATTAAATGACATAAAAGGGTTGATTTGGTAACAAAAATTCACAATGCCATACATTATCTCAATCTGCAGGTTCATTCTTTCTGTGTCAATTTGAGAAATGCTCATTTTCTTAAGTTTATTTTCTCTTCTCAATGAATGTTCTTTTATTATGGCAGTAGTAAAATACCACATCATGGCCACTAGTTGTAGCTGAGGAAATACAGAAAATACACATGGCCTTTTTAACAAGAGAAACAATGTAACAATTGTAGGGAATACTAGAAGAAATTAGCAAATAAATGTTACCAATAGTGCTAATTCCCTTTTAGTATTCTCTAAAATCCATGCATTGTACCTCTTATTAGAAACATGTATATTTTTCTTATTCTCCTCAGCTGAATCAAGTGGCCATAATGCTGGGATCAGCAATAATTGGTATCCGTATTGAAAGACTTTTCGTTCAGAAAAGAAAACACATAGAGAACATTTGTTTTAACCCCATAAAGTTTAAAAAGGGAAAACTTTATTAGAAGAGGAAAGCCTGAAGATATAGAACGAAAAACTCCTGGCTTTTGACAAGGAAACTACGTAAAGATTTGCTAAAGATTGTTTTTTGTGGGAAGATTTGTAAAAACTTTTGTGAAGAAATAAAACATGATCTTGACCACATTTGCCCTAGGTCTGAATGTGTTTTGGACATGTTGTGGTAGTTGTGTTCCTTTGTTTGAAAAGTGGAAAAAATTGCTTTGTTATCAAATGTCATAAAAGGTTCCAATTTTCAAAAACAACAAAAAATAAGAATAAGCTTTATTGGAAGAACAAGAAAGCAAGAAGTTACAACAACCAAACCTACTTTTGACAATGGATCTTTGGAGTTGAGTTTTTCTGAAAATTTTATATTTCTGGTACGTCTGAGTAAAACTTTACTATTAAGATTTTGGCACATGCACTTCTAAGTCTAAATGTGGTTTAGGGCTAAAGAAAACTTGTGTGTTGTGAAAGCCTCTGCATTATGTTGCAAATGATACAACATTGCTGATCGAACTTTTAATGTAAACGCTATTACTATGCCATGTAGCTGTAAGGACTCGCCCATTTGATAAGCTTGCAAGATAACTGTTCTTTATATTTTAAAGGTCAATAGCAATGCATGTAAAATGGTGAAGGTTAAGGGTAACCAGGGCATACTGTAAAGTTTTAATTGTATGTGTGGTAAAACCTACAGTATAATTGGTGGTGTTATTGCATTATTTCACCAAATAGCCATCTGGAATGGCTATTTGGTGAAATAACCTTACGAAAAGGTTTTTTTAAGGATCAAGAGATCAATTCTAAGTAACTAAAATAAAACTACAAAGATTTTATATACTTGTTTGTGTTAGAAAACTATAGTGGCACCTTCAAAATCCCATCAACAATGTTGTATTTTTTGTAGTTTGATATAGTCTAGGGGATGTTGTGCATCATTGTGCAGTTTAACAATGATTGTAAATTGGTAAATTCGGAATTATGTTAAAGTGCTAGTAAATTCATATTTGAAGTTTTTACCTACAGGTAAACTTACAGAAAGTGCTACCCATAGATATGGTTAATATCTCCGAAATGTGTGCCATTTAGAAGATATTCAAATTGGCTCTAGCGCATGACATCACTGCACATGAAATGATCTTTTGAATGCTGAAAGCATTTAATTCCTATAAATAGTTTGTTCCATTTTAGTTATATTGGACCCTGGCCATGTAGAAGAATGATGAAAGTTTAATTCTCCTTGTCCAATGCCAAAATAAACTTTTTTTGCACATAAATAAATACCCTCTGGTGACTTCGATGTTGATGATGTAGCTATATCATCTGCAAAGAAATAAATTATTCTGCTATTAAATGACATAAAAGGGTTGATTTGTTAACAAAAATTCACAATGCCATACATCATCTCAATCTGCAGGTTCATTCTTTCTGTGTCAATTTGAGAAATGCTCATTTTCTTAAGTTTATTTTCTCTTCTCAATGAATGTTCTTTTATTATGGCAGTAGTAAAATACCACATCATGGCCACTAGTTGTAGCTGAGGAAATACAGAAAATACACATGGCCTTTTTAACAAGAGAAACAATGTAACAATTGTAGGGAATACTAGAAGAAATTAGCAAATAAATGTTACCAATAGTGCTAATTCCCTTTAGTATTCTCTAAAATCCATGCATTGAACCTCTTATTAGAAACATGCATTTTTTTCTTATTCTCCTCAGCTGAATCAAGTGGCCATAATGCTGGGATCAGCAATAATTGGTGTCCGTATTGAAAGACTTTTCGTTCAGAATAGAAAACACATAGAGAACATTTATTTTAACCCCATAAAGTTTAAAAAGGGAAAACTTTATTAGAAGAAGAAAGCCTGAAGATATAGGACAAAAAACTGGCTTTTGACAAGGAAACTACGCACAGATTTGCGAAAGATTGTTTTTTGTGGGAAGATTTGTAAAAACTTTTGTGAAGAAATAAAACATGATCTTGACCACATTTGCCCTAGGTCTGAATGTGTCCTACCCATAGATATCTTTAAGATCTCCGAAATGTGTGCCATTTAGAAGATATTCAAATTGGCTCTAGCTGATGACATCACTGCACATGAAATGATCTTTTCAATGCAGAAAGCATTTAATTCCTATAAATAGTTTGTTCCATTTTAGTTATATTGGACCCTGGCCATGTAGAAGAATGATGAAAGTTTAATTCTCCTTGTCCAATGCCAAAATAAACTTTTTTTGCACATAAATAAATACCCTCTGGTGACTGCGATGTTGATGATGTATCTATATCATCTGCAAAGAAATAAATTATTCTGCTATTAAATGACATAAAAGGGTTGATTTGGTAACAAAAATTCACAATGCCATACATTATCTCAATCTGCAGGTTCATTCTTTCTGTGTCAATTTGAGAAATGCTCATTTTCTTAAGTTTATTTTCTCTTCTCAATGAATGTTCTTTTATTATGGCAGTAGTAAAATACCACATCATGGCCACTAGTTGTAGCTGAGGAAATACAGAAAATACACATGGCCTTTTTAACAAGAGAAACAATGTAACAATTGTAGGGAATACTAGAAGAAATTAGCAAATAAATGTTACCAATAGTGCTAATTCCCTTTTAGTATTCTCTAAAATCCATGCATTGTACCTCTTATTAGAAACATGTATATTTTTCTTATTCTCCTCAGCTGAATCAAGTGGCCATAATGCTGGGATCAGCAATAATTGGTATCCGTATTGAAAGACTTTTCGTTCAGAAAAGAAAACACATAGAGAACATTTGTTTTAACCCCATAAAGTTTAAAAAGGGAAAACTTTATTAGAAGAGGAAAGCCTGAAGATATAGAACGAAAAACTCCTGGCTTTTGACAAGGAAACTACGTAAAGATTTGCTAAAGATTGTTTTTTGTGGGAAGATTTGTAAAAACTTTTGTGAAGAAATAAAACATGATCTTGACCACATTTGCCCTAGGTCTGAATGTGTTTTGGACATGTTGTGGTAGTTGTGTTCCTTTGTTTGAAAAGTGGAAAAAATTGCTTTGTTATCAAATGTCATAAAAGGTTCCAATTTTCAAAAACAACAAAAAATAAGAATAAGCTTTATTGGAAGAACAAGAAAGCAAGAAGTTACAACAACCAAACCTACTTTTGACAATGGATCTTTGGAGTTGAGTTTTTCAGAAAATTTTATATTTCTGGTACGTCTGAGTAAAACTTTACTATTAAGATTTTGGCACATGCACTTCTAAGTCTAAATGTGGTTTAGGGCTAAAGAAAACTTGTGTGTTGTGAAAGCCTCTGCATTATGTTGCAAATGATACAACATTGCTGATCGAACTTTTAATGTAAACGCTATTACTATGCCATGTAGCTGTAAGGACTCGCCCATTTGATAAGCTTGCAAGATAACTGTTCTTTATATTTTAAAGGTCAATAGCAATGCATGTAAAATGGTGAAGGTTAAGGGTAACCAGGGCATACTGTAAAGTTTTAATTGTATGTGTGGTAAAACCTACAGTATAATTGGTGGTGTTATTGCATTATTTCACCAAATAGCCATCTGGAATGGCTATTTGGTGAAATAACCTTACGAAAAGGTTTTTTTAAGGATCAAGAGATCAATTCTAAGTAACTAAAATAAAACTACAAAGATTTTATATACTTGTTTGTGTTAGAAAACTATAGTGGCACCTTCAAAATCCCATCAACAATGTTGTATTTTTTGTAGTTTGATATAGTCTAGGGGATGTTGTGCATCATTGTGCAGTTTAACCATGATTGTAAATTGGTAAATTCGGAATTATGTTAAAGTGCTAGTAAATTCATATTTGAAGTTTTTACCTACAGGTAAACTTACAGAAAGTGCTACCCATAGATATGGTTAATATCTCCGAAATGTGTGCCATTTAGAAGATATTCAAATTGGCTCTAGCGCATGACATCACTGCACATGAAATGATCTTTTGAATGCTGAAAGCATTTAATTCCTATAAATAGTTTGTTCCATTTTAGTTATATTGGACCCTGGCCATGTAGAAGAATGATGAAAGTTTAATTCTCCTTGTCCAATGCCAAAATAAACTTTTTTTGCACATAAATAAATACCCTCTGGTGACTTCGATGTTGATGATGTAGCTATATCATCTGCAAAGAAATAAATTATTCTGCTATTAAATGACATAAAAGGGTTGATTTGTTAACAAAAATTCACAATGCCATACATCATCTCAATCTGCAGGTTCATTCTTTCTGTGTCAATTTGAGAAATGCTCATTTTCTTAAGTTTATTTTCTCTTCTCAATGAATGTTCTTTTATTATGGCAGTAGTAAAATACCACATCATGGCCACTAGTTGTAGCTGAGGAAATACAGAAAATACACATGGCCTTTTTAACAAGAGAAACAATGTAACAATTGTAGGGAATACTAGAAGAAATTAGCAAATAAATGTTACCAATAGTGCTAATTCCCTTTAGTATTCTCTAAAATCCATGCATTGAACCTCTTATTAGAAACATGCATTTTTTTCTTATTCTCCTCAGCTGAATCAAGTGGCCATAATGCTGGGATCAGCAATAATTGGTGTCCGTATTGAAAGACTTTTCGTTCAGAATAGAAAACACATAGAGAACATTTATTTTAACCCCATAAAGTTTAAAAAGGGAAAACTTTATTAGAAGAAGAAAGCCTGAAGATATAGGACAAAAAACTGGCTTTTGACAAGGAAACTACGCACAGATTTGCGAAAGATTGTTTTTTGTGGGAAGATTTGTAAAAACTTTTGTGAAGAAATAAAACATGATCTTGACCACATTTGCCCTAGGTCTGAATGTGTCCTACCCATCGATATCTTTAAGATCTCCGAAATGTGTGCCATTTAGAAGATATTCAAATTGGCTCTAGCTGATGACATCACTGCACATGAAATGATCTTTTCAATGCAGAAAGCATTTAATTCCTATAAATAGTTTGTTCCATTTTAGTTATATTGGACCCTGGCCATGTAGAAGAATGATGAAAGTTTAATTCTCCTTGTCCAATGCCAAAATAAACTTTTTTTGCACATAAATAAATACCCTCTGGTGACTGCGATGTTGATGATGTATCTATATCATCTGCAAAGAAATAAATTATTCTGCTATTAAATGACATAAAAGGGTTGATTTGGTAACAAAAATTCACAATGCCATACATTATCTCAATCTGCAGGTTCATTCTTTCTGTGTCAATTTGAGAAATGCTCATTTTCTTAAGTTTATTTTCTCTTCTCAATGAATGTTCTTTTATTATGGCAGTAGTAAAATACCACATCAAGGCCACTAGTTGTAGCTGAGGAAATACAGAAAATACACATGGCCTTTTTAACAAGAGAAACAATGTAACAATTGTAGGGAATACTAGAAGAAATTAGCAAATAAATGTTACCAATAGTGCTAATTCCCTTTTAGTATTCTCTAAAATCCATGCATTGTACCTCTTATTAGAAACATGTATATTTTTCTTATTCTCCTCAGCTGAATCAAGTGGCCATAATGCTGGGATCAGCAATAATTGGTATCCGTATTGAAAGACTTTTCGTTCAGAAAAGAAAACACATAGAGAACATTTGTTTTAACCCCATAAAGTTTAAAAAGGGAAAACTTTATTAGAAGAGGAAAGCCTGAAGATATAGAACGAAAAACTCCTGGCTTTTGACAAGGAAACTACGTAAAGATTTGCTAAAGATTGTTTTTTGTGGGAAGATTTGTAAAAACTTTTGTGAAGAAATAAAACATGATCTTGACCACATTTGCCCTAGGTCTGAATGTGTTTTGGACATGTTGTGGTAGTTGTGTTCCTTTGTTTGAAAAGTGGAAAAAATTGCTTTGTTATCAAATGTCATAAAAGGTTCCAATTTTCAAAAACAACAAAAAATAAGAATAAGCTTTATTGGAAGAACAAGAAAGCAAGAAGTTACAACAACCAAACCTACTTTTGACAATGGATCTTTGGAGTTGAGTTTTTCTGAAAATTTTATATTTCTGGTACGTCTGAGTAAAACTTTACTATTAAGATTTTGGCACATGCCCTTCTAAGTCTAAATGTGGTTTAGGGCTAAAGAAAACTTGTGTGTTGTGAAAGCCTCTGCATTATGTTGCAAATGATACAACATTGCTGATCGAACTTTTAATGTAAACGCTATTACTATGCCATGTAGCTGTAAGGACTCGCCCATTTGATAAGCTTGCAAGATAACTGTTCTTTATATTTTAAAGGTCAATAGCAATGCATGTAAAATGGTGAAGGTTAAGGGTAACCAGGGCATACTGTAAAGTTTTAATTGTATGTGTGGTAAAACCTACAGTATCATTGGTGGTGTTATTGCATTATTTCACCAAATAGCCATCTGGAATGGCTATTTGGTGAAATAACCTTACGAAAAGGTTTTTTTAAGGATCAAGAGATCAATTCTAAGTAACTAAAATAAAACTACAAAGATTTTATATACTTGTTTGTGTTAGAAAACTATAGTGGCACCTTCAAAATCCCATCAACAATGTTGTATTTTTTGTAGTTTGATATAGTCTAGGGGATGTTGTGCATCATTGTGCAGTTTAACCATGATTGTAAATTGGTAAATTCGGAATTATGTTAAAGTGCTAGTAAATTCATATTTGAAGTTTTTACCTACAGGTAAACTTACAGAAAGTGCTACCCATAGATATGGTTAATATCTCCGAAATGTGTGCCATTTAGAAGATATTCAAATTGGCTCTAGCGCATGACATCACTGCACATGAAATGATCTTTTGAATGCTGAAAGCATTTAATTCCTATAAATAGTTTGTTCCATTTTAGTTATATTGGACCCTGGCCATGTAGAAGAATGATGAAAGTTTAATTCTCCTTGTCCAATGCCAAAATAAACTTTTTTTGCACATAAATACCCTCTGGTGACTGCGATGTTGATGATGTAGCTATATCATCTGCAAAGAAATAAATTATTCTGCTATTAAATGACATAAAAGGGTTGATTTGTTAACAAAAATTCACAATGCCATACATCATCTCAATCTGCAGGTTCATTCTTTCTGTGTCAATTTGAGAAATGCTCATTTTCTTAAGTTTATTTTCTCTTCTCAATGAATGTTCTTTTATTATGGCAGTAGTAAAATACCACATCATGGCCACTAGTTGTAGCTGAGGAAATACAGAAAATACACATGGCCTTTTTAACAAGAGAAACAATGTAACAATTGTAGGGAATACTAGAAGAAATTAGCAAATAAATGTTACCAATAGTGCTAATTCCCTTTAGTATTCTCTAAAATCCATGCATTGAACCTCTTATTAGAAACATGCATTTTTTTCTTATTCTCCTCAGCTGAATCAAGTGGCCATAATGCTGGGATCAGCAATAATTGGTGTCCGTATTGAAAGACTTTTCGTTCAGAATAGAAAACACATAGAGAACATTTATTTTAACCCCATAAAGTTTAAAAAGGGAAAACTTTATTAGAAGAAGAAAGCCTGAAGATATAGGACAAAAAACTGGCTTTTGACAAGGAAACTACGCACAGATTTGCGAAAGATTGTTTTTTGTGGGAAGATTTGTAAAAACTTTTGTGAAGAAATAAAACATGATCTTGACCACATTTGCCCTAGGTCTGAATGTGTCCTACCCATAGATATCTTTAAGATCTCCGAAATGTGTGCCATTTAGAAGATATTCAAATTGGCTCTAGCTGATGACATCACTGCACATGAAATGATCTTTTCAATGCAGAAAGCATTTAATTCCTATAAATAGTTTGTTCCATTTTAGTTATATTGGACCCTGGCCATGTAGAAGAATGATGAAAGTTTAATTCTCCTTGTCCAATGCCAAAATAAACTTTTTTTGCACATAAATAAATACCCTCTGGTGACTGCGATGTTGATGATGTATCTATATCATCTGCAAAGAAATAAATTATTCTGCTATTAAATGACATAAAAGGGTTGATTTGGTAACAAAAATTCACAATGCCATACATTATCTCAATCTGCAGGTTCATTCTTTCTGTGTCAATTTGAGAAATGCTCATTTTCTTAAGTTTATTTTCTCTTCTCAATGAATGTTCTTTTATTATGGCAGTAGTAAAATACCACATCATGGCCACTAGTTGTAGCTGAGGAAATACAGAAAATACACATGGCCTTTTTAACAAGAGAAACAATGTAACAATTGTAGGGAATACTAGAAGAAATTAGCAAATAAATGTTACCAATAGTGCTAATTCCCTTTAGTATTCTCTAAAATCCATGCATTGAACCTCTTATTAGAAACATGCATTTTTTTCTTATTCTCCTCAGCTGAATCAAGTGGCCATAATGCTGGGATCAGCAATAATTGGTATCCGTATTGAAAGACTTTTCGTTCAGAAAAGAAAACACATAGAGAACATTTATTTTAACCCCATAAAGTTTAAAAAGGGAAAACTTTATTAGAAGAGGAAAGCCTGAAGATATAGAACGAAAAACTCCTGGCTTTTGACAAGGAAACTACGTAAAGATTTGCTAAAGATTGTTTTTTGTGGGAAGATTTGTAAAAACTTTTGTGAAGAAATAAAACATGATCTTGACCACATTTGCCCTAGGTCTGAATGTGTTTTGGACATGTTGTGGTAGTTGTGTTCCTTTGTTTGAAAAGTGGAAAAAATTGCTTTGTTATCAAATGTCATAAAAGGTTCCAATTTTCAAAAACAACAAAAAATAAGAATAAGCTTTATTGGAAGAACAAGAAAGCAAGAAGTTACAACAACCAAACCTACTTTTGACAATGGATCTTTGGAGTTGAGTTTTTCTGAAAATTTTATATTTCTGGTACGTCTGAGTAAAACTTTACTATTAAGATTTTGGCACATGCACTTCTAAGTCTAAATGTGGTTTAGGGCTAAAGAAAACTTGTGTGTTGTGAAAGCCTCTGCATTATGTTGCAAATGATACAACATTGCTGATCGAACTTTTAATGTAAACGCTATTACTATGCCATGTAGCTGTAAGGACTCGCCCATTTGATAAGCTTGCAAGATAACTGTTCTTTATATTTTAAAGGTCAATAGCAATGCATGTAAAATGGTGAAGGTTAAGGGTAACCAGGGCATACTGTAAAGTTTTAATTGTATGTGTGGTAAAACCTACAGTATAATTGGTGGTGTTATTGCATTATTTCACCAAATAGCCATCTGGAATGGCTATTTGGTGAAATAACCTTACGAAAAGGTTTTTTTAAGGATCAAGAGATCAATTCTAAGTAACTAAAATAAAACTACAAAGATTTTATATACTTGTTTGTGTTAGAAAACTATAGTGGCACCTTCAAAATCCCATCAACAATGTTGTATTTTTTGTAGTTTGATATAGTCTAGGGGATGTTGTGCATCATTGTGCAGTTTAACCATGATTGTAAATTGGTAAATTCGGAATTATGTTAAAGTGCTAGTAAATTCATATTTGAAGTTTTTACCTACAGGTAAACTTACAGAAAGTGCTACCCATAGATATGGTTAATATCTCCGAAATGTGTGCCATTTAGAAGATATTCAAATTGGCTCTAGCGCATGACATCACTGCACATGAAATGATCTTTTGAATGCTGAAAGCATTTAATTCCTATAAATAGTTTGTTCCATTTTAGTTATATTGGACCCTGGCCATGTAGAAGAATGATGAAAGTTTAATTCTCCTTGTCCAATGCCAAAATAAACTTTTTTTGCACATAAATAAATACCCTCTGGTGACTGCGATGTTGATGATGTAGCTATATCATCTGCAAAGAAATAAATTATTCTGCTATTAAATGACATAAAAGGGTTGATTTGTTAACAAAAATTCACAATGCCATACATCATCTCAATCTGCAGGTTCATTCTTTCTGTGTCAATTTGAGAAATGCTCATTTTCTTAAGTTTATTTTCTCTTCTCAATGAATGTTCTTTTATTATGGCAGTAGTAAAATACCACATCATGGCCACTAGTTGTAGCTGAGGAAATACAGAAAATACACATGGCCTTTTTAACAAGAGAAACAATGTAACAATTGTAGGGAATACTAGAAGAAATTAGCAAATAAATGTTACCAATAGTGCTAATTCCCTTTAGTATTCTCTAAAATCCATGCATTGAACCTCTTATTAGAAACATGCATTTTTTTCTTATTCTCCTCAGCTGAATCAAGTGGCCATAATGCTGGGATCAGCAATAATTGGTGTCCGTATTGAAAGACTTTTCGTTCAGAATAGAAAACACATAGAGAACATTTATTTTAACCCCATAAAGTTTAAAAAGGGAAAACTTTATTAGAAGAAGAAAGCCTGAAGATATAGGACAAAAAACTGGCTTTTGACAAGGAAACTACGCACAGATTTGCGAAAGATTGTTTTTTGTGGGAAGATTTGTAAAAACTTTTGTGAAGAAATAAAACATGATCTTGACCACATTTGCCCTAGGTCTGAATGTGTCCTACCCATCGATATCTTTAAGATCTCCGAAATGTGTGCCATTTAGAAGATATTCAAATTGGCTCTAGCTGATGACATCACTGCACATGAAATGATCTTTTCAATGCAGAAAGCATTTAATTCCTATAAATAGTTTGTTCCATTTTAGTTATATTGGACCCTGGCCATGTAGAAGAATGATGAAAGTTTAATTCTCCTTGTCCAATGCCAAAATAAACTTTTTTTGCACATAAATAAATACCCTCTGGTGACTGCGATGTTGATGATGTATCTATATCATCTGCAAAGAAATAAATTATTCTGCTATTAAATGACATAAAAGGGTTGATTTGGTAACAAAAATTCACAATGCCATACATTATCTCAATCTGCAGGTTCATTCTTTCTGTGTCAATTTGAGAAATGCTCATTTTCTTAAGTTTATTTTCTCTTCTCAATGAATGTTCTTTTATTATGGCAGTAGTAAAATACCACATCATGGCCACTAGTTGTAGCTGAGGAAATACAGAAAATACACATGGCCTTTTTAACAAGAGAAACAATGTAACAATTGTAGGGAATACTAGAAGAAATTAGCAAATAAATGTTACCAATAGTGCTAATTCCCTTTTAGTATTCTCTAAAATCCATGCATTGTACCTCTTATTAGAAACATGTATATTTTTCTTATTCTCCTCAGCTGAATCAAGTGGCCATAATGCTGGGATCAGCAATAATTGGTATCCGTATTGAAAGACTTTTCGTTCAGAAAAGAAAACACATAGAGAACATTTGTTTTAACCCCATAAAGTTTAAAAAGGGAAAACTTTATTAGAAGAGGAAAGCCTGAAGATATAGAACGAAAAACTCCTGGCTTTTGACAAGGAAACTACGTAAAGATTTGCTAAAGATTGTTTTTTGTGGGAAGATTTGTAAAAACTTTTGTGAAGAAATAAAACATGATCTTGACCACATTTGCCCTAGGTCTGAATGTGTTTTGGACATGTTGTGGTAGTTGTGTTCCTTTGTTTGAAAAGTGGAAAAAATTGCTTTGTTATCAAATGTCATAAAAGGTTCCAATTTTCAAAAACAACAAAAAATAAGAATAAGCTTTATTGGAAGAACAAGAAAGCAAGAAGTTACAACAACCAAACCTACTTTTGACAATGGATCTTTGGAGTTGAGTTTTTCTGAAAATTTTATATTTCTGGTACGTCTGAGTAAAACTTTACTATTAAGATTTTGGCACATGCACTTCTAAGTCTAAATGTGGTTTAGGGCTAAAGAAAACTTGTGTGTTGTGAAAGCCTCTGCATTATGTTGCAAATGATACAACATTGCTGATCGAACTTTTAATGTAAACGCTATTACTATGCCATGTAGCTGTAAGGACTCGCCCATTTGATAAGCTTGCAAGATAACTGTTCTTTATATTTTAAAGGTCAATAGCAATGCATGTAAAATGGTGAAGGTTAAGGGTAACCAGGGCATACTGTAAAGTTTTAATTGTATGTGTGGTAAAACCTACAGTATAATTGGTGGTGTTATTGCATTATTTCACCAAATAGCCATCTGGAATGGCTATTTGGTGAAATAACCTTACGAAAAGGTTTTTTTAAGGATCAAGAGATCAATTCTAAGTAACTAAAATAAAACTACAAAGATTTTATATACTTGTTTGTGTTAGAAAACTATAGTGGCACCTTCAAAATCCCATCAACAATGTTGTATTTTTTGTAGTTTGATATAGTCTAGGGGATGTTGTGCATCATTGTGCAGTTTAACCATGATTGTAAATTGGTAAATTCGGAATTATGTTAAAGTGCTAGTAAATTCATATTTGAAGTTTTTACCTACAGGTAAACTTACAGAAAGTGCTACCCATAGATATGGTTAATATCTCCGAAATGTGTGCCATTTAGAAGATATTCAAATTGGCTCTAGCGCATGACATCACTGCACATGAAATGATCTTTTGAATGCTGAAAGCATTTAATTCCTATAAATAGTTTGTTCCATTTTAGTTATATTGGACCCTGGCCATGTAGAAGAATGATGAAAGTTTAATTCTCCTTGTCCAATGCCAAAATAAACTTTTTTTGCACATAAATAAATACCCTCTGGTGACTGCGATGTTGATGATGTAGCTATATCATCTGCAAAGAAATAAATTATTCTGCTATTAAATGACATAAAAGGGTTGATTTGTTAACAAAAATTCACAATGCCATACATCATCTCAATCTGCAGGTTCATTCTTTCTGTGTCAATTTGAGAAATGCTCATTTTCTTAAGTTTATTTTCTCTTCTCAATGAATGTTCTTTTATTATGGCAGTAGTAAAATACCACATCATGGCCACTAGTTGTAGCTGAGGAAATACAGAAAATACACATGGCCTTTTTAACAAGAGAAACAATGTAACAATTGTAGGGAATACTAGAAGAAATTAGCAAATAAATGTTACCAATAGTGCTAATTCCCTTTAGTATTCTCTAAAATCCATGCATTGAACCTCTTATTAGAAACATGCATTTTTTTCTTATTCTCCTCAGCTGAATCAAGTGGCCATAATGCTGGGATCAGCAATAATTGGTGTCCGTATTGAAAGACTTTTCGTTCAGAATAGAAAACACATAGAGAACATTTATTTTAACCCCATAAAGTTTAAAAAGGGAAAACTTTATTAGAAGAAGAAAGCCTGAAGATATAGGACAAAAAACTGGCTTTTGACAAGGAAACTACGCACAGATTTGCGAAAGATTGTTTTTTGTGGGAAGATTTGTAAAAACTTTTGTGAAGAAATAAAACATGATCTTGACCACATTTGCCCTAGGTCTGAATGTGTCCTACCCATAGATATCTTTAAGATCTCCGAAATGTGTGCCATTTAGAAGATATTCAAATTGGCTCTAGCTGATGACATCACTGCACATGAAATGATCTTTTCAATGCAGAAAGCATTTAATTCCTATAAATAGTTTGTTCCATTTTAGTTATATTGGACCCTGGCCATGTAGAAGAATGATGAAAGTTTAATTCTCCTTGTCCAATGCCAAAATAAACTTTTTTTGCACATAAATAAATACCCTCTGGTGACTGCGATGTTGATGATGTATCTATATCATCTGCAAAGAAATAAATTATTCTGCTATTAAATGACATAAAAGGGTTGATTTGGTAACAAAAATTCACAATGCCATACATTATCTCAATCTGCAGGTTCATTCTTTCTGTGTCAATTTGAGAAATGCTCATTTTCTTAAGTTTATTTTCTCTTCTCAATGAATGTTCTTTTATTATGGCAGTAGTAAAATACCACATCATGGCCACTAGTTGTAGCTGAGGAAATACAGAAAATACACATGGCCTTTTTAACAAGAGAAACAATGTAACAATTGTAGGGAATACTAGAAGAAATTAGCAAATAAATGTTACCAATAGTGCTAATTCCCTTTTAGTATTCTCTAAAATCCATGCATTGTACCTCTTATTAGAAACATGTATATTTTTCTTATTCTCCTCAGCTGAATCAAGTGGCCATAATGCTGGGATCAGCAATAATTGGTATCCGTATTGAAAGACTTTTCGTTCAGAAAAGAAAACACATAGAGAACATTTGTTTTAACCCCATAAAGTTTAAAAAGGGAAAACTTTATTAGAAGAGGAAAGCCTGAAGATATAGAACGAAAAACTCCTGGCTTTTGACAAGGAAACTACGTAAAGATTTGCTAAAGATTGTTTTTTGTGGGAAGATTTGTAAAAACTTTTGTGAAGAAATAAAACATGATCTTGACCACATTTGCCCTAGGTCTGAATGTGTTTTGGACATGTTGTGGTAGTTGTGTTCCTTTGTTTGAAAAGTGGAAAAAATTGCTTTGTTATCAAATGTCATAAAAGGTTCCAATTTTCAAAAACAACAAAAAATAAGAATAAGCTTTATTGGAAGAACAAGAAAGCAAGAAGTTACAACAACCAAACCTACTTTTGACAATGGATCTTTGGAGTTGAGTTTTTCTGAAAATTTTATATTTCTGGTACGTCTGAGTAAAACTTTACTATTAAGATTTTGGCACATGCACTTCTAAGTCTAAATGTGGTTTAGGGCTAAAGAAAACTTGTGTGTTGTGAAAGCCTCTGCATTATGTTGCAAATGATACAACATTGCTGATCGAACTTTTAATGTAAACGCTATTACTATGCCATGTAGCTGTAAGGACTCGCCCATTTGATAAGCTTGCAAGATAACTGTTCTTTATATTTTAAAGGTCAATAGCAATGCATGTAAAATGGTGAAGGTTAAGGGTAACCAGGGCATACTGTAAAGTTTTAATTGTATGTGTGGTAAAACCTACAGTATAATTGGTGGTGTTATTGCATTATTTCACCAAATAGCCATCTGGAATGGCTATTTGGTGAAATAACCTTACGAAAAGGTTTTTTTAAGGATCAAGAGATCAATTCTAAGTAACTAAAATAAAACTACAAAGATTTTATATACTTGTTTGTGTTAGAAAACTATAGTGGCACCTTCAAAATCCCATCAACAATGTTGTATTTTTTGTAGTTTGATATAGTCTAGGGGATGTTGTGCATCATTGTGCAGTTTAACCATGATTGTAAATTGGTAAATTCGGAATTATGTTAAAGTGCTAGTAAATTCATATTTGAAGTTTTTACCTACAGGTAAACTTACAGAAAGTGCTACCCATAGATATGGTTAATATCTCCGAAATGTGTGCCATTTAGAAGATATTCAAATTGGCTCTAGCGCATGACATCACTGCACATGAAATGATCTTTTGAATGCTGAAAGCATTTAATTCCTATAAATAGTTTGTTCCATTTTAGTTATATTGGACCCTGGCCATGTAGAAGAATGATGAAAGTTTAATTCTCCTTGTCCAATGCCAAAATAAACTTTTTTTGCACATAAATAAATACCCTCTGGTGACTTCGATGTTGATGATGTAGCTATATCATCTGCAAAGAAATAAATTATTCTGCTATTAAATGACATAAAAGGGTTGATTTGTTAACAAAAATTCACAATGCCATACATCATCTCAATCTGCAGGTTCATTCTTTCTGTGTCAATTTGAGAAATGCTCATTTTCTTAAGTTTATTTTCTCTTCTCAATGAATGTTCTTTTATTATGGCAGTAGTAAAATACCACATCATGGCCACTAGTTGTAGCTGAGGAAATACAGAAAATACACATGGCCTTTTTAACAAGAGAAACAATGTAACAATTGTAGGGAATACTAGAAGAAATTAGCAAATAAATGTTACCAATAGTGCTAATTCCCTTTAGTATTCTCTAAAATCCATGCATTGAACCTCTTATTAGAAACATGCATTTTTTTCTTATTCTCCTCAGCTGAATCAAGTGGCCATAATGCTGGGATCAGCAATAATTGGTGTCCGTATTGAAAGACTTTTCGTTCAGAATAGAAAACACATAGAGAACATTTATTTTAACCCCATAAAGTTTAAAAAGGGAAAACTTTATTAGAAGAAGAAAGCCTGAAGATATAGGACAAAAAACTGGCT
The DNA here is from genome assembly GCF_042186555.1 of Aquarana catesbeiana. Lineage (NCBI taxonomy): Eukaryota > Metazoa > Chordata > Amphibia > Anura > Ranidae > Aquarana > Aquarana catesbeiana. The sequence continues at coordinate 193,360,837 of NC_133326.1, forward strand.
TTTGACAAGGAAACTACGCACAGATTTGCGAAAGATTGTTTTTTGTGGGAAGATTTGTAAAAACTTTTGTGAAGAAATAAAACATGATCTTGACCACATTTGCCCTAGGTCTGAATGTGTCCTACCCATAGATATCTTTAAGATCTCCGAAATGTGTGCCATTTAGAAGATATTCAAATTGGCTCTAGCTGATGACATCACTGCACATGAAATGATCTTTTCAATGCAGAAAGCATTTAATTCCTATAAATAGTTTGTTCCATTTTAGTTATATTGGACCCTGGCCATGTAGAAGAATGATGAAAGTTTAATTCTCCTTGTCCAATGCCAAAATAAACTTTTTTTGCACATAAATAAATACCCTCTGGTGACTGCGATGTTGATGATGTATCTATATCATCTGCAAAGAAATAAATTATTCTGCTATTAAATGACATAAAAGGGTTGATTTGGTAACAAAAATTCACAATGCCATACATTATCTCAATCTGCAGGTTCATTCTTTCTGTGTCAATTTGAGAAATGCTCATTTTCTTAAGTTTATTTTCTCTTCTCAATGAATGTTCTTTTATTATGGCAGTAGTAAAATACCACATCATGGCCACTAGTTGTAGCTGAGGAAATACAGAAAATACACATGGCCTTTTTAACAAGAGAAACAATGTAACAATTGTAGGGAATACTAGAAGAAATTAGCAAATAAATGTTACCAATAGTGCTAATTCCCTTTTAGTATTCTCTAAAATCCATGCATTGTACCTCTTATTAGAAACATGTATATTTTTCTTATTCTCCTCAGCTGAATCAAGTGGCCATAATGCTGGGATCAGCAATAATTGGTATCCGTATTGAAAGACTTTTCGTTCAGAAAAGAAAACACATAGAGAACATTTGTTTTAACCCCATAAAGTTTAAAAAGGGAAAACTTTATTAGAAGAGGAAAGCCTGAAGATATAGAACGAAAAACTCCTGGCTTTTGACAAGGAAACTACGTAAAGATTTGCTAAAGATTGTTTTTTGTGGGAAGATTTGTAAAAACTTTTGTGAAGAAATAAAACATGATCTTGACCACATTTGCCCTAGGTCTGAATGTGTTTTGGACATGTTGTGGTAGTTGTGTTCCTTTGTTTGAAAAGTGGAAAAAATTGCTTTGTTATCAAATGTCATAAAAGGTTCCAATTTTCAAAAACAACAAAAAATAAGAATAAGCTTTATTGGAAGAACAAGAAAGCAAGAAGTTACAACAACCAAACCTACTTTTGACAATGGATCTTTGGAGTTGAGTTTTTCTGAAAATTTTATATTTCTGGTACGTCTGAGTAAAACTTTACTATTAAGATTTTGGCACATGCACTTCTAAGTCTAAATGTGGTTTAGGGCTAAAGAAAACTTGTGTGTTGTGAAAGCCTCTGCATTATGTTGCAAATGATACAACATTGCTGATCGAACTTTTAATGTAAACGCTATTACTATGCCATGTAGCTGTAAGGACTCGCCCATTTGATAAGCTTGCAAGATAACTGTTCTTTATATTTTAAAGGTCAATAGCAATGCATGTAAAATGGTGAAGGTTAAGGGTAACCAGGGCATACTGTAAAGTTTTAATTGTATGTGTGGTAAAACCTACAGTATAATTGGTGGTGTTATTGCATTATTTCACCAAATAGCCATCTGGAATGGCTATTTGGTGAAATAACCTTACGAAAAGGTTTTTTTAAGGATCAAGAGATCAATTCTAAGTAACTAAAATAAAACTACAAAGATTTTATATACTTGTTTGTGTTAGAAAACTATAGTGGCACCTTCAAAATCCCATCAACAATGTTGTATTTTTTGTAGTTTGATATAGTCTAGGGGATGTTGTGCATCATTGTGCAGTTTAACCATGATTGTAAATTGGTAAATTCGGAATTATGTTAAAGTGCTAGTAAATTCATATTTGAAGTTTTTACCTACAGGTAAACTTACAGAAAGTGCTACCCATAGATATGGTTAATATCTCCGAAATGTGTGCCATTTAGAAGATATTCAAATTGGCTCTAGCGCATGACATCACTGCACATGAAATGATCTTTTGAATGCTGAAAGCATTTAATTCCTATAAATAGTTTGTTCCATTTTAGTTATATTGGACCCTGGCCATGTAGAAGAATGATGAAAGTTTAATTCTCCTTGTCCAATGCCAAAATAAACTTTTTTTGCACATAAATAAATACCCTCTGGTGACTTCGATGTTGATGATGTAGCTATATCATCTGCAAAGAAATAAATTATTCTGCTATTAAATGACATAAAAGGGTTGATTTGTTAACAAAAATTCACAATGCCATACATCATCTCAATCTGCAGGTTCATTCTTTCTGTGTCAATTTGAGAAATGCTCATTTTCTTAAGTTTATTTTCTCTTCTCAATGAATGTTCTTTTATTATGGCAGTAGTAAAATACCACATCATGGCCACTAGTTGTAGCTGAGGAAATACAGAAAATACACATGGCCTTTTTAACAAGAGAAACAATGTAACAATTGTAGGGAATACTAGAAGAAATTAGCAAATAAATGTTACCAATAGTGCTAATTCCCTTTAGTATTCTCTAAAATCCATGCATTGAACCTCTTATTAGAAACATGCATTTTTTTCTTATTCTCCTCAGCTGAATCAAGTGGCCATAATGCTGGGATCAGCAATAATTGGTGTCCGTATTGAAAGACTTTTCGTTCAGAATAGAAAACACATAGAGAACATTTATTTTAACCCCATAAAGTTTAAAAAGGGAAAACTTTATTAGAAGAAGAAAGCCTGAAGATATAGGACAAAAAACTGGCTTTTGACAAGGAAACTACGCACAGATTTGCGAAAGATTGTTTTTTGTGGGAAGATTTGTAAAAACTTTTGTGAAGAAATAAAACATGATCTTGACCACATTTGCCCTAGGTCTGAATGTGTCCTACCCATAGATATCTTTAAGATCTCCGAAATGTGTGCCATTTAGAAGATATTCAAATTGGCTCTAGCTGATGACATCACTGCACATGAAATGATCTTTTCAATGCAGAAAGCATTTAATTCCTATAAATAGTTTGTTCCATTTTAGTTATATTGGACCCTGGCCATGTAGAAGAATGATGAAAGTTTAATTCTCCTTGTCCAATGCCAAAATAAACTTTTTTTGCACATAAATAAATACCCTCTGGTGACTGCGATGTTGATGATGTATCTATATCATCTGCAAAGAAATAAATTATTCTGCTATTAAATGACATAAAAGGGTTGATTTGGTAACAAAAATTCACAATGCCATACATTATCTCAATCTGCAGGTTCATTCTTTCTGTGTCAATTTGAGAAATGCTCATTTTCTTAAGTTTATTTTCTCTTCTCAATGAATGTTCTTTTATTATGGCAGTAGTAAAATACCACATCATGGCCACTAGTTGTAGCTGAGGAAATACAGAAAATACACATGGCCTTTTTAACAAGAGAAACAATGTAACAATTGTAGGGAATACTAGAAGAAATTAGCAAATAAATGTTACCAATAGTGCTAATTCCCTTTTAGTATTCTCTAAAATCCATGCATTGTACCTCTTATTAGAAACATGTATATTTTTCTTATTCTCCTCAGCTGAATCAAGTGGCCATAATGCTGGGATCAGCAATAATTGGTATCCGTATTGAAAGACTTTTCGTTCAGAAAAGAAAACACATAGAGAACATTTGTTTTAACCCCATAAAGTTTAAAAAGGGAAAACTTTATTAGAAGAGGAAAGCCTGAAGATATAGAACGAAAAACTCCTGGCTTTTGACAAGGAAACTACGTAAAGATTTGCTAAAGATTGTTTTTTGTGGGAAGATTTGTAAAAACTTTTGTGAAGAAATAAAACATGATCTTGACCACATTTGCCCTAGGTCTGAATGTGTTTTGGACATGTTGTGGTAGTTGTGTTCCTTTGTTTGAAAAGTGGAAAAAATTGCTTTGTTATCAAATGTCATAAAAGGTTCCAATTTTCAAAAACAACAAAAAATAAGAATAAGCTTTATTGGAAGAACAAGAAAGCAAGAAGTTACAACAACCAAACCTACTTTTGACAATGGATCTTTGGAGTTGAGTTTTTCTGAAAATTTTATATTTCTGGTACGTCTGAGTAAAACTTTACTATTAAGATTTTGGCACATGCACTTCTAAGTCTAAATGTGGTTTAGGGCTAAAGAAAACTTGTGTGTTGTGAAAGCCTCTGCATTATGTTGCAAATGATACAACATTGCTGATCGAACTTTTAATGTAAACGCTATTACTATGCCATGTAGCTGTAAGGACTCGCCCATTTGATAAGCTTGCAAGATAACTGTTCTTTATATTTTAAAGGTCAATAGCAATGCATGTAAAATGGTGAAGGTTAAGGGTAACCAGGGCATACTGTAAAGTTTTAATTGTATGTGTGGTAAAACCTACAGTATAATTGGTGGTGTTATTGCATTATTTCACCAAATAGCCATCTGGAATGGCTATTTGGTGAAATAACCTTACGAAAAGGTTTTTTTAAGGATCAAGAGATCAATTCTAAGTAACTAAAATAAAACTACAAAGATTTTATATACTTGTTTGTGTTAGAAAACTATAGTGGCACCTTCAAAATCCCATCAACAATGTTGTATTTTTTGTAGTTTGATATAGTCTAGGGGATGTTGTGCATCATTGTGCAGTTTAACCATGATTGTAAATTGGTAAATTCGGAATTATGTTAAAGTGCTAGTAAATTCATATTTGAAGTTTTTACCTACAGGTAAACTTACAGAAAGTGCTACCCATAGATATGGTTAATATCTCCGAAATGTGTGCCATTTAGAAGATATTCAAATTGGCTCTAGCGCATGACATCACTGCACATGAAATGATCTTTTGAATGCTGAAAGCATTTAATTCCTATAAATAGTTTGTTCCATTTTAGTTATATTGGACCCTGGCCATGTAGAAGAATGATGAAAGTTTAATTCTCCTTGTCCAATGCCAAAATAAACTTTTTTTGCACATAAATAAATACCCTCTGGTGACTTCGATGTTGATGATGTAGCTATATCATCTGCAAAGAAATAAATTATTCTGCTATTAAATGACATAAAAGGGTTGATTTGTTAACAAAAATTCACAATGCCATACATCATCTCAATCTGCAGGTTCATTCTTTCTGTGTCAATTTGAGAAATGCTCATTTTCTTAAGTTTATTTTCTCTTCTCAATGAATGTTCTTTTATTATGGCAGTAGTAAAATACCACATCATGGCCACTAGTTGTAGCTGAGGAAATACAGAAAATACACATGGCCTTTTTAACAAGAGAAACAATGTAACAATTGTAGGGAATACTAGAAGAAATTAGCAAATAAATGTTACCAATAGTGCTAATTCCCTTTAGTATTCTCTAAAATCCATGCATTGAACCTCTTATTAGAAACATGCATTTTTTTCTTATTCTCCTCAGCTGAATCAAGTGGCCATAATGCTGGGATCAGCAATAATTGGTGTCCGTATTGAAAGACTTTTCGTTCAGAATAGAAAACACATAGAGAACATTTATTTTAACCCCATAAAGTTTAAAAAGGGAAAACTTTATTAGAAGAAGAAAGCCTGAAGATATAGGACAAAAAACTGGCTTTTGACAAGGAAACTACGCACAGATTTGCGAAAGATTGTTTTTTGTGGGAAGATTTGTAAAAACTTTTGTGAAGAAATAAAACATGATCTTGACCACATTTGCCCTAGGTCTGAATGTGTCCTACCCATAGATATCTTTAAGATCTCCGAAATGTGTGCCATTTAGAAGATATTCAAATTGGCTCTAGCTGATGACATCACTGCACATGAAATGATCTTTTCAATGCAGAAAGCATTTAATTCCTATAAATAGTTTGTTCCATTTTAGTTATATTGGACCCTGGCCATGTAGAAGAATGATGAAAGTTTAATTCTCCTTGTCCAATGCCAAAATAAACTTTTTTTGCACATAAATAAATACCCTCTGGTGACTGCGATGTTGATGATGTATCTATATCATCTGCAAAGAAATAAATTATTCTGCTATTAAATGACATAAAAGGGTTGATTTGGTAACAAAAATTCACAATGCCATACATTATCTCAATCTGCAGGTTCATTCTTTCTGTGTCAATTTGAGAAATGCTCATTTTCTTAAGTTTATTTTCTCTTCTCAATGAATGTTCTTTTATTATGGCAGTAGTAAAATACCACATCATGGCCACTAGTTGTAGCTGAGGAAATACAGAAAATACACATGGCCTTTTTAACAAGAGAAACAATGTAACAATTGTAGGGAATACTAGAAGAAATTAGCAAATAAATGTTACCAATAGTGCTAATTCCCTTTTAGTATTCTCTAAAATCCATGCATTGTACCTCTTATTAGAAACATGTATATTTTTCTTATTCTCCTCAGCTGAATCAAGTGGCCATAATGCTGGGATCAGCAATAATTGGTATCCGTATTGAAAGACTTTTCGTTCAGAAAAGAAAACACATAGAGAACATTTGTTTTAACCCCATAAAGTTTAAAAAGGGAAAACTTTATTAGAAGAGGAAAGCCTGAAGATATAGAACGAAAAACTCCTGGCTTTTGACAAGGAAACTACGTAAAGATTTGCTAAAGATTGTTTTTTGTGGGAAGATTTGTAAAAACTTTTGTGAAGAAATAAAACATGATCTTGACCACATTTGCCCTAGGTCTGAATGTGTTTTGGACATGTTGTGGTAGTTGTGTTCCTTTGTTTGAAAAGTGGAAAAAATTGCTTTGTTATCAAATGTCATAAAAGGTTCCAATTTTCAAAAACAACAAAAAATAAGAATAAGCTTTATTGGAAGAACAAGAAAGCAAGAAATTACAACAACCAAACCTACTTTTGACAATGGATCTTTGGAGTTGAGTTTTTCTGAAAATTTTATATTTCTGGTACGTCTGAGTAAAACTTTACTATTAAGATTTTGGCACATGCACTTCTAAGTCTAAATGTGGTTTAGGGCTAAAGAAAACTTGTGTGTTGTGAAAGCCTCTGCATTATGTTGCAAATGATACAACATTGCTGATCGAACTTTTAATGTAAACGCTATTACTATGCCATGTAGCTGTAAGGACTCGCCCATTTGATAAGCTTGCAAGATAACTGTTCTTTATATTTTAAAGGTCAATAGCAATGCATGTAAAATGGTGAAGGTTAAGGGTAACCAGGGCATACTGTAAAGTTTTAATTGTATGTGTGGTAAAACCTACAGTATAATTGGTGGTGTTATTGCATTATTTCACCAAATAGCCATCTGGAATGGCTATTTGGTGAAATAACCTTACGAAAAGGTTTTTTTAAGGATCAAGAGATCAATTCTAAGTAACTAAAATAAAACTACAAAGATTTTATATACTTGTTTGTGTTAGAAAACTATAGTGGCACCTTCAAAATCCCATCAACAATGTTGTATTTTTTGTAGTTTGATATAGTCTAGGGGATGTTGTGCATCATTGTGCAGTTTAACCATGATTGTAAATTGGTAAATTCGGAATTATGTTAAAGTGCTAGTAAATTCATATTTGAAGTTTTTACCTACAGGTAAACTTACAGAAAGTGCTACCCATAGATATGGTTAATATCTCCGAAATGTGTGCCATTTAGAAGATATTCAAATTGGCTCTAGCGCATGACATCACTGCACATGAAATGATCTTTTGAATGCTGAAAGCATTTAATTCCTATAAATAGTTTGTTCCATTTTAGTTATATTGGACCCTGGCCATGTAGAAGAATGATGAAAGTTTAATTCTCCTTGTCCAATGCCAAAATAAACTTTTTTTGCACATAAATAAATACCCTCTGGTGACTTCGATGTTGATGATGTAGCTATATCATCTGCAAAGAAATAAATTATTCTGCTATTAAATGACATAAAAGGGTTGATTTGTTAACAAAAATTCACAATGCCATACATCATCTCAATCTGCAGGTTCATTCTTTCTGTGTCAATTTGAGAAATGCTCATTTTCTTAAGTTTATTTTCTCTTCTCAATGAATGTTCTTTTATTATGGCAGTAGTAAAATACCACATCATGGCCACTAGTTGTAGCTGAGGAAATACAGAAAATACACATGGCCTTTTTAACAAGAGAAACAATGTAACAATTGTAGGGAATACTAGAAGAAATTAGCAAATAAATGTTACCAATAGTGCTAATTCCCTTTAGTATTCTCTAAAATCCATGCATTGAACCTCTTATTAGAAACATGCATTTTTTTCTTATTCTCCTCAGCTGAATCAAGTGGCCATAATGCTGGGATCAGCAATAATTGGTGTCCGTATTGAAAGACTTTTCGTTCAGAATAGAAAACACATAGAGAACATTTATTTTAACCCCATAAAGTTTAAAAAGGGAAAACTTTATTAGAAGAAGAAAGCCTGAAGATATAGGACAAAAAACTGGCTTTTGACAAGGAAACTACGCACAGATTTGCGAAAGATTGTTTTTTGTGGGAAGATTTGTAAAAACTTTTGTGAAGAAATAAAACATGATCTTGACCACATTTGCCCTAGGTCTGAATGTGTCCTACCCATCGATATCTTTAAGATCTCCGAAATGTGTGCCATTTAGAAGATATTCAAATTGGCTCTAGCTGATGACATCACTGCACATGAAATGATCTTTTCAATGCAGAAAGCATTTAATTCCTATAAATAGTTTGTTCCATTTTAGTTATATTGGACCCTGGCCATGTAGAAGAATGATGAAAGTTTAATTCTCCTTGTCCAATGCCAAAATAAACTTTTTTTGCACATAAATAAATACCCTCTGGTGACTGCGATGTTGATGATGTATCTATATCATCTGCAAAGAAATAAATTATTCTGCTATTAAATGACATAAAAGGGTTGATTTGGTAACAAAAATTCACAATGCCATACATTATCTCAATCTGCAGGTTCATTCTTTCTGTGTCAATTTGAGAAATGCTCATTTTCTTAAGTTTATTTTCTCTTCTCAATGAATGTTCTTTTATTATGGCAGTAGTAAAATACCACATCATGGCCACTAGTTGTAGCTGAGGAAATACAGAAAATACACATGGCCTTTTTAACAAGAGAAACAATGTAACAATTGTAGGGAATACTAGAAGAAATTAGCAAATAAATGTTACCAATAGTGCTAATTCCCTTTTAGTATTCTCTAAAATCCATGCATTGTACCTCTTATTAGAAACATGTATATTTTTCTTATTCTCCTCAGCTGAATCAAGTGGCCATAATGCTGGGATCAGCAATAATTGGTATCCGTATTGAAAGACTTTTCGTTCAGAAAAGAAAACACATAGAGAACATTTGTTTTAACCCCATAAAGTTTAAAAAGGGAAAACTTTATTAGAAGAGGAAAGCCTGAAGATATAGAACGAAAAACTCCTGGCTTTTGACAAGGAAACTACGTAAAGATTTGCTAAAGATTGTTTTTTGTGGGAAGATTTGTAAAAACTTTTGTGAAGAAATAAAACATGATCTTGACCACATTTGCCCTAGGTCTGAATGTGTTTTGGACATGTTGTGGTAGTTGTGTTCCTTTGTTTGAAAAGTGGAAAAAATTGCTTTGTTATCAAATGTCATAAAAGGTTCCAATTTTCAAAAACAACAAAAAATAAGAATAAGCTTTATTGGAAGAACAAGAAAGCAAGAAGTTACAACAACCAAACCTACTTTTGACAATGGATCTTTGGAGTTGAGTTTTTCTGAAAATTTTATATTTCTGGTACGTCTGAGTAAAACTTTACTATTAAGATTTTGGCACATGCACTTCTAAGTCTAAATGTGGTTTAGGGCTAAAGAAAACTTGTGTGTTGTGAAAGCCTCTGCATTATGTTGCAAATGATACAACATTGCTGATCGAACTTTTAATGTAAACGCTATTACTATGCCATGTAGCTGTAAGGACTCGCCCATTTGATAAGCTTGCAAGATAACTGTTCTTTATATTTTAAAGGTCAATAGCAATGCATGTAAAATGGTGAAGGTTAAGGGTAACCAGGGCATACTGTAAAGTTTTAATTGTATGTGTGGTAAAACCTACAGTATAATTGGTGGTGTTATTGCATTATTTCACCAAATAGCCATCTGGAATGGCTATTTGGTGAAATAACCTTACGAAAAGGTTTTTTTAAGGATCAAGAGATCAATTCTAAGTAACTAAAATAAAACTACAAAGATTTTATATACTTGTTTGTGTTAGAAAACTATAGTGGCACCTTCAAAATCCCATCAACAATGTTGTATTTTTTGTAGTTTGATATAGTCTAGGGGATGTTGTGCATCATTGTGCAGTTTAACCATGATTGTAAATTGGTAAATTCGGAATTATGTTAAAGTGCTAGTAAATTCATATTTGAAGTTTTTACCTACAGGTAAACTTACAGAAAGTGCTACCCATAGATATGGTTAATATCTCCGAAATGTGTGCCATTTAGAAGATATTCAAATTGGCTCTAGCGCATGACATCACTGCACATGAAATGATCTTTTGAATGCTGAAAGCATTTAATTCCTATAAATAGTTTGTTCCATTTTAGTTATATTGGACCCTGGCCATGTAGAAGAATGATGAAAGTTTAATTCTCCTTGTCCAATGCCAAAATAAACTTTTTTTGCACATAAATAAATACCCTCTGGTGACTTCGATGTTGATGATGTAGCTATATCATCTGCAAAGAAATAAATTATTCTGCTATTAAATGACATAAAAGGGTTGATTTGTTAACAAAAATTCACAATGCCATACATCATCTCAATCTGCAGGTTCATTCTTTCTGTGTCAATTTGAGAAATGCTCATTTTCTTAAGTTTATTTTCTCTTCTCAATGAATGTTCTTTTATTATGGCAGTAGTAAAATACCACATCATGGCCACTAGTTGTAGCTGAGGAAATACAGAAAATACACATGGCCTTTTTAACAAGAGAAACAATGTAACAATTGTAGGGAATACTAGAAGAAATTAGCAAATAAATGTTACCAATAGTGCTAATTCCCTTTAGTATTCTCTAAAATCCATGCATTGAACCTCTTATTAGAAACATGCATTTTTTTCTTATTCTCCTCAGCTGAATCAAGTGGCCATAATGCTGGGATCAGCAATAATTGGTGTCCGTATTGAAAGACTTTTCGTTCAGAATAGAAAACACATAGAGAACATTTATTTTAACCCCATAAAGTTTAAAAAGGGAAAACTTTATTAGAAGAAGAAAGCCTGAAGATATAGGACAAAAAACTGGCTTTTGACAAGGAAACTACGCACAGATTTGCGAAAGATTGTTTTTTGTGGGAAGATTTGTAAAAACTTTTGTGAAGAAATAAAACATGATCTTGACCACATTTGCCCTAGGTCTGAATGTGTCCTACCCATAGATATCTTTAAGATCTCCGAAATGTGTGCCATTTAGAAGATATTCAAATTGGCTCTAGCTGATGACATCACTGCACATGAAATGATCTTTTCAATGCAGAAAGCATTTAATTCCTATAAATAGTTTGTTCCATTTTAGTTATATTGGACCCTGGCCATGTAGAAGAATGATGAAAGTTTAATTCTCCTTGTCCAATGCCAAAATAAACTTTTTTTGCACATAAATAAATACCCTCTGGTGACTGCGATGTTGATGATGTATCTATATCATCTGCAAAGAAATAAATTATTCTGCTATTAAATGACATAAAAGGGTTGATTTGGTAACAAAAATTCACAATGCCATACATTATCTCAATCTGCAGGTTCATTCTTTCTGTGTCAATTTGAGAAATGCTCATTTTCTTAAGTTTATTTTCTCTTCTCAATGAATGTTCTTTTATTATGGCAGTAGTAAAATACCACATCATGGCCACTAGTTGTAGCTGAGGAAATACAGAAAATACACATGGCCTTTTTAACAAGAGAAACAATGTAACAATTGTAGGGAATACTAGAAGAAATTAGCAAATAAATGTTACCAATAGTGCTAATTCCCTTTTAGTATTCTCTAAAATCCATGCATTGTACCTCTTATTAGAAACATGTATATTTTTCTTATTCTCCTCAGCTGAATCAAGTGGCCATAATGCTGGGATCAGCAATAATTGGTATCCGTATTGAAAGACTTTTCGTTCAGAAAAGAAAACACATAGAGAACATTTGTTTTAACCCCATAAAGTTTAAAAAGGGAAAACTTTATTAGAAGAGGAAAGCCTGAAGATATAGAACGAAAAACTCCTGGCTTTTGACAAGGAAACTACGTAAAGATTTGCTAAAGATTGTTTTTTGTGGGAAGATTTGTAAAAACTTTTGTGAAGAAATAAAACATGATCTTGACCACATTTGCCCTAGGTCTGAATGTGTTTTGGACATGTTGTGGTAGTTGTGTTCCTTTGTTTGAAAAGTGGAAAAAATTGCTTTGTTATCAAATGTCATAAAAGGTTCCAATTTTCAAAAACAACAAAAAATAAGAATAAGCTTTATTGGAAGAACAAGAAAGCAAGAAGTTACAACAACCAAACCTACTTTTGACAATGGATCTTTGGAGTTGAGTTTTTCTGAAAATTTTATATTTCTGGTACGTCTGAGTAAAACTTTACTATTAAGATTTTGGCACATGCACTTCTAAGTCTAAATGTGGTTTAGGGCTAAAGAAAACTTGTGTGTTGTGAAAGCCTCTGCATTATGTTGCAAATGATACAACATTGCTGATCGAACTTTTAATGTAAACGCTATTACTATGCCATGTAGCTGTAAGGACTCGCCCATTTGATAAGCTTGCAAGATAACTGTTCTTTATATTTTAAAGGTCAATAGCAATGCATGTAAAATGGTGAAGGTTAAGGGTAACCAGGGCATACTGTAAAGTTTTAATTGTATGTGTGGTAAAACCTACAGTATAATTGGTGGTGTTATTGCATTATTTCACCAAATAGCCATCTGGAATGGCTATTTGGTGAAATAACCTTACGAAAAGGTTTTTTTAAGGATCAAGAGATCAATTCTAAGTAACTAAAATAAAACTACAAAGATTTTATATACTTGTTTGTGTTAGAAAACTATAGTGGCACCTTCAAAATCCCATCAACAATGTTGTATTTTTTGTAGTTTGATATAGTCTAGGGGATGTTGTGCATCATTGTGCAGTTTAACCATGATTGTAAATTGGTAAATTCGGAATTATGTTAAAGTGCTAGTAAATTCATATTTGAAGTTTTTACCTACAGGTAAACTTACAGAAAGTGCTACCCATAGATATGGTTAATATCTCCGAAATGTGTGCCATTTAGAAGATATTCAAATTGGCTCTAGCGCATGACATCACTGCACATGAAATGATCTTTTGAATGCTGAAAGCATTTAATTCCTATAAATAGTTTGTTCCATTTTAGTTATATTGGACCCTGGCCATGTAGAAGAATGATGAAAGTTTAATTCTCCTTGTCCAATGCCAAAATAAACTTTTTTTGCACATAAATAAATACCCTCTGGTGACTTCGATGTTGATGATGTAGCTATATCATCTGCAAAGAAATAAATTATTCTGCTATTAAATGACATAAAAGGGTTGATTTGTTAACAAAAATTCACAATGCCATACATCATCTCAATCTGCAGGTTCATTCTTTCTGTGTCAATTTGAGAAATGCTCATTTTCTTAAGTTTATTTTCTCTTCTCAATGAATGTTCTTTTATTATGGCAGTAGTAAAATACCACATCATGGCCACTAGTTGTAGCTGAGGAAATACAGAAAATACACATGGCCTTTTTAACAAGAGAAACAATGTAACAATTGTAGGGAATACTAGAAGAAATTAGCAAATAAATGTTACCAATAGTGCTAATTCCCTTTAGTATTCTCTAAAAGCCATGCATTGAACCTCTTATTAGAAACATGCATTTTTTTCTTATTCTCCTCAGCTGAATCAAGTGGCCATAATGCTGGGATCAGCAATAATTGGTGTCCGTATTGAAAGACTTTTCGTTCAGAATAGAAAACACATAGAGAACATTTATTTTAACCCCATAAAGTTTAAAAAGGGAAAACTTTATTAGAAGAAGAAAGCCTGAAGATATAGGACAAAAAACTGGCTTTTGACAAGGAAACTACGCACAGATTTGCGAAAGATTGTTTTTTGTGGGAAGATTTGTAAAAACTTTTGTGAAGAAATAAAACATGATCTTGACCACATTTGCCCTAGGTCTGAATGTGTCCTACCCATAGATATCTTTAAGATCTCCGAAATGTGTGCCATTTAGAAGATATTCAAATTGGCTCTAGCTGATGACATCACTGCACATGAAATGATCTTTTCAATGCAGAAAGCATTTAATTCCTATAAATAGTTTGTTCCATTTTAGTTATATTGGACCCTGGCCATGTAGAAGAATGATGAAAGTTTAATTCTCCTTGTCCAATGCCAAAATAAACTTTTTTTGCACATAAATAAATACCCTCTGGTGACTGCGATGTTGATGATGTATCTATATCATCTGCAAAGAAATAAATTATTCTGCTATTAAATGACATAAAAGGGTTGATTTGGTAACAAAAATTCACAATGCCATACATTATCTCAATCTGCAGGTTCATTCTTTCTGTGTCAATTTGAGAAATGCTCATTTTCTTAAGTTTATTTTCTCTTCTCAATGAATGTTCTTTTATTATGGCAGTAGTAAAATACCACATCATGGCCACTAGTTGTAGCTGAGGAAATACAGAAAATACACATGGCCTTTTTAACAAGAGAAACAATGTAACAATTGTAGGGAATACTAGAAGAAATTAGCAAATAAATGTTACCAATAGTGCTAATTCCCTTTTAGTATTCTCTAAAATCCATGCATTGTACCTCTTATTAGAAACATGTATATTTTTCTTATTCTCCTCAGCTGAATCAAGTGGCCATAATGCTGGGATCAGCAATAATTGGTATCCGTATTGAAAGACTTTTCGTTCAGAAAAGAAAACACATAGAGAACATTTGTTTTAACCCCATAAAGTTTAAAAAGGGAAAACTTTATTAGAAGAGGAAAGCCTGAAGATATAGAACGAAAAACTCCTGGCTTTTGACAAGGAAACTACGTAAAGATTTGCTAAAGATTGTTTTTTGTGGGAAGATTTGTAAAAACTTTTGTGAAGAAATAAAACATGATCTTGACCACATTTGCCCTAGGTCTGAATGTGTTTTGGACATGTTGTGGTAGTTGTGTTCCTTTGTTTGAAAAGTGGAAAAAATTGCTTTGTTATCAAATGTCATAAAAGGTTCCAATTTTCAAAAACAACAAAAAATAAGAATAAGCTTTATTGGAAGAACAAGAAAGCAAGAAGTTACAACAACCAAACCTACTTTTGACAATGGATCTTTGGAGTTGAGTTTTTCTGAAAATTTTATATTTCTGGTACGTCTGAGTAAAACTTTACTATTAAGATTTTGGCACATGCACTTCTAAGTCTAAATGTGGTTTAGGGCTAAAGAAAACTTGTGTGTTGTGAAAGCCTCTGCATTATGTTGCAAATGATACAACATTGCTGATCGAACTTTTAATGTAAACGCTATTACTATGCCATGTAGCTGTAAGGACTCGCCCATTTGATAAGCTTGCAAGATAACTGTTCTTTATATTTTAAAGGTCAATAGCAATGCATGTAAAATGGTGAAGGTTAAGGGTAACCAGGGCATACTGTAAAGTTTTAATTGTATGTGTGGTAAAACCTACAGTATAATTGGTGGTGTTATTGCATTATTTCACCAAATAGCCATCTGGAATGGCTATTTGGTGAAATAACCTTACGAAAAGGTTTTTTTAAGGATCAATAGATCAATTCTAAGTAACTAAAATAAAACTACAAAGATTTTATATACTTGTTTGTGTTAGAAAACTATAGTGGCACCTTCAAAATCCCATCAACAATGTTGTATTTTTTGTAGTTTGATATAGTCTAGGGGATGTTGTGCATCATTGTGCAGTTTAACCATGATTGTAAATTGGTAAATTCGGAATTATGTTAAAGTGCTAGTAAATTCATATTTGAAGTTTTTACCTACAGGTAAACTTACAGAAAGTGCTACCCATAGATATGGTTAATATCTCCGAAATGTGTGCCATTTAGAAGATATTCAAATTGGCTCTAGCGCATGACATCACTGCACATGAAATGATCTTTTGAATGCTGAAAGCATTTAATTCCTATAAATAGTTTGTTCCATTTTAGTTATATTGGACCCTGGCCATGTAGAAGAATGATGAAAGTTTAATTCTCCTTGTCCAATGCCAAAATAAACTTTTTTTGCACATAAATAAATACCCTCTGGTGACTTCGATGTTGATGATGTAGCTATATCATCTGCAAAGAAATAAATTATTCTGCTATTAAATGACATAAAAGGGTTGATTTGTTAACAAAAATTCACAATGCCATACATCATCTCAATCTGCAGGTTCATTCTTTCTGTGTCAATTTGAGAAATGCTCATTTTCTTAAGTTTATTTTCTCTTCTCAATGAATGTTCTTTTATTATGGCAGTAGTAAAATACCACATCATGGCCACTAGTTGTAGCTGAGGAAATACAGAAAATACACATGGCCTTTTTAACAAGAGAAACAATGTAACAATTGTAGGGAATACTAGAAGAAATTAGCAAATAAATGTTACCAATAGTGCTAATTCCCTTTAGTATTCTCTAAAATCCATGCATTGAACCTCTTATTAGAAACATGCATTTTTTTTCTTATTCTCCTCAGCTGAATCAAGTGGCCATAATGCTGGGATCAGCAATAATTGGTGTCCGTATTGAAAGACTTTTCGTTCAGAATAGAAAACACATAGAGAACATTTATTTTAACCCCATAAAGTTTAAAAAGGGAAAACTTTATTAGAAGAAGAAAGCCTGAAGATATAGGACAAAAAACTGGCTTTTGACAAGGAAACTACGCACAGATTTGCGAAAGATTGTTTTTTGTGGGAAGATTTGTAAAAACTTTTGTGAAGAAATAAAACATGATCTTGACCACATTTGCCCTAGGTCTGAATGTGTCCTACCCATAGATATCTTTAAGATCTCCGAAATGTGTGCCATTTAGAAGATATTCAAATTGGCTCTAGCTGATGACATCACTGCACATGAAATGATCTTTTCAATGCAGAAAGCATTTAATTCCTATAAATAGTTTGTTCCATTTTAGTTATATTGGACCCTGGCCATGTAGAAGAATGATGAAAGTTTAATTCTCCTTGTCCAATGCCAAAATAAACTTTTTTTGCACATAAATAAATACCCTCTGGTGACTGCGATGTTGATGATGTATCTATATCATCTGCAAAGAAATAAATTATTCTGCTATTAAATGACATAAAAGGGTTGATTTGGTAACAAAAATTCACAATGCCATACATTATCTCAATCTGCAGGTTCATTCTTTCTGTGTCAATTTGAGAAATGCTCATTTTCTTAAGTTTATTTTCTCTTCTCAATGAATGTTCTTTTATTATGGCAGTAGTAAAATACCACATCATGGCCACTAGTTGTAGCTGAGGAAATACAGAAAATACACATGGCCTTTTTAACAAGAGAAACAATGTAACAATTGTAGGGAATACTAGAAGAAATTAGCAAATAAATGTTACCAATAGTGCTAATTCCCTTTTAGTATTCTCTAAAATCCATGCATTGTACCTCTTATTAGAAACATGTATATTTTTCTTATTCTCCTCAGCTGAATCAAGTGGCCATAATGCTGGGATCAGCAATAATTGGTATCCGTATTGAAAGACTTTTCGTTCAGAAAAGAAAACACATAGAGAACATTTGTTTTAACCCCATAAAGTTTAAAAAGGGAAAACTTTATTAGAAGAGGAAAGCCTGAAGATATAGAACGAAAAACTCCTGGCTTTTGACAAGGAAACTACGTAAAGATTTGCTAAAGATTGTTTTTTGTGGGAAGATTTGTAAAAACTTTTGTGAAGAAATAAAACATGATCTTGACCACATTTGCCCTAGGTCTGAATGTGTTTTGGACATGTTGTGGTAGTTGTGTTCCTTTGTTTGAAAAGTGGAAAAAATTGCTTTGTTATCAAATGTCATAAAAGGTTCCAATTTTCAAAAACAACAAAAAATAAGAATAAGCTTTATTGGAAGAACAAGAAAGCAAGAAGTTACAACAACCAAACCTACTTTTGACAATGGATCTTTGGAGTTGAGTTTTTCTGAAAATTTTATATTTCTGGTACGTCTGAGTAAAACTTTACTATTAAGATTTTGGCACATGCACTTCTAAGTCTAAATGTGGTTTAGGGCTAAAGAAAACTTGTGTGTTGTGAAAGCCTCTGCATTATGTTGCAAATGATACAACATTGCTGATCGAACTTTTAATGTAAACGCTATTACTATGCCATGTAGCTGTAAGGACTCGCCCATTTGATAAGCTTGCAAGATAACTGTTCTTTATATTTTAAAGGTCAATAGCAATGCATGTAAAATGGTGAAGGTTAAGGGTAACCAGGGCATACTGTAAAGTTTTAATTGTATGTGTGGTAAAACCTACAGTATAATTGGTGGTGTTATTGCATTATTTCACCAAATAGCCATCTGGAATGGCTATTTGGTGAAATAACCTTACGAAAAGGTTTTTTTAAGGATCAAGAGATCAATTCTAAGTAACTAAAATAAAACTACAAAGATTTTATATACTTGTTTGTGTTAGAAAACTATAGTGGCACCTTCAAAATCCCATCAACAATGTTGTATTTTTTGTAGTTTGATATAGTCTAGGGGATGTTGTGCATCATTGTGCAGTTTAACCATGATTGTAAATTGGTAAATTCGGAATTATGTTAAAGTGCTAGTAAATTCATATTTGAAGTTTTTACCTACAGGTAAACTTACAGAAAGTGCTACCCATAGATATGGTTAATATCTCCGAAATGTGTGCCATTTAGAAGATATTCAAATTGGCTCTAGCGCATGACATCACTGCACATGAAATGATCTTTTGAATGCTGAAAGCATTTAATTCCTATAAATAGTTTGTTCCATTTTAGTTATATTGGACCCTGGCCATGTAGAAGAATGATGAAAGTTTAATTCTCCTTGTCCAATGCCAAAATAAACTTTTTTTGCACATAAATAAATACCCTCTGGTGACTTCGATGTTGATGATGTAGCTATATCATCTGCAAAGAAATAAATTATTCTGCTATTAAATGACATAAAAGGGTTGATTTGTTAACAAAAATTCACAATGCCATACATCATCTCAATCTGCAGGTTCATTCTTTCTGTGTCAATTTGAGAAATGCTCATTTTCTTAAGTTTATTTTCTCTTCTCAATGAATGTTCTTTTATTATGGCAGTAGTAAAATACCACATCATGGCCACTAGTTGTAGCTGAGGAAATACAGAAAATACACATGGCCTTTTTAACAAGAGAAACAATGTAACAATTGTAGGGAATACTAGAAGAAATTAGCAAATAAATGTTACCAATAGTGCTAATTCCCTTTAGTATTCTCTAAAATCCATGCATTGAACCTCTTATTAGAAACATGCATTTTTTTTCTTATTCTCCTCAGCTGAATCAAGTGGCCATAATGCTGGGATCAGCAATAATTGGTGTCCGTATTGAAAGACTTTTCGTTCAGAATAGAAAACACATAGAGAACATTTATTTTAACCCCATAAAGTTTAAAAAGGGAAAACTTTATTAGAAGAAGAAAGCCTGAAGATATAGGACAAAAAACTGGCTTTTGACAAGGAAACTACGCACAGATTTGCGAAAGATTGTTTTTTGTGGGAAGATTTGTAAAAACTTTTGTGAAGAAATAAAACATGATCTTGACCACATTTGCCCTAGGTCTGAATGTGTCCTACCCATAGATATCTTTAAGATCTCCGAAATGTGTGCCATTTAGAAGATATTCAAATTGGCTCTAGCTGATGACATCACTGCACATGAAATGATCTTTTCAATGCAGAAAGCATTTAATTCCTATAAATAGTTTGTTCCATTTTAGTTATATTGGACCCTGGCCATGTAGAAGAATGATGAAAGTTTAATTCTCCTTGTCCAATGCCAAAATAAACTTTTTTTGCACATAAATAAATACCCTCTGGTGACTGCGATGTTGATGATGTATCTATATCATCTGCAAAGAAATAAATTATTCTGCTATTAAATGACATAAAAGGGTTGATTTGGTAACAAAAATTCACAATGCCATACATTATCTCAATCTGCAGGTTCATTCTTTCTGTGTCAATTTGAGAAATGCTCATTTTCTTAAGTTTATTTTCTCTTCTCAATGAATGTTCTTTTATTATGGCAGTAGTAAAATACCACATCATGGCCACTAGTTGTAGCTGAGGAAATACAGAAAATACACATGGCCTTTTTAACAAGAGAAACAATGTAACAATTGTAGGGAATACTAGAAGAAATTAGCAAATAAATGTTACCAATAGTGCTAATTCCCTTTTAGTATTCTCTAAAATCCATGCATTGTACCTCTTATTAGAAACATGTATATTTTTCTTATTCTCCTCAGCTGAATCAAGTGGCCATAATGCTGGGATCAGCAATAATTGGTATCCGTATTGAAAGACTTTTCGTTCAGAAAAGAAAACACATAGAGAACATTTGTTTTAACCCCATAAAGTTTAAAAAGGGAAAACTTTATTAGAAGAGGAAAGCCTGAAGATATAGAACGAAAAACTCCTGGCTTTTGACAAGGAAACTACGTAAAGATTTGCTAAAGATTGTTTTTTGTGGGAAGATTTGTAAAAACTTTTGTGAAGAAATAAAACATGATCTTGACCACATTTGCCCTAGGTCTGAATGTGTTTTGGACATGTTGTGGTAGTTGTGTTCCTTTGTTTGAAAAGTGGAAAAAATTGCTTTGTTATCAAATGTCATAAAAGGTTCCAATTTTCAAAAACAACAAAAAATAAGAATAAGCTTTATTGGAAGAACAAGAAAGCAAGAAGTTACAACAACCAAACCTACTTTTGACAATGGATCTTTGGAGTTGAGTTTTTCTGAAAATTTTATATTTCTGGTACGTCTGAGTAAAACTTTACTATTAAGATTTTGGCACATGCACTTCTAAGTCTAAATGTGGTTTAGGGCTAAAGAAAACTTGTGTGTTGTGAAAGCCTCTGCATTATGTTGCAAATGATACAACATTGCTGATCGAACTTTTAATGTAAACGCTATTACTATGCCATGTAGCTGTAAGGACTCGCCCATTTGATAAGCTTGCAAGATAACTGTTCTTTATATTTTAAAGGTCAATAGCAATGCATGTAAAATGGTGAAGGTTAAGGGTAACCAGGGCATACTGTAAAGTTTTAATTGTATGTGTGGTAAAACCTACAGTATAATTGGTGGTGTTATTGCATTATTTCACCAAATAGCCATCTGGAATGGCTATTTGGTGAAATAACCTTACGAAAAGGTTTTTTTAAGGATCAAGAGATCAATTCTAAGTAACTAAAATAAAACTACAAAGATTTTATATACTTGTTTGTGTTAGAAAACTATAGCGGCACCTTCAAAATCCCATCAACAATGTTGTATTTTTTGTAGTTTGATATAGTCTAGGGGATGTTGTGCATCATTGTGCAGTTTAACCATGATTGTAAATTGGTAAATTCGGAATTATGTTAAAGTGCTAGTAAATTCATATTTGAAGTTTTTACCTACAGGTAAACTTACAGAAAGTGCTACCCATAGATATGGTTAATATCTCCGAAATGTGTGCCATTTAGAAGATATTCAAATTGGCTCTAGCGCATGACATCACTGCACATGAAATGATCTTTTGAATGCTGAAAGCATTTAATTCCTATAAATAGTTTGTTCCATTTTAGTTATATTGGACCCTGGCCATGTAGAAGAATGATGAAAGTTTAATTCTCCTTGTCCAATGCCAAAATAAACTTTTTTTGCACATAAATAAATACCCTCTGGTGACTTCGATGTTGATGATGTAGCTATATCATCTGCAAAGAAATAAATTATTCTGCTATTAAATGACATAAAAGGGTTGATTTGTTAACAAAAATTCACAATGCCATACATCATCTCAATCTGCAGGTTCATTCTTTCTGTGTCAATTTGAGAAATGCTCATTTTCTTAAGTTTATTTTCTCTTCTCAATGAATGTTCTTTTATTATGGCAGTAGTAAAATACCACATCATGGCCACTAGTTGTAGCTGAGGAAATACAGAAAATACACATGGCCTTTTTAACAAGAGAAACAATGTAACAATTGTAGGGAATACTAGAAGAAATTAGCAAATAAATGTTACCAATAGTGCTAATTCCCTTTAGTATTCTCTAAAATCCATGCATTGAACCTCTTATTAGAAACATGCATTTTTTTCTTATTCTCCTCAGCTGAATCAAGTGGCCATAATGCTGGGATCAGCAATAATTGGTGTCCGTATTGAAAGACTTTTCGTTCAGAATAGAAAACACATAGAGAACGTTTATTTTAACCCCATAAAGTTTAAAAAGGGAAAACTTTATTAGAAGAAGAAAGCCTGAAGATATAGGACAAAAAACTGGCTTTTGACAAGGAAACTACGCACAGATTTGCGAAAGATTGTTTTTTGTGGGAAGATTTGTAAAAACTTTTGTGAAGAAATAAAACATGATCTTGACCACATTTGCCCTAGGTCTGAATGTGTCCTACCCATAGATATCTTTAAGATCTCCGAAATGTGTGCCATTTAGAAGATATTCAAATTGGCTCTAGCTGATGACATCACTGCACATGAAATGATCTTTTCAATGCAGAAAGCATTTAATTCCTATAAATAGTTTGTTCCATTTTAGTTATATTGGACCCTGGCCATGTAGAAGAATGATGAAAGTTTAATTCTCCTTGTCCAATGCCAAAATAAACTTTTTTTGCACATAAATAAATACCCTCTGGTGACTGCGATGTTGATGATGTATCTATATCATCTGCAAAGAAATAAATTATTCTGCTATTAAATGACATAAAAGGGTTGATTTGGTAACAAAAATTCACAATGCCATACATTATCTCAATCTGCAGGTTCATTCTTTCTGTGTCAATTTGAGAAATGCTCATTTTCTTAAGTTTATTTTCTCTTCTCAATGAATGTTCTTTTATTATGGCAGTAGTAAAATACCACATCATGGCCACTAGTTGTAGCTGAGGAAATACAGAAAATACACATGGCCTTTTTAACAAGAGAAACAATGTAACAATTGTAGGGAATACTAGAAGAAATTAGCAAATAAATGTTACCAATAGTGCTAATTCCCTTTTAGTATTCTCTAAAATCCATGCATTGTACCTCTTATTAGAAACATGTATATTTTTCTTATTCTCCTCAGCTGAATCAAGTGGCCATAATGCTGGGATCAGCAATAATTGGTATCCGTATTGAAAGACTTTTCGTTCAGAAAAGAAAACACATAGAGAACATTTGTTTTAACCCCATAAAGTTTAAAAAGGGAAAACTTTATTAGAAGAGGAAAGCCTGAAGATATAGAACGAAAAACTCCTGGCTTTTGACAAGGAAACTACGTAAAGATTTGCTAAAGATTGTTTTTTGTGGGAAGATTTGTAAAAACTTTTGTGAAGAAATAAAACATGATCTTGACCACATTTGCCCTAGGTCTGAATGTGTTTTGGACATGTTGTGGTAGTTGTGTTCCTTTGTTTGAAAAGTGGAAAAAATTGCTTTGTTATCAAATGTCATAAAAGGTTCCAATTTTCAAAAACAACAAAAAATAAGAATAAGCTTTATTGGAAGAACAAGAAAGCAAGAAGTTACAACAACCAAACCTACTTTTGACAATGGATCTTTGGAGTTGAGTTTTTCTGAAAATTTTATATTTCTGGTACGTCTGAGTAAAACTTTACTATTAAGATTTTGGCACATGCACTTCTAAGTCTAAATGTGGTTTAGGGCTAAAGAAAACTTGTGTGTTGTGAAAGCCTCTGCATTATGTTGCAAATGATACAACATTGCTGATCGAACTTTTAATGTAAACGCTATTACTATGCCATGTAGCTGTAAGGACTCGCCCATTTGATAAGCTTGCAAGATAACTGTTCTTTATATTTTAAAGGTCAATAGCAATGCATGTAAAATGGTGAAGGTTAAGGGTAACCAGGGCATACTGTAAAGTTTTAATTGTATGTGTGGTAAAACCTACAGTATAATTGGTGGTGTTATTGCATTATTTCACCAAATAGCCATCTGGAATGGCTATTTGGTGAAATAACCTTACGAAAAGGTTTTTTTAAGGATCAAGAGATCAATTCTAAGTAACTAAAATAAAACTACAAAGATTTTATATACTTGTTTGTGTTAGAAAACTATAGTGGCACCTTCAAAATCCCATCAACAATGTTGTATTTTTTGTAGTTTGATATAGTCTAGGGGATGTTGTGCATCATTGTGCAGTTTAACCATGATTGTAAATTGGTAAATTCGGAATTATGTTAAAGTGCTAGTAAATTCATATTTGAAGTTTTTACCTACAGGTAAACTTACAGAAAGTGCTACCCATAGATATGGTTAATATCTCCGAAATGTGTGCCATTTAGAAGATATTCAAATTGGCTCTAGCGCATGACATCACTGCACATGAAATGATCTTTTGAATGCTGAAAGCATTTAATTCCTATAAATAGCTTGTTCCATTTTAGTTATATTGGACCCTGGCCATGTAGAAGAATGATGAAAGTTTAATTCTCCTTGTCCAATGCCAAAATAAACTTTTTTTGCACATAAATAAATACCCTCTGGTGACTTCGATGTTGATGATGTAGCTATATCATCTGCAAAGAAATAAATTATTCTGCTATTAAATGACATAAAAGGGTTGATTTGTTAACAAAAATTCACAATGCCATACATCATCTCAATCTGCAGGTTCATTCTTTCTGTGTCAATTTGAGAAATGCTCATTTTCTTAAGTTTATTTTCTCTTCTCAATGAATGTTCTTTTATTATGGCAGTAGTAAAATACCACATCATGGCCACTAGTTGTAGCTGAGGAAATACAGAAATTACACATGGCCTTTTTAACAAGAGAAACAATGTAACAATTGTAGGGAATACTAGAAGAAATTAGCAAATAAATGTTACCAATAGTGCTAATTCCCTTTAGTATTCTCTAAAATCCATGCATTGAACCTCTTATTAGAAACATGCATTTTTTTCTTATTCTCCTCAGCTGAATCAAGTGGCCATAATGCTGGGATCAGCAATAATTGGTGTCCGTATTGAAAGACTTTTCGTTCAGAATAGAAAACACATAGAGAACATTTATTTTAACCCCATAAAGTTTAAAAAGGGAAAACTTTATTAGAAGAAGAAAGCCTGAAGATATAGGACAAAAAACTGGCTTTTGACAAGGAAACTACGCACAGATTTGCGAAAGATTGTTTTTTGTGGGAAGATTTGTAAAAACTTTTGTGAAGAAATAAAACATGATCTTGACCACATTTGCCCTAGGTCTGAATGTGTCCTACCCATAGATATCTTTAAGATCTCCGAAATGTGTGCCATTTAGAAGATATTCAAATTGGCTCTAGCTGATGACATCACTGCACATGAAATGATCTTTTCAATGCAGAAAGCATTTAATTCCTATAAATAGTTTGTTCCATTTTAGTTATATTGGACCCTGGCCATGTAGAAGAATGATGAAAGTTTAATTCTCCTTGTCCAATGCCAAAATAAACTTTTTTTGCACATAAATAAATACCCTCTGGTGACTGCGATGTTGATGATGTATCTATATCATCTGCAAAGAAATAAATTATTCTGCTATTAAATGACATAAAAGGGTTGATTTGGTAACAAAAATTCACAATGCCATACATTATCTCAATCTGCAGGTTCATTCTTTCTGTGTCAATTTGAGAAATGCTCATTTTCTTAAGTTTATTTTCTCTTCTCAATGAATGTTCTTTTATTATGGCAGTAGTAAAATACCACATCATGGCCACTAGTTGTAGCTGAGGAAATACAGAAAATACACATGGCCTTTTTAACAAGAGAAACAATGTAACAATTGTAGGGAATACTAGAAGAAATTAGCAAATAAATGTTACCAATAGTGCTAATTCCCTTTTAGTATTCTCTAAAATCCATGCATTGTACCTCTTATTAGAAACATGTATATTTTTCTTATTCTCCTCAGCTGAATCAAGAGGCCATAATGCTGGGATCAGCAATAATTGGTGTCCGTATTGAAAGACTTTTCGTTCAGAATAGAAAACACATAGAGAACATTTATTTTAACCCCATAAAGTTTAAAAAGGGAAAACTTTATTAGAAGAAGAAAGCCTGAAGATATAGAACAAAAAACCGGCTTTTGACAAGGAAACTACGTAAAGATTTGCTAAAGATTGTTTTTTGTGGGAAGATTTGTAAAAACTTTTGTGAAGAAATAAAACATGATCTTGACCACATTTGCCCTAGGTCTGAATGTGTTTTGGACATGTTGTGGTAGTTGTGTTCCTTTGTTTGAAAAGTGGAAAAAATTGCTTTGTTATCAAATGTCATAAAAGGTTCCAATTTTCAAAAACAACAAAAAATAAGAATAAGCTTTATTGGAAGAACAAGAAAGCAAGAAGTTACAACAACCAAACCTACTTTTGACAATGGATCTTTGGAGTTGAGTTTTTCTGAAAATTTTATATTTCTGGTACGTCTGAGTAAAACTTTACTATTAAGATTTTGGCACATGCACTTCTAAGTCTAAATGTGGTTTAGGGCTAAAGAAAACTTGTGTGTTGTGAAAGCCTCTGCATTATGTTGCAAATGATACAAAATTGCTGATCGAACTTTTAATGTAAACGCTATTACTATGCCATGTAGATGTAAGGACTCGCCCATTTGATAAGCTTGCAAGATAACTGTTCTTTATATTTTAAAGGTCAATAGCAATGCATGTAAAATGGTGAAGGTTAAGGGTAACCAGGGCATACTGTAAAGTTTTAATTGTATGTGTGGTAAAACCTACAGTATAATTGGTGGTGTTATTGCATTATTTCACCAAATAGCCATCTGGAGGCTTACGAATAAGGTTTTTTAAGGATCAAGAGATCAATTCTAAGTAACTAAAATAAAACTACAAAGATTTTATATACTTGTTTGTGTTAGAAAACTATAGTGGCACCTTCAAAGTCCCATCAACAATGTTGTATTTTTGGTAGTTTGATATAGCATAGGGGATGTTGTGCATCATTGTGCAGTTTAACCATGATTGTAAATTGGTAAATTCGGAATTATGTTGAAGTGCTAGTAAACTCATATTTAAAGTTTTTACCTACAGGTAAACTTACATTAAGTCCTACCCATAGATATGGTTAATATCCCTGAAATATGTGCCATTTAGAAGATATTCAAATTGGCTCTAGCTGATGACATAACTGCACATGAAATCATGTGCTGAAAGCATTTAATTCCTATAAATAGTCTGTTCCCTTTTTAGTTATATTGAACCCTGTAGAAGAATGATGAAAATTTAATTCTCCTTTTCCAATGCCAAAATAAACTTTTTTTGCACATAAATAAATACCTTCTGAAGACTTGGGTGTTGATGTTTTTTCTTTATGCTCTGCAAAGAAATAAATTATTCTGCTATTAAATGACATAAAAGGGTTAATTTAACAAAAAATCACAACACCATACATCATCTCAATCTGCATGTGCATTCTTTCTGTGTCAATTTGAGAAATGCTCATTTTCTTAAAGTGGTGTTCCACCCTAAAAAAAAAAGTCTTGATTGTGCTTAAAAAAAAAATTTAAAAAAATTTGGATTTTTTTTTACTTACCTCTAAATGCCTGTTGCTAGGGGGTCCCTCGTAGTCTGCCTCTTCCAGTGCCTGGGCTGGTGACATCACTTCCCCCTCGGCACAGGAAGGGCTCAGCTCTGGTCCCTCCCTCCTGTCAATCATCTGGGACCCATTACAGTCCCAGGTGACTGAGCGGCCAATCACGGCGCGCGGTGCCGCTCACGCATGCGCAGTGGGTGCCAGGCTTTGAAGCCACAGCCCGGTGCCCACAGTTGCAATGCCAGTGCCGCTGAACGGAGGGGGAGACAAGCGGGGCTTTGATCCCCCGCATCGCTGGACCCTGGGCCAGGTAAGTGTCCAATTAAAAGTCAGCAGCTGCAGTATTTGTAGCTGCTGACTTTTAATTTTTTTTTTTGGACTGGCCCTCCTCTTTAAGTTAATTTTCTATTCTCAATGAATGTTCTTTTATTATGGCAGTAGTAAAATACCACATCATGGCCAATAGTTGCAGTTGAGGAAATACAGAAAATACGCATGGCCTTTTTAACAAGAGAAACAATGTAACAATTGTAGGGAATACTAGAAGAAATTAGCAAATAAATGTTACCAATAGTGCTATTTCCCTTTAGTATTCTCTAAAATCCATGCATTGTACCTCTTATTAGAAACATGTATATTTTTCTTATTCTCCTCAGCTGATAATGCTGGGATCAGCAATAATTGGTGTCTGTATTGAAAGACTTTTCGTTCAGGAGAGAAAACACATAGAGCACAAAGCAGTATGCTATAACAAACCAAATTGCCTGCCTTTTGACAATAGATCTGAGTTGAGGCTTGCTGAAAATTGTATATTTCAGGAAAATTTGAGTAAAGCTTTTGTGAAAAGATCTTGGTCACATGTTTCCTAGGTCTGAAGGTGGTCTCGGATTTAATTATTCTTTTGCTTTGCGAAAAAACATCTGCATTATGCTGCAAACTATACAAAATTGTTGATGGGACATTTAGACTCCATTCACACTAGTGCAACTTGTCATACGACTTTGGACACATAAAACATAAGTTGTCAACAGTGTTAATTTTGTCAAGGAAAATGCTTATGTCTACATTTTCATCAGCCGCATATTAACAGTGACGAAAACAAAACGAAAAGTACACCACATTTTCGTCCACTGACGAAAACTACGACGAAAATGAATTCCGTTTTCATTAACGAACGAAAACAAAACAAAAATGGGAGATAGGGACGTTTACTCTCATTAACTAATTTCCGGTTCCACAGAGCTGCGCCTGCTTCTGCTCCCATCAAGTAAGTGATTGTGCAGGAAGCATTACGCGCCTCAGAGCCCTCAGACAACTGTCCAGAACAGCACTGTGCATTACAGGCCTCCTGAGTCTCAACGAGAGTCCCACTCCCAACTCACGAGTCATGAGGATGACCGTCCAGAGCAGAGAGCACCCACTGTGAGTGTGTACATTACAATTACAGGCCTGAGGCCTCCCCTCAGATCACCATCTGTTCAGAGCACTTTGTGTGCATTACACCTCTGACCACCGGCATCCAGGGCACTGTGCATTACAGGCCATTCCTCAGACCTGAGACCACCATCCAGCACTGTGCAGCATTACACCTCTGACCATCGGCATCCAGAGCACTGTGCATTACAGGCCACCCCAGTTAGACCTGAGACCACCATCCAGCACTGTGCAGCATTACAGGCCTCCTCTGACAACCGGAATCCAGAGCACTGCACACTACAGGCCATCCCTCAAAGTGACCACCGTCTAGAACACTGTGTGTGCATTAAAGCCCTCCTCTGACCACTGGCATCCAGAGCACTTTGCATTACAGGTCTCCCCTCAGAGTGACCACCATCTAGAGCACTGTGTGTGAGCACTGTGTGTGCATTACAGGCCTCCTCTGACCACCGGCATCCAGAGCACTGCAGCCTTACAGGCCTTTAAAATATAAAAAGAAAGAAGATGTGAAGGGGCGAGTGGCACTACCTATATGTCAAATAGTGCTCTACCAAATCACTCTATAGTGACTAAGTATTAAAAGAGACAGTGTTGTTGTGGAATAAATTATAACAAAACAGTTTCCATAAAGGTGATAGTGTAATCTATCACACCTCACCTACCCCAGTAGGTGAGTACTAAAACCCTCTAGGTGCGGACACCAATCCTACACAGAAGTTATCACCAAAAATGTAATGGCTTACAAATTAGTGTATAAAACATCCAGACATGAATATCATGATAGTATAGTGATCCTCTGCTTGTAACAGTGCGTATGGTGTCCAAGCCCAAAATACAGGATGTGAGTGAACCAAATCCAAATAAAAATGCAAAGAATTGCACCAAAAAATAAAAAAGTTCTAAAAAGTTATTAAAAAAAAAAAAAATCGCACCATATACAAAAACGTATACGTGTATACATATAGTGTCCCAATCATAAAATCAAGGTGTATATAAACCCAAGATGCAAAAGAAAAACCAAAAAAATGCAAAATAAAAAAATCGCACCAAAAAACAGAAAAAATGCAAAAATCGCACCAAAATTCAAAATTACACCAAGATGCAGTTTATCGCACCGTGTACAAAAGACAAAAAGGTGCATTCATCTCAATGAAGGTGACTGTTCGTGTTTAGAGGAATTGTAGCAGGTGACTTTAGTGATCACAGAATCTTAACAGCTCCCCCTCAAGGGTCCCCACTCACCAGATCCTACTACCCCTACAGGGGTAATATGCATGTAGCTCCTTAGGTTGGCAGGTAACCACTGGTGTCAGCCTTTGCAGTTCCTTGAGCAGCCTTGTGATATCCGGGTTGTGATAGATTTAGTTTTCATAATCCTCATAAAAAACAGAAATTGGCTCCCATAGTGCAGTATAACCAAAACTTCCGTTTATTAAAAGGTTATTTAAAAAAAATGTATAAAAACAAACTGGTAAAAAAAATGCAGTTCACGCAACGTAATGCCTAGTCCCATAGGGGCTGCACTTGCCGGTATAAAGCATAGGCAACCGAGCTGTAGGTGGACAGCGTGCACTCTGGTTGCGTTCCACCCACTCGCTCAGCTTCCTGGAAGTCACGTGCTGTGCGTAGTGACGCCGTACGCATTTCGTCATAGACGTCTTCATAATATTCATGTCTGGATGTTTTATACACTAATTTGTAAGCCATTACATTTTTGGTGATAACTTCTCCTGTGTAGGATTGGTGTCCACACCTAGAGGGTTTTAGTACTCACCTACTGGGGTAGGTGAGGTGTGATAGATATTACACTATCACCTTTATGGAAACTGTTTTGTTATAATTTATTCCACAATAACACTGTGTCTTTTAATACTTAGCCACTATAGAGTGATTTGGTAGAGCACTATTTGACATATAGGTAGCGCCACTCGCCCCTTCACAACTTCTTTCTTTTTATATTTTATGCTTATTTGGCTGTGTTCCACTTGTTAGGTACCAACAGATCAACATGGACCGGACACCATGTGTGGTGAATACAATTTGTGATCCACATGATGCAGAAGTAGGCAAGTGTTCTGAGAATCCTGGATAAAGCAAGATCAATAGTGAACCTCTTCTGCAAGTCTTCCATTGCAACACAGAAGATATTGGAGCATTGTGACCTTACTCTTTTAAATGACTGCCCCACGCACTGGTCAAGTACATTCAACATGATCAAAAGACTCCTCAAGCTGAAAGATTTGGTCTGCCAAATTGCAAAGAACATGGGATGGGACAGCTTGCTACCTAGTGAATGGCAAAAGCTCACATCATTGCATGACCTACTGCTGCCTTTTGCAGAACATACTAAAACCCTCCAGAGTGACACCATGTCCATGTCCCTACCCTTTATGATCTACTCAGCCACCTTGAGGACTTTAAAAAGAACACTAACTACCAAGACCTTGGCACTATTGCACAGAAAATGAAAGGAAATGTAAACCAGCGTTTTGCTTCCTTCTTAGATCCAAACTGATGAATTGTTCTTGCCACTTGCAGCAGCTGCTTGTTTTGTTAACGCTACTGTCTGTGAAACCCTTGTTGATGCTGAGGATAGAATATTCAGTTAGGCAGAGGGTTATGCCATAAGAAAATCCACATTGCCACGCACACAACATGAGGAATTGTCTGAAGATGATGTGAAACAGGAGATTATTAAAAAATCGCAGGAAGTGGAAGAAGCACCATCCACATCTAAGCAGCCATTCTTTCAGTTTATTTATAAATGCCGCAGAAGATCCAGGCAGAGGATCTCACCAAAACGCATAGAGCAGCAGATCAGAAAATTTAAGGAAGAACTTTTGCACCAAGTTGCCACTATTGCCCGTACACACAGTCGGACATTGATCGGATATTCCAACAACAAAATCCATGGATTTTTTCAGACGGATGTTGGCTCAAACTTGTCTTGCATACACACGGTCACACAAAGTTGTCGGAAAATCCGATTGTTCTGAACGCGGTGACGTAAAACACGTACGTCGGGACTATAAACGGGGCAATAGCCAATAGCTTTCGTCTCTTAATTTATTCTGAGCATGCGTGGCACTTCGTCCGTCGGATTTGTCTACACACGATTGGAATTTAAAGGATCGGATTTAGTTGTCGGAAAACTTTATAGCATGCTCTCAAACTTTGTGTGTCGGAAATTCCGATGGAAAAAGTCCGATGGAGCCCACACATGGCCAGAATTTCCGACAACAATCTCCGATCGCACATATTTCGTCGGAAAGTCCGACCGTGTGTACAGGGCATATCAGTGAGGACACCGAAACAGATTTTTTGGCTGTCAAAGAGTGACACTTTTTATCACCAGCTAAAACCTTTTGCATTAGACCTGCTGGCTTTGCCAGCTTCT
The DNA here is from genome assembly GCF_042186555.1 of Aquarana catesbeiana. Taxonomy (NCBI): domain Eukaryota; kingdom Metazoa; phylum Chordata; class Amphibia; order Anura; family Ranidae; genus Aquarana; species Aquarana catesbeiana. Next base: position 193,393,545 of record NC_133326.1, read on the forward strand.
CAAGCCTTTGCAGAGAGGGTATTCAGTGTCACAGTTGACCTCTCTAGAGGCTGACGACATAGAGCAAGGGTCATTTTGGCATGAAGTACTTTCCTTAACCACTTCCCACCCTCCATATAACAAAATGATGGCCGAAAAGGGGTTAAGTTATTCTGACTGGGCATCATATGACGTCCAGCAGGATAAGTCAATCACGCGCTCTAACACACCGCATCACCGATCTTGGTAAAGAGCCTATGCCACAAGCTCTTTACCATGTGATCAGCTGTGTCCAATCACAGCTAGTTACATCATAACCAGGAAGTGCCGTTTATTTGCTTTTCCTCTAGTCGCGCTGACAAGGCATGGGTAGAGGAAAGCTGATCAGCGGCTCTCCTGACAGGTAGGGTCTGCGCTGATAATAAACAAATACCTTCTGGATATAGTGGTTGTGGTGGTTTCTCTTGTAGATTACTCTGCTATTAATTTACTTAGGTTGATTTATTCAAAAAAATCACAACACTATACACCATCTCAATCTGCATGTTCATTCATTCTGTGTGTATTTTAAAATTACTAATTTTCTTAAGTTTAATTTCTCTTCTGAATGAATGTTCTTTTATTATGGCCAGTAGTAAAATATTCCAATATGGCCACTAGTTGGAGCTGAGGAACACAGAAAATACACATGGCTCTTTTAACAAGAGATACAATGTAACAATTGTGGGGAATGCTAGAAAGAAATGAGCAAACACAAATTACCAATAGTGCTAATTCTCTTTAGTATTCTATGCAATTCTTAAATTGTACCTCTTTTTACAAATATGTATGTTATTTCTCTGCTTCTCAGCTGCATCTAGTCACCATAATGCAGTGATCTACCAGTGCCCATAATGCAGGGGTGTCCAAACTTTTTTTCAAAGAGGGCCAGATTAGATGAAGTGAACATGTGTGAGGGCCGACCATTTTGCCTGACATTCTTTGAACCATTAAAATTAAATTCAAATTAACTAATACACTGCCCAACAAGAATTATTTTGCCTTTGTGGCTGTGTATGGTGAAAAGTCTAATGCCCCGTACACACGGTCGGATTTTCTGACGGAAAATGTGTGATAGGACCTTGTTGTCGGAAATTCAGACCGTGTGTCATCACATTTTCCATCGGATTTTCCGACACACAAAGTTTGAGAGCAGGCTATAAAATTTTCCAACAACAAAAACCGTTGTCGGAATTTCCGATCGTGTGTACACAAATCCAACGCACAAAGTGCCACGCATGCTCAGAATAAATAAAGAGATGAAATCTATTGGCTATTGCCCCGTTTATAGTCCGTGTTTTACATCACCGCGTTCAGAATGATCGGATTTTCCGACAACTTTGTGTGACCGTGTGTATGCAAGACAAGTTTGAGCCAACATCCGTCGGAAAAAATCCTAGGATTTTGTTGTCGGAATGTCCGATCAATGTCGGACTGTGTGTACGGGGCATTAGGATGAGCTTGGACGTGTTATTTGGATATACCGTATTTATTGGCGTATAACACGCACATGCGTATAACACACACCTTCACTTTAAGAGGGGAGTTTCAGGAAAAAACTAAAATTTTAAATAAAGAACTGTGAAGCAAAATAAGGGTCAGTGCCTATCAATGCAGTCTAATCAGTGCCCATCTGCAGCCGCACCATTTCCATGAATGCAGCCTCACAAGTGCCATGAATGCAGACTCACCATTGACATGAATGCAGCCTCTGAATGCAGACTCGCCATTGACATAAATGCAGCCTCTGAATGCAGCCTCACCATTGCCATCAGTGCAGCCTGATCGATGCCCATCTGCAGCCTCGGAGGGGACAGGGAGGGAGGCAGGACAAGCGCCAACAGATTACATACAGGAGAATCTCCTGTTTACTCGGCGGCCTCTATAATACAAGGTCTCGTCTCCTATGCTAGACAGAACAGTTGTCCAATGTCAGCCCAGTTGACGGGACTACCTATTACAGAGGCCGCCGAGTAAATAGGAGATTCTCCTGTATGTAATCAGACAGCACTCATTCCGCCCCTTCCCAGCCCCCTCTGAGGCTGCCAGAATGATAAATATGATATATATCTTTTGTGGCCCACCAATGAATCCCCGAGCGCCACGTGATGCTTGGGGATTCGTTGGGAGGCCACAAAAGATATATATGTCCAAATTACCAGTGGGGATGCATTAAACCAGAATGCGGGCTGCAATTGGCTCGTGGGCCGGACTTTGGACATGCCTGCCATAATGAAAGACTGTTCATTCAGAAGAGAAAATACTTGGAGAACATTTGTTTTTGCCCCATAGTGTTTAAAAAAAACTCCTAAAAAGAACAAGAAAGTCTGTAGATATTGAATGAAAAACTCCTGGCTTTTGAGAAGGGAACTATGTTAAGATTTGCTGAAGATTTTTTTTTGGAACATTTGTAAAAGGTTTTTGTGAAAAAAAAAAGATATTGGTCATATTTTGCCATGGTTTGAATGTGTTTTACAGATGAATCATGTTTTTTCATTGTGATTACGTAAAAATTTCTGAAATACACATTAATGCCCATTACATGTACTATTACATTGCATTGCTATTCATTTAGAATGGCTCCTTAATGCAGTAAGACAAAGTAGCTAAAATGCACAACTATTACAGGAGATAGCCTCAAGGTTTACCTATCTAAAGTACATTATCAATACTCAATATATTTTAACATAGAAGTTAACTCTATCTAAACCCAATTTTCTGTTACAATTTGGTCGGAGGCAGAAAAGATTAGGACCCCTTTCAGGTATAAATTATTGTCTGTGCCATCATTGGGGTAATTACCCCTTCTATTTGTCCTAGTGAGTATTGTCCCTGAATTGAAAGTAAGGGAGGAGCTCAAATTTATAGTTATAACCAGAACAGGAATAAAAGGGAAACCTTCCAACAGGAAAGTTATTGTGGTAACAATTTGCTAAGCGCTGATTTCCTTTAATTTGGAGAAATTCTCGCTCATGACATGTTGATACACAAGACAGGAAGTAAAGGGAAATCTCCCCAAACCAACACAAAAATCCAAGCAAAAATTGACAGGAGAGAACAAACTATTTTTAGGAATGTCATGCTTTCACCCTTAGAAAGTAGATTACACCTTTGGTACTTTAGTGGTCACCTACAGCGTTGATATTATAAAAGACTACAATACACTGATTCAATTAACTTAAGAACTCTATGGTGAAAAAATGTTTCTTAGTCTATTTTCACTTTTAACCACTTATGGACCGTAAGGATTTACCCCCTTAATGACCAGGCCATTTTTTTGTGATACGGCACTGCGTCGCTTTAACTGACAATTGAACGGTCTTGCGGCGCTGTACCCAAAAAAAATTGATGTTCTTTTCTCCCACAAATATAGCTTTCTTTTGGTGGCATTTAATCACCCCCGCTGTTTTTATTTTTTGCGCTATAAACAAAGAGTGACAATTTTTTAAAAAAAACTTTTTTTTTACTTTTTGCTATAATACATATCCAAAAAAAATATATAAAAAAAATGCTATAAAAATGCACTGATCAATGTAAAAATGACACTGGCAGGGAAGGGGTTAACACTAGGGGTCGATCAAGGGCTTAACTGTTTTTCCTAGGTGTGTTCTAAATGTAGAGGGGATGGGCTGCCTGGGACATGACAGAGATCACTGTTCCTGATCACTGGGAACAGTAGATCTCTGTCATGTCTCCTGTCAGAATGGGCATCTGCCTTGTTTACAAAGGCAGATCCCCATTCTGCCTATGTACTGGGCGATCACAGGTCACTGGTGGGCATAGAGTCTGCCTGACCAGCAGGCGCGCTCCCGCAGCTTGCAGCGGGTGCATGAACGCACCGCCGCGCCTGTCCATAACTGCACGAGCCGACGTATAATGACGGCGATTTGCGCAGCAGAGCCGACCTGATGCAGTACAACAGCGACGGGCGGTTGTTGACTGGTTAATTGAATATTCTATTATTGCAGCCACTAGAGATGCCAGGAGAGACACTCTGCAGCTGGATGGCCCTGTGTGGAAGGGGCCTTAGTACTACAAAACAAATTTGTTTACATATTTTCAGTTTTTAGTTTGTGCCTCCCCTACAAATTCTATATTTCCATTTTGGAATGATGGATGATACTTTGCCCCTTACATCTCATTTTTTGCATGGCTATACAGCCTAAGCATGTAACTAGAACTGCCTCTCAGGTGTATTCACCAAGACTGAGTGCCTAACTTCCATCTATGCGTTAGCACACGTTGGAACTGTATTCCCCTCCACACATGCTTATTCGCCACCGGAGGGCACTGCTGTTTCACTGCTGTTTCGACTCGAACATTAGCTGTTCGCAAGTTTGCCGAACAGCGAACAATTTGGGGTGTCCGCGGCAAATTCGAATGCAAATTTTAAAAGTCTATGGGAGAAATCAAAAGTGCTAATTTTAAAGGCTTATATGCAAGTTATTGTCATAAAAAGTGTTTGGGGACCCGGGTCTTGCCCCAGGGGACATGGATCAATGCAAAAAAAAACTTTTAAAAACGGCCGTTTTTTCAGGAGCAGTGATTTTAATAATGCTTTAAGTCAAACAATAAAAGTGTAATATCCCTTTAAATTTCATACAGTAGCTGGAGGGTGTCTATAGTATGCCTGTAAAGGGGCGCATGTTTCCCGTGTTTAGAACAGTCTGACAGCAAAATGACATTTCAAAGGAAAAAAGCCATTTAAAACTACTAGCGGCTATTGCATTGCCGGTCCGACAATACACATAGAAGTTCATTGATAAAAATGGCATGGGAATTCCCCACAGGGGAACCCCGAACCAAAATTAAAAAAAAAAAAAATGGCGTGGGGGGTCCCCCTAAATTCCATACCAGACCCTTCAGGTCGAGAAGAGCGGAAAAAGAAGATGGAGAAGAAGAAGAAGATGGAGGAAGAATTGGAACACCAGAAGAAAGAAGATGGAAGAAGAAGCCGAAAGAAGAAGAAATTAATAAACTTGTCAAAAATTGTCTCTTGTGTTTTTTAACCTTTTTGACACTTTTTTTGTGAAATGGTAGGGGGGTACATTTGTACCCCATTACCAATTCACACAGGGTTGGCGGGATCTGGGGGTCCCCTTGTTAAAGGGGCTTCCAGATTCCGATAAGCCCCCCGCCCGCAGACCCCCACATCCACCGGGCAAGGGTTGTGGGGATGAGGTCCTTCTCTGCATCAACATGGGGACAAGGTGCTTTGGGGGGCTACCTCAAAGCACCCTCCCAATGTTGAGGGCATGTGGCCTGGTACGGTTCAGGAGGGGGGCGCTCTCTCGTCCCCACCTCTTTTCCTCTTTTTGCCTGCCAGGTTGCATGCTCGGATAAGGGTCTGGTATGGATTTTTGGGGGGACCCCAAGCCATTTTTTTTAAATTTTGGCATGGGGTTCCCCTTAAAATCCATACCAGACCTTGAGGGGGACCCCCACGCCATTTTTTAAAAAAATTTGGCACGGGGTTCCCGTAATATCCATACCAGACCTGAAGGGCCTGATATGGAATTTAGGGGTACCCCCATGCCATTTTTTTTTAGTTTTGGTACAGGGTTCCCCTTAATATCCATACCAGACCTGAAGGGCCTGGTATGGAATTTAGGGGGACCTCCACGCATTTTTTCAATTTTGGTTCGGGGTTCCCCTGGGGGGAAATCCCATGCCATTTTTATCAATGAACTTTTATGTGTATTGTCGATTACTTTTTTCCTTTGAAATGACATTTTGCTGTCAGACTGTTCTAAACATGGGAAACATGTGCCCCTTTACATTCATACTATAGACCCCCCAGGTACGAAATTTAAAGGAATATTACACTTTTATTGTTTCACTTTAAGCATTATTAAAATCACTGCTCCCGAAAAACGTCCATTTTTAAAACTTATTTTTGCATTGATACATGTCCCCTGGAGCAGGACCCAGGTCCCCAAACACTTTTTATGATAATACCATGCATATAAGCCTTTAAAATGAGCACTTTTGATTTCTCCCATAGACTTTTTAAAGGGTGTTCCGCGGCTTTCGAATTTACCGCGAACAACCCAAATTGTTTGCTGTTCGGCGAACTGGCGAACAGCCGATGTTCGAGTCAAACTCATGTTCAACTGGAACTCGAAGCTCATCCCTAGTGGATGACCCTGGTCCTACCATATCTGACAGGGGGACAGTCAACAGTGCATCTGGTCTGGTAGTACAGAGAGAAGAGGTTGCCGATGGTGCTTCAGGAGCCTTGTGAGTACAGAAGCCCTAAGGATCCTTAGACAGTTAACACCTCCTATGCTCTAAGTCAGCTGAGGGTCCACACAAAGAGAACACTCGCTAGTGTTCTTAGAGCTTTGTCCAGAACTGTCCACTACTAAGAGACATTGCTCAGTTCTGCAATCAGTGTGCTGCTGCTGTGAAGAAGTCTGTATCTGCCTTCTGCAAGGACTTCAGACAATTTTCACTAGAAAAGGAAGTTGGAGGCCTCAGTGTGAATAGTTCAATTTGGAGTATCCTAGTATTTCAGTTATTCTACTATATCCCTTATACCCAAGTTCTCCAATGGAACAACAAAAAAAAACCCTAGACTGGTCATTGGAGACGAGCAGAAGTGAGTGTGTGCATCCTTACAGACACATCCTGGGTCCGAATCATCTAAAATCAACCCACCTGAGGTTACATTCGAGCCCGGTGCCACCGGGGACCATGTCTAAGCAGAGGAGAATCACAGACTCCGTTGTTAAACTGGGTAAAAGCAGCCAAGGAGAACGGGACTCCCTGGAGCAAGATGGCGGCACCATGCTGGGAGAGGAAACTACTGCAGGAGCTGACACAGCACGAGTGCTTGAAGCTATCCATGCCAGGAAGCTGTTACATCCTGCCAAACCACCCTAACTGCTAGGATCGAGGAGATAAAAGTGGATATCTGTCTCGTGAGACAAGATTTCCAGAACCTCAGAAATAGGGTTAAAGACACTGAAGACAGGCTGAGCACGGTGGAAGATTCCCCCCCCCCCCAGAACTCCTCAGATAACATGCAGCTGGAAGTGAACCAGCTCTTGCAGAAACAGGATGAAATGGAAAACAGACTCAGGAGGTGCAATTTAAGATTCATCGGATTGCCTGAAGGAGTGGAGGGAGCAGACACCTGTACATTACTTGAGCAACTCCTGTACCCCACGTACGGTAAAGAAGCTTTTTCAGCCACCTTTGTGGTGGAGAGGGCACACCGCATGCCTGGCAGACCACCCCCAGCTGGAGCCCCCCTCGTACATTTATTGCTAAATTCCTAAACTACAGGGACCGGGACACCATACTTCATTTGAGCAGAGAGAAAGGAAACATCCCATATGGCAAAAAGATGATTGCAGTTTTTCCGGATTTCTCAGCAGAAATACAGCGTTGAAGGAAAACCTTTACTGAAGCCAAGAGGCTCCTCCGCATCAAGCACGTGAAATACGCCGTGCTCTTCCCTGCTTGCCTTCAGGTGGAGGGGGAGGACAGAGTGCACTTTTTTGATGACCCAGAGGCTGCCATAGCCTGGCTTGAACACAGAGAGTATACCAGCTAAGTATACCCTATACCTACAACTTTGCTGTCCCTGTGTAGCTGATTGACTGGTTCTGCTTTATAGGATCCTTCTATGCATCGACTTAGTGCCTCCCCTACAAATTCTATATTTCCGTTTTGGAATGATGGATGATACTTTGCCCCTTACATCTCATTTTTTGCATGGCTATACAGCCTAAGCATGTAACTAGAACTGCCTCTCAGGTATATTCACCAAGACTGAGTGCCTAACTTCTATCTATGCGTTAGCACACGTTGGAACTGTATTCCCCTCCACACATGCTTATTCGCCACCGGAGGGCACTGCTGTCTCACGTTTCCTCACAGTCAAGATATCTCACCCCTATTCAGGTCATATGGGAGATTCTTGTTCTTCACCGCTTCTCAGTCCTAGAATCTGCTATTTTATTCCTCCACATTGTGTGATGTTGGACCTGAAACTCCTTTTTTATATGTTTTTGTTTTTCATTTTTATTTTTTATACCTTTTGCTCAGCGGAAGCCACAGAACAGTTCACCCAGATGCTCACTTTAATATGTGAGCTCAGTCATGTATCATGTCAAGCATCGTTATGCAGCGAAGTTTCGCCCCTGTACTTACTTTTGACAACCTGGGCTGGAATGCTCTAACGTTTCTTTTTTTTGTCAAAGCCTTTTCATTTACAGCCGAAAAGTGCCTACAGACACTATATTTTGGGCCATGTTCCCATTGGTCTTATTGCACTTCTCATACGGGTTGGCCTCAATTGTTCACAAGTTTACAGTTAGGGTATTATGCCCACACAAGCTAGGGAAAGTGTTAGGCGGGGAGGGGGGAAAGGTTACTTTTATTGGTTAGAAAAGTATTTTCACAATGTCTACAGGTAAATGTCAAAGGGTAAAGCAAACAATGTATGACCCACATCGTCCAGAATCATATCGCCCAATATCCCTATTGCAAGTTGATGTGAAGATCCTTGCTAAGATCCTGGCTACCCACCTCAACGCGGCTATTCTTTCCCTTATACATGATGATCAAGCGGGTTTCATGCTGGGAAGGAATACCTCCTTTAATTTGAGGAGACTTCATTAATCTGCAGACACAACATGACAATACAGGTACCAGACTGATAGTTGCGCTGGACACAGCGAAGGCATTCGACTCTGTTGAATGGACCTACTTATGGGCTTGCTTGTAACGGTTTGGTATAGGACCTTGGTTCATAAAGTGGGTTCAACTACTGTACCAGAGCTCGGTAGCCAGGGTTATAGCTAATGGCTGGGCATCCGATCAGTTTCCCCTTACCAGAGACACACGTCAGGGGTGTCCCCTCTCCCCTTTGTTATATGCACTGGCAGCAGAACCCTTGTCAGTGTCCTTGTGCTCCAACCCAGACATAACCGGACTCCGAATAGGGCCCATAATGGAAACAGTCAGCACCTACGCCGATGACATATTGCTATGTATTGACAGATCAACAGACGCACACCACAAGGCCTTAGCCACGATAGAACGATTTGGCTCTTTCTCAGGACTAAAAATCAACTGGGACAAATCGCAAATACTCCCATTATACAGTTTCCCAGAGACCCAAGTGCAAGCTCAACTCCCTATACAAAGAGTTGATTGTATTAAATATCTGGGTATACACGTTATCCGGACACCAGTGGACTATGTCAGACAAAATGTACATCTTCTCTTTGATATGCTCAAGTACAAGACTCAAATTTGGGCCAAACTGCCGTTGGGAGCCATGGGGCGAATCAACCTTGTTAAAATGGTTTTGTTGCCAAAAATCTTATATATACTCTGGCACTCCCCGGTATATCTGGTGCTTCGGCACTTCAAGGTGATGGAAGTTCTCCTAAAAACATTTATATGGGGAAAAGTAGGCATAAACTTTCATGGCACAAATTGAAGAACGCAACTGATTTGGGAGGGACAGCACTACCTGACCTCAATATGTATTATATAGCAGCACAACTATCACAACTGTTCCATATTGAGAAAACTGATAGAGCCAGATTCTTAACCTTCCTTTGCCCCAAGTGGTCCCACTCAACCAGGGACCCCCTTGTAACCATTATCAGTCGAACGCAAAATCTTAACTCAACCAAAGACAGAACGTCTCTATTACATCACTACAGATGTATCTGGGCCATAATGATGACCAAAATACAATCACCATCACTGCATGAGCACACTCCCCTTTGGTTCAATCTTGACCTGCCAGAATTTCGCTCCTTACCAGACTCGAAACTATGAAGATCCAAGGGCGTATATTACCTATGACACTTGGTCTCCAATGGTGATCTAAAACAGTTCGATATGCTAAGAGATTAATTTGGACTTCCGGCCTCGCTAATTTTCCGCTATCTTCAGCTTCATCGCGCTTTTAGAACGCAATTCTCAGCAGGTTTTACCCCACTTGAAGTGAGCCGTTTTGTGGCCGTAATATGTAGTTCGGATCCCAAAAAACTGATATCCACATTCTATAATATGTTACTCACGCCTTCGGCGAGCAAGTCAGCCTATGCACTGAAGGGTAGGTGGGAGGAAAATGTTGGGGCACTCAAGGATGAGGAATGGCGTGAAGCCCTAGCCCATTGTAAACTGGTATCCCCCAAATTGTCAGACCGCCTCACACAGCTATACATCACCCATCGGGCATACCTTACCCCAACTAGAGTGTCGAGGTACAGTCAGGACCAAACCGCCAACTGTCCTATGTGCATTCAGGCTTCGGGCACATTTTACCACCTGATCTTCGATCGTCCTAGAATGCAGGGCTTTTGGGCACAAGTAGTCCAATTTCTGCACGATACAATGGGCTCCCCCATCACATTAAACCCCAAATCGTGCCTACTAGGCATATACCCAGAACCAGACATCAACAAATTCACCAAGATATTCCTAAATGAAACGTTGTTCTCTGCTAGAAAAACCATAGCGAGACAGTGGATGAGGCCTACCCCACCTGAGTTTAGGATGTGGCTAATGGAAGTAAATAATGGTTTGAAATGCAAAAAACTCATAAGAGTTTATCCTATATTATAGAGGTTGTCCTTCCAAATATGGTAAAACTTGGGATAAGTGGTTACAAGCCCCAGAGACTATAAGATGATGCTCCCTCTCTATACTTGTGTTTGTATACAGGTTGCCGAGTCCACAATAATATTCTCAGTGGAGTGGGAACTATGACAATGATGAACATTTGCTGTACCATGCAAGCTATGTTTCTATATTTCCTACCATATTACCCTGAACTGCAAACCCCCTGTTATTTCTAATTACAATCTCCTTCCAACATGGGATGCCTTTTTCTTTTATGCCTCATGTTGTAATTATTGTCACCCTTACTGACATTTACTGTGATAATGTTCTTACTGTATATTTTATTGAATGTACCAATAAAAGCCAGTTAGATTGAAAGAAGTGAGTGTGTGCACCTGGCTGTGGGAATCTACCTTGTGCCTGGCTGCGAAGAAAAAGTGTGGAAGACCCGGGCAAAACACCAGTGGCTCCTGTGGGGGTTGCACTCCACCAAACCTAAACCTTTAAAGTCCACTCAAGGCTGAAACTTTAAACAGGAAACAGTACAGACAGACAAGAGGAAAAGAATAGGCAATAGCACCATGAAACCAACACTTAAGGTAAGTAAAAAAGAGCTTTTAGATTTTTTCCAGCACTTTCCATAACTGCTTGGACAGTGTGAAACTTCAAGACAGCATGAGCAGCACCAGAGCACACTACACTAGCTGATTACTGCTCTCTGTTAAGCAGACAGAAAATAAATTTACCTAGCTGTCTCTCTGTTAAAGCTGGGTACACACTATTCATTTTTTTAGTTCAACCACACGGGTTAAATGAAAAAAAAAACTCTCAGCCTTGGTCGAAACTGCTTTACTAACTATGTGAGGTTAGTTCAGCGATTTCCCCCGCTGAGCTGTTGTGTTCTGACAGGGGGATGCCCCCCCGCCAGAACACTTCGATCAGTGCACTCTGCCATTGGCAGAGAGCGCTGATGGGGAGTTAGCCGGATGTTGGTTTTCCAGCAAGCACGTCCGACAAAAGCCAGCTGGCCGGCTTCTGGCGCACAGACCAACATACACATGTTGGACGTTTTTTTTCCCCTTTTTAGCAATCCGATAGAGATGAATGGGGGGGAGGGGATTGGCATTGAAAGCAATCCTGGAGTGGAACTTTAACTAAATCAAGTGGCCAAACACAGTATCTAGAACTTTAAAGGCCAAAATGAATTGCTTCGTAGCCTAAAAAAAAATGCAGGGAAAAAAGATTTGTTTCACATAAATGAATGAGTACCTTGTCCAAGTTTTGATAGTTGTTCCTCTGAAAATAAAGAAATTACTCAGTCATTAAATGATATAAAGAATTCTAGATAAAAAACAAGACCTATGAATAAGCTTAAAAAGTAAACATCCTTTCCTGACTTTTACCTATAGGTAAGCCTAAAATAAGGCTTACCTATAGGTAGTTTAAATATCTCCTAAACCTGCACCATTTAGAACAGTGGTTCTCAACCCTATCCTCAAGTACCCCCAACAGGCCATGTTTTGGGAATTTCTCTTAGATAAAACAGCTGTCATAAATACCAAGTCATTGACTCTGATTTAAAGCACCTGTGCAAGATAAAGGAAAACCTGCAAACATGGCCTGTTGGGGGTGCTTGAGAACCACTGGTTTAGAAGATATTCATTACATGCAGCAGTGACATTACAGGAGCATGCTCTTTGAAGAAACGGCCACCTGTACAGTTCCTTCTGATCCCTGTGCTGTGAACGGCGGCTCCCATGCGCATGCATGGGAGTGACATCATTGCAGCTCCAGCCAGTCACAGAGCCGGAGCCTGCAAACCCGGAAGCAAGATGGGTGTAAATGAAAGCAGTGGCTGCACAGACACAGCTGCTTGTCCTAATGAGAGATATGCTGGTGGTAGAGATGAGAAGGCTCGACACACAGACAGCAGACTGACAATTTGGGGATGCTCAGTCACACTAGCATGCCTGTCAAATTAGGAAGAGTGGCTTTGTCTGTGCAGCCACAGCATTTGCAAACACTTACATGGGTTCCTCCTGACTGCTCAGGCTGTATAATCACATGGCTAATTCATGGCCTATGGGCTTCAGTGCCTGTGTGAATGAGGTCTAACACACGTTAACAATCATTGCATGTTGCAGCGCACCTTATTTTGAAAGGCACTTCAAAGCACTAAGCCAAAATATAATGTGTGGTAATAAACGACTGTGCATCACCGTGAACTGCATTGAAAAAACTCTATACATGTACATTTTTTGTCCATTCTTGTGCATTGGCAGTTCATTAAAAGATGAATGGGCTGCCTCAGTACCACACTGTCATGATTATTACAGTTTTCACATTGTAATAGGCTGGCAGTAACAGGCTGGTAGGGGCAAAAGATACTTTTATCCCTTTCTCCTGTTTTTATTTAGAATAGTATATTAAGCATGATACAACTGTATACAGCATCCTCATGCAATTATTAGATTCCAGAAAATGATGTGATGTAGACAATATACAGTATTGTCAAAACTTGTAAAGAAAAAGTCTGTGGATATATCTATTATCATATTCCAATATATTTACATATAAACATGAATCCCATCTAAAACAATTGTGGTTGCTGTTTTGAACAGAAAAGGAAGGGGTTAGAACTTCTTCAGATTTTTTTTTGGCTGTCTCTGCCATCACTGGTGAGATTAGCCCTCTCTTTTTGTTCTAGTGACCATTGTTATTGGGACTGAAAGTAAGGAAAAAGCTAATTTTGAGGAATAAAAGGGGAGCGGCAGACTTCCAATGGGGACACTTATTTTGGTGACAACTGTCTAAAATAATATTTGCCTTCGTTTGGTGAACTCCTCCCTCACAGCTTTGCCTCAAAACATGAAGTGAGGGTATATCTCCCCAGACCAAGACACACAGCAAAAAAAAACAAAAAAAAACAAAACTAAAACTCCTTAAACTGTATAGAGCAAGCAAACACAGTGGGAGAGATTTACTAAAACTGGTGCACATAGAATCTGGAGCAGCTGTGCATGGTAACCAATCAGATTTTAACTTCAGCTTGTTAAATTAAGCTTTGACAATTAGCCCCCATTAACATCGGGCCAATTTGACATGTCAAATCACATGCCAAATCGCCACCTATTGCCAGCAAGGGCACCATCCAAAGAAGTATTTCCTGCGCTACATTTGGCAACTTCGGGTGAGATTGCAATAGACATCTGTGCATGAACCAGCACAGATGTCTCTCAAATCACCCCCGAATTAGGAATGAAATGCGGGTTCAAACCCGCATTCATTGTGAACCTAGGCTTAAGCCCCATACACACTATTAGATTTTCTGCAGATTTTTCTCTTCGGACTTACCAAAATCATATAATATGAGGTCAAACCTTAATGCCGCGTACATACGAGCGGAATGTCCAACCGAAAAAGTCAGACGGAAGCTTTTCATCGTCTATTCCATCGTGTATGCCTCATCAGACTTTTTTTTTTCGAAAATTCTGATGGACCTAGAAATGGAACATGTTCTAAATATTTCTGACGGAACCAATTCCAAAACCGCTCGTCTGTATGCTGTTCCGACGGACCAAAAACGACGCATGCTCTGAAGCAAGTACGAGACGGAAGCTATTGGCTACTGGCTATTGAACTTCCTTTTTCTAGTCCCATCGTACGTGTTGTACGTCACCTCGTTCTGGACGGTCGGACTTTGGTGTGACCATGTGTATGCAAGACCGCTTGAGCGGAATTTCGTCGGAGTTCCGTTGGAGAAACCTTCGGAGTTTATTCCGACGGCAAAACCGGTCGTGTGTACGCGGCATAAGAGTTTCAATTTGTATGCAATCAGGCAGGCCCTTGCACTACATGGTTTTGGTAAATCTGAAAACAAAAATCTGCAGAGAATCTAATAGTGTGTGTGGGGTCTTAGACACCTTTCACACTTGTGCAACTTGGGATCCGAATTGCGAGACCCCATGTCGCAGGACATATGAAATTCAGTTTTTTTCTATCAGATCCGTTCTTACTGAAACTACAGATATCGCTGTGACTTCAGAAAAGGTTCCTGCACTACTTTGGTCCAACTTTTGATGCTACTTTGGTCCAGAGAATGTAAAGTCAGATCAAAGTTGCACCAAAAATCGCTCTGGAAATCGAGTGACTTTGGAAACACTCTAAAGTAAAAGAAGCCTAAAACCTAGAAGTTGATTAGTTACCACACACAGCTGTACAAGATTCAGTGTGCACCAGTTTTAGTAAATCTCCCCCAATATCTTTCAACATTAAGCCCTGGTTCACATTGCAGTGATTTGGTATGCAATTTGACATGTCAAAACGCATGCCAAATCGGTGGCTATTGCTGTTAATTGTACCATCTGAATCGGTGCGGCGCTGACTTTGCGGTGCCGCACCAATTACCAAAAGTATATCTGTACTACTTTTAGCGACTTTGGGGTTTGATTTCAATAGACATATGTGCAGATGTCTCTGAAATTGCCCCAGAAGTCGGGACTGGCATGTGGGAATGAAATTATTGGAGTTCAGCTGAACTCGCACAATTTCGTTCCCGCTGTGAGTGTCAGTGTGAACCTGGGCTACAGGACAACAATAATTACACGATAGCCTACAACGTACAGTGCAGGAAAGCTTTAGAGAAATTTTATAGTTTATAGTATTCACTAATAATATCAACACTTCTGGTGACCACCAAAGGTCAGAAGGTGTCATTTAGTGTTTATTGGTAAATTCCTATGAATAGTTTACTGTAGTTCTTTCCTAATCAGGCCCTGGCCATATAGCAAAGTGAGGGAAGTGTGTTACTTCTCGCCTAATGCTACAAATGAAAAAAAGATTTATTTGCACATAAATGTACCTGTTTTTGGCTTTATTTCCATTTCCCCTGAAAAGAAATAAATTACCTTATTATTAACTGGCAAAAACAATTATAAAAAAAAGCCCCAAGAATAAGTTATTAAAAGAACAAGAAAGTCTGAAGAAACAAAAACTCCTGGCTTTTGACAAGGAACTGAGTTGTGATTTGCTGAAAAGTAGGATATTTGTGAAAGGCTTTTGTCAAAAGATCTTTATCAGATTTTCCTAGGTCAGAATATGTTTTAGGGCTGTAATGCAGTAATGTTTGCTTTAATGTAATGCAGATTACATGTATTAGCCTCATAGGCATGCGCACGGGTTGTGCCCAGGCACACCCTAATCACCCCAAGCACAAGATGCAGAGTGTCAGTGGGTGACGGTTGCTGGAACCCCCTCGGTGCACCGGCATAGGAAGGAAGATGCACTGTGCGCGACTGGGCTTTTTTATCACTTTCTGTACTGGCCTCTAGCATCAGCTGTCACCACACAGATAACCCTCTGTGCCCTCACTGCTCTGCAAATACAACAGAGGAGGAGATGGGGCAGGGGTTCCCAAGTTCCCACATAGCCTCATGCCTGCAGCATTAATAGAAGCCAACTGCCTGAACTGCCACTGTACAGTAAGTTTTAGAAGATTCTCTTCTGTGGGGGAGAGGAGACCTTTGGGTGTGGGACAGGGAAGTCAGGAGTGCTCTGTACTGGAAGGAGAGGAAAGCTTTATTTTGGGGGAAAGCTCTGTACTTGGGGGGGGTTGTAAACTGGCATAGCACACTTTTGCACCTTGTACCTGGCTCAATCCTGAACTCTGCACTTTGTGCATAGTGATAGGCTAAATTCTGCACACTGTGGGTAGCGCACACCTGAACTCTGCACTTTGTACCTGGCGCATACATGAACTCTGCACTCTGTGCGTAGCGCACGCATGGACTCTTCATCCTATACCTAGCTCAATCCTGAACTCTGCACTCTGTACATTGCGCACACATGAACTCTGCACTCTGTGCCTAGCACATGTATGAACTCTGCACTTTGTGCATAGCTCACTTCTGAACTATGCACCCTATAACTAGCTCAAGCCTGAACTCTGCACCCTGTAACTAGCTCACTCCTGAACCCTGCACCCTGTATCTAGCTCACACCTGAACACTGAACCCTGTACCTAGCTCGCTCCTGAACTCTGCACCCTGTGTGTAGCGCACGCCTGAACTCTGCACTTTGTACCTACATCACGCATGAACTTTGCACTCTGTGCATAGCATACGCAAGAACTCTGCAACCTATACCTAACTCAGTCCTGAACTCTGTACCTTGTGCATGCATGAGCTCTGCACTCTGTACATAGCACATGCATGAACTTTGCACTTTGTTCATAGTGCATGAACTCTGCATCCTGTACCTAGCTCAACTCTGCACACTGTACATAATGCATGCATAAACTCTGCACTCTGTACCTAGCGCATGCATGAACTCTGCACTTTGTGCATAGTACACGCATGAACTTTGCACCCTGTACTTGGCTCAATCCTGAAATATGTACTCTGTACATAGCGCATGCATGAACTCTGCACTCTGTGCATAGCTCACTCCTGAACTCTAAACCCTGTGCGTAGTGCACGCCTGAAGAGTGGCTTTGTCTGTGCAGCCATAGCATTCGCAAACACTTACATGGGTTGCCTGTAAGCAGCTCCTGACTGCTCAGGCTGCATAACCACATGGCTGATTCATGGCCTATGGGCTTCAGTGCCTGTGTGAATGAGGTCTAACACACGTTAACAATCATTGCATGTTGCAGTGCCCCTTATTTTGAAAGGCACTTCAAAGCACTAAGCCAAAATATAATGTGTGGTATTAAACGACCGTGCATCACCTTGAACTGCATTGAAAAAACTCTGTATATGTACATTTACTAGTGGGGCTCCACTGGAGGTGCGCATCAAGTGGCAACAACTTGTCCCTGATTTGTCTGATGAGGATTGGGAGGAGGCATGCTCCACCCATCTATCTGTGTCTCCCACAGTCAACAATAAATGAATCCACCTTTATATGCTACATCAAACATACCTGACCCCGGTCAGACTGCACGCAATGCACCGTATACCTACCTCTGCCTGCTCTAGGTGCACCTATCCACGCACGGATTTCGTGCATGTTATGTGGCTCTGTCCAGTTATAGTGAGATACTGGCAACAGGTGACGGAGATATTGTCTGCAGTCTTATCAATTCCTGTTCCATGTACCCCACTGGTGTGTCTGCTGGGGGTCCTCGACCAGGAGCAATGGCCAAGACATATTAGGACCATGCTACTGGAGACATTATTTATGACCCGTAAAGCTGTAGCATTTAAGTGGATCCAGCCCACACCTCCATCCATACATACATGGCTTCGGTTAGTGAATCAGGTATTACCCTATGAAGATCTCATATTTGAACACAGGGGTTGCCCAACTAAGTATAACAAAGTGTGGGATGCTTGGTGTTCTTCTGCCCTTACTGTAACCAACATGTAACTATATCACTAAAAGATTTGAGAAATAGCTATTGTACCATTTAGCTATTGTAGTGTTTCTATGGTGTTTTCTATAACATGTGTATCAGGATCAATATGCTGAGAAATGCAGTGTACTTGTAAAGACATTGAAATTTTTGCACTGTAAAATGTACCGCACTGTTTTGTTTGCTCATGTTGAGCACATTAGATAACTGTCATTGTCATGTATCTCTTTCAATAAAAAGAGTTTAAAAAAAATTAGGGTAATACTTTTTGGGGAAATTGATAAAGATGAGGAGAACTAAATAATATTGGCTAGTTGTGACATTTCCAGTTATCTTTTCTTCTTCCCTCTCTCACTGGCAAGCTGTACCTGTAGAGTAAGCTGCCATAGAGTTGTGTGGGGCCATCTTTCCAGACTGAAAAAGCTTGGGAAATGACTCCATTCAACCCTATGACAACTTACTGCTCAGGCCATGCACCATGCCAATCAGTGTGTTGATTTGTTCTGTGTGAATTAGAAGAAAAAATAATTTTCTTTAGGCTATTTTCTATGAATGTTCTTTTATTAGGGGCATTATGGCCACTAGATGGATTTGAAGACCATAGGAAATACACATGGCTTCATAACAAGATATACAATGTCAAAGGATTTGTCTGACAACAGTGGGAACCAATGACTCCTGCCTCTCTCAGCAAAGCCTGTGAGAGCGGGGAGAAGAGGAGAGTGCAACTGTTCTCCTGAACAATGCTGGAGCGAGATCAGGCTCAGGTAAGTACTTTAAGGAAAGTCATAAGGTTTGTTTAGGCCATACAAACCTCTTTAACACAAGACATAATGCACTTTAACAACACACAAGAATGACACAGTGGGATGAACCCATAAAATATGTTACTAATACTTTTTCAGGAAATTAATAGAGATGAGGAATGCTAAGTAATATTTGCCCATTGTGAAATCTCCAGTTACCTTTAGGCTCCATGCACACTGGAGCTGATAAACTGCAGTTTATTGGAGTTTGGGCGTTTTTTTTAAAAGCCCATAAACTCCACTCTATGTTAGCCTATGTGTCCAAGCACACATGGAATTTTTTAGCTTTAATGAGCAGTGGAGTTTATGGGCTTTTTTCTGAACGCCAGAAATTCACGTTCAAGAGCAGTACTGGAAACACCAGACACCGGTAAAAGGTGTTAAACGAGGGTTAACGCTGTAAAAAGAGCACTAAGCCTCGTTCGGCGTTTCTCTGCCTCTATTCAAAATCAATGGTTCCCTATGGGAGCCCATTGATTTGAATAGAAGTCGCACTGCAAGTCGGATCATCATGATCTGACTTGCGGTGCGATTCGTGTGCTGAGGATAAAGGGGAACCCTCACCAAAATGAAAAAAAATTGGCGTGGGGTTCCCCCCTCACACAATACCAGGCCCCTCGGTCTGGTATGGATTTTAAGGGGAACCCCCTTAACTGAAAAAACAGCGTGGGGGTCTCTTCTTTCTTCTCTGCGCTCCCCGGCTTCTTCTCCCGGTCTCCGATTCTTCTGCCGCTCTCTGGCTCTTCTGCCGGGCTCCTTCGCTATCTTCTGCTCTTTTGCCGCTCTTTTGCTAGCAGTGGCCCGTTCTTCTCTGACGTCTTCTTCCCTGCTGTCTTCTTCTGATGTTGACACGATGCTCTCTCCCGCTGTAATGCCTGGTGAGCGGTACGCAAGGACTTATATTGGCATGGGGCGTGGTCACCGGGTGATGTCATCTGGTGACCTTGCCCCTTATGACATCACAGTCCCGGTGCATGATGGTAATGTGACGCCATAAGGGGTGGGGTCACCGCATGACATCACCCAGTGACCACACCCCATGCCAATATAAGTCGTTGCGCACTGCTCACCCGGCATTACAGCAGGAGAGAGCGTTGTGTCAACATCGGAAGAAGACCGGAGGGAAGAAGACGACTGAGAAGACCAGGCCACCGCTAGCAAAAGAGTGGCAAAAGAGCAGAAGATAGCGGAGGAGCCCGGCAGAAGAACCGGAGAGCGGCAGAAGAACCGGAGACCGGGAGAAGAGGCCAGAGAGCATGGAGAAGAAAGAAGAGACCCCCGGAGCTGACTAATAAACTACTTTAAAAACCTGTGTAGTGTGTTTTATTTTTGACACTTTTTTTCCCAGGTGAATGGGTAGGGGTACGATGTACCCCATACTCATTCACATAGGGTGGGGGGCTGGAATCTGGGGGCCCCCTTATTAAAGGGGGCTCCCAGATTCCGATAAGCCTCCCGCCCGCATACCCCGACGACCAATGGCCAGGGTTGTCGGGAAGAGGCCTTTGTCCTCATCAACATGGGGACAAGAGGCTTTGGGGTGGGCGCAGCACCCCCCCGCCCCGAAGCACCTACCCCCAAGTTGAGGACATGCGGTCTGGTATGGTTCAGGAGGGGGGGCACCCGCTCGTTCCCACCCCCTTTCCTGACTGGCTCAGTTAATGGTTTGGTATGAATTTTGGGGGGCCCCCACGCTGTTTTTTCAGTTAAGGGGGTTCCCCTTAAAATCCATACCAGACCGAGGGGCCTGGTATTGTCTGAGGGGGGAACCCCACTCAATTTTTTTTTTTCATTTTGGCGAGGGTTCCCCTTCATCCTCAGCACACAAGTCGCACCGCAAGTCAGATCATGATAATCCGACTTGCAGTGCGACTTTTATTCAAATCAATGGGCTCCCATAGGGAACCATTGGTTTTGCATAGAGACAGAGAAACGCGGTTAAAAGCTAGCGCCGCTAAACGTGCATTGACGGCAATGCAAAATGCTGATAAAATTGCGTTTTTAAAGCAGCGTTTTCCTGCCAGCAATCCGACGTTCAGAACAGGCGTTTATGAGCTCCAGTTTGCATGGAGCCTTAAAAATTGGAAAACTATTTTCCAAGATGTTTATAAAGAAGCAAAAAGTGAAATTACAATCTGAACTCTGACAAGCATGGCCTGCCCAACGCTACAGTTTTGTTTTCATCCTTTCCTCTTCTCTCACCCAATGACAAGCCGTGAACTGCCATTCAGTTGTGTGGGTCCATCTCTCCTGACTGCAGATGCTTGGGAAAAGACTCAATTCAGCTCTATGACAACTTATTGTTGAGATGTGGACAGATCAGAGAGAGAGAAGCAATGAAAGTTGTATACAAATGTTCTTCGGAGTACTAATGGAGTCAGTTTGAGCATTTCAGATGAACATACAGGATACTTATTATGTAAAAGAAGGATAAGTAGAAAGAGATTGATGATTTCCTTGTAGTTACATTTTCCACTTTTATAATGGAATTCTTATATTCCACAGTCAAATGCCTACAAATGTGGTGGATGTCAAATAATACAAGAACAGTGAAAAAACTGTAGAAAAACAAAAGAACTTGTAATAGTAAGAAATTATACTGTTTTAATCATCAGAAATGAAAGATCCATTTTTCTCATTAGAATAAAAAAGCAAAAATTCTCCTATAATTATTCAAATTATGGTATATGCTATTCATAAAAAAACAAGGGTATTAGAGGTTTAGATGGCTGGATTGCCCCCCCCCCCCCCAAAAAAAAAATCAACATTTTTAAAGCACATGAAGATTTTACAAATCATAATAATTTTTTATTGCTTTGGTCACATAAAAAAAAATCATTTGGTACTTATTGTTACATAGAAACTGCCATGTATGAGTTTATTCTTCATGAACTAATTGTCAAAATAAATGGATTTTATTTAGTTGACAGATATGTTTTTTATTGGGTTAAATAAAATAAAATATATGCTCACCTTGGAAAATAACATGTCCTTTACTACAATTGCTAAAGTGAAAAAAAGATGCTTTTATTAATGAGTCACGTTTAAGATAAGTTACAAAACAAAAATGTTTTTTTAAATATTTTTTCAAGATGATTACCGGTAAATGTATAACATGGGTACATGCACATGAACGTTTTCAATCACCCGGAAGCTCAAGCATTAAATTATTGACATTTTCCAGGGAAAGGGGACCTGCACAACCTGTCATAGAAGTGTATGGCTGTACATGCTTGTACTCATGTATATGCTGATGCTCCATTGCATATTTCCTTTACATGGAAGTTTCCTGTTAGAGGAAATGGCTGTACACACTTACCTGCTGGTACATACATTTTTCCATCAGCATTTACCTATGCATATGATGTATTTTCAGTGAACAGAAGTTCTATGGCCAAGCTGTATGTACCACCTATGGCTCCCCAGCCATGGGAAAACACCAGGAGTTTTTGGTTACAGCTCCATTGCACCTGCAAACATCCATATGCATATAAAACCTGTGTCTTGATGTTGTTACAACTGCCACAACATCATAGTTGTTATAGTTTTTCACACTGTATTAACTTGCTAGAGTAATTAAACCAAATTAGCAGATAGCAAAATATAAATCTTTCATTTTTTCCTGGTTTTAATTTAAGACATTACATTCAGTAGAATACAGCTTTATACAGCATTTTCATGCAATTACTGGAACTCAGAAAATGGCATGCTATAGATAATTTGTAGAATTATCACAACTGTAACAGAAAAAACTCTGTATGTATACCTACCTATTTTATCAATTTACAATATATTTACACATAGATATTAATCTATGTAAATCTATTTTTGTATGTTTTTCACATAATATGGTTTGAACCTCTGCCATGTTTTTAATTTCCATCTTTGTGACCACTGGGTAGATTAACCCCCTCTATTTTCCCTTTGCCACTGAGACTGAAAGCGAGGAAAAACTGTTTTGAGTTATCACTAGAAAAGGGAAAATTTTCCAATAGGGACACCTGTTTAGGTGACAACTGTGTAAGATTGGATTTCCTGACAGACTCCATGGCAGCATACGTATGGGTCAACTCCGCCCCCACCCCTCCTCTATAGGACCCCACTCCCATAAATCTTTGCTCTGAGCCAGAGGCTGTGTTCCTTTTTCGTCCTCCTCCTAAGGACCAGAATGGTTGAAGTCTTACCTTGGATAAAGTATCCACGATCAAGGCCTGGTTTTTCATCTAGCTGAGCCCCGGAAGATATGTGGAGTCTCCAGCAGTCCCCAGCTATCAGCAGGGTGGAGAAGGGCGATGAATGAGGTGCCCTGAAGAGCTTAAGCCTGGCCACTGGCAGACAAAGCGGCAGTACAGCCTAAGAGACTAGGTATTAGCAGGTGGCCATAAATGCCCTGGACCCATGCAGCGGCGTCTTCTGGATGGAGAAGGGCAATGGATGTGGTGCCATGAAGGTCTTAAGCCTGGCCAGTGGCAAGCAAAATAGCAGTAAGGCCTAAGAGCCTAGCTATTAGCAGGTGGCCATAAATGCCCTGGACCTATGCAGTAGCATCTTCTGGATCCAGGCATGGTCGTTGGTGATGCCATGTGCGGTGATGTATACTTTTATATTGTATATTACATGGCAGCAGTATTGTGTGTTTGTTTTCCTCCCTGGCTCTAGTGTCTTCCAGCCTATGGCGGCTGGAGCACATTTGCGTTCCAAGCCATCGCTCTCTCTTCTGGTCTGGCGTCCCTGGGTTACACCTGTCCAGGGACTCAGCGCATGTGTACAGTGGGCAGCGGTTGCTTTATTACAGTGGAGACATTCAATCAGCGGTCAGTACTGTTGATATTGGGATTTCTCTGTGGTCAGCTTGCAGCAGTTTCCCTAAATGCAGTGTGAAATCATCACAGATATATTCTTTGCATTAACACCCTTGTGTGCTGCCTGTGTGTGATCCAGCTATGGTTCTATCACCTATGCAGGTTGGTCATCCGCCATGTCAGCTGCTGGAGTGAGCCTGCTGGAGTCACAGTCCCAGAGGGCAAATCACTGTGTGAGGTATGCTAAACCCAGGCGGTTGGAAAAGGGGATGGTGATTTACGCAAATAGAATCTCTGGTGAGGGGCCTAGTGCTAGAATCACTTAAAGAGTGGGTTACAAGCCACACGCAAAGTCCAACAACCGTGTTCTCCCACTAAGGACGGCCAGGAAGAGCTTGAACTGTCCCAACCAAGCAATCCATCTATGAAGACCTCAGACAGTGAGGCAGAGGCAGATGAGTCACTTTGCCCTTGTGACGCCTTTGGTCAAGACAATGAGGGGGGCATTTACATGAGTAGAACCTATAGAGTCTCCTGCAAAGCAAGAGGAAGTTCTTTAAGCACCTCTAGAGAGAACATTCTAATTTCCCATTCCTAACGGAAATAAGGGACATTATTTTGGATTAGTGGAGCAAGGTCAGGAGATATACCTCTCTTCTGAGCAAGATGGCCAAGCTCTATCCATTCAAAGATAAGAATGTGAAGCATCTAAAGGCTGCCTCTCTAGTTCTTGAGGCATTGATGAGGCAAGCAAGCATGTCGCTCTCCCTTGAAGGATGCAGTGAATGGCCTGAAAGTTAGCCTGGGCTCTGGTGGCCATGTTTAAAGTGATGAAAACGTGCAAGGAGAATGTGGACGCAGTATTCAAGAGCGTTATCAGAAACTCAGTAGTTCAGGAGCCGGAGCTGGTGTCGGTTTCCATGGCGAGGCTCCAACTGACATCATCCGCATAGTGGCGCAGGTTATGCTCCCGGTCAGTTATGGCAAAGTGAGTGCTATGGCTGGGGCCTGGGCTTGCTGATCCCACCTCTAACAGGCATAATGTAAGATTCCTTTGAGGGAACTTCATCTTTTGGGAAGCTGGATGGCACTGTAACCCTGGCCACAGTTGGCAAGTCGGATCTTGCCTCAGGACCAGCGCTTGCTAGGCCGGAAGATGACACAGTCTAGAGGACAAATTTCGGAGCATGCGAGGGTCGCACATTTTTACAGACCAGGTCAGGATTTTTAGGAAGAGCTGGTGAAGAGGCCAGATATCCATTCAGAAGTATGCTAAAAGCTTGACCTTGGGTATCCAAGAAGTTACTGAGTTTGAGACATTGTCCATCAGAAGTCCTCCTCATCTCGGATTTGTTTCCACGGTTTTGCCTTACTCTGGGCTAAAAGAAGTAGATACTTTTGTATTACGTAAAGTCACTGGTGTCGCAAAGTCCTGCTGTGCCAGTCCCAGAATACGAGAGATTTCATGGCATGTACTCGCCCTTCTTTATGGTCATGAAGAGGAACGGCTTGCGGAGGCCGGTTTCAGACCTTGCGTACCTGAAACAATTTTCATCCAAAGGAGAAGTTTAAGATGGAGACATTGTCCCTGATTCATAGGGGGTCCAGCCAGGTGACTGGCTCGTTTCTAATAGACCTAAAGGTTGCTTACTTTCATGCGACCATTGTAGAAGACTTCTGCAAGTTTCTTTGGTTTGCCGTAGGTCAAGACCATCTCCAGCTCGTTTGTCTACCATTTGGGCTTTCAGCATCACTCTGTGTGTTTTCAGGATCTTATTGGTTGTTAAAGTCTTTATCAAAGCAAGGAGCATACGCCTGCATAGTTACTTGGATGTCCTTCTCCTACTGTCCCAAGACAGAGGGCAGCTGCTGGAGCCCAGAGCTCAGGTCTTTTCAATGCTTCTCAAATTCAGCTTGCGGCTGACTCAATCTCTTGTGTGCCTTGGGGATCAGTTTGATATAATCAAGAGGACCATTGCTTTGTCTCTGGATCTCTATGTTCTGAAACAGAAAACTCCTAGCCCTGTCTTCTTCCCACCTGTCTAAAATGATAGACACTATGGTGTCTACAGATCCGATGGTCAAGTGGATGCTCTGGGGAAGGTGGCCCTTCTGAAAGGGGTTTCTGCAGCAGTGGGAGCCAGGAAGCAAAATTCAGGTCATCTACATAACCTCAGTCATGAGAGTGAGTCCCCTGGTGGCTGCAATGGAGAAACTGGCTCATTTGCCATTCTACTGCCCCATTTCCTGGTTCACAATCACATCCAATGTCACCAATATAGGATGAGGGCTTGCTGCCTGTCGGAGATAGCTCAAGGCAGGTGGGGCTGTCAATTTCACAAGATTGTGTTGAACATTCTGAAACTATGGGAAGCCTTCTGCACCCTACAGGTCTTTCACCATATAACAAAGGGAGCATAGGTTAAAAGACAAGGGGGGGACTCATAGCCTGTTCTCTATTACAGGAAGCGGAGTCAATTATGTCATGGGCTCAGAAGAATCAAGCCTACATGTGGAGGTTTTTCAGGTGCAGATGCCCTGACGGATCTTTGGAAATGCAGCGGGTCCTGTGCGTTTCTTCTAGTGCTGATCATTATCGGGTTTCTCTATGCAAACTTCAAACAGAAGTTGTGGAGGTAGTGGCGGTGATGCCTTATTGGCCAATAAGTCCAGGGTTCCCCTTGCTAGCACTTTTCACCTACCAGTACCCAGCGCCCCTTCTTCTCAGGCCAGACCTTCTGTCACTGGGTTTAATCCTAAATCAATGCCCCACACGGTTATGTCTGACCGTCTGGTTCTTAAGATTGGAGGTCCTCAACTGCTCCCCCAGAGTCATCTCCTCTCTCTTGAATGCTAGGAGAGTGAACACAAAGTTTACCAGAGAATCTGGTCAAAGTTTGTGCAATACATGTCTGCTGCTGACAGATCATGTAGTGATCGAGAAGTTTTAAATATTCTTTAGTCAGATTTAGATCTGGCTCTATCTGTGGGCTCCCTCAGATTACAGGTGTCTGCTTTATTGGCCTTCCCAGGTGTTTCCAGGTCTAGGCATCTTTTCCTGTCCAACAATTCAAGGGAGCAACTATGCTCAGACCTCGGTGTAAGCGGAGGTTTTCCAAATGGAACTCCCCTCTTACTCTCAACTCC
The DNA here is from genome assembly GCF_042186555.1 of Aquarana catesbeiana. Lineage (NCBI taxonomy): Eukaryota > Metazoa > Chordata > Amphibia > Anura > Ranidae > Aquarana > Aquarana catesbeiana. Next base: position 193,420,265 of record NC_133326.1, read on the forward strand.
CTCTCAGGAATTGGAGTGGAGTGTTCTCCATTAAAGGCCTCTCTGTCAAGTTTGCCTTTCTCCTGGCTATCACTAGGGATGGGCCAAACAGACCCCTGTTCGATTCGCACCGGTGGTCTCGGAATGGAAGAGTGAGGACACATCTTCCCTGAGCTCCCGGTCCGCAGCTCCTCAGCAGCCTGCCCGCACAGAATTACTGCTCATTATGGCTTCTCCATCCTGTCCAGACAGCTGGGGAAGTGGTACGGCTGACCTGTGTACTCTGCAGCCCGTATGGAGCGATTCCTGGTCCTAAGACAGCCAGCCACCTCCACTCCAGACCCAGCCAAGATGGCGCCGGTGCTGCCCACGAGAATGGAGCTCAACTTGCCTGCACTGGAAGGAGGGGGAGCAAGGCATGAGCGTGGCAATAACATGGCCCCGTTCTCCCCTTCTGGTGATCTCTCCCCTTGCCTTCCCCGCTCTCTTTCCCTCACATCCCTCGGCAGTCCTGGGGGAAGCCCGGTAGCTCCACACAGTGGGCTCCACAAGACACTCAGCCCTCCCAGCACCAGGCCTTTATTCCCGGTGCCCCCCTGCTCCTCACACAGGAAATGCAAGACACAGTGAGTGCTGCTCCATTGATTATGACCTCACAAGAGCCATCTTCATTACTTTTTAATGACCAGGCTATATGGGCACTACTGCAAAAATTGCCCACCAGCGAAGACTTGGACTCTTTGGCCTCCAGAATGGAGGCAGCATGCCGTGGAGAACTCACAGGGATCAAAGAAGAGGTAACAGAGGTAACCACTCGAGTCTCCTTACTAGAATCTAACACCGCAGCCCTCCGCCAGGATATCTCCTGCCTGCAAGTTACACGTGAGGAGGTAGCGGATCAGATTGGGGAGTTACACTTATTGATGGTCGACCTGGAAAACCGTAATTGCAGATGCAATATCAGACTCCGCAGCCTGCCAGAAGCCACCCGACAGGCTGATCTTAAGACAACCGTGACTGCCATATTCAATGACTGTCTGGGGCGCCCGACGGAAACACCCATCGCCATTGACAGGGTCCACAGAACTCTTGATCCTAGAGGTCCCGCAGAAGACAGACCCAGAGATGTCCTTTGCTGCCTGCACAATTATGCTGTTAAGGAAGACATACTTCAGCGGGCCTGGCTGATGTGTCCCGGAGGACCCTCCAGATGCATCGTTGCATGAAGCCCCTGCTGGAGAAACTTAGAGATCAGGAGATCACTTACAAGTAGGGCCACCCTTTCCACCTCATTGCACGCAAGGGAGGCCACTCGTATACCCTCTGGCATCCGGCAGATGTCCCTGCTTTCCTCAGCTCCCTCGAGTCGCCCCCGATGTCGCTTCCCAACTGGCTAGCGATTGTTCTTCCCCCAAGCAATGATAACCCTGCTAAGAACCCATCTGGCAAACCCCAACAGTTCCGGCGCAATCGCCGGTCTCAACGCAGAAGTTCGCAGGCTCCTCAGGACAACGAGCCTTGAGCCTTCAAGGTTAGATTTGTTTTCAGGATGAAGGCCTGCCCTGGACTTGGGAGATCTCCTATGTATGTAAGTTCTGCACTAGTTTCTCATTGTTCCCGTTGTCTCATCTGCCGTAGTCTCCTCGGACTGGTGACTCTCCTCGGGGGTGACCCCTGGCTACCTTAGACTGACTTTCACAGACCCCCTGGTCTTAACTGCCTAATGGAAGGAATTCATGGTGCATTTGGTTGAGGACCAATTTCTCTAGGGGGGGAGTCAAATGGACTTACATGGCAGTTTCACATGGCGGTTGGTACTGGGAGTGGTTGGACCCGACTGGGCCCAACGCCATAGACAGGGGATGCTACATCACCTGGGTGAATGTTCGGGGGCCCCCAACCCACCAGTTTCCCACTTGCCTTGCAGGTTTGATCTGCAAGTAGGTAAATAATGGCTCACCCAGATCACTGTGCTCATTATTTCAAATACTTATGATTGGTTTGGGGGGCCGGGGGGCTCTCTGTGGAGCTGCCCGGAGCATATGCTTACCCAGCAGGCTTAGGTCAAACTGAAGTGCCACAAGAGTCCGCTCTGGCACCAGCTCCCCAGACGCCTCTCCTTCTTACCTGTCTGAGTTTAATTTCTACTTTTTGAACACTGTTATCTATATGTTTGTCAATGTATAATAGCATATGGTAAAGTGTGCCCGACTGGCGGGGGGTGTCCTGCTGCATCTGGCCTTAGGTTTTTACTGGGGGGTTTCCTCTCCCCCCCTTTTTGTTTCTTCGGATGCAGCCACGCACCCCCCCCCCCCCCCCCGATTTGGTACACTTCTGGGTAGCCTTGGCTCATGTAACAGGGGTGTAATTTCCCCGCAGATGTGCCCCTCATTGGGCCCAAAAGATGTTCTGGTCTAGGCGTAAATTCATTTTGCGATATTTGACTAGGCAACGGAGCCACAGTTCACTCTCATTGGGCAATGCTTCTCTGGGAGGGAGCGGTCTTTCCAACCATTACATTTTAATTTTATGATGACTTGATAATGTTGCTTGCGAATGTTTTCCTTTTGTTACCACTTCCGGTACTCTCTGAAATATGTTCTTTATTTTTGTTGTTTTTCTGTTTTGGTTATTTCATTAATGAGAAGCTTAACATTCCAATGCGGCTCCTATTTGGACTGCCTTAAGCGGGGGACTGTTGGGGGGGTCCCAAGCATCTGGGGCTCAATCCCTGAAGTGCCTTACCTCATCCCCTGCTTTTAACAGATGGTTAGACAGGTTAATTTGGTTGGTCAGCAGACTGGTTGGTGAGTTGAGCTATGGAATTGTTTTCATCCCCCACTAGGACTTAGCTGCCCTAATTGGTAGTGACCCTCCATCTGGAGATTTAGTTTTCTCCCACCATTTCTACACCTCTCCCACCCTCTCCACCCTATTCTACTCCGGTCCTCTCTCGCAATCAATTTCCACCCTCTCTTCTACGTTCCCTGCCTTTAGTCTAACCTCCCCTCCTCCCCCCCTCTCCGCGCTACCTACTGTTCCAGGTTCTGGCTAGGTCCGACGGCCTGACCTCACCCCTCTAAAAATGTCATTGAAATTTGTATCCTGGAATGTGAAGGGCTTAAATGCCCCATAAAAGCGCACCTGTTGCCATTGTGCTCTTGCTGGGTGTCCAGTGTGCTCATGTTCCTTTAAGGGGGCTTGGGCTGCCTCCAGGCTCACCTGCCCCACATCTATCCATTCCATGCATGTGCTTCCACTGTGGAGACACTTATAAATTTGTAGTGTTAGGACGGCAAGCAACACAGGATGCTGTGACGAGGCTTTGCGGCTTTCACATGCGTTTGCAAATGTGTGCTAACTAAACCCATGCTTTTAACAGATGGTTAGACAGGTTAATTTAGTTGGTCAGCAGACTGGTTGGTGAGTTGAGCTATGGAATTGTTTTCATCCCCCACTAGGACTTAGCTGCCCTAATTGGTAGTGACCCTCCATCTGGAGATTTAGTTTTCTCCCACCCTTTCTACACCTCTCCCACCCTCTCCACCCTATTCTACTCCGGTCCTCTCTCGCAATCAATTTCCACCCCTCTCTTCTACGTTCCCTGCCTTTAGTCTAACCTCCCCTCATCCCCCCTCTCCACGCTACCTAATGTTCCAGGTTCTGGCGAGGTCCGACGTCCTGACCTCACCCCTTTAAAAATGTCATTTAAATTTGTATCCTGGAATGTGAAGGGCTTAAATGCCCCATAAAAGCACACCAGCTGTCTTACTGAACTCTGGAGACAAAGGTAGTGTTCTTACAAGAAACACATTTCCGGGCAGACAGGATCCTGAGACTATACAATAAACATTTCCCAACAGCATATCACAGTGTGTCACCCTCAACAAAATCAAAGGGCATGAGTATTCTCCTGGCCAAAACTGTACCCTGGCAGCTGTTGGACCTTCATATTGACCACGAGGGTAGATATCTTTTTTTAAAAGGTACACTCCAGTCGCAGACGTTCACCCTGGCTAACCTGTACCTGCCGAATGTGGATCAGCTTCCAGTACTTGAATCATGCCTAGTTGCCTTGGCTTCCTTTGCAGAGGGAACTCTGGTGTTAGGGGGAGACCTCAACCTCACCATTGATCCCATTGGGCTCCTCGGCCCTGTCCCGGAGATTCCAAAACTGAGTTAGGGAAATGTTACACTCGCACTGGTTAGTGGATATCTGGCATATCCTTCACCCGCAGGAGAGGGATTACACCTTTTTCTCGGCGGTTCATGGCTCGTATTCCAGAATAGATCTCTTCCTAGTCTCCCATGCCACAATCCCACTTGTCTCTAGCGCCCACCGATCACCTTACTCCTGGCCTCACAACACCCGACACCTAGATCAGCCACATGGCGACTAAATGAGATCCTAGTACAGGACCCCGAGGTTAAGGCGGACATCCTATGGGAACTGGACCTTTTTTTCGAGAGTAACAATAACTCGGTCCCTAACCCTCTCTCTGTCTGGTCAACGCACAAGTGCTACATTAGAGGAATATTCATTAAAGATGGACACAGACTTAATGTGGCCAGAGCAAAAATGCTGTCCGGGTTGCTTGCAAAACTCCATGACTGCGAAAAACAGCATAAATCACACCCAGATAAGGACCTGGAAGCTGAAGTAACTAATCTCCGAGAACAAATCAGAGAACACTCTTTATTTCAATCTAAGAACAGTCGTTTGAAGGCGCGCAGAACCTTTTATGAATACGGAGACAAATGCAGCAGAGCGTTGGCAAACGCCATTTGAACTCAACGCAACTTATCCTACATTCCTGCCTGATCCACCCTAGCAGGAACCAAAACTCATGATTCCACAGAGATGGCGGAATCCTTCCGTGCTTTCTATGAGGCTCTCTATATGATGAGGAGGTAACTTTGCTCTCGCAGCCTATAACCACAGAGGAACTCGGGAGCGCTATTGCTGGGTCTCCAAAGGGGAAAGCGCTCGGCCCTGATGGCTTTACAATTTCCTATTACAAAGCCTTCCAAGCACGATTGGCGATTGGCGACCCACTTTGTCACCGCCTTCAATGCAATCCTAGACAACCATACCATGCCACCGGACCTATTGCAAGCAAGCATCACCGTTATCCCTAAGCCAGGAAAAGATCCACTTCTTTGTGCAAACTACAGGCCTATTTCCTTGCTTAATTGTGACCTTAAGTTGTTCACCAAAATTCTGGCTGAGAGATTAGGCTCTGTCCTCCAACGTATAATCCCCCTAGATCAGGTCGGATTTATACGCAATAGAGAAGCACGGGATAACACAACAAGGACAACAGATGTTGTGGCAAGGGCCAAACGTCTTAACATCCCATTCATCCTATTGTCTACAGACGACAAAAAGGCATTTGACAGGGTGAACTGGACTTTCCTCCTAGCCGCCTTGCGACGCCTTGGGATGCCGAGCTCCATTCTGTCCTGGATTTCTGCCATATACTCCAAACCCCACTGCAACGGTCAGGGTAAACGGAGTCACTTCCAGCCCCTTTGCTATAAGTAATGGCATGAGACAGGGGTGCCCGCTTTCTCCGCTCCTCTTCATACTTTCCCTAGAACCCCTACTGCAACACATTAGGCTTAACCCTGACGTTAGAGGACTTGCAACTAACACCTACCACCATAAAATTGCCGCCTATGCGGACGATCTTCTGTTTTACATCTCAGAACCGCATACCTCTCTCCCGGTCCTCTTAGCTGAAATGCGCCAATATGGTGATCTATCGATTTTCGAAATCAGTTTGCAAAAGTCAGAAGCACTCAACATATCCCTCACTCCTGGTTCCCAGGCTCGCCTTGGTAGTAACTATCTCTTCCGATGGACTCCTCAGGCTATCCAATACCTAGGCACTAAGATCCCTTCTAACCTACATCTCATCTACCAACTCAACTTCCAGCCCCTCCTGAACATTTTCTCTTTCAGATTTAGACAGATGGAAAAGCATGGCGGTTACCTGGTTTGGTAGATGCAATATTCTAAAGGAGAACATCATGCCGAGGCTGCTCTACATTTTACAAGCTTTGCCAGTTAGGATTCCGCGGAGCTTCTTTGGTAAGCTACATACAATTTTCATTAATTATGTCTGGCAGGGCAAGTCTCAGTGACTTAGGAGATCGCTTCTGCAGTGACCAAAACTTAGAGGTGGGGTTGGCCTCTCCGACCCGGCCCTTTAATATACTGCGGTCCACATGAACAGAGTAGTGGACTGGTGCAGACACTTACCCCATAAATTATGGGTCAGCCTGGAACAGGAAACGGTGCCTATTCCCTTAGCTGGCTTACCTTGGATCGGGACGTGGTTTTCACGATTTTCCTCTCCGCATCCGCTGATCGAGCCCACATTGCAGAAGCTCCACAGATACTTCGGGATAGCAGAGACGGACAGCTTTCCCTCCCCGTTAACGCCCATAATTGGACACCCGGACTTCACACCAGGTATCTCTGACAGGTCCTTCCAGCTCCAATCAGACTAGAGCCTGGTTAGAGCCTCTTCTTTTCTTGGCCCTTCTGAGTGGGTTGACCCCTCAGGCCTATATCCAATCCTTAATGCCTCCATTTTTGGCAGGTAGAATATTTCACAACGTTCCCATTTCCTCCGATCCCTCCCTGAAAATGGTTGTTTCCGTAGGCAGCCTACATCCTTTGAAGACCTGTGCCTGAGAGATGAGCCCATACGGAAATCCCTCTCCTAATCTTACAACATCTTACTTGCTCACACATCTCAACATGACCCCCCATATTTGAAGAAATGGGAGAGAGATCTCAACACCACATTTACTGAGGACCAAAATAATCGTATCCTCTTCTATGCACATAAGTTGTCCTTGTGTAGCAAGTATCAGGAGATCACCTACAAGATTCTGACGTGCTGGTATAGGACTCAATCTGTGTTATTGTCAATATTCCCAGGACACAGCCCTCTGTGTTGGAGATGTGGTACCTAAACTGGCACACTACTTCACATCTTTTGGGAATGTCCAGAGCTGTCCCTTTTCTGGAGACAAGTTCTACAGATCATTCACAAGATTACCGACGTCTCTCTTTAAGATAACTCAGCAGCAGTACTCCTAAACCTGACACCCATGTCTTGTAAGCGATATCGCAAATCCTTACTGAAACACCTCCTGAATGCAGCCAGGGCGTGTGTCCCCAGCGTGTGGAAGCAACAATCTCCACCAGTGGTGCCACAGTGGTTTGCCAGGGTGTGCGATATACAGCGGATGGAGCATCTTACAGCTGCTCTAGGGGATAGAGAGGAGAAACACAACACTCGCTGGACACATTGGGATCTGTTCGGATTCTCGGACGATTACAGGTCCTACCTTTGAGTAACTGGTTTTAGGGACATCTGAAAGCCTTGGGCCGTCGACCTTACCAGAGCTTTCTATCCCCCACCCCTCCTTACTTCCCCTCTACTGTTCTTTCTCTCTTCCTTCCTATCTTTCTATCCCCCATTGACACCTTTGGTGTCATCCACTTTTCTTTTCTAATAAAGAGAAAATTCCCTCGGTTTGCGGGGTTTCATTGGTGCCAAATCCAGGACTAAGAGTCACACTTTATATGAGGTAAACTGTTTTGTTTTAGTCCTCTGGAGTTCAAGGGCTCGGTACTTGCCAGTTAGGGATAAGGACGTTTTACCTCTCAGGTTGTCGTTCTTCCTCCCTATTGTTATTACCCAATGGTATACATAAGTCCAATAACATTAACCCCCCCTTTCATTTTGGTGGTTCCCTCCGTGGTTCAGATTAACTTACAGGACATAACTGTTGTGGAGTCTATAGACCACAGTTTCCTGAAGTATGACATTGTTATGGAACCTTGACTGTCATGTCACTAATGTATGTAGTTGTTTTTGATAGGTTTCTGTTGTTGCCTTTCATTCAATGTTGTTGATTGACATGTGTGATATAATGCCATTTTGTTTAACCCGCATACCTTAAATAAAGATTTTTTAAAAAAAAGAACTTCTGAACACCGCGAAAGTTTGGACCCAAATAACGAACCCCATTAAAGTCAATGAGACCCGAATGTCAAAAATCAAAAGTGCCCATTTTGAAGGCTTATATGCAAGTAATTGGGCATACAATGGCTATAGGGGTCTGGGTCCTGCCCTGGGGGACATGTATAAATAAAAAAAAGTTTGCAAAAAACTTCATTTTTAAATGAGCAGTGATTTTTTTATTTTTAAAGTGAAAGCATAAAAATAAAAAAATCCTTCCAACATAGTGCCTGGGGGGTCCTCTTAATCTACCTGTGAAGTGACAGATCTGTACCATGTCTAAAATCTGCTGCAGCAATAATTGCATTTATAAACCCCAAAAAAATGAAATTTTCCCTGCATGCTGCCTTTATTTTGCTCAGCAACAGCTGGGGAGCTACTGTAAATGATGAGGCCACAATGTAGTACACTGGGAACAAGATTAGAGATTTTTTTGGATACATTCTGGTGTCACTGACTTTGGATAGAAGTAATGGGTGCGTAAAAATTGGTCTTTGGGTGTCGGTGGTGCATTCCCACCGTAACCCTATAGAGGTAATCTTGATGAAAGCAAGAATTGGCCTTGCTGTAAAAAATTGCAATGATATGCACCTGTCAAACAGGTGCAGAAAAATGTGTCTTTGGGTGTCGGTGGTGCCTTCCCACCGTAACCCTATAGAGGTACTCTTGATGAAAGCAAGAATTGGCCTTGCTGTAAAAAATTGCAATGATATGCACCTGTCAAACAGGTGCAGAAAAATTGGTCTTTGGGTGTTAATTGTGCCCATGAAACCTATACCAAAAACATTCTTCCAGATGAAATGATTGAACACCCTCAAAGCTAGGCAGCCTCGAAGTCCTGCAGAGATTCCACATCCCAAAAAGACTTAATCAGTGACATCGGCATCAGGGGCTTCATAGCTGGTAATCCAGGACTGAGTCAAACGGTCCATGGAGTATGTGGACAGACACATTCTATGATCAGTAACAAAACTTCCTGCAGCACTGAATGCCCATTCTGAAAGCATGCTGGATGCAGGGCAGCCCAACAACTCAATAGCATACTGGGCTAGTTCTGGCCAGTGGTGTATTCTCATGACCCAGTAAGTCAGTGCATGGTCAGCTGGAAAGCTCTCCAGCTGTTTTGGCCCCGAGGTAATCGTCCACCATGTGATGCAGACGCTGCGAATGGGATGTGAAAGCTGACAGCCCTGGGCAGCCAGGACTAAAAAAATTCTGAAATGCCTCACTTAGGCGGACACCTTCTCCAATGCTCCTCTCTTGACCAATAGAAGACTCAAACAACATTTTCCACCACACTGTAACCTACTGGAGTCAGGAAAAACATTCAATAAAATCCTCTTTAACGTTTCCTCAAGAGATTTTATCTTCTGCACTCTTTGTGGGAACGGGATGAGTTCTGAGGCCTTCCCCTTATAACTGTGGTCAAGGGAGGGTTGCCAACCAGTAATCATACTTCTCCTTTATGCCACGTATTCTTGGGTCCTTTCGCAGGCTTTTAAGCATGAGGTTGTGCCTCAAATTTGCTGAGGCTTGAGAAGCAGACTCCTCGGGGTCACTCAGGATGACAGCATCTGGAACTTCCTCCTCCCAGCCACGTACTACTCCCAAGGGTCCTGGGGTTTACGGGCAGGTGGAATTCCTGCTGAGTTTCAGCCAACTGCGCACTGGCTGACCGCCTGAAATGGCTACACTTCTGGCCTGTTTTAGTACATCTCGCAACCCTATGTACGTACTAAGGAAACGCTGCACCACCAAATTGACGACATGTGCCAGGCATGGCACATGTGTCAACTTTCCCTGTCTAAGGGCTGACAGGAGGTTTGAGCCATTATCGGACACCACCATTCCAGGCTCCAGCTGGCTTGGTGTGAACCACCTCTGGGTCTGTCCCTGTAGAGCTGCAAGAATCTCTGCTCCAGTGTGGTTCCTGTCCTGTAAACACACCAGCTGAAGCATTGCATGGCACCTTTTAGCCTGACTGATGGAATAGCCCTTTGAATGCTTAGGGGGTACCTGATGTTCATAGGACAATTCTACAGAGGAGGGCATGGAGGTGGCGGAGAGGAGGAGGAGGCAGTAGAGCTCACAGGTCTGGCATCATCACCACCACCTGTATGGAGAAGTGGGCGCACAACAAGCTGCAGCACCAAGCTCTGTCCTGCATCCTTTTTGAGTTGCAAGCAGCGTTACCCAGTGTGCAGTGAACAAAATATATCATCCCTGCCCTTGCTTGCTGGACCACGTGTCAGTAGTAAGGTGGATTTTACGGCTGATTGCCTTGCCCAATGATGCCAGAACATTCCCTTCCACATGATGGTAGAGAGATGGAACGGCCTTACGTGAAAAGTAGTAGCAGCTAGGAACCTGCCATTGTGGTACAGCACATTGTGCAAATTCACGGAATGGGGCAGAATCCACCAGGCTGAAAGGCAGAAGTTGGAGAGCCAACAGCTTTGACAAGCTTGCATTTAGACACTGGGCATGTGGGTGGCAAGGACTGTATTTTTTTTTTCAGCTGCAACAGATGGGGCAGAGAAATTTGCCGGCTACAATCTACAGCTTGTGGTGTGCTGCTGGAAGATGTGCTGCTAGGACCTGGGACACCCTGTGCTTTACCATCATCCCTGTCAGTGGAGGCTGCTGAGAGTCAATGACTTGGTATAGCAGGGGCAGACTGAAGTGGGTAAGGAGGAGGAGGAGGGACAGATTTGTGCCCCTTTTGTGTGGCTTTTAGGTGCTCTTGCCAACGGGCTGAGTGGTTGGACGTTAAATGCCTTGTTAGACATGTGGTGCCCAAATGGTTGGTGTTTTTGCCACGTTTGATGTGCCTGAGACACAGTTTGCAGAAAGCAACAGTGCAATCTGCTGCAGATGTGCTAAAAAAGGCCCAGACAGCTGAGCTTTGGGGAGTGGGTCGGGAGATAACAGCTGCAGAATGTGATGGAATAGGGTGGCTGCTCTCTACTCTTACTTGACGTCGGCCTCCTTGGGGTTGTGCTGCCTCACCTTCAGTATCCTCCTCTGCTCTAACTGGCACCCAAGTCGCATCAGTGACCTCATCATCATCATCATCATCATCATCATCATCATCATCTCCATCTCCTCCATCTTCATCATTATCACTGGAGACAACTTGGCAATACGCTGCGGCTTGGGGAACATAAATGCCAATTTGTCTACCAAAGTTTCTCCCTCTCTCTAGGCTCATGTTCCTGTCATCCTCAACCTCAGAACCAACATCTGAATCCAGTAATGGCTGGGCATCATCAAGGAGCAAGTGACTGATGCTATGGTCAAATAACTCAGCTTACTCATCAATAGCAGGTTTATCCACTCTGGCAACTGCAGGGGACTGCACACTTGCCTCTGCTTACGTGACAGAGGATAAGGAGGATGAGGAAGGTTTAGTAAGCCAGTCCACCACCTCCTCTGCATGCTGTGGCTGGATAGCACAGGCAAACTTACTAAACAGAGGAAATGATGCCCTGCCTGAAGAGTGACCACCACGTCCACCTTTGCCTGTGGACACATTTGTTGCTGGCCCCCTTACAGTGCCAAGGGAATGTCTGCTTCTCCTTCAATCGCATTGAAGATGCTGCGCTATCGAAGGTATAAGCAAAAAGCCTCTGAACTGGTAAAAATATATCCTCTACACCGTGGTAATAATAATGTATAAAATATATGATGAAAAATATATAAAAAGACACGTGGTTAATAGCCAAATAAAAAAGTGGCAATGTGCATTCATATAGTGATAAAAAATATTAAAGCAAATAATGTAAAGAGGTGTTCTTACGGGCCCAAAAGTACACCACTCAGCGCCAGGGACAGATGCCGCTTTGAAGCAGGAATGTAATGAAGATAGAATACAAATACAAATAACACCAATTTGCTGACACAATAGGTACAAAGAGGTGCAAACTAAATATAAAAGCAGCCGTTTAAAAATATGGACAAATCATAATAAATAGTGGTATACAATAATCAACGGACAAGACTATAATATCACACTCAAAACAGCGCTAATGTTGAGCTAAAACAAATATACATGTGGCCAACTTCACAAGAAAAAGTCCTTTGAAAGTGGTGGGCAGTTCAAAAAGTGGTTCAGAAAGTGTTCATAGGTGATCATAGTGTAGAAACTCAGTGTGCACCTTCCACCGGTCAATCCAATTCCACCACGTGAGAACACACTCCCCTCAGGGGGTTAAACTCCCCAGAGCTTAATAGTAATGAGCCTCCAAGGAAAGAAACATCCGAGCCACAAGCCACTGCCAGCACCCCTCCGGAGGATTCTCAGATGATCAGAGCTCAGAAATAACCCAGCAACAAAAGAAAAGCGCACATAGCGTAATCCTATTTATTGATTAAAAGCCCATCACATCACACAAAGATCCCCCCTTCAATAAATATACGTACATCAACACTGCAATCAACAGAGCACTTCAGAGGAAGCGTTTAAATCGTGCACTTCACCATACTAGATGTCAGCCGGCTCAGCTTCCCAAGGAGCGATCCCTACTTCCTGGTTGTGAGTCAGGCTGTGGGGGAGCGCAAATGTCACTTCCGGCGTCGTGTAGGCCACGCTCTGACGCATTTCGTCATATCCTGACTTCGACAGAGGGCGTGCCTACACGACTGACGGACAGGTTTAAATTATCCCGCCCCAACCTCCCTAGCCAATCAGAGAAGCATTCGGCGTGACGACAGGTGCGCGTCATCAGCCGAAATACACACTGACGGCTTCATACAGGAGGGGGAGAGGAACAATCAACCACCCTGCACTACATACAACAACTCGCATATGCAGATGTACACACCCCCAGGCTAAACAAGCCAGTAAGCTGGTGTGTAAACTAACACTGCACATTGCGCTCTTCTAATAGGGGCTAACAGTATCTAATAATGTGCAAATTAACACATATATTCAATAAATCACAGTAAATTCCCTAATATACATCTATACAGTCCAGCAAAATAAAATGTCTTAAGGCTGATCACTGAATGACATCACAGCATATTAGCATATATTGAGCGCACTAATGGATATAGAGAACCTTATATTCTATATAATTCAGTCATTAGTACATCACTAAATTGTAATCAAAATGCTTTCAACCAAAAAATTTATTTCACATTACAGCACTATAATCAACACAGCGTCTATTACATCATTAATGATTATGATTATAAAAAAATGGAAAATCCTTATTACAAATAAGTCAGTGGAAATCTAAATAGATTCAAATACTGGAATTATAAAAAAGTGCTTAAATGCACTGTGCAAAGTTCAAATTGATCCAATTTACAGGTGCTCCACACTCCATGCGATTCAGTATGCTGTGAAAGTGATGCGATAATCAGACACTGTGTTCTCACTCAGGTGCTCCCCCCCCCATGTAATGAAGGCTCACCTTAAGGTATGTGACCTTGCTGTTAAGCTTGGTCAATACACGCTTTGGAACCACTACAGGGTTCAACAGTGCGTCTGGGATCCTGGATCAATCGCCAATGTGCCTCAGTAAATCAATGAAAAAAGATCTCATAGTGTAGTATGCTTATGCAATTTATTGAACCAAAAAATAAACAGGTCCCACACAGGGTGCTCACAATATCCAGGTGCTGCAATGCGCCATTCTACATCGAGCAAAAAATGAATGGTTGAAACCGGCTGGTAACGGGATGGTATGCTGATCGTTCCTAACAGCTGATCTGCTAAGCATTCCTACCTGTCCCCTTCCCCTACATGTGTCGATACAAGGGAATTTCGTATGTTCCTCGATATACGTTAAACTGGCAGTAACGCAGAGTTACAGGGTTTTAATGCCTTAGATAGACTTTTAGGTTCTGTTCACATCTGCACAGTCTGGGCACTCCAAACACAGCCAGCAAATGTGCATTTTTGCGTGTTAAAAAAAAACGTGCAAAGCTCAACGTCCAAAAGGTGCGACTTTTGACATGTTTTTCATACGTAGGTAAAAAACAGTTCAAGTGAATGGGCTTCCCTATGTGTGTTGAGTGAAAACATGCAAACAAATGCACAGAAAAATGTGCGTTCACACAACGCATATATGTAAATGGGGCCTAACTGAATGGTGAAAGCAAACATAGTATCTACAACAATAAAGGACAAAATGTATAACATCGTAGCCTAAAAATTGCAAAGCAGGAAATCTTTAGCAAACTTTATATTGCTTAGTATTTACCTATAATATCAATGCTGCCAGTGACCACTAAAGAATGGACAATGTAATTTACTTTTTAATGGTAAAACATGAAATCACTACAAATATATTTTTTCACATCTAATATATACTTACCATTCATAGTTTAGGATAATAGTTTTGCTACACTGAACGTTTTTAACCAGTAATCCACAAATTACCAACCCAAAAAGTTGGAGACAACATTTTCAATAGAAAATAATTCACTATCCCAATAAATAGCCAAACGTGATGGTCAAACAGATGTATTCACACATGGTCTGATTACGTCAATTATGTTACCCCTAGCTTTTAGAAAGGAACAACATTTGCTATTGTTTGGTAAATAAAAGTAATACCATGTCCTTCCACATTCATCCACAATCATTGAATTTGCTGCCATTATTCTTCCATTGTGAGAACAGCTACATTCAGAAACTTTAACACATTTCATGGAGTTTTGATCTAGGAAGGGAGCATCAATAGGACATCTTGGATAACAACCTACATACAGACATAAATCAGAATATTAGTTAAAAGGAATTTTTAGCCATGCTAAAATATGGTAAAACAAAAACACATAAAAATCTACAAGTAATACGTGAAAACAAATTCAGTAAAAAAAAGTAAATTCACATAAAATTACTGAAAAAAAGTTTTCACTTCTTAGTTAACCACTTGGGTTCTGGCCTGTGTACACCCCTTAACTACCAGGCCATTTTTCAGTTTTGTGATTATTTGATTGACAATTACTCGGTCATGTAACACCATGCTCAAATAAATTGTATAACTTTTTTTATATAGATAAAACCTTCTTTTGGTAGTATTTAATAAGCAATTTTTTTTCCTTACTATATAAAGAAAAAAAGACCTAAAGTTTTGAAAAAAAAATATTTCCCTTACTTTCAAATAGAAATACCACGACAGTACATACGCCCCTAAAATGCTGAAAGGATTAAAAAATGTTCCCACATTCAAAAAAAAAGTTTTTCATGAAATCTGCTGCTGCCTCTTCATTGGTAAATCTTGTTACATAAGATCAACTTTTCTTCTCTTCATCTATTTTGAGAAGAAGGGAAAGGCTTTTAAATGGAAACAGTAGTAGTGTTTACATTTGTGATCAAGGAGATTGACTATCAAAGTGATCACAAGACACGGATCCATTATGATTGGTTCAGTGCATTTTGCCTATGATCTGGTCTAATGAGAATGCAGTAATAGGTGCTGTATGCGCTGGGCAGTGGCGTCTCCAGCTTTCATATTTAGGGGGGCACATGGTGGGACAGGGACAAAAGTAGGGGGGCAACTATAAAATGCAAATATATATATATCCTGGGACCCTTTACTACGATCCCACATTGGGCCCTTTCACATGTTCTGCAGTGAGCTCCCTTCCTACTGTATTGGGGCCCCTCAGGGTGGCAGAGAACAAGAGATATATGTCACCAGCATACCAAGAAAATATAAGTCCAAATATGAGTCCAAAGCAGTGGGAGAACTATCAGAGTTGCAAAGGTTGTCTTGCCACCAGGCCCTGGTGTTCTGTCACTGTGGGTTCCCCAGCCACCTCTTGCTGTCCTGCCCCTGTTATTGACAGCGCTGGTCTGGCATCTCTTGGAATTTACAGGCTGGTTCTCCTGTCTTAAGAGTCCTGGTTGAGTCCTTCCTGCAACTCGCTCTTCTCCCTGCCAATGAGGATGCAGGGGAAGGAGCAGATCGGGCGGACGTGGTTGTGTGAGCGCTCGCATTATGCAGTGTCAGCAAGCAAAGGGAGGGGGGAGGAATCACCCACAGGAGCTGACTGGGGATGCTCTCCCTCTCAATAGAGACTGTGTTACTCCAGCGGTGGCCTGAGTAAGATGTGGTGCATCCGCAATGAATGCAAACAAAAAGACATTGCCTTTTTGTAAAAAAAAAATTGGGGGGGTCAGGGCCCCCTCTGCCCCCCCCCAGGGACGCCGTTGGCGCTGGGCACACAATGTAAACACAGTGCTGTTTTAAATGGCGCTCAAGAGCACCATGGCCACCATTCTGGCATTTTAAAACATACATCAGTACTTATTTGTTCAAACGAGACCCTGACCATGTAGCAGAGTGAGGGATGGATGTATATTTCTTCTTGTGTGAGTTGCATCACAGCAAGTATATCAGAGACAGCAATATACAAATGCAAAAATGTTGACTACAAACCAGTATGCTGAATACAAGCATATGATTAAAAAGTAAACAAAGTCAATGTTCTTAAGAGCTTAAAGTAACTTTGTCACCATGTTAAAAAATCTAAATAAAACATTTCCTGAAATAGAATATTGTTTATACTCATAGATAAAGTTCTGATTCACCACCACCATGGATTATAGGTGAATCATGCAGTTCTGAAATTTACGGACCTGGCAAATTTATGTCTGAATTTGCTGCAAATTTTTTTTCTAAACTGTAATGTACTGCTTATCATAAGCCACACCTCTCACTATTAAACAATAATCCATAATGGAGTATATTGGCGTTCGGACACAGATTGGAATCAAACTTTTCAGCCCATTTAACAGGTTTTTCTTCCATTACTATACAGTAATACCTTGGATTGCAAGCAATATTCGTTCCAGAAGAATGCTTGTAATCCAAAGCACTCATATATCAAAGTGAGTTTTCCCATAGGAAATAATGGAAATTCAGATAATTCGTTCCAAAGCCACTGCTTGTCTATACAGTACCGCATGTGGCCAGGGGGGTGCTGGAGACACTCGGAGACCACTGAGAGATGTGCGGAGACACTCAGAGACGTTCAGGGGAACCGAGTGTCTCTGAGTGTCGCTGAGCGTCTCCGAGTGTCTCCTATTGTCACCGGCGCCCCTGCACCTCTGGCCAAATGTGGTACTGCACACCCCAGAGGCTTGAATCCTGCTCATCTTGAGAGACAATGCTCGTAAAGCGAGTCAAGATTTTTAAAAAAAACCTTATATTGCGAAATGCTCGTAAACTGCATTACTCGCAATCCAAGGTTCCACTGTATATGAAAGTTATCTTCTTTCGCTGTCAAGGTTGTTAAAGAAGCTGGCACCTTCAGGTCTGGTATGAAAGAGAGTTCCAACACAAAAATCAAAAATAAAAAGTGTGTTCACCCAAAAAATCCACAGCAGAACCTTATCTGAGCATGCAGCTCCACCTCTCTGCACTCTACCCTTACTCATTCACATGAGGGAGCCAGTATTAAGGTGTCTGCTTATTGTTAACGTAGCTACCGGAATCCAATAAGCCCCTGCCTGCAGACCCCCACAACCATTGGGCCATGGTTGTGGGGAAGAGGCCCTAAACATGGGGCAAGGTGCTGACCCAGAAGGAGCATGTTAAGGGGATGTGACCTGTTATGTTCAGGAGGCAGCTGCCAGGCTGCATGCTTGAACAGGGTTCTGGTATGGTTTTTAAAGAGGGAACCATTGGTATGTTTGTTTGTTTGTTTTTTTGCATTGGGTCCTTCTTGACTTGACTTGAAGGGCCTGGTATGAATTAGGGGAACCCCAAATATTTTTTGTGTGAGGCCCCTAATTAACATCTATGCCAGATTCTTATTGAGGAGTACCAGCAACAATTTACTTGTATGAGAAAGTATCCTGTTCTCGTTGTACTGCTTCCTTTATGAGAAATCACTGGTGTTCCTGCTAGTCCCCTTGCTTTCCTATTAAAAACTGACCACTGTGGTCAGTTCCCTAGCCATGCTGGGAATTTAGTGTACTCTCCTCCAATAATCAGACTTGTCCTGACACACCCCGCTGCACAGCCATTCATGTGGAAGCTCAGTGTGCTGCTGATTTTCCTACCCAGCTCTTATGCAGGTGAGAATAAAGGGAATGTGATCACTTATAAAAAAGGGAAAAGGGGTATTTATAATGCTTTTTTATATCTATACAGAAATGTTTTGCCTTTCATTTCTATTTTAAACTGAATGGGTTGTTTTACAAGGTTATCGTTTACAATCACTTTAAGCAGCCATGCCATTAAAGACAGGGACCATGAAGCAGAGTGACTAACTGGTCTTTGAGACAGAAGATTGAGTTGATCTAGAAGAGCCCATGGAGTGTCTGCCAGCAGTTTAACAGTATCAGAGTACCATATCCACCTGGGCCAGTTTGGAGCTATGTATAACTGGAATGCCCCTCATCACAATCCTGCAGAGTAGATGAGGAAAGAGTTTCAAAGGAGTAAAAGCACAGAGCGGGTTGTACTGATCCCACAGAAGCACCAGGGCATTGATTGCTCAGACCAGTGGTCTCTGCACTTGTACTGTTTTTTTATTAAACCTGTAGATTAGAAAGAACACATCCAATGTCTTGCACCTGTGACATACAGTAGCTCCTGAAACACTTCCAGGTACAAGGACCGTTCTACTGGATATGGACTGTAATGTGATGTTCTGTTCAGGACAGAATTCTTTTCATTTCTCTTACCAGGGCAAGACTTCCCTTACCTCCCTCGTGGTCAACATATGCCACTGCTGTGGCATTATTCAACTGGATCTGGGTCAGCTGGCCCTCATGTTGAGAGTTCCAGTATTATAAGGACAACCAAATCACCCAGACATGCAGAATGTTGCCATCTGTTGTAAGAATCTTCCAATACATGGGAAGGAATGATTTCCCTAATTTCAGAGCTGGATTCTTGAGCCACTGAACTGATTTGTCCCACAATGACAGAATGTTGGGGTGAATAGGTCTAAAGTGAAACTGAGGAAATGGCACAGTCAGTCAGGAGTTGTGCTGACTGTTCAATAGGAGGTCATCCAGCTATCCCAGAGTGGGAATGCCATGGGAGTGCTGCTAGGCTAGCATGAGCTCCAGAACCTTGAGAAACACTCAGGGTGTGGAAGACAGGCCAAATGATAGGGACACAAACTAGTAATTTTAGTGCCCACAGCAAAGTGGAGGTAGTACTGATGTGCTAGGAACATGAAAAGCCCCCTGCTCCAGACCCCCACAGCCACTGGCCAGGGTTTTGGGGAAGAGGCTCCTGTCCTCATCAATATAGGGACAAGGTGTTTTGCCAGGGGGGTCCGTGGTCCCCCTCATGTTGCGGGCATGTGGCCTGGTAGAGTTTGAGGGCAGGGAGGTCGTATTCTCAAATTAAAGGTCTGATATGGATTTTTAAGGAGAACCTCTCACAATTTTTTGTCCCACTTAAAATCTTTACCAGCCCCAACCGGATAATGCAAAAACTGGTGTAACTCTGCATAGACATCAAACAGATTTTTTTTTTGTCAAAGCTTAAATTAACAAGCTGAAGTTAGAATCAGATTGGCTACCATGCACAACTGCACTTGATTTTGCACATTCCAATTTTAGTAAATTAACCACCAAGGGTCTGATATGAATTTCCTGGTGGACCTCATACTTTTTTTCTGAGAGGTGTCCACTTTACTAACAAGATTTGTCCCACATAGACATCAATAGGATTCGCTGTTAAGTTTGGGTTCACACAATTTTCAACCGGAATCAAATCATAACAGACTGACTACTCTGTGCAAGAGCTATGGTCACCTGAAAAATCTAATCATTCCACATTTACAGATGTTTTGAATTCCCACACCACCCACCACATGCAGTGGTTCAATTCGCTGGCCCCTACTTTCCTAATTTTCCCAATAAAAATTTAAAAAATGGACATTTTTTTTACCTGCAAAAAGATCTGCATTCATTTTTTTTCTTTAAAAAGGTGAACTTGTCCTTTAAACCTCCTGGGGTTTGAAATCGTGCAAGTTCAGCTGAACTTGCACAATTTCAAACCAGCAATGCAGTCTGACTTCAGGGGGCAATTTGACAGACATCTGTGTGGGTTCCTGCACAGATGTATATTCAAATCGCCCCCGAAGTCACCAAAAGTAGTACAGGAACTAATTTTGGGAATCGGTGCGGCGCCGCAAAGTCGGCGTTGCACAGATTGGGATGTGCCATTGCCGGCAATACCCACCGATTTGGCAATTGCATGCCAAGTCACCCCAATGTGAAAGTGGGCTAAAGCTGTAGAGTGCAAAATCAGTCTCACTTCTGCATAGAAACCAATCATCTTCTAAACTAAAGCTTGTTCAATTAAGCTTTTGCAATAAAACCTGGAAGAAGATTGGTTTCTATGCAGAATTAAGCCTGATTTTGCACTCCCCAGTTTTAGTAAATTAACCCCACTGTGTACCAGTAACACTTCTGTAACCAGCTTGTGCAATTGACTATGTACCCCCCCCCCCTCCCATTACTGACAGATTCAGAGGGCCAAAATAAAAAAAACAGTCTGGTCACATTTAGTTGTATAGAAGTGGTGCCAGGTAGAACCAATAAAAACAAATGCCTACAACCTAATGCACATTCATTTAGCCCTGATTGAAAAGTATACTACTTTTTTACAATATGGCATGTGGTTAAAGTTAATGGATGTTAGTGATTCAAACACACTAAACATGTTTTTCTTTCTCAACAGTTTTTTCTGCTTGTTTTTTTTTTTTTATTCTTACCTTCTAGCAAAGCTGAGTAGCTGCTATAAAGTTCTTGATTCCCACATGTTTGCACCTGTGCTGATCCACAAGGCTCATAATGCCAAGTAGTTTCTCCATATATATTATAATAATCACAGAACACAGCTACATAAAAAAAATAAATGATATCAAAGTGCTGAACAAGAAAAATTAACAACAACATTTTAGATTCTTTACTTATAAATAAACAACAGTCAAATTGAACAGTCTCTATTCCATTAGTCAATTAATTCAATTTCATTTTACTTCATATTGAGACCCTTCTAGTGATGTGGATATTTGTAGTGAGATTACCTGGAGACAAATATTTGGAGCTCATTATGAATGTGTACACTAACACTAAATATTGGAAAATATTATTAATTAATTGACCTCTGGAAGATGTACCCCTCCTTCATGAGCAGGCCATTTTTTTTAATACTTTACCTGACAATCGGTCATGCAATACTGTACCCAGGTGAACTATTGAATGATACTAGAATTTTTTTTTATACTAGTAATGGTGGAGATCAGTGACTTATCATGTGACTGCGATATTGTGAAGGATAGTCTGACACTAACTGACACTTTGTGGGAACACTAATACAGTGATCAGTGCTAAAAATATGCACTGTCACTGTACTAATGACACTGCCTGGGAAGGGGCTAAACATCTAAGGTGATTAAAGGGTTAAATGTGTGCCTAACCAGTGTTTGTGGTTAATATGGGTGCTGCTGTTACTAAGGGAAGTGATGGGTTTTATTCCCTGCTTTGCAGAAATAAAAATTCAATTACTTTCCCTCTGTCAGAATGGTGCTCCTTTCTGTGTCTCTCCTCACCAATCAGCGGGTGCCAGTGGATATCTATTGGCCAGCTTGTGCTGTTTTAAATCACAGCCACAGGGCCAGCAGCGCGCAAGCGCCCCCTACCCAGCGCAGGAGAGCTGCTCTGCTGCCATATAACTAAGTTATGCAGTCAGCAAGTGGTTAATAATTCTGAGACCTTTATGCAAAGTGGAGAAATGAAAATAGGGAAAAGAAAGGAGGCTGTAAAAGTCAATTTTTCTTATAGTCAAAGTAGAACAGGCTAATGCACCTGGCATACTTGATCTCTATAATCTGAGATCCAACGTATCTGGTAAGCGGCTAATTTAATTATTTGTCGGCTGAAAAAGCACTGATACTCTTTCAAGCACAGAAGAACTACGGCTGATACCTATGTTTTCACTACATATTTTTTCACTATATGGTGGGACTGTTGTTTTATTTATTCACTAACTATTTACTCAAGTTTTATGAATTTTTATTTATGCGGATCCTGTGATCTGT
Organism: Aquarana catesbeiana; assembly: GCF_042186555.1. Classification (NCBI taxonomy): domain Eukaryota; kingdom Metazoa; phylum Chordata; class Amphibia; order Anura; family Ranidae; genus Aquarana; species Aquarana catesbeiana. Next base: position 193,442,317 of record NC_133326.1, read on the forward strand.
ATCTATTTGTTTCACATCACAAACAGTCACAGGTTTATGGTAAATATTATTGAGGAAAGATTTGTTTCAGTATTCATTTTGGTTACTTAGTTGCACATTTAGAGGTTACCCACAACAAGGTTTCATTTGTAATAGCACTTGTGGATGCGCGCTTGTAATATTTTATTATAGTTTTGGGGTCTTTTGGTATTTGGGGCTTGCACAAGCAGCTGCACTGCATGTTAAATTTTGTATTGGTTAGCGAAAGTATATACACCTTTTTTGACAATATATATCTCATTGTTCTGTTCTGTTTGCAAGTGCTCTAACTTGATATCATTTCATAACTTAGATGTCCTCATCTCCCTGAAGAAGATTGCAACTTGTATAATTGAATTGCGTTGGGATCATTGCTAAGCGATAACATTAAGTGTGAGATCTCTATATATTGTTATTTGCCAGTATATAAGAACATCTTTGTTGGTCATATTTGTAGGTCATGCATACCAGAGCATATGTTTTTAAAGTGGCATTGATATTTTATGTCATTCTGTACCAATAAAAATGCTTTTTATATCCATTTATGATTTGGTTTGAACTTTTTTTTGCTGCCTTAACCACTTCAGCCCCGGAAGGATTTACCCCCTTCCTGACCAGAGCACTTTTTACAATTTGGCACTGCGTCGCTTTAACTGCTAATTGCGCGGTCATGCAATGCTGTAACCAAACGAAATTTGCGTCCTTTTCTTCCCACAAATAGAGCTTTCTTTTGATGGTATTTGATCACCTCTGCCGTTTTTATTTTTTGCGCTATACACGGAAAAAGACCGAAAATTTTGAAAAAAAATGATATTTTCTACTTTTTGTTCTAAAAAAAATCCAATAAACTCAATTTTAGTCATACATTTAGGCCAAAATGTATTTGGCCACATGTCTTTGGTAAAAAAAATGTCAATAAGTGTATATTTATTGGTTTGCGCAAAAGTTATAGCGCCTACAAACTAGGGTACATTTTCTGGAATTTACACAGTCTTTAATTTATGACTGCCTATGTCATTTCTTGAGGTGCTAAAATGACAGGGCAGTACAAAACCCCCACAAATGACCCCATTTTGGAAAGTAGACACCCCAAGGAAATTGCTGAGAGGCATGTTGAGCCCATTGAATATTCATTTTTTTTGTCCCAAGTGATTGAATAATGAAAAAAAAAAATAAAAAATTACAAAAAGTTGTCACTAAATGATATATTGCTCACACAGGCCATGGGCATATGTGGAATTGCACCCCAAAATACATTTAGCTGCTTCTCCTGAGTATGGGGATACCACATGTGTGGGACTTTTTGGGAGCCTAGCCGCATACGGGGCCCCGAAAACCAATCACTGCCTTCAGGATTTCTAAGGGCGTACATTTTTGATTTTACTCCTCACTACCTATCACAGTTTTGAAGGCCATAAAATGCCCAGATGGCACAAACCCCCCCCAAATGACCCCATTTTGGAAAGTAGACACCCCAAGCTATTTGCTGAGAGGCATGTTGAGTCCATGGAATATTTTATATTTTGACACAAGTTGCGGGAAAGTGACAATTTATTTATTTATTTATTTTTTTTTTGCACAAAGTTGTCACTAAATGATATATTGCTCACACAGGTCATGGGCATATGTGGAATTGCACCCCAAAATACATTCTGCTGCTTCTCTTGAGTACGGGGATACCACATGTGTGGGACTTTTTAGGAGCCTAGCCGCGTACGGGACCCCGAAAACCAATCACCGCCTTCAGGATTTCTAAGGGTGTACATTTTTGATTTCACTCTTCACTGCCTATCACAGTTTCGGAGGCCATGGAATGCCCAGGTGGCACAAACCCCCCCCAAATGACCCCATTTTGGAAAGTAGACACCCCAAGCTATTTGCTGAGAGGCATGGTGAGTATTTTGCAGCTCTCATTTGTTTTTGAAAATGAAGAAAGACAAAAAAAAAAATTTTTTTTTTCTTTTTTTAATTTTCAAAACTTTGTGACAAAAAGTGAGGTCTGCAAAATACTCACTATACCTCTCAGCAAATAGCTTGGGGTGTCTACTTTCCAAAATGGGGTCATTTGGGGGGGGTTTGTGCCACCTGGGCATTCCATGGCCTCCGAGACTGTGATAGGCAGTGAAGAGTGAAATCAAAAATTTACGCCCTTAGAAAGCCTGAAGGCGGTGCTTGGTTTTCGGGGTCCCATACGTGGCTAGGCTCCCAAAAAGTCTCACACATGTGGTATCCCCGTACTCAGGAGAAGCAGCAGAATGTATTTTGGGGTGTAATTTCACATATTCCCATTGCATGTTTGAGCAATATATCATTTAGTGACAACTTTGTGCAAAAAAAAAAAATAATAATTTGTCTCTTTCCCGCAACTTGTGTCACAATATAAAATATTCCATGGACTCGACATGCCTCTCAGCAAATAGCTTGGGGTGTCTACTTTCCAAAATGGGGTCATTTGGGGGGGGTTTGAACTGTCCTGGCATTTTATGCACAACATTTAGAAGCTTATGTCACACATCATCCACTCTTCTAACCACTTGAAGACAAAGCCCTTTCTGACACTTTTTGATTACATGAAAAAATTATTTTTTTTTGCAAGAAAATTACTTTGAACCCCCACACATTATATATTTTTTTAAAGCAAATGCCCTACAGATTAAAATGGTGGGTGTTTAATTTTTTTTTTTCACACAGTATTTGCGCAGCGATTTTTCAAACGCATTTTTTGGGGAAAAAACACACTTTTTTACATTTTAATGCACTAAAACACACTATATTGCCCAAATGTTTGATGAAATAAAAAAGATGATCTTAGGCCGAGTACATGGATACCAAACATGACATGCTTTACAATTGCGCACAAACGTGCAGTGACAACAAAATAAATACATTTTTAAAAGCCTTTAAAAGCCTTTACAGGTTACCACTTTAGATTTACAGAGGAGGTCTACTGCTAAAATTACTGCCCTCGATCTGACCGTCGCGGTGATACCTCACATGCATGGTGCAATTGCTGTTTACATTTGATGCCAGACCGACGCTTGCGTTCGCCTTAGCGCGAGAGCAGGGGGGACAGGGGTGCTTTTTTTTTTTTTTTTTTTTTTTTTCTTTATTATTTTTTTGCTTTTTTATCTTATTTTAAAACTGTTCCTTTCATTTTTTTTTTTTTTTAATCATTTTTATTGTTATCTCAGGGAATGTAAATATCCCCTATGATAGCAATAGGTAGTGACAGGTACTCTTTTTTGAAAAAATTGGGGTCTATTAGACCCTAGATTTCTCCTCTGCCCTCAAAGCATCTGACCACACCAAGATAGGTATGATAAAATGCTTTCCCAATTTCCCAATGGCGCTATTTACATCCGGCGAAATCTAAGTCATAAAATGCTCGTAGCTTCCGGTTTCTTAGGCCATAGAGATGTTTGGAGCCACTCTGGTCTCTGATCAGCTCTATGGTCAGCTGGCTGAATCACCGGCTGCATTCTCAGGTTCCCTGTTGAGACAGGAGAGCCAGAGAAAAACACGGAAGACGGTGGGGGGGGGGGCATTCTCTCCCACTGCTTGTAAAAGCAGTCTAGAGGCTAATTAGCCGCTAGGATTGCTTCTACATGAAAGCCGACCGCTGGCTGAAAAGAATGATACCAAGATGATACCTAAACCTGCAAGCATCATTCTGGTATAACCACTCAAAGTCGTGAATGCTGTACCTGAAGACAAAAAAATGGTTAACAATAAAGCACAGTAAACGGTAAAGTATAAATAATTACATACCTGAAAAACAAACATGATAAAACATAATAACAATAAAACATTGCAGAATAGAATACAGTAAAAAAGAGCAGAACAATAGAGAGAGAATAAAGAGAGAGAGAGAACAATAAAACGACAACTATTATTTTTTATTTTATATTTTTGTTTGTGTTTTTTTTTTTTTTTTTTTTTTTACACTTTTTTTGTAACTGTAACTTTTATAACTGTAACCGGTTCCAGGTTCGGGTCTCTCAAAATGCGATGGCATCTTGGGAGACCCTGTGAAAGTGTGCCTAGTCTGTGGAATGCTGTACCCTACGCTAATACTCAGCTAGTGAATGGTAGCGTTCAAAACATTCACCAATGCAAAGACCAGGATTGTCAGGACAGGAGGGACAATAATAGCGGGTGTCACGCCTATATCCGCGCTTGCTGCAGACACAACATCTTTTTTGGGGGGGTTCGTTGGGTAGGGGTACTCGGGAGGACATAAAAATGCCTCTCATGCAGCCGACTGCATTTGGTTGGGGATGTGAATGGGGGAAGTACGGGCGCTGCAGAAGTGGTGGGTTCCCAATTAGGATTGGCGAATGCACCAGGAAGGGCACTATGGGCATGACGGGCCTGTGTTTGTCTTCTTGGTGGCAGCGGGACACTACTTGTGCTTGCCACCTCACCAGCTTGAACTGCACTTATGGGACTCGCCACGTCACCAAGTGTTACTGCAGTGCTGGTTTGACTACGACCGGGGTGTACTAGGCCGCTGGCGCTTGCCAGTTCACCAAAACGCTACCAAAAAAACTGTAAACGATCGCAGGGATCAGGCCTGACTCTGCGAACGCTGCAGTTATGCATTTAGTGTTTTGTAAGTGACAGTGATCGATCGATACTGCACTTGGGTGGGCTGGGCTGGGCCGGGCGGAGGGGCAAAACGCAGGTGCTAGCAGGTATCTGGGCTGATCCCGCTAACACTGCGTTTTTGGGAACCCTAAACTGCTGGGGACGCTAGTATAGATCTGATCGGATCAGATATTGATCAGTTCAGATACTATACCACTAAGGGAGGTGTACAGTGCGTGCGTGGGTGTTAGCGCTACTGGCACTAACCTGACGCTGCCTGGGGCTGGTGCTTGCCAGTTCACCAAAACGCTACAAAAAAAACTGTTAGCGATCGCAGGGATCAGGCCTGACTCTGCGAACGCTGCAGTTATGCGTTTAGTGTTTTGTAAGTGACAGTGATCGATCGATACTGCACTTGGGTGGGCTGGGCTGGGCCAGGCGGAGGGGTAAAACGCAGTTGCTAGCAGGTATCTGGGTTGATCCCGCTAACACTGCGTTTTTGGGAACCCTAAACTGCTGGGGACGCTAGTATAGATCTGATCGGATCAGATATTGATGCGTTCAGATACTATACCACTAAGGGAGGTGTACGGTGCGTGCGTGGGTGTTAGCGCTACTGGCACTAACCTGACGCTGCCTGGGGCTGGTGCTTGCCAGTTCACCAAAACGCTACAAAAAAAACTGTTAGCGATCGCAGGGATCAGGCCTGACTCTGCGAACGCTGCAGTTATGCGTTTAGTGTTTTGTAAGTGACAGTGATCGATCGATACTGCACTTGGGTGGGCTGGGCCGAGCTGGGCGGAGGGGCAAAACGCAGGTGCTAGCAGGTATCTGGGCTGATCCCGCTAACACTGTGTTTTTGGGAACCCTAAACTGCTGGGGACGCTAGTATAGATCTGATCGGATCAGATATTGATCTGTACAGATACTATACCACTAAGGGAGGCGTATGCTGCGTGCGTGGGTGTTAGCGGTACTGGCGCTAATCTGACGCTGCCTGGGGCGACGCATATCACCGCCGGGCGATCAGGGGGCTAAATCTTTATTCGGTAATAAACGGCGGGTGCCCTGACACTATAAAAAATAAACGAACTAACCAGCGTCACCCGTAATGGTTATACGGTGATCAGTGGTGAAAGGGTTAACTAGAGGGCAATCAAGGGGTTAAAACATTTATTAGATAGTATATGGGGGTCCCTGTCGCTATAAAACTCTGACGGCGAACCTAAATATTTACGTCCCTAACTAGCATCACCAGCGACACTAATACAGTGATCAGAAAAATGATCGCTTAGCGACACTGGTGACAGAGGGTGATCAAGGGGTTAAAACTTTATTAGGGGGGGTTAGGGGGGTACCCTAGACCTACAGGGGGCCTAACACTCACTGCCCTGACACTGTAACTGTCACAAACTGACACCAATACAGTAATCAGAAAAAAAAAAAAAAAAACCTGCTTGGTGTCAGTTTGTGACAGGGGGGGGGGTGATTGGGGGGGGATCGGGGGGCGATCGGGGGGGGGATCGGGGTGTTTAGTGTGCCTGGCATGTTCTACTGTGTGTGTGTGTGTTGTGCACTCACATTTCAGTCTTCTCTCCTCGGCCCGGAACGGAAAATACCGAGCCGAGGAGAGATGACATCATTTCCTCTGCCTCTGTGTACAATACAGAGGCAGGGAAATGATCCCATTGGCTGAGAGCGATCGCGAGGGGGGGGCCACGAATGGATGGCCTCCCCCTCACCTCCGATCGCCGGGGGAGATTTGCCGACCGCCGCAGGCACCGGGGGGGGGTCCGATCGGACCCCCCACCCGTGGGCAGGCAAGGACGTACATACACGTCCTTTTGCCTGCCCGTGCCGCTCTGTCGACGTATATAGTCGTGCGGCGGTCGGCAAGTGGTTAAAGCCCTTGGGAACAATTTTTCTTGGTTCTATAGGCAAAACTTTTTTTTACTTAATTTTGGATAGAACAAAGTAGGGTTATAGCCCCTGTCAGATATTTTTTTTTCACCATCTGTGTCCCATTGCAGAGATTTCCCTTCATTTCCTGTCCCATAGCCAAACAAGAAGTGAGAGGAATTCCCTGCAAATTAGGGGAATTACTTAGGGACCCCCAGGTCACAAGAACTAGTGTCCCCTTTAGAAAATTCCCCCTCCATTACTTTTCTGGGGATAGCCCAAAAACTTCTCTTACTTTCAATTTCAATGATAACGATAAACAGGACAATAGAGAGGGTGAATCTCCTTAACAGGGCCACAGACAGCTATAAAAATGACAACTGTCTTCTAATCTCTCTCCGCTCTATCCAAAATGAAAAAAAGTTTTGCCTTTAGCTATACTTTAAAGTGTAACTTGACTTTTATTGAGAAAAAAAAAAAACAACCCCTTTTATGTGATGAATGTATATTAAAAGGATTAGATAATTTTGTTGCACTCAGACCCCCTCCTAGCTTTCTGACATCCCATCCATCTTTGAAGGCCCTAGTGTGGGGAGGGGATGAAGTCCTCCTCCATCCAGTATTTCCTCCCCCGATTCCTTTTTGTTTTGTTTTTTTGTTTTTTCTTTGCATTTTTGATGCTCAAATATCAAGGGGTTGGGAACAAGCAAGCCCCACTCCTTGATTTCCTCTAATCTTTGTAATACATTTATAACTTTTGACTCAATTGATCCATTTGTATTTTTTTTCTTTGCTTTTTTAATCCTAGTAATGTAATGCATTCACATAAGGCCTGGTTCACACCTATGCAGGCTGCAGTTTGCATATTCCGGGTGCATTTTGCGTTTTTCAATACATTTTTTTTTGATCCATTGAAGTCTATGGAACCAAAGATCAGAAAAAAGCCCTTTCCATAAAATGCACAGATGTGAACATAACCCATAGGAAACCATGTTAAATAGATTGTAGTGTATTTCTGCAGAACTGAAAACGCACAAAAAAAATGCAAAGGTGTGAACCAAGCCTCAGGCCCGATTCACACCTATGCATTTTTAGTGCTTTTTGCATTTTGCAGATTTGCACTACAGTCCATTTAACATGGTTTCCTATGGAACACGTTCTGTAGTGCAAATCTGCAAAATGCAAAAAGCATTAAAAATGCATAGGTGGTAATCAAGCCTTAGGCTCCATTCACACTAGCGCGTTTTTTGATGCATTTTGCATTTTGCAGAAATGCACGGGAATTTTTTAACATGGGTTCCTATGGAACATGTTCACATCAATGCCTTTTTGTTTCTCTGCATTTTTGGAAAGGGTCAGGGACTTTTTTTCATGCAAAAAGCAGCGTTTTGCATGTAATGGATTTCAATGGACAAGCATCAAAAACGCAAGTGCACCGTTTTTCTGCACCGTTTTTGCAGCGTTTTTGGTGCGTTTTTGATGCGTTTTTGCCGTTTTTTTTTTTTTTCATTTTTTTTTTTTTTCATTTTTTTTAAGACTGTAAAAAAAAACTGTAAAAAAAAAAAAAAAAAAACGCAAAACGCAAATCGCGGCAAAATCGCGGCAAAAACGCTGCTCAAAAACGTGGCAAGCATGAAAAAAAAAACCTCCAAAAACGCTCAAAAGCAACATGCATAGGTGTGAATCGAGCCTTATGCTGGCCATACACTATACAGAAAATCGGCCGAACCCATTTTCGAAAAACGAACATTCGACCGTGACCGCAAACGATCGTGCCATCATATAATGACCGATAAATTGTTCAGTGGACATGAATAAATAATTTTGTGTTCGTTTTTTTACATATACCTAGTGCAGACAGTTCGGACGGGAAACACATTAACCTTGCAATTTATCGTACGTTCGGCAGAAATTTTCCAAACTTCCCGTTCGTTTTTTTCCCACAAAAACGTCACAAACGATTATCGATTTGTGCCCATTAACTTGCCGAAAAATGAACGAAGTGTCTATACGAACGATTTTTCGGCCGATTTTTCGTATAGTGTATGGCCAGCATTAGGCTCCATTCACACTAGCGCGTTTTTTGATGCATTTTGCATTTTGCAGAAATGCACGGGAATTTTTTAACATGGGTTCCTATGGAACATGTTCACATCAATGCCTTTTTGTTTCTCTGCATTTTTGGAAAGGGTCGGGGACTTTTTTTCATGCAAAAAGCAGCGTTTTGCATGTAATGGATTTCAATGGACAAGCATCAAAAACGCAAGTGCAGCGTTTTTGCAGCGTTTTTGATGCGTTTTTGCCGTTTTTGTTTTTTTTTTTTTTTGTTTTTTTAATTTTTTTTAAATTTTTTTTTTAGACTGTAAAAAAAAACTGTAAAAAAAAAAAAAAAAAAAAAAAAAACGGCAAAACGCAAATCGCGGCAAAAATGCCGCAAAAATGCCGCAAAAACGCTGCTCAAAAACGTGGCAAGCATGAAAAAAAAACTCCAAAAACGCTCAAAAGCAACATGCATAGGTGTGAATCGAGCCTTAGGCTCGATTCACACCTATGCATGTTGCTTTTGAGCGTTTTTGGAGTTTTTCTTTTCAGAGCCCTTGCACACTGGGGCGGTTTGCAGGCGCTATTGCGCTAATAATAGCGCCTGCAAACCGCCCCGAAAGTGCCGCTGCTGTCATCCCAGTGTGCAAGCCCCGAGGGCTTGCACACTGGAGCGATGCGCTGGCAGGACGGTAAAAAAAGTCCTGTCAGCAGCATCTTCGGAGCGGTGAAGGAGCGGTGTGTATACCGCTCCTTTACCGCTCCTGCCCATTGAAATCAATGGGACGGCGCGGCTATACCGCCGGCAATGCGCCTCTGCAGAGGCGCTTTGCGGTGGTATTTAACCCTTTCTCGTCCGCTAGCGGGGGGTAAAACCGCCCCGCTAGCGGCCGCATACCGACGGTAAAACGCTGCTAATAATAGCGGCGTTTTACCGCCGCCGCCGCCCCCCGCCCCAGTGTGCAAGGGCTCTCAGGCTCCATTCACACTAGTGCGTTTTTTTATGCATTTTGCATTTTGCAGAAATGCACGGGAATTTTTTAACATGGATTCCTATGGAACATGTTCACATCAATGCCTTTTTGTTTATCTGCATTTTTGGAAAGGGTCGGGGACTTTTTTTCATGCAAAAAGCAGCGTTTTGCATGTAATGGATTTCAATGGACAAGCATCAAAAACGCAAGTGCACCGTTTTTTGCAGCGTTTTTGCCGCGTTTTTGCAGCGTTTTTGATGCGTTTTTGCCGTTTTTTTGTTTTTTTTTTTTTGTTTTTTTTTTTTTATTTTTTTAAAAAATTTTTTAGACTGTAAAAAAAACTGTAAAAAAAAAAAAAAAAAAAAAAAGAAACGCAAAACGCAAATCGCGGCAAAAACGCGGCAAGAACGCTGCTCAAAAACGTGGCAAGCATGAAAAAAAAACCTACAAAAACGCCCAAAAGCAACATGCATAGGTGTGAATCGAGCATCATGCTTGCCACGTTTTTGAGCAGCGTTTTTGCCGCGTTTTTGCCGCGTTTTTGCCGCGATTTGCGTTTTTTTTATACAGTTTTTTTTACAGTTTTTAAAAAAAATTTAAAAAATTAAAAAAAGGCAAAAACGCATCAAAAACGCACCAAAAACGCTGCAAAAACGCTGCAAAAACGGTGCACTTGCGTTTTTGATGCTTGTCCATTGAATTCTATTACATGCAAAACGCTGCATTTTGCATGAAAAAAGTCCCTGACCCTTTCCGGCTCGATTCAAACCTATGCATGTTGCTTTTGAGCGTTTTTGGAGGTTTTTTTTTCATGCTTGGCACGTTTTTGAGCAGCGTTTTTGTAGCGTTTTTGCGGCGTTTTTGCCGCGTTTTTGCCGCGATTTGCGTTTTGCGTTTTTTTTTTTTCATTTTTTTTTACAGTCTTAAAAAAAATTACAAAAAAAAAAAAAAAACGGCAAAAACGCACCAAAAACGCACCAAAAACGCTGCAAAAACGCTGCAAAAACGGGGCACTTGCGTTTTTGATGCTTGTCCATTGAAAACCATTACATGCAAAACGCTGCTTTTTGCATGAAAAAAAGTCCCCGACCCTTTCCAAAAACGCAGAGATACAAAAAAGCATTGATGTGAACATGTTCCATAGGAACCCATGTTAAAAAATTCCCATGCATTTCTGCAAAATGCAAAATGCATCAAAAAACGCGCTAGTGTGAATGGAGCCTAAGGCTGGATTCACACCTATGCATGTTGCTTTTGAGCGTTTTTGGAGGTTTTTTTTTCATGCTTGCCACGTTTTTGAGCAGCGTTTTTGCCGCGTTTTTGCCGCGTTTTTGCCGCGATTTGCGTTTTGCGTTTTTTTTTTTTTTTTACAGTTTTTTTTACAGTCTTAAAAAAAAAATTTAAAAAAAACCGGCAAAAACGCATCAAAAACGCACCAAAAACGCTGCAAAAACGGTGCACTTGCGTGTTTGATGCTTGTCCATTGAATTCTATTACATGCAAAACGCTGCATTTTGCATGAAAAAAAGTCCCTGACCCTTTCCAAAAATGCAGAGAAACAAAAAAGCATTGATGTGAACATGTTCCATAGGAACCCATGTTAAAAAATTCCCGTGCATTTCTGCAAAATGCAAAATGCATCAAAAAACGCGCTAGTGTGAATGGAGCCTCCTATGGAACATGTTCACATCAATGCCTTTTTGTACCTCTGCATTTTTGGAAAGGGTCAGGGACTTTTTTTCATGCAAAATGCAGCACTTTGCATGTAATAGAATTCAATGGACCAGCATCAAAAACGCAAGTGCACCATTTTTGCAGCGTTTTTACAGCGTTTTTGCAGCGTTTTTGATGCGTTTTTGTTTTTTTTTTTATTTATTTATTTTTTTAAAACTGTAAAAAAAAAAAAAAAAAAACACAAAACGCAAAACGCGGCAAAAACGCTGTAAAAATGCTACAAAAACGCTGCTCAAAAACGTGGCAAGCATGACAAAAAAAACTCCAAAAACGCTCAAAAGCAACATGCATAGGTGTGAATCGAGCCTAAGGCTCGATTCACACCTATGCATGTTGCTTTTGAGCGTTTTTGGAGGTTTTTTTTGTCATGCTTGCCACGTTTTTGAGCAGCGTTTTTGTAGCATTTTTACAGCGTTTTTGCTGTGTTTTTGCCACGCTTTGCGGGTTTTTTTACGCAAAACGCATCAAAAACGCTGTAAAAACGCTGCAAAAATGCTGCAAAAAACGCTGCACTTGCTTTTTTGATGCTGGTCCATTGAATTCTATTACATGCAAAACGCTGCATTTTGCATGAAAAAAAGTCCCTGACCCTTTCCAAAAACGTAGAGGTACAAAAAGGCATTGATGTGAACATGTTCCATAGGAACCCATGTTAAAAAATTCCCATGCATTTCTGCAAAATGCAAAATGCATCAAAAAACGTGGTAGTGTGAATGGAGCCTCATAGAATTCAATGGACCAGCATCAAAAACGCAAGTACAGCGTTCTTACCGCATTTTTTGACGCGTTTTGTGTTTTTGCGTTTTGTTTTGTTTACACTGTATACAGTATAAAAAAAACTGTAAAAAAAACTAACAAACCGCAAAACGCGGTAAAAACGCCGCAAAAATGCTGTAAAAACGCTGTTCTAAAATGCGGCAAGCACCGCAAAAAACACTGCAGAAAAGCTCAAAAGCAACATGCATAGATGTGAATTGAGCCTAAGTGATCATTTGATACATCTGACATAGCCTTGCTTACATCATTTAATAAAATATTGTGAAAGAAAGTGGAGTTTACCTTTTAACATTTACTGTACATGTCATACTAGCTAAAATTTATACTTACGACAAAGGTCAGGGTTCCTCCAGTTAACACATACTCCCCTTTCAAGGCAGGAACGTGCATACATTGCAACAGATGAACAAAAGCCAAGATATTTCCCTTCCATATCACACACACATGCTTCTTCAATACACTTTTCATAAAAAAATGTTGGATCAACCTAATTTTTTTATAAAAGAAAAATACACTTTAAAATAAACCAGAAAGTGCACCTTAAAAATATGGAATGCACAGACTATGGACATTAAATTAGTTATATATATTTAACAAGTAGTAAAAACAAGCCATCGCTGACCTCTGTAGCTGCAGGCAACATGAAGTAATTAAACCTTAGAGTTCTGGGGAAACAATTTTTCATTTTCTATTATATTATTTACCCCAAATTAATATAACTATATCCTCTAGCGATAAATAATACTAAACAGTATAAGCAGCCGTATTTTAAAAAAACCCTGTGTCAAATACCATTGGTTAAGCTAATCTCACTTGAATACAGCCCTTAGAAAATAAACTGTTATACATAAAAGTGTGCATGGTGCTTATTTACCCTACTTGAGAGAGCTGGGCAATAAATATCTGTTAATGTATGTCCATTAAAGGTGGCAGGCTGCACTTGGTGAATATACAGTACATAGCTGGTTGACAAGAAACACAATTGAGGTTTTCTGAGGAGCTGATTACGAAAATCTCTTTATGAACACATTGTTTATAAGACACTGTTTATTTTGTCTAGACCCCTTTTACACTGGGGCCACCCATGCGTTAGCGGTAAAGCACCGTTCATTTTAGCGGCACTTTACCGCTGTTTAAGCGGTGCTTTTCGGCCACTAGCGTGTTGCGGCCCATTCATTGCAATGGGCAGGGGCGTTTTGGGAGCACTGTATACAGCACTCCCAAACCGCCCTAAAGATGCTGCTTGCAGGACTTTTTCTAATGTCCTGCAAGCGCACCACCCCAGTGTAAAAGCATTCGGGCTTTCAGATTAGGGCGGCATGGGAGACAATTTTCAGGCACTATTTCTAGCGCTAAAATGCCTGAAAACTGCCTTAGTGTGAAAGGGGTCTGAGGGATTCAGTGGAGTAGATGTCTGTTTGTGTTTAAGTTTGCGACTAGGTCCTATTCACACCTGAAATTTTTGTAGCTAAAAGCGCAAACATACTCAGCAAGCAAGAACCTATTGTATTCAATAGCCCCTGTTCACATCTGAGCATCCTGTCACTTGTAGCTGGTTCAACTATATTTCAGGCAGAATTGAGCTTTTTTTTTTTTTTCAGCCCCATAAACTTTTAATAGAACGTTTAAAAACGATTGATTCAAGAATTTTTTTTTCCCAGACGTTTTATGCCCCTATAATAACTAATCTCCTCCGCCTAGTGATGCCCCTTGGCTAAAAACAAAAAGCCTAAAGCTTGAATACACCTGTAAAACTCCTGCAATACTCTTCTAAAAATGCCTGTATACATTTCCAAAAATGCTTAGAAAAGCTCAACTAAAAACCCCCAAAAATCACTCTACTCAGCCTTATGTATAAGGGTTCATGCACACTGGGCATATAAAATGCTACATATACAGGTATATATGCAGAGAAGAAAAAAAACCTGACCAGAATCACTTTGACTCACTTTGAGAGGAGCTTTTTGGCAGAGAAAAATGATTGATAAATGCACCTAAACGCACATAAACATGGTGTTTAGCAGTGTTCTGTGTTTTCAGGTGTACAATAAAGTGGTTGTAAACCTAGTAACACTACTTTTTCTACACCACTTTTACCTACAGGTAAGCCTATAATAAGGCTTACCTGTAGGTACCGTGAATATCTCCTAAACTTGCACAGGTTAGGAGATATTCACTGTATGCGCTTGTGCCGACGTCATCAGCGCATGCGCATTGCCATTTTTTCAGAGCCTGTGCCTTGACCGGCGGCTCCCAGGCGCATGTGCGGAAGTGACATAATCGCGGCTCTGGCCAATCACAGCGCCGGAGCCCGCAAACCCGGAAATAACTCTGGGAGACATGTCGCCAGTCACAGCGGTGTGCGGGGACCACTACAACAGCGTCGATCTAAGGTAAGTATTTCATGTGATGCATACTAGCTCATTATGCCTTTGTTTTGTAGTTTTTTTTGGGGGGGGGGTTGAGTTTACAACCGCTTTGATGAAAGTGAAAAATGAGCAGAGGGGAATGTTTAGGAAAAAAATGAAAATTTATATCAACACTTACCGTAATTTTCCTTTCCTGATAGGCTCCATGGCAGCATATGTGTGGGTTGACCCCGCCTCCATTACCCAATTACCCAATAGGAACCCTCCCTATAAATTTCAGCTGTGAGCTCCTAGCCGTGTTTCGTAACTAGCCTACTCCAAGTATTGGGAGGGAGTCCTGCTGCCATGGAGCCTATCGGGAAAGGAATATTACGGTAAGTATTTGATATAAATTTTCCGTTTTCCTGACAGGCTTCGTGACAGCATACGTGTGGGAAATAACTCGCCAAACACACCCGGGTGGGCACAATGCTGAGCAAAGAAAATAAATTTATTTAACACTGTCAACTGACAGCACTTGCAAACCAAAATTAACGGATGACAAGGCGGCTGGTTCAACACAATAGTGGGAAACAAAAGTATTAATAGATGACCAAGAAGCCGCTCTACATATAACTTCAGGCGCGACATGACGAGAAGCCGCCCAAGAGGTTGAGATACTCCGAGTTGAGTGTGCAGTCACTGCCTCTGGAGGAGCCAAGCCCTTTGCTTTATAAGCCTTTTGAATGGTCTGTACTATCCAAGCAGAAATAGATCTAATTGAGGCACGTTTCCCTTTATTTTTTCCGTGTAGAGGAATGAAAAGAAAGTCTGTTTGTCTAAAAGATTCCCGTAACTTCCAATTATTGACTCAAAGTATGTCCCACATCAAGGGGATGGACATCTTGACCCTCTGTTGTCCCAAAGGTAGTCAACACAATTTCTTGATTTTCGTGAAAAATAGATGTCACTTTAGGGTTTGAGCCCAGCATGGGAATTAATCTGCTCTATCTGGAAAAAAGGTCAGGAAAGGCTCTTTTGAACCTAAGTTTCTGATTTCAGACACTCTTTTGGCTGAGGTTACTGCCAGCAGGAAGACGGTCTTGAGTGTAAGGTCTTTGACTGATAGAGGTTTGTCAGGATCTGTTCCAAGCATGGAAAGAAAATCTAGAACAAGAGGAAGATCCCACTTAGGGAACCTCGGTTTTCTTTGAGGTCTTAGCCTGATAGCACCCTTGAAGAACTAACGAACCAGGGAGTGGTTAGCCCATGAAATTCCTGTAAAGGCCGAGATGGCTGATATTTGTACACAAAGTGAACTTACTGCTAGAGGCAAATCCAACTCTGTTTGCAGAAAGCTAAGGATATCCTGGACTTCTGGAGAACCACAAAGATTAGGTCTAGAGGACATGTGTTCTGTGAACTTGGACCAGACACGCTTGTAAACTCTATTAGTGCTCTTTCATCTGTCATTAAGAAGAGTCGAATGGCTTCTTCTGGACAACTTAAGACTTCAAGCCTTCCCCTCTCAAAAAACAGACCCTGAGGTGTAGGTGAGCTGGACATGGATTCAGGGTTGTGCCTTGGGACAGAAGATCTGGCCTAAGAGGCAGAGGAATTGAATCCTGATAACTGAGGAGTGTTAAGAGGCCTATTGGGCCAAAATGGTTTTACTGCTATGACTTCCACCTCCTCTGTTCTGAGCCTGTGGAGAAACTGGAGTATCACAGGTAACGGAGGGAAGGCATATACCTCGCTGAAACTCCAACGGTCCATGAGGGCATCTATCCCATAGGCTTGGGGATCCCGGAACTTCGAATAATACTTGGTCAGCTTGTAATTGCATAGGGATGCAAAGAGATCCACTTCTGGAGACACTCCCAGTGTTAGGAGCCATTTGAACACCTCTTTGTGTAGGGACCACTCGTTGTTGTCCACTTGAACACAAGATAGAAAGTCCGCCTGTACGTTCTGAACCCCTGGAATGTAGACTGCCGAAATGTTGGACAAATTCTTCTGAGCCCAGCTCATAATTGGCTCATAATTGGCTCCACCTCTCGTAGGAGAGACCAGCTGCGAGTTCACCTTGCTTCCTTATGTAAGCCACCGCGGTTGTATTGTCCATCACTGAGGAGTTATCAGATGGTGGAAAGACCTGAGCACCTGAAAGGCTGCCCGCAGCTCCAGTGAGCTCCATCTGCCCTGAGCTACTTCCGATAGGCAATGGGCGCCCCAGCCCCAATTGCTGGCATCTGAGGTTATTGTAACCCATGTGATGGGAAGGATTGAATGGCAGTTGCGGAGATCTTTCCCTTGAAGCCACTAAAGGAGAGACTCTCACATGGATGGAGTGAGAAGAATGTGCTGACTCTTGCTAGGAGAATCCCATTGTTGGAGAAACCCTTTTGGAATGGACAAGTGTGCCATTGTGCCCACTTCACCATGGGAATGGTGGCTGCCATTGTGCCAATCACCTTCAGACATTGAAGAGCGGATCCTGTCCTGGATCACCACAATATTCTCCTCGGGTAGCGAGAAGGTGCCTTCCAATGTGTTGAAATGGGCACCTAGAAATACAAGAGACTGAGTTGGATTCAGGTGACTTTTCTCTAAATTCAGGAGCCATCTGAACTCTTGGAGGGTGGAAATTACTAGACTCCTGTCTTGACGGTCCAGAAATCCCAAATTGAGGCCGCCCAAACATGCCGGGAGTGGAGAAGGCGAGCCCCCACCTGACATGTTTGAGCGGGCCCAATTTCAAAAGGACTTAGTGGAGTCCTGGTTACCAGAGGAAGCCCTTTTTGTGGGCTTTTTAAAAGAGGACTGCCTGGATTTCCAAGATCTTGTAAGTTTATGACCAGGCCTGTAGCTGCGCGCTTCCCTTGCACGGTCGGGGTTCTGTGTTCTTGAGAAGGTGTGTTTTTGGTTCTTTAAACGCCTATCCTGAGGGAGGAACCCCGACTTACCACCCGTGGCCCGGGTTATGGGGCTATCAAGTTTGTTGCCGAAGAGAGACGTGCCCCCAAAGGGAATACGGCACCAAGCTTGTTTAGAAGCTGGAGGAGAGCCCCCGCGAACACGAACCCCCCCCATGGGGCTCTGGAAAAATTAGCTGCTCAATCTAAAATACCCAGGCCTATTCTTTATCCGAGTTTGGGCCTGAACATGGACAAAAGGTACCTTTGGGATGGGGGCAGTGGCCAACTGGAAAGTTACCATCCATGTTCCAGGCATGTGGGTTTTGTATGGTTTGGGAAGGGGGGGCACATGCTTTCTGCCCCTTTTTTCCTGACTAGCCAAGCTGTATTTCTGGATAAGAGTCTGGTATGGATTGGGGGATGCTATTTTTGTGGGTTTTTTTTAACATGGCTTTTCCCTTAAATCAGTAGTAAAGCGCTGGGTGTTTTTTTTTTATATAACCTCAAAGGTAATGTCATAATGTGCTAGGATGCATACCAGCACATTATGTTAAACATACATGAAAACAAACCCTTCCAGCTCCACGATGTCAACGCTGCAGGCACTTCTATCGTCACCCGGTCTTCCTTCCTGGTTAGCTGGCTTTGGTTGTGTGACTGGCCGGAGCCGCGATGGTACCATTCCCATGCATGCATGCAAGATCTGCCATTTACAGCACAGGACTCTACAGGAATGGCCCGGGTGGTCGTTTCTTCAGTGCGCATGTGTCGGTGATGTCAACAGCTGCATGTACATTAAATATCTCCTAAACGGTGCATGTTTAGGAGATATTACAGTATCTATAGGTAAGCTTATTATAGGCTTACCTATAGGTAAAAGTCAGAGATGGAAGTTTACTCCCACTTTAAAAATCTATACCAGACCCTTGTCTAGGAAAATTGTCTAATACGGACCCAGTCCGCACTAAATGTTATTTTTTAAACATTTTTTGCATTTTTACACATCCATCATAGCAGTTCCCAGGTACTCTTTCTTTTTTTTGCCTCAAAGTTGCAAACTGGTCTTGAAAAAGACCAGAAAAAAGTACTAGATATAACTTCTATAGATTTCACTAGGATTCAAGCAGTATGTTTGAGGTTTGAAAATTGTTTGGAGTGTCTGGTGAATGTCCAGCAAACTGAACTTTGGTTGGCTGATCACTATATCTAACATAAACACAGTAGGTCCACAGTAAAAGGGGAGCGAGCAGAATTCTGACATTTGACTTTGACAATTTCACTGTATCTCTTGTAAACATTTAGGTTAAATTGCTACAAATTACAGCTACAGAGGTCAGCGAGGGATTGTTTTAAATCTTAGTTACTGTTTGTTAAGAACATGTAAATCTTTAAATCCTGGATATAATTAAACTTTAAAAGGTAATTGCAGGTTTCGATAAAATCCACAACCATCCTGGTTGAGCCAAAGCAATAAGAATGTATGTGTATATAGTATAGGTTGCTGCATGGTTCACTCCTAGGGTGTTTAAATTCATGTTTGTGGTCACATGACTGCTGATCACTCAGTTCTTGGTGTTCACTGAACAGAGAGCAGTAGCTGTCAAAGTCCTTAGAGGCTGAGCCAGCTGCAAGTCAGGCATTTGGGATGGCTTTAGCCTGCTGTCAGCTGAATTTGGGTCCCAGGAGTGCAGATATAAGTGCAGTCCTGTGACTCAGAAAATAAGTATGACCAAAAAAAAGTTTTGGCCATACTTCTCCTTTAAGGTGCTTTGTTTCTAATGGTAATATTAGTTATCAAAGGAGCATGCATACTGATCTTTGTTTATATTGTTTGCTAATAATTAGTTATATGATTCTGAACCTATTTTACTATAGTTAAGAGCTAAGAATGTATATCTGTCTTTCCCTGATTTCTGTAATTAAATTCACAGCTTTTTTTTTTAGGTGGCAGGTGGCTTGGTACAAAGGATCTTGCACTTGTGGTTTAAATTTACGCAAAGACTATATGATGCCATGTGAGGTTTTCATATATCTGCACAGACAAATCCTCTGTCTTTCAACCAGTGCATTGCTAAATTCCTTCCATATAGGCAGCTCTTCAGGGTGCCATGCAGTTGTAAAATTGCAACATGCTTTGTGTGTTAAAGTGCTTTGTGCATTGTTTAAATTATGTAATCTTACCCACGAAATTTAACAATTCAGGAATTTAAAGGCTTTATTTTTCCACCCCACACTTGCAGCATTCTAAAACCACTCCATGAAAATCATCTACTAGCATTATAACATCCCTCAGCCACCATGTATAAAAATGACATAACATGACATGCATAAAATATGGGCAACCAATTACAAATACCACCCTTATAAATTAATAAAGCAATAATAAATGTCATCATCTAAGTAATGAAAGCATTAAGGTTGCAGTGAAAAGGAATTTGCTTAATATAATTTGTCAAAGAAAGAATACATTCAATAAAAGATTGCAAATAAAAGAAGAAATAACGAGAAACAAGACCCTAAGCCACTTTTACTGCATAAAAATATTAAGATAAAGCTACCAAATGGGAACTTGAAGAAAGTACAGAGTGATCAACCACAAATTAATGCAAAATGCAATATTTAGTTAGATGATTGCTGGTTATATATATTTCATAGATCATTTCACAAATTGTATTTTATAACGCACTGGAGTTGATTTACTAAAGAGTAGAGGTTGTTCACTTAGTAAATTATATGTTAATTTAGCTTAGTATGTGTAATATTTACCCAAACCTGTGAAAGGGAACTTTAAAAAAAGGATTTATGTTTGCAAGTGATTGGTTGATTGAAGTGAACACAGCTTCATCTCATTCAATAAGATCAGTGAACATTTACTTATTTTCTGTCAACTGTCTCTAATTCTTTAGACAATCAACCCAAAGCTCTTTCTCTCTCAATTAACAATAGTGTAATAATGTTCAATAGCTGTCCCCAACAAAGTTCTCCATATTGATTGGTAGTCCTAAAATATCACAATTATGTAAGATGGAGTTCTCAGGCCGAGGACACCTGGCAGTAGATGTGGGGCTGGACTAGTGCTCCTGTTTTCAATGTAAATGTTTTTACAGAGGACATCAATATGTAATCAAAATAAAAAGTAGGCAAATACAACTCACTTTTGAGTGACATTCTTTAAATAACTCTTCCTTCATTATTTGACATTTTCTTAATGCCCAAGGCTTACAATTAGGATTTGCATCACATGGGGATTGCTGGACCTCTGTGTCCGGACATGATGGATCATCCTTATAACTGTCTCCTAGATCCAGTGCACTTGTAACCCTGCTGTCACTTCTAGCAGTAAAATCATCCGTCTTATCGTAGTTGTTGTTACCACAGAGTCCACGAACTTTACCCTGATATTTAAAAATAAATATACAAGCAATGCATATATTTCTATTCTATGTGAAATCATGTTTTAGCCATAACAGCTTAACTGTATGATAAAGTAGATGTATTTTTACAAAAAAAGGCTAGCAAAAATGACTGAAGTGAAATTTTACCTTCAAATATAATCATGTTTAATCCTGAACTGAAATTACAAATGGTGCCTCATCCCTAACTTAAATATGGTTAAATAATGTGGAACGGGACTTTGTGGGTACCAAATAACGATAAAAAAATGCTAAAAAAGAATGCCTTTATTCACAAAACTTTAAAATGTTAACATACATGTTACCATACATTACTCAGCCTTCAACAAAGAATCCAAAAATGTTAGAGTATGGCCTCATATATTAGTGTTCAATATAAAGTAAGAAAGTACCATCATCCAAATTGAAATAAGGAGAACTGAAGGGGTGGAAATGTGAGGGCAGTTGCTGATGCTGACCAGAACACATAACCCCCCAGAGTGGTTAATGGACTGTCTCGGTACTGATACAATGACCCAAAGGTTTATGATAAAAATTCAAATTTTAATAAATGCAAAGAAAAATCAACAAACAGAAATAATTAAAAAAATACACCACAAATAACGGACTACTAACGGGTTCCCCATTAGTATAAAGCATCCAAAGCAGCCAAAAAAAAATAAAAAATAAAAATTTGATTTAAAAAAAAAAAAAAAAACAAGAAATATAATAAAATAACAAAAAAATAACCTATTTACCTGATAAAGATAAATTTTCTTTGTTGAAGGCTGAGATTGTTAGGAGAGCCCACTATCTTAGATCTTTTCTGTAGATACTTTAGGCGAGCCCCCTTTTTTTTTTCTTTTTTTCTTGTTTACTATATTGTTACAGCAATGTGTGGGCAGTATATTATATTGATTTCTTTTTATATATAATTTTTGGTAGGTCACCTCTCCAGTTGCTTGTTTAGAAGGTGTTGGGCTAACTTCCCTTGCATCTTATACAATCCAGTTTTCAGGGCCTCTTTTAGATAGACATGTGCACTGCCAAAAAATTAGTTCGTTTTCGTTTCATTCGTTTATTTATTTTTTTTTTCATTTTTTTGGGTCATTCTTTATGATCGCAATTCGTAAATTCGTACAATCGTACATTCGTAAATTCATACATTCGCACATTCGTACAATCGTAAATACATAAATTCGTACATTTGCACATTCATAAATTCGTACATGCGTAAATTCAAAAATTCGTAAACTAGAAAATGAGTATATTCGTAAATTCGTACATTTGTAGATTAGAAAATTCGGAAATTTATAAATTCAAAATTTGAAAATCCAAAAACCCAAAAATTCGAAAATCTGAAATAGTAACTAACTATTAAATTATAGGTATTGTAATTTCCTTTCAAATTTGGCTGTTAGTGAACATAACAAATACGAATTTATCCGAAATTACAAATTATCCGAAATAACAAATGCTGATTCTAAACAAATGGAACAGAACAAATTAATAATCGATAATAATAATAAAAAGTTTTTATTATTATTATTGTTATTTATTATTATTAATTCATTACGTTCCATTCGTTTGGATACGGCATTCGTTATTTCGGATAATTCGTAACTTCGGATAAATTTGTATGTGTTACGTTCACTAACAGCCAAATTTTAAAGGAAATTACAATACTATAGTGGGGACGGAAAGTATTCAGACCCCCTTAAATTTTTCACTCTTTGTTATATTGCAGCCATTTGCTAAAATCATTTAAGTTCATTTTTTTTCCTCATTAATGTACACACAGCACCCCATATTGACAGAAAAACACAGAATTGTTGACATTTTTGCAGATTTAATAAAAAAGAAAAACTGAAATATCACATGGTCCTAAGTATTCAGACCCTTTGCTGTGACACTCATATATTTAACTCAGGTGCTGTCCATTTCTTCTGATCATGCTTGAGATGGTTCTACACCTTCATTTGAGTCCAGCTGTGTTTGATTATACTGATTGGACTTGATTAGGAAAGCCACACACCTGTCTATATAAGACCTTACAGCTCACAGTGCATGTCAGAGCAAATGAGAATTATGAGGTCAAAAGGAACTGCCTGAAGAGCTCAGAGACAGAATTGTGGCAAGGCACAGATCTGGCCAAGGTTACAAAAAATTTCTGCTGCACTTAAGGTTCCTAAGAGCACAGTGGCCTCCATAATTCTTAAATGGAAGACGTTTGGGATGACCAGAACCCTTCCTAGAGCTGGCCGTCCGGCCAAACTGAGCTATCGGGGGAGAAGAGCCTTGGTGAGAGAGTTAAAGAAGAACCCAAAGATCACTGTGGCTGAACTCCAGAGATGCAGTCGGGAGATGGGAGAAAGTTGTAGAAAGTCAAGCATCACTGCAGCCCTCCACCAGTCGGGGCTTTATGGCAGAGTGGCCCGATGGAAGCCTCTTCTCAGTGCAAGATACATGAAAGCCCACGTGGAGTTTGCTAAAAAAACACCTGAAGGACTCCAAGATGATGAGAAATAAGATTCTTTGGTCTGATTCGACCAAGATAGAACTTTTTGGCCTTAATTCTAAGCGGTATGTGTGGAGAAAACCAGTCACTGCTCATCACCTGTCCAATACAGTCCCAACAGTGAAGCATGGTGGTGGCAGCATCATGCTGTGGGGGGTGTTTTTCAGCTTCAGGGATAGGACGACTGGTTGCAATCGAGGGAAAGATGAATGCGGCCAAGTACAGGGATATCCTGGACAAAAACCTTCTCCAGAGTGCTCAGGACCTCAGACTTGGCCGAAGGTTTATCTTCCAACAAGACAATGACCCTAAGCACACAGCTAAAATAATGAAGGAGTGGCTTCACAACAACTCCATGACTCTTCTTGAATGGCCCAGCCAGAGCCCTGACTTAAACCCAATTGAGCATCTCTGGAGAGACCTAAAAATGGCTATCCACCAACGTTTACCATCCAACCTGACCGAGCTGGAGAGGATCTGTATGGATGAATGGCAGCGGATCCCCAAATCCAGGTGTGAAGAACTTGTTGCATCTTTCCCAAAAAGACTCATGGCTGTATTAGATCAAAAGGGTGCTTCTACTAAATACTGAGCAAAGGGTCTGAATACATAGGACCATGTGATATTTCAGTTTTTCTTTTTTAATAAATCTGCAAAAATGTCAACAATTCTGTGTTTTTCTGTCAATATGGGGTGCTGTGTGTACATTAATGAGGAAAAAAATGAACCTAAATGATTTTAGCAAATGGCTGCAATATAACAAAGAGTGAAAAATGTAGGGGGTCTGAATACTTTCCGTCCCCACTGTATAATTTAATAGTTAGTAATAGTTAAGTTATTATTAGTTAATTACTATTTCAGATTTCCGAATTTCCAAATTTACGAATTCACTAATTTACTAATTTACAAATTTACTAATTCACAAATGTACGAATTTAAGAATTTACGAATGTACGAATTTTCAAATATTCAAATTTATGAATATTCGGAAAAATTTGTTAAATGGGTTTTTATTCATTTGGATATTTCCGAATTAATGAATTTGTCGAAATTCGTTAAAAATTGAATTCGTAATGAAACGAATTGCACATGTCTAATGTGCATCCTCTCTCTTTTTGTACCAATGCTTGTTTGGGTTTTGTGTAGGTAACTTTGTATGTAAGAATTTGTAAGTGTTACTTCTCTTCTTCTATTTGTGTTCAGGATATGTTATTAGTACTTATGTATATTTAAATTTCAGAATATACTGTTTATCTTCTGATGAAGACTCTCTATATACTCTTCATATATAGTGATGGGCTTGGGCGCATTCGGATCTAACCCGTCAGGAAGACGTCACTGCACACCACCAATCAAAGGCAGTGAGGCATTTCCCAACTGGCAGCTGCACATACACACGCTGCCTATGATTGGCAGCGTGTGCAGTGCAGGCTTCCAAGCGTGTTCGATCTGAACATGCCCAAGCCCATCACTATCCATATATGAGATGCAGATAACCATTGATGTATTTCATTGTAATCTTTTATATGGTAACATTTTCAAGTTTTGTAAATAACTTTTTTTAAATCTTTTATCGTTATTTGATACCCACAAAGTCCACATTCTTTAACCAAATTTACCTTCACACATAGACAGAAACTTTGAGAAACTTTCCAATACATGCAGTTAAGTTAAAAAAAAAAACTTGACAGCACAGGTTTCAGATGCAGCATTATTTAGGCCATCAGCAATATTACCTACCTGAGGATTTGGTGTATGGTGTGTGCCCTAAAAAAAACTTCAAATAGTACTTTGGACATATACCTTACACCCTATTTCTCTTCCTCCATTGCAGCTCTTGCCACCAAATGTGACCTGTCAAATGACACCAAAGACTTGCTCTACTCTGCTAAAACAAAGCTTCCAAACAGCGTACACAACACTGTTCAGAAGCTCTATTGAGAAATAGCATGTAGCAACATGTGGTATTTACTTTAATTTTACTGCAGATTAATGGAGAGGCTTTGATCAGCATATGATGTCAGTTAAAGCAACTCTAACAGCATGTTCCTATTTATGTTCCTATTTAACACTAATCAACCCTAGTTAACTGCTTCTTCCTTTTCTCTCCTAATTCTTTTTCTGCTGATTTTTAAGATTTTTAACTGACATTTTTTATTTAGTGTTGCATTAAAAAGAAATACATATTGCTTTTAAAACAAAATCATTTTTGCAAGACAATATCATTGAAGGAAAGCCTTGTTTATCCTGAAAAATTATGTATGTATTATTTTTTGTTGTTGTTTTTATCTGCAATGCAAATATATGTTAAACATTAGGAGGTGTATGGCAGTTTAAGTATGATTTTACATAAAATACACACATTCATGCAGGAGAAAATACAATGAGAGCAGTTCTGACAGTGCTCCTCTCAAACATGAAAGCCGCAGTGTTGTTTGTCAACCTCTCCTTCCCTTTTCCCATTCAAAATGCTTTGCATTCTATAAAAGCATTCTGTTAATAGGTACAAGAAGCAGAAGGGTAGACAAATGACAGTGAGAGCCACAGCTCTCCTGTCTCAGTGCTGGAAGTATAGGGAGAACTATTCTATCCAGCTTGATTGAATGTGTAAATATTATAGTAATGATAAGTGTATGTACAGTATAGTATAGTTTCATACATGACTTAACACTTAAAGTAAAACTAAATTCAAAACATTTTTTTTCATTCTGTATAGAGTAAGGGAGGGTTTTAATCCCTGTCAGCTTTTTTTTTTCATCTGTGTCCTACTTGGGAAATTCCCCTTCACTTCCTGTCCCATAACCAAAACAGGAAGGGAGAGGAAATACCACCAGAGTGAGGGGATCCCTGGTTGCCACCAGGGTCACTCGAATAAGTGTCCCCAATGAAGATTTCTCCTCTATTTCTATTCTGGTGACAACCCAAAATGTAGGATTTAACTGCACTTTCATGCTTGGTGATAACAGTAAACGGGTCAAATTGAGAGGATGAATCTCCCTAATGGAGGCACAGGCAGTAATAAACATCAGGCAGTTGTTCTAATCTTTCTCCACTGTATTCAAAACAAAAAAGTTTTGCCTTTAGTTATACTTTAACTTATATTTATACTGCAGATTAAAAAAAATAAAAATTCTGCTTTAATGGAAGTTATTGCCAAATCAAAAGGCCAATAGCAAAAATTGAAAATTAGCTCCAGTTCATAAGGATTATACAGTTTCAAGAGTTCAGATGATCAAAGAAGTTCTTCAACCTAGAAAAAAAATAAAAGTCAGCAGCTACAAATCTTGTAGCTGCTGACTTTTAGTAAAAGGACACTTGTCTTTCCAATGATCTAGCACCATCCATACAATTTCTTTACCAGTGTTTGGGTCCCCGGCACCAACATGTTGCACAAAATATAACTGGATACTAATATTTATAGGTAAAGTTGATCCAGGGAGTATTTGATTGCCTCTTGGGAGATCAGGAAGGATTTTTTTTTTTCCCCCACTGGAGTAATTTGCATCATGCTTTATTGGGGTTTTTTGCCCTCCTCTGGATCAACTGTGATCATAGGATTGTATATATGAATGTTTTCTATTTGTTTGTGTGTGTTTTGTTTCTTTTTGTGCTTTTTACTAAATTTGTCTTTTTTCAACCAGACTAACAAAGTAACTGTGGGAAGCTGGTTGTGGTTCCTTGGCTTCCCACTGAATATGCACAAGCCGCTATGTGCTTTGTGAATGGTTCCACAGCCTTCTGGGATCTATGAGGCGTCCCAGAAGGTAGTGGGTGGGGGGAAATTCCTGTGGAATCCTAAAACTAGGTACCCAATCCCCCTAAAAAAGTATTATGTGCCAAATGTAGAAGAAGAGGGAGGATGATTACATAAAGTGGATTTAGGCATCTGTTAGTATTTCTTTTTCAAAACGCCTAGCCATACTGTAATGTTGTTAACAAAAAAGACTTTGGGGTTTGTTGTCTACTTAATTCTGTCAGTATGGTAATACAACACACTACTTGCTAGTGCTATCATAAAACACATATCTAGGTACAATTATTTAAACAATAACACCTAAAAAGGAAACACAACTTACAGCCATCTTTGAGCTACACTTTACTGTTATGTCGGTTTTTTTATCCCATGTTACAACAATTCCCACGTCAAGACTGATAACCAGGAATAAGCCAAGATTTGTAATAGAAAATGTATTTTCTGTGTTTTTCTGTGTGTTTATCAGTGAGCAATCTTGGGGAATTTCTGTTCTGGCTTTCCCATCTTGAAGGGTGATTGTCACATCCTAAAATATACATAAAACAATTTTAGTTTTTAGTAAAAGTATTTATCTCAAATAATCGTGCTTGAAACTAGTTCTGTGAAGAAGCATTTTACACAGATTCAACACATCGGAAGAATAGTAATAGATAAATGGCAAAATGTAAAAAAAAACGTGGGACTATAATGAATCCAAGAATATATGAAGCTGGGATTGGTGGCAAATGAATAAAAACTGTTCTAAAACATGTTAAGAAAATAAAAGGGGGCTGGACATGGGTTTGTTTGTTTGTTTTTTCTCTCCCTATCTCTGTCCCTGTCAAGTATATTTCATGAGATATATGATATTGTCTTCACCGCTTATATATTGATGTGCTTTATACATGATGTTTTCTTTTATGGAATGATGTATCAATCTACTCTATGAAATTAGTATATTGTCTGTATTATTTATCAGCTATAAGATGTATTAATACTGCAAAGTGGATCCTGAAGAAGCTCCTCATTTGGGTGAAATGCGTCGATCCGCATATGCCATATCATGCATTGATGCACAGAGATTTGTCTACAGTGATAATATAATATG
Organism: Aquarana catesbeiana; assembly: GCF_042186555.1. NCBI lineage: Eukaryota > Metazoa > Chordata > Amphibia > Anura > Ranidae > Aquarana > Aquarana catesbeiana. The sequence goes on from NC_133326.1 coordinate 193,470,363, forward strand.
TTTTTATGAGGTTTCATTTTACCTTTGTAAAATGTGGATATCTTTTATATTTTGAGGCACTTTAAAATCCCCCTTTTTCCACTAATCTCCTTTGGGGGAGGTATAGGGACTATTTCTCTATAAACTCTGTTTCATAAAGAGGGTGGTGCCAGTTTTATCATACAAGGTCTCCCCCATCGAAATACCCACTTTAGAAAATAAATGATGATTAAAGCTGCATTAAGTACATAAAAGTATATAAAAATCGCAATAGAGGGTTAGAAGGAAAATAATAATATAAAGAATGTCAGTAGAAAAAGAAACATACTACTCTCAAGTAAAATTAGGTCCCTGACATCTCCTAATCTCTTCTCAAAACAAGTCCAATTTCCCATCTCTTAACAATCAACGGTAAAATGTAAGGTTGTTGAGCTGATATGGTTGCCATTATACACCTGCTTTTTGACCTCTACTTGGTATGATAAATTCTTAACCTCCCTGGCGGTATGATTATTTCGGATTTTAGGTGCTGAAAGCGGTACCATTATTTTGCATGGAAATTTGGCGTTTTATATTGTAGGTCTGTAAATCTTAACAATAACACACTTAAATCTGTCCAAACCAGAGTCTAGTAGATATCCCGGGTATGATAAAGTTTGAAACACAAAAACATAAATTATAATATAATAAATAAAAATAAATAATTTAAAAAAATTTAAAAAAATAGTAATAAAATAAATTTCCCCACAATTCACTATCGCTCAATTCTGCAAGTGTTCTAATTTACTATCGCTGTTTTCTAGCTGGTCTAAAGCCACATTTGACGTAAAGGGACACTTTTTGGTTGCTATGGACAGTCTCCAGTTTCCAGGCAGAAAGAACAGTGTATATCATGTAAAACTGCATGCAGGGCATGGGCCAGAGCACTGGGGACAAAAGGGATGTGAAATCATTTCATACAGTACTGTAATCTGTAAGATTACAGTACTGTATGTGTTATGATTTTGACATTTTTTTTAATTTGCTGCCAGGCTCCGCCCCCATGCGTCGCGCCGCTCGCAGGGAACGGAGCCTGGCACGGAGAGGCTTCGGAGGAGGACACAGCCCTCGGACACTGCGGGGGACATCGCAGGATCCCGGGGACAAGGTAAGTAACGCCGCCCCAGGATCCTGCAATGCGATCCCGAGTGTGGCTCGGGGTTACCGCTAATGGTACTGAATTTTAACCCCGAGCCACACTCGGGAAAACCGCCAGGGAGGTTAAAGGCTCAGTCCACCTTTTACAAAAAAATATTTTCATATGATCCTGAAAAACTTTGCACCAACAATTGGGGATCATAGATGCAATGACAAGCTCTTGCAGACTCTTCCTTTAGCTTTATTTCTCTACCAAGGTACAGGCTTGCGGTTAGAAAGTTGGAGGAAGTGTTAAAGAGCTATGAGTGCGGTGATCCTATTGTGAACTATAAGTCCATCTGCTGTGATGGAAGATGGGACTTGTAGTACATTCATTCACAGATCCCGGGGAATGGATGAGGCAACTATGTAGGCAAAAGTGACAGATGCTGTGGGGAGAAAGCACACTGCCATGGAGGGAAAGGTTTAGGGGTGGGCAGGTCCCATTTGCAATATATTACATATTACACCCTAAACACTGGTGTAATTTGTCACACAGCGCAAAAGGTGACATTAGTCTATAGGTTTAATTCTGCTCTGTTTCATTGTCAGTTTAGCTGTGGAAAATATACACCCAACCACAGTATCTGGTATTTTTTTCATCTGGTGAATTAGTATTTGCTACTGATCTATTACTTAGTTTTAGTTACTTTTCATTTGTTATTGAGATTTGTAATAAGCCAAGTATTACTGTTACGTGTACGTTGCAATATATCATTGTTTTAGATTAAATGGGATTATATACAGTAAGTATTATAGCTCAAGTCTTTATTTTAAGCATTCTTCATGCTTATTCAGTTCCACCACCTCTGGCTCAGACCCTTTGGTGCCTGCTCACCACAATCACTTGTAAACACAGAAGTTTGGTTTCTTTGTTTACAAGTGACAGCTCTGCACTCTGTGTGTAACCCCCATGAACTCTGCACTCTGTATGTAATGCAATCCTAATATTTAAAGCCCCTTTAAGACCCTTCTACTGTTTGTGAAATATGACCACACCCACAATTTGATGTGATTTGGAGTGTGTGTGTGGGGGGAGGGGTTTTGGGGGGTCGTGCTTGAGGTCCAGCACCTATCGTTTGAGAAAAAAGCCCTGGTTATAACAGTATTAAAATACCTAATAATCTGACTAACCACACTTAAACTGTATTTGAAGGAGAATTGAAATCTTATGTTTTGGGTTTATATTATAATAATTTTTTATACTATAATACATTAAATATAACCAAGCGCGTAAACTTATTATCTGTGTGTTGCTAAAGATGCAACATATGTCATCTGATATTCTTGGTTTAAAGCTGAACTTCATATGTTTGCAGGTAAAAAAATGTGCATGTATTTTTTTTAATAGGAACCTGTAAAGCATTGCACCCGTTTAGCAGAACGTGGGTGCAATCTCAGGCTCCTGCAGACTGCCAGTGTCGCTGTCTACCCGTACCTTAAACAGGTTAGCTAAAACTGGGAAGTGCAAAATCTGCTGCAGCTCTGTATAGAAACCAATCAGCTTACAGGGTTTTTGGTCAAAACGTAATTAAACAGCCTGAAGTTATTAGCGTATTGGTTACCATGCACAGCTGCACCAGATTTTGCACTCTCCACTTTTAGTAAATCAACCCCAATGCAACATATTGTTACTTTTATATCTTTCTGTTCATTCATATGCACATCAAAGGGATGAACTTAGATTTGCAGATGATGTAAGTTAAAGCAACCTGACAAGATTTTGTTTTTTTTTAATAAAATGTTCAACTCCTTATTAACCATTAGTTTTACTCTAATCAGCTTTAACCACTTGCTTACTGGGCATTTAAACCCTCCCTTACTTCCCACGCCAATTTTCATCTTTAAGCGTTGTCACTCTTTGAATGACAATTGCGCGGTCATGCAATACTCTACCTAAATGTAATTTTCATAATAGTTTCCCAAAACAATTTAGCTTTCTTTTGGTGGTATTTAATCACTTCTGGCCAGGAGGAGGATCAGTGTTTCAATAGCGAATATACATTCACTATTGTAACACACCTGGGTGGGCTCCGTTCGCATTCTCTGCACCCCAAGCCCACCCTATTTTGAAGCCTGTTAGAGCCTCTGGCTCTAAAAACGTGCTTCAAAAAAACACCTCTCCTTTGGAATTCATGCATCCGGCATCCGGATGGGGGCCAGATGCACGGATGGCCTGCCACCTGGGTGGCACTGATGGACACTGATTGGTGGCACTGATATGCACTCGCAGGTGGCACTGGTGGGCACTGGCAGGCAGCACTGGTGGGCACAGATGATGAGGTGGTGGTTTCCCCTGTTCAGGACTGATGTGCCTTTGACAGAAGCTGGTTATTGGCTTTTTTTCTCCTCATGCTTTATGGAGGAGAGGAGAAAAAAAGCAGATTGCTGATCTTCTGTTTACATCATGTGATCAGCTGTCATTGGCTGACAGCTGATCACGTGTTAAGGGGATGGGATAGGTGGTGGGTGTCTTATTGACTCTGTGATCACAGAGCACTCCACGCACGCCCTGCAGGGTGCGCACAGGCAGCTCGTGCACGGGAGGACATCTATTGACACCCTCCCGGCAATTAAGACCCGCTCTGCAGCTGTCTTTCGGCTATAGCATGGTCGGGAAGTGGTTATTTAACTTCTTAGTCTGCTTCACTCTATAGCTATTATTTTCCTGATTTTTTTTTCATTTGTTTCTATATTATTAACTATTAATATTTAAACTTTTTCCTGACTTTTTTTTGTTAATACTTTTACACAATTAACATATATTAACACATTTCCCATTTTAAAAAGCACAAAATTGATAAAACCACTTTAATTAATTTGTAAAAAACTTTGCAATGATTTATAGCAGAATAATTATTTTAAATATAAAATAAAGAGTGAGTATGGCGCCGTCCCAAAATGTTATTATCAAGGAACAAACCTCCTTAGTAATTGACTGTGAGTAAGGAGAAAATATTAAAGTGACTTGTGCTGTGTATCATAGAAAGTGAAAAATAAAAAGTCAAAAAATAATCAAAAAAAAAAAATATATTATAAAATAAAATAAAATAAAATGAATTGATCAAAATTGTAACATATGTAATATCACGTGACATGCAGCAGTGATAGTAGTTACATAGTGTTATTGTAATCACACATAAATAATGTACTGAGTGATAATTAAACAATCCTTATAAATGCTGTTATTATAATCACTCTTTAATAATATACTGGTTAAACCAGCCATGATTCGTGCTCAGTGCATCATAAGAAAAGATCAACAGTCTATGTGAATTCCTTGGTGTTTCCCTTTAAGATAAGGCAGGCATATTCAACTCGCATCTGCTACTATTTTTATGGTGACCAGGTGCTTGTGTCTCGCGCTGTGATCGTGCAGACACTCACCAGCTTCCTTAGCCCCTACAGGAGTAACGTGCAGTCACAGTGTGTGCCACTGTGCAGCAGTCCTAGGCAGTTTCAGGATCAGGATACCATTTGAGCATGAAGGAAAGAGGAGATTCCCATAGTGTAAAACCATAAACACTTTTATTTACATCAGATGACAAACTGGTACTCACATTGTAGTGGTTTCAAACAAGCAATGAAATGTCATCCGAGAAATGTCAGATTCAAAGTCTGTGTTCGCTAGGAGATGGTGCAAGACGTCATAGTTAGGCCACGCCCTACGCACGTTTCGTCAGAGGACATCTACGGGAGTGTACCTTGAAAGCAGGTACATCCTTCACATTAAATTTAAAATGAAATATGTATGTAAAAATAAATAAGTTCTTCACCACAAAAAATGGTTCGCATTGCAGGATCTAGGAAGAGGTTACTTACCTTGTCCCCAAGAGCCTGCGATGTCTCCCCGCTCTGTGTGTGTGCCGTCCTCCGCCGGATCTATTACAGTGCCGAGCTCCTTTCCCTGTGAGCGTTGCGATGCACGGGGACAGAGAACGGCACCAAATTCAAAAAGTAAAAAACACACAATACTTATACAGTACATTGTAATCTTACAGATTACATTACTGTATCCATTTATTTCACATCCCTTTCGTCCCTAGTGGTTTCTCCAGTGCCCTGCAATTTTATATTATAAGTGCTGTTCTTTCTGCCTGGAAACTGGAGATTGTCCATAGCAACCAGAAAGTGTCCCTTTACATCAAAAGTGGTTTTAGACCAGCTAGAAAACAGAGATAATAAATTAGAATCACTTGCAGAATTGAGCGATAGTGATTTGTGAGGAAATTCGTCATCAAACACTGAAAGTAATGACAGTGTCAATTCTGCAACTGAGCAAATTTCAGTGTTTTTGATTTGATTACATTATTGAATAATTTTTATTATTATTATATTATTATTTGTTATAATTATTTATAGTTATTTATTATATTATAATTTATGATTTTGTTTTTCAAACTTTATCATACCCGGGATGTCTACTAGACTCTTGTTTGGACAGATTTAAGTGAGTTATTCCTAAAAATTACAGGCCTACAATATAAAATGCCAAATTTCCATGCAAAATAATTATTTTACTGCTTTCAGCATCAGAAAACGGACATAATCATACCGCCAGGGAGGTTAAAGAACAATATATGTATTACCTTGTTACCTTTAGTAATGACAAAGTTGTTTTCGAATAAACAGGTCTATAGCAGAAATGTAAAATTTGCTCTGGTCCATAGAAGGTGAAAATGTGTTAGAGGCAAAGTGGTTCATTTTCTCCTTTCACCTTATGTCATTGAGAAGGCAATAACTTATAAATGCCAAGTAAAATATTCCTGCAGCCCGGGACAATTCAAGGGGGGCCATAATGGAGAGTGGAGGTTCGTTGATCTCTTCCAGGTTCAGAGTTTTAATAGGTAATAATTAACAGAGTAAATTTATATCTCGCTGAAATAATAGCTTAAACAAGTCTAACACTAAAAACAATTTGAATGTATATTATAAAGATGCATGTTAATGGTAACTTACAGGTGTTTGCAAAATAACTTTTCTAGAACAAGTTAGGCCCCCTTCACAGCAAGGTTCACTTTGCATTGATATTCTGAATGTGTCTTCTTTTTCTCCCTAGATTAAAAACAATTTTACAACACCTATTAACTTTAAAAATGTTCAGAAGAAAAATAAGGAAAAACACAGCTAGATTACTAAATTATTCAAAAATATTTATTTTATTACAATTCATTAAATTGCATGAAATAAGGCTCAATTCACTAAGCAATCATGCATATGTTATTTACCACAACAATCTTTGTTTTCCCCTCTATCACTGTCCTCAAGACAACTCAAAATATGGGATTTTACTTTTGAGATAATAGTAAACATGGCACAGAAAGAGGGTATAACTCGCTAATGAAGGCACAGAAAGCAATAAAAACCTGAGAGGTGTTTAATCCTTTGCTCTGTCCAAAATAAAGTGTTGCCTTTAGTTATACTTTATTTGTTTGAGAACATGATATAACTTTTTTCCCCTTATATTCACCTGGTAATTCTGCCAATAACATCGCAGTCTACCAGTTGTTAAATGTGGTGGCCACATTTGTTTCTTTTATAACCCCTTTGGGCCTAAGGGTGAAGCAAACCTAAAGGCCTAAGCACACTTTTACAACTTTGACTTTGTGTTAGTAAAACTGTACATATCATCACAACTACTTTTTGCACCCAGGTGGGTTATACCGCCTTTTTTTCAGGACAAATTTGGCTTTCATTTGGTGGTAATTGGTAATGGATATTTCCTGATTTTTTCTTTGTATTATCAAAGAAAAGCTGGCCCAAAATAGTAAAAAAATATATTTTTTTTTAAATTTAGCTGTATATTTCTTGCAACTACCATAACCTTCCACCAAAGAACAACCCAAGTAAAAATTTCCTGCTTCTGACATTCGCAGTGATACCACACATGTGTATGTTAGTTGTTGTTTGTACCCGTAGTACAGCCCAAAATCAATAGTGCGCATTTTGTTTTTTTTTTATCCTACCTATAACACACTGACACTGGCACTAACTGACACTGATACTAATTTTAAAAAAATCCGGTAAAAAAAATACTAACCCTGACATTTGACCCTGACCTTGACTTAAAGCGGAGCTCCACCTTAAAAAAATTATTAAAAGTCAGCAGCTACAAATACTGCAGCTGCTGACTTTTAATAAATGGACACTTACCCGTCCCAGGGTCCAGCGATGTCGGCAGCCGAAGCCGATTGATCGCTCGTCTCTCGGCTGCCCCCGCCACCATCCTCGGTCAGGGAATCAGGAAGTGAATCGTTCACTGCCCGGTTCCCTACTGCACATACGCGAGTCTAGCTGCGTGTCTTCACTGGTCCCCGTTGCGTTGTGGAAACTGTGTGTTTCCCAGAACACAACGGGGGCAGGCATTTGCGGCTATCTGCAGCTAGGTATTCCCGGAAGTGGGTGCAGATACCTGTATTATACAGGTATCTGCACCCCCCTCCCCCCTGAAAGGTGCCAATTGTGGCACTGGAGGGGGGGGGAATATGATGAGGGGGAAGTTCTACTTTAGAGTGGAACTCCGCTTTAAACACTAACCCTGGCATTGACCTAGTTCTGCAGGCCTCTGGCCTAGTGGCAGCGAGCAACGAGAGCCACAGTAGGAAGGCTTATTCAGAGTGGACCTTTACTATTCAATAGAAGAGGATGTGTCATATTTCAATACAGTAACTAAGTTTGTGCAGGAGGAACCAAGTGTACAGGAGGAAACAAATTATGGGCAGGAGGTGAAAGAGATCTAAGAACATTACTTTTACATAGTCATTAGTGATGTCTCTGCCACCACACGGTTGGATGGTAAGGGAATTCTTAGATGAAACAGTCTGCGGGGGTTGAGCCGCAGGAGGAGCAACAGTCTGCATGGAGCTGCAGGAGGAGATTCATACTAAATCCTATATGCGCATTATATCTCCTGGCTCTAACTTTATTCAAAGTGTACTAAAATCCTTAAATATGATGGCAAAGACTTATCCTATGGGCATCCCATATTCCTAATCCCTATCCATGTTGTACCCCCCAATAAAAACAACAAAAACAAAGCTCGCAAAAGACTGTTTATTGTCTCTGGAAGTAATGTATGAAGTCTGGAAGTGGGGTGATTTGGCTGATTGTTTGTTACTAGCTGCAACACCATGGCTACATAATTTTTGTATTTTATTTTTTTATTATGATTATTTTTTTCTCTGCAAGGAGAGAGAGAGATACTCAGTATCTCTCTCCTTCATTCACAGGGAAAGAAAAAAGGGGTGACTGATCACTGTGATACCCAATCAGAGGCTGTCACCGCGATTAGGTGACCCGGAATGGGGAGTTTCAGGTCCTGGTCATTTGTATTGTTTCCCTTTAAATGTTACTAAAATTGCTATTCCATCCAAAAAAAGTGTTTTTTTTTTTTTGCCTTGGTACATGTGCCCCAAAAGAGTGGACAGCATCCTATGCTTTTTGTTTGATAATCCCTTGACTATTATCCCAGAAAATGGGCAGAACTGTTTTTTGGGGGTTTTTTAGCTCCCGTTGACTTCAATAGCATTCAGATTCAGCACTCAAACTAGGCAGAGTACCCATTGCTAATTACCCCAAGATGTTAAAATTTTATAAAAAGTGTAAATCTCTGCAATATATACACATTTCCCCACACTGTGTTTCTTTAAAACTGCTGTACAGAAAATAACTGTTGATATGCCAGAAATCCAGTGTTCTCATATGTTCCTGTTTGAGATGACACCACAGCTGCAATGAAATCCCAAGAAATGTTATCAGCCCTGCCTGAGTTCACCCCTGCTGGACTACAGAATACCTCCCCTTTATGTTATGAAGATGAGGCAAGGTGTTTCACAGTCCATTGGAAGTGGGCTGAGCAGAGATGTCAACACTTCTTGGAATTTTAGTGCAGCAAAGGCACTGTTTTGTCATAGAGTGAAGTTGCCGTTTAGTGACGGTACTGGCACTAACTGAATGACTTCCAACTGCAGTAAGCCAAATCTGGCCTTATAGTTTGCTGTTCGGCAAATCGTGGACAGGTAAACTCAAACCTGACTCCTATTAAACTGAAAAAATAGCATAATTTTAATAAAAATAAATCTATATATAAAGAAACATTTATACCCACTTCTACAAATGTATACTGGCACAGTCCACGAAAAGTATACCACATTCCATCAAAACTTGAAATATGGCCACTTCCATGAATGCTGCAAACACTCTCACAATTCTCTTCTGTGCAGTCCCATTTTCCATTTTTGCAGGCACTATATAATAAGACACAGTTTCAAGAATTGTTACTGAAGTCAAAAAAGGACAGACCTGAAGTATAGTTATGCTTTCCACCAGACTAACACATAATAATAATATGATTATAAATTGTACTGTTCCAGTACTCAATGACTCATATGTACAGTGTCTCAGAATTAGATGCTATCTGAAAGGTAACTTTAAACATTTCTTTAACTGTGCTTGGTATACGTTTGTGGCACATGCACATGCACATACACTTCCTCAGTCCTAAGTAAAGACAAACTTATGGATCATTAAAGAAGTACTTAAAAAATAATCACCATTTTCTGCAAGAGATTTCGATAGTACTTCCACTGTTATACTCAGCTCCTCCATAAAGACATGGGCAATCTTCAGGTGGGATACAGTGTCCTCTTGAATCTCTAACCATACCATCTGGACAGTAACATCCACGCTTGCAGATGGTATCTTGCTGCAAAAGAAGAGACCCATAAATGTCATCAAACATTTGTCATTCAAATTCTTTCCTGTTTTTAATTAAACATTTTGGGATATTAGGCTGCAACATTAAGTCAGTTTTATTAGTAATTAACCCTCCTGGCGTTATTCCGGAGTATGGCTCGGTGTTAAATTTCAGTACCATTAGCAGTAACCCCGAGCCACACTCGGGATTGCATTGCAGAATCCTGGTGCAGCATACTTACCTTGTCACCAGGATCCTGCGATGTTCCCCCGCCGTGTCCCATGCCGGATCACCTGCCTGATGTAAAAAAAAAAAAACATAACACATACAGTACACTGTAATCTTACAGATTACATTACTGTATCAAATCATTTCACCTCCCTTTTGTCCCTAGTGCTTTGTCCAATGCCCTGCATGCACTTTTATGTTACATATGCCATTCTTTCTGCCTGGAAACTTCAGATTGTCCATGGCAACCAAAAAGTGTCCCTTTACATCAAAAGTGGTTTTAGACCAGCTAGAAAACAGCGATAGTAAATTAGAACACTTGGAGAATTGAGCGATAGTAAATCGTGGGGAAATACATTTTATTATATTATTATTTTTTATAATTATTTATAGTTATTAATTATATTATAATTTATGATTTCATGTTTCAAACTTTATCATACCCGGGATGTCTAATAGACTGTTGTTTGGACAGATTTAAGTGAGTTATTCCTAAGAATTACAGCCCTACAATATAGAACACCAAATTTCTATGCAAAACAATGTACCGCTTTGAAATTCAAACATCTGACATAATCATACTGCCAGGGAGGTTACAGAACTTTATGTAAAATGTTTATTATGTTGTATTTGACACTGTATACCAGGGGTCGTCAACCCCCGCCACGTGTGCCAGAGGTGGCATGCAGCCAGCCACACTCATAAAGGCACGCAAAGTGAAACCTGGGAGACCTATCTCTCACATAACAAAGCCGCCCGGCAGCTGCAGTTCTGTGCATAGAAGGAGGCATGGATGGCTCCCGCTGGCCTCAGTCCCCCCCTTTTAGCTCACGCCCACCTGCATAGAAAATAGGGATGCTTCCAGATGGCCACGGTTCCTAACCCCCACTTCAGTAGCACGGATGGCCCTCATTTTAGCTCCCGCTGGCCTCGGCTCCCACCCCCTGCTTTAGCTGCTACCCACCTGCACAGAAAACAGCAGGCACGCTTCCTGATCGCCCCGGTTTCTGGCCATCCCCTTCTGCTCCAGCCAACCCACTTCAGCTCCGGCTCGTCCACTTCTGCTCCGGTCCGCCCACTTCAGCTCCAGCCCACCCACTTTAGCTTCTGTCCACCTCACTCTTCCGCAAGGTGCACTGAGCTTGAAGCAGTGTGGAGACCGACACCAGGCTCCCTGCTCTAGCTTAGGACAGGTAATTACAGGAGTGCAGCACTCTTTTAGCCTGAGCCTTCCTGTCAGCCTGTCTGCTCACACCCCGAGGGCCATTCCTCTTACTCGGCAGCAACATTAAAGAGGACGTGTGGTAGCTACTGTATCTGTTCTACTTTTGGGACACAAATAGTTATTGGGAACTACTACTTTAGAACAGGGTACAGAAACTGCTGCTCAGAACCAATATAAGTTCCAAAATAGTAGTTACCTAACCCTGTTCTAAAGTAGCAGTTCCCAATAGAAGGAACTACTACTTTAGAACAGGGATTGGTAACTAATACTTAAAAACTTCTTTGGTAATTACTGCTACTGGTAATTACACTGAGCAAAGGCTGGTTCACAGAAAATCGCAGTGTGGGAAAAGTGCATCAAATGCGTGTTTTCCACACTGCATTCAAACGTGCTGCCCTTGAAGTCTGCATGTGGGTGCCTATGTATTGTTAAAGGCACCCCAAGCGCAGATTGCAAACGCAGTCCTGCAGTACCATGTGGTTTTTGCGCACACCAGTGCACTACTTTTTGCGTGGTCTGGTGCATTTTGCATCACATTCAAATGAATGGGCCATCAAAAAACACACACCATGGGAATTTGTGAGAATCACACAGGAACCCAGGCATTCCCAATAAAATCCTCTGAGAACCAGTCCTACATTATTATGGAAGTCTTAAATACATTTCCAGTGGGGGTATTAGGGGACATTATAGATTCTTTTTTTTTGGAGCCTATGAAAAATGACTTACAAAAATACACAAGTGCAGTAACTTAGCCCTATTAAAAAGTATAAAAAATGTGTGGGACAGGGTGCCACTGTTGTAGCTGCTGCTATTATCCCCACAGCACCTGAAAATGCATCCTTTTTTGTAATAGCTGGCTTTTAGCTAGGTATGAATTTTGTATTAAGCAGCAGCCATACACACATCATATACTTATTAATAGGGCTAAGGTACTGTACTTATGCATTTTTGAAAATAACTATTTTTTACAGGATCCAAAAAAAAGCTATAATGTTCCCACTGGAAATGTAGTCAGTAGTTACCAATAGCTGTTCTAAAGTAGTTACCAATGGTGATAATAAAAAAAATTCCTGAAGTTTGAACATAAAAAATGATTGTGCACAAAATTCAAAATTGTATCAATTGGAGCTGAATGGGTTCTGAAGCTGAAGGAATTGCGGAGTGAAGCTGCATGCATTGGGGCTGATCTGAGGTCCAAAGGTGCAAAGTTTGGGGCTCATTTGAGACCTGAAGATGAAGAAATCAGGGCTGATCTGAGGTATTGGGCCTGATGTAAGATCTGAAGGTGCAGAAATTAGTCCTTATCTGTGGTGTTAAGGTGCATGCAATGCGGCTCATATGAGATCTGGAGGTGCAGAAATCGGACCTGATCTGAGTTCTGAGGTGCTGAAATTGGGTTTAATCTGAGGTGTGAAGGTGCAGAAGTTGGGCCTGATCTGAAGTGTAAAGGTGCATGCACTGGGGCTTGCATAAGATCTGAAGGTGTAGAAATTGGGCCTGATCTGAGATCTGAAGTTACAGAATTTAAACCTGATCTAAATTCTAAAGGTGCAGAGGTTGGGCCTGATCTGAGGTGTGAAGTTGAAGAAGTTGAGCCTGATCTCAAATGTGAAAGTGCATGCACTGGGTCTCACATAAGATCTGAAGGTGCATAAATTGGGTCTGACCTGAAGGTGCAGAAATTGGGCCTGATCTGAGATGTGAAGGTGCATGCATTGGGGCTGTTATGAGATCGGAAGGTGCAGAAATTGGGCCTGATGCGAGGTGTGAAGGTGTATTCATTATGGCTCATTTGACATCTGAAGGTGCAGAAATTGGGTCTAATCTGAGATCTTGAGGTGCAGAAATTGGGCCTAATCTGAGTTCTGAGGTGCTAAAATTGGGCCTGGTCAGAGGTGTTAAGGTTGGGCCTGGTCAGAGGTGTGAAGGTTCGGCTTGGTCAAAGGTGTGAAGGTTAGGCCTAGTCAGAGGTGTGAAGGTTGGGCCTAGTCAGAGGTTTGAAGGTTGGGCCTAGTCAGAGGTGTGAAGGTTGGGCCTGTTCTGAGGTGTGAAGGTGCAGAAGTTGGGCCTGATCTGAAATGTGAAAGTGCATGCACTAGGGTTCACGAGAGATCTGAAGGTACATGAACTGGGTCTGATCTGAGATCTGAAGGTTCAGAAATTGGGCCTGATCTGAGGTGCAAAGGTGCATGCATTGGGGCTCATATGAAATCTGAAGGTGCAAAAATTGGGCCTAATCTGACATCGGGAGGTGTAGAAATCAGGCCTGATCTGAGATCAGAAGGTGCAGAGTTTGAGCCTGATCTGAGTTTTGAAGGTGCATAAATTGGATCTGATCTGATGTGCGAAGGTGCAGAAGTTGGGCCTGATCTGAGATGTGTAGGCGCAGAAATTGGAGCTGGTCTGAGGTGTGATGGTATAGAAATTGGGGCTGATCTGAGGTGTGAAGGTACAGAAATTGGGGCTAGTCTGAGCTATGAAGGTACAGAAATTTGGGCTGGTCTGAGGTGTGATGGCGCAGAAATTGGGGCTGGTCTGAGGTGTGATGGTGTAGAAATTGGGGCTGGTCTGAGGTGTGATGGTGCAGAAATTATACAACTTACATGCATCGGTGGCAAGTGCATAGTCTTGCAGTTTCGGTCAGCTTTTCCTCGTGTGCTAGGATATGTACAGGTTGCAAGTTTTGCTCCCCCTGAACAGATATCTGAAATTATATACACAGATACATACATGCTTTTAATCATTCAAGGGACATTTATTTTATTATCCTACAGCATTTTTGTTTTATTAACATAAAATTATTAAAGACTGTTTCATAATTTAGCTACTAGTATATTTGCATTATTTAGTTCACCCAAACTTTTAAGGAATTATACATTTTCAGGTTTTTCAAAATGTGGAAATGAAATTCTTTAGAATGCACATTGAAATAAATGGTAGTGATCCCAGTCTTGTGGGGCAAGGCACGTGCTCCCTCAATCAAAGAATGGTTTCAGGGAATAAACAAAATTGCTGAAATGGAAGAACTCATAGCCATCTCTCATGACAATATCTCCAAACACACAGCCCACTGGGCTTGCTGGTACCACTTTAAAACAACCCCAGAATACACACAAACCATACACCCACCCTCCACCTAAGCCGGAACAATAATCATACTTCTTTTGGGATGGTTGGTTGAAAGATCAAGGTTAGGTTGGAGGCACACGCCCCCCTGTTTCGACCCAGCCCCCTCCTATCCCTCATCCCCTACATATCAATAGCCATTACCTATAATTACATACCTCTTCTCCCGAGCTCCTGAACCATACCAGAACACATGTTCTTAACATGGGGGGCTCTTCCCCCCAAAGCACCTTGTTCCTATATTGATGGGGACAATGGCCTCTTCCCCACAACCCTGGCAGGTAGTTGTGGGGGTCTGTGGGTGGTGGCTTATCGGAATCTGAAAGCCCCCTTTAACTAGCGGGCCCTCAGATCCTGCCCCCCATGTGAATGAGTATGAGGTGCATAGTACCCCTTCTCATTCACTAAAAGAAAAAGTGTAGGGTGGCATGCTGGGTCAGTGAGGTCACTGGTTGGCACTGCCCCTTAGTTATTTAAGGACTGTCAGACAGCAGAGCTGTAAGATGACAGAAGCCTTCATCGGAAGCCAAGCGTTTTTTGTATTGTTTTCAGGTCGGTGGTGTGGGGCGCATTGTGATTGGCGACAGATCCACACCAAGGGACTTTTTTTTTATTTTTGTTTAAAAATTGTCTACTGACTTTTTTTTATACTACAGTTTTTACTATATACGATGTAGCCCATACTCATTTACATGGGGGTGGCAGGATCTGGGGGGCCTTTTGTTAAAGGGGGCTTCTAGATTCTGATAAGCCCTCTGCCCACAGACCCCCACAGCCACCAGGCAAGGTTGTGGGAAAGAGGCCCTTGTCCCCATCAACATGAGGGAAAGGTTCTTTGGGGGCACCCCCGTGTTTAGGGCATGTGGGCTGGTATGGTTCAGGACGGGGGGGTGCTCACTCAGCCCCTCCCTTTCCAGACCTGCATGCTCGGATAAGAATCTGGCATGGATTTTTGGGGAACCCATATTTTTTTTTTACATTTTGGACTGGGGGTTTCCCTTAAAATCCATACCAGACTCGAATGGCCTGGTATGGATTGGGGGCATCCCAAAACATTTTTTTTTTCTTCTTTGTTCATTTCTGGCAAATCTTTTTTTACATTCAGCTGTCAGTGGGGAACCTCAAAACGGTATGGTGAATTGACAATTACAGTAATATTTAGACAAAATGTGTCTGGACACCTAAATACTGTAAAACATTGTGAATGGAGCAACATTGTATAGGAACTTTTAAAATTATTGGGTTAACCAGTTGCCACCCGCCGCACGCCGATGTACGTCGGCAGAATGGCACGGGCAGGCATATGGGCGTACCTGTACGTCCCTGCCTCCCAGCGGGCGGGGTGCCCGCGGCGGTCGGAATCATTACAGGATCGATCTGTGCTGAGAGGGAGGCCACCGATTCATGGCCATCCCCTCGCAATCGCTCCTGACGAAGGAAAAGCTTCCTCTGCTTCTGTAATGTAAACAGAAGCAGAGGAAGTGATGTCATCTCTCCTCGTGACGGTCTTTTCATTCGGGCGTCAAGGAGAGAAGACATCAAGTAAGTGTGCACCAACATTACACTAACAGCAGAACACGTAGGCACACAAATCACCCCCAAATCACCCCCGATCACCCCCCTGCCACAGTGACACCAATAGCAGTTTTTTTTTTTTTTTTACTGATTACTGAATTGGTGTCATTTGTGACTGTTATATGTGGTAGGGCAGTTAGTGGTAGGCCCTTTAGGTCTAGGGTACCCCCCTAATAAAGGTTTAACCCCTTGATCACCCCCCAGTTAACCCCTTCTTTGCTTGTCGCCAGTGTCACTAAGCAATCTTTTTTCTGATTGCCGTATTAGTGTCACAGGTGATGCTAGTTAGCCAGGTAAGTATTTAGATTCACCATCACCGTCACCCCCTAGTTAACTCTTTCACCAGTGATCACCGTATAACTGTTACGGGTGATGTTGGTTAGTTAGTTTGTTTTTTATACCCGCCGTTTATTACCCAATAAAAGTTTAACCCCCTAATCGCTTGGCGGGTGATATAAGCTAGGTTTTAGTGTCAGATAGGGTCTGCGTCACCCCAGGCAGCGTCAGATTAGTGCCAGTACCGCTAACACCCACGCACACAGCATATACCTTCCTTAGTGGTATAGTATATGAACGGATCGATATCTGATCTGATCAGATCTATACTAGCGTCCCCAGCAGTTTCGGGTTCCCAAAAAAGCAGTGTTAGCGGGATCAGCCCAGATACCTGCCAGCACCTGCGTTTTGCCCCTCCGTCCAGCCTAGCCCACCCAAGTGCAGTATCGGTTGATCACTGTCACTTACAAAACACTAAACACACATAACTGCAGCGTTCAGAGAGTCAGGCCTGATCCCTGCGATCGCTAACAGGTTTTTTGGTAGCATTTGTTACATTTGCTGACAGTCTAGGAGCTTTTTTACCTGTGAGTCTCACTACTGTACCAGTAAATTCAGAGCCCAAAATGGCAAATCGAAGGTACAGTAGTGAAGAGGCCTACACGTTTCTGAGCATGACAGGTAGTGAAGAGGAAGTCACTCATCTGTCAGATTCAGGCTCAGAATCCGATCCTGTAGACGACAGCGGCTTCATGACAGATAGCTCTGACAATGGAGTTGTGGTCCCTGCCAAGGTCAGGAGTACCAGACCACAATCTTCTTCTGCTGTTGAGGCGCAAGAACCGCAGGGCTCTCATATGGAGCAGAGAAGTACTAGCGCCGCTATTCCTTCTGGTGAACTGGCAAGCACCACACCAGCGGCCTAGTACACCCTGGTCGTACATCCAGCACTGCAGTAACACGTGGTGACGTGGTGATTCCCATAAGTGCAGTTTAAGCTGGCGAGGTGGCAAGCACAAGTAGTGTCCCACTGCCACCAAGAGCAAGACAAAGACAGGCCCGTACTGCCCATAGTGTCCTTCCTGCAGAATTTGCGAATCTTAATTGGGAGCCCATCACTACTGCAGCACCCGTACTTCCCCCATTCACTGGCCAACCCGGCATTCAAGTGGAAACAGTTGATTTTACGTCACTTGATTTTTATTCGCTGTTTTTCACTGAAGATCTCTATAAATCTATTGTGGAGCAAAGCAATTTGTATGCTGGTCAATACATTGCCACTAATCCCCAGTCCTCCCTTGCCAGAGATTGGAAACCAGTTACCTTTCTGGGCCTATCCCTCGACATGGGCATAACTAAAAAGAGTGAGTTGCGGTCATATTGGTCCACTGACCCAAATCACCATATGCCTGTGTTCTCTGGTTCCATGGCCAGGACACTATACGAGCAGAATTTGTCCTCATGGAGACCCTGGATCGGCTTTACAAAATTCGGCCCCTTGTAAACCACTTCAACCAACATTTTGCAGACTTGTTTACTCCCCATCAAGTTGTCTGCGTTGATGAGTCCCTGATTACGTTTTCTGGCCGCTTGTCATTTAAACAGTATCCTCCCAGCAAGCGCGCCAGATACGCGGTCAAGATGTATTAGCTCTGTGACAGGGCCACAGGCTATACATGTAGTTTTATGGTTTACGAGGGAAGAGATAGTCACGTAGAGCCGACAAACTGCCCTGACTACATAGGAAGCACTGGCAAGATTGTGTGGGACTTGGTGTCACCCTTATTCGGAAAGGGGTACCATTTGTATTTGGACATTACACGAGCGTGCCACTTTTTAGTCACTTGTTTGATCTTCAGATTGGAACATGTGGCACCATGCGATCTATTCGCCTGGGCTTTCCCCAGCGGCTTGTAGATTTCCGTCTTAGGCTGGGGGAGAGAGCCTGCTTGAAGTGTAATAACTTGCTTGCTATGAAGTGGCGGGATAATAAGACTGTTTTCATTCTTACCTCCCTTCACGCAGACAGTCCAAATTACTACGGCGACTGGTGTTGTGGAGAAACCCCTCTGTGTCCACGAATATAACCAAAATATGGGAGGAGTGGACCTCAATGACCAGTTGTTGGTGCCGTACCTATCTGCCCATAAGGCCAGACGCTGGTATAAAAAAGTGTCTGTATACTTATTATAATTGGCTTTGCTGAACACTCATGTGCTATACAGAGCTTCAGGACGGACTGGATCCTTCCTTAAAATCCAGGAAGAGATCATCAGAGCCCTTCTGTTTCCAGACAGTGCTCCACCTCACCTTCCCAAACCAAATGCAGTAAGCCGGCTGCATGAGATGCATTTTCCGCATGTCCTCCCAAGTACCCCCACCCAACGAGCCCCCCAAAGAAAATGTTGTGTCTGTAGAAAGCGCGGATATAGGCGTGACACCCGCTATTTTTGTCCCTCCTGTCCTAACAATCCTGGTCTTTGCATTGGTGAATATTTTGAAAGCTACCATACACTAGTTGTGTATTAGCGTAGGGTACAGCATTGCACAGTCTAGGCATACTTTCACTGAGATCTCCCAAGATACCATCGCATTTTGAGAGACCCAAACCTGGAACCGGACTGTTACAGTTACAGTTACAAATAAAAGTGTAAAAAATAAAAAAAAACACAAAAAAATATAAAATAAAAAAAACAATAGTTGTTGTTTTATTGTTCTCTCTCTCTCTCTAGTCTCTCTCTATTGTTCTGCTCTTCTTTACTGTATTCTATTCTGCAATGTTTTATTGTGTTTTATTGTTAACCATTTTTTTGTTTTCAGGTACGCCATTCAGCTGCAGCCCGGATTTATTTATCTTGACAGCAACATCGTTTGCTCCCACAATACATAAAGTCGTGACTCCAGCGCTGTCGGAGGTGATTTCACGACCACAGTTAAAAAAAAGAGCATATATTCCGAAGCATGGGGGCAGCAGGGGTAGAGGAGCGATTTGCTCCTAACTTTTGGGGCAGATGCCCCCATGCTTCGGCATATATATATTTGAGGCACAGGTTGTGTTAAAAAATGTTTTATTTTTTACTATTTTTTTTGTATTTGCTTTGCAGGTATGCTATGTCTTACTGTTATACTGTAATGTTAATTTGTTTTATTGTTAACCATCATTTGCTTAGCAGGTACGCCATTCTGCTGCAGCGTGGATTTATTTATCTTGACAGCAACAGCGTTTGTTTCCACGATACATAAAGCCATGACTCCAGCGCTGTAGGAGGTGATTTCACCACCACAGTTAAAAACAAAATGGTCCATCATTAGAAGTGGGTGGATGAAGATAGGTATTCTAATGGTGGGCATACCCACCAATCAATCTCTTTTTTTCATGCAGCCCACAGGCTGCATGAAAAAAAAAAGATTACAATACATGCCCAACAAGGACCAGCAACGTACTGGTATGTTGCTGGACTTTAAGTGGTTTTACCAGAATGATGCCTGCGGGTTTAGGTATCATCTTGGTATCATTCTTTTCAGCCAGCGGTCGGCTTTCATGTAAAAGCAATCCTAGCAGCTAATTAGCCTCTAGACTGCTTTTAAAAGCAGTGGGAGAGAATGACCCCCTCCTACCGTCTTCCATGGTTTTCTCTGGCTCTCCTGTCCCAACAGGGAACATAAGAATGCAGCAGGTGGTTCCGCCATCTGACCATAGAGCCGATCAGAGACAAGAATGGCTCCAATCATCTCTATGGCCTAAGAAACCGGAAGCTACGAGCATTTCATGACTTAGATTTCGCCGGATATAAACAGCACCATTGGGAAATTGGGAAAGCATTTTATCACATGGTGTGTTCAGATGCTTTGAGGGCAGAGGAGAGATCTAGGGTCTAATGGACCCCAATTTAAAAAAAAAAGAGTACCTGTCACTACCTATTGCTATCATAGGGGATATTTACATTCCCTGAGATAATAAAAATGATAAAAAAAATATATATAAATGAAAGGAACAGTTTAAAAATAAAATAAAATAGCAAAATAAATAATTTAAAAAAAAAAAAGCACCCCTGTCCCCCCCCTGCTCTCGCGCAAAGGCGACCGCAAGCGTTGGTCTGGCGTCATATGTAAACAGCAATTGCACCATGCATGTGAGGTATCACCACGAACGTCAGATCGAAGACAGTAATTTTAGCAGTAGACCTCCTTCGTAAATCTAAAGTGGTAACCTGTAAAGGCGTTTAAAGGCTTTTAAAAATGTATGTAGTTTGTTGCCGCTGCACGTTTGTGTGCAATTTTAAAGCATGTTGTGTTTGGTATCCATGTACTCGGCCTAAGATCATCTTTTTTATTTAATCAAACATTTGGGCAATATAGTGTGTTTTAGTGCATTAAAATAAAAAAAGTGTGTTTTTTCCCAAAAAAATGCGTTTGAAAAATCGCTGCGCTAATACTGTGTGAAAAAAAAATGAAACACCCACCATTTTAATCTGTAGGGCCTTTGCTTTAAAATATATATATAATGTTTGGGGGTTCAAAGTAATTTTATTGCAAAAAAAAATAATTTTTTCATATAAACAAAAAGTGTCAGTAGGGCTTTGTCTTCAAGTTGTTAGAAGAGTTGGTGATGTGTGACATAAGCTTCTAAATGTTGTGCATAAAATGCCAGGACAGTTCAAAACCCCCCAAATGACCCCATTTTGGAAAGTAGACACCCCAAGCTATTTGCTGAGAGGCATGTCGAGTCCATGGAATATTTTATATTTTGACACAAGTTTTGAGGAAAATTACAATTTTTTTTTTTTTTGCAATAAGTCACTAAATGATATATTGCTCAAACATGCCATGGGCATATGTGAAATTACACCCCAAAGTACATTCTGTTGCTTCTGCTGAGTATGGGGATACCACATGCGTGAGAGTTTTTGGGAGCCTATCCGCATACGGGACCCTGAAAACCAAGCATTCAGGCTTTCTAAGGGTGTAAATTTTTGATTTCACTCCTCACTGCCTATCACAGTTTCGGAGGCCATGGAATGCCCAAATGGCACAACCCCCCCCCCATGACCCCATTTTGGAAAGTAGACACCCCAAGCTATTTGCTGAGAGGTATGGTGAGTATTTTGCAGTTCTTGCTTTTTGTCACAAAGTTTTGAAAATTGAAAAAAGAAAAAAAATATTTTTTTCTTTTCTTTCTTCATTTTAAAACAAATGAGAGCTGCAAAATGCCTCTCAGCAAATAGCTTGGGGTGTCTACTTTCCAAAATGGGGTCATTTGGAGGGGGGGGGGGTTGTGCCATCTTGGCATTGTATGGCCTTCAAAACTGTGATAGGTAGTGAGGAGTGAAATAAAAAAATTAAGCCCTTAGAAAGCCTGAAGGCGGTGCTTGGTTTTCGGGGTCCCGTACGCGGCTAGGCTCCCAAAAACTCTCACGCATGTGGTATCCCCGTACTCAGTAGAAGCAACAGAATGTATTTTGGGGTGTAATTTCACATATGCCCATGGCATGTTTGAGCAATATATCATTTAGTGACTTATTGCAAAAAAAAAAAAAAAAAAATTGTCTTTTTCCCCAAAACTTGTGTCAAAATATAAAATATTCCATGGACTCGACATGCCTCTCAGCAAATAGCTTGGGGTGTCTACTTTCCAAAATGGGGTCATTTGGGGGGTTTTGAACTGTCCTGGCATTTTATGCACAACATTTAGAAGCTTATGTCACACATCACCAAAAAATTTAAGCCCTTAGAAATCCTGAAGGTGGTGATTGGTTTTCGGGGCCCCGTACGTGGCTAGTCTCCCAAAAAGTCCCACACATGTTTAATCCCCATACTCAGGAGAAGCAGCAAAATTTATTTTAGGGTGTAATTCCACATATGCCAATGTCATTTAGTGACAACTTTTTGTAAAAAAAAAAAAATTTAATTTTTTTGTTGTTGTCATTGTTCAATCACTTGGGACAAAAAAATAAAATATTCAATGGGCTCAACATGCCTCTTAGCAATTTCCTTAGGGTGTCTACTTTCCAAAATGGAGTAATTTGGGGGGGGTTGTACTGCCCTGCCATTTTAGCACCTCAAGAAATGAGATAGGCAGTCATAAACTAAAAGCTGCATAAATTCCAGAAAATGTACCCTAGTTTGTAGACGCTATAACTTTTGCACAAACCAATAAATATAGGCTTATTGACATTTTTTCCAAAGACATGTGGCTGAATACATTTTGGCCTAAATGTATGACTAAAATTGAGTTTATTGGATTTGTCTTATAACAAAAAGTAGAAAATATCATTTTTTTTTTAATGTTTGGTCTTTTTTCTGTTTATATCACAAAAAATAAAGAAAACAGAGGCAATCAAATACCATCAAAAGAAAGCTCTATTTGTGGGGAAAAAAGGACGCAAATTTCATTTGGGTACAACATTGCATGACCACGCAATTACCAGTTAAAGCAGCGCAGTGCCAAATTGTAAAAAGTCATCTGGTCTTTGACCAGCCAAATGGTCAGAGGCTGAAGTGGTTAAAAGACTACACGGGCAAGTCTAATGCCCTGTACACACGGTTGGATTTTCCGACGGAAAATGTGTGATAGGACCTTGTTGTCGGAAATTCCGACCGTGTGTGGGCTCCATCACACATTTTCCATCGGAATTTCCGACACACAAAGTTTGAGAGCTTGCTATAAAATCTTCCGACAACAAAATCCGTTGTCAGAAATTCCGATCGTGTGTACACAAATCCGACGCACAAAGTGCCACGCATGCTCAGAATAAATTAAGAGACGAAAGCTATTGGCTACTGCCCCGTTTATAGTCCCGACGTACGTGTTTTATGTCACCGCGTTTAGAACGATCGGATTTTCCGACAACTTTGTGTGACCTTGTGTATGCAAGACAAGTTTGAGCCAACATCCGTCGGAAAAAATGCATGGATTTTGTTGTCGGAATGTCCGATCAATGTCCGACCGTGTGTACAGGGTATAAAAGTCCTATTAAAATCAAAAGGAAAATGTCCACAATCAAAATGATGTTAAATGGTGTTCTATAAAATATTTAATTTTGTGTGAGGTCATATTTTGAAAAAAAAAATGTTGAAATAAGTGATTTAACCAAAAAGCAAAAGAAAGTCTAGAAACATGACTCAGAATGTGTGCATTATACAGGTGTCTACTGCTCAATGTGCATACCTTTACGTAAACATGACTATTAATCATTATAAATATGTGTGAATTTGAACTGACTTAAAAAAATCCATGTTAAACAAGAAGTATGGCCAAAGCTTTTTTGGTTATACTTCTCCCATGGATCACATAAGTACAGTTCATTCTGAACTCCTGTGACCCATTGTAGGCCGACAGTGACTTTACAGTCAAGATCCACCAACATTTTCCCCTCTCTCCCTCCCCTTACTATTGTCTCTTTTAAATCATTACACTACAATATTGTTTTTTCATATTTTTTACAGTTATGTTTATTGCATCTGCTCCTGAGGAACTGGAACCTACTCCGCGAAATGCGTTGAGCCTATAGGATGCAATACATTTTATTTTAATCATGTGTTTGCTTCTATATATAAAATTGTGCCTATCATGTACCAACTATGTCTCCATAGGCGATGTTTAAAAATGTATACAGGTTACCAGTTTTGAGTTGCAGAGGAGGTCTTTTGCTAGCTTTATTGCTCTCGCTCTAACAATCGTGGTGATACCTCACATGTGTGGTTTGAACATATGTGTGGTTTGAACACTGTTTACATATGTGGACGCGACTTTCGTATGCGTTTGCTTCTGCGCGCGAGCACGGAGGGACGGAACGCTTTAAATTTTATATTTTTAATTTTTTAATTTTACACTGTCTCTTTAAAAAAAAAATGGATCACTTTTTATTCCTCTTACAAGGAATGTTAACATCCCTTATAATAGAAAAAAAGCATGACATGACCTCTTTAATGTGAGATCTGGAGTCAAAAAGACCTCAGATCTCACATTTACACTTAAAAGTAATAAAAATATTTTTCAATAAAAAAAAAAATTGTCCCTTTTAAGGCCATTGGGCGGAAGTGACATTTGACATTGCTCCAGTTCTCCAAGGGCATAGGGTCGAGTGGGGGCCATCATGCCCTCACTCGACTTCCTGCCCATCAGGCCACAGGACCGGATTGTCTCCACCATTTCCAATGGCTCCTGTAAGTGGCGAAGACACCCGGGACGCTGAGGGAGGGGGGTGCACCTCTCCTGCCACCCATAAAAGTGATCTTGTGGCAAACCCACTGCGGAGACCACTTTTATCTTATAGAGGACCGCCCACTATGGAGAAAAATACCAGGGTTATGGCAGGTATCTGCTGGCATAACAATGTTATTTAATGTCAAAATACCGACGTATATCCACAGTGGGTGGTTGGGAAGTGGTAACCTATATCAACATGTCATTATGTGTTATTATCCAATCCTATTATTGATTAATGCATTTTTATTACATGTATGTATTGCTGTAATCATGTGTTTTTTGTTACCTGTTGATGAAGCTTTTTAACAAAAACTGCTCTTAACATTAGTATATTTCTTTCACACTGCATTATGAATCTACCTGTGTATATATACTTTTGCGCATCTCATTTAAAGTCCCAAACTCCTCTTCTTCTTATACATTAATAGAGATGGAGGCACAGAGCACAATTTTGCCCTTTTCATTACCTGATCCCTCTCACTCTCCCCATTCCATTTTTAGGGCCCAATACAAGCCTCCAATCAGTGACAAACTTCTCTACAGACATTTTCTACACCAGCTTGGATACCACTTCCGTCATTTTTCTTCCACCTGAGCTAGTAAGCCTCAGAGTCACCTCTAAAATCTCTGCAAAAAGACCATGCATGTGCAGTATGTCTTTTCCTCCCAGTTCAGTAAAAAAGATGGACAGACCATCTACTCTAGCATAAGTTGCAGCCCATTGAAGACCTACTATAAAGATCTATAGTAGTCACAAAATATATGATAGGGAGGCAATGTGGGGTTCTAATTGTAAGGATTTTTATCTATTTTTACTAAATACATTTATGTTGTTCAGTAGAAACAAAACAAATCCTTACAGTTGCCCTTTCTTTATATGCAATGCTGTCATGGGAACAGAGAACACCAGGAATATAACCTTAAAGGGACTTTTACCTCTGGTCTACTGGGCATTCGTATAACAGGAGGATTGCCTAAACTGACTGAGCCAGTATACTACCAGTTGTCCTGGTCATCGTTTACTCACTGTGTCCAAGATTACTACCTACCTTTTGGTAACTGGCAGATAATTATCTTATAGATTAAGTCTAGGAGATCCCTGAAGTGTTATCCTCCATAGTTCCTCTGAATTTCTACCACCATTGAGGACACTATTCTCTGTTCACCTTTACTTTCTTTACTTGTGATTTAATAATTCGCCTTAACTCCTGAAGAAGCGTGCCTTTTACACGCAACATGTAGAGCAGAGCTGAGTTTTTTTATGACACACTACCTCGTCAAAATTCTATAATTCCCAAGAGTGATCAGTTTGGTCCTCCGAATTTTTGGATTGTATTGTGCATGTAGGTGGTGCGTTATTCATGCTCATAGGCATTTTTTGTGAATGATATATGAGATTTTATGTAATTGTCTTGATTTTATTTAATTTTGTAATAAATATTAATTGTTTTAATAATTTTTTTATACGATTGTGTTATGCCTAAAAAGTTCATCATCCAAAAACTACAATTATCTTAAAAATCCTTACCTTCACTTGTTTCTAAATTGCATTCAATTCTTCCTGCCTTGCATTTGCTGAAATACAATGTGGCATGTTTATTCATTTTTATACAATATTTTTACATTAAATACTTGTATACATATTATTCATTACAGATTTTCTAAACATAGATTCAAAGAAGGGGGATTTTATATCATTTCAATAGCAGATATCTCACCATGGTGTTTTATCTATTTCAATCTCTTTGTGTGCTGGTATTACACCATAACGATGTTGGCAATCACAGTCTTCTTTAGGGACACAAATATTTTCACTATTTAAATATTGGCCTTCTTCACATGTACACATTTCCATCACAAGGCCTTGGTTATCACAAATATGAGATGTTGAAGCACAAGATGGGAAACAGGACAATGTGGTAAAATGAAGGACCTGATTGTTCATGCATTCTTTTTCTGTAAAAGTGCAAACATTAAGCATGGTAAGAAAATTGTAAATTCTGTATAGAACTGTATTATTTTGCTGTATGATATGCCTATGTATTGCACACTGCACTGATTCTGCACATGGCACTAATAATTTTTTTATTACATGTTGCATTCTTTCATGTCCTGATTAGAATTTGGCCTGTCTATGTTACACCTCTTGTTACCATAAAAGTACAACTGTAATATTAATTATTAATATGATACCTATGTAATTTTGTGTATAGAAAACTTCAACTGCGTCAAATAAACAGAACAGTTATTCGGAAAGATGCTAAATGTATTTTTTGTGTCTGTTCCCTACTGCAGTAGTTATTAATTAGGAACCACTAATCAATATGAGGATAGGAGATGCCTATCTATAACATTTCTGGGACAGTTGGCGAGCTTTGCCCAGAAGGGGATTTACAGGAGACCCTGAGAATCCAAAACAAGAAGCTTGAGATTATCTGGGAATTTCTGATAATTACCTGGCTGAGGTAAGCCCTTTGCTTACATTTGAGTTATAAAACTTCCTTGATCAGTAAGGCATTTTCGAGCCAAAGGGTACCTTTTTACTCCCCTTAATTAAAACTGTATTATGGCAGTTATATGTTATGTCATCACTGTCTACTGTCCATTGGAGCGTTATAGATAGGAAAAGGAAGAATAGTGCTGTTAACAGGTTATATGAAGCACACATATGCTGAAATAGTAGTTTAGAGGCCTGAGTGTATAGGCACAAGTAGAGAAGTGAAAAAGACTGGCCAGTCATTATGGGCATTAAATTAAGTAAGTGAATGAACGGTAAGAGACCTTCAAAAATGCCCAGCACAAGAGGAGCGCTAGAGAATATATGAACCGAAGGTGCGGTTCCGCCTATACCAAGCCCCTAGATAAATCGTTAAAGTGGACAGGGATGGGTAACTGGGTTACCAAGTCTACAGGGACTAAAAATCATGCAGATTAAACAACTAGAGAAACAGCTATCTATTTGAGCAGGATGGATCAAGGGTCACAGACAAATTAACACTATACAATAATGGAAATTTTGATGTTAAGTTGTGGGATGACTTTAAGGTTAGGCACTACAACTAGTAAAATATAAAACATGAGAAAAAGCCAAAACAGAGACATGAGAGTCAAACTGTACAGGAATTACATAATTGTTGGCCCTGACCCAAACAGAATACTTTATATGTGGTCAGAGAGGGAAGAAGGGATGAGCATTATGGCTGTCTGTCTGATCATAGAAGCTAAAGTAAGTTGAGGATGGGATTACAGTACATGGGATTCAAGGGATATCAGAGAACTATATATGGAGACAAGAATTTAGGGAGGTAAAGCAGGGAAATTTTGAAGAGAGTTAAAAGAAAGTGAGAACAATATGATATGTGTTGTGTGAAAATAGGAAAAATGTAAGCGATTTCAGAGAGATAATGCGTGTATGTGCGTGAATGGTTATGCTGTTGCTCTTAGTCCTACATCTTATGTGTGTCCTGTTAGCTCTGTGGAGACATGACCCCCTCCCCTTTCTCTTTCTTGTGATAAGAATGTGCTGGATAAAACACGCATGATAAACACTGGCAAGAACATTCATACTCATTTCTTTTTTTTTTAGACAAAACTGGGTTAATTAATCTGATAACAATGTGATCACAATTATTTTGAATCTGTTTTCCAAACATGGTAAAATTAAGGTTACATAAGGTTACAAAATAACACAAATAAAATATCCTTTGATAGTGGAAACAGTGCATTTAAAAAAAGGAAATGAGGTAAAATGTTCTCTCTACGGAGATATATCTGCATATTTGCACTTAGGGTGTGATATTGAAATTATCACTCGAGTATTAATTTCTGATATGATATGTAACATTTTTAATGAAATAGATATATTTTAATTGGTTTAGACAACCTTAGGTTGTAAATTAAATATAGGTTATTGGGAAAATTTGTAATATGGGGTTACTTTAGATTTAGATGAAGTTGTTAATTATAATACAGCTGCCATAATACTTAAAAAAGCCAAAATGAATGGGATACATAAAATCTAACGGTCTGATAAAAACTTGATGTGCAGTCTATGATGAGAGAGTAATAAATAAAATTAAAATATAACAGACCCATCACACCAAGTCCACACTCCCTCTTAGGATAGATGCCACCTGCAGCCAGCTGTTTTAGGCTCCATGTACAGAAGCAGCTCCTAAACTTGAGTTTTGGAGCTTTTGGTGTTTTTTTTTTTGCCTAAGCTCCTATACTCAACTTCATAAAAGCCTATGAGGGAGATTTACTAAAACTGGTGCTCACAGAATCTTTTGCAGCTGTGCATAGTAACCAACAGCTTCCAGGTTTTATTGTTAAAGCTTAATTGAACAAGCAAAGTTAGAAGCTGATTGGCTACCATGCACAGCTGCACCAGATCCTGAGTGCTCCAGTTTTAGTAAATCTTCCCCTATGTGTCAATGTACACAAAGGCTTTTAGGATCGTTTAGGAGCTGCTGCTGTTAACCTCCCCTAACCTCTCTCTCCTGAACGCCAAAGAATCAAATTCAGGGTAGGAAGGTTTTGAGCGACAGCCGCAAAAAGCACAAAATCGCTGTAAAATTGTGGCACGATTTTGTGTTTTCCCGTGGCCAGCAGTCAAAGTAGTTCAAATGTACATGAAGCGTTATGGTTTTTGATCTGGCTGATGAGTTCTCTGTTTTTGCACATAGATTGTTGGTACTTTTTGTTTTTATTTACAGGTATTTTTATTTTTGAAATCCAAAGCAGAATGTGTGTATTGTGAAATAATGTGTCCATAGGTGTGCACCTCAAAGTGTGTGTATGTGTGTATATATAAATATATATATATATATATATATATATATATATATATATATATATATACACACAGTATCTCACAAAAGTGAGTACACCCCTCACATTTTTGTAAATATTTTATTATATCTTTTCATGTGACAACAGAAATGCCACTTGCTACAATGTAAAGTAATGAGTGTACAGCTTGTATAACAATGTAAATTTTCTGTCCCCTCAAAATAACTCAACACACAGCCATTAATGGCTAAACCGCTGGCAACAAAAGTGAGTACACCCCTAAATAAAAATGTCCAAATAGGGCCCAAAGTGTCAATATTTTGTGTGGCCACCATTATTTTCCAGCACTGCCTTAACCCTCTTGGGCATGGAGTTCACCAGAACTTCATAGGTTTCCACTGGAGTCCTCTTCCACTTCTTCATGACGACATCACGGACCTGGGGGATGTTAGAGACCTTGAGCTCCTCCACCTTCCATTTAAGGATGCTCCACAGATGCTCAATAGGGTTTAGGTCTGGAGACATGCTTGGCCAGTCCATCACCTTTACCCTCAGCTTCTTTAGCAAGGCAGTGGTCATCTTGGAGGTGTGTTTGGGGTTGTTATCATGTTGGAATACTGCCCTCAGTCTCCAAAGGGAGGAGATCATGCTCTGCTTCAGTATGTCTCATCAGACCATAGGACATGGTTCCAGTAATCCATGTCCTTAGTTTGCTTGTCTTCAGCAAACTGTTCTTGGGCTTTCTTGTGTATCATCTTTAGAAGAGGCTTCCTTCTGGGATGACAGCCATGCACACTAACTTGATACAGTGTGTGGTGTATGGTCTGAGCACTGACAGGCTGACCCCCCACCCCTTCAACCTCTGCATTAATGTTGGCAGCACTCATACGTCTTTTTCCCAAAGACAGCCTCGGGATATGATGCTGAGCACGTGCAACTCAACTTCTTTGGTCGACCATGGCGAGGCCTGTTCTGAGTGGAACCTGTCCTGTTAAACCGCTGTATGGTCTTGGCCACCATGCTGCAGCTCAGTTTCAGGGTCTTGGCAATCTTCTTATAGCCTAGGCCATCTTTATGTAGAGCAACAATTCTTTTTTTTTCAGATCCTCAGAGCGTTCTTTGCCATGAGGTGCCATGTTGAACTTCCAGTGACCAGTATGAGAGAGTGAGAGTGATAACACCAAATTTAACAAACCTGAGACCTTGTAACATTAATGAGTCACATGACACTGGGGAGGGAAAATGGCTAATTGGGCCCAATTTGGACATTTTCACTTAGGGGTGTACTCACTTTTGTTGCCAGTGGTTTAGACATTAATGTCTGTGTGCTGAGTTATTTTGAGGGGAGAGCAAATTTACAATGTTATACAAGCTGTACACTTACTACTTTACATTGTAGCAAAGTGTCATTTCTTCAGTGCTGCCACATGAAAGATATAATAAAATATTTACAAAAATGTAAGGGGTGTACTCACTTTTGTGAGATACTGTATAGTATATGGGTCATATTACAGTTAATAAACTGTTTTATTTGATAGGTATTGTGTCAGTTTTCATCCGAGAACATATCTGTTCTGTCCACATATTTACAAATGTGGCACCTACCACAGGGGTACATACCCCTTAGTGGTGGTAAATCCGTGAGCCAATTGTGTGGAGTGAATTTGGTAAATTCTGATTTCACTAATTCGTCTGACAAATTTTTAGCCCTTTTGGCTACCATAAATGGTTTAGAGCTGACTATTTCAGCCAGCTGGGGGAGGATGAGTCAATACAGGCCACTGTTTGGCAAGAATGGCTCGAACATTCTCCCACTGGGAGCCAAAAGAGGTAACAATTCTCACTGGATCCAGGGGGATATTTTTGTTGTCATCCTGCCTTTTTTTGGGGGTTAACAGTTCCTCCTGTTTTTTCTGAGAAGCTTGTTTCTTAGAATGTCTCAAAGTGTTTCTGAATGTTCAGTTACCAGTGGATAACCCAGGGAACAGAGCAGTGTTCTCCCTCAATGCTGCCAAAGCTTTTGACAGCGTTGAGTGGAAATACCTATGGGCGGTTTTGCTGAAATTCCAGCTGGGACGCTCCTTTATTTCCTGTGTTAAACTACTCTATGCAGCGCCTACAGTGAGAATTTGAATCAATGGCACCCTTTCAGACATTTTCGCTCTTTATAGGGGAACTAGACAAGGGTGCCCTCTCTTACTCTTTGCCCTAGCACTGGAGCCGCTGTTGGCTAGAGTGAGGGCTTCTCCGGATATAGTGGGGTTTCATAGGGGAAACAGGGAGGATAAACTTTCCCTATACGCAGACGAAACTTTGACCTCTTTTCGAAGTCGAATTTTCAGCTTTCACATACAGTCCATGTTTTCTTAGGATGTACTGCACATTCTTCACATGTGTTCTATGAAGCTCTAAGGTAGCTGAAAATATGAGGATATCATCAAGGTAAGTCATAACAAAGTTGTCTAGATATTCCCTGAAAATTTTGTTAACTAAGTGCTGAAACGTGGCTGGGGCTTTGCAAAGTCTGAATGGCATTACCAAATATGCAAAATGTTCAAACCATGTTCTGAATGCTGTTTTCCACTCGTCCGCCTATCAGATGTGGACGAGATTGTAGGCCCACGTAGATCTAGCTTGGTAAAAATCTGGGCTGTACGGAACCTTTGAAAGAGTTCGGGGACAAGAGGAAGTGGGTAGAGATTCTTAATAGTGATTTTATTAAGCTCCCTGTAGTCCACACATGGTCTTAGTGTATTGTCTTTTTTCTCAACAAACTTTTTCGGCACCAGCAGGAGAGGGGGGATGAACCCTTTTTCCAAGTTCTCATCAATGTATTGCCGCAGTGTTTCAAGCTCCATCTCAGAGAGGAGAAATATGCAGCCAAAAGGGATCTCAGCCCCAGGGAGCAGCTCAATTGATCAATCATGTAGCCGGTGAGCTGGAAGAGCAACGGCCCTCTATTTATCAAAGACATCCAGGAACTCCTGGTAAGCTGGTGGTACATTCTGGCTGTTGCTGGGTACTAGTTGGATTGTTAGACAATTAGTAGAGTCTCTGAATTCGGGAACAAAGCAGTGCTGCTGACATATAGAAGAGATGAAGAAAACTTCTTTCTTGAACCAATTGATCTGAGTATTATGTGCCTGCAACCAAGCGATTCCCAAGATGACCGGAAACATAGGTGAACACAGGACATCAAAGCGTATGAACTCCTGATGGCCAGAGTGAGTTGATACAAGGAGAGGTGCCTTTTGTGATGAAGGGATATACTAAGTTTCTTTGCCAGGGTCAAGTCCAGGAAACAGCTGCATGCCCCAGAGTCAACTATTGCCAGAAGCTGGACTTTCATGTTCCACCACCTGTAATGAGACAGGAAGAATAAGGTGATATTGAGAAGTCCCTGAGACCTGGAAGTATACTGGAGTGTACGAAGATGGCTTACTGGGTCTTATGGGGAAATTATGTAGGAAATGTCAGTTTCCTCCACAATAGAGGCAGAGATTAGCTTGCCGATGATGAAGTCTCTCATCAGGGGTCAGTGCTGAACGGACCAAGCTGATTTGCATAGGTTTAACTTCAGGTGTTGGTGAAGTGGAAGGCACAGATACTGATGGAACAGGAACGTTAGGCAGCATCCAGGCGGCTCTGAATTTTTAAGTTCGCTCAGACCATCATTCCGTAGGCGTCTATCAAGCTGTATAGCTGATTGAATGAGACCTTCAAGTGTAGCGGGGGTCTCAACTCTGGCCAACCCATCCTTGAGGGATTCAGATAGTCCCAGCTGGTATTGGTATCTCAGAGCTGCCTCATTCTATCCCATGTCTGCAGACCACTTGCGGAAGTCCACTGTGTAGTCCTCCACTGGGTGCTGTCCCTGCTGTAGTGCATGCAGAGCAGCTTCAGCAGTGGCTACACGCTGGGGATCTTCATATAATTGTGCCATGGCTTCAAAAAATGCGTCTACAGAGTTAATGACTGGACTGTGTTGCTTCAATAAACCGTGGGCCCACATCTGAGGTTCATCTGATCATAGTGAGATGATGAACCCTACTTTTACAGTCTCAATGGAACAATTCCGTGGTTGCAGGGCCAGGTACAGCAGGCAGGCATTCTTGAAGAATCTGAACTTTTTCCTAGTTCCCGGAGAATTGTTTAGGAGTTGGTACCAGTGGTTCTGGAGGCGGGACTACCACAGTATGAGTAGTGGTGGTTCTTTCTTGGGCAGGTGCAGCAGAGGTGAAGCTGACGGAAGATGGGCCTTAGTCTGCAGAAGCAGGTGTCACCGTCAGATGTTGCAGTCGACCTTCCAACTGAAATTAGTCTTTGGACTGCTTGGGTGAGAGCAGTGACCTGTTGGCACAAAGCCTCCAGTGGAGAAGCACCTCCGTCGGCCTCTGACAGAATGGCTAGATTATACTGTCACGTTCCAGGTGTGAGGACGAGGTGCTAAGAGGGCTTCCATTGTGGCTGAGTGCAGAGCACCCCTGAAAGTGGTACAGGGAATGCAGTGCCAAAGAAGCACGGTTTGCCAGTTATTGAAGTTTGATGAGCTGATCACCGAAGAATAGCTGGAACAGGCAGGATGCATTGTAAGGCAGATGTGCTTGGGTGGTGCCAGATGTATGTGACAGTGGAGCAAACCAGGAACAGAATCAGGAGCCAGGCCAGGGGTCATACACAGCAAATCAGTCCAAGGTAGGTTCAGATAGCAGAACTGGAACAAGCCGGGGTCTTACACGGTGAGATTGGTAATAGTAGAGTCGTGAGCCAAGCCAGGGTCAAACACGATGGAGCGGACAAGAGCAGAGCAAGAGTGCAAGCCAAGAGATGAGGGTAAGCAGGTCACAACAAGCCAGGTCGGTATCATGAGGTCCAAAAATCAGGATACACAAAATCACAAGGAAATACGGGGGAGCTGACGATAATCCAGCAATTTGCAGGTGTCAGTAGCAGGTTTAAATAGGCCAGAGGCTATCAGCATCTGTCACATTGTGTGCGTGCATCTGTGTACGCCTGTTAACAGCATCACGCATCTCCATACACGCAAGATTGCCAGTTCTTCAGCCATTTTCCTGGCAGTTGGTCACCAAGCTGTATCCTTATCTACTTTTCATAATACTCTGCTGATAATAATACAACATTGCCCCCTTACCACTCTTTTTGATGACAAGGTTGGTACCTCTTTCAATTTCCTGAGGGCCCGACACTCTTCTGGGTCAAGATTATTCCTTCCACCTATCTGCCAATTCAGCTTACTTAAATCATCTCGTACCAAATCCAAAAAAAAAACATACATCTGTTCTTCCAAATAGGGGGCATTTTGGTGAACTTTATTAGGAGGTTGGTATCTCTTTTCCTGGAGCTTGATGTAATAGGAGGTGGCATATCTTCCTCGTCACTTTCTGTTATCAACGAGGTAAGTATTTGAAGGGCCTGCCTGTCTTGGGCATCCATAGGGGTATTTTCAGTGTGGTTCGACATAGATCTCTGGTGGATCTGCCTCAGGTAAACCTTTCTTATAAATACGGCAACATCCTTATATACCTCAAATTGGTTCATTGAACCAGTCGGTGAAAAGGATAGTCCTTTCTGAAGTAATCTTCTATGTCTATCTGGTAAACTAAGTCAGAAAGGTTAATGATGGTATTTACATTGGGCTGGGTTTTGATGGGTGTACCCACATTTAGTCCTCGCAGAACCACATTTACTTCCTCCGCTGGCTTTGTGTGTTTGTTTTGGTCACCTCTCCTTTGTTTTCCCCTCCCTTGTACTTTTCTCTTCCTCCTCCTGTAGTTTTTAGAATTCCCTTTATCTGAGCTGTCACCTCTTGCGGTGAATGCTCTTCCTCTAAAAAACCCACTGATCTATCGGTTTCTTCTTCACTCTCTGATGTATTTTGTGCCCCTCTAGATGTAGACCGTGACCACTTCCGACCCCTTTTTGAGCCACTTCGCCCTCTCGTAATAAAGCCTTTCATTGTGTAGAACTACACAACAGTCCCATGATCTGTGATCTGTCATCGGCCATGTCCGGTGGACAAGACAGGTGACAGATCGGGACTGAGCACGGCCTGATTCTGGGAGGACACCATATGATGGTCTTCCAGAACAACAAACAGTGCTCCCAGCCATAATTTTAAAATAGGCTGGGTGGGAAGGGGGTTGATCCCCCCAGGGGACCAAGGGCATATAGCACTTGCTCCCATTCTAAATGGTGGATCAGTTGTGAAATAAAAGCACCTCATCTGCTGGCTGTAGCTCCACCCCATTGTGAAGCCTGATTTATGGGTGTTTCTGGTGGGGGGTGGAGCTAAATTCAGTCATGGCTATTCCCTCTCTCTAAGCTGACTGTTCTTTTTAATCATATGAGTGAACAATCAACACTGAATTTTCATTCATAATAACAAAAGATAATTCAGCACTGCACATCTGTGTAATCTGTGTGTAATAATGTGCTGGGGCTATGCATATTTACAAGT
This sequence comes from Aquarana catesbeiana, assembly GCF_042186555.1. Lineage (NCBI taxonomy): Eukaryota > Metazoa > Chordata > Amphibia > Anura > Ranidae > Aquarana > Aquarana catesbeiana. The sequence continues at coordinate 193,506,124 of NC_133326.1, forward strand.
AGCTTATTTACAGATTTACGGATAGATTTTATTATTGTGAATTAACAGGCACAGCTGATTGCTCACTCATAACAGTAAAATATGACTCAGCTTTTCTAATCTAGTAGATGGATCAAACAGTGCCACAGTGCTGAGAGATCTTTTTTATGAATACAAAATCAGCACTGTTGTAACTGGTGCCAAGTGTGACACAGTCCTGCAGTGCTAATGCCGCGTACACACGAGCGGAATGTCTGTCAGAAAAAGTTCGATGGGAGCTTTGCATCGTATATTCCGTCTGTGTGTATGCCCCATCGGACTTTTTCCATCAAAAATTCAGACGGACTTAGATAGAGAACATGTTTTAAATTTTTCCGAGTGAACAAATTACTATCGGGAAAACCCGCTCGTCTGTATGCTGTTCCAAGTACGAGATGGAAGCTATTGGCTACTGGCTATTGAACTTCCTTTTTCTAGTCCCATCGTACGTGTTGTACGTCACCTTGTTCTGGACGGTCGGACTTTGGTGTGACCGTGTGTATGCAACAAGACAGCTTGAGCGGGATTTTGTCGGAACTTCGTCGGAAAAACCTTCAGAGTTTATTCCGACGGCAAAACCGGTCGTGTGTACAGGGCATAACTGTTCATTCATAGTAGTAAAAGATCATCAGGACTGTAGGATCCATCTGTCAGAGCTGTATAATCTTTTGTGAATAGCAGCACTGGTCTCCAGAGAGGCCCGTGATGCCAGAGATCAGTGTAGTCTTCTTTCTAGCAGTGTAGTCAAACAGTGGGGAGTAAACTGTCCAACCCTACTGTTTATCAAAACCAGTATGGATCTGAAAAGGACCAAGTGCTACATGCACTTGGTCCCCTTATGCCGCGTACACACGACCGGACTTTCCGGCAGAAAAGGTCAGACAGAATCATTCCATCGGATATTTCGATCGTGCGTGGGTCTCATCGGACTTTTACTTTTGAAAATTCTGACGGACCTAGAAATAGAAATTTTAAATCTTTCCGACGGACTCAACTCCTATCGGGAAAACCGTTCGTCTGTATGCTATTCCAAAGGACCAAAAACGACGCAAGAGCAGATATTGGCTACTGGCTATTGACCCTCCTTTTTCTAGTCCTGTCGTACGTCATCGCGTTCTAAACGATCGGACTTTGGTGTGATTGTGTGTAGGCAAGTCCATTTCAGCAGAAACTCCGTCGGAACTCCGTCGGCAAAACCGTCAGAGTTTATTCCGATGGAAAAACCGGTCGTGTGTACGCAGCATAAGGGAGTAAATAAAGTGAAACCTGTCCTGGAAAGTTACCTGTCCCAGAACTGTACTATGTTATTTTTTAGGCAGGGACCCAAAATGGTAATACTTGCTTCTTTCACCCTTTTAATACAGCCTAGAATTTTTTCCCCTTTATTTTATTGTGGCATGGAATATTGTCATAAGTAAGGTCAAATCTTGTGCTAAACCAACTTAACCCACTTTCTATACACTAAACTATATTATTATAAACTCATTTTCTGAGTGTGTAAGCCCTTGTACACATTACTTATTGTTATTTAAAATAGCGTTTTTGTACTCAAGATCCTGTCCGCAAAACACTGGAAACTAGAGTGCACACGAATGAGAAGCAGTTAAAGTTAGACGCCCCCGGTTGCACAGACTATACCAATTCATAGCAAGAAAGTGTCAGATGATTTTTTTAAACAAAATCTATAGCTTAATGGCTTTTATTTTCATGTATATACAGTTATTGCATTGTTTTTCTTTGTCTTATAGTGATGATTGTCTGAATCAGTCCCCTAAGGAAGCCCATTGTCGGGATACCGTATATTGTACCATCACCATGTCATCTACAATATGATATATTGACAATCTGCTAACCTCCACCCCTTTTTTATGTATGAAAAAACCTTTTAACTTTTTATAAATAAAATTTGTTATATTTTAATTGATTCTTGATACTATTCAAGATCTAAGCACTGCCAAAAATCCAGTTCAAAACTTCCCATTTATAAATATCTTATTCAGGGATGTTGGTGCTTATGTTAACGCTGTTGCTAGCCCACGCTATCCATGTTCTCATTTATATTCCTGTATCTTCATCCATGGTCGTAACCTGTGGCTAATAACCAAAAGAATTGACAAACTGTAAAAATTAAGTTTGGATTGATGGACTTAATTTTTATGACAGGATGAAGGGTGTGGCTGTCAGATCCATTTAAGACTGGCCATACAGCAAGCAAATTTCATTTAACTTTTCCTCCAATTTTTCTTCAACAATGTTCGCTGTTTCCTTACAGCAGGTTTCCCTGCTGTCAGAATACAATGATTACTGCTGCTGGCTATAACTGGCACCAGTAATCATACAAAAAAACTGACAGGCTGGTTTTACTGAAGTAAAGCTATCGATTGACTCCAGTACAACCAGCCTGTCAGTTTTTTCCCCCGATAGATTGACTTCAGTACATCCAGCCTGCCTATAGATGGATCAAATTTTGGCTGGTTCCTGCTGAACTGGCCAAATCTCAATCCATTTTGGCCAGCTTAAAGCGGACCTTCACTCTCCCAAGCTTTGGCCTGCCCCCCCATCTTCCAGAGTTCATATAGACAAAGGATGCCAATGCCCCGTAGCTTCCTGGTATGAATGACGTGCAGTCCCATTCAGTAAGGTGGAGAGAGCCTAGCAAGTCTACACCCAGTAAAAGCCGGCACCTTGCAGGAGAAAACATGATGGCACTGGACCCATGCAGCAGCTTCAGAGAAGAGATCGCAGCACCTCAATGCTAGATCCACTGGCTAGGTGAGTATCCTTACCGTGCAGAATACAGTACCAGATAAGCAGGGGGAAACAAATATTAAGGAGAGGGAAAAGTTCCTCTTTAAGAGTAGAGCCTGTCATCCCAAGACGTGCCAGTTAAGGTGATTTGAGCATCTTATGCTATTGTCGGCAAGAGCTTTACCAAGCATGAATGCTTGACTCAAGATAAAAGAGTGCTCTGGTATGCTTTTCAAACCTGCTCAAGTGATAATTTATGTAACTGTTGATCACATTGTTTCTACAAAGGGGAGAAGAACACTATCAGTGTCTCTAAGTGTAAAAGCATTGTAACAGTTTAACACAAAAGAATAGAGGTACTCACAAAAGGATTAAAAACAGCGCTTTCTGTATACCCATGGGCAGCCCAGCTCTCTGCGCATCTCCTGATGTCTGGTCGGCGGCTGATGAAGGTGGTATCCCACATTGGCTGCCTGGTGTCAGCTTGGAGAACGCTGGAGGCTTGAGAGATGAGATGGCGTCACTTCTGGGTTAGGAGCAGGGGATGTAGCTTCACGTTTGAAGCATGTGTGCTCCTTCTTCAGGGTTCCTTTATTCCTTTGTATAAACATTTTATCATGCTTTTACACTTAGAAGTGCTGTGTTCCTCTACCCTTTGTGCCTGCTGAGTTTCCTTCTAGCTCTTTCACACTGACTGCCTATGAGCACTGAAGTATGGATTACAGCCCATAGGCTTACCTAAGAACTTTATGCATGATCTTAATTTACTGACTTTGTTTAAGCCTTAACTTGAGCTTTTTAGAGGCTCTCTCAGAGACTTTGGCCTCAATCCTTATCCCCCCAGACCTCATCTATAGTGTAAATACCACCTCCCCACCCCCACGGGGCTGCACACCGCGACCGCATACATTGTGTACATGTCAGGGCTGGGCTCAGCCCTTCCTACTCAAAGCTGGCCACTCAGCTGTTGGCTAATTGCCAGCTCCTTTCTCTCCTCAGTGACTCACCTGTTGATGATATCCTGCTCATCAGTCCTGTCTACTTAAGCTGTCCAGCCCAGATGATCTCTGCCTTCGCCTTGGTCACATCTCTAGAGACGCTCTCCTTTGTTCCTGTTAAAGACTTGCTTGACTGACATTCCTTCTGGCTGCAGATCCTGTTTGCTGTTCTACTATGCTCATCTCTGGCTCCCTGACATTTTGGCTTGTCTGAATATCCATTCCGGTTCCTGAACTCTGGCGATGTTTTGACTACATTTACCCTGCTTACCTTTTTATTATTATTACTATTATTAAACAAGTGTGATTTAACTGTACTTCTGTCTCAGTCTGATTCATGGTTTCTGACAGCATTTTATTTCGTGTACACACCACCCCACTGACAACCAGCCATTACTGTTGTTTTCCACATAGTCGGGGCCATTTTGGGCTGATTGTATGATTGTACCACACTTCAGGGTTTCCCTTCCTCTCTGTGCACCGAGCCTCCCACCATTTTTGTTCACATTGTTTCTACTACTGTCATAGACATAGGATCTCACCCAATGCAGTCCAAACAGTACATTTGCTGCCAGCACACTCTGTGTGGTTACATGTAAACAGTAAATTCCAGGACAGGATTTCTTAAGATACTGATGGTATTATGGCGTAAAGTATTGTTTATAGACAGTCTCTGATTAGTAGTTAGCACCCAAGCATTTTTTGCAGATCTTATATTTTTATCCATTATAATGAATACATATATAAAACACAGAAAGTACTACAAATTCATTATTTCACTGATTACACCTGTATCTGATCTGTGAAGAGAGGAGAGAATCATGTGACCGATCAGACTCTCCGCCATTCACAGATCATGTTCCCGGCAGGGTAATCAATGAAATAACTTTTCTAAATGGAGGAAAGAGCAGGAGTGGTGTGTTTATATCTGATCATCTTTAGTGCAACTGAGCCTGGAAACCAGAAACTGTTAACCCCCACAATGCCAGAGGTTCAGCAGCAGGAAGAGGACAAGTCAGCCCTGCAGTAAAGATTTTCAAGGCCAATGTCAGGGTCAGTATTTTTTGGACAGGATTATTTTTTTGTAATTAGTATTATGCCCCGTACACACGGTCGGACTTTGTTCGGACATTCCGACAACAAAATCCTAGGATTTTTTCCGACGGATGTTGGCTCAAACTTGTTTTGCGTACACACGGTCGCACAAAGTTGTCGGAATTTCCGATCGCCAACAATGCGGTGACGTCAAGCACGTACGACGAGACTAGAAAAGGCCAGTTCAGAACCAAGCGCGGCACCCTTTGGGCTCCTTTTGCTAATCTCGTGTTAGTAAAAGTTTGGTGAGAGATGATTCGCGCTTTTTCAGACTTGTTTTCAGATCGTTTTCTGCAGTTCAGTTTGTGCTTGTGGGTTTGTATCTGCTCTTCAGTGTGTGCAAGCAAGTTCCGCGTGACTTTAAGTCATTGTGTTCTTGTTCGTTCGTTACTGTTTTTCAGGTCGCTCTTCACAGGCCTTGCTGTTCTTCAGTGCGTTCTGTTACTTCATTCTGAGCAGCCGACCGTTTTCTAGCCATGTTGCGTATACGTACTCCTCGTAGAGTTCGTGCTGTGCGGGGGCTTGGTGTTGGGGTCCTGACCTTGACACAAGTCCAGTCCATGAACAGGGTGGGGAGGAGTTCATGGACCAAGAATTGGTTGCTTCAGCGTGACCAGTTCTCTCATATGCCTTTGCTCCGTGAGATCCGTGAGAATAATCCTGATGATTTCAGGAACTTTCTCAGGATGACGGACCCCGTGTTTCACCGTCTGCTGGCTTCACTGACCTCTCATATTAGCAGGCAGGATACGTGCATGAGGCAAGCCATCACTCCGGAGCAGAGGCTCATCGCTACCCTGCGGTACTTGGCGACAGGGAGAAGTCTGCAGGACTTGAAGTTCTCAACAGGCATCTCCCCCCGGGCTCTGGGGATCATCATCCCAGAGACCTGTTCTGCCATCATCCAGGTCCTGCAGAAGGAGTATATGAAGGTAAGATTTTTATCCTTTAATATCACATTTGATTGTATTAAATGATTGATAATATATTGTATTTCTTTCCTCATTCCCTAATTACCATGATTGTAATATGCTGTGAATGTCCCCTTTGTCCTCATGTATGCTGGATTTGTATGTAATTAATTTTTTAGGTCCTTCATACAGATTGGCCTTCAATAACCTCCCCAGCATGCTCTTCTGCCCTATATTCACCTCATGTAGTCACTTAACAATGTACTTTGTCAGCTCCATAGTAGTGCTTTACCCCAAACACCCCTAAAATGTTTTTAAATGTGATTTGTGCTTTAAATTCAGGCAGAGTGCCAGAGGCTTTTTTTGTGGTGTCCCTAAATCATTTTTAGTAACCCTCCCTCCCCCCAACTGCTAAGTCAGCTGATCCCAATTCTCTATCTATCCTCAATCATCTATCTGCTGACTTTGCCAAACCCATACACACTATACACATCTCTTTTGTGCTCAGATTTATGGATGAATTACCCAAAGCATGTAGTGCAAGGGCCTGCCTGTATACTTTCAAATGGTACTGTTTAAACTTTTTATTTCCTATTATTATCTTGACAGGTAATAGCAGAATGTTCAAATGTCCTCAAATGTGTACAGTGTGTATTTAGATCCTTGTATTATGACACTTCTTACCTGTCCAGTGGGCTGCCAATAACTAAGGAGGGGCTGTTCCAAGTAATATCCTGTATTTAGGCATTCATCTCTCAATGAAGTGGAGAGGGTTACCTGTCCAAGATTTCCCCACCACCCATAATGTTAGAAATGGCCCATGAGAGGGGGGGGGGATATGATAGGTGTACCTTATACTTTGGTGTTGTTAAATTCCCCTTAATAAATGCTATCTGGAGGTTGGCCAAGAATGTTTGTGTCCAATCTGCTTGCCATGTTTATGTGCAAAAATATTAATTTATTTTTGTTTTCCTCAACAATTTCCTTCCACGCCACAGGAATGGCAGACTGTGGCCTCCCACTTTGCCCAGCAGTGGGACTTTCCTAACTGCGGAGGGGCAATTGATGGCAAACACGTCCACATCGTCCCACCACCCAACTCGGGGTCATACTATTTCAACTATAAGGGGCTCAATAGTATTGTGATGTTGGCGGTGGTGTCGGCTAATTACGACTTCTTGTATGTGGACGTGGGGAAGAATGGCCGGATGTCCGATGGTGGAGTCATCGCCAAGACGGAGTTCTAAAGGCATCTCCAGAATGGCAGCTTGGACTTGCCACCTCCAGAGGACAATGTGGAAGGACTCCCATTCGTCTTCGTTGCTGATGAAGCGTTTGCGCTGGGGGACCATCTTATGTGGCCATTCCCTATGAGGACCCTCACCCCGGAGCAGAGGGTTTTTAATTACCGGCTGGCCAGAGCCAGAAGAGTGGTGGAGAACACATTTGGAATCCTGGCCAGCCGGTTCCGCCTATTTCTGACACCCATCCATATGGTGGAGTATAAACTAAATCATATAATCCTGGCGTGCTGTATTCTCCATAACTTTTTACGCAAACATTCGGCCAACTATGCTGGCTCAGTTGGGCCTGAGGCCGGAATGATCCATGAAACAACATTGACAGCGCTTGAAAGTGGCCGTCCTGGCTTGCCCTCCCTGAGTGCCCGTGATGTCCGGTTACGATACCTGGAGTTCTTTGCGGGTAGGGGGGTCATCAATATGCCAGCAAATTTGTGAAGCCTTTATCAAATAAAAAAGCAAAAAAAAAGAAAATCTTTGTGGACATTTACTGCTTGTGTTTGTTTTAGCTGACCCTGACAGAAATGTGTTGAGTCCAGAAAATGGTGTGATTGTGTAACCTTATACAAAGCACTGTTGGGTGTTATTTACTAAAGGCAAAGACACTTTGCACTACAAGTGCACTAAAACTGCACTTGTAGTGCAAAGAGGATTTGCCCTTAGGAAATAACCCCCATTTTCACAGAAAACAGCAATTACATCACCAACAAAGTGCTTTAGCATTGACACAATAATCCACACATTCTTGCTTAACAATCTCTTTAATACCTGCACAATCACATGTGCATTTAGAAAAGGTTTTTCTAACAAACCAACATGTTTGTTGTATAACAATTTTTGGGGTAGCATTATAAAACAGATAAATGTCCATTTAAGATAAAACAGGCATGTGTAAAACCAACAAGAAAGACACAAATCTTGAACTTACAAAGTTCACATTTGGTAGAACTTGAAGGCAATATCAGACATGAGTATTTAGGAACTGCGTTTGATATTGCGTTCAGACGGGGTGAAGTCACCCCAGGAAAAGCCAAATTTGGAAGATGCACACAAATTTCACAATGTCAACATGTGCTAGCTGCCATCATGGGGGATCAAGGGACTTGTTTTGGGGGAGAAACCCCTTCCTCTCAGCTACTTTATTATTGAGGAAGGGGTTGCACCCCCAAAAGGCGTCCATTGATCTCCCGTGATGGCAGATAGCACATGTTGGCACACTGTGTGCATCTTCCAAATTAGGCTTTTCTACAAATCTTTCAAACATTTTGAACATTGGAGCACACAAAAAAACAAAGGGATTGGGAGGGGTTTTAAACTCGCCCCAAAACATCAATGATGTTTTTATTTTTTTGAATAACATCATTGATGTTTTTCTTAAGGTTTTCCAATTCTAAATTACACCCCATGATCTCCCTGATCAGGATCTGGGCACTTTCTGATGTGAAAGGATCTGGATCCACAACATCACGATCACCTAAAAAGAGAGAAACCCAAAAAAAAAGATATCAAAAATATGCCGGCATACATCTCTTACCTGAGCCTGTGGTTGCAGACACTCACCTGTTGTGGTGACAATTTCCACCACATCTTCTTCCTCCTGCTCTTCTTGGGTTGGGGGTATTTCCCCTTCTTCCAGAGGTGGGGGGTCTCTGGTCTCCTCGGATGAGGGGTGTCCTCCGAGTCTTTTCTCCCCTATGTCAAACAAAAATGCTATACTTAGCACACAGTGATTTGATGGCAGAACTATAAATATAAAACATTGCTTGGAAGTGGGGTACAATTGTCTATTTTGGCAGAGTTCCAAAATGTTGCATTTTCAGTGTCCTTTGTCAAGCTTCAATACTTTACCTGTTTGGTACAAGCTTCACAGATGTAGCCCCCCCTATAGTATACACTGGAGCACCTGTGTGGCCCCCTAATAAAAATGGTGTTCTTGTGTCCCACACTAGTGCTCCAGTGTCCAGATGTGAAAACTGCTGCTGAGTGTCCTCTCCTTACACAGAATCTAGTTTGCATTTCATTCTAGTAACAAAGCCATCTACACAACCAAAATAGTTTCTGACACGTAGGGCGTAAAAATTGTGGCCAAATGCATATGGCCTAAACAATGGTGTTTTATAGGCCGAAAGAAAAATGTTTGATACGAACGAATAATGTACCCATGAACATGAAATTTGCCATTTAAAAATGTAGACTTGTAAGAAAAGCACATGGAGCAGCACGAACGTAAGAAACATAAAGAATAGGAACACAGGACAACTACTTACTTTTTTGCAGCACTCTCCGGATCTTTCTGTACTGCTCATGTTCTCGTAATTTCAGGTCCGACCACCGATCCTTAGCTAAACTTTCGATCGTCGTACCCCGAAATGCCGATGCAGACTCTTGACCACTTTCGCCATGATCTTGGCCTTTCTGACATTGGGGTTGGGGTAAGGTCCATACTTCCCCTCATAGTCAGCCCTCTTCAGGATGTCCACCATCTCCAACATCTCCCCAAAGGACATATTTGAGGCCTTAAATCTCCTTCTGGATCCAGACGTTTCAGGCTCCGGGCTTTCCTCCTCCTCCTCCTCGTTGCTATAATTAGCACGCACCTGCTGTGTATCCGCCATGTGCTCTTCCCCCACTGCGCAGAACGAAAAGGGGCAGGGAATAGACTAGAAAGAACGTCAGGGGCGGGCGGAGTTACACGTATGCGCAGTATGTATAAAGCGTAACATGCGTGCGTATTACGTACGATCTGTGAGCGGAGGAAGGAGCATCGAAAGCGCCGATCGTGATAACGAAGGTAAGATCTAAACTTGGGCCTATACTGCTTCGAAATTGAAGCCTATATTGTAACAAGATTAGGAGAGTTTGGCCTGACCTTGTGTTGTCTTGTGTTGTCTTGTGTTGTGTCTTGCAGAGAAAATGGATGGGTTCAACGGCCACAACTTCCTCCCCCTGTTCATAGACAAATACAGGGAGCTGCCCTGTCTGTGGCAGGTGAGACATCCTCATTACAACAATAAACAAAAGAGGCAGGCAGCGCTGGAGAAACTGCTGGAGTTGGTGAAGCCGGTGGTCCCCACAGCAACCATCCCCTATTTAAAAAACAAAATTGGTGGCCTGAGGAGCACTTATCTTAGGGAGCACAAGAAGGTCACAGATTCCCAGAGGTCCGGAGCTGCAGCAGATGACATTTTTGTCCCCAGGCTCTGGTACTATGAGAGACTGCGATTTCTGTCAGACCACACTGAAATCAGGGAATCCCTCTCCACCCTTCCTTCCACTCTTCCTTCCACCCCAGCTGAGGCTTCCGATGTTGAACCTGGGCCTTCCAGCCAGGAAGAAGTGGAGGAGCCCAGCTGGAGTCAGGTAAGGTATAGCATTCTTCTACAGATTTCTGGTCAATAAATAAATGATGTTTATTAGATGTTATTATTGATCACTAATTGCTGATTGAAAAAAGTGTTCAGAAGGATAGTCTGTTATATTTGTTAACATTCAATTTGCAACAGTCATGAGATGAAAATTGTGTGTGATTGATGACTAAAAAACTAAAACTATGTCCCTTTTTCATACATAGGAAGGCCTTAGCCAGGAGGAGGTTGTGGAATGTGGCAGTCAGGAGGAGGCGGGGATTAGTGGCAGCCAGGAGGAGGCGGGGCTAAGTGTCAGCCAAGAGAAGCCTGGGACCAGTCGCAGCCTGACTGAATCGCAGGTTCCTCCCCTCCGCCTTCCATATAAAAGAGCGAGGAAGGCGACTCCCATGCAGGATTCAGCGCTCAGGCTCATTCAGGAGGCTTCTGCGTCCCTCCGAGCCTTACCCACTCCTGAAGAGGCCTTTGCCTGCATGGCTGCCACCAAACTGCAGGGCATGCAGGAGGGTCAACGCCTCCTGTGTGAGCAACTTATTTATAAAGTCCTAACAAAGGGGGTGAGTGGGGAACTAACACCCAAGACCGACGTGATTGAGTTGGACCATCCTCCTCCTCCTCCTGCTGCCACAACTCCACCACCAGATATAAGAAACAAATAGCTCCGCGCTTAGGTAATAAAGGAACTGCAGCCCCCCCAGCACAGAATCACACCTAAGTGAAATTCCAAGTAGTATAGAGTCCCAATTCGGGGTGATTGGCGCTGCTCCACTAAACCACGTCTGATGTACAGAAACTAGTGAGGTGTATCAAGTAAAAATAAATAAATAGTGAAAACTAAAAGTATATTATTATATATGTGGGAATGGTAAAATATCAAATGTGTGGGAGAAATATTCTTGGTGTATATGCGAAAAATGCCCACAAATATATAAAGTGCAACGTGTATTATCACCTTACTGGATTAGAGGTGATCAAAACAAAACGATGTAAATTAGTGTATAAAAAATAGTGTAAATTCCCAAAAACCTTCAAAAAATCCTTGAATAAAAATAGTGAAAATATGTGCATAAAAAAGTGCTAAGACATATAAATAAGAGCCTTATAATCATAAATGCGCATGAAGGTATTCAAAATTAAATCATTAAATCATCAGTCCAAAAAATGTCCCAAAAGGAAAAAGGAAAGACAGTCCATAGAACGTTCTTCCTAAAGTGCAATAATAAGTCTCTTCAAACATCTAGCAGTGCTCTTGATTTTCTAAACTCCTCCAGCCTTCCAAAGGACCCCCCTATGTGCCTTCACTCACCGGAAGAATTCACCCCTACAGGGGTATCAAGCCCGTCAGCCGTATCCTGCTGCAATGGTCCCTGGTGACAGTCCTCTGTTCGGATCTCCACTCCTGGTATCCCGATCACTTCCAGTCACTCCCCGCAGAAACATCCATATGAAACAAGAATGAGCCCCATCGCGTAAATCCGTAAAAAACGTAACTTTATTGTAAAATAGTAAAAAGGCCTTTTTACTATTTTACAATAAAGTTAAGTTTTTTACGGATAGGATAAGGATAAGGACTCCTCAGGCCACCAATTTTGCTAGAAAATAGTTGATGTGTGCCCTGGGGGTCCAAGGCTTCACCCATTTCTGCAGTTTCTCCAGTGTTGCCTCCCTCTTTGTTTAGTTGTGAGCCCTTAATAAAAGTTATTTTTTGGAAAATTATACTCTCCTATGTGTGTTTTCATCCAAAAATGACAGTTTGTTGGTGACGATTCAGGTACATTTCTAACATAAAATGTGAAATTAACAAGGGACAACAACACCAAACAATCTCCTACAGATTAAATAGAACAACATATCAATGGTGTTGTGGTAACTTGACACAAAAAACACACACAAAAATTTTCAGTAGTACAAATAAAAATCCCCAAAACAAAAAATAAGCCTTGAAAAAAATACAAACCAAAAAAAAAATAATCGGCCTTAAAAACAAAAAAAAACAAAAAACACCAAAATAATGTTGTCAGATGTGACAAATCAAAATATATTGAGGGAATCCCGATAAATAGTAAAGAAATAAGTTTGTGAGAAGTGTGTGTGAATATGAGCAGCAAAACTACTTAATTCTTGTCACATTATAAAGAAGAAGAGAGTATGAACTAGAATCCCGGTTGACATATCACGGACATTTGATTTGAATTTCCCGCCTTTATTAACAAAAATCTGAACATTATTAGAGAAATGGAACTCGGGCTTCCACTCATGGTTCGGGAGGTGTAACCTCCTGAAAATGAGTATATTGCCAAAATTTATATACCTTATCCAAACACTACCAATACATATCCCCACCTCCTTTTTCCAGAAGATCCACTCACTTTTCACTGGCTTTGTGTGGGCAAATAAAAAACCCCGGTTACGGCGCTCATTGATGATACTCCCTAAACACCTAGGAGGTCTTGCTTTACCCGACATTAAACTATATTACTTAGCCTCTCACCTGGGTCGAGTGCTGGACTGGAGGAGAAATGGATCATGTAAACTTTGGGTTCAGATTGAAAAAGCTCAATCCCCCATCCCTCTAAAGGGGGCGATGTGGTGCTATAATATCTTGCCGTCAAACATAAAATCGCACCCCTTAATTGGCACCACCTTGCGACATAGCCACCAATCATCCCTTAGATTTCTGCTCACAACCAAAACTTCACCGCTGTACCCCGTACTGGGCAATCCTAACTTTGGGCCGGGCTTGCTTTCCAGGGAATACTCCTATCTAAAAGATCAAAACTGTGATCACATATCCAGCTTCATCTCGGAAGAGAAATGGCCTTCTGTAGCAGACTTATCCAATCCGACAGGTCCTTACCGCATTTCTTACTGGAAAGCGCTACAATTACATCACTTCTTACACTCACTTCCCAGTCCACGGAATTTCTCACGGATATTCACATCCTTTGAGGAGTTGTGCACTGGAGAAGATCCACTAACGCATATTCTCTCTCAAACATACTCGACGTTGACAGAGCCAAACACACCACCGCAGTTGCCTTATTTAGACAGTTGGGAGAGGGAATTACATCACTCTTTCTCAGCAGTTCAGAGACAGCGCATTGTTACACTCTCCCTGAAATCCTCGCTTTGTACCAAGATCCAGGAGACCAATTTCCTTGTCAAAAGAAGTTTATTGAGTATACAATGTTATAAAGATACATAAATATACATAAAGTAAGTTTACAAGCATCTATAAAGTAAGCTCATTGTTTTACAGTAGGGTTTATATAGGTAAATATCATGAAATTTCAAATATTAAACATTGGGTTCACGTAAACCTAAATTATCATTTCCTTAGTTACTTTTGTAGGTATTTAAATGATTTATACCTACTATACATATTGTTTACAAGTAGAGTGTATATAGGTCAAATAAGTTCTGATAATGAGCTTTAATCGTAAGGTGGAGAAAAGGAAAGAGAAAGAAGAAAAAGGGTTGAAAGGTAGAGGTATGGTCCACAAGGTTGTCCCGCTCGTCAGTTTATTATTCTTTTTAGTTCTCTTTGAAGCCTTAGAATGGGTGTCTCTGTAAGTCATTTAATCTGTTACCATGGCAACAGGACAGAGTCATTGAAATTTGACAGGAACTGTTGTTTTATCCAAGGATGCCAAAGTTTTTCAAATTTTGGAATTTGATTTTGATCGATGGCTACCATCTTAGCATGGGACATTGTATTATTCATTCTGTGAATTGTTTCTGCTAGTACCAATGTAGGAGATTTCCATGCCTTGGCCACTGTTTGTTTTGCAGCCGTTATTAGTTGGATCATAAGTTTGAATTGAGAGAGTGTTAACCATTCCGGTTTTAGATTAAGTAAAGTTAAATATGGATCTGGTTGTATTATTTTTTTAAATATTTTAGATGCAATCACGAAGACTTCCTTCCAGAAGGTTTGGATTACTGGGCACGTCCACCATATGTGTAAATATGTGCCTATTTCTGGGCATCCTCGAAAACAAAGAGTTGAGGTATTAGGTAAATATTTTGCCACTCTAGCGGGTACAAGGTACCAGCGAGTTAGGACTTTATAATTTGTCTCTAGTGCCAAGATGTTGGGTGAAGATGACTTAGATGTGAGCCATATATTAGACCAGTCCGTGTCTTCTAAAGTTCGTCCCAGGTCCTCCTCCCACCTCTGAACGTAAGAGGGTCTATTAAGATTTGCTACTCCATATAATTGATTATAAAGTGATGAAATTGTACCTTTAGCAAATGGATCTTTTGTACAGATTGATTCAAAAATGGATAATTGGGATAATGGTGTATCCCCCTTTAGGAATGGTGTATAGAAATTTTTGATTTGGAGATATCTAAATATCTCAGAGTTTGGTAGATCATATTTTTCTCTAAGCGATGGGAATGAAAGGAATGATTTAGATGCTATGAAGTCATTTAGTGTCTGAATGCCTGATGTTGTCCAAGCTTTAAAAGAATTTGGGTAGATCCATGCCGGATAAAAGGCCGGATTTCTGATAAAAGAAAGGAGAGGATTGTGTGGAGATTGTAACTGATATTTGGTTTTTAGTTTATCCCAGAGAGATAAGAAGTGTTTAGTTATGGGATTATGAATTTTAAAGCGGTCTTTAGGATCAAGCCATAATAAATTTGATATTAATAGAGGGTCATTTTCTGAAGCCTCTATAAATACCCATAATGGGATTTCCTGTTTTGCATGGTATTTGGACAGACTGGCCAAATGTGCTGCTCTGTAGTAGTTAGTAAAATTAGGGTATCCCAGGCCTCCTTTATTTTTGGGAAGATGTAGTGTGTGTATAGGTATACGTGGTTTAGAAGAGCCCCATATAAACGAAGTTGCTCTTTTTTGTACTATTCTCAAAAAATAGGAAGGAATTGGAATAGGGAGGACTCTGAATAGATAAAGCAATTTGGGTAGAATAGTCATTTTGATTGCATTAATCTTCCCTATCCAGGATAAAGGAAGTTGCGACCATTGTTTTATTAGATTTGTGATCTGTCTTAATACAGGAGGATAATTGGTTGAGAATAAGTCAGAATGAGATGCTGTTAAATTAATTCCAAGATATGGGATTGATTTTTCTGCCCATGTGAATGGGAGTGCAGCCCTAGCCGGGATCAATTCCATGTTTGTGAGTGAAATATTAAGCACTAGGCATTTCTTAGGATTAATCATAAGGCCGGATAGGGCTGCAAATCCATCAAGAGCTGGTATTAAGTTAGGACCAGAGACCTGTGGTGATGATAGAAAAAGTAATATATCGTCTGCAAATATACATAATTTGTGTGTAATACCTCCTACTTCAATGCCAGTTATAGTTCGGTTTGTTCTGATGTATTGGGCCATGGGTTCGAGTATAAGGGCAAATAATAAGGGAGATAATGGGCAACCCTGTCGGGTACCTCTTTCGATATTAAAGGCTTCAGATTTGTATCCAGCATATTTTATATAGGCTTTGGGTTTATTATATAATGCTTTGATCCATGTTAAAAAGTGGGATCCAAAACCCCATTTTTGTAATGAATATTGCATATATTGCCAGGATACTGTGTCAAATGCCCTCTTAATATCGAGAGATAGAAAACATAAAGGAATTTTCCGTTTTTTAGCAATATGTGCCAATAACACTGCCCTGCGTATATTATCGCCTGCCTGTCTATTTGGCATGAAGCCTACTTGATCTCTATGTATTAATTTTCCTATAATGCTATTGAGGCGTTTTGCTATTATTTTTGCTAATAATTTAATATCGAGGTTTAACAGAGAGATAGGCCGATAATTCACACAGGAAGTATCATCAGAAAGGGGTTTTGGGATCATACAAACAATTGCCATTAGTGTTTCTTGCCGAAAAGAATGTCCATCTAGAAGTTTGTTAAAAGTTTCAGTGAGAATGGGAGAGAGTATTTCTGAGAATGTTTTATAGTATAAAGCCGAGTAGCCGTCTGGGCCTGGTCTTTTGTTAAGTTTTAGTTCTTTTATGGCGTTAGCAACTTCATCTATAGTTATAGGCTCATCCAAACTGCTTTTTTGATTCTGAGATAACTCAGGTAAGGTTATTTTTGAGAAGAAGGATTCAGCTTCTGTAGGATTAAATTCATTGTTTGTCTTGTATAAAGTTGCGAGATGTGAGTGAAATTTATGGACTATTTTAACTGGATTACAAGTGTAAACATTTTTTGATAATTTCAAACGTATTGGTTTGAAAGATTTGTTAGTTGAATTTAATGCCTGAGCCAAATATGTACCTGGTTTGTTTGTATTCATGTAGAAATTGTGTTTGGAGCGTTTGAGGGATTTATCAACTGACTCAGTGAGAAATAGATCGTATTCCAATCTAGATTTTTCCAGATGAGATTTTGTACTCTGAGATGGATTATCTTGAAATGATATGTAGGCTGCATTAAAATTGAGTTCTAGTTTTTTTGCTAGATTTTTGCGTTCCCGTTTAAATAGTGCCATTTGTCTTTGTATTGTACCACGCAAGACAGGCTTATGAGCTTCCCACAGTGTTATTGGGGAGATGTCTGTTGTATTATTAATTGATATGTATTCCTTTAAAGCTTGTTCAATGGCCATCTGATGTAGTGGGTGTTTGAGCATTATGTCTGGTAAGTACCACGTTGGGTCATGCGCTTTTGGTATGGCTGAGGCTATAGTAGTGTATACTGCATTATGGTCAGACCACGGAATCGGAATTATATCTGATGCAATAATTTCTGGTATCATTCCTATTGTTAGAAAAATATGATCTATTCTGGTGAAGGTTTGATGAGGGTGCGAGAAATAAGTGAATTTCTTTTTCATTGGGTTACTTTCTCTCCATGAATCTACTAGATTGTATTTGGAAAGAAGTTGAGAAAAAGGTAATCTAGAGGTTATTTTGGATGGTGTAAAAGGTGATTTATCTAGAAATGGGAGGAGGACCTGGTTCGAATCCCCACACATTATCACTGTTCCTATTTTGTGTGTATTAATCACTTGTAATATATGTGAGAGGAATGGTGTAGGTTGTTTGTTAGGAGCGTAGTAGGAAATCACCGTGATTGCTGTATCCATTATATAACCCATGAGTATCAGGTATCTACCTTCTGGGTCTTTAATTTCTGATGATAAGGTGAATGGTGTGGATCGGTGAAATGCAATTAGAGTTCCCCTTTGCTTGGTACAGGCAGAAGCCGTGTAAATTTGTTGATAAAAAGGAGAAATATATTTTGGAGTAGAATCTTTGGTGAAGTGTGTTTCTTGGAGGCATACTATGTGAGCCTTCTTGTTATGGAAAGTACGGAAGGCTTTGGTCCTTTTTTGAGGGACATTTATTCCCTGAACATTCAGGGAAAGTATATTCAGTGGTGCCATGGCAACAGATCAAATAGTTTTGACTTACTTTTTGTTATGCAGAGCTGACTGCGCAGATCAACCTGTGTGGACTGAAGAGATGAATAGATAGAAAAGAAACCAGTGAATTCTGGAGTAAAGAGTAAACAAAAAACATATGAGATTAGATGATACATTGTATAAATTATTTTTTGCAAGTAATCACAATTTACCCGTGAAAGAGAATAAATATCTCTCTCAGGGGAATAAGTGCCTTCGTCACACTCCCACATAATATGGTTGGGAGAATGAGGAGGGCTAATGGGGGTACACGGATCTTACGCTTACAGGAGAGAAGTGCTATGTCAAAAGACATCAAAATGATGTTTCATTAATTGGAGTGCAGAATATAGTTTTTGTTGAAATTATTTATTCCAGGGTGGTTGTATATGGTTAGTCTTGCCCTAGGCTAAATAATTCAGTTAGAAAGGTACTGTTAATAACTTTGGTATTGATGAAGATAGTTTGAATTATTTTGGGATTTTAACCCTTTTAGAGTAAACAATTACATATTTTATTCATATGTAACTGTTTAGATATGTTAACTCATAAAATTGAGGTTGTATTGCTTCAGATTAGAATAAACAAAAACATAATTCTAGGAACTAGTTAGGTAATAATATATTTGTTTTAAGAAAAGAAAGAAAAAGCTTCCATTACTTCTGGATTATTGAACATATTTGTCCTAAAAAATAATACATCTATTGTTATTACCTGATAATATATAACTGAACAAGAATTTCCTTATTTCACTTATATATTCTAAGGCTATATGAATCAGAAGTAATAAGAAATATAACTGGAATGTAACATGATCCCATACAGTGTGTGACTATCAGAATGCAGTTACATTCAGTTATAAATATAGGTTTTTTATAGAGAACCATCTCTTAGTATAATAAATGAAGAGATATCAGGAATTAGGATGTCAGTCCATTGAATCTTCTTGGTCCATGGATGATGTAGCATAACGGCCTCTTTTGTGAGAATGATGATTCCCATTTTGTTCTGAAATTTTCTGGGTGCTGCCTGAAGGTGAAGATGACGCCATTCTTCTGCGTATGGGAGTGTTGCTGCTTGTGGGTTCTGTCAGATTTAATTTTAAAAGGGTTTGTTGTAGTTCATCTGCTGATCTGCTTCTGTAAATTGTACCTTGGTAGATAAATCTGACTGAAAAGGGGAAGCCCCATTGATACATAATGTTGTGGCGTTGCAGTTCCATTAGTTGGGGTTTCATGGATCGTCTTTTAGTAATAGTAAGTTGGGATAGGTCAGCAAAAATTTGATAATTGTGTCCTTGAAAATTAAGTTCTTTTTTTTCTCTTGCAGCAATTAGTATTTGTTCTTTCGTTCTGTAATAATGAAATTTTGTGATTATATCACGTGAGGGTCCATCGTTCTTTTTGGCTGTGAGGGCTCTGTGTACTCTGTCCAGTTCTAAACGTTCAATAGGGATATCTGGCTTTAGTTCTTGTAATAGAGCAGTAATAGTAGATTGCAGGTCTGTCACAGTTTCAGGTATTCCCCTTATGCGCAAGTTTGAACGTCTGGCTCTATTTTCGTAATCTTCGAGCTTAGTTTGAAGTATTAAATTCTCTTTTTTTAATTGTTCCAATTCTGTTATATTTTCTTGGGTTGTAATTTCAATTCCATCCATTTTTATTTCTAAGGCTGTGGTGCGGTTTCCCAGCTCTCTTATTTCTTTGGTTAGGCTTTTTGTTATTTGGTCTGAGGTTTGTTTTAAAGCCTTATGAAGCATCTTTTCAAATTGTAATAATATTACTGGGGATACTGAGGAGGCTTGTGGAGAAGTTTGTGAGAGGATTTGTTCTGTATCTGACTCAAATGGAGAGTCTTGCTGTGACATTTTCTGTCTGTGAGAGCGCCCTGATGCTGTATCTTGTGAGGTGACTGGAGCTGCTTCAGCTGCAGTGAGTGCCTGTGAGCTCTTTGTGAGGTGATTTTTATTTCTGCCACGGTTTCCTCCCAGTACCATATTTCCTGCCCAAACTTTCACAGTTTGTTCCCTGGGGCAAAAAGGTTCAAATGGATACCTTTTGAGCCTGCAGGCTCCGCTTTGTCCTTCTCTTCTCTCCTCAGCGGTGTGGAGCTCTAACAATGCATGTCTGCTCTGCTAGGCTCCGCCTCCTTCCCCCAGGAGACCAATTTCAAACTACTTACACGATGGTACATGACCCCCTCCAGACTTCAGAAATGCTTCCCACCTCTTCGGGACGGTGCTGGCGCTGTTCAGAGGAGGAGGGAACTCTAATCCACATCTTCTGGTCGTGTCCTCAATTAAGGAACTTTTGGGAAGAGGTCAGGCAAATTACTCAGAGGTTCACTGAATATGCTATCCCTGATGAAGCTACATTCTTTCTCCTACATCTATCTACAATCCCCATCAAAGCTTACAGGAAATCTCTAATTAGACACCTGCTAAATGTGGCTAAGGGATGTATCCCTCTTCTCTGGAAACAAAGTCGCCCCCCATCCACATCTATGTGGGTACGTAAGGTCGAAGAGATCAAGCAGATGGAAGACCTGATCCTCTCTGCGCAACAAAAACAAGAGAAATTCAAACGTACTTGGGATATCTGGAATGTCTTCATCTTTTCAGATGAAGGTCAACAATTGCTTAGTAAATAACTCTCCCCCCTTTCTTTGACCTCCTCGGAGGCTAGATTCTATATAACTTGTCGAGGATGTCGCCGCCGTGTCTCCCACGCCCTCTCCCCTGCCCTTCCCCCCCCCCTCTTCTCTATTCTTTATATGGTTGTAAAGTGGAAAAAGTAGGCGAGGTTCACCCCGAATACACTACCTGAAATTGGGCGTGAGCTCACCTATTACATGTTGAACTAAAAATTGTATGTACGAGCCAATAATTATACTCTAAATGTAACTGTTCTGACCATTTATTTGTCTGAGCGTTGTCAACTTGAAATGGCCGAATCGGCACCTGCTTTTGCTTGTATGTTTTGGGGCCCTCGCCCTTGATTGGAGTTGAATAAAATTTATATTTGAAAAAAAAAAAAAAGAAGAAGAGAGTATGCTGTATTAAACCATTTTTAATATTGCAGTGTGACGAAAGTGCTGTATGCATTGCGAATGCTAATTTTACCAGACCGAGCTGTTCCGTGTCGGAATTTCTTCTGAGCATGCGTGGCACTTAGTGCGTTGGAACAGGCCACACACGGTTGGAATTGACGCGATCGGACTTTGTTGTCGGAAAATTTTATATCCTGCTCTCAAACTTTGTGTGTCGGAAAATCCGATGGAAAATGTCCGATGGAGCCCACACACGGTCGGAATTTCCGTCAACACGCTCCGATCGGACATTTTCCATCGGAAAATCCGACCGTGTGTATGGGGCATTAGTGTCAGTTAGTGTTATAGGCGTACACACGGTCGGACTTTGTTCGGACATTCCGACAACAAAATCCTAGGATTTTTTCCGACGGATGTTGGCTCAAACTTTTTTGTCTACACACGGTCGCACAAAGTTGTCGGAATTTCCGATCGCCAACCACGCGGTCACGTACACCACGTACGACGAGACTAGAAAAGGCCGGTTCAGAACCAAGCGCGGCACCCTTTGGGCTCCTTTTGCTAATCTCGTGTTAGTAAAAGTTTGGTGAGAGACGAGTCGCGCTTTTTCAGACTCGTGGCTTTCAGATCGTTTTCTGCCGTTCAGTTTGTGCTTGTGGGTTTGTATCTGCTCTTCAGTGCGTGCAGCAAGTTCTGCGTGACTTTAGGTAGTCATTGTATTCTTGTTCGTTCGTTACTGTTTTTCAGGTCGCTCTTCACAGGCCTTGCTGTTCTTCAGTGCGTTCTGTTACTTCGTTCTGAGCAGCCGACCGTTTTCTAGCCATGTTTCGTATGCGTACTCCTCGTAGAGTTCGTGCTGTGCGGGGACTTGGTGTTGGGGTCCTGACCTTGACACAAGTCCAGTCCATGAACAGGGTGGGGAGGAGTTCATGGACCAAGAATTGGTTGCTTCAGCGTGACCAGTTCTGTCATATGCCTTTGCTCCGTGAGATCCGTGAGAATAATCCTGATGATTTCAGGAACTCTCTCAGGATGACGGACTCCGTGTTTCACCGTCTGTTGGCTTTGCTGACCCCCTATATCAGCAGGCAGGATACCTGCATGAGGCAAGCCATCACTCCGGAGCAGAGGTTAGTCGCTACCCTGCGGTATTTGGCCACAGGGAGAAGCCTGCAGGACTTGAAGTTCTCGACAGGCATCTCCCCCCAGGCTCTGGGGATCATTTTTCCAGAGACCTGTTCTGCCATCATTCAGGTCCTGCAGAAGGAGTATATGAAGGTAAGATTTTTATCCTTTTATATCACATTTTATTGTATTGAATGTTTGCTAATATCTTGTATTTCTTTCCTCATTCCCTAATTACCATGATTGGAATATGCTGTGAATGTCCCCTTTGTCCTCATTCATGCAGGATTTTTATGTAATTATTATTTTAGGTCCTTCATACATATTTGCCCTTCAATAACCTCCCCAGCATGGTGTCTCCTGCCCTATATTCACCTCATGTAGTCACTTAACAATGTATTTTATCTGCTCTATAGTAGTGCTTTACCCCAAACACCCCCTAAAATGTTTTGAAATGTTATTTTTGATTTAAATTCAGGCAGAGTGCCAGAGGCTTTTTTTTGTGGTGTCCCCAAATAATTTTTAGTAACCCTCACTCCCCCAACTGCTAAGTCGGCTGATCCCAATTCTCTATCTATCCTCAATCATCTATCTGCTAACTTTGCCAAACCCATACACACTATACCCACCTCTTTTGTGGTCAGATGTATGGAGGAATTCCCCAAAGCATGTAGTGCAAGGGCCTGCCTGTATACTTTCCAATGGTACTGTTTAAAGTATTTGTGTCCTATTATTATCTTGACAGGTAATAGCAGAATGTCCAAATGTCCTCAAATGTGTACAAAGTGTATTTATATCTTTGTATTATGACACTTCTTACCTGTCCAGTGGGCTGCCAATAGTGTAACTAAGGAGGGGCTGTTCCAAGTAATACCCATTATTTAGGCATTCATCTCTCAATGAAGTGAAGAGGGTTACCTGTCCAAGATTTCCACACACCCCCATAATGTTAGAAATGGCCCATGGGGGGGGGGGATATGATAGGTGTACCTTATACTTTGGCCTTGTTAAATTCCCCTTACTAAATGCTATCTGGAGGTTGCCCCATAATGTTTGTGTCTAATCTGCTTGCCATGTTTCTGTGAAAAAATAGTAATGTTTATTGTTTTTTCCTCAACAGTTTCCTTCCACGCCACAGGAATGGCAGACTGTGGCCTCCCACTTTGCCCAGCGGTGGGACTTTCCTAACTGCGGCGGGGCAATTGATGGGAAACACGTCCACATCGTCCCACCACCCAACTCGGGGTCATACTATTATAATTACAAGGGGTTCAATAGTATAGTGATGTTGGCGGTGGTGTCGGCTAATTACGACTTCTTGTATGTGGACGTGGGGAAGAATGGCCAGATGTCCGATGGTGGAGTCATCGCCCAGACGGAGTTCTACAGGCGTCTCCAGAATGGCAGCTTGGACTTGCCAGCTCCAGAGGACAATGTTGAAGGACTCCCATTTGTGTTCGTTGCTGATGAAGCGTTTGCGCTGGGGGACCACCTGATGCGGCCATTCCCAATGAGGACCCTCACCCCGGAACAGAGGGTTTTTAATTACCAGCTGGCCAGAGCCCGAAGAGTGGTGGAGAACACATTTGGAATCCTGGCCAGCCGGTTCCGCCTATTTATGACACCCATCCATATGGCGGAGTATAAACTGAACCATATTATACTTGCGTGCTGTGTTCTCCATAACTTTTTAAGGAAACATTCGGCCAACTATGCTGGCTCAGTTGGGCCTGAGGCCGGAATCATACATCAAACCACACTGACGGCGCTTGAAAGTGGCCGTCCTGGCTTGCCCTCCCTGAGTGCCCGTGATGTACGGTTACGCTACCTGGAGTTATTTGCGGGTAGGGGGGCTATCAATATGCCAGCAAATATGTGAAGCCTTTTTATAATAAAAAACAAAAAGAAAGTCTTTGTGGACATTTACTGCTTGTGTTTGTTTTAGCTGACCCTGACAGAAATGTTTTGAGTGCAGAAAATGGCGTGATTGTGTAACCTTATACAAAGCACTGTTGGCGGTTATTTATTAAATGCAAAAACACATTTCACTACAAGTGCACTTGCAACTGCACTGAAACTGCACTTGTAGTGCAAAGTGGATTTGCCCTTCGGAAATAACCCCCATTTTCTTTGGAAATAACCCCCATGGTCGAATTTGAAGGCAATATCAGACATGAGTATTTAGGAACTGTGTTTGATATTGCGTTCAGATGGGGGGAAATCACCCCTGGAAAAGCCAAATTTGGAAGATGCACACAAATTTCCCAATGTCAACATGTGCGACCTGCCATCACGGGGGATCAAGGGACGTGTTTTGGGGAGAAACCCCTTCCTCTCAGCTACTTTATTATTGAGGAAGGGGTTGCACCCCCAAAACGCGTCCATTGATCTTCCGTGATGGCAGATAGCACATGTTGGCACACTGTGTGCATCCTCCAAATTTGGCTTTGCCAAAAATCACAAAAAGATTTAGCACATTGTAGCACACAAAAGAAGAAATTGATTTGGAGGGGTTTTAAACTCGCCCCAAAACATCAATGATGTTTTTATATTTTGAAATAACATCATTGCTGTTTTGCTTGATGATTTCCAATTGTAAAATACACCCCATGATCTCCCCGATCAGGATCTGGGCACTTTCGGATGTGAAAGGATCTGGATCCACAACATCACGATCACCTAAAAAGAGAGGAACCCCAAAATAAATTTGGTTTAAAAAAAATGCCGCCATCCATCTCTTATCTGAGCCTGTGGTTGCAGACACTCACCTGTTGTGGTGCCAATTTCCACCACGTCTTCATCCTCCTGCTCAGCTTGTGTTGGGGGGATTTCCCCTTCTTCCAGAGGGGGGGGCTCTGGTTTCCTCGGATGAGGGGTGTCCTCCGAGTCTTTTCTCCCCTATGTAAAACAAAAAAGGTATACTTAGCACACAGATATTTAATGTCAGAACTATAAAGATGAAACATTGTTTGGAAGTGGGGTACAATTGTCAATTTTAGCAGAGTTCCAAGATGTAGCTTTTTTAGTGTCCTTTGTCAAGCTGCAATACTTTACCTGTTTAGTACAAGCTTCACAGATGGAGACCCCCCTATAGTATACACTGGAGCACCTGTGTGGCCCCCCTAATAAAAATGGTGTTCTGGGGTCCCACACTAGTGCTCCAGTGTCCAGATGTGTAAACAGTTGCTCAGTGTCCTCTCCTTACACAGAATCTAGTTTGCCTTTCAGTCTAGTAACAAAGCCATCTACACAACCCAATTCTTTGAAGACAAGTATAGGGCTTCAAAATGGTGGCCAAATGCATATGGGCTAAACAATGGTATTTTATAGTTGGAACGAAAAATGTTTGATCCGAACGAATAATGTGCCCATGAACATGAAAGTTGCCATTTTAAACTGTACAACAGTTCCTAAAAGCACATGGAGCAGCACGAACATAATAAAGACAAAAAGAATAGGAACACAGCACAACTACTTACTTTTTTGCAGCATTCTCTTTCTGTACTGCTCATGTTCTCGTAATTTCAGGTCCGACCACCGGTTCCTGAGCTGATCTTTCGATCGTCGTACCCCGAAATTCCGGTGCAGACTCCTGACCACTTTCGCCATGATCTTGGCCTTTCGGATATTGGGGTTGGGGTAAGGCCCATACTTTCCATCATAGTCGGACTTCTTCAGGATGTCCACCATTTCCAACATCTCCCCAAAGGACATATTTGAGTCCTTAAATCTCCTTCTGGATCGGGACGTTTCAGGCTCCAGCCTCTCCTCCTCCTCCTCGTTGCTACAATTAGCACGCACCTGCTGTCTATCCGCCATGTGCTCTTCCCCCACTGCGCCGAACGAAAAGGAGCGGGGAATAGACTAGAAAGAACGTCAGGGGCGGGCGGAGTTATATGCATGCGCAGTGTGTATAAAGCGTAACACACGTGCGTATTACGTACGATCTGTGAGCGGAGGAAGGAGCATCGGAGACGCCGATCGTGATAACGAAGGTAAGATCTAAACTTGCGCCTATACTGCTTTGAAATGGAAGCCTATATTGTAAGAAGATTAGGGGAGTTTTGCCTGACATTAGGGTTTGTCTTGTGTTGTGTCGTGCAGAGAAAATGGATGGGTTCAACGACCACAATTTCCTGCCCCTGTTCATAGACAAATACAGGGAGATGCCCTGTCTGTGGCAAGTGAGACACCCCCACTATAATCATAATCACAAACAGAAGAGGCAGGCAGTGCTGGAGAAACTGCTGGAGTTGGTGAAGCCGGTGGTCCCCACAGCAACCATCCCTTATTTAAAAGCCAAAATTGGTGGCCTGAGGAGCACTTATCTTAGGGAGCGCAAGAAGGTCACAGATTCCCAGAGGTCCGGAGCTGCAGCAGATGACTTTTATGTCCCCAGGCTCTGGTACTACGAGAGACTGCGATTTCTGTCAGACCACACTGAAGTCAGGGAATCCCTCTCTACTCTTCCTTCCACACTTACTTCCACCCCAGCTGAGGCTTTCGATGTCCATCCTGGGCCTTCCAGCCAGGAAGAAGTGGAGGAGCCCAGCTGGAGTCAGGTATAGCATTCTTCTACAGATTTCTGGGCAATAAATAAATTATGTTTACTAGATGTTATTATTGATCACTAATTGCTGATTGAAAAAAGTGTTTTACATATCAATAGACAGTAGTGGGCACCCAAAATTGGGACAAGAATGAAAACTGCTGGGCTCAGAAGGATAGTCTGTTATATTTGTTAACATTCAATTTGCAGCAGTCAGGAGGTGAAAATTGTGTGTGATTGATGAAGAAAAAACTAAAACTATGTCCCTTTTTCATACACAGGAAGACATCAGCCAGGAGGAGGTTGTGGAATGTGGCAGTCAGGAGGAGGCGGGGATTAGTGGCAGCCAGGAGGAGGCGGGGATTAGTGGCAGCCATGAGGAGGCGGGGCTAAGTGGCAGCCAAGAAAAGCCTGGGACCAGTCGCAGCCTGACTGAGTCTCAGGTCCCTCCCCTCCGCCTGCCATATAAACGAGCCAGGAAGGCCACTCCGAGTCCCGTGCAGGATTCAGCGTTCAGGCTGATCCAGGAGGCTTCGGCGTCCCTCAGAGCCTTACCAACTCCTGAAGAGGCCTTTGCCTGCATGGCTGCCACCAAATTGCAGGGCATGCAGGAGGGTCAACGCAAGCTCTGTGAGGACCTGCTTTATAAAGTCCTACGTAAGGGGGTGAGTGGGGAACTAACACCCAAGACCGACGTGGTTGAGTTGGACCATCCTCCTCCTCCTCCTCCTCCTGCTGCCACAACTCCAACACCACAGCCACCGCGTGGAAGGAGGCGTTTAAAGAAGACCAAAGAGTGATGGCCCTGGGTTCAATCTGGTCTGACAGAAGATGCAGTCTCTCGTATGACCACAGCCTGGGGACACAGATGTCATCTGCTGCTGTTCATGATCTCTGGGACTTCTGGACCAGACTGCCCTCCCTTAGGTAAGGACTCCTCAGGCCACCAATTTTGCTTAAAAATAGTTGATGTCTGCCCTGGGGGTACAAGGCTTCACCCACTTCTGCAGTTTCTCCAGTGTTGCCTCCCTCTTTGTTTAGTTGTGAGCCGTTAATAAAATTTTTTAGGTAAATTATACTCTCCTGTGTGTGTTTTCATCCAAAAAGGACAGTTTGTTGGTGACGATTCAGGTACATTTCTAAAGTACAATGTGAAATTAACAAGAGACAACAACACCAAACAATCTCCTACAGATTAAATAGAACAACATGTCAATGGTGTTGTGGGAACTTGTCACAAAAAACACACACAAACATTTTCGGGAGTACAAATCAAAATCGCAAACAAAATAAAAATAAAATACAAACACAAAAAAAGAATCTACATTAAAGCCAAAAAATATATAAAAAATATACAAAAATATGTTGTCAGATGTGAGAAATCAAAATATATTGAGGGAATCCCGATAAATAGTAACAAAATAAGTTTTTGAGAAGTATGTGTGAATATGAGCAGCAAAACTACTTGATTCTTGTCACATTA
Organism: Aquarana catesbeiana; assembly: GCF_042186555.1. Lineage (NCBI taxonomy): Eukaryota > Metazoa > Chordata > Amphibia > Anura > Ranidae > Aquarana > Aquarana catesbeiana. The sequence goes on from NC_133326.1 coordinate 193,534,161, forward strand.
TAAAGAAGAAGAGAGTGCGCTGTATTAAACCATTTTTAACATTGCAGCGTGACGAAAGTGCTGTATCCATTGCGAATGCTAAGTTTACCAGAACGAGCTGTTCCGTCTTGGAATTTCTTCTGAGCATGCGTGGCACTTTGTGCGTCGGAACAGGCCACACACGGTCGGAATTGACGCGATCGGATTTTGTTGTCAGAAAATTTTATCTCCTGCTCTCCAACTTTGTGTGTCGGAAAATCCGATGGAAAATGTCCGATGGAGCCCACACACGGTCGGAATTTCCGACAACACGCTCCGATCGGACATTTTCCATCGGAAAATCCGACCGTGTGTACGGGGCATTAGTGTCAGTGTGTTTTAGGTAGGATAAAAAAGAGCAAAATGTTCATTATTGTTTCTGGACTGTACTACAGGCACATACAACAACATACAGGTATGTGCTATCGCTGCTATCATCAGGAGTGGGCAAATTTTTGGGGGGTTGTTCATTTGTGGTAGTTTAGTAGCAAGAAATATACAGCTAAATTAAAATATATATATATATATTTTTTACTATTTTGGACCAGTTTCCCTTTGATAATACAAAAAAACAGGAGATATCCATTACCATTTACCACCAAATGAAAGCCCAATTCGTCCTGAAAAAAACAAGGTATAATCCATCTGGATGCACAAAGTAGTTGTGATAACATGTACGGTTTTACTAACATATGTCAAAGTTGCAAAATTGGACTTAGGCATTAAGATTTGTTTTACCCTTAGTCATGAAGGGGTTAAAGCTGAACCTTGGGATAATCAAATACTGCCAAAATATAAGAGTCATATGTATTTTTACATGAATCGCAATATGCTGTGTGTATTTCTTCCAGACTTGTGCAGTAATGCAACATGAAACTTTCCCTGTAATAAAGATCAGTCACTACTGCTGTCTTTCCTTATGTGAGGCAGCTAGTCTTGTATACACACTCCTGTAGTTTTCTGCAGGCAGCCTTTAGTGGGTGGGCCAGCTGGGTCCCTCCTAAAGCCCTGCCCTCTGCACAGGCTCTATACAGCTAAGTAAAGGGTTTTTAAACCCTTGTTTTTTTGTTTTTTTTTTAAATAACAAACATATCATACTTACCTCCACTGTGCAATTTGTTTTGCATAGTGTGGCCCTGATCCTCCTCATCTGAGGTTTCCCAGCGGCTCTTGCGGCTCCTCCTCGCATCAGTTAAACCCCTGGGAGAAGCTCTCTCCCTGGGGTTTAACTTGTGGGCACGCTCCCGAGTCCAGCATTTGCGTCTATAGATACAGAATGCCGGACTCGACCCTGCCCCCAGCGCCCGCATCTTTGGATTTGATTGACAGCAGCAGGAGCCAATGGCTGCACTGCTATCAATCTATCCAATCAAAAACCGAGAACCCCAGGCAGAGAGCTAGAGTGCATCTCCACCGAGGGATCGAAGGGCTTAGGTGAGTAAAATGGGGCTAGGGGGCCGGTCACTGTCAGAAGTTTTTTCACCTAAATGCATATGATGCATTTAGGTGAAAAAACACGAGGGTTTACAACCCCTTAATGATGTCAATGCTACTTTTACAAGATATTAACTTTGCAAAGGCATTAAGTGCACAGAAAGTAGATTTATAACCTTTGTGGCTATTGAGAAGTATATTCAAATGAATTTCTTTTTTTTTTTGTGCCTGGAGTTCATGACCTTGAGAATTGATTCAATCCATCTACACTGTCCTACAAAGGATTGAATGTAGAGTTGATTTACAAACATCTGGCAAATTTGCCATAGTATAATTGCAAATTGAAAAATATACTATATTACTATTATATATATATATATATATATATATATATATATATATATATATATATATATATATATATATACTATATATATATTTAAATGATACACAAGACAGTTGCATTGCTACTCTGTAAAATATTTTCAATTGAACTCTGTATGTTCGCTGCCAACACACTCTGCATGTTTACATACAAACAGTAAGTTCCAGGGCAGGATTTCTCAATCTTGAGACTAATGGTATGATGGGAGTAGAATATTGTTTACAGACAGCCTCTGAATAATAGCCAGCACCAATATTTCAGTGTATTTTCTAATGTTATCTATTAAAGCAAATACATATATCAAACATAGAACTTACTACAATTTTGCTTGCGCCAGTTATGCAACAGAACACCCTTTTCAGCACAGGCTCGCACATAATTTTCCAATGCACTGCATAAGCCAGCCCAGACATCCTCACTTTTACAAGTTGAGCTTACACATCTCTGCAAAAAAATACAGTAAGTTAGCAACTGAACAACACAATAAAAAAACATGTATTTGTTTGAAGAAATGCACAAACAATTGCAAGAGGAGATGGGTTAATTCATTGAACTTGTATAATTATAACATCATTTGATTTTACAAAAAAAAAAAAATATGCAGCTTAGAGATGAAAAGAAATTGAATAACATATGCACATACTGTACTTGTCAAATGTGTGTTTTATTTTACCAACCAATATATTTTTATGAAATACATACTTAAGAACAATATCTTTATGTGATTTAGTTTAATAATAATTAAATAAGTTAAGCAGCCAATCAACAGTCTGCATCTTTTTGGGCATATTGTACCTTATAATATGGTCCATAATCCACATAAGAATGGCCTTTGGAAAACACTCCATGCAAATTTTTAAGTTCAGAGCAATGCTCTTCGGCAAACATTTCTAAAAATAAATAAATGAATAAATATATTTTAAGCGAAACAAGCAAATATGTGGAACATAGAGTGAACAATACCACATGGGCACTTAGCATTCATTCTAATGACTTCACGCATAATGATTTAACTAGACATATAACATTGATCTAGAGATACAATGGGGTTGCTTTACTAAAAGCAAATAGTCTGTGTACTGCAAGTGCAGTTGTGCTAGATCTGAGGGAAAGCTCTGAAATAAGGGAACGTTCTGTTGATTTCTATCATCCAATCATGTGCAAACAAAAATGCAGCTTTTTATTTTCCTTGCATGTTCCCCTCAGATCTAGAGCAACTGCACTTGCAGTGCACAGCCTGTCTTCAATAAATCAACCCCAATGCCTATCGGCCTAATGTATGCTCTATATTATACTACCTAGGTATGATATGTGGCAAAAAAGCTGTCCGTTCATAACACAAGTCAAATATAAAGTCCAGAATATAAACACATGTGACTGCTTCAGTGCTTCCACCACCTCAAAGACCACAAGCTTCTTATCAGAACCCTAAGGCCTCATGAATAAAGGTCAATCATACATAAGAGGTATCCTGAGGATCCAATAAATCAGTCACAGAAAGGGATAATTACTTGAACTTGGTCCAGAACCACTGGACAACAAATGAACAAGAAAACCTGCTCCAGGTGCCTAGTTAAAAAAGAAGAATGTATCTAATTTGTTTATTCAGTCTGTTGAAAAAGATTTTATTGCCAGCTAGTGGAGGGGACAAATTTAGAATGGTATGTAAAAGAGAGGTACAGTATCTCACAAAAATTATTACACCCCTCACATTTTTGTAAATATTTTATTATATCTTTTCATGTGACAACACTGAAGAAATGACACTTTGCTACAATGTAAAGTAGTGAGTGTACAGCTTGTATAACAGTGTAAATTTGCTGCCCCTCAAAATAACTAAACACACAGCCATTAATGTCTAAACCGCTGGCAACAAAAGTGAGTACACCCCTAAGAAAAAAATCTCCAAATTGGACCCAATTAGCCATTTTCCCTCCCCGGTGTCATGTAACTCATTAGTGTTACAAGATCTCAGGTGTGAATGCGGAGCAGGTGTGTTAAATTTGGTGTTATCGCTCTCACTCTCTCATACTAGTCACTGGAGGTTCAACATGGCACCTCATAGCAAACAAACTCTCTGAGGATCTGAAAAAAAGAATTGTTGCTCTACATAAAGATGGCCTAAGTTATAAAAAGATTAACAAAAGCCCGCCAGCAGTTTAACAGTACAGGTTCCACTCAGAACAGTCCACGCCATTGTCGACCAAAGAAGTTTAGTGCATGTGCTCAGCGTCATTTCCAGAGGTTGTCTTTGTAAAATAGACATAGACGTAGACGAGTGCTACCAGCATTGCTGCAGAGGTTGAAGGGGTGAGGGGTCAGCCTGTCAGTGCTCAGACTATACGCCACACACTGAATCAAATTGGTCTGCATGACTGTCATCCCAGAAGGAAGCCTCTTCTAAAGATGATTCACAAGGAAGTATGCAAACAGTTTGCTGAAAAAAAGCAGACTAAGGAGATGGATTACTGGAACCATGTCCTGTGGTCTGATGAGACCAATATAAACTTATTTGGTTTAGCGTGTGTGGCGGCAACCAGGTGAGGAGTACAAAGACACGTGTGTCTTGCCTACAGTCAAGCATGGTGGTGGGAGTGTCATGGTCTGGGGCTGCATGAGTGCTGCCAGCACTAAGGAGCTACAGTTCATTGATGGAACCATGAATGCCAGCTGTGACATAATGAAGCAGAGCATGATCCCTTCCCTTCGGAGACTGGGCCTCAGGGCAGTATTCCAGCATGATAACGACCCCAAACACACCTCCAAGACGACCACTGCCTTGCTAAAGAAGCTGAGGGTGAAGGTGATGGACTGACCAAGCATGTCTCTAGACCTAAACCCTATTGAGCATCTGTGGGGCATCCTTAAATTGAAGGTGGAGAAGCGCAAGGTCTCTAACATCCACCAGCTCCGTGATGTCGTCATGGAGGAGTGGAAGAGGACTTCAGTGGCAACCTGTGAAGCTCTGGTAAACTCCATGCCCAAGAGGGTTAAGGCAGTGCTGGAAAATAATGGTGGACACAAAATATTGACACTTTGGGCCCAATTTGGACATTTTCACTTAGGGATGTACTTACTTTTGTTGCCAGCGGTTTAGACATTAATGGCTGTGTGTTGAGTTATTTTGAGGGGACAGCAAATTTACAGTTATAGAAGCTGTATACTCACTTCACTGTAGCAAAGCATAATTTCTCCAGTCTTGTCACATGAAAAGATATAATAAAATATTTACAAAAATGTGAGGGGTGTACTCACTTTTGTGAGATACTGTATATGGGATATTTTTGTTTAATACGAGGAAGCCAGCAGGCATGAATTTTGAATGGGATGTTTCCCATTTTTATAAATAAATATATTTGGGTGCCTCTGTGGATCCTGGTACAAAAGAACATATGTGTGTACTAAGTTATATCTAATATATTATTGTATTGGGCTTATAACACTCTTATTAATATCTTCATTATAAATCCTATTAAGAAAACATTTGGGAGGTATTGGAGTTGATTTACTAAAACTGGAGAGTGCAAAATCTGGTGCAGCTCTGCATGGTAGCCAATCAGCTTTCAGGGTTTATTGTCAAAGCTTAATTGAACAAGCTGAAGTTAAAAGCTGAATGGTTTCTATGCAGAGCTGCACCAGAATCTGCACTCTCCAGTTTTAGTAAATTAACACCATTGACTTATATAGACACTTTTTTGGGATATATATTTTTTTAAGAGTATTCCATTACTACATTATTTGACTTTTTCTGATATGTTGGTTATGGTGTTTTGAAAAATATATATTCTTTTGTTTTGGATATGGTATTTTGAATTAGTCTCATATTTTGTTGATTTTTCTTTAATCATTTTTTAACTACTTATTTGTTTCTCTGCATATCTAAACCAAAAAATAGTTTTATGGTAACGTTATAAGAGCTCTGCTTACAATTTGTAGTTTTTCTTGGAAAACTATTGTTAGCCATCATGTGGATGCTTGGGGTCTTAATACCTTGACACCATTGATAAACATGTATACGTTTATACATTCTTACTATGTATGCATTCATGTTTAAAACCGTATAAAGATATATTACAATACCATGTTATTCATATTGGCAACATTTCAGATCGTGAATGAACACTTTTGTTTATTATAAATTTTTACTTTTCGTTTTGTTTTTAGGATTTTATATATGTGAGATATCTTCTTCACTGGTGATTACTCAATTCCGAAATGTTAAAACTAACTATAAAGGCTTGGTTTCATTTGTTTTTATTACCAACAAAGAGTTACAATTTTGCATGTGAAGACCACAGTTTCAGCTGTTCCATCCTTTATTGAGTGGAGCCGGATCTTCACATGATGTGAGAGGCATTACCAAGTTCTTCAATTAAGTTTTATTATCATCTGTATATATACTATTGGTGTTCATTTTTAATTTAGCTATGACTAAGCACCAGTGAGAGTGGTGTGAAACATGTCAGTGTTTGCATTTTTATTATGATTTTGTATGGATTAATTCTTCAATAAAGGAATTTCTTTGGAGTGCAGCCATCCAGATCTTCATTTTTTCCCTTCACTGAGCAACAAAGATGATAGTCTCTCAGTAAAGCGGTACACAGACCAAACAGAGGACAAGACTCATAGTGTAAACCCACATAAATGAAGGCAATAAAATATCATGCAATGGATACTCACAATAAGATAAGGTATAACAGCATGTGGGACTCAAAAAATCCCACCTGCCAGCATGCGCAATTACACCAGCCCACTAAACTCTTCCCTACGTGTTATGTTTTTCTAAAAGGTTATCATCATCCCCTGAGGAAGACCAGTTGTAATGCATCAAGAGGGGTTAATGTCATCACACCACTGGGAGGAGAATCTGCGCAGCCATTGGGAGGGCAGATATCAGTGGCGTCTGTTGCTCAAAATTTTTTGGGGGGGCGCAAACAGACTGAAAAATTCTGAAAAAAAAATTTAACTTGCTCATCTCAAATTATGCTATTTACTTAGTGGGTCCACATGTTAAAGATGATTGATCCTTCTTTCAGTGATTGTTTAATAAAAGTACATTTAAAATAGCAAATAAAAATTATCCTAAAAATGTATTTTTAGTATGATTGTTTACAATTTCAATATATTAATGAACAGTGCCTTCACTAAAAAGGGAAGGGGGGTGTGGAGGCGCCAACTCTGCTGACACTATTATATGGTGAAGGTGTAATACATACACTTACTGGTAAGTCAGTTCAGATGGGGTGGCGATGTCCATCAGGGGTTGTGTTGTCCTGGGATGTGCTGGTGTGCAGGCTTCACTGGCAGTCCTTCACCTCAGGGGATGTTGGTTCCTGGTTGAGAGAGGCTTAACAGCGGTGTCCAGTGTGTGGAAGCTCCACGCTAACCACCCTGGAACCCGGAAGCGGAAGTGATGTCAGCGGTGCACAGGAAGTGTCCAGACACAGATAGGAGATAATACAGGCTACGCGCTCGGGGCTCACAGCTCCTTCTACTGGCCTACTGACAGGCCAGTAGAAGGAGCTGTGAGCCCCGAGCGCGTAGCCTTTATTATCTCCTATCTGTGTCTGGACACTTCCTGTGCACCGCTGACATCACTTCCGCTTCCGGGTTCCAGGGTGGTTAGCGTGGAGCTTCCACACACTGGACACCGCTGTTAAGCCTCTCTCAACCAGGAACCAACATCCCCTGAGGTGAAGGACTGCCAGTGAAGCCTGCACACCAGCACATCCCAGGACAACACAACCCCTGATGGACATCGCCACCCCATCTGAACTGACTTACCAGTAAGTGTATGTATTACACCTTCACCATATAACAGTGTCAGCAGAGTTGGCGCCTCCACACCCCCTTCCCTTTTCAGTGCTATGCTCACAGAGGCTAAGGACACCCTCTGAGGACGGCTGCCTCCTCTCTCTCCCCCTCCCCCCCTTTTTTGTTCTAACATTAATGTTCTATCAGAACCATCATTATACAATTCCATTCCTGACATCACAAAATCTGAGCGCCGGAAAACCTTTCTTCTTCAGTGCCTTCACTAAACTGGTCTAGATACTATAATACATTGGTAGCAAAATGCTTTGGAAAAAACACCAAAATGTAAAATATATTACCTTTTTCCAAATTAATGCAAGTTGTTTGTTCTGCAGGAGGACATAAATATTGTGACCAAGAATCAGCAAATACTGCTGGTAAGGATTCTATTATGTCGTTGCTGCTTGTTAAGTCATCTTCTGAAACTTTATTGTAAGAACCACAAAGTCCTTTAAATAGAAAGTTGTAAACATAAGTTTCCCAAGTACTTATAACACGATTTATGCATTTACTTCTTAACATGTCTATCAATAGAGGTAGAGTGAAATACTCTATTATTCATCAACAGAAACAAGTAAATACAGTTAAAACATACATTTTAATACCTAATCTGACACCTAGCCAGTTTACTTTTCAATGTTTAGGAAAAAACTTAATTTTTGCACTTATATTTGTGCTGAAATGCATTGTAATGCACAGCTGCTACTTTTTTGCCGTATGCAAACATATTCATCTACAATGACATTAGGATGTAACCAAACCCTTGAACGGTTCAGTACCTAAGCATAAAGCATTCTTACCTTGTAGCCCTAGTGTTTTCGGGTCCAACACTATCAACATGGGAATGTATAATGTTTAAACTTTAAAAATGTTTCTCACAATAATCAATTTCTAATGCATGACACAATTAAAATGCTAGAGCTTGCCATTATAACTTGCATAGGCATGCACAGCCTATTGCACTAGGGTGTGCACCCCAAAACTCAAACACACATGCGTGTGTATAATTTTATATATATATATATACTGTATATACACACACACACACACACACACAAACACTCACATATATGTACATAAAACCACCCATTTATGTGCCTGCCTGACCCCAAGTGCCTTTGTTTACCTTTTTATTAAAAAATAATAAATACATAGATGTTTGCTAGGGCATTTATTCTTTTTTAAAACTGGAGACTGCAAAGTATTGTGCCCGCAATCAGCAGAGTGCGGGTGAAGCGTCAGGCTCCTGCAGACACTGCCTACAGTTCTGTTGCCCATACCTCTGTATGGCTGTCATTGCAGAGCTGTAGGCAGTGTGAATGAACTACAGGTGTGCTGATCAGTGTGCCGGCTGCAGTGTTGGACTGAACTTGTAGTTTATACATTCTCAGATTCCTATGACTTAGCCAAGGTTCACACTGGGCTGCGGGAGTGCACAATTTCACTCCCGCCTGTCAGTCCAGTTTTCGGACGCGATTTTAGAGACATCTGTGCAGGTTTCTGCACGGATGTCAATGTAAATCGCGGGCTGAAATCGCAAAAAGTAGTCATCATACCATACAGGGTTATAGTCCCTCTGGTATGTGATGATGTCAAGGCTTTGGGGTGAAGGAAGAGAAATTAGAATCAGGTAAGTGAAAGAGGATATCCCCACTCCCCCAGCACACTGCAAGGCTGGACCTTTTTACTGTCCTGGAGTTGGGCTGTATTATTATGATAAGAGTTTTTGATAGGTTAGGAATTCCTGGGACTTCTGAGGTGCTTCATAGATGTATTCCATATACACACACATTATATGTTATTAAAAAAAAAATCATTTTAACAGGATATAATGTGTATGTGGAATACATTTATGTAACGCCTCAGAAGTCTCAGGAATTCCTAACCTGTTCAAGAATGTTACTTTCTCTTTCAGTAAACTTGCCCTGCAAAGTGCAGGGCAGGTTTACAGCACAGAATCGTATAATGGAAAAGGCAGAGAAAGAAGGTCAGTACTCACAGGTAAAAGTCTGAGATCTTCAGTCATCCCCAGGGAGAGCTGTGCTGTGTGCTGGACAGGAGGAAAGAGATCGAAGGGTGCACTGTGAGATCTCTTCCTGCTCCTCCCACCTGTAGTGGAGCCCCAAATCAGCCAGAGGAGTTTTCCCCCAAATGCTGCATCAGAGAGGAGTTCGGCAAGCTGTCTTCTGGCAACACAGGGCATAGGATGGTGAGTAACTCCTGTGAGGACTGCAGCCACAGCTGTGAAGTAGCGGTCAGGAAGTATCCGATGCTCTCTGAAGTTTGCATGCTTTATCTCTGACAGCAGACGGCGGAGTGATATTCAGCTGACAGGGGTGCTGTAGCCGGAACTACAGAGTCAGCATCGGAAAATGCGCCTGACTGACTGATTACTCCGCGGCCAGTGGCTGCAGTTCCCACAGGAGTTTTACACATCCATGACAAATAGTCCCACTTGCAGCAGTGTCATTTAGAAAAAAAGAGTTCTCACACATTTTGGCAGCAAAAAAGCCCTGGGGTGTGTTAGATGTGCCTGGGCATTAGGTTGTGCCCAGGCACACCTGACACACCCTGTGTGCACGCCTATGATAACTTGTATTTTCTAACATGTCTCCTCCTAACAATCGAAAGGATTGCACCACTCCAAACAATCCTGAACTCTGCTGCTGAACACATCTATTTTACCTTTAACTCTTCTTTACTTTAAACATTTGGGACTTTCATATGCTTCTCCTCTTCTCTGGAATTCCCTTCTATATGTCCTTAAAGTGTTTGTTACCCCAGCATTTCATATTCTTGATATGTGCCTGCTGTATTATGTCCTTGTATGGAAAAGTATCATGTTCTATTTACAGTATATTGCTATATTGCTTCCTTTGTGTAAAATCCCTGGTGTTCCTGCTAGTCCCTCTGCTTTTCTTTTAAAAACTGACCACACTAAGCAGGAGAGCACATCGTGGTCAGTTCTCTAGCTATGCTGGGAACTCTGCCTGCTCTCCTCCAATGATCAGCCTTGTCCTGACACCCCCCCCCCCCTGCACCGCCATTCACTGGGAAGCTTAGTGTGCTACTTTTTCTCCCTCCTCTAGCAGCCAAGAAGAGAGGAATGTGATCACTTAAAAAAAAAAAAAAGAGAAAAGGGTATTTATGTTTTTTTATATCTATACACAGATGTTTTGCCTTTCATTTCAGTTTTAAACTGAATGGGTTGTTTTACAAGGTGATCGTTTACAATCACTTTAAGCACTTTGATACCATATAAAGCATCCCTTAACCACTTCAATACCAGGCACTTTCGCCCCTTCCTGCTCAGGACAGCTTTCAGTGCTGCCGCACTTTGAATGACAATTGCACGGTCATACAGCACCGTACCCAAACTAAATTTTTATCTTTTTCTTCCCACAAATAGAGCTTTCTTTTGGTGGTATTTGATCACCTCTGAGTGTTTTTTTTTTTTTTGCTAAACAAACTAAAAAAGGCCAACATTTTTGAAAAAAAAAATGTTTTCTTCGTTTCTGTTATAAAAATTTGTTTTCTCCTTCACTGAGGGGCACTGATGAGTCGGCACTGATGGGCACTGATGAGGCGGCACCGATGGGCACTGATGAGTTGGCACTGATAAGGTGGCACTGATGGGCACTGATGAGGAGGCACTGATATGTAGAATTGATGGGCACTGATAGGCGGCACTGATATTCAGCACTGATGGGCACCGATAGGTGGCACTGATATGCAGCACTGATGGGCACTGACAGGCGGCACTGATGGGCACGGACATGCGGCACTGATGGGCACTGACAGGCAGCACTGATGGGCACTGACAGGCGGCACTGATTGGCACTGACAGGTGGCACTGATGGACACTAATAGATGGCACTGATGAACACTAATAGATGGCACTGATGGGCAGCACTGATTGGGCAGGGACTCACAGGTATTAATGCTGGGAACTGATTGGCACTGTGATGGACACTGATTAACACTGTGGTGGGCACTGGCAGACTTTATTATTGGGGCACTGCCAGGCACTGATTGACAGCTGATTGGCACATCTAATTGGGCTGTGCTGATAATCAATGTGCTGATTTTCAGCACAGACCCCACTCTCCATTTACCGGCACTTCCTGGTTCTCGCGATGATCAGCTGTGATTGGTCACAGCTGATCACATGGTAAGAAGCCTCTGTCAGAGGCTTCTTATTACGATTGGAGATCAGTCTGACACGCCGCACTTGCAATCGCTGTGTGCCGGCATGTTATCCTGCTGGACGTCATATGACGCCCAGTCAGGATAACAGAACCATTTCCCGGCCGTTATTCTGTTATAGCCCGGGCGGGAAGTGGTTAAAACACATTTATGCATGCAGACATATAATCTGGCTCACTACAGTCATTTCAGTCATTGATTCAATGTTGCTTCTTCCTTAACTGTTTGACACTCACATGTCAGTTAATGTACAGTATAATTTACAGATTTTCATACATCAGGTTTCTATTCATCCCTCTAGAGCAAACTTTCTTAACCATGGTTCCTTAAAAGATTGCTGGGGGTTCCATGAGCGGCAGATATTTCTGCCTCTCAGATAAGTTCGTACTGACACCAATGATCTTTTTAGCTATCTGCAACTGCATCTGTGAGTTTCTTCCCACTGACCACCAGTGGAAGAAGTATTCTTCCCACAGACCATCACACTAATGTACAGTGATATGTAGATATAGTATGTATTAAATGTTGAGAAACTCTGCTCTAGAGCAGTAAGGATTGTTTTTCCTGTTGAATCTTATTTTTATTCTAGATATTTTGCTATATATATTCTCTTGCAAATCAGATGTTAGGGTAAGCGTTAATTTATACCACGTGTGTTGGGCAGCAGTGATCAACACTGTTCCAATGCAACACTAACAAAATTACAGTACATTGTTTAGAATCAATGGGCCCAGCTGGAGTGCAACACATAATAAGGAAACATAAAATACAGTATATTGGCCTCTACTGTGGAAAAAACATACGTCAACCCACATCATCATGTGTCAACTTGCATAAGCATAATGCATCAAATACCACCCTGCTATTCGTTTTTTAAGGAGAGTTGATGATGGAGGTCACAATTAACTCTATCCTTTTTGTTAAATAAATTGCCTGCTTCTCTCTCCTAGACATGGCCTGATTCATTCAGAGTCTATTTACAGTATATGGTGGCAATGTTAGGCTTCTCCAGTATTTAGAATGTGTGAATACGACTGCATGATTAAAAGATTTGGTACTAAAAGGTGTTAAGGCAGAGTGGTACCAGAGTGTGCAATGTGTACAGAGGCTAATCAAAAAGAGTGGAACAAAAAGTGATTGGCATTGTGATTGGCATAATCGTTTAACCCTTTGGAGCCCTTTTAAAGCTCCCAGCACAGTGACAGAGCTGTCAAATACAATTTCAAAGTTTCTACCCGCAGTTTGACTTGTTGAAGTATAGGATGGTTTAGCTGCATGACTAACTGGACACAGGTCACATAATAATGTTAGGGAGGATAGAACTGTGATGTAGGTAGAAGTTTTCGCCAAAGTGAGGAGAAAGGTGTTATGGGACATGTGACAGTACAAGGTCCTGGTATTCTAAAAATAGATGTAGGAATGACACAGGGTTTAAACAGGGAACAGGTACTGTGGGACTCCGGAATATTTATTCCGGATCAGTGTCTTGAGCTTGGAGACTTTGAAGAGATTAGGGTGAGAAGAAGTTTCCAATCCTGTTTCCAGGTCTTACTGGAGACCTGCAAGTTGTGTGAGTGTGCAGGTCCTCACAGCCATTATAATGAAGGATCTGACCCTAGCTTAGAGCTCTCCATCAGAGTGTGCTCCGGTTTAAAGACAGGTGTGTGTTCATCTTAGGAGACAGAGGTGCTCTATTTAAGAGACATCACTCCAACTGGAGGAGAGATTCTATGTCCATAGGACTGAGAGTTTAGGAAACAAAGTGAGTCTAAGAGACTGAGAGAGGCAGGGAAACTGGGTGAGTCCAGGGAACTGAGGGAATCTGTAAGTCTTATGCCGCGTACACACGAGCAGACTGTCTGGCGGAAAAGGTCCGATGGAACGATTCCGTCGAACAGTCCGATCATGTGTGGGCTTCATTGGACCTTTTCTGTCGGAAAATCCGACGGACCTAGAAATAGAACATGTTTCAAATCTTTCCTATCAAAAAAAACATTTGTCTTTATGCTAGTCCGACAGACCGAAAACGACGCAAGGGCAGCTATTGGCTACTGGCTATAAACTTCCTTATTCTAGCCCTGCCCGCAGACCCCCACAACCAACCAGAATTGTGGGGAAGAGGCCCTTCTAGTCATCAACATAAGTACAAGGTGCTTTGTTAGGCCTGGTAAGGCTCTCCTCCAATGTTGAGGGCATGTGGTCTGGAATTGTTTAGTAGAGGGAGTGTGCACATTTTTGCATACAGATGCATAGCAGACCCCAGTTAACATCCATACCAGAACCTCATGATAAGGGTCTGGTATAGGTCTGGTATAGAGAAAGGGAACCCCCCGGCTGCTCTCCTCTCCCCTCCACCTCACCTATTCTATCCCTCAATTTTACCCCCTTTCTCCCTTCCCTTCTCTTCCCAACCCCCTGTGCTTTCCCACACATGTCTCACATAAATGAGCGTAACTATGGGGAACTCAAGATGAGCCGACAGTTTGGTCCAAACCTAGGTTCAGAACAGACTTAGGCTGTTGACGTGTTAGGACGAATGTGGAAATTTTGCCCATTTAGCCCCTTGTTCAGTGGGAGGCAAAAATCATATATTCCCACCAAGTGCTCTTATTTTACTGTGCACATGCTTAATGAACACACCTCTGTGCTTCACCATACCGAAAACAATCCGTGTTAATATAACAGTGCCCCTCTGCTGGAAGAGGGCTCACTAGATGTTGCTATGTATAAATAACAGGACAAACTGCACTTTTTATAAGAACTGCCATGGGCTTTTACCACTCATCTGGTCTCCAACTCAAAGCCACTTCTCCAACCTTCTCCTCAGCGCATATGTGCGGATAATAATAGCCGCAAAAGGAAAATCATTACACACCAAATTTGATTGAATAAATAATCCCCCATACAAATATCTTCACATGTATACACGTACATGTATAAGTGCTAGAACCAGCACTTACAGTATCTCACAAAAGTGAGTACACCCCTCAAATTTTTGTAAATATTTTATTATCTCTTTTAATGTGACAACACTGAAGAAATTACACTTTGCTACAATGTAAAGTAGTGAGTGTACAGCTTGTATAACAGTGTAAATTTGCTGTCCCCTCAAAATAACTCAACACACAGCCATTAATGTCTAAACCGCTGGCAACAAAAGTGAGTACACCCTTAAGTGAAATTCTCCAAATTGGGCCCAAAGTGTCAATATTTTGTGTGGCCACCATTATTTTCCAGCACTGCCTTAACCCTCTTGAGCATGGAGTTCACCAGAGCTTTACAGGTTGCCACTAGAGTCCTCTTCCACTCCTCCATGATGACATCACAGAGCTGGTGTATGTTAGAGATCTTGCGTTCCTCCACCTTGCATTTGAGGATGCCCCACAGATGCTCAATAGTGTTTAGGTCTGGAGACATGCTTGGCCAGTCCATCACCTTTACCCTGAGCTACTTTAGCAAGTTAGTGGTCATCCTGGAGGTGTGTTTGGGGTCATTATCATGTTGGAATACTGCC
The DNA here is from genome assembly GCF_042186555.1 of Aquarana catesbeiana. Classification (NCBI taxonomy): domain Eukaryota; kingdom Metazoa; phylum Chordata; class Amphibia; order Anura; family Ranidae; genus Aquarana; species Aquarana catesbeiana. The sequence continues at coordinate 193,549,532 of NC_133326.1, forward strand.
CTGTGGCCCAGTCTCTGAAGGGAGGGAATCATGCTCTGCTTCAGTATGTCACAGTGCATGTTGGCATTCATGGTTTACCTCAATGAATTGTAGCTCTCAAGTGCCGGCAGCACACGTGCAGCCCCAGACCATGACACTCCCACCACCGTGCTTGACTGTAGGCAAGACACACTTATCTTTGTACTCCTTACCTGGTTCCCGCCACACACGCTTGACACCATCTGAACCAAATAAGTTTATCTTGGTCTCATCACACCACAGGACATGGTTCCAGTAATCCATGTACTTAGTCTGCTTGTCTTCAGCAAACTGTTTGCAGGCTGTCTTATGCATCACCTTTAGAAGAGGCTTCCTTCTGGAATGACAGCCATGCAGACCAGATTGATGTAGTGTGCGGCATATGGTCTGAGCACTGACAGGCTGACCCCCCACCCCTTCAACCTCTGCAGAAATGCTGGTAGCACTCATACGTCTATTTCCCAAAGACAACCTCTGGATGTGAGCATGTGCACTCAGCTTCTTTGGTCGACCATGGCGAGGCCTGTTCTGAGTGGAACCTGTACTGTTAAACCGCTGTATGGTCTTGGCCACCATGCTGCAGCTCAGTTTCAGAGTCTTGGAAATCTTCTTATAAAAGACAGACTAGCAGGGCCAATCTAAGCGCAGCAATATTAATAACACATTTAATTGAGTAGTATTGCACTCACTGGAAATAGGATAAAAGCAGGCACATCTTTATGAGCAGCAGATGGATGCCAGGGATCCAGAGCGGTATCCAGGCAGCGCTGTGGGGTCTTGCTCTACGGCGCCAGTGGTTTCCAGGGTCCCGGGCTAGACGTGGAGGGCACAGGAGGAAGCCGTCATACAGGAGGTCCCTGGTCTCTGGGGGAGGAGGCTGTGATGTGCACGTGTTATTAATATTGCTGCGCTCAGATTGGTGCTGCTTGTCTGTCTTTTGTACTCATCCCAGAGTTTCTTCTGCTCTTCAGCATGCTTCCTTTCCTGTGTCAGCTGTACACCCTGTGGTCATTACCCAGGCTATGGACTTCCTTTTAAAACCCATTATCCCCACCATGAGTCATCTATAACTATATATCCCTGTATTATATATATATACAATAACAATTCCAATAGTGACTCTTTACTCCCCACTGGTTAGAACTTGGACTGTATTGTTCAGTATTCTGACACCACATTTCTCATCATCCCAGATGACACAGATTTGCCTGCTGGAACTCCCTAGCGCAACAATTATTGTCTTTTTTCCAAATTCTTCTTACAGCCTAGGCCATCTTTATATAGAGCAACAATTCTTTTTTTTCAGATCCTCAGAGAGTTATTTGCCATGAGGTGCCATGTTGAACTTCCAGTGACCAGTATGAGAGAGTGAGAGCGATAACACCAAATTTAACACCCTGCTCCCCATTCACACCTGAGACCTTGTAACACTAACGAATCACATGACATCGGGGAGGGGAAATGGCTAATTGGGCCCAATTTTGATATTTTCACTTAGGGGTGTACTCAGTGTTGTTGCCAGCGGTTTAGACATTAATGGCTGTGTATTGAGTTATTTTGAGGGGACAGCAAATTTACACTGTTATACAAGCTGTACACTCACTACTTTACATTGTAGCAAAGTATAATTTCTTCAGTGTTGTCACATGAAAAGATATAATAAAATATTTACAAAAATATGAGGGGTGTACTCACTTTTGTGAGATACTGTATGTGCAGGTTGAGTGTATAGAAGTGGCACATCCCCCCACCTGCACCTATCTAGTGTGTGTGTGCTGTGTGCCTAACACATTGGGAGCTGCACAGTGCACACTCTTTTATTGTCTAATTTCTTCCTGAGATTTCCCTATCGTCTCTCCCCTCTGGAAACATCCACTGATCTGCAAGCAGTATATTTCTTACTGATCGGAATGTCTTCCTTTTTTATTTTTGCAGTGATGTTGACCTCTTTTCTTGTATCTATATCATATACTTACCTGCTGATCTCTTGTTTCATGTCCACAGTCTCTGACCACCTCCTGTACTATGTCCGCAGTCTCTGACCACCTCCTGTACTATGTCCACAGTCTCTGATCATCTATTGTATCATGTCTGCAGTCCCTGATCATCTCCTGTATCATGTTCACAGTCTCTGATCATCTCCTGTACTATGTCCGCAGTCTCTGATCATCTCCTGCATTATGTCTGCAGTCTCTGATCATCTCTTGTATCATGTCTGCAGTCTCTGACCATCTTCTGTATAAAGTCCACAGTCTCTGATCATCTCCTGTAACATGTCCGCAGTCTCTGATCATCTCTTGTATCATGTCTGCAGTCTCTGACCATCTCCTGTATAATGTCCACAGTCTCTGACCATCTCCTGTAACATCCTGTAACAGTCTCTGATCATCTCCTGTAGTATTTCTGCAGTCTCTGACCATCTCTTGTATCATGTCTGCAGTCTCTGACCATCTCCTCTAGTATTTTGGGGAGAGCCTGGGGCTCCTTTAAGTTGTTGTTTGCTGTGTTTAGACTTTGCTACATGCAGGGAGTGTTGTCTATTATTTTAAGAAGAGATAAAATGAAAAAAATGGAGTTCTCCTGACTGCTTAAATTTTTTTGATGAAAACCATGTGCACTTGCGCTGTAATTGTGATGCATCGCAGAATCGAATCGAATCAAATCGTTGACATGTTAATTGTAATCGAATCAAATTGTGAGGCCAGTCAAAATATTGACACTTTGGGCCCAATTTGGAGATTTTTACTTAGGGGTGTACTCACTTTTGTTGCCAGTGGTTTAGACATTAATGGCTGTGTGTTGAGTTATTTTGAGGGGACAGCAAATTTACACTGTTATACAAGCTGTACACTCACTACTTTACATTGGAGCAATGGAGCAAAGTGTCATTTCTTCAGTGTTGTCACATGAAAATATATAATTAAATATTTACAAAAATGTGATGGGTGTACTCACTTTTGTGAGATACTGTACTGTAGTTGTCACCCTATAACAAGAAGTGTCTAAACAAGAACCTTCATGAAAGGAACACCAAATATTATTTTAATAAAAGCTACACATTCAGAAAAATTAATAACAACTTTTGATATGAAATTAATAGGAAATTTTAGTAAATGGGTTTACATTAGAGCTAGTATCCAAGGTCTACTATCCGTGTCCTAAGGTGCATGCAGGGAGTCCTAGTGAAGAAAAGCTGTTTTTTTACTGTAACATCAACTGTATCCAGTAGACAAAGTCCTCCTTAATACTGTGAGTAAATGTGCTACTGTTTAATAATTGTAGCTAATTTGGATAAACATCCAGATTTATCTAGGCCCACCAGGAGCATGAGTATGGGGTAAAAATTACAGTTGTTGTCTTTAGAAAATTCCTGTGTATGTTCCATCATCAGGCTTACCTTTTGAGAGGAAATTATAGGTAGAATCTGATTGGTCGCCCTGCACTGCTGCTTTAGCCACACTAGATTGTGAATTCCCCTCTGGATTTTCAAATGGAATTGAGATGGAGGCTCCCATTGTAGGCTTGCATTGTACCGAGAGTTCCACTGTATTTAATATTTTGGCATAAACAGCCTGAACATGTTGTTTAACATATAAATAATCTGAAAGGAAACATAATTTCAAACATTGAATGTAATATGGAATAATCATTTCAGGAAAGTTTGCATTTTTCACTACAAATTATTTAGCTATATTTTACCAGACATGTGGTACGCTAAGTCCATATCTCTAAAAGTGCAGTCCTTTGAAATCACAAATGTATGTTCTTCATTTCCCTGAAGTAAAAATAAAAATAAATACAAATAAGCAAATGATGGTAATAATAATAATTGGATTTGACAATGCATTTGGACAAATATAGTTTTTTCTGTGAAGCAACGACTTATGTTATTCAGACATGGTAAAACCTAAACAGAATAGATTTACTACGATCAATTGCCGCCTATCCCAACTTCATTAACTGCCCCCCCCCCTTTTTCTCCCATCCCCACTTATCGGGTGGTTCTGGTGGCTTATTTCAGATACTCACCCACCCACAGGATCCAGTGTTGTCCGGCTGGGATCCTGTTGTATTCTGCCACCTCTTGGTCCTGCTCCACCATAATCTTGTGTGGCTTCATTGGAAGGCCCGCTGGCTGTTCCTCTTTCAGCCAGAACGCCTCCTGATGATGCAGCGCTAGGCCCACCCTCCTACTCTTTTCTGCATGAAGCGATTTGCCTCCTGGGATATGTGACACACATATCCCAGAGGGCAAAGGGAGGACCTTGCAAGACATTTGCCTAGGCGAGTGATGTGCTAGGAGGAAAAGAGAAAACAAAAAAAAAAAAATATGGATGCCTGGTTTGAAAGAAATGTGTAAATAGAAATATGTAGGGAAAAGTTGCTGACTTGTCCTTCTAAAAATGCTGCTTACCTGGCTGGTATTATGATCCAGTAGCTTCAATATGTACACTAATGCCAAACAAGTTTACAGATGACTTTTCTAGCTACTTGTTTCTTTCAGATCAGTGACTTGGAAACCTTTCAGGCCAGAAACAGCTAGACAACTAGCATTCTCAGATGAAGGTCTACAATTTTGGTCTATATATTGCTCTCAGGACAGATTTCCTTTTACCTCATAAACCTGAACACCTGGATAAGTAAATAGGGTATAAATAAAAGAGCCATGTGTATTCTTGGTGTACTTTGTGTATTTTTCCAGATCTGTGCCACAACCCCATGTGCAACTTTGCCTCTGTGCAGAAGCTTCATGTAATAAAGACCAGTCACTATTGCTCTTTCTTCTTATGCAAGGTCACCGGTCTTGTCTCTGACCCCTCCTGTAGTTTTCTGCAGCCAGACTGTAAAGGGTGAACCCTGATGGGTCTCCCTCACAGCTCTGTTCCCTGCACAGTCTATGTACACCACAGGAAAAACTGGTTAAAGCTTTACTGGTGGAGATGTAGATCCACATCAATCACAATGAACGATTCCCACTAACCCACCGAATAATTAACATGCTGAGCCACCAAAAAGTCAGCTCAATGAACTGTTCACCGTGAATGACAGCTCCTGACCCCACAACTACTTGTAATCAAAGGGACAGGTTTTTCCGAGTGAGGTCATTGACTAAATATGGACATGACCACATTTGGTTAATGATATCACCTGGGATCCCCCATAACATCACTGATATCACTGACCAAATATGGTTGTTTCCACAATTGGCAATGAAATGACAATACCCCATCCCTTTGTTTAACTGCAGCTGTTACTTGTGGTGAGCAGTCTTTTGGGAGTGGACACAACCGTGTGTTTTTAAAAAAAAAATAAAAGCCTTTTTTAAATGTCTGGAGTGTTTACATTATCGGTTGATCAGTTGTTTTGTTTTTTTGTGTGAATGAGTAATCAGGTATACTATGTATCTAGGATATAAGTCTGATATGAATTATGGGGAGAACCTTGCATTGTTTTTGAGGTGTTGTGCACAGGGAGCTACATAAAACAAATAGACCTTGAGCTTGCATGAAACAGTAAATTGATGACCACTTGCATGAGCACATGAGCTGAATGAGGAAATGAAGCTCCGTGGTTGGAGAAACACCCTAGGCTGGATTCCAGGTTCAAAACATATGCAAAGCAGAAGGTCAATCCCAGTATCTGGTGAGCTGGGCAAATGGTAACTTTAAGTATTTTTAAAGTCTTCTAAGACTACTAAGTCTACTAAGACTTTCTCCCTGTTGGAGAAAGGCCATTATAAAGCAAACAGAATCCATTCTATGGTTGCAAGCTCTCAAAAAGGTGATGATTGAGATTCAGGATGGGCCCAATCCTATGTTTACTTGGAACAGTAACACATTTGAATCAATGCCTTCAAAACTTTTCTGAGGGGATAAAATTGGGCTAATTCCATCAATACCATCAATATAAATCTCCAAGATATTGAGAAGCAAGATGAAGAGTGGATGGGAAGAACCACTCCTATGGAAAGGATAGGAACTCTATCTTTTATCTGTAGAACACCAACTTGCAACCCACTTATCCTGAGATATGGAACACCCAAAAGTTTTGAGAGGAAGGAAGACATCCTCTTGTGTGAAGAAGCACAGGTGTGGACAAACCTTAATGTCTTTAGGACCTGACTGGCTGAGGGCTTAGGCTGGGAGGAGGGACTTTTCTGAAGGGTTAGTTTAGGAGGGTGGGCTTTACTGGGAAAGGACTGTACTGAGGGGTATATACTGAAGAGTTAGGCTGGGAGAAGGGGTCTGTTCAAAGGGTTAGGCTGGGAAGGGGGCTGTACTGGGCAAGGTCTGTACTGTTGAGGCCTCTACTGAGAGGATAGGCTAGGAGATGTGAACTGTACTTAGGGGGCATGTATAGAGGGGGATTTGTACTAGGGGGTGTGTACTAAAGTTCTCAACCCTGTCCTCAAGTACCTCCCACAGGCCATGTTTTTGGAAATTTCTCTTTAATAATATAGCTGTCCAAAATATCAAGCCATTGACTCTGATTTAAAGCACCTGTGCAAGATAAAGGAAAACCTGCAAACATGGCCTGTTGGGGGTACTTGAGGACAGGGTTGAGAACCACTGTACTAAAGGGATATGTTTGGAGGGGGAGTATACTAGGGCTTCTGTACTGAGGGGTTAGGCTTGCATAGGGGGGCTGTTTTAACATGTTAGGCTGGGAGGTGGCTGTATTTGGAAGGTTTGTATCTAAGGGGATAGACTAGGAGGTGGGATCTGTACTGAGGTGGCCTGTACTGAGGGGGGCTATACTAGGGGGTCTGTACTGAAGGGTTAGGCTGAGAGGGGTGTCTGTACTGGGACATTTGTACTGATGGGTTAGGCTGGGAGAAGGGCTATGTTCTTAAGTATTGGGCTGAAAGGGGGCTGTACTGCGGAAGGTCTGTACTGAGATGTATTTTACTGAGGGTGTCTACTGAGGGGTTAGCCTGGGAAAGTGGTGTATACTGGGAAGGTCTGCGCTGGGGTGGGGGGGTGGGGGTCTGTGCTAAAAAATAAGGCTGGGAAAGGGGTCTGTACTAAGGTGGTGGGCCAGGAGCTGTGAAGACAAATCTAGACTGGGGGAAGATTGGGGCTGTTTTATTTAAAGATCTGTTATGTAGGAGATATGGGCTTGCAGGGGTCAGATTTGTACTGGCAGGAGATTTGTACATACAATAATGTATTATTGTATTCTGTGCAGCGGCCTGTGTGTTACACACTCCTGAGCCCCACACTCTCTGCCTTTGCCTTTCTCAGAAATATTCTCTTTGTTATGCACTCCTGACAGTATAGGTAGAAGTACTGTGGCATATGTGTACTGTGTATATAGTTACTGTAGATGCTTAGGTTTTATTTAGCCATGCCCCTGTAAGCCCCTCCCACTCTTAGAGCAATTTGAACATGCCTACATTTCGGCTCAGCGCCCTGAGTGCACCATTTTATTGTTGAGATTATTTTGTATGTGTCACGTGTTGAAAAATGATCGGCCTCAGGTGCCACATTTGCTAGGTACACCACAAGAGACCAGTTTGTATACACCTCTGTGGCTGATATGGCTGCCACAATAAAATGCAAATACAACTCTGAAAGTATGTTGATTTTTCTATATTAGCAATATATTATATTTCCTAAATACTCAATACAAAAATGATTAAATTAATTGAAACATTGGTCTGTCCATAACTTAAAACTCTGTCCATATTAAAACTCACCAGTGACCTACTAACTGCTAAAACAAACAGCCAGTACTCCATACTCATACTCTTGGACCTTTCTGCTACCTTTGACCACCCACTCCTCCTCAACAAACTCCACTCCCTTGACCTCCGTGATTCTGCTCTTTGCTGCTTCTCCTCCTACCTAAATCAGTGCACTTTCAGTGTCACAAACAACACCATCTCCTCCGCTCTTCTTCTTTTTTCTGTTGGGGTACCAAAAGGCTTTGCCCTTGGGCTCCTCCTGTTTTCTCTATATACCTCTTCCCTGGGCCAGATGATAACCTCCCATGGCTTCCAATACCACCTCTATGCTGACGACACCTAGACCTATCGCTTCACTCTTCAACTCACCCGCTGAATCTCCTCACGTATCACAAACTTACTGAACGACATATTAGTATAGATGCCACGCCACTTCCTCAAACTCAATCTTTCTAAAACTGAACTAGTAATATTTCCTCCTCCCTGACCCCCTCGCCATGACTTTAGTATTGAGATCAAAGGCGCAACCACTGGTTCCTTCACACATGCCAAGAACCTGAGTGTAACTTCTAGACCTCTCCTACAGCCCCCGCATCCAATCACTGCCTACATCTTGCCGCCTTAAACTCCGTACTTGTACTCGTACAAATGCTCCGATGCTGAATCCAATACCTCCAGCTTTAGTGGAGCACTTCCGCCCACTCCTGGCGTTTCCCCTGGCCGGCAGTGACAAACCTTGATGGCAGCTGTCATTTCCGGGTGCGCCTGCCACTGTTGGTTCTGTCCATCAAGCTCTCACACTTCCACAGAGCCAGCAGACTTGTCTGACAGTTCGCTCCCCATCGGGCTGTCAGCACTCTCTGATGTCCTCCGCATCTGTCCCCCCCCCCCCCCCGCAGGCTCATCCCATTTTCGTTAAACTCTCCCCACTCCATTTCCCACTCTGTTACCGGTCCATGCCCCGGACCTTCTCCCCGTTCATCTTCCACCAGTTCCCCCGAGTTCCCCTCTCCCTCCCACTCTCCCCTCCTCTCTCACACTTCCATCCAGCCAGCAGGCTCTTTTGGCAGCTCATTCCCCAGCCAGTCTATTAACAATGCCCAGCACCTCCCGTAGCTGCTTCTTCATCCCCTGCAGTTCCCTCCACTCTCGCCTACCCCACCCCATAACCAGCTCATGCCCTGTCAGCAAGTCTCCACCACCACCTACCCCTCCTTACCACCACTTCCGGGCTATCCAAACTGCACAATAGTTTAGCACGGCTCCCAGTTCACTTCTCTGCCACCCCTTCCCCTCCCATGCTGCCCCCCCATTCCATTCCTCGCACTAACAGCAAACCAACTTTTTCCATACAGATCCTGGTGTACCAGACACCCCCAGTTGGGATCCGTCTCGATTTACCCTTAACAAACAGCTGCAGGTCAGTCAGCAGACATTTTTTTTTCGTTTTTTTGTTTTTCTTTATTTTATCAAACTTTTAAAAAACAAACTCCTTTTATTAATTGTATTGTTGCTCTTATCCTTAGCCTTGTTTAGTAGCCTTTTCAGTATTATTGAAAAAATACATGTATGTTTTTATATAGCTTTCTATTTAGGTATATCTTTTTTGTATGTAGCTTTTACGCGATTTACTTTTTTAAGATGTCTTTAGACGTTTATTTAATCATGCAAATTACACTTTTTAACTTTTAACCATTTATGCACATTTGTGTACCTAATATATATATATATATATAGATATATATATATAGATATATCTATAGATATATATATAGAGATATATCTATATATCTCTATATATATTTATAGATATATCTATGTATATAAATATATATAGATATATCTATAGATATATCTATATATACACAGCATCTCACAAAAGTGAGTGCACCCCTCACATTTTTGTAAATATTTTATTCTATCTTTTCATATGACAACACTTAAGAAATGACACTTTGCTACAATGTAAAGTAGTGAGTGTACAGCTTGTATAACATACATGCTAAAGAAGCTGAAGGTAAAGGTGATTGGCCTGACCAAGCATGTCTCCAGACCTAAACCCTATTGAGCATTTGTGGGGAATCCTCAAATGGAAGGTGGAGGAGCGCAAGGTCTCTAACATCCACCAGCCCAGTGATGTCGTCATGGGGGAGTGGAAGAGGACTCCACTGGCAACCTGGGAAGCTCTGATGAACTCCATGTCCAAGAGGGTTAAGGCAGTGCTGAAAAATAATGGTGGCCACACAAATTATTTACACTTTTGTCCCAATTTGGACATTTTCACTTAGGGGTGTACTCACTTTTGTTGCCAGCGGTTTAGGCATTAATGGCTGAGTGTTGAGTTATTTTGGGGCAGCAAATTTACAATATAATACAAGCTGTACACTCACTACTTTACATTGTAGCAAAGTGTCATTTCTTCAGTGTTGTCACATGAAAAGATAGAATAAAATATTTACAAAAATGTGAGGGGTGTACTCACTTCTGTGAGATACTGTATATATATATATATATATATATATATATATATATATATAGATATAGATATAGATATAGATAGATATAGATATATATCTATACCTATATCTATCTATATCTATATATATATATATATATATATATATATATATATATATATATATATATATATATATATATATATATATATATATATATATGTTTCTGTATACCCTTAGTTTCTCTGATAGCCATGATAAAGGGGAGTCATTTTCCCCAAAACATGTGTTGCTATGTTCAATAAAGAACTACCAAATCACCTCTTGACTTGCACTCCATTGGATATCGGGTGCTCTCTCTCTCTTTCTACCTCTACTGTCCACCAATTTTTTTGTATTGACGCAAATCGAACCGCAAAGTATCGGTACTCGTACTCACCAAAAAAAAAGGTATTGGTGCAACCCTAATATAAACAGCAGACTTCTCCCTAATGTAGGCCATTCATGGGCAGATCTTGTTTTCACTGATTTAAGAGCATTCATTAACTACATGTTTTTCCCCAAAGTTATAGAGCACCGTGTTTTTTGTTTTGTTTGTCTCTCTTTTTTTTTGTCCTCTGCCTGCCCCCTTTTTTTTAAATTGTTAGCCCAGTTTTTCTGACTGCAACGCTGGTGTTCTCCTTTTTTTAAATTTTTTTTATAGATTTAACATTTCTGTCAGCGTCAGTCCTCAATTTAAAGCGCACCAAACACCACTTTTCATTCAATAAAGTGCATCCAATTACTAATTTCCCAGTTTCTATTAAGTTTGGGTAATAAACCCCCCCCTTAACATGTCTAGGAGGCCAATAAGGATAGGCAGATGTTCCCATGCCAATATGAGGGTGCCAGCAGCGTCTGTGTCCACAGACAAAGGTGTACGTGGTTCTCCTCAAGCAGGGCACATTTGTCTATGTTTAGTGATGTTGCCTGTGCTATCCAGCCAAAGCATGCAAAGGAGGTGCTGGACTGGCTTACTAAACCATCTTCATCCTCTATGACCCAAGCTAATACTAGTGCGCAGTTCGCAGCTGCCAGAGTGGCTTATTCTGCCTCCTTATCCACAGCTTCTCCTGCCATAGCCCCAGCATCATGCATGGAGGAGTCAGCTGAATCATTTGAACACAACGTCAGCCACTTGCTTCTTGAGGATGCACAGACATAACTTGATTCTGATGTTGGTTCTGAGGTAGAGGAAGGGAGTAACATGAGCCTACAGAGAGGGGAGAACACTGATAAACAAAAAATTGGCAGTCATGTTCCCCCAGCTGCTGCCAGGTTGGTCACTGATGCGACCTGGGTGCCAGATAGAGCAGAGGAGGAAAGTGAGGGGGAGAAACAACCTCAAAAAGGCAGGATGTCCTCCAGAGGTAGCCATAATGGAAGAGTAGAGAGCAGCCACCCTATTTCATCAGATTGTGGAGCTGTTTTTCTTCCGGCCCACTTCCCACAGCTCAGCTGTGTGGGCCTTTTTTAGCACATGTGCAGCCGATCACACTATTGCAATTTGCAATCCCTGCTGCAAGCAGATCAAGCATGGCAAAAACACCAGCCATTTGGGTACCACATGCTTGACAAGGGATTTAACCTTCCACCACTCAGCCCATTGGAAAGAGCACCTTAAAGCCACACACAAGGGACATAATTCTTCTCCTTCTCACTCTTCACCTTTCATGCCTACCCCTGCTATATCTCATGACCTCTCAGCAGCCCTCACTAACAAGGATGATGGAATAGCAATCGGTGTCACTGGTCTTTGCAACACGTCTGCCAGCAGCACACCACCAGCTGTAGAGTATAGCAAAAAATACACTCCTTGCCACCCACATGCCCAGCGTCTAAATTCCAGCTTGTCCAAGTTGCTGGCTTTACAACTCCTGCCTTTTGGCTTCTGGGTTCTGCCCCCTTCCATTAATTTTCAGAATGTAATGTACTGTACTACAATGGCAGGTTCGCAGTCACTTTTTCTTTGCAAGTAATGCCATTCCAGCTCTATATCAACACATGGCAGGCAATGTTCCATAACATCTTTATATGGTCTTGGGAGACCAATTTCCCTGTGCTGGGTGAGACTGCTTTTTAGCTTTCACTGGGGTGTGGAGCTGGATGCACACTTATTTGAAGACTCTTCACGATTTTTTATTATTTGCCACCAATATCACACATGGATGGATGTTTGTTTTCCTTATATATGGATTGATTTTTGCACTGGGACTTTGCTTTAGTTTTTTTTTTTCACTTGCAAATTTGAAAAATCAATATTTTTTGCACCGGGACTCTGCCTTAGTTTTCTTTCTTACATTTTTTTCACTTGCAAATTTTGAAAATAATTTTTCTTGTTTGTTTAGCGCTGCACTGACCTTTTATGCATATTTATTTGGAGTTTTTGTATTAGACTTTTTAGTGTTGGCATCTGGTTATATTTCACTATATTTATTTTATAGTATACATTTCATATTCTTGATTCTCTAGCGCAAAGTTAGCCCACTTGAACAAAATTTTCATCAAGAGTACCTCTAGAAGGTTTCGGGCTGAAGGCACCACTAACACCCAAAGACCAATTTTTCTGCAAATGTTTGACTGGGGTATCACATTTCAATTGTTTACAGCAAGGCCAATTCTTACTTTCATCAAGAGTACCTCTAGAACCCGGGTCGGATCACGAGCAGGTGACAGATGGATTGCAAAGAGATCCCCAGGTTGCTGACACCGCGCAGGTGCGCGATTAACCAATCCCAGCCAGCAGAGACAGCCCCTGCCCCTTGCATACATGCAGCTTTGGGGCAGGGATAGCCTTGGAAATAGCTTGGGAGGGTTCGGCCTTATGACCGAACATGCCTGAGCTCTTACACGTACTGCTACTGCAGTGCGCACCTCTGCACCAGCCCTCCCTCTCCGATCCATCCAAGGAACTTGAAGGTAATTTGTGAGAGGAGGGCCAGTGGGGATCAGATCTTTCAGCTCTGCCATGGCTGCTTCCCTGCACCACTCTGCATAAATAAAGAACCTTTGTGCCTTCCTGACCCCCAGTACTATACCCTCCTGAACCTGCCTGCACCATGCCCTCCTGACCCCCCTGTACTCTGCCCTCCTGACCCCCCAATACTATGCCCTCTTAGCCCTTTAGTATTGTACACTTCTGACCTCCCTGCACTGTACCCTCCTGACCTGCCTGCACCGTACCCTCCTGACCTCCCTGCACCATACCCTCCTGGCCCCTTAGTACTATACCTTCCTGATCTCCCTGCATCATGCCCTCCTGACCCCTCTGTATTCTGTCCTCCTGAGCCCCCAGTACTGTGCCCTCTTAGCACCCCAATACCATACCCTCTGAACCCCCTGTACTGTCTTCCTGACCCTCCAATACCATACCCTCCTGGCCTTTTAGTACTGTACCCTCCTGACCTCCCGTACTGTGCCCTCCTGAAGATCATTTTATAAGATTTTTCTTTATGCCGTCTTTCCTTTTCATTGGGGTTTTGTTAGGTAATTTCTTTTTTTTTTTTAAAAAGGGCACGGCACCCAGTAGGGATGAGCTTGATGTTCGGGCAGAACATAAGTTCGACTCGAATATCGGGTGTTCGCCGAAGAGCGAACATAATGGAGCGTTCGCGGCAAATTCGAGTGCCGCAGAACGCCCCGTAATGTACTGCGAGATCGTAGTGCATTGCTGTATGATGATTGGCCAAAGCATGCACCTGACCTGCATGCTTTGGCCAATCATAGCGCCCTCTGCTAAGAGAGCCATAATTGGGTGCCTTTTGCCAATCATGGCTCAGGGGGACTAAGTCAACGCCCCACACTATATAAGGCTGCTTAAACGGCGGCTGTGTGTAGTGTTGTTGGTGTGGAGAGAGAGATAACTTGATTTAGATTAGGATTAAGCATCTAGATTAAGCAGGCAGGTTATTCAGTTAGTGGCAGTGTATTTGATATATATATATATATATATATATATATATATATATATATATATATATATATATATATATATAAATTTTTATATATATATATATATATATATATATATATATATATATATATAAATATATATATATATATATATATATATATATATATATATATATATATATATACATACACACACACACATACAGTGCATTCTGTGGTATACTGTTTCTAATACACTTTAGGCGGTGTATTAATATATATATATATGTATATATATATATATATATATATATACAGTCTTGTGTAAGTATATATATATATATATATATATATACACACTCTGCATCCAGTGTAGCCTATATCTACAGTGCATTCTGTGGTGTACACAATACAGTGCAGCCGTAGTACAGTTGCTAATTCAGTGCAGGCAGTGTACACAGTATCTAATACAGTGTGTACAGTTTCTACTACACTTCTGGTGGTGTACACAGTATAAAATACAGTGCAGCCGTTGTACAGTTACTAATACAGTGCAGGCAGTGTACACAGTAACTAATACAGTGTGTACAGTTTCTACTACACTTCTGGTGGTGTACACAGTACACAATACAGTGCAGCCCTAGTACAGTTGCTAATACAGTGCAGGCAATGTACACAGTATGTAATACAGTGTGTACAGTTTCTACTACACATCTGGTGGTGTACACAGTACACAATACAGTGCAGCCATAGTACAGTTGCTAATACAATTCAGGGGGTGTACATAATTTAAGGGCCCAAAATACATCCCTGAGAATTACACACCAGTTAGCCTAACATCAATAGTATGTAAACTCTTGGAGGGGATGATAAGGGACTATATACAAGATTTTAGTAATGAGAACGGTTTTATTAGCAGTAATCAGCATGGATTCATGAATAATCGTTCTTGCCAAACCAATCTATTAACCTTCTATGAGGAGGTGGGTTGCCATCTAGATAAAGGAAGGCCCGTGGACGTGGTGTATCTGGATTTTGCAAAAGCATTTGACACAGTTCCTCATAAATGTTTACTGTACATAATAAGGTCCGTTGGCATGGACCATAGGGTGAGTACATGAATTGAAAACTGGCTACAAGGGCGAGTTCAGAGGGTGGTAATAAATGGGGAGTACTCGGAATGGTCAGGGGTGGGTAGTGGTGTCCCCCAGGGTTCTGTGCTGAGACCAATCCTATTTAATTTGTTCAAGGAGGATGGGGTAAACAGTTCAATCTCTGTATTTGAGAATGATACTAAGCTAAGCAGGGCAATAACTTCTCTGCATGATGTGGAAATCTTGCAAAAAGATCTGAACAAATTAATGGGGTGGGCAACTACATGGCAAATGAGGTTCAATGTAGACAAATGTAAAATAATGCATTTGGGTGGCAAAAATATGAATGCAATCTATACACTGGGGGGAGAGCTTCTGGGGGAATCTAGGATGGAAAAGGACCTGGGGGTACTAGTAGATGATAGGCTCATTAATGGCATGCAATGCCAAGCTGCTGCTAACAAAGCAAACAGAATATTGGCATGCATTAAAAAGGGGACCAACTCCAGAGATAAAATGATAATTCTCCCGCTCTACAAGACTCTGGTTCGGTTGCACCTAGAGTATGCTGTCCAGTTCTGGGCACAGGTCCTGAGGAAGGATGTACTGGAAATGGAGCGAGTACAAAGAAGGGCACCAAAGCTAATAAAGGGTCTGGAGGATATTAGTTATGAGGAAAGGTTGCGAGCACTGAACTTATTCTCTCTGGAGATGAGACGTTTGAGAGGGGATATGATTTCAATATAAAAATACCATACTGGTGACCCCACAATAGGGATAAAACTTTTTTGCAGAAGTGAGTTTAACACGACTCATGGCCACTCATTAAAATTAGAAGAAAAGAGGCTTAACCTTAAACTATGTAGAGAGTTCTTTACTGTAAGAGCGGTAAGGATGTGGAATTCCCTTCCACAGGCGGTGGTCTCAGCGGGGAGCATCGATAGTTTCAAGAAACTAGTAGATAAACACCTGAACGGCAACATACAGGGATATACAATGTAATACTGACATATAGTAACACACATGGGTTGGACTTAATGGACTTGTGTCTTTTTTCAACCTCACCTACTATGTAACTATGTAACTATATAGTATCTAATACAGTGTGTACAGTTTCTACTACACTTCTGGTGGTGTACACAGTACACAATAGTGTACAGCAGTAGTACAGTTGCTTATACAGTGCAAGCGGTGTACATAGTATCTAATACAGTGTGTACAGTTTCTACTACATTTCTGGTGGTGTATACAGTACACAATACAGTGCAGTCATAGTACAGTTGCTAATATAGTGCAGGTGGTGTACATAGTATCTAATACAGTGTGTACAGTTTCTACTACACTTCTGGTGGTGTACACAGTACACAATACAGTGCAGCCATAGTACAGTTGCTAATACAGTGCAGGCAGTGTACACAGTATCTAATACAGTGTGTACAGTTTCTACTACACTTATGGTGGTGTACACAGTATCTAATACAGTGTAGTGTGGTGTTGCAAAACAAAATATACATCATGCCTGGAAGGCCACCAAGGAGAGGCAGACACTCACAGGCCACTAAAAGAGGGCAAGCAGCCTCTGTGTCTACAGTCAACAGTGCTGGTCGTGGACATGGTTCATCCTCTGCAGGTGGCCGTGGCACGATTGTCCTTTTTTTCTGCTGCTGGCCGTGTTATTGAGCGAGAACTTTCAGAAGAGTTGGTGGAGTGGATAACAAAGCTATCCTCATCCTCCTCATCCTCTATCACCCGGGCTATGAGTAGTTTGCCTTCCAACGCAGCTGCCAAAGCGGCCCATTCCACCGACTCCTTGTCCACAGTCACTTCTTCTGTAGCCCCACCATCATGCATGGAGGAGTCCCCAGGATTATTCGACCACAGTGTCAGGTACATGCTGCTAGAGGATGCGCAGCGATTTGAAGGCTCTGATGTTGGTTCCCAGGTTGAGGAAGGGAGTAACATGAGCCTAGAGAGAGGGGGTGCCCAAGAAGGACAAAAACTGCCAGTCATGTTCCTCCAGCTGCAGCATATTGCCAAGTTTACTCCAGTGACCAGGAGGGAGGGAATGATGAGGTCACTGACTGTACTTGGGTGCTTGAGAGAAGAGAGGAGGAGGAGGCACAACTCCAATGAGGCAGGATGTCCTCTAGGGGGCAGCTTAAGGGCAGCCACCATATTGCATCACACCGCAGAGCTCCGCAGGTGCACGGCGCTGCTGACTTTTAAATGTTCCTTGGTGTGGGCCTTTTTTGACACGTGTGCAGCACATCGCACCTTTGCTGTTTGCAACCTATGTCTGAAGCGGATCAATCGTGGCCAGAACAGCAGCCGCTTGGGCACCACATGCTTGACCAGATATATGAAGACCTGACATGCAGTCCATTGGCAACAGTACTTGAAAGACCAACATCAAAGAAAAAGGCGGACTTCTCCTTGCTCCTTATATGGGATCTCCAACCCTATTATACCTCCAGTCCTCTCAAAAACCTGCACTGAGAGGAATGAAGGTATAGCAATAGGTGTCCAAAGTACTTGCAGCCAATCTGCTAGCAGTACACCACCATCTGATTTTAGCAGGCAAATTTCCCTACCCCAATTGCTAAACCATAAAAAGTAATTTGGTCTCAGCCATCCACATGCTCAGCGTTTAAATGCTAGCTTGGCCAAATTGTTAGGACTGCAACTGCTGCCTTTTCAGCTGGTAGACTCTGCCCCTTTCGTAAATTTGTGGAATGTGCTGTACCTCAGTGGCAGGTTCCAAAATGTCATTTCTTTTCACGGAAGGCCATTCCGGCTGTCTACCGGTATGTGGAAGGCAATGTTTTGGCCTCGTAAGACAGGGCGGTCAGCAGTAAGGTGCATATTACCACTGACTCATGGTCCAGCAGGCATGGACAGGGACGTTACCTTTCTTTCACGGCGCACTGGGTAACTCTGTTAGCAGCTGGGAAGGATACAGGACAGGGTTCAGTATTGTTGGAGCTTGTTCTGCCACCACACCTCCAAAATGCTAGTGGTGATTCTGCCACAGCTCTTTCCTCCACCCCCTCCTCTTCTTCTTCCTCTATGGCCTCTTCCTCTGCAGATTTGTCCTCTGAACCAGCCGGGGCTCCGTAGGCGTTCAAGGGGCTACGCAAGCACTCAGGCAAAAAGATGCCATGCAGTGCTTGAATTGGTCTGCTTAGGGGACAGGAGCCACACTGGGGCAGAGATTCTGTCAGCTCTACAAGGGAGGCTCAGAGGTGGTTGACACCACACCAGCTTCGGCCAGGAATGGTTGTATGCGACAATGGCACCAACCTTCTCTCCGCCCTCCAACAGGGACACTTGACCCATGTTCCATGTTTGGCACATGTCCTGAATTTGGTGGTGCAGCGGTTCTTGAGCAGGTACCCAGGCTTACAGGTCATTTCCGTCGGTCATACAATGCCAGTGCTCAGCTGGCTGACATTCAAAGGGAATGCCCACCAGGTGGAACTCAATGTTGGCAATGCTGCATTGGCTGCACACACAGCAGAGGGCCATCAATGAGCACCTGTGTGAGTATGGCACCAGGACCGGGTCATGGGAGCTTGGCTTCTTTTCGCCACGCCAGTGGCTACTGATACTGATTCTCCAAAGCCTGCAAAAAGACCCTAGGTTTCGTGGTATCAAGGAGAGGGATCATTACTGACATTACTAACCTTCTTGATCCATGTTACATGGGTAAGGTTGCAGAACTGATCCTGCCTTCGCAGAGGGAGCAGAGGATGAAACATCTTCAGGAGGCCTTCAAGAAAGGTTTGTGCAATGCATTTCCAGACCCTGGGAGGTTACAATTTCCTGGTACTGGACAACCTGTTGTTGAGGCTTTGTTCAGTCAGAGGAAGAGCGGTGGAGAAGGTGGCCGGCTGACCAATGCTTTTAAACAATTTTTCAGTCCTCAGCGCCAAGGTCTGATCGGTTCAAGCAACCATCGCCAGTGTCTGCATTGCATGGTGCAGGAATATCTAGGGGCAAGAGCAGACTTGGAGACCTTTCCAACAGAGCATTCACTAGGTTACTGGGTCTTGAGGATGGACCACTGGCCAGAACTTGCTCAATATGCAATTGAGCTACTGGTCTGTCCTGCATCCAGCGTGCTGTCTGAATGCACATTCAGTGCTGCTGGAGGGTGTCCACAGAGTCCATTGATAGGCTCACATTCATAAAAATGAGTCAGTCTTGGATCAGCAGCTATCAAGCACCTGATACTGATGTAACTGATTGAATTTGCTTTCGATGTGGGATACCTTAAAGACTGCTTATGCTGACTATCCTATTCCTCCTCAATCTTGATGATGTTAGCTTCCAACATTATTTTTGGTTTAGGGCACCCCCACCACCACCCAAGGCCCAATTTTTCTGCCCCTGTTTAACAGGGGCATGTAATTATGATTTTTGATATAATATTTCACAGCAGGGCCCATTCCTGTACCCAACAAGAGTATCTGTCAGGGGTTACAGTGTTGTGGCACCACCACCACCCAAGGCCCAATTTTTCTGCCACTGTTTAACAGGGGCTTGTAATTACAATTTTTGATATAATATTTCACAGCAGGGCCCGTTCCTGCACCCAACAAGAGTATCAGTGAGGGGTTACAGTGTTGTGGCACCACCGCCACCACCAAAGGCCCAATTTTTCTGCCCCTATTTCACAGCAGGGCCTGTTCCTGCGTCCAACAAGAGTAACTGTGAGGGCTTACAGTGTTGTGGCACAACCACCACCAAAGGCCCAATATTTATGCCCCTGTTTAACAGGGGCATGTAATTACAATTTTTTATATAATATTTCACAGCAGGGCCCGTTCCTGAGCTCACCAAGAGTAACTGTGAGGGCTTACAGTGTTCTTGTACCACCAACACCTAAGGCATAATTTTCTGCAGAGTATATAGGGCAGGCCGTATATTAAAAATACAGCTGTTCAGAGTATATAGTTTTTTTTTTTTTATTTGGGTGCGGGGATCCCCTTAGTATCCATACCAGACCCAAAGGGCCTGGTAATGGACTGGTGGGAACCCATGCCATTTTTATCAATGATTTTCATCTGTATTGCCAGGACCCAACAATACATTACAGTCGAGTAGTTGTAAATGACATTTTTTCCTTTAAAAATGTCATTTTGCTGTGGTATTGTTATACTTTACAGGCATACTAAGGACACCCCCCAGGCACGATATTTAAAGGAATATTTAATTTTTATTGTTTCACTTTCTTTTTTATTACAGTAATTTTTATTGCATAGATTTATTTACATCAATACAACTAAAGCCGTGTACACACGGGCGGACTTTTCGACCGGACTGGTCCGACGGGACGAATCCGTCGGACAATACGACTGTGTGTGGGCTTTATTGGACCTGCAGCGGACTTTTTCGGTCGAAAATCAGATGGACTTTAGATTTGGAACATGTTTCAAATCTTTCTGACGGACTCGAGTCCAGTTGAAAATCCGCTCGTCTGTTTGCTAGTCCGACGGATAAAAACCGACGCTAGGGCAGCTATTGGCTACTGGTTATCAACTTCCTTATTTTAGTCTGGTCGTACGTCATCACGTACGAATCCATTGGACTTTGGTGTGATCGTGTGTAGGCAAGTCCGTTCGTTCGAAAGTCAGTCGGAAGTCCATCAAAAGTCCGTCGAAAGTCCATCGGAAAGACCGTCGGACCTTTGATGCCGAAAAGTCTGCCTGTGTGTACACGGCATAACACATTTCAATTTAAGCATTATTAAAATCACTGCTCCCGAAAAAACGGCCGTTTTTGAAACTTTTTTGCATTGATACATGTCCCCTGGGACAGGACCCGGCTCCCCAAACACTTTTTATGGCAATAACTTGCATATAAGCCTTTAAAATTAGCACTTGATTTTTTACGTTGTGCCCCATAGACTTTAACGGTTTTCACGTGTACGAACACATTTTTTACCTGTTTGCATGTTCTGCTGCAAACCGAAGCGGGGGGTGTTTGGCTCATCCCTAGCACCCAGTGATCTTGGATCTCTTCCATGTTGTCCTGGTAGATCTCCACCTCTCAGAGGTTGCCTACCCCTGCTCTAGAAGGTTACAGGGTGAAGGCACCACCAACACCCAAATACCTATTTTTTCCGCAACTGGGTGACCGGGGCATCAATTTTAAATTTTTTTTCAGCAAGGCCAATTCTTGTTTTCATCAAGAGTACAAAGAGACACCAGAATTTATCCAAAAAATCTCTAACCTTGTACCAAGTGCGCAAAAATCTGGCCTCATCATACAGACTGGCTCCCAAGCCGTTGTTTACAAAATAAAGAAAGCTTGCAGGGAAAATCAATTTAAATGTCATTTTTTTTCTTTGTAAATGTCAGTTTTGCTGCAGCAGTTTCTATACACGTAACAGATGTGCCACTTAACAGGCAGACTAAGGGGATCCCCCCAGGCACAATATATAAACGAATTTTTCTTTTTTATTGTTTCACTTTAAGCATCATTAAATTCACTGCTCCTTAAAAAACAATCTTTTGTATACGTATGTTTTGAATTGTTACATGTCCACAGTGTGTCCAGCAATTCGGCTCCCTGTCAATGTAGTTTTGGTGGTGGGCTCCGGGTCTGTCTGAGCTGATCATTGTCTTTGGGTACCGTTCGCTAAGCAGCAGGTCCCTCAGCTGATTTCACCCCATCTCTGTCCTCAGCAACCGCTAGTTCCGCTCCCCCGCTGTGGCACCAGTGCCCCCCGACGGCCAGATATCGGCTCCATCTC
Source organism: Aquarana catesbeiana (assembly GCF_042186555.1). Lineage (NCBI taxonomy): Eukaryota > Metazoa > Chordata > Amphibia > Anura > Ranidae > Aquarana > Aquarana catesbeiana. Next base: position 193,571,474 of record NC_133326.1, read on the forward strand.
TGTCTCCACTCTGTCTCTGTTCACTCCATCTCCACTGTCTCCAGGTTCTGCCACGCCGCTCATCTGCTACAGCTCCAGTGGCAGTTTTTACAGTCTCTGTCACCGCCTCCAGGCAGCTCGATGCAGCCACGCCACAAGCTCTCCGGTCTGACTCTTAACTGGTCTCTCAAGTCCACTCTTTCCTCCTGGGATAAGGTATTAAGCTGAGTCAGCGGTATCCACCTGCCATTCTTTTGGGAGTTTTTGTGGAGCAGGCAGCTACACGCTGCCAGCTGCCGCTACTGTTGTAAAGTGGTTCCATGTTTGGTAATGTATAAGTGTAACACTTGCCAGTATTCTTTACCTTTTACATTGTTTATAATACTTTCTCTTGCAATGCCTTCCCCTACTTTTCTTGCAGAAAGGAAGGAGCCAACATTTAGCAGGTATCATTCAGGGTCTGTGATGTTGGCTCAGAGCGGACACAATCATTTAAATCACAGTGCCTGCCTAGGTGTGTTCACAAATGTCTGACACAGACATATGACTTGACTCAAAGCGGAGTCCCAACAAAAAAAAATAAATTAAAAGTCAGCAGCTACAAATACTGCAGCTGCTGACTTTTAATAATTGGACACTTACCTGTCCCAAGGTCCAGCGATGTGGGGGAACGCAGCCCCGCTCGTCTCCCCCTCCTCTCTGCGGCACCGGTATTGTCACAGCGAGCCGCAATGCACACTATGACTGGCCGGGCAATCATCTGGGACCTGTAACGTGTCCCAGATGATTGCCGAGAGGGAGGGGGGAGAGGTGAACTTCCTCCTGGGGCACCGCAGCGCCGGAAGTAAGTGGGAGCCGAAACCCTCTAAAAAGAGGGTTTGCGCTCCCCCCCCCCAAAGAAAATGACACGCCAAATGTGGCATGTCAGGGGGTCACCTTCCCTTAAAGCGAAGATCCATTTTTTAATGGTGACTTGCTACAAAGATAAAATATTGCAGGCTGGTCAGTGAGGGAGGATACTGAGGAAATACAAGCTAATGTACTAATGTCATCCTCTATGCCTAGCCAAATTCACCATACTGCTTTAACCATACTGCACAAAGTCAAAGACTGCTTTTAATGGTGAAAATACATTTTAATGGTGGAAATTAATATTGTTTATGTATAAATGGTCCACGATAATACCTGTATACTAAAGCATAACTGCCAGTCATTAAGTCTACATAAAATTCTAGTATAAATCTGCAGTAAATGCAATTGTACCAAAACATAGATACAAAAATAATTCTGCACTGGAGAAGATTTTAAAACATAAAAGCAGCCTACACCAAAATCTGTGATGCCAAATATGGTCCACACTATCTGGTAAGGAGCCAATCTTATGTTATATCACGGGTGATATCACTATGGTGATCAGCATTGAATTACCAACTATCTGTTTCTTAAATTGCTTATATTTATTGGATAAGAGCGGTATTCACCTGCACTTGGATATAGGACTTTACACCTTAGATTTTTTTGGATAATGCACAAGAATTACCTATTTTTTTATTCATGAATTGGGACTTATTATTTTTTTTATAGGATTTGAATATGGTTTTTTCAACACACTCATTTTATTATGTTAATATATCATTCAATTACATGAGAGTTTTATGCACATTAAGTACGGTATATTTTCTATCATGTTGTATTAATTTAGCGCCACACTATTTGACTGCAATTGTACTGCATACTGGTAGACTTTTTTAAAGAGACTTTCTTCCTGACAGTGTAAATCTTTGTTTAATTGTTCATCCATTCACTGCATTTTTGCTGATAATGACACTTATTGCTCTGAACAAAATTAGGCAAGAAAGCATATCAGCAACTAAACAAAAATTAAAACCATGAGCCAACATAGTCTAAATTAGACATGTGTAGAATGGAAAATATGTTTCTTTTTGGATACATTTGTTGTGTTACTAATTTAATTTTATAGATTATTTTCTGAATGCGTTTAGTTTCATTTCATTTATTATTTTCCAAGTTCTGATTTTCCTATGTGAATGAGTATCCGGTACATCTACTCATTCACCAAAAAAGTGTCAAAAATAAATAAAAACAGGGAGACAGTTTGTGAAAATTCCTTTGTTAAAAAAAAAAAAATGCCCCCAGTGTAGATCCATCATCACTCACGATGCCTGCTTCCACCGCCAACCAGAAAAAAGAAAAAAAAGCACTACACTTCTGGCGAAGGCTCCCACCATCTGACCGTTCTTAAATAACTAAAGGGCGAGGCCACCTGATGACATCGCTGGGTGACCTCACCCCCTTGTGACATCATCAACCAGGGCATATTGGGTCGATGATGTCAGAAGGGGGCGTGGTCACCCAGCAATGTCAACAGGTGGCCTCGCCTTGCCCCTTAATTGGCCTCTTTGTCTTCTTTTCAAGGTGGTGGCAGCGGCATTCATCATGATTGACTCCACTGACATCTACAGCAAGTGCAGTGCGGATCCAAGTGCAAGAAGCAGCTGCTGTGATTTCCGGTGCATCTGTTGCGTTTTCTGTGCAGGTGGTTGCGGCTGTGGAAACAGGTGCGGAGCCGCAATGGGAACCACCCATACAAGTGTGAAATAGACCTAAAGGTGCATCTGTTGTCATTTTTAAGAGAAGGGTGAAGTTCATATAGAAATATTTGCTCCATGCCTCTTGTAATTGAAATAGTAATGTCAGTCTAGAGGAAATACACAGCAAATTTAAAGTTTTGTATAAAATAATTCATTGGATCTATGCCTAGAAAGGAAAACCTTAATACACATTTCATACTTATGGATTGCATATAATTGTATTTGTTTTTTCCAGTAGGGATCCAAATACAGGAGAAACAAGAGCAATCCATAACATATTTGGATAAGCCCAATCCATTTATTAATCACCAGACCTTAAGAAAATATATACCTAATTTAGGCACTTAAACAGAACCTGAAATGTGCTAAACCACTTACTAAATTAGGTGATTTGCATTTTACTTACCACATTTATATTAATAGTTATACCGCTCAAGCTGCATGTTGACTGAGCATTTGGAGTTTCTATGTCTGCCAAAATGATTAAGCCAGGAATCTGTTTAAAGAAAAATAGGGCACATTTTTAAATAAGCAACTTTTCACCTACATACTGTACATACATTGGTAACGGTAAATTTGATCACCATTAATAGTAATAGGGTGTTTTATTACAATAAACTAGCTGTGTAGACCTTGCCCTCCAGAAAATCTATCCCCCTTCATGACCAGGCCATTTTTTTGTTTTTTTGGCACTGCATTACTTTAACGTGCCAATTGCGTAGTCATGCAATGCTATACACAAACATTTATATAATTTTTTTCCCAAAAAGGGCTTTTTTTGGTGGTATTTGATCACCAGTTTTTGGCGCTATAAACAGAGAAAGACTGACAATTAAAAAAAAAAAAAACTTTCTGCAATAAAAAAATTTCAAAAAACAAATTTCTTCATAAATTTAGGTCAGCTTGTATTCTGCTACATATTTTTGGTTTAAAAAATCCCAATAAGCATATATTGATTGGTTTGCACAAACATTATAGTGTCTACAAACTATGGTACATATACTGCAATCTTTATTAATTTATCTATTTATTTGTTTTATACTAGTAATGGCAGCGATCAACAACTTATAGCAGGACTGCAATATTGTGGTGGATTATCTGACACAAACTGACACTTTGTGGGAACCAGTGACATTAATACAATGATCAGTGCTAAAATATGCACTGTCACTGTATGAATGACACTAGCTGTTAAGGGGTTAAACATCTAGGGTGATCAAAGGGCTAACTGTGTGCGTAACATGTGTTTTTGTGTTCACTGAGGTGCTTTTAATAATAGAAGCGCTGGATTTTATTCCCTGTTTTGCAGGAAAACAAAATCCAGCACATCCCCGCTAACAGGACAGAGCTCTTTCCTGTCTTTCTCCTTACTGATCAGCTTCTGCTGTGTCTAACCATGCGCCCCTACCAGGAAGTTCGGGATCACGTATTAGGCACGTGATCCAGCTCAGAAGAGCCACTTGCCATTTAATCACTTACCCACTGGGTACCTAAACCCCCTTCCTAACCAGACCAATTTTCAGTTTTCAGTGCTCTCACATTTTGAATGACAATTACTCAGTCATGCAACACTGTACCCATATGACATTTTTGTCCTTTTTTCACACAAATAGAGCTTTCCTTTGGTGGTATTTAATCATCACTGGGTTTTTCATTTTTTGTGCTATAAATAAAAAAAAGACTGAAAATTTTGTAAAAAAATGCAGTTTTCGTCTCTGTTATAAAATTTTGCAAATTAGTAATTTCTCTTCATAAATTTTGCTACATATCTCTGGTAAAAAAAATAACCCAAATAAGTGTATATGATTTGGTCTTTGTGAAGGTTATAGCGTCTACAAGCTATGGTGCCAGTCATTGAAAATTTATCACACCTGATCACACCTGATGTACTGAGAGAAACATCTCATTTCTTGAGACACTAACAAGCCAGGACCGTATAAATACCCCTCAAATGGCCCCTTTTTGGAAAGTAGACATTCAAATGAATTTAGTAAGGGGCATGGTGAGTTTTTTGAAGTTGTAATCATTTCCCACAATTGTTTGCAAAATTAAGATTTTTTTTTCTTTTTTCCACAAAATTGTCATATTAACAGTTTTTTTCTCACACACATCATATGCATACTTGCAGCTACACCACAAAATTCATTCTGCTACTCCTCCTGGGTATGGCAATACCACATGTGTGAGACTTTTACACAGAGGACCAACATGCAAGGAGCACTATCAGGTGTTCTAGAGACATAAATTACACATTTAATTTCTTGACTACCTCTCACACTTTTGAAGGCCCTGGAGCACCAGGACAATGGAAATGCCCAAAAATGACCCCATTTTGGAAAGCATACACCCCACCATATAATCTATGAGGCATAATGAATCTTTTGAATGTGTCATTTTTTTCCACACTTTTTTGGAGAATGTGGAAAGAAAATTAAAATGCATTTTTTTTTTTACATAAAGTTGTCCATGTATAAGATATTTCTAACACATAACATGTACATAGCAAAAATCACACCCCAAAATATATTCTTCTACTCCTCCTGAGTATGGCGATACCAGGTGTGAGAGTTTTCCACAGCGTGGCCACATACAGATGCCTAACATGGAGAAAAAAAACATCAGGTGTTCTAAGGGCATAAATTTTAACTTTAATTTGACTACCTATTACACTTTGGTGAGACACTGATGGGCACTGTAATGGCATTGATGGGCACTGTAGTGGCATAGATGTGGCACGGATGAGAACTGATGTGACATGGATGTGTCACGGATGAGTACTGATGTGGCATGAATGTGGCTCAGATGAGGAGCACTGATGTTGCATGAATGTGGCATGGATGAGCACTAATGTGGCATGGATGAGCACTGATGTGGCATGGATGTGGCATGAATGAGCACTGATGTGGCATGGTGGTGGCACGGGTGAGCACTGATGTGGCATGGATGTGGCAATTAATGAGCACTGATGTGGCAAGGATGAGCACTGATGTGACATGGATGAGCACTGATGTGGCATGGATGTGACATGAATGAGCACTGATGTGGCATGGTGGTGGCACGAATCAGCACTGATGTGGCATGAATGTGGCAATTAATGAGCACTGATGTGGCATGGATGTGGCAAGGATGAGCACTGATGTGGCATGGATGAGCACTGATGTGGCATGGATGTTGCACGAATGATCACTGATGTGGAACATATGAGCACTGATGTGGCACGTATGAGCCCTGATGTGGCACATATGAGCACTGATGTGGCATGGATGAGGCACGGATGAGCACAGATGTGGCATGGATGTGCACTGATGTGGCATAGATGGGCACAGATGTGGCATGGATAAGCATGAATGAGCCATGGATGGGCATGGATGAGCCATGGATGAGCTAAGGATGGGCATGGATGAGCCATGGGTGAGCTATGGATGGGCATGGATGAGCCATGGATGAGCTATGGATGGGCATGGATGAGCCATGGATGGGCATGGATGAGCCATGGATGAGCATGGATGAGTCATGGATGGCACGGATGAGCATGGTTGAGTCATGTTTGAGCCGTAAATGTGCATGGATGAGCCGTGGATGAACATGGATGGGCACGGATGAGCATGGATAGGCACGGATGACCCATGGATGGGCACAGATGGGCATGGATGGGCACAGATGAGCCATGGATGAGCACAGATGAGCCATGGATGGGCATGAATGAGGCATGGATGGGCATGGATGAGCCATGGATGGGCACAGATGAGCATAGCTGAGGCATGGATGAGCATGGGTGGGCATGGATGGGCATGGATGAGCGCAATGGGCATGGATGAGCACAGATGGGCACGGATGAGCCATGGATGGAGCATGGATGGGCATGACTGGGCACAGATTAGCACTGTGGGCACTTCAGATCCAGCCCACAGTGCTGCTGCACCCAGCTCCCTCCTCTCCTCACATGATATCTGTGTGAGGAGAAGGGAGGAGCTCTACTGGTTTGCTCCGGTTTGTTGACAACTGATCACTCCGTCATTGGACGGAGCGATCACAGGTAAAGGGCCGCTGTCATTGGCCCTTTATCCCATTCCGTGATGCGCCAGGTGCGGAGGATCCGAGGGTCATGGACATCCCCATATGCGCGCCCCAGGGGGCACACGGGAGCCCATTTCTGGGAGGACGTCATTGTACGCCCTCCCAGTTTTCCGACCACGCTTTAGCTGTCATTCAGCTATGGCCTGGTCGGTAAGTGGTTATGTTATATGGTCAGCAAGTGGTTCATCTCTGTGACATCTCTGTGACCATGACCATAGACGTTGCTTTCCAGGTCACAGTAAGGAAGGCAGGAGAGTGGACAGGAGTCTGCCCTCCTCCCACCATGTCAGTCCCAGCCAGATGGGCAAGTGGAGCCTGGAAACATGGTGGCGCGTGGCAGTGCGCCGGTATTGGGGAGGTGCGTGTCAGTCAGTGCAGGCAGTGTATTAAAATAAATATATATATATATATATATATATATATATATATACACACAGTTTTATATATATATATATATATATATATATATATATATATATATATATATATACACACAGTATCTCACAAAAGTGAGTACACCCCTCAAATTTTTGTAAATATTTTATTATATCTTTTCATGTGACAACACTGAAGAAATTATACTTTGCTACAATGTAAAGTAGTGAGTGTATAACAGCTTGTATAACAGTGTAAATTTGCTGTCCCCTCACAATAACTTAACACACAGCCATTAATGTCTAAACTACTGGCAACAAAACTGAGTACACCCCTAAGTGAAAATGTCCAAATTGGGCCCAATTAGCCATTTTCCCTCCCTGTGGCATGTGACTCATTAGTGTTACAAGGTCTCAGGTGTGACTGGGGAGCAGGTGTGTTAAACTTGGTGTTATCGCTCTCACTCTCTCATACTGGTCACTGGAAGTTCAACATGGCACCTCATGGCAAAGAACTCTCTGAGGATCTGAAAAAAGAATTGTTGCTCTACATAAAGATGGCCCAGGCTACAAGAAGCTTGCCAAGACCCTGAAACTGAGCTGCAGCACAGTTATGGCCAAGACCATACAGCGGTTTAACAGGACAGATTCCACTCAGAACAGGCCTCATCATGTTTGACCAAAGAAGTTGAGTGCATGCGCTGAGCGTCATATCCAGAGGTTGTCTTTGGGAAATAGACATATGAGTGCTGCCAGCATTGCTGCAGAGGTTGAAGGGGTGGGAGGGTCAGCCTGTCAGTGCTCAGACCATACGCCGCACACTGCATCAAACTGGTCTGCATGGCTGTCGTCCCAGAAGGAAGCCTCTTCTAAAGATAATGCACAAGAAAGCCTGCAAACAGTTTGCTGAAGACAACCAGACTAAGGAAATTGATTACTGGAACCATGTCCTGTGGTCCGATGAGACCAAGATAAATTTATTTGGTTCAGATGGTGTCAAACGTGTGTGGCGGCAACCAGGTGAGGAGTACAAAGACAAATGTGTCTTGCCTACAGTCAAGCATGGTGGTGGGAATGTCATGGGGCTGCATGAGTGCTGCTGGCACTGGGGAGCTACAGTTCATTGAGGGAACCATGAATGCCAAGATGTACTGTGACTGAAGCAGGGCATGATCCCCTCTCTTCGGAGACTGGGCCGCAGGTCAGTATTCCAGCATGATAACAGCCCCAAACACACCTCCAAGACGACCACTGCCTTGCTATAGAAGCTGAGGGCAAAGGTGATGGACTGGCCAAGCATGTCTCCAGACCTAAACCCTATTGAGCATCTGTAGGGCATCCTCAAACGGAAGGTGGAGGAGCGCAAGGTCTCTAACATCCACCAGCTCCGTGATGTCATCATGGAGGAGTAAAAGAGCACTCCAGTGGCAACCTGTGAAACTCTGGTGAACTCCATGCCCAAGAGGGTTAAGGCAATGTTTGAAAGTAATGGGTGCCACACAAAATATTGACACTTTGGGTCCAATATGGACATTTTCACTTAAGGGTGTACTCACTTTTGTTGCCAGCGGTTTAGACATTAATGGCTGTGTGTTGAGTTATTTTGAGGGGACAGCAAATTTACACCGTTATACAAGCTGTACACTCACTACTTTACATTGTAGCAAAGTGTTATTTCTTCAGTGTTGTCACATGAAAAGATATAATAAAATATTTACAAATACATGAGGAGTATACTCACTTTTGTGAGATACTGTATATATATATATATATATATACTGTGCATCCAGTGTAGCCTATATCTACGGTGAATTCGGTGGTGTACTGTTTCTAATATACTTCAGGCGGTGTGTACAGTTTCTACTACACTTCTTGTGGTGTACACAGTACACAATACAGTGCAGCCGTAGTACAGTTGCTAATACAGTGCAGGCGGTGTACACAGTATCTAATATAGTGTGTACAGTTTCCACTACACTTCTGGTGGTGTACACAGTACATAATAGAGTGCAGCTGTAGTACAGTTGCTAATACAGTGCAGGCGGTGTACACAGTATCTAATACAGTGTGTACAGTTTCTACTACACTTCTGGTGGTGTACACAGTACACAATACAGTGCAGCCGTAGTACAGTTGCTAATACAGTGCAGGCGGTGTACACAGTATCTAATACAGTGTGTACAGTTTCTATTACACTTCTGGTGGTGTAAACAGTATCGAATACAGTGTAGTGTGGTGTTGCAAAACAAAATATACATGATGTCCAGAAGGCCACCAAGGAGAGGCAGACGCTCAAAGGCCACTAAAAGAGGGCAAGCAGCCTCTGTGTCTACAATCAACTGTACTGGTCATGGACATGGTGCACCCTCTGCAGGTGGCCATGTTATTGAGCCAGAACATTCAGAAGAGTTGGTGGAGTGGATAACAAAACCGTCCTCATCCTCCTCATCCTCTGTCACCCAGGCTCAGAGTAGCTTGCCTTCCAACGCAGCTGCCAAAGCGGCCTATTGCACCGGCTCCTTGTCTACAGTCACTTCTTCCGTAACCCACCATCATGCACGGAGGAGTCCCCAGAATTATTTGACCACAGTATCGGGTACATGTTGCTGGAGGATGCGCAGTGATTTGAAGGCTCCGATGTTGGTTCCCAGGTTGAGGAAAGGAGTAACGTGAGCCTAGAGAGGGGGGTGCCCAAGAAGGACCAGAAACTGGCAATCATGTTCCCTCATATGGGATCTCCAACCCTACTATACCTCCAGTCCTCTCATAAACCTGCACTGGGAGGAATGAAGGTATAGCAATAGGTGTCCCAAGTACTTGCAGCCAATCTGCTAGCAGTACACCACCATCTGATTTTAGCAGGCAAATTTCCCTACCCCAGTTGCTGAAACGTAAAAAGAAATTAGATCCCAGCCATCCACATACTCAGCGTCTAAATGCTAGCTTGGCCAAATTGCTAGCACTGCAACTGTTGCCTTTTCAGCTGGTAGACTCTGCCCCCTTTCATGAATTTGTGGAATGTGCTGTACCTCAGTGGCAGGTTCCAAAACGTCATTTCTTTTCACGGAAGGCCATTCCGGCTCTCTACCAGCATGTGGAAGGCAATATTTTGGCCTCATTGGACAGGGCAGTCAACAGTAAGGTGCATATTACCGCTGACTCATGGTCCAGAATGGGCAGGGACGTTACCTTTCTTTCACGGCGCACTGGGTAACTGCTGGCAGATGAACAAGACAAGGGATTGGTCGCACACTTGAACTCCAAATTATCTCGTTGTCATCTTTATTGTCAAAAAAGGGTCAGACAGATACAGGCAATGGTAGATGTTTCACAAGTGATAGCTTGCTTGTTGGGTTGTGAACAAGCAAGCTATCGCTTGTGAAACGTCTACCATTGCCTATATCTGTCTGACCCTTTTTTACAATACAGATGACATCGAGATAATTTGGAGTTCCAGTGTGTGACCAATTCCTTATCTTGTTCGTCCTTCACGGTGGTGAGCCGAGGTCTGTGATCCATCCTGCATCGGAGTTTGCCTGGAGCGGTGTGCTTCTCTCTGTTCGTAACTGCTGGCAGCTGGGAAGGATGCAGGAAAGGGTTCAGTGTTGTTGGAGCTTGTTCCAACACCACGCCTCCAAAATGCTAGTGGTGATTCTGCACAGCTCGCTACTCCACCCTCTCTTCTTCTTCCTCTATGGCCTCTTCTGCAGATTTGTCCTCTGAACCAGCGGAGCTCCGTAAGCATTCAAGGGGCTACGCAAACAGTCAGGCTAAAACATGCCATGCTGTGCTTGAGCTGGTCTGCTTAGGGGACAGAAGCCACACTGGGGCAGATATTCTGTCAGCTCTGCAGGGGAAGGCTCAGAGGTGGTTGACGCCACACCAGCTTCAGCCAGGAATGGTTGTATGCGACAATGGTATTAACCATCTCTCTGCCCTCCAAAAGGGACACTTGACACATATTCCATGTTTGGCACACGTCCTGAATTTGGTGGTGCAGTGGTTCTTGAGCAGGTACCCAGGCTTACAGGATCTCCTGAGGCAGGCCAGAAAAGTCTGTGGTCATTTCCGCCAGTCATACAATGCCAGTGCTCGGCTGGCTGACATTCAAAGGGAATGCAACCTGCCCACCAACCGCCTCATTTGTGAAATGTCCACCAGGTTGAACTCAACGTTGGCAATGCTGCAGTGGCTGCACACACAGCAGAGGGCCATCAATGAGTACCTGTGAGAGTATGGCACCAGGACAGAGTCAGGGGAGCTCGGCTTCTTTTCGCCACACCAGTGGCTACTGATCAAGGATGCATGCACTGTCCTGTCACCATTTGAAAAGGCCACAAGGATGGTGAGCAGTGACAATGCATGCATCAGTGATACTGTCCCTCTTGTCTTCCTGTTGGAGCACACGCTTCGTGGAATAATGGACAGGGCACTTGAGGCAGAACAGTGGGAGGAAGAGGAGGACTTCCTTACCCCTCAAGGCCCCCTTTATCCAAATAGCATTCCTGCGGGCCCACCAAACACACAGGAAGAAGAGGAGGAGGAGGAGGAGGATTGAGTCAGCATGGATTTAGAGGATAAAACTCAGAAGCAGTCTTCAAGGGATGGTTTTCAGTTCTCAGAAACCCAAGGAGTTGTACGTGGCTTTGAGGAGGTAGTTAAGGATCGTGTGATCCTTAGTGACCCAGAGGACTCAGAATCGAATGCCTCTGCAAACTTATGCTGCATGGCCTCCCTACAAAGCCTGCAAAAGGACCCTAGGATTAATGGTATCAAGGAGAGGTATCATTACTGGCTGGCAACCCTTCTTGCTCCACGTTACAAGAGTAAGTTTACAGAACTCATCCTGCCTTCGCAGAGAATGAAACATCTTCAGGAGGCTTTGAAGAAAGGTTTGTGGAATGCATTTCCAGACCCTGGAGGTTACAATTTCCTGGTGCTGGACAATGTGTTGCTGAGGCTTCATTCAGTCAGAAGAAGAGCGGTGGAGAAGGTGGCCGGCTGACCAATGCCTTTAAACAATTTTTCAGTCCTCAGCGCCAAGGTCTGATCAGTTCAAGCAACCATCGTCAGCGTCTGCATTACATGGTAGAGGAATATCTAGGGCCAAGAGCAGACTTGGAGACCTTTCCAACAGAGCATCCACTGGGTTACTGGGTCTTGAGCATGGACCACTGGCCAGAACTTGCTCAATATGCAATTGAGCTACTGGGCTGTCCTGCATCCAGCGTGCTTTCTGAATGCACATTCAGTGCTGCTGGAGGGTGTCCACAGAGTCCGTTGATAGGCTCACATTCATAAAAATGAATCAGCCTTGGATCAGCAGCTATCAAGCACCTGATGCTGATGTAACTGATTGAATTTGCTATGGATGTGGGATCCCTTGAAGGCTGCCTATGCTGACTATCCTATTCATCAATCAATCTTGATGATGCTAGCATTCAACAATATTTTTGGTTTAGGGCACCACCACCCAAGGCCCAATATTTCTGCCCCTGTTTAACAGGGGCATGTAATTACAGTTTTTATTCTAATATTTCACAGCAGGGCCCATTCTTGCACCCAACAAGAGTATCTGTGAGGGGTTACAGTGTTGTGGCACCACCACCACCACCCAAGGCCCAATTTTTCTGCCCCTGTTTAACAGGGGCATATAATTAAAGTTTTTGATATAGTATTTCACAGCAGGGCCCATTCCTGTGCCCACCAAGAGTAACTGTGAGGGCTTACAGTGTTCTGGTACCACCAACACCTAAGGCCCAATTTTCTGCAGAGTATATAGGGCAGGCCGTATAGTATATATAGTGCCTGGGGGCCTGGGGGACCTCCACGCCCTTTATTTTTAAATTTGGGTGCGGGTTCCCCTTAAAGGGCCTGGTAATGGACTGGGGGGGGCCCATGCTGTTTTTTTCAATGATTTTCATCTATATTACCGGGACCCGACAATACATTACAGCCGCGAGTAGTTCTAAATGACATTTTTTCCTTTATAAATGTAATTTTGCTGTGGTATTGTTCTAAATACGGGAAAAAGCGCTACTTTACAGGCATACTAAAGACACCCCCCAGGCACGATAGTTAAAGGAATATATAATTTTTATTGTTTCACTTTAAGCATTATTAAAATCACTGCTCCCAAAAAAACTGCAGTTTTAAAAACTTTTTTTTGCATTGATACATGTCCCTTGGGGCAGGACCAGGGTCCCCAAACATTGTTATGGCAATAACTTTCAAATAAGCCATTAATTTTAGCACTTTCGATTTTTCACGTTCGTGTCCCATAGACTTTAACGGTGTTCACTTATTCAAAAAAATGTTTTGCCTGTTCGCATGTTCTGCTGCAAACCAAACCGGGGGGGTTGTTCGGCTCGTCCCTACTCAAGATGAGTAACCCCGGGTTCACACCTATGCGAATTAGATGTGCGTTTCCCCACATCTAATTCGCATAGTAGGAGAATGTGACTGGCTCCCTATGGAGCCGGTTCACATATCTCCGGGGCGGCTGCAGAGCGCACTGCACAAAAACGCTGTGCGTCTTTGGCTCCGTTTCAGGGCCGAATTCAGGCATAGAATCGGCCCTGATTCATCCCTGATTCGTCCCTGAAACAGGGAACAGGGACGCACAGCGCTCCTGTGCGATCCGCAGCCCGGTATAGTGTGAACCCGGGCTCAAAGCAAAGAGCTCTCTCAAGACCTTTTCAACCTTACCTATACTGATGGCATTGGTTACAGCTAAGGATTCCTAAACTTCTGAATGTTCCAGTGAGCACATCCCACATCAGCCGTATAATTATGATATTGAATTCATCCTGGGTTTCCAAATCCCCATGAGTCAGGTTTATATCCTCAGCCTTCCTGAAACCAAGGTGATGTCTGAGTACATTGCAGATAGAACTCAAAAGAGGTTTATTCCTAATCATCTTCTCCTGCTGGAGTGGGATACTTTTTGGTTGAGAAAATAGATAGCTCACTCCATCCCTTTATCAACTGTTGATCAACTCAACTCATTACTGAGCTCCATCAACTCCATTGGGGCACAGATTTTTGCAAAATGTGATCTGTGAAGTTGGTGTACAAAAATACCCTCTGCACAACTATCCAACCAGGGTGTATAAAAACTCCAAAATGGATGCCTGCACTGATATGTGTTTCCATGCCCCCCAAAGTCAATCCAATTATTTTATAGTGCTGCATAGCCCTTAACCACTATTCAAACCATAAATGATTCCACACAAAAATTTAACTTTTGAAAATACAAAAATAAATAAAAAAATATCCTGCGTGCTAGAAAATATACACGATATCAGATTATACACTTATAATAGTGAAAAAGCAAACAGGGATAATTAACACACCCCATGTGAAAAATAAAACATAAATTAGATAGATAGATAGATAGATAGATAGATAGATAGATAGATAGATAGATAGATAGATAGATAGATAGATAGATAGATAGATGCTTTTTTATAAATATTTTTTTAGTCACATGGATCTATTATTCATGCATTTAAAAGGGATTTATATGCTATGTATATGGTTTAAATTTGTTTGATTGCGCAGAGTTTTATTTATTTTTATTGCATTTTTTTGTATGGGAACACATGACAACAGCTGCAGCAATCATTTATATTATTTATTGAACCTGGTTCACAATTTGCGTGGTAGCGCGGGAGGCTGGTATAGGACCCAGCACTTTGTAAACTGAAAACTTTTGGTCCTGAAAAATGATCCCGCTTTTTTCTAATCTGATGTTTATGCTTCTTTCCTTGGGAAGAAGTTACATTTATGATTTCCTAAAAAACCTGGGCCCAAGACACTAGAGAAGGGGGTCTTTAAGGGGATAACTATGACAGTCTGTTCCCAAATGAATGAAGCAGTGACGACCTGAGCATTGTGGGCGCACGGGCGCCGCTCCTCCATTCATGCGCCCGGCCCCTTTCAGGACGCTGGACGCATGGATTCCTATGGCGGGGTGGGAGGGGGTGGTAAATTTTGAAGCACCTGATTAGAGCCTGAGGTTCTAATAGGCGTCAAAATAGAATGGGCTTGGGGCGCAGAGAGTGCACCCTGATCCCACCCAATTGTGTGACGATAGCGAATACATTTTTGCTATTCTCACACTAACCTTCCTCCCCGTCAATCAGGAGGCAGGACATCAGACCTGCTTCCTGATTGGCCAAAGTGCCAGGCAAATGCCTAGCGCTTAGGAAGAGGAGCGAGGAGACTCCATTTGATGGACACAAGTGGCTGAATTTGTAGGGGAACAAGTGGCAGCATTTGATGGGCACAGGTTGCTGAATTTGATGGACAAGTGGCTGCATTTGATAGGCACAGGTGGCTGAATTTGATGGGCACAAGTGGGGGCATTTGATGGGCACAAGTGGTTGAATTTGATGGGCAAGTGGCTGCATTTGATGGGCACAATTGGCTGCATTTGATGGGCACAGATAGCTGCATTTGATGGGCACAGGTGGCTGAATTTGATGGGCAAAAGTGGCTGAATTTGATGGGCAAAAGTGGCTGCATTTGATGGGCACAAGTGGCTGCATTTGATGGGCACAGAGAGCTGCATTTGATGGACAAGTGGCTGCATTTATTGGGCACAAGTGGCAGCATTTGATGGGCACAAGTGGTGGCATTTTATGGGCACAAGAGGCAGCATTTGATGGGCACAAGAGGCAGCATTTGATGGGCACAGGTGGATGAATTTGATGGGCACAGGTGGCTGCTTTTGATGGGCACAAGTGGCTGAATTTGATGGGCACAAGTGGCTGCATTTGATGGGCACAAGTGGCTGCATTTGATGGGCACAAGTGGCTTCATTTGATGAGCACAGGTGGCTGCATTTGATGGGCACAAGTGGCAGCATTTTTTGCTATTCTCACCCTAACCTGCCTCCCCGCCAATCAGGAGGCAGGACATCAGACCTGCTTCCTGACTGGCCAAAGTGCCAGCCACCCTATTGGGTGGCTGGCACTTAGGAAGAGGAACGAGGAGACTCCATTTGAGGGACACAAGTGGCTGAATTTGATGGGCACAAGTGGCAGTATTTGATGTGCACAGGTGGCAGCATTTGATGGGCACAAGTGGCTGCATTTGATGGGCACAGGTAGCTGCATTTGATGGGCACAGGTAGCTGCATTTGATGGGCACAAATGGCTGCATTTAATGGGCACAAGTGACTGCATTTGATGGGCACAGGTGGCTGAATTTGATGGGCACAAGTGGTTGCATTTGATGGGCACAAGTGGCAGCATTTGATGGGCACAAGTGGCTGCATTTGATGGGCAAGTGGCTGCATTTGATGGGCACAAGTGGCTGCATTTGATGGGCACAAGTGGCTGCATTTGATGGGCACAGGTGGCTGAATTTGATGGACAAGTGGCTGCATTTGATGGGCAAGTGGCTGCATTTATTGGGCACAAGTGGCTGCATTTGATTGGCACAAGTGGTGGCATTTGATGGGCACAAGAGACGGCATTTGATGGACAAGTGGCTGCATTTGATGGGCACAAGTGGCTGCATTTGATGGCCACAAGTGGCTGCATTTGATGGGCACAAGTGGCTGAATTGGATGGGCACAAGTGGCTGCATTTGATGGGCACAGGTAGCTGCATTTGATGGGCACAGGTAGCTGCATTTGATGGGCACAAGTGGCTGCATTTAATGGGCACAAGTGACTGCATTTGATGGGCACAGTTGCTGAATTTGATGGGCACAAGTGGCTGCATTTGATGGCCACAAGTGGCACAAGTGGCTGCATTTGATGGCCACAAGTGGCAGCATTTGATGGGCACAAGTGGCAGCATTTGATGGGCACAAGTGGCAGCATTTGATGGGCACAGGTAGCTGCATTTGATGGGCAAGTGGCTGCATTTGATGGGCACAAGTGGCTGCATTTAATGGACACAAGTGGCTGCATTTGATGGGCAGAGGTGGCTGAATTTGATGGACAAGTGGATGCATTTAATGGGCACAATTGGCTGCATTTGATGGGCAAGTGGCTGCATTTATTGGGCACAAGTGGCTGCATTTGATGGGCACAAGTGGTGGCATTTGATGGGCACAAGAGGCGGCATTTGATGGACAAGTGGCTGCATTTGATGGGCACAAGTGGCTGCATTTGATGGACACAAGTGGCTGCATTTGATGGGTACAAGTGGCTTCATTTGATGGGCACAAGTGGCTGCATTTGATGGGCACAGGTGGCTGAATTTGATGGACAAGTGGATGAATTTAATGGGCACAATTGGCTGCATTTGATGGGCAAGTGGCTGAATTTATTGGGCACAAGTGGCTGCATTTAATGGGCACAAGTGGCGGCATTTGATAGGCACAAGAGGCGGCATTTGATGGACAAGTGTTGGCATTTGATGGGCACAAGTGGCTTCATTTGATGGGCACAGGTGGCTGCATTTGATGGGCACAGGTGGCAGCATTTGATGGGCACAGGTGGCTGAATTTGATGGACAAGTGGCTGCATTTGATGGGCAAGTGGTTGTATTGATTGGCAAGTGGCAGTATTTGATGGGGACAAGTGGCTGAATTTGAAGGGCACAAGTGGTGGCATTTGATGGGCACAGGTGGCTGAACCTGATGGACAAGTGGCTGCATTTGATGGGCACAGGTGGCTGAATTTGATGGGCACAAGTGGCTGCATTTGATGGGCACAAGTGGCAGCATTTGATGGGCACAAGTGGCGGTATTTGATGGGCAAGTGGCTGCATTTGATGGACACAAGTGGCTGCATTTGATGGGCAAAGGTGGCTGTATTTGATGGGCAAAAGTGGCAGCATTTGATGGGCACAGGTGGCTGCATTTGATGGGCACAGGTGGCTGAACTTGATGGGCAAGTGGCTGCATTTGATGGGCATAAGTGGCTGCATTTGATGGGCATAAGTGGCTGCATTTGATGGGCAAGTGGGTGAATTTGATGGGCACAAGTGGCTGCATTTGATGGGAACGAGTGGTGGATGAATTTGATGGATAAGTGGCCGCATTTGATGGGCAAGTGTTGGCATTTGATGGGCACAAGTGGCGGCATTTGATGGGCACAAGTGGCTGAATTTGATGGACAAGTGGCTGCATTTGCTGGGCACAGGTGGCTGAATTTGATAGGCACAAGTGGCTGCATTTAATGGGTAGAGGTGGCTGCATTTGATGGACAAGTGGCTGCATTTAATGGGCACAAGTGGCTGCATTTGATGGGCAAGTGGCTGCATTTAATGGGTACAAGTGGCTGCATTTGATGGGCAAGTGGCTGCATATGATGGGCACAGTGGCTGCATATGATGGGCACAGTGGCTGCGTTTGATGGGCACAAGTGGCTGCGTTTGATGGGCACAATAGATGTGTTTTATGGGCACAATAGATGCGTTTTATGGGCACAATGGCTGCGTATGATGGGCACAAATGGCTGCGTTTGATGGGCACAATTGGCTGTGTTTGATGGGCACAATGGCTGCATATGATGGGCACAAGTGGCTGCATATGATGGGCACAAGTGGCTGCCTTTGATGGGCACCATGGCTGCATTTGATGGGCACAAGTGGCTGCATTTGATGGGCACAATGGCTGCGCTTGATGGGCACAATGACTGCATATGATGGGCACAAGTGGCTGCATATGATGGGCACAAGTGGCTGCATTTGATGGGCACAAGTGGCTGCGTTTGATGGGCACCATTGCTGCATTTAATGGGCACAAGTGGCTGCGTTTGATGGGCACAATGGCTGCATTTGATGGGCACAGTGATTGATGGGGGGGAGTTTCAGTATCTTTCAGTTGTTTGCGCCCCCTAAAAATTCTGAGCACCAGCCGACCACTGGAATGAAGTGCATAAATAGCGTAAAGCTTCATACCCATAGACAACATAAAGGGTTTATGAGTCATAACAGTGGCAAAGTCTAATAACTACTAGGAGATCATGTAAGATCATGTAAGTCTAACTTTGTTTTCCTTACTGCAGACAACAATGTGATAACATTCAAAGCTAATCTTTAGGCAACTGTTTCCCTTACCGGGTTACATTGTAAGGCTGCATGCATACACCAGTTCCCTTGACAGAAAAAAACTTTCATATAGAGCGTTTTAGTACACAGTTTAGCCAAGTTTAGGAGAGTTTAGCATTTTTTCGGCTGGAAAGCTCCAATCAGAAATGCAAACCAGAGGGTTTTTTCCTGCCTCTAAACACTGAGCTCAGAATGCCTCTAATCTTCCTAATGTGCATGGACACATCTATTCTTTTTATTTAATTATTATACATATTTTTGTTTACTGTATATCTTTCTTCATGATGTTTACAAAAAGTTAATCAGTATATTGCAAATGCAAAACTACAGCTTAATTTGAAAATAATGAACATAATGTAATGTAATGTATTGATAAATATTATAATAAAGGTACCCACTTGAAATATGATATATTGACAGTTGCCTGACAAACTGTATGCCATGCCATCAAATGTTTCGACATCTATGCCATGTGTAATCTTGCAGGTTCCAGGGCAATTTTCTTCTGAACAAATCCATTTTCCACCTGAACAAGAGCTAACCATCGGACATATTTTTAATTACGTTGTTTATACTAGTTCACTGAAATAATGAAAATAATGTTTTCAACTAAAACGTTTACTAAAAAGTATTTTTTAAGAGTAAGTTCACCTTTATAAAAAAGCACACTATACTCCTATATGGGTACAGCAGCATAGCGTACTAAACCTACCTTCAAGCCAGGGCTCCCTTTCAGTTTGAAGGCTAATGCCGCGTATACTTGAGCGGACTTTCCGTCAGAAAAGGTCAGACGGAATCATTCCGTCTGACATTTCGATCGTGTGTGGGCTTCATCTGACTGTTCCCTTCGAAAATTCTGACGGAACTAGAAATAGAACATGTTTCAAATCTTTCCGACGGACTCAATTCCTATCGGGAAAACCGTTCATCTGTCTGTATGCTAGTCCGACGGACCAGAAACGACGCAAAGGGCAGCTATTGGCTACTGGCTATTGAACTTTCTTTTTCTAGTCCTATCGTACGTCATCGCGTTCCAAACTATCGGACTTTGGTGTGATTGTGTGTAGGCAAGTCTGTTTCAGTGGAACTCCGTCAGAACTTCGTCTGAAAGACCGTCAGAGTCTACTCTGACGGATAGTCCGCTCGTGTGTACGCGACATTAGTTCACCTTTATTTTCTAAAAATCAAGTTCCCCTATGTACCAATATACCATTAATGCACCTCAGTTGTAGAAAAATAAAAGCTTTCTTTGATTTTCAGAACGAGGCTTTACCTTAGCCCTTAGGGCTCTTTCACACGTGCGGACCATTCAGATCCGCCTGTCAGTTTTTGCAGCGGATCTGAACGGTCGCTCCATACAGCTCTATCGAGTAACGGATGTCAGCGGTGACATGTCCGCTGATGTCCGATCCGCCCTGATCCAATCCACTCCACAAAATCCAGACGGATGGATGTCCTATTTTCGATCTGTCTGGCGGATCGGATGGGATGCAAAGGGACAGACGGACCGTAATCATCTGATCCCTCATAGAGGAGAGCGGAGATATGACAGGTCTGTCCCTGCACAGTGTGCAGAGACAGACTTGTTATCCGCCGGCTCAGCGTGGATCAACGGAGCAATCCCAGCTGAGCAAGCGGATGGCTGGATACAGATCCGCACGTCTGAAAGGGCCCTTTCTGTGTTCCATAGAAAGCTTCAGAGACTTCCTGATATGTAGATTTGGGCTGTGAGAGCCAGTAAGACACAGGAAGCAGTTTACCAGCTGACCTCATTAGCACACACCCTGCACTCATCAACTAGGTTTGCACTGCATCACGGTATCCCTCCATGCATGCATTTGCCTGGCTTGCCACAGCTACTTTACTTGCAAGACATCCCCAGCATCTCTCCAAATGGGAATGGGCCGCATGCTAAACTTTCTGGTGCCAGCTGCATCCCATTAGTTGGACACCCCTGATGTGCAAGGACCTGCTAGTTTGGATACAGAGTGAATGGATAGATAGGTAGGTCCTCTTATTCCATAGTTCTGGTAAATCTAAAGGAAATTATACAGAGATTATGCAATCATACTGCATAGTGTATGGCCAACTTTATACAAGTACATAGGGGAGAGTGAATAGAGACACTCAGCTGTCAAGCCCCGTTCAAATCTCTGCATATTGGGAACTCACATTCCTACATGTGATGTTTTTTTGGGCGTTTTTGAGCATTTTGGCTCATCACACATAGGGCAACTCATTCACTTCAATAGGATACCCTATGTGCAACAATCATCCCAAAGAAGCTCCAGAACTTTGTCCTCCCAGAGTTTTTGCTGTGCTTTTTGGTGCATTTGCAGCACATTTTTTGAAACGCAAGGCAAAGTGCTCATTTTCTGTGGGGTTTGCCATGCATTCGGAAATGCACAGATGTGAATGGAGCCTCATTGTTTTTGTGTAAACACATCAATTTCACTTTCAGGCTCCATTTACACTAAGCGTAGTGGGAGAGCATGTTTGGTGCATTTTTCCCATGACACACATAGGGCAGCCCATATATTTCAGTGGGTTGCCCTACACGTGGCAAAGTAGATCATGGGACACTTTGGCTTGTTACACATTTCTTATTGTGTGTTTTTTTGCAATTTTCACTTGTTTTTGCACGTGGCAAAATGTGTGCTTGTTTATGTGTTTTGGTGCCATTAATTGTTAATGGCACACCAAAGCGCAACCAATTAATTTTAGGTGTATAAAGGTGGCTATATACTATACAATCTGATTATACAATCTCTATACCATCTCCTTTAGATTTACTAAAACTATATATTAGAAGGGCACACATCTATCCAATCACTCTGTATGCAGTCAGGCAGGTCCTTGCACGACATGGTTGATGGTAGATCTGAAGGAGATTGTACAATCAGATTGTATAGTGTATGGTGATGGTTACAGAACCCAGGACATACTTCTCCTGTTTTCAATATTACAGATCAATCCACATAGGCTATGATCACTCAGCTCCTGCACACTCCACCAAATGAATGATCAGTGCCTGTGTATTTAGAGAGAATGGTATTTACTGATTGCATAGGAAAAAACGTGCACGCGATGAGGGGTGGTAATGATCTGCTGGAAGGGGGAGGGCAAATGCAGAGTGTGTGCTAATGAAGTCATCTGGTAAACTCCTTCCTGTGTCACATCCCAAGGTCTGTCCAAGAAGTAAAGATTTTTATACAGCCAGCTGGGCGCAGAGGTAGAGGGTGTGTAAGATAAATTGAAAACGTATTTATTTCTGCAAAAGAATTATATTAATGGTACAGTATATTGTTACATAGGGGAGCTAGAATTTTTTTTTTTTTTTTGGTGCACTTATCCTGTAAAGAATGTAGTCCCAAACCGAATTTAGAAGAAGCCTTCTTAAAATTTTCTGCAACCTGTGATGTCTCCATCCCGAATTATTGTGAGGACAGCCTATTCTTTTGGGCTGCACAAGCACAGGGTTTACTGTCTCCTGTCACAGTTGCTAAGCTTATCATAGGGTGACAGGAGAGAGTAAACACTGCATGTGCAGCCCAAAAGAGCAGGGTAGTGCTTCCTCCTGTGGCAGTAGGGGGTGCTGGTCCTGGCAGCTGCTCTGATGCTTTACTATAAAAATGAAGCAGAGCAGCCTTTTTATTAGTGTTACTTGTTTTCTTTGCTCCTGTATTCAAAATTAAAGATTGTTAAAAATGTTGAATAATGACAGATGAGATGTGACTTATGGAATTGGGAGACACAGTGGGGGATATTTACTAAAACTGAAGAGAGCAAAATCTGGTGCAACTCTCCATAGAAAGTGATCAGCTTCAAGGTTTTGTTGTCAAAGTTCAACTGAACAAGCTGAAGTTAGAGGCTGATTGGCTACTATGCACAGCTACACCAGATCCTGAGTGCTCCCGTTTTAGTAAATCTCCTCTAGTGCAGCAAAAAAAATTTTTTACATGCAAAATACGTCTAATCTTTGCTGTTTTTTTGTTTTATATTTTTTTCAAAGAAACAAAACATAGGTAAATGTGCGTGTATTGCAAAAATGTACTGTATGTGCTTTTTTAAATTCTGCCATGGCATACACTTAAAGCGGAGTTCCACCCAAATTTTGAACAATATCTGTATGTATTCTCTTCCTTGCCTAGATGCTGACATGCCGTTTAAAAAAATTTAAATCGCCGTAATTACCTTTTATTTCTCTATTCTTCTTTGTACTTCCTGGTTCTCCTCCCGTGGGAGTAGGCGTGTTTCTAGCCTCTCCCAGACTCCTGGGAGCTAGTCTCAGGCTTCCCAGGATGCCACTGAGCATGTGCGGGAACGAGCGGTGAATGCTGGGAGCACAGCATTCACCACATCCAGGAAATAAATGCTTGTGGGCTTCAAATGCCCACAATAAAGATGGAAACTGCCTGCAGTGAATAATATAAGTTATTCTTTCCGACGAAATCTGACACAGGCAGACATATTACACACAATATGTGAGTATGTAATGCTGAGAAGAAAAGTTTGTGAATGAACTCAAAAAAAAAAAAAAAACGATAGATAGGTGGACCCCCGCTTTAAAATATGTTACAACAGACTACACTGATGTTAGAATAGAGCCAATAAATTAAGAAAGCTGCTTACATCTGAGCCTTCTTCACAACTAAATGATTTCTTTTAACTGGTCATATTGAGATAACTCCAAAAAAAAATACTACATTTAGTATAATCGTTTTGAAGAAATGAATCCACTAATATATTTTTGCAAACCTAACATATATAATTCTAAGTGAATACTTCTATAATTTACCATTCTGAGTTACAAGAGCCTTTTCGTTTTTCATTGGGCTGATAGATTTTTTCATAAAAACAGGGACATTCATCAATTTTTACACATCTTTTGCTTTTTCCAATGTCATCCAGCACAAGACCTATAACCAATAAAAAGATACTGAATTATATTAGGCTTCTCACAGTTGTGGCTTATGTATTCAGCATGGCTCTCAAGACTTAGGACATGCAGCAAAAATGCAAGTTCTGATTCAGGCAGCTCCTGAGCTCAGATAAATATACACACAAAACATAATATACCCAGACAACAATTAGACAAAAAAGTGTATTTAAAATCTTGTTTAACCACTAGCCGACCAGCCGCTGTCATACTGCAGCAGGTTGGCTCTTTCCCGCAAATCGCCGTAGCTGTACGTCGACCCTTTAAACAGCTAGAGCAGAGGAACATGCCCGATGCACGTGGCTGGCGGTTGTGATGACCCATTTGTGTGCGTAAACACACAAATCCCTGTTCAGTCAGGAGAGGAGAGATAGATCATCTGTTCCTATTAGCTAAAAACAACGATCAATATACGCTTATTGCAATTTTTTTTACCAAAAATATGTAGAAGAATATATATCAGCCTAAACTGATAAAGAAATGTGTTTGTTTTTTTAATTTTTTTAATTTTGGGGATATTTATTATAGCAAAAACTAAAAAAAAAATGTTTTTTTTTTTCAAAATTGTTGCTTTTTTTTTTGTTTATAGCACAAAAAATAAAAACTGCAGAGGTGATCAAATACCACCAAAAGAAAGCTCTATTTGTGGGGGAAAAAGGACATCAATTTTGTTTGGGTACTACGTCGCACGACCGCGCAATTGTCAGTTAAAGTGATGCAGTGCCGCATGGAAAAAAATGGCCTGGTCACTCATAGGCGGCACTGATGGGCACTCATGGGTGGGTACTTATGGGTGGCACTGATGGGTACTTATTAGTGGCACTGATAGGTGGCACGGATGGGCACTGATAGGTGGGCATGATGGGCACAGATGGGCACTGACAGGTGGCACTGATGGACACTGATGGGTGGCACTGATGACACTGATTGGTGGCACTGATGACACTGATGGGTGGCATTGCTGGGCATCACTGATATATAATGGTGCCAGTCAGTGCCCATTTGTGGGCACTGATTGGCACAGATTGGGCATAATTTGCACATGTGGATGGCCATGGGGTACATACCTGGCCATCCACATGTTGCCCCCTTCCCTGGTGGTCCTGGAGGCTTCCCTGGTGGTCTAGTGTGGGCATCCGAGGGGGGGCTGCGCTGATAAACAATCAGCGCAGACCCCCCCCTGTCAAGGGAGCCGCCGATCGGCTTTCCTCTACTCGCGTCTGTCAGAAGCGAGTGAGGAAAAGCCGATCAACGGCTTTTCCTATTGACATCGGGATCAGCCGTGATTGGACACGGCTGATCACGTGGTAAAGAGCCTCCGACGGAGGCTCTTTACCAAGATCGGTGGAGCGGTGTGTCAGAGTGACACACCGCTCCACCGATCGATGCGCACCACCGCGGGCGCACGGCGGCTGTTATCCTGCTGGACGTCATATGACGCCCAGTCAGGATAACTGAACCACCGCCCGGCTGTCAATCTGCTATAGGCCAGGCGGGAAGTGGTTAATTAAGCTAGTATTGTAAAAAAAAGAACATTTATTAATATGAATAAATTTGTAATT
This sequence comes from Aquarana catesbeiana, assembly GCF_042186555.1. Taxonomy (NCBI): domain Eukaryota; kingdom Metazoa; phylum Chordata; class Amphibia; order Anura; family Ranidae; genus Aquarana; species Aquarana catesbeiana. Next base: position 193,597,031 of record NC_133326.1, read on the forward strand.
TTTTTTTTTCAAGAATATCTGTAGCCTGAACTATTTCACCCCAGTGTGCACAGGAATGCATCAAAGTATTGCTTTTTGTTTACTGGTAAGGGAATTAATTTAGTGTTTGTAGATATGCTTGTTCAGTGGCAGAATTTCAACACAGATGGAACATATTGCCCTGTAATTTAAAATAAACTCCAATGTTGTGACAGTGTCTTCCCCCTTCACTACATCCTACTGGGGTCGTAATGTCTGCAAACTTTCTACATGTGCACAATTGGTATAGGCAGGAAAAGCCCAATTAAAATGGTAGGTTTTGTTTTATTTTTCAGAAAAAAAGTGTAGGCTTTCTAAAACAGGATTAGAGTTAAATTATATTGTCAACTTTGATGCAAATTATATTAACTGACATTTTTCAATCTACTGTATTACATTTTATGTTATACGCAATTGTGTATCGCACATAATAAAAGTAAGCCAAGAATAATTGCTTTATGCCCCTTTCACACTTGTGCGACCTGAAAGTTGTGCAACTTTCACAAGACTTCAACACGACTTGAAGCTATGCCCGTGTAATCTTGAGGTCTATGGACCTCAAGTCGCATCAAAGTAGTGCAGAGACTACTTTGAAGTCGCTGTGACTTGAAGTCGCACAGATTTGAACCGTACTCATTGGAAATCGTGGGGCACGACTTGTCATGCGACTTTGTAGTCCCAAGTCACAGGACGGGTCACACAAGTGTAAAAAGGGCCTAAGTCAACTATTGCCAACTTTAGCCCATGGAAGGAAAAAACTTGTTATCAATTGATGGATCAAAATATTTCCATACAACTCATGTGCCTTTTTTTTTTTTTTTGCAATGCAGTATGCATGGCTATACTTACATTCTAGATCTGGCCTTACAAGAAATATATGCATACTTGCAATATATGCTCTAAAATATATTGAAAGACTCTGTGTACTACCAAAATTCCGACAAGTAAACCCCAAAGTAAATCAAAATAAATAAACCTAATAGTGAGCTTCAGAAAACACATAGTGGGGTAGATTTACTAAAACTGGAGCACTCAGAATCTGGTGCAGTTATACATGGTAGCCAATCAGATTTTAACTTCAGCTGGTTCAATTTAGCATATAGCTTAAATAATTCAAGGTGAATCAAAACAAATAATTTACAAGTATCAACCAAAAAAGCAGATAATGCAGCGCTCAAAATCAGTGTAAGTCCTTTTCAGGCTTGTAATAAAATCCACAGTGGGTACCCTGGCTCTGATGCTCTCTCTCACATCGGTACAGACATAAATACAAAAAATAGAGCCAGCAACTACAAACGTCCTTTTGGCTTCTTTATTGGTGCATAAAAAAAAGTAAGCAAAAACATACAGGGGCTCACGCGTTCCAGGTTACAAGCCTTGATCGCACCACAATTTTCAAGTTAAAAAACAGAACATATATACTGTTTGCCAAACCACACCTTCCAGTTAATTATCTAATTGAAACAGCAATTAAGGGCCATCCAAAACCAAAGGTGAGGTATAGCACTTGGCAAAACAAACATGCAAAATACTTTCTAGCAATGGATGTACCGTATGTTTATACACATTATCTACACAATAGAAAATGACAAAAAGTGTATAAAAACAAGACAAAAAGGTTCCACCAAATAAACGAGTGCATCATATTTTTTGTTCAAACTATATGTGTAGTCATGCTGGGATATGTAGTCCCATGCTGGAATATGTAGTCCCATGCTGGCAATACAGACATGGAAAATACTTTCCAGCAATGGATATATGTTTGTACATATTATCTACACAATAGGAAATAACAGAAAGTGTGTAAGACAAGACAAAGAGGTTCCTCCAAATAAAATAACTGAGAAACAAGTCTGCATCATATTTTGAGTTCAAGCCATATGTGTAGTCATGCCAGGGTATGTAGTCCCATGCTGGGATATGTAGTCCCATACTGGGATACATAGTCCCATGCTGGGACTATTTCTTAAAATGTAAGGGAGCCTCCATGGGCGCCAAATTTTCTCCATCTTTGGCAAATCTCTACATGGGCTGGTGGGAGGAAGAGGTTTTGTTCTCACACACCAACCCATGTAGCACTGCTCTTAAATGATATGCTTGTTATTTTGATAATCTGAATTTAGATTTGGGACAGTGCCGTTCTGGATCTCGCCTCCCTTGCACCCCACATGAACAACAATTCCCTCAATTTGGAGGTTAATATTGAGAGTAATGCCAATACTATCAATTAATTATTATTAACCAACACAGCTTTTGTTAATAATGGTGATCCAACTGGCTTAAAAGCCAAGAGATTGGGAACCTGAGAGTCTAGTGATTTTTTGAATGCAGATGTGTCAACTATTTAAGGAATAATAAAAATCACAATTCCAACTTCTACAAGACAGAGCCAATATTTTTGAAAGCATTATCTTTATATTTGCATTATAGTGTTATATACATATCATTGGTATATTACCATTTGGACAGGCGCAACCAGCAATAACTCCTTTCTCATGAACAGGACTTGGATTTGAGCATGTCGGCTGAGATATTGGGGCACATTCACTGAAGGTGTGGGTGGGTTCTGAGCAATTTTGCCTGTCTACAAACACAAAGCACAAACATGTATTATACAAAACATTTTGCAAATAAGATTAAATGTAAGATTTGAGAATTGTTTTCTAACTTCCTAACGGAATTTCCAGTTCATTCTGTCTGCACTATTTGCTTGTTAATTCAAGTGCTGAGAAAAATGTGAAAAGTCGGTCCCTCACAACATGCTGAAAAATCCATGTGACTAACATGGGGTACTTTATCTATGTCATTAAGCATGCTATTTTCAAATACTCATTGTTGCTCATGTAGCACCCTCTACCTTAGGTAGGTGCTAAGTGTAAGGTTCTTTTGTGTAAGCTGCCAACACAGGTAAATTTAAGCAGGCCTATGCTGTGATCTAGGCCTGTTTGTTTTGATCTGGGGGCAGGTGAGTGGTTTAGTGTAGCAGTAGGTGACTGACATGTACTTCAGCTCTTGGGTGCCTCCTCTGTTTCCAGGGAGAATGTTCTGGAAAAGGGACAGAGCAGAAAGCTGGAGTGACATGGGGTACATGTGAGGAGCTCTGACCAATGCCCAACTAGGATTGGCAGGGGGCAGGCCTCCTACATATACCAATGGTCGGTAGTTGTCGGCTGGGTGAACTGGATGATGGAGTGTTAGACTGTCGTGTCTGAGGGAACCCCCTTTCTGGGGGGGTGTACCTCAGGCGGGGAGCTCAGGAGCTGGGGGGGAGCCTCTCTTTACACGGTCATGGAGAGGTGTCCTGGAACAGGAGATGGAGGAGACAGTTGGTCCGCACGTCCGGAGTAAAGTCATTCAGGAAGGGTCCAGAGCAGGTGTTGGTGAATGGAAAGCACAGTGAAGCTCTGGAAGAGGCATGCCAGGGGAGCTGGATGTAGAGCCAGAGGGAGAGACTGTGGGAGTTTGTGTAAAATTGATGCAGCCATGAGGGCGGGCAGGATTTGCAAGTCTGACTTGCTGGGATCAGTAATCCATCAAGTACATTTATTCTTTTCAAGTAATCAGTTGCTACCACAAAGGGGTACTGCAGGCCCTCGGCCTACAAAGGGCCATCAAGTAATTACACTGGGACTTATTCAGAGTGAGGCCTAGTCATGATCTGATGGTGTGACAGGATTACTAAAACTGGACAGTAAAGCAGTGTGCTGGAGGGAGTGTGCTGGAAGAAGTGTTCTGAGGTAAAAGTCTGTCAAGTTTAGGGTCAGCCATCTTGTTCTTCTGAGAAGTGTGACACAGTTACTTTTATTCTACAAAGTACAATATTCATCCTATGGGCATCCCGTGTCCCTGTTCCCCAACCAAGTTTAATCCCCTAAGAAAACAACAAAAACAAACAAAAGACTGTTCATTGAGTGAAAAGTGTGTCTAATGAATGTCTGGCAGCAGGGTTAAATGTGTGGATGCTGTAACACGTAGCAACCCCACGGGGCCATCACTACACTCAGTTAACAGTCTACGTTGTCATATTAATACTAACAATGTTGGCATTGTTCCCTGCCCTAATGAAAATCTAGCCATGTCATCTTTAGAATGTTGATTTTTTTCGCAAATAATCAAAAGTTATCAGCCCCTAACCCCTACAAAAGTAATTTCAATCATTGTTCTTGCTATTAAGTTTCAGACTCGGAAAGATGCATCTTACATTCTCACCAGGTAGACATACAAATTATTTCTAATTCGTAGTATATTAGCTTTTATTTTAATACTGGTCTATTCATATCACTAAATCTGAAAAATAATTGCAAAATTATATTTTTTTCATGCTGTAATAATAATATTAAATTAATGGAATACAGAAATAAAATTATAATAATATAATATTTCTTGAAACTATTAGACGGGTATGCCAGGTAGGTTAAAAAAATTGATAAAAATATAATTGCATAATTTTCAGATTAGGCAACAGGTACGCTTTTTTATGTACATACAAATTTATTACCTACCACATACAACATTGGTATCTTCTCTCCACAAACGTGTTTCTTCCGAACAACCATCATTTCCAATAATTTTAGCTGCTTGAGTTAATGTTGAACATGTACAGGATCGCGCGTCTTCTTTGTCACATAATTCATAGTCATGTTCACATACTGATTTCAAGTCAGTCATATCATGAAAGTAAGTTTTAAAAATGTTGTCACAGTACTGAAAAAAAAATATATTGTTTTATTACATAAAAAAAATATTGCAAATATCATCTGTATAAATTGTCCCTAGCACAAATTAAAAGATTTGAAAGAATGAGAGATACAATTAGTAGCATACATTTAGGAACAAAAAAATTACTGAACGTATTAAATGGCAATTTACACACTACCATTATCTGTTAAATAGTGCAATAACGCCACTTGGTTGATCACGAGAGAAAAGCATATTGCATTAATAAAAGATAAATAAAATGTCATTTTCAATATGTGTAAACTAAAAACTGTTTCTGTTGGGATGTTAACACATAATTTAAAACCTTTTCACTAAGTGACAAAACAAAACGTGGAGAGAATACTTAAAGAGACTATTAACATTTTGAATTTTTATATATATCATATTTTCTTTATTCAGGACTAAACATTTTTAAAATACTTTTATTTCTTTTTAGTCAAGTAAATATAAAATATAGCATATGAGTATTTCCTATTTACCACTTACATTCAGTGAGTCAATTTACAAATATGCAATTTAAAAAATAAAAATAAAAAAACAAATCGTTTTGTGAACATTAAAAATGTCATTAAATTAACCAAAGACTGTCCTAATTTTGGACTAACATAAGTGCAGTCCAAAGACTCAAATTCACCATGAATTATATATTTTTGAATTTTTTTTTTACAAGAGGATGAGGGTGTCCACTATGTTATACAGGAAGCATACTTCAGGCAATACTATATTACGTGCGCGTAGTGTCAATCCAAGGGCATTAGTGCAAAGCATACTCTATAGTCAATACCTAAAATCAAGTTGTAGCTGTTGTAGGAACAAGGATTTTCTGAGACATGCCAATCTATTTAGAGCAGGGTAAAGACTCCTGGCTAGGGGTATAGAAAACAATTACTTGAAAAAGCATTTCTGGATGTAAAAAAAACCACAAGAAACGTATTTTGTTACAATTTTAGCCACTGTGCCTCCTGGAACTTGCTATTATTATCTATTATGTAGCACCCTCTAGTTAGGTAGGTGCTAGAGTGAGGATTTTTCTGGAGAGTAAGAAAATTTAGACAGGCCTAGCTGGTGGCTAATCCTGTTTGTTTTTATTCTGGGCTGGGAGTGGCCTAAGGCAGGGCTGGGTGACTCACAGGTAGCATCACTGTCACCTCCCTCTTCCTTCTAGAAATCTTGCTTCTAATTCCCAACTTGGATTGGCAGGGGGCAGGCCTCCTTAAATACCTGGGGTCAGCTCAGTCAGGGAGGAGTTGTCAGGTGGAAGCTGAAGTGAGAGAGCGTGGAGGCTGTCAGGGCCCACAGGGAGCTCCCCATTCTGGGGGGGGTGACCTCGGGCTGGGGCTCGTGTGCATCCGGGAGGAGAGAAGAGATCCTGGAAAGAGAGGCACACGAGAGAGCAAGTGGAGGACGACGGGAGAGAACACTGCTAAGAGACTCTAGGGAGGACAACTGGTCACAGCAAGTGAAGTGCTGGTGAGTGAGGCACAGTCGTGAGGACTGGGGAGGCACACCTGAGAGAACTGGGAGTTTGAAGTGTAGAACCAGAAGAGAGGACTCTAGAAAGGGCAGTGGAGAGAGGTCATTGCAGCCAGTCTGGCTAGCAGGGCCTGAAGAGAGCTATCTGGGATTGGTAGCTGAACTGAGCACAGCTAGCACCTGAACTATTTCTACACCACAGGGGCCCACGGTCCCTGCCCGCAAAAGGCAGTTCATTGAGGCCTGGCTGAGTTAGTGTCAGGCCTAACCATGCGGGGCTAGCTAGTCTGGAGGAGAAACAGTCTGCAGCAAGGGAAGGGCTGGTGGAGTAACGGTGTGCAGCAAGTGAATTGCTGGAGAAGTGAAGGATAAGAGGTCTTAACCTCCCTGGCGGTATTCCCGAGTGTGGCTCGGGGTTAAAATTCAGTACCATTAGCGGTAACCCCGAGCCACACTCGGGATCGCATTGCAGGATCCTGGGGCGGCTTTACTTACCTTGTCCCCGGGATCCTGCGATGTCCCCCGCAGCGTCCGAGGGCTCCGTCCTCCTCCGAAGCCTCTCCGTGCCAGGCTCCGTTTCCTGCGAGCGGCGCGACGCACGCGGGCGGAGCCTGGCGGCAAATTCAAAAAAATGTCAAAATCATAACACATACAGTACTGTAATCTTACAGATTACAGTACTGTATGAAATGATTTCACATCCCTTTTGTCCCCAGTGCTCTGGCCCATGCCCTGCATGCAGTTTTACATGATATACACTGTTCTTTCTGCCTGGAAACTGGAGATTGTCCATAGCAACCAAAAAGTGTCCCTTTACGTCAAAAGTGGCTTTAGAGCAGCTAGAAAACAGCGATAGTAAATTAGAACACTTGCAGAATTGAGCGATAGTGAATTGTGGGGAAATTTATTTTATTACTATTTTTTTTAATTTTTTTTGATTATTTATTTTTATTTATTATATTATAATTTATGTTTTTGTGTTTCAAACTTTATCATACCCGGGATATCTACTAGACTCTGGTTTGGACAGATTTAAGTGTGTTATTGTTAAGATTTACAGACCTACAATATAAAACGCCAAATTTCCATGCAAAATAATTGCACCGCTTTCAGCACCTAAAATCCGAAAGAATCGTACCGCCAGGGAGGTTAAGCAAGAGTTAGTGCTGGAGAGAAGACTATAGTGTATATACTGGAGAGTATATAGAAGTCCCGAGCAAGTTTGCACTGAATGTTTCTGGGCATCCCATAAATCCCAATTTCCCATCCAAGTTTCATCTCCTCAATAAAAAACAAAACAAAGCTATGGACTGTTCTATGTCTCTGAGTGATTGAGAGATGGATGTCTGTCTGGGCAGGATGACAGGGAACCACTACATTCAGTGACCCCTAAGGGGGCATTGCTACATGTAATACAAAATATGTGTTTGTAGCATATAGTGCTCTAACTTGAGTACACAAATCAATGCACATGTCATTCCCATATGTATGTATTAATATACATTCATTTTTCTCTAGTTCAGAATTGTCCTCAATTACTCTCCTGAAGAAGTAGAGCTCATCCGAAAATGTGCCAAGTCTTACAGATCCCTAATTCACCACCTAACCAGTCAACAGTATATGTAATTTCTTGGAATCCAAGATAAATACTGTAGACTGTTCACTTTGCAAGGGAAGTTGCATATTGCAAGGAAATATTCCCAAGAGCTTAGTGATTAAGGTGAAACTCTGCTGAAGCAAAACATTCTTGTTTTATTTTCCTTGCACATGATTGTGTATTTTTTTTGCAAAATGAAATTTCACCACACTCACTAACTGGAACTCAGTGTATGAATAAGAACTTTCTATCTTCCTCTCTCTTTCATTTCATAGATTTTGTATTGTGACTACTGTTGAGGAAAAAGTGAAAGTTTTCATTTCAGAGAAATTTGGGCAAAAGATTTTGCTGAAATGCAATAGGGTCATTAGGGAAAAAAAACCTAAGATGGTTTTTAAGGGTGTAATGGACTTGCAGATCTTTTTAACTATTCAGTTATTGTTATTGAGCCAAAAAGCAACCCCTTAATAGCAGCAAAGTGTATTTATATATGGCACGGTAAACAAGGAGTTAAAGAAAGCTCACAGCTTGCACCAGTCGTGAACTTGGTATCATCTTTAACAGCCAGCAAAGGGCTTTAAGACCCCAGGTGGGTCTAGAGCTACTTGATCACTTTTATGAGGCTTTGACAAACACACACACAAACACACACACACACACTAGCAGCACCCACTGTAGTTATTAGGCTCTCCCATTTCTCCAGGGAGCCTGGGACCATGGAAAACTGCTTCTACACTTAGAGCAAGAGGTAACCGGGGAACATCAATTCCCCATTCTCCCTGTGACTAATGAACCCATAGTCACCACGTAATACGTCAGTTCCTGGTTCACAGCTATATCATTCCTCAGTTAAACTGTGCTTGCTTAGATGCAGAGGAAGGCAGGGGAGACACTGGGGGCCTATTAGACCCCTAATATCTCCATAAAGAAGATCTGTCACATTCCATAAGCTATTACATTGGGGGCTCATTTGCTCCCTCATGTTAACAAAAAGTTACCTAAAGAAAGAAAAAAGTTTAAAAAAATAAAATTGTATAAACTAAATAAAAATAATACATTTTTAAAGCACTCATCACTTTAGTAACCACCCCAATCCAAACATGCAGTTTAGGGTGAGTATTTGTATGTAAACCTAAATTGTGCCATACATGTGAGGTATTACCCCAAACATTGGAGTGAGAGCAACAATTCTAGGACCATAAATCACGAATAACTCCAAAAAGATAACCTGTAAAGGCTCTTAAAACATCTTCTATGGAGAATTTTGGGTACCATATCTTTTTGTGGTTTTTACAGACATGCACAACTTTAGGGCTTTTGGGGGTTTATTTAAGTACTTTCTGGCAAAAAAAAAAATGCAGATATTAACATGTGCACAACAATATTTAAAATTGCCCCAGTAAACAAGTGGTTAATTTAACTAAACTACCCTAAACACCCCCCCCCCCTCCCCAATCCAAAGAAATATATTAATATAATTTTGCGGGACCTCAACTCATCCCTAATTGTGACCGTCAGGCTCAAAATGTATTTCTCCTACAATCATATTTCAGTGGTTCAGCTGTTAATACTGGGCAACATTAACAGTTCCTTAAAGTAACTGTAAAGGCATACATATTGTTTATTGAAATAATAAACATGGTATACTTACCTGCTCTGTGCAATGGCTCCTGCTGCTGCCTCTGTGTCCTGTGAGGAGAAGGAGAGACAGCAGTGCTGCTGCAGACAAGTACATGCTGGATCGAAAGAGGAGCCAGGTAACTACTTAGGGGGGGTTGAGGCTGATCATGAAAGGTTTTTTTACCCTAATGCAGAGAATACATTAAGGTAAAAAACCTTATGCCTGTACAACCACCAATGTTGTATTAAACTAGGACTTCAAGTCTAAAGTAATGTAGTTAAGCATAGTCAATGTTTTTCTCTCTTCTTAATATTTGTTTACAAATGTATGTATTAATTATGCAAGTTTTCATTTATTTATTGCAATTTCAATAAGTATAATGTATTTAAATAAGGAAGACTTATACTTACTTCTTTTCCTTTGCCACTCAAGTTTGGTAGAAACTGAACTGAACCATCTTCCTCACCTTCGTGAATCATGCATTTCCTGGCAAACTGTGGCCACTCTTCAGCTAGGTAATACATTTTTAAATTAGTATAAACATAAATTTGAAATAATCATTTGATATTTATTACAATAATCATTGTGCTGGAAAGCAAACTAAAACAAAGCAGAAACGTATTCTACTTTTTAAGCCTGTTAGTAACAGCAAGGTCACAGGCAAACAACTACCGTATGTATGTTTTCTATATGTGTATGTTCTTAACGACAGTAGTCATTAAAGATGGCATTTGAATAATGCACTCAATTTTCATGAGTTAAAGAACTTTTAACTCCCCTTTCCCCACCCCCCTCATCAGGCTGCCTAGAACAAAATGGAAGCCATAAGCTATGAGCTGCTGGAGTTGTAGATTACACAGGGCTATGGACTCCCCATGTGATCAACCAACACACATGGGATGGGTCACAAAGAGTTAAAGGTGTTTCCTTCTGGGGCTGAAATAGCGGAGGAGCAAATGAAAGGTAAGTACCTGCTGTGTGTGTGTGGGGGGGGGGGGGAGCAGGGATTAAAGCAAAACTTGTTACTTTATCCTTAATGGGCAATGCATTGCTTGCTTTGATTTGGAAAAATAGACATAGAGAACAAAAATGTGTATTTTATTGAAATAATAACATCAGCACATAATGCTTACCTGAAAATTCTGTAGAATTTCCACAAATTCCACTAGTTTCATAATCTTTCTGTAAATGTATCTACCAAAAAAAAAACAAGACATTATTTAAAAAAAAAACTTTGATTTCACCCTTCATGATCAACAAAATAAACAACCAAACAATTCCAAATCTTATTTGGATGTTCTCAGCGACCACTCAGGACACAGGTCTGCCATATCAAGTACCATAAAAAGCCAAAAATATCCACATATAATGTAAAACCTTTTTTTTAACCACTTCTATACCAATTTTCAGCTTTCAGCGCTGTCGCTTTTTAAATGACAATTGCGCTGTCATGCTACACTGTACCCAAACAAAACTTTTATCATTTTGTTCCCACAAATGGAGCTTTCTTTTGGTGGTAAACCTCTTGGATTTTTATTTTTGCTAAACAATTGAAAAAAGACCAAACATTTTGAAAAAAAAAAAGTTTTTCTTCATTTCTATTATAAAATTGTTTAAATAAGTATGTTTTCTCCTTCACTGATGGGCACTGATGAGGCTGCACTGATGGGCACTAATAAGGCGGCACTGACGGGCACTGATGAGGTGGCACCAATGAGGTGGTACTGATGGGCACTGATGATGGGCACTAATATGCAGCACTGATGGGCACTGATAGGTGGCACTAATGGGCATTGATAGGCGGCACTGATGGGCACTCATAGGTGGCACTGATGGGCACTGATAAGCAACACTGATGAGGCTGCACTGATGGGTACTTATGGGTGGCATTGATAGGCAGCACTGATGGGCACTGATAGGTGAAACTGGGCATGGATGGGCACTAATAGGTGGCACTGATGGACACTGATGTGTGGCACTGATGGACACTGATAGATGGCACTGATGGGCATCACTGATAAGCAGGCACTGGCAGGCATTAGTGATGGGAACTGATTGGCATCATTTGTGGGCACAGACTGGCATCCCTAGTGGCCATGGGTGGCATACCTGTGGGCATCAGTGGTGGGCATCCCTGGTAGCCCTGGGTGGGCATCCTCGGGGAGGCTGTGCTAATAATATAATATAATAAGTATAATCAATAAACGCAGACCCCCCCTGTCAGGGGCGATAGAGGAAAAGCCGATACATGGCTTTTCCTGTTTACACCGTGATCAGCTGTGATTGGACACAGCTGATCACGTGGTAAAGAGCCTCCATCAGAGGCGCTTTACCTAGATCGGAGTTGCGGTGTGTCAGACTGACACACCACAACAGCGATCGCCACGCTGCGCGTCCCCACGCTATTCTGAAAGACATCATATGACATCCAGTCAGGATAATGGAACCACCGCCCGACTGTCATTTTGCTATAGGCCGGGCGGGAAGTGGTTAATATCTCCAGCACACTTCACTATATGCACTCACATAAAATCACCATAGGGTTGCCTTTCTTACTGTTAATCAAACACTTCCTGGTTTCCAAGATGGTCGTGTGGTTCACTGAGCAGAATGATGTCACAGATAAAGCCCAGCCCAATGTATTTTGTCATCAGGACATCTTCAGGGGAACATTGGGCCCACTGGGCTGGGCTTTATTTGTGATGTCACTTTAGCCCAGTGAACCATACGGACATTTTGGAAACCAGGAAGTATTTGGTTAACAGTAACAAAGGCTACCCTAAGGTGATTTTATGTGAGTGCAAAAAGCGAAGTGTGTGTAAGATATTAAACACTATATTTGGATATTTTGCCTTTTTATGGAACTTGATATGGCATACTGGAGCCGAAAGGAGGGGAGGTCAAAGAAGTGGATTGAATGTGCCAAAGGAGGAGGTGTTGGTTTGGAAGAGAACAAATAGCGCTGTTATACCTTAAATTAATAAAAATAGTCTATTTTTTATCTAGTGAGTGTGGCACATTGGGGCGTGTGCAGAGGCAAATTTTTGGTATGTTTGCTCACAATTGCACAAATGAGTAGGCTAGTTGTACACAAGTCGATCTATCAATCGACTTGTGTACAACCAGCCTGTTGGAAATTTTTCTCTCGATCAGCATCACCAGCTATAGCCGTTGGTGTTGATGAGTGTATTCTGATAGCAAGGAAGTCTCCCCGCTGTCAGAATACCATAGCTCAGCAGCAGCAATTCCCTCATCCACATGAGTTTGTGGATGTGAAAATCGAGTCATTTTCTTTTGTTTTGCTTAAATTAAAAAAAAAAAAATTACTTGTGTATGGCCAGCCTAACATTTACAGTGCATATAAAACCTAACAATGAATTTTTCTCATTTTCTCCTTTTTTGGTCTGTTAAATACACCAATGAAATTGTCTTGTTTGATATGTGCAAAAGAAAAAAAAAAAAAATAATTCAGAAATCTTGAATTCTGACAACTTCCCGTGTTCTCATCCACTGCTAATCATTATCAGTTAGTACTGTTTGCAGCTATTTCTGTGAAGGACAGAACACAACCAACCACCTTATGTTATGGAGAAGATGAAAATAGAAGGTGTTCTGCAGTCCTAAAACAATTCCTTTCCTAGGATGAAAACACTGCTTCTCCACAGAAACAGTGCAGTGGGGTAGCATTGATACCCAAGTCAGGAAGTGTGTTACTGACAGTTTACTAGGTAAAAAACAAAGTAAAAAGACTCTTTAAAAGGAAACGAATGCAGCCATCACCTCTTTGGACTGGTAAGCAGAAATTCATTGCATTTTTCTCTTGGGTTTACAGTGAGGGAAAAAAGTATTTGATCCCTTGCTGATTTTGTACATTTGCCCACTGACAAAGTAATTATCAGTCTATAATTTTAATGGTAGGTTTATTTTGACAGTGAGATACAGAATACCAATGAAAAAAATCCAGAGAAATGTATTTCAAAAAAGTTATAAATTGATTTGCATTTTAATGAGTAAAATAAGTATTTGACCCCTTCGCAAAACATGATTAAGTACTTGGTGGCAAAAACCTTGTTTGCAATCACAGAGGTCAGATGTTTCTTGTAGTTGGCCACCAGGTTTGCACACATCTCAGGAGGGATTTTGTCCCACTCCTCTTTGCAGATCCTCTCCCAGTCATTAAGATTTCGAGGCTGACGTTGGGTAACTCGAACCTTCAGCTCTCTCCACATATTTTCTATGGTATTAAGGTCTGGAGACTGTCTAGGCCACTCCAGGACCTTAATGTGCTTCTTCTTGAGCCACTTCTTTTTTGCCTTGTCTGTGTGTTTTGGGTCATTGTCATGCTGGAATACCCATCCATGACCCATTTTCAATGCCCTGGCTGAGGGAAGGAGGTTCTTTCCCAAGATTTGATGGTACATGGCCCCATCCATCATTCCTTTGAAGCAGTGAAGTTGTCCTGTCCTCTTAGCAAAAAAAATCCCCAAAGCATAATGTTTCCACCTCCATGTTTGAAGGTGGGGATGGTGTTCTACGGGTCATAGGCGGAATTCCTCCTCCTCCAAACACAGCGAGTTGAGTTGATGCCAAAGAGCTCAATTTTGTTCTCATCTGACCACAACACTTTCACCCAGTTCTCCTCTGAATTATTCAGATGTTCATTAGCAAACTTCAGACAGGCCTGTACATGTCCTTTCTTGAGCAGGGAGATATTGCGGGCGCTACAGGATTTTAGTTCTTCATGGCGTATTGTGTTACCAATTGTTTTCATGGTGAATATGGTCCCAGCTGCCTTGAGATCATTGACAAGATTCTCCTGTGCAGGGCTGGGATGATTCCTCACCTTTCTCATGATCACTGAAACTCCACAAGGTGAGATCTTGCATGGTGCCTCAGACCGAGGGAGATTGACAGTTATTTTGTGTTTCTTCCATTTGCAAATAATCGCACCGATTGTTGTCACCCTCTCACCAAGCTGCTTGACAATGGTCTTGTAGCCCATTCCAGCCTTGTGTAGGTCTACAATCTTATCTCTGACATCCTTGAAAAGTTCTTTGGTGTTGGCCATGGTGGAGAGATTGGAATCTGATTGATTGCTTCTGTGGTGACTTTTATACAGGTAACAAGCTGAGATTAGGAGCACTGCCTTTAAGAGACTGCTCCTTATCTCAGGTTGTTACCTGTATAGAAGACACCTGGGAGCCAGAAATCTTGCTGAATGATAGGGGATCAAATACTTATTTCATTCATTAAAATACAAATCAATTTATAACTATTTTGAAATGTGTTTTTCTGGATTTTTTTGTTGTTCTGTCTCTCACTGTTAACCACTTAAGGACCGTGTCAAGCTGATATACGTCGACAGAATGGCAAGGCTGGGCATATCAACGTATGGGTACGTCGCATTTAAGACATGGCATTGTGGGCGCGCGCCCGCGGCAAGCTACATGAGTGGGACCGCAGGTCCCACAGACTCAATGTCCACTGGGAGTCCCGCGATTGTATAACAAAGAGGTAGAACGGGGAAATGCTGATGTAAACAAGCATTTCCCCGTTCTGCTTAGTGACAGGACACTGATCACAGCTCCCTGTGATCGGGAGCAGTGATCAGTGTCGTGTCACACGTAGCCCATCCCCCCCACAGTTAGAACACATCCCTAGGACACACTTAACCCCTTCAGCGCCCCCTACTGGTTAACCCCTTCACTGCCAGTGTCAATTTTACAGTAATCAGTGCAATGTATAGCACTGATCGCTGTATAAATGACAATGGTCCCAAAATGGCGTCAAAAGTGTCTGATGTGTCCGCCATAATGTCGCAGTCACAATAAAAATCGTTGATCGCCGCCATTACTAGTAAAAAAAAATTGTTAGTAAAAATGCCATAAAACTATCCCCTATTTTGTAGATGCTATAACTTTTGCGCAAACCAATCAATAAACGCTTATTGCGTTTTTTTTTTTATTTTTTACCAAAAATATGAAGAAGAATACATATCGGCCTAAACTGAGAAAAAAAAATCGTTTTTTTATATATTTTTTGGGGATATTTATTATAGCAAAAAGTAAAAAATATTGCTTTTTTTTCCAAATTGTCGCTCTTTTTTTGTTTATAGCACAAAATATAAAAACCGCAGAGGTGATCAAATAAAACTAAAAGAAAGCTCTATTTGTGGGGAGCTTGTGGGGAAAAAAAGGACATCAATTTTGTTTGGAAGCCACGTCGCACGACCGCGCAATTGTCAGTTAAAGCGACACAGTGCCGAATCTCTAAAGTGTTCTGGTCTTTGGGCAGCCAAATGGTCCGGGGCTAAAGTGGTTAAAATAAACCTACCATTAAATGTATAGACTGATCATTTCTTTGTCAGTGGCTAAACAATCAAAATCAGCAGGAGATCAAATACTTTTTTTTCTTCACTGTATATATGCCTAAACAGTGATGGATCAGGGTGAAACACTATAGCAGGAATATGCAATTAGGAGACCTTAAGCTGCTGCAGAACTACAAATCCCATGAGGCATAGCAAGACTCTGACAGCCACAAGCATGACACCAAGAGGCAGAGGCATGATGGGACTCGTAGTTTTGCAACAGCTGGAGGTCCGCTAATTGCATATCCCTGCACTATAGTTTTACTAAAGGTCCAGTTATCTTTCAAGTGCATGCATAGAAAAAGGAGGAGGCGTGAGGAGGTAGCAGGATGGAGAAGGTTGAGTGCAAGTTAGACACAGGGGCATAACTACAGACCATTGGCTCAATAGAAAAAATATATTATGGGGTCATCCAGCCCTGTGGCATCCTGTGTTAACCTTGAAAATATGTGTCACCAACAAAAAATATGTTTATATATGGACAGGTAACAAGGAGCTGTCAATGCACTACTATGAACAATAGGTTCCAAGGGAAGAATTTACACGTTAAATAGTGTGAAATGAGTTAGTCTATAAGGCTGAGTAAACTTCCCATTATTTCTTGAGATTCCTAAAACATTTTTCAAAATACAATTTTTCTATTTTTCTAGCAAGTGCTCTTGCGATATATTACTATTGTACTGTACAGTTCTAATTAAATGGCTCTGAATGATTGTGTTAGAAACATAATAGCTGACGTTTTATATATATACAGCCCTCAAATTTTCCACTTGCAAAATGAGAGCTGGCGAGGAGATGGGCACCGTTGGTGGGCGGGGTTGATTGGGAGCCGTTCTCCCAGTGATAAGCCTGTGTGAAGGGCGCATGGAGGAAGAGGAGATCCGCGGGATCACAGAACACGGATAGCCTGCTGTAACAGCTTACATTACAGTTGCCTCCGCTCTGCTCACTGTCACACACAGCCCCGCCTCCTCCTGGGCCTGCGCCTGTCAGACAGAATGCTGGTCCGATGTTGGGATGCGTTCTGTCTATCACAGGAGGCGGTGCTGTGTGTGACGACGAGCAGAGCGGAGGCAATTGTAATGTAAGCTGTTCCGGCGTGCTATCCTGCTCTGTGATCCTGCAGCTCTTCTCTTCCTCCAGTCATGATCCGGCCGCCCTCTCTCTTCCTCTGCCCAGACGAGGCTGCAATAGTGGACACAGTGAGGCTGCAACGGTGGGCCCAATGTGGCTGCAGCAGTGGGCACAGTGAGGCTACAATGGTGGGCACAGCGAGGCTGCAATGTTGGGCACAGCGAGGCTGCAATGGTGGGCACAGTGAGGCTGCAATGGTGAGCACAGTGTGGCTGCAATGGTGGGCACAGTGAGGCTGCAATCATGGGCACTGGTGAGGCTGCAATGGTGGACACAGTGAGGCTGCAATGGTGGGCACAGGTGAGGCTGCAATGGTGGGCACAGGTGAGCCTGCATTGATGGGCACTGGTGAGGCTGTCCTGAGGGGCACTGATAAAGTTGTTGTTAATATTTATTTTTGTAACCTCTGCATAAAACATTTAAGTGTCATTTCATGAGATAATTTATGAGGGCATTTTAGGGGCGGAATTAGGAGCGGGGCAGGGTGGGGCAACTGGTGGCGATTAACCCTTGAGGCCTGGCTAGTAGCTCAGGACTTGAAATTTTGAGCCCTGTATGTATATGTACAGCTTGTATAACCATTAATGTCTAAACTGCTGGCAACAAAAGTGAGTACACCCCTAAGTGAAAATGTCCAAACCCAAAGTGTCAATATTGTGTGTGGCCACCATTATTTTTCAACACTGCCTTAACCCTCTTGGGCATGAAGTTAACCAGAGCTTCACAGGTTGCCACTGGAGTCTCTTCGACTCCTCAATGACAACATCACAGAGTTAGTGGATGTTAGAGACCTTGCGCTCCTCCACCTTTTGTTTGAGGATGCCCCACAGATGCTCAATAGGGTTTAGGTCTGGAGACATGCTTGGTCAGTCCATCACCTTTACCCTCAGCTTCTTTAGCAAGCCAGTGGTCATCTTGGATGTGTGTTTGGGGTCGTTATCATGTTGGAATCATGCTCTGCTTCAGTATGTCAAAGTACTTGTTAACATTCATGGTTCCCTCAATGAAGTGTAGTTCCCCAGTGCCGGCAGCACTCATGCAGCCCCAGACCATGACACTCCCACCGCCATGCTTGACTGTAGGCAGGACACACTTGTCTTTGTACTCCTCATCTGGTTGCCGCCACACACGCATGACACCCTCTCAACCAAATAAGTTTATCTTGGTCTCATCAGACCACAGGACATGGTTCCAGTAATCCATGTGCTTAGTCTGCTTGTCTTCAGCAAACTGTTTGCAGGTTTTCCTATGCATCATCTTTAGAAGAGGCTACTTTCTGGGATGACAGCCATGCAGACCAATTTGATGCAGTGTGCGGCGTATGGTCTGAGCACTGACAGGCTGTCCCTTCCACCCCTTTAACCTCTGCAGCAATGCTGGCAGCACTCATACATCTATTTTCCAAAGAAAACCTCTGGATATGATGCTGAGCACGTGCACTCTTTGGTCAACCATGGCGAGACCTGTTCTGAGTGGAACCTGTCCTGTTAAACCGCTGTATGGTCTTGGCCACCGTGCTGCAGCTCAGTTTCAGGGTCTTGGCAATCTTCTTATAGCCTAGAGTGAGAGCGATAACACCAAATTTAACACACCTGCTCCCCATTCACATCTGAGACCTTGTAACTCTAACGAGTCACATGATACTGAGGAGGGAAAATAGCTAATTGGGCCCAATTTGGACATTTTTACTTAGGGGTGTACAGGCAAACCCCACTTTTAAGTACACAATGGGGTTCATTTACTAAAGCTGGAAAGTGCAAAATCAGGCTCACTTCTGCTTAGAAACCAATGAGCTTCCAGGTTTTATTACCAAAGCTTAATTGAACAAGCCAAGGTTAGAAGCTCATTGGTTTCTATGCAGAAGTGAGCCTGATTTTGCACTTTCCAGCTTTACTAAATAAACCCCATTTTGTACTTAAAAGTGGGGTATGCCTGTACTCACTTTTGTTGTCAGCGGTTTAGACATTAATGGCTGTGTGTTGAGTTATTTTGAGGGGACAGCAAATTTACACTGTTATACAAGCTGTACACGTGAAAAGATTGAATAAAATGTTTACAAATATATATATATATATATATAATGTGTGTGTGTGTGTATATATATATACACTGTATATTTAGGGGTGCTTTGACAAAACACCTTGCTGTTTTATGTGCAGGAGATGGTCTGAGAACAACGAAATACAAGTGGCACTTCATTTAAAAAAAAAAAAAAAAGCTACAGGTGTTTTTTTCACAGAATCAATAGCTTTCAATTTTCCCTAAACATAGGGGCCAGATCCTACTGGAACCATACTGTTGCTTTAAAAAATACACCATCACGTTTTAACGGTACAGTGCTCCCAAAGCAAATGAAGTTCCCTTTATTTTAATGGATTGGAAAAAAAAATGCTTGGAGGGGGAGTGATCAAACTCTTGTTCTTTTACAAAGTGTTGTGAATGTTTTGTAAAATACAGGAACAGTGTTAGGTAAACACTGTGGTGTCCTGTTGAGAAATAATAGGAAAATAATAAAGCCCCCATAGTATTAATAAAACTGTACCTATTGACCAAAAAAGCTGTTAAAACATATACCGTATTTATCGGTGTATAACACGCACAGGCGTATAACACGCACATTCATTTTAAGAGGGAAGTTTCAGGAAAAAAACTTAAATTTTAAATAAGGAACTTTGAAACAAAATAAGGGTCAGTGCCCATCTGCAGCCTCACCATTGCCATCAATACAGCCTGATCAATGCCCATCTGCAGCCTCACAAGTGCCATCAATGCAGCCTCATCAGTCCACATCAGTGCAGCCTCACCATTGCCATCAATGCAGCAGCCTTGCCATTACCATCAATGCAGCAGCCTCACCATCAATGCAGCAGCCTCGCCATTGCCATCAATGCAGAAGCCTCACCATTGCCATCAATGCAGCAGCCTCACCATTGCCTTCAATGCAGCAGCCTCACCATTGCCTTCAATGCAGCAGCCTCACCATTGCCTTCAAAGCAGCAGCCTCACCATTGCCATCAGTGCAGCCTGATTGATGCCCATCTCCAGTCTAGAGGGGACAGGGAGAGGGGCGGGACGAGCGCTGACAGATTACATACAGTTTAACAGTGTTACAGAGGCCGCCAAGTAAACAGGAGATTCTCACTGTATGTAAACTGACAGCGCTCGTCCCGCCCTCCTCCCTGTCCTTTCCGAGGCAGCTAAAATTGAAGTATTGGGGTATAACACGCACACGCTATTTGCACCCAATTTTCATGGTGAAAAAGTGAGTGTTATACGCCAATAAATACAGTATTTCAGGAGCTGACAATACTTCCAGAATTCTGTGCACTGTAGTAAGTAGTACTTAGTAGTTTATAGTTCTAGTCAGAAAAAAAGAAATGGCTTGTCACAAAATGCCTTGCTGTTTTAAGGGCAACTTACTATGTTACCAAAAAAGAAAGTTTGAATATAAATTTGGCAGTTGTAAAACCAGGAAAAATACAAATGTCCAAGGTGGGGAATGAGTCACTGCCAGCTATTGGGTATCTGAAATGTAAACATGCTGATACAGGCGGTCCTCGGGTTACAAACAAGATAGGGTCTGTAGGTTTGTTCTTAAGTTGAACCTGTTTGTAAGTCGGATCAGGTAAATTTTTTAAGTGTAGCTCCAGCCAAAAAAACAATTATTAAGCTGTTTGGATAGCATAGGGAACGGTTAACGCCCCTGTAACATCTGTTTTGCTGTTTGTGCCCCTGTTCAGAAGATTTCACCTCACTTTCTGTCCCAAAGACAATTGGATTTTGAAAATGTTGTGTTGACGTGGAAACAAGGATTGGTGAAAGCATCAGTGGAGGTACCTTTTTCCCATAATAACTCTTACAGGAGTGAATTTCCTTTCCTAGGGGTAGATTTCCTCTTACTTCCTGTTGTCTCTCTCCATTTGTAAGTAGGAGTCGTTTGTAAGTTGGATGTTTGTAACTAGGAGACTGCCTGTACCTCTTTATTCAGAGGCTCATGAAGTCTTTTCAGATTTTTGAGAACATGGCACAGTCATGCTGACCTGACACTGTGGCATGGAGCTGGGGCACTGTTTGGCCAAATATTCTGTACTCTCCAGGGTTTTGTACGTGTCATCTATGTTATAGTGGTCACATAGACAAATGTACCTAACACATTCACATTCAGGTGCTGATGGTGGTGACTCAGATGATGAAAAGGTAAACAAACCTGAGAAATGCCTTGGAGAACAGTGATGACAAATCTGATGATAACAGTGTGGTCAGGTGTGAGAAGTATAATGATACAATACAGGAGGAGAGTAAATGAAGATTATTTTGCTACCTTTGTTATAATCATTTTAATTACTCATGGGATCCAAGAGAAAAACTCTTGGATCCCATGAGTGATTACATTTATTATAACAATTTTGCCCTTTTGTCTATTATATGTATTTCAGCAGTACGTTTTTTAATTTTTTGTGTATGTCCCTATTCATCACATTTGTAGATAATAGAGAATAGAGACATTTGGCTACAAAGGAAGGACAGCTGGGAACTATGCAGTATGTATCAGTATTTGTTTTAGATACATATTCTATGCAGAATTATGTTAAACATGCAAGTGAAGAGTCATAAATGCAAAAATCACTATTTTCTAGTGTGTAACAAAGCCAAATTAGGTAATAGTACTTACATTAATCCCATGTTGCAAATGAAAAGTCATAGTTAATACACCTCGAAGGCTACTGATTTGTGTATACATGCCAGAATTGCGGATATGAATATTCCCATTTGTAAAAGGTACTTTAACCCTATAGCGAAACAAAGAAAATATCATTATTGCATTTTTATTATTTATATTGTTATTATATTAAAATGCAAAAAAATTAAAAGTCTTCACTGCTTTGTTAATAATAATAATAATGCTATTTGCAAAAAAAATTTACAGATTTCAATGTCTATAACTCACATTTTATGTGCTACCAGTTGTCTTTAGATGGCAACTGATGCTCCTACTTAGTAAACAACATTTACACCACTCTTTGTATATTACATGCCCATAATGCCATACCTCATTTCAATGAAACATGAAAGTATGGGATTGGTCACACATTTCTTGGGAACTGTGATAACACTAGCAATATTGGAATGTAAACAGGCAAGGGTAAAAGCTCTATGTTAACCTGCAAGGCAGATATTATAATTGAAATGGCTAATTTACAGATGTGGTGTAGAGAAATAATTCTATAATCCGATGTAATAATTCACAAATTTATGTGTTTCAGACAGTGAGTTAACGTATATATAAAAGCAAATTTAAATTTTGGGTGCAGTGGTAAATAGTTAGAACCACTGTCAGGTTTTTATTCCCTAGACAGAAACACAAGTAACTTCCAGAAACCTTCAAAAATTATGTTTTCAAAGGCACATGTAAGCAGGTGCTTATAAGCATTGGGGTTGAGACAAATACGTTTTCCTGGCTGCCCAGGTGGGAATTGGTTAAGCTGGTCTCTGCATTTTTGAAGGCCTTTCTGGGCTCTCCCATCCACCTTGTGTCGATATAAAAAGGGGTACAGCTTTGCTCAAGTGCTCTGCCATGGCCTGCATAGGAAGGAGTCGAGAGGCAAAGCCTGAAGATGTAACTACCAGCAACATACAGAGTGCCCTTTAGAGAAGTTTGCCTGAGCCAGGACTCTTCCACATTATGGACTTTCTCCCTGGGGAAGGTAAGCCCCGGGCAGCCAGGCTCTAGCTAGTTAGGAAAGGACTGTTACTGCACTGTTGGACTGTGGTGCTGAGTGCGTTCTCTAAAGTTTCATTAAGGAGTGACTCCACTTTTGTTGAGAAAAAGAATTCTCCTCCATCTATGCAAATTGCAAGGATTTTAACAAACGTTGAAGCAGATTCCTACCTTTTGTCAGTCTGCAAAAAAAAACTGTTTGTCTGTGTCCATGCGCACAGTGAATCCCTATGGGAGTGGTTTTATAAGTATTATTTAGCTGCTGCACCTGCAGGGCTCTAATGAGAAAATTGGTGTGATTTCCCTTTTGGAGTGTCTCACCAAAAATTACATTTTTGTTGCAGAGGATACTCAAAATCTGATTTGTGTCTTAGTGCAGAATTTTGAAAAAATCAGTAAGCCAATCACTCAAGCAGGAAATTACATTTTCAGGGGACATTGTGTACACCAGCCCTGTACAGTACACCTCCAGATAGCCATATTGCATTGCATTTTACAGTAAATGACAGCACTGCAGATTGAAAGGGAAAGGTTATTTTTAATAATTTTCAATTGCAATATGTCTTGAGTGTCAATTGTATATGTTTTCTTTATTTGCCATTTTTTTTTTCCCCACGAAATTGGAGTTACCCTTTAAATGTTAAGAGCCTGGTCTGAAGATACTTAAAGGGGTGCATGGTGGTACATGGCGTATCTAAAAGAAAAGGGCCTTTAAGTACATATGGAGGTGAAGAGGAAAGAAGTTGTCAGGAAATGTGTAGTTTCTACAGGTATGAACTGGTGGGGATGTAATAGCAGCCAGACAGCAAAGAGTGGTACCAGCCATGGGTGACGTGTTCTCCAGTAGCAAGGGGGTCATTGCTATGGCTTTCTCCCTAGCGGTCAGTTCCCCAAAAGCAACCAACTAGTGGAGCAGGACACAAGCTCATCAGTGTTCCCCACTAAATGCTATATTTTGGAAGAAAAGGTGTGCACCAATATGGGACAGAGTGTTTCATGGTAGGAATCGGTTTGGTATTACACAGCTGCACAAGGTGTATGGCTTACTTCTAAGCTGGGGTTCCACCTTATTGGGCATGGAAGGGTGCCCACATGTGCAAGGAGAGTAGGCCCCGCCCACACAACCCCCAAAAGGCTCACACAGCTACCACCACAGATAAATAGTTCAAATATACAGGATACACCTTACTTAAAAAAAAAAAAAAAAATATATATATATATATATATATATATATATATATATATATATATATATATATATATATATCTAAAACATACAAAATAAACAAAAGATATTCTGCATAATAATCACTCATAGTGTATCAATAAATACGAATATTTTAACCACTTGCGGACTGCCGCACGCCGATATACGTCCTTACTTTGAAGAAGGATATCTTTGGGTAGCTAGCTGCCATAACCCTGGTATCCTCTTCTTCAGCCGAAGGTCCAGTTTCGATAATAGTGGTCTCTGCGGCAGATTCGCCGCAAGATCACTTTCATCGGCGGCGGGAGAGGCCCCCCCCTCCTGTGCCCTCCGCCGCTTACCGGATCCACAGCAGCGGCAGGGGCGATCAGGTCCTTCTGCTGGCTGGGTATGGAGACGAGTGAGGGGAAGATGGCCCCCACCAGTCTCCATACCATTGCAGGGCGGAAGCGACGTCAAAACATCACTTCCGCCCATAGCTCTTAGAGGGGACTTTTTTTTTCAAATGACAATTTTATTTTTTTATTGCATTTTAGTGTAAATATGAGATATGAGATATTTAAAAGGTCCTGTCATGCTTTTTTTTTCTATTACAAGGGATGTTTACATTCCTTGTAATAGGAATAAAAGTGACACAATTTTTTTTTAAAAGAATGGTGTAAAAAATAAAAATAAAAAGTAAAAGAAAAAAGAAAAAAAAAATTTTTAAACATGCCCTGTCCCTCCGAGCTCGCGTGCAGAAGAGAACACGTATGAAAACGGTGCACACATTGAGGTATCGCTGCGATCGGTAGAGCAAGAGTAATAATTCTAGCCCTAGACCTCCTCTGTAACTCAAAACATGCAACCTCTAGAATTCTTTAAACGTCGCCTATGGAGATTTTTATGGGGAAAAGTTTGTCGCCATTCCACGAGTGGGCGCAATTTTGAAGCGTGACATGTTGGGTATCAATTTACTTGGTGTAACATTATCTTTCACAATATAAAAAAATGGGCTAACTTTACTGTTGCCTTATTTTTTAATTCAAAAAAGTGTATTTTTTCCAAAAAAGTGTGCTTGTAAGACCGCTGTGCAAATACGGTGTGACAGAAAGTATTGCAACGACCACCTTTATTCTGTAGGGTGTCAGAAAAAAAAGTATAATGTTTGGGGGTTCTAAGTAATTTTCTAGCAAAAAAAAATGTTTTTAACTTGTAAACAACAAATCTCAGAAAGAGGCTCGGTTTTTTAAAAAGTGGTTTTTAAAAAGACACTACAAGTATCCAATGCCACTGTCTATCAAATGTTATTGCTTGCTGCAACTATTCAGCTCTGCTGACTCATGGAATGGAAATAGACTTGTTGGACTTGATTTGAAAATCTGTTGTAATCCAAAAGTAACAAATATGTCTCTCATAATGGTAATTTGTAGCCAGGGTTGAGTAGCGATGTATAAACAGCAGATACCTCAAATCACAACTTCAAGAAGGTATATGAATGCCCCTTGAGAAATACATAGCCAACACAACCTTAAGGTTCACCCCTATGCAAATTGGATGTTGGTTTCCCTGCATCCAGTTCACATAGAAGGGGATTGTGACTGGCTCTCTATGGAGTCAGTTCACACATCTCCGCAGCGGCTCCGATGCGATTTGCAAAGGAGCCCTGTGCGTCTTTTGGTTAATTTCAGGTACAAATTCAGCCAAAAATTGGGGCTGAATTTGGACCTGAAACTGGGAACATAGATGCACCGGACACCTGCTGTGATCCGCTGCGTGTTATAGTGTGAACCTAGACTTACTGTAGATGCAACCAATAGGTTTCTTCAAATCAATATATTGTGGCTTGCATAACATACAAGATTTACTGATGAATAATCAATACAGAACCAAAATGTGGAATGCTCACAAAGCCGGAAAAGTTTGAGATTAATTCAACAACTTTAAGATAAAATGGTCTCATGTAATATTGTACATGAGACCATTTTATCTTAAAGTTGTATGCACCACAAAGGCGTTCAAATACATTTATCCATCTCAAATATGGCATAATAACCCAAAAGAGCCCACTTAGTGTTTGTCTTCAACAAATAATACTTTTATGCTATTAGTTATCATCATATAAGTGGACAGAAGGTGAAGCAGGATTGCTCATAATTAGGGATGGGCCAAACACCCCCTTGTTCGGTTCGCATCCAGAACATGCGAACAGGCAAAAAATTTGTTCGAACACGCAAACACCGTTAAAGTCTATGGGACACGAACATGAAAAATCAAAAGTGCTAATTTTAAAGGTTAATATGCAAGTTATTGTCATAAAAAGTGTTTTGGGAACCGGATGTTGCCCCGGGGACATGTATCAATGCAAAAAAAGTTTTAAAAAGGGACGTTTTTTCGGGAGCAGTGATTTTAATAATGCTTAAAGTGAAACAATAAAAGTGAAATATTCCTTTAAATTTCATACCTGGGGGGTGTCTATAGTATGCCTGTAAAGTAGCGCATGTTTCCCGTGTTTATAACAGTCCGAGAGCAAAATGACAAAAATAAAGTTAACCCAAAAAAAATGGAACAGCAACACCAGGCGAGCAACTGGTCCCCCCCATCCACACTGGTCCACCCAAGCAGCGCCAAACCGGGGAGTCCCATCCGTCAGCCCTTTTAAACCCCAATCAGATTCAGGATCTGTGTCACTGCACTGAACGGCACATTGCTGGATGGTTCGAGGACCCCTATTCCCAGATTCACCGCATCAAGGTGGGCTCTGAGGGACTACTAGGTACCTTTCCCAATCTTTTGCAAGACCATAATTCATAATATTAAGGTAGGCTTTTAGTTTTGAGACATTCTTACCCTGCCTTTGTCTGCAGAACTTATTCCTTGGAAATCTATGGTGGAAGCACTTGAATTGGGTTATATACTCTACACTCCATATCGTATATCCCTGGCCTGATCTCCTTTCTTCCTCTGGGATTTAATTCCATTGAGGTATGATATCATGGGATATATCTGATGCTTTGGGATGCGCCGGTTTATATTGTGGGGGTTTTTTGTTTATCAAAATGGTTGAGTTTAATGATGTGGTAATTTTATTATTTTTAATATCCATTTAGATCTGATTTTTACTTGGTGGATTCACTGCCCCTGGGGGACTCCAGTTTAGCACTGCTTGGGTGGACCAGTGTGGATAGGGGGGACCAGTTGCTCGCCTCGGTCTCCAATTGGACATTGGGGTGATATGTGTCGGACGTAGTTGCCGCCATGACTCCAGCGTTAGGACTTTCAATTTGATATGTTTGGGTATGTGTTCCTTTTATGTAATTACTATGCCGAATGCTTTGTAATGTAACAGCAACTGTCTAATGTATTTATACAATGAGTCATTGTTACACTTTCTCTAATTCTGACTTTATTATACAGTGTGACTCTTCTCCACAAAATGTCCCTGATGAAGGGACGTCTTGTCAAGTCCCGAAACGCGTAGGTCCGTGCTGAAGATCCTCTAAGCACCATTATCATGTCATACCATTGTTTTTAATGGTTCTGATTTTGTATATCTCCTGTTTCTATATAATTATTGCTGTTGTTGTATGTGTTAGTTTGTATTAATAAATTGCTTTTTTAATATACTGGTGTTGCCGTTAAAGTCCCATTTTTTGGGGGGGTACCTTTATTTTTTCCTTCTTAGGGATGTTGGCAACCTTCATGATCTAGTTTGATGGTCTTTCTTTTTAGAGAGTAGAATTACGTTTCTAAAGGAAAAAAAAGTCATTTAAAAGTACTAGCGCTAGTGCCGGCTATTAATGAATTGTCGGTCCTGACAATACACATAAAAGTCATTGAAAGACATGGGAAAAAAAAAATGTGTGGGGGGTCCCCCAAAATTCCATTACCGGGCCCTTTAGGTTTGGTATGAATATTAAGGGGAACTCCGCGCCAATTTTTTTTGTTAAAAATGGCGTGGGGTTCCCCCAAAAAATCCATACCAGACCTGAGGGTCTGGTATGGATTTTGAGGGGAACTCCGCACCAAAATTTAAAAAAAAATGGCGTGGGGTTCCCCCAAAAATCTACACCAGACCCTTATCTGGGCACACAACCCGGCAGGCTGCAGGAAAAGAGGTGGGGACGAGAGAGCACCCCATCAAACCATACCAGGCCACATGCCCTCAACATCGGGAGAATGTCCCCATGTTGATGGGGACAAGGGCCTCATCCCCACAACCCTTGCCCAGTGGTTGTGGGGGTCTGCAGGTGGGGGGATTATCGGAATCTGGAAGCCCCCTTTAACAAAGGGGACACCCAGATCCTGCCCCCCCTATGTGAATTGGTAAGGGGTACATTGTAATAATAATGTAATAATAATAATATAATAGCAGTAATTTCCTGAAAGTGGTAGTAAACTCGGTGAATAAAAAAAAAGAATTCCTCTTGCGAGGTAATGTTATAAAGTGCTAGTATGCATCGCATGAAAGCACATTATGTGAAACTTACCTTAAAACGAAGCCATCCAGGGGCACGTTGTCATCGCTGACAGGGCTTCCACCTTCATTCGGTCTTCCTTCCATGTTGGTGGGTTCCGGTCCTTTGATTAGATAGGCCGCAATGACACATGCTCGCGGGAGGCACTGTTCACGGCACAGGGCTCTGAAGAAATGGCACGAGAATGCCGTTTCTTCAGACACATGCTCTGGTGACGTCAATGACAGATTCACAAATGAATTTCTCCTAAACCGTGCACGTTTAGGAGATATTTCCTGTACCTATAGTTAAGCCCTATTATAGGCTTACCTAAAGGTAAAAATCAACCAAAAGTGTTTACTCCCACTTTGATGCAAAGAGACACCACTGTTATATACAGTTTATAAGATTAGTAGTCTATAGAATTATGACTTTTATTTACTTACTTTTGGTTGTTAACATAGATGGCACTGGTATTGATTATAATTTCACTGTTGTCTATCTTCGCATGAATTTTTGCAAGTGATCCAAAGTCACGTTGACAGTAAATATAAAATTCTGGGTTTTCCTCATTGCTGTGATAGGTTAAAGCTACTTTATTATTAGTGTTAACATAATGTGTTTGACCATTCAACATTTGATAGTTTCCACTGCCCCATGTGCTACATCGCCCTGTATAAAAAAAACATATATTATATTATAACACATGACGTGTATGTTTACATGTTTAATATTTTCAAAGAAAGAGGAACATTTACACAATTGTAGATAATATGTGCTACTAATAATAAGATAACATTTTAGTAAAAGAATACCATTAAAGATTATTATAATTACCAGACGTGCCAGAACTTGTTCCAGGGGTTGTGGCTGTAAAGAAAAGATTTATAAAATGTTCAGTGTCCCAAAAAACACATTTTCAATGGCAATGTCACTGCAATAATACAAAAAAATTAATGAACATAAACAGTGATTGTTAGGCCTCATGTACACTGCTGCTGGTTAAAGGACCAAAATGCCCAATGGATGCAGTTGGGCATTTTTTTCAGCTGCCCCTGCCCCTCTCCTCTATGTTATCCTATCAGTACATATACACTGAGTCGTTTCTAGTCGTTTCCAGGCAGTTGAGGTTAGAAGCATTTTTTGGAAAGCAAAAAATGCGTTCAGGATGGATGTTCAGAGGCATTTGAAATGCCAAATGCCTAACAGCTTGTAAACACGTGTAAACGCGGTAACTCACTTTTAGCCACGTTTCGTTTATAGGTATTTATAATGGAGATACATTTTTGACCATTTTCAATGCAAAAAACGCTTCTAAATGCAAACACAGCAAAACGCGGCACGTAAACGCGGCACAATGGACATTTTTAAACGTTGGTTACTAGCTGTCAAGTTCCATCGTTCAGGAGAGGTTTTAAAATGTCCGTGTACATGAAGCCTAAATTCTACTGCCTTTTCAAGAAGAAAACAAAGTAGCCTAATGTTTGATCAAGGTAAGTAATGCACTTGGACCTACGGTCTTAAATAAATTCCATTGTACAATGAAGTTAGAGTTCTTTAAATATACCTGCCAATATTTTTTAATGATGTTATAAATACATCCCAACTGGCATGTGTGTGTACCAATTATCTGTGTTTCCCCTATATCCTATTTGTTGCTTAATTATCCCAGCAGTGAGTCTGTCAACAAAGATTTTACCTTCTTGTAAGATACCCACAGGTCTCTTCTAAGATAACATCCTTGGGTAAATCTATCGTACTCCACATTGCCATTCAAACTTTACTTCTGTGGAGCAATACACCACATTATGCACCCCTGACGAAGCCCCGATAAAGGCAAAACATGTTGGGTTGAGCGTTTTTTGTTTTAATTTTTTTTCACTTTACTATACATACTTACTTACTTTACTTTACAGTATCTATTCAGGAAAGCGGGGTGACTATGCAGAAGGGTAAAGGTAGACACATAAGTGCTAATGGAGGAAGTGCTGGAATAGTATAGTGGTGTTACCAGGGACTGTGTCATGTTGACCTTTAGAAAGGCAACCAAGAGAGGTGCATGTGTGGCAGCTCCTGAGATGGCAGCTTGAATCAGGAGCTTCAACCCGCTCTGGCTGTCTAACAGCCTCCCACCCAGCCTGCAACCTCGAGCAGGCCCCCATCCTCACTAGACGCCCAGGTCCCAGACAACACGCAGCACCCCTCGC
Organism: Aquarana catesbeiana; assembly: GCF_042186555.1. Taxonomy (NCBI): domain Eukaryota; kingdom Metazoa; phylum Chordata; class Amphibia; order Anura; family Ranidae; genus Aquarana; species Aquarana catesbeiana. The sequence continues at coordinate 193,627,532 of NC_133326.1, forward strand.
ATGTCTAGTGAGCCATCCAGGAGAGAGGTAGCCCGCCAGTTGAGCTTCAGCAAGTTGACCTCATCGATTTCAAAGATGGTGGCCCTGCCATACGGAGGTACATTGGATACAGACTCCATTGGGGACCCTCTCCCAGCCTCTCAGGACCCGTGCAGACCACCAAGCACTCCCGTGAGTAGCATGTTTCACCGAGCTCCATCCCCAGCTTTCACAGAATCCCTTCTCGGCAGGACTCTGGATGAGTTGTTGGGGTCTCTTGTTGTGGACAGCCCCGCAGGCCTAGCAGCATTACATCAGGCCTCTCCTTCTCTTCCGGGCCACCTCCCTGACATGGTCCTAATACTGGACTAGCCCAGAATGCGGCTCAAATCACAACTACAACTAAAGCTGATTTACAGAGCCTGGTGCACGCATTGATGCCATAGAACAGACTATCAATCACACAGTTGCACTGGTCAATCAGAATACTTCACGTATACAGGGCTTACTAGATCAGCTAGCCACTGCTTTGTCTAAAATTTATGATCTCGAAAACAGGAGAAAACGCTACAATTTCCACATCAGGGGTTTACCTGAATTCATCACTGATGTTCCGGGGTCTGTTAAATCCATTAGGACCCTTATTCCTGACATTCCACAGGCTTGAGCTGGATAGAGCTCATGGAGCCTTACAACCCCCCAGGCAAGATGGACTCCTCAGGGATATTGTGGCCAAACCACATTTCTATACAGTAAAGGAGGAAGTCATGAGACGATCTCCTGATTCTGAAAATCTTTCCTTCCAAGGTCATCCTTTTTTTTTTTTTTTTTTTTTCTTTCGTTTTTCTTTTTTTTTTTTTTCCACCTCAATGATTATAGTTGGAGACCTGATCCACTTTATCAGTGTCATCTATGTCTCTCCTTTTTTTTCACATCATTTGTAGCTTACTTGACAGGTGTACATATCTTATATTCAATTTAACAAATACAAAAAGAAAAGGAACCCCAACCCCTATCCCTCTCTCCTACCCCACTCCCTCCCTCCCCCCCGCACCTCTTGTGTACATTAGTTGTTATCTCTATTTTTATTCAATTCTTATTCTCAAACCTTCAGTAATACTCCATAATTTTTTAAAGTCCTTCCAGTTTTGCCAATTGTTCCTCCCTTCTGCTGATTCAGCTTCACTTTCAGGTTCACTTTCAGGTCCTCCTTCCTCCATATATCGAATCCCTTCTACTACATCAACCCACTCCCATATTAATGGGCCCTCTAGCTTCTGCCAATTTTTTGCTATGACCTTTTTTGCCGCATTCAACAGGTGTGGTACTAGGGTGTTTTTATATATTTTTACCTCCCCTCCTATTCCGTGGTGTAACACTGTCCAGGGGTCTAATTTAACTTCTATCTTAGTTATTTGCTTAATATATCCCAAGATTTTTAGCCAGTAACGTTTGATTACAGGGCAGTCCCACCAAATGTGGGCCGTGTTTCCTACACCTTTACACCCCCTCCAACACTCCGATGTTTTGTCTTTTTGGTATTTACTTGCCTTATCCGGGGTAATGTACCAGCCTGTTAAGATTTTGTAGTTCATTTCGGCGACACTGATGTCAATTGACGAACTGTGGGTCAGCTCCAGGGTTTTCTTTAATCTATTACTATCTAACTGTACTCCTAATTCATTTCCCCATTTGGTGATAAATGGTGGTATCTCCCTACTACTCTTCGCCAAGCCCAGTTTGTAAATTTTAGATATTATACCTTTAGTATTATTCAACATACATATCTTTTCCAACTCTGATAGCTCCTCCCCTGATCTTATTGGGTGTGATAGGCGGCTGATAAAATGGCTTAACTGCAGGTATCTCCAGCGATCTAACACCCAAATATCTGTTTTGTGCTTTAATTCCTGAAACGTGGCTATCTTCCCCTCTTTAATAATATCTCTCAACTGTACTGTTCCCTTTTTTATCCAACTCCCCCCAATTTCTTTTTTACCAGGTGCAAAATAATCATTCTCTGAAAGTGAAATTAACGGAGAATTGTAAGTGTTATTTACTTGTTTGTAAACTATATCCCAAGCTCTAAAAACCACCTTTGTCAGTGAATGTGTATTTATATCGAATACCCTATAGTGTGGAGGGTTCCAAATCAAGTGTCCTAAGTGCGCCTTACTCAAACTATTCTCTATATTCACCCATCTTTTCTGTGTGTTTTCTCTAAACCACTCTATCGCTCTTGAAACCAATGTTGCCCTATAATAACCCTGAATATCAGGTATCGCCAAGCCCCCTTTTCTTTTTTCCTGTTTTAAGATGTCAAAAGACACTCTAGCCCTTCTGTTTTTCCAAACAGCTCTCATAATGATTGATTTCAATTTTTTAAAATAGTACTGAGGGATATTCAATGGGAGCATCTGTAGTTTATAGGTGATTTTAGGTAATAATATCATCTTTATGGCGTTAATACGTCTGACCCATGAAAGTGGTTTAGTTGTTATCCTTTTACTCTCCAATTTTATTTCATCTAATAGTGGAATAAAATTTGCTTTGTAGATCTTCCCTAATGAATTAGCCAGTTTTATACCCAAGTAATTTATTTCTTTTTTCCATATAAATTTAAATTCCTTTTTCAGCTTTCTTTCCTCCCTCTTTCCCAGGTTGATATTCAGGATTTCCGATTTTGCCAAATTAATTTTGAAGTTTGATGCTTCTCCATATTGCCTCATGACTCCGAGGATATTAGGCATTGAAATTCTGGGGTTGGTTATGAAAAGCAGAACATCGTCGGCAAAAGCCGCGATCTTGTGCTCCTCATCCCCAACCCTTATACCCCAAATATCTGGATCCGCCCTAATCACTGACAACAGTGGCTCCAGGGAGAGGACGAAAAGCAGGGGGGACAAGGGACACCCCTGCCTCGTTCCATTTTCCATTTCAAAAGCCTCTGAAGGGGAGCCGTTGATTTTTATCGAGGCCGTAGGGTGGTTATACAGAGCGCGTATCCTATTAATCATTTTTGGACCTATGCCCATAGATTCCAAAGTTTGGAACATGAACCCCCAGTCTACTCTGTCAAACGCTTTCTCCGCGTCTATAGACAAGAGTAGACCTGGGGGTCCACTGTCCTTAATATGCTGCAGCAAGAGGAGTGCCCTCACGCCATTGTCTCGCCCCTCTCTTTTCGGGATGAACCCCACTTGGTCTGGATGTATCAGACCATTGAGGCTCTCTTTTAGCCGATTTGCTAAGACTCTGGCATATAGTTTAACATCGGTGTTGATCAGCGATATCGGCCTATAGCTAGAGCATAGTGTAGGATTTTTCCCTTCTTTTGGGATAACCGTGATCTCTGCTCTAAGAGCTTCTCTACTCAGGTCGAAATCTCTGCCCAACCCGTTCATGTACTCACAGAGTCTAGGGGTCAATATTTCTTTGAATTTTTTGTAGTACCTACAGGTGAATCCATCGGGCCCCGGGCTTTTACCTGAAGCTGATTCTGATAGTGCTCTGTTGATTTCTTCTATCGTTATGGGGTTTTCTAAAATATCTCTGTCGATCTCATTAATCTTCGGGAGGTTGGCTTTATTCAAGAATTCTACTATTTTCCTATCCTTTGCTCCTCTTAGCCTTGTATTTTTAGCTACTGAATATAATTCACTATAATATTCCTTAAAAGATTCCCCTATCTCTTTTGTTGTATGGAGCATTTCTCCTTTACTATTTTGGATTTTTTCAATATAGTTTCTAGTTTTTTTCTTTCTTATTGTTCTAGCTAGTAGTCTACTGCTCTTATTTCGACTCTGATAGTTTTCTTTCGCCACCTTGTAAAATGCTTTTTTTGTTTCTAGATCTGTATAATCCTTTAGCTCCTCCCTTTTTTTCACCAATTTTTGATAGACCCTTCTCCCTTGGCCCGAGCCCTTCTTATGTTCTTGCTCCAGATCATATATTTCTTCAGTTAGTTTTTTAATTTGTTCCTTTGTTTCCCTTTTTCTCATTGCCCCTATCTTCATTATTACTCCCCTTATGTAGGCCTTATGGGCCTCCCACAGGGATGACCCTGAGATCTCTGCTGTATCATTCGTTGAGAAATATTGTTTTAGTTCCTGTTCTATTTTCTCTACATTTGATACTTCTTGTAAAAGATCTTCATCCAATCTCCAGGTTATTAGGGTTCTCTGATTTTCTGGGACATACAATTTCATACTAACTGGGGTGTGGTCTGATATGGTAATAACTTCTATCTTAGCCTCCACAACTCTTTCCAACAATGAATGTTCCGTCAATATATAATCAATCCTAGAGTACGTCCCGTGCGCAGAGGAATAGAACGAGAAATCCTTCTTATTTGGATTCATAATCCTCCATACATCCACCAGTTGACACGAATGCAGCTTCTGTTTTAGTTTCTTCAGCTTCCCATTCATTGTCCCCTGCGCACGAGACGCACTGTCTACCTCTGGAGCCATGCACATATTGAAATCACCCATCATAATCAGGCTACCTTCTTTAAACTCCATTAGTTTCCCTAATATTATTCCAAGAAAACCACTCGGCTCTTTGTTTGGTGCGTAAATATTTGCCAGTGTAACCTTCCATCCCTCCAAGGAACCTTTCAGGAATATATATCTTCCTCCCTGGTCTATTAGCCTCTCTTCGACCTTAAAATTTATCCCTCTTGCTATCCCTATTGCCACTCCTCTCGCTCTTGATGTTATTGAGTCCCCGTAAAACCAAGTTGGGTACATATTGGACTTTATCTTACTCTTGGAATAGTATGTTAAATGGGTTTCTTGGAGGAACACAACCTCAGCCTTATATCTCTCTAATTCCCTCAGGATCTTATATCTCTTAGTGGGCTCATTAAGACCCTTTACATTATAGGTCGTAAAATTTAATTTTCTCATCTCCTCACTTTTTTTTTTTTTGATTTTTGTTGGATCTGTATTACTGAGCTATTCTGAATTCTTTCTTTGTTATCTTCTTTCCTTCCTTCTTCCCTCTTACTTCCTTGTACACCGGGTTTCCCTTTCCCCTCTCCTCTCCCCAACCCCCCCTCCCTACCCCTCAGCCACCCCCTGGCTCCCCATTCGCCCAGCGCCATGGATACCATGGAGCCTAACGAATCACATGTTTGAGGTGGGAGCCCGAGTGTGCCCTTTACCCCCCCCGCCTGGTGTTTTTAGCAGAGAGGGGCAATCCAGATACCACAGAAACTCCTCCTCCCTCCCGCCACCCTTCCACTCCACTAATCTACTAAACCAGCCTCCCCTACCCCCCCCCACCCCCCCACACACCCCCAGTCACCCCTCCACCCAGCCCGGCAGCTCCGGTTCTTTCATATCAAGCCTATCACAGAAGTCCTTTAAATCCTCTGGGAACCTCAATCTTGCCGATCTTCCATCTCTAAAACCCCTCAAGCACGCCGGAAAACCCCAGCTATACTTAATGTTTAGTTCTCTCATCTGATCTAAAAGAGGCTTCAAAAGCCTTCTCCTAGCGAGGGTTTCGGGAGCGAGATCTGTATAGATTTGGATCTCTGACCCTTCAAATTTTACCGGGGGTTTGCCTCTCATTTTGGATAGGATTAGAGCTTTGTCTTCATAGTACCTAAAGCGAATTATTATATCTCTCGGCCTCTGGTGGTCCGAGTTGAATAATTTTCCAACTCGGTGAGTCCTTTCTATTTTAGGGAATTCCTTATCCTCCTCTCCTAACAGAGGCCCCAATATTTGGGGAATCATCCTTCTCAGATCTTCTCCTTTGTTTTCTGGGACATTACGGAGTCTTATGTTTTGTCTCCTATCTCGATTTTCCTGATCCTCGATCTTGTATAGGATTATCTTCTGATTTTGTCTCGAAGTTTTAATTTGTTCTTTGAGGTTCATTATCTCCTTTTCCAATTCCTCCGTTTTTTTTTCCGTTGTTTCTACCCTTTCCAATAAGCTTCCCAGGTCTGCTCTCACCAGGCCTATTTCTACTTTTATTGAGAGCTCAAGGTTTTTGAGCATGTCTCTCATTTCCTCCTTTGAAAGCATTGGGGCACTTGTTCTTTTCTCTTCCACCCGACTTAAATCCCCTTCACTTTCCACTATTGAATTTTCCTTTGATTGGATCGTTTTGTCCCCCGTTTTATCTGGGGTTCCCCCTCTTCCTTCTGTCCTTGAACCTCCTTGGGCCCCTTGCTCCCTTCCTTTTGGACTCCCACCTTGGGACATGAACTGTTTTATTGAGCTTCCAGCTGTCCTATCCCTCGGCGTTTTAGGTGCCCCCCCTTTTTTTGTTGTTGCTTTATTCATTCCTCCCTTCTTCCTCTGACCCCCTGTTGGTTTCCCCAGGATTAACTGAACTTCCTCCCTCCTCTTGTAGGTATGGATCCTTCAGGGGTATCAGCCCTGATGGTTATTTTCTGGGTCCTGCTCTAGACAGTATGCCGCCTTTATACTATTAAGTTGTTCAATCGGGGGGGGGTAAAAGAAACACCTCCGAGGATATGACCCAGGCCCTCTAGGGACCCGTACCTCAGAGATGCCTTGCTCTTATCAGTCCCCAATCTGGGATCTTCTGCCTTGGAACCCTTTTCACAGATTTGAAACAGGCTTCATTGCTCAACCAGGCTAAAATACACCCCCAAAACCATGGCTTCAATCAATTTACTTCTGTCCCCGTTATGTCCGGCGAAATGTTAGCATGTTATTAGTAATGACATTAATGATGACGCCCAAGCTGAGGGATTCAAACCAAACAATTACTCCAGACACCTTGTCCTTCATTAACCTCTCATACCGTTATGGCAGGCTGTGAAGAAAATTTTCCTTATATGGTCATGTCTGCAGATTTCCAGTACAGCAATAGCTTTAGCTACTATCCCCCTTCAAATAATTTTTATCATCTTCATAACAGGTAGTATAGTAGAGTCTTACTTATAATATCAAAGCTGAGGGTTTCAAACAGATACAGCGGCTTCAGCTGCCGTCTTTAGTCATTAGCTTCTGTCACCATTATATCAGGCAGTTATAGTAAAGTGTCACTAATACATATAAACGGAAATTGTAAACAGAGCTGTTCCTACGTTACCACCACCGGACTCAGCAGAAATCCAACGGGGTCTCACGTTGCCCGATGAATATTGTGGGACGACCGAGGGGGGGGGAAGCCGGGGGGGGAGGGGAGGGGGGGGACGCCGTCAAATCCTCCCCTCCTCTCCGTCTGTGCTAAATCCGCAGCCGCCTCCCATGTCCCGACAGCGGCGTGTGGAGCGGCGTGTGGAGCTTCGGTATCCTTCCCCTGTTAGAATCTGGGGACCGCAGCAGCAGCGCTCGTAGTGGCGTTCGGGGATCTTCCTCCCCCCTTTAGCCTGCGGGCATATCCTGTGTGGCGGCTGGATGGACGCGCTCCGGGGATCCTAGGAGAGTCTGCTTCTCCGTCTGACACCCTCACCTCCCTCCCTCCGTGATGCGCGCTACGTCATCACGCCCCTCCTTCCAAGGTCATCCTATCCAAATATTTGTGAACCTGTTTCCCACGACCATCCAAAAGCGAAGATGTTTAAAATCTCTACTGACAGCATTATCTTAAAAATCAGTGAAATACTGGTGGTCCTTGCCATTTTGCCTACAATTCCAATTCTGGAATAAATCCTTTGGCCTCTCAACCCTCCAGGACGGAGAGCACCTATTACTTCAACTCTGCATCATCCCCCAGGACCCCTCCTCGTTAACATCCAACAGAAATCAAAGGGCTTCAAACCCCCCCCAGGAGTCCTCTCACACCGGTCTAGAACAAGCAAAAATCAAAGAGATCCCGAGAATACCTCGCTTCTTGATGGTGACTCTACTCTATGGGCATTACCTTGGTCACTTATTTACCCTTCTTGGTTGGAAGAATGTCTTCACTGGCACTTATTTCTTATCCTAATCCTATGAACTTTCACTTGTTTGCTTGGGGGGAAGAACACAGTTTAGTTGGGTTACCCATGTTGATGTTTTGTTTCTAGTCAGCTCATACCTCTTCCTCTTTGTTTTCATTTTGTGATCGCTGATATGTTTGTATTTTTTCTTTTTTTTTTTTTGGCCTCGCTTAACCCTCCTCTTTAAGTTTCCCACATTTGTGGTGCGATCTTGGGGGGGAGGGTTGGACTGAGGATTGCAATCCTACTATATGCTACTCCGGGGAGACACCTACCGGGGGGGGGGTGATGCTTTTTTCTTTCTGTGGTGGGTCTCTCCCTTTTGGAGGTCCAGTTTCATATCAAATGTCCCTTTTGTATATGTACCTTATTGCTCTACCTCTCTTTACCCTGTTTTAGTTTGTTTGGGGGGCCCACTTTCCCAGAGGCTTTAAGGCTTGGGTGGTTATCATGCTCCTTCTGCTGTTGTGACACAGTTGTTCTCACCTCTGGGGACAGCAGGACAGCACCCTACTTGTCCTAGGTCACACCTTCAAACGGTTTCTTGTGCAGGACTGGGCAAGCCCCTTTCTGCTTTGAGGGAAAACAGAGCAGTAAGTTTTGTGCTCTCTTCTCCCCTCTCCCTTTTTTTCTCTTTCTCCTATTTGTGTACCCCATTCCTGCTCTCATGCTTTCTTTTTTTTCCACATGCCTATGTGGATGCAACAGCAGTTTCCAGGTGACTTGGGGCCCGATCCTCCCAGGTCAGTCTTTCCGTGGACCTATTCCAGGACTCTCTGAGAACTTCAGCCTTCACTTCAGTCTTGTATGGTTTTACAGGCTGCTCTTTTGTACTAAAAATTGCTCACCCTGATTTTACTGCACACTGTGAGTTTCTCTGCTTACATCAGGGCTGAGAGCTGCTAAAAAAGCATTAAGTTGGGGTGCTTTGATATTTTCAAGAAGCCATGTAAAGGCATTACCTGGCAGGGTGCTGTACATACTGTAGCTTCCAGAAAGCATCACAAAACCAAACCTCGGGACTCCTTTTTAGAGCCCTCAGCCCTGATGCAGTATTTGGTTTAAAAAAAAAAACTTTTAGTAACAGCATTGCTTTATGAAAACAAACCAAACCAAAACATAGCTGGAAACTATCAATTTTGTATACGTTATGTTCATACAGGGCTGATGCCAACATAAGGCAGCTAAGGTGGCTGCCTAAGGGCGCCAGGAGAGGGAGGGTACTAAAGCCGAGGGTTCCTACAGTGTTTATGCTGGAGCTAGCCTGCTCACACCTGTTCAGCACAGCAGATCTGTGACAAGCAGCACAGCTCCGGGCAGAGTGAACGTCAGCTGCTTCCTCCACACTAACATTCACCTTCTCTCGTGGCTCCCCTCCTTCTCTCCCCCTGATGAAAGGCAGACAATGGCCTTTCATTTCTGCACATGGATCCCAAGCTGCTTTCTCCAAGAGAATCCCCTCCCATGTTGGCGGTAACAGAACTGCCCCCCAGTCCAGCACACTCATCAGTGAACTGGAGGTAAGTGAAATGAGGGGGAGGAGCCAAGTGAGACTATGAGGAGGAGCCTGTAGGCACAGTAGCAGGAATGGAATGGATCCTCAGTGAAAGGTATGCACAAGGTACTTTATCATGTCTGACTGTCTGTCAGGCTGTACACAGCCTGCTGTATGTAACTTACATTATGGGAACCATCTAGAGCAGGGATATGCAATTAGTGGACCTCCAGCTGTTGCAGAACTTCAAGTTCCATGAGGCATAGCAAGACTCTTGATTACCACAAGCATGACACCCAGAGACAGAGGCATGATGGGACTTGTAGTTTTGCAACAGCTGGAGGTCCGCTAATTGCATATCCTTGATCTAGAGATAGAAGAGGAATAGATGGAGACAGAGAAGGGGACATAAAGACAGAGCAAAGGAAAAAAAAAAGAGATGGGGACATGGTGGCAGTTAGAGAGCACATGGGGACAGATAAGGCCCCTTCACATGGGACAGACCTTGCTTTGCTCAGCAGGGATCTGTCGGCTGATCCCTGCTGAGCAGGTGGATGACAGGTCCACATCTGCTATGCTTATGCAGAGCAGACATGGACACAGCCCACTCTGCGCTCTCCGTTTACACCCGACTGGCTTTAATTCTGATCCACCCAGACAGAGGGTAAAGGATCCCCCTTCTGTTTGTTTTGGCAGATGAGATTGGAGGTAGGCAGGTGCAAAAGGACACAAGTCCATTTACATCAACCGCTCCATAGAGGAGAATGGAGGGTCCAATCCGATCTTCCTGAAAAACGAACAGGTGGACCCAATCTGACCATTCATGTGAAAGTGCGGCACAGTGGTGTAGTGGATAGCACTTTCACCTAGCAGTAAGAAGGGTCGCTGGTTCGAATCCCAACCACGACACTACCTGCCTGGAGTTTGCATGTTCTCCCTGTGCCTGCGTGGGTTTCCTCCCACACTCCAAAGACATGCTGGAAGGTTACCGTAATTGGATCCTGTCTAAATTCTCCCTAGGATGTATGAATGTGAGTTAGGGACCTTAGATTGTAAGCTCCTTGAGGGTAGGGACTGATGTGAATGTACAATGTGTATGTAAAGCGCTGCGTAAATTGACGGCGCTATAGAAGTACCTGAAATAAATAAATAAATAAGTGCCTAATAGTGCAATGTGATAGATATCAAGAATAATTTATATACAGTATATACATTTCAATTGTACCATGATAAACTTGCTGCAAGCTGTTTGCACCTACTTCAGTGTGCCATCACCAAGACAAAGCGCTTACCAAAAAGTTTGACCTCTTAAACTTATGAGATTACATGCGCTTGTCAGTTCAGTTCACTCAAAAAGTGACAATCCATGTATACGCAAAGAATAAAGCATGCTATGGTGCATTACCAGGACATACTGCACTGCTTTATTAAAGTAATGTACTGACATCCAACTTTACTAAGATAAAGAGACAAATTTTTTACTTGTCCTGGTATTGCACTAGACTAGAGCATGCTGTATTCTTTTCATATATGGGGTTGCCTGTGGTTGGTACTGGACCAAGTTACTATACCTGCAGTGTTGCTTTTTCAGCAAAGTGGTTGTAAATATCTGGCAGATGACAAGCGCATGTGACCTCATAAGTTTAAGTCGTCACCTCTTTGGTAAGCAAATGTTATGTGCTTTGTCTTGGTGATAGTACACTGAAGTTGGCGTAAACAGCGTGCAGTGGATCTGCACAAATTTATTACAACACAGTTTTCTTTAATTTTTTTTTTGGTGTGAAATGTATATTTATTACCGGTATTTATTGTACTAGCACTTTGGAATGTACATATATTAATTATTCTCAATATCTATCACATTATAGCACTTTATTGTGGTACACACTTATGTAGACAGAAGAGCTCCCGTACATTTTCCTGCTTCACCCCGACTCAGTTCTGCATATGTTCAGTCCCAAAGCCAGACGATTATTAAACAGCTAAGCTCCACCTGACTTGGGCAACATGGTGAGTACTTAAGGGTGCATGTAGTATGCATTGTGCTTGGCGCCTGTTTCCACTAGTTTGAAGAAGACAGGAGGGAGGGGGAGGAAGGACTAACAGCCTGTCTGAGCCCCAGCCAGGTTGCAGTGCCCTACAGCCCACCTTCCCACAGTATCCTACAGCACCTTACAGTCCACAATCCCACAGTGCCCTACAGCTCACCCTCCCACAGTGCTCTACAGCCCACCTTCCCACAGTGCCCTACAGCCCACCTTCCCACAGCCCACCTTCCCACAGTGCCCTACAGCCCACTTTCCCACAGTGCTCTACAGCCCACCTTCCCACAGTGCCCTACAGCCCACTTTCCCACAGTGCCCTACAGCCCACTTTCCCACAGTGCCCTACAGCCCACCTTCCCACAGTGCCCTACAGCCCACTTTCCCACAGTGCCCTACAGCCCACTTTCCCACAGTGCCCTACAGCCCACTTTCCCACAGTGCCCTACAGCCCACCTTCCCACAGTGCCCTACAGCCCACCTTCCCACAGTGCCCTACAGCCCACCCTCCCTCGGTGTCCTACAGCCTGCATGCATGGAATGGACAATGATGTCAGAGGGAAGAGTGACTGAGGACCCTAGGGTAAGGGGGAGTGAGAAGGACATTGATCTAAGGGGAACTTTGCAAACTCTGGTGTAAAGAGGAACTCTTATGTAAGGGAACTCGGAGCCCTCTTTCATCATAGTTACCCCTTACAGTGTAAAGGGGAACTCTACGGATTCTGCTGAAAGGACTCATGCAGAAAGGCACTGATTCCTGTCCTCCAAGCAGAGTTGCTGTCTGCTGTGTGTCCATCCACCTTGGAGCTGCGGGCAGGCAGCCCACAGAAGTGCATGCAGATGCAGCAGCTGCTTTTAGATCTGTGCATCTGCTCCTGCCCACATGTCAAATTTTGACATGCAATTTTATCTGTGTTTGCATCCATTTCTTTAGGCTGCCTGCACGCAGCTCCAAAGTGGATGTCTATACAGCAGACAGTGGCTTAGTATAGGGGACTGATCCGAATGAGCCCTAAGGGGGAACTCCGGCGGCTCTAATGTATTAGGGGGGAACTTTGCAGACTCTAATGTATGGTTGGAACTCTGCAGACTCTGATGTAAAGGGGACTCTAGGAACCTTGATTGTAAGGAAAGAATGCAGGGGAACTCTTTTGTAAGGAGGGACTTCTGGGGACTTTGATTTAGGGAAAAATATGTGCAATCTGATGTAAAGGGGGACACAAATATACAGAGGGAATGCTGGGGACTTTAATTTAGGGGCAACTCTGTGGATTCTGATGTGAAAGGGAGACTTGATGTTAAGGTGGAAAACTGGAGACTCTGAGGTAAGGGAGCACTGATGTAAGGAGGGAATCTGGGCACCCTGATGTATGGAGTAATGGTGGGGACACTGACGTAGGAAGAGATTCTGTTGTGCAAATAAAGTGTATGCCATATGGGGAGGGGGGGTTGCATTGCGAAGAGGAGGGGGTGGCGGAAGGACAGTGGGAAGGGGGGCACCCAAATGCACCTCTGCCCAAGTAAATGAAAATCCTTGCACTGGCCCTGTGTTCATAAGTGTACGCAGCCTATTACATTAGGGTGTGCACCCCTAAGCTCAAACACACATGAGTGTGTGTGTGTATATAAATATATATAAATCATATATAATATATAAATATATATACTGTATATACACACATACTGTATACATACACACACACACTTATATAAAGAAATGTGAACAAACAATTTTTTTTAAAGACACTTATCAATGTAAACAAATACAAATAAGTACATTTTTTTTAACGTATCAAAAATATGGTGTGGACAGTCAGTGGGCAGTATGCGATGTGGACAGTCAGGAGGCAGTATGCAGTGGGAGCACTAGGAGCATTTCTCCAGTTCTTTGTGTGCAGTGTAAGGGTTGAAGCAGCACAGATGGAGCATGGAGGGAATTCCTGCTGGGAAAAGGTAAACCTCCCTCATCAGCCACTTACCTAATGGCTGGGGGTAGAAGACTCCCAGGCTACCATCTCTTCTCCACCTCCCTCCAAGTTTCAGCTGCTTGATCAGCCAGAGCAGCCACCTGTAAGTGTGTATGAAGGAGAGTTTGGGCACATTCCCGCCCACCACCTCCTTAGCTGGCTGCACGGGTTGATACTGATAAGCTGAAAGAGAGTCTCTGCAGGCTGCAGGCCTAGGAATGCTGTGTGTGGTACCCTACAGGGGCACCTCGGCCTGGGAAGAAAGTCAAATACAGCCCTTGCCGGCTTGGCGACAGAGACGGTCAGAGAGATAGGGGTGAATCCAAGTTCCCCTCTGGTGCTGCCTCTGGATTAGGGTGTGCCCAGGCACACCCCCTGCACATGCCCATGGTTATGTTAAATATTTGTGAACATCATAAAATGCAACTTTGGTTTTAGTATTTCCTATCTGAACACCAAAATGACTTTTTAAGAGCATATTAGAAAACTGGGTTTGTCAGACAAATTTTAATATATTTTTTTCCATGCACAATTCATGCATTTTATTAGCAATACTGTCTAATGATATCCGCCATTCAGCTGGGGTGTTCCTAGGCGTTTACTAGGCATACCATACAAAAATATTGTTTAACCTACACAAAACTGGCAGCAACATTAAGCCAGCATTTAGCTTCTATGGACACAATAATATTCTCCATGCTATAAATTGTATCATTCTTACTTTCCTAATGTGAATGGCCAATACAATCATGTGGCATGAATAATTGCCACAAGCAGGAAATTCTGTAAAAATTGCTAAATTAACATATTGCAGTAGTAGTATTTGCAGAATGCGCACTTGTGATAATTAAAAAAAAAGGGTGTAGAACTATACAAAAAAGCAAAAGGTATTGATAAATTCTTAACTCACCTTGACATAAGGAAAGCTGCAATAGCAGGAGTAGACCTATAAACAGACCGATTTTTAAATTCATCTTTCTAGCTAGTAGTTTAATACTAGCATCCGTTAGTATGCGGGATGTTTCCTTTGCACAGCTTTTATATAAACCTATGTCCTCTCTATTTGCATAAAAAAACACACCTTTTAATCAAAGAGCTAAGTAAACAACTTTTTCCAAAATGCAACATTTATATTGTAGTTTCCCAGAACTGTTTGCTGAATCTTCTGTAATGTCAATGTAGTGGAGACTCATATTATTTTTAATTATTACTTTCTGCAGATAATTAAATCAGAAATGAAGGCACTGTTCCATCTTGCTTATTAAATATTCAGCAGATTTAAAGTGTACTTAAGGCCAAAACTTTTTTTTTTGTTTTGGAGAAAGTAGGGAATAGGTAAAATGTGTCTCTACCTTTTGTAGTTATGGATAGAACTGGGGGAGGGTTAGACCCTCTGTAATGTTTTTATTTCTGACTGCATCCTCATTGGGGAGATTCACCTATTTGTCATGGTGACCATTGTCAACAAGAAAGAAAGTGAGGGTAAATCTAGTTTATGTGTACCTAACAAATCCCATAGACTCACTGCACCATTAATCTTTAACCACTTCAGTTCTCATACCTGTACACCGCTATTGACCCGAGCACATTATACATTTTTGTTATGGCCCACTTTATTTGGCAATAGCTTTGTCATTACTTAAGATAAAGTAATAAATATATTTTTTCCTTTTTTAATACCTTTTTTTTTAATTTTTAAAAGTAAGATAACAAATGCATCCATGCATGAGGTATAGCTAATTTCACAAATAAGTTGTATATGGTCAAGCTAAAGCATTCTCACACATTCTAACATATATATTCATACACAAGATAGTGGACCAGGGATCTAGCCAGGGATATAGTTAACTCTCATATAACACCCACTGATGCAGAACATCCCAGGTTTCAAATGTACCTAGTGAAATGGCAAGAATGGAGATAGGATAGGGGTTGAAAGACAAGAGGAAGACAGAATGACGAAATAGGATAAAAAGCAAAAGTAAAGGGGGAGGGAAGAGGTTGCAGGGATGTACATAATATAATAATGGTAGTGATCTGCACAGATTTCTAACACATAAATAATATAGTGAAATAATCCAAAAAGTGTATATAAAATAAACATTTTAATATTTATATATTTATATACACTTTTTGGATTATTTCACTATATTATTTATGTGTTAGAAATCTGTGCAGATCACTACCATTATTATATTATATACTCCCTCTTCTGTTTAGTGTACACTTCAGATCTTGCAGTGGTTTCATATATTTCACATTATTAGCCTGGATTGATTTGCTTCACTTATTTAAGTAGTGCGAGGGACCTCACTTTAACTTTAAAGGTTGCAGGGATGGTCCCCACGGACTTAGGGGCAGGCCACATTAAAATTAGCCTAATCTAAAGGGATGAAGTGATGGGAGAGCATAATTAATCCAGGGTTCCCAAACTTTTAGGAGTAAGAGTCATTTAGAACGCTGAACATTTTTTCATGTAACATAAACATAGTCATACTATCTCTCACTTCTTGAAAGGGGACAAAGGGCTTTTACCAGGCTTTACCTATGGCCTGTTTGGCCGTCACAATTTCGATTGGTTTCAAAAGAGGCCAGGGATTGGGCAATGTAACAAGGCTACCCGGGCCTCTTTATGGATCGTCAGGTGGAATAACCTGAATAAAGTAAGCCAGAAATCCTTGACCAAAATTCCACCAATTGTGGACAGGACCACCAGGTGTGTAAGTCATTCCCACGCTGACCACAACGTCAAAGGCATATGTCATTGCATGTGGGATTTGCATGGGCTATGCAGGCAGGGACCTAATACCACCTGAAGAGAACTTTATACGCTGACTTGCCAATGGACATGTTGAAAGAACATTTTGCTTATGTTGACCAAGGTTTGTGCTAGTGCTCTATGTCAGCGGTCTCCAAACTGCAGCCCTTTGCTTGCTTTTATCTGGCCGTTGGGGTGCTATTTTATTCATCGACACCAGTGAAGGGTACATTTCCTCTCAATGACACCAATGATGAGGTCCAATGATACCGATGATGGGGTGCAACTCCTCCCAATGACACCAACAATGGGGTCCAATGATACCAATGTCGGTGCACAATTCCTCCCAATGACACCAACAATGGGGCCCAATAACACCAATGATGGCGCACAATTCCTCCCAATGGCACCAACAGTGGGGCACAGTGACACCAATGATGGGGCAAAATTCCTTCCACTGGCACCAACAATGGAGCTCAGTAACATCAATGATGGGGCACAATTCCTCTCACTGACACCAATGATGGGGGATTGTTTACTCCCACTGATGCTGGGACATATTGTACTCCCGATGGCCACAGTCCAACCCCCTAAAGTCTGCAGAACTGTAAACCAGCCATTTCTTTAGAAAGACCCCCTGCTCTATATCAATGGAGATCCTGTTCCAAATTATCCCAATGGTCGATATCGAGCTCTGATTATTTAATGTGGCATAAACATCCAAGATAAGCCCTGGTGGTGCAGGAGAATGCAAGCACATATGTTCAATGGCCATCTAGTGGCAGGCTATAGTGGCAAGTGACACACTTAATCTGGTGGCAGGCTACAGTGGCAAATGACGAGCTGCATCTGGTGGTAGGAAAACAAGCTCGGGGCTCTCATTCATTCTGCATTATGGTGAGTTGAACTATTTCATTATATATTACAATGTAACAATAGGAATAATGTGCTTCAATCATCCTGACACCATATCATTGTCAAGAAGATTGACGCACTAACCCCCCCTAATCTGCCCAAAAAGGTTGGGGACTACTGTTGTAGATAGTCCCATGAGAGGCTGTAAATATTCAAAAGTAGGAGAAACCCCCGGAATTGTACGTTGGTGTAGCAAATTGATAAAGCGGATGACCTTCTGAACATTGTTGACCCCCCCGGATGCCTGTGGATAAAGGGGCTTCCTCCACATTGGGATAATGTGGGCTTTTAGAGAGTCTGGGGAGGGGACTGGGTCTTTTTTGAGGGTAAGGTGAGATCAGGTGTCAGGAGGGGTGAGAATTTTTTATAGTAAATATTAGAAAACCTGTAGCTCCCCAGTGATTTAGAAATTTTCAAGGATTTAATGGCCTGAAGGACTTCTGTTTCAGATATTTCGGCATTGAGGGGTGACTGTGAAAGCATTGTGAGACCTAGGTCTAAAGAAAAAAAGTTGGTTTTCTCGCGATAAGGGGAGCGGGTTTATCACATTGGGAGGCAAAAAAGTTGGCAAAAATGGAGGTGACATTGGTGGGATTGTCCATTTCTGCGAGTTGGCAGTTCAATCAGTTTATAAGCTTTACATGTAGAGTTAAGTTTTGTAGCAAGTATGGTGCCAGGTTTGTTCGTACATGAGTAATATGCATGTCTAGGCCATCACAAGGCCTTTTCAGTTTGCCCAGTGAGGATGAGATCTAATTTGGCTGCTAGGGTGTCACGATCTATCCTGTTGGTGGCTGAGACCTGGGATTTCTAGAAGGCCTTAGCGGCTGTCAGGCGTGAGGTGACCCCAAATCATAGCCTTATGGGCTTCCCACAAGGTAATTGGTGAGGAAACCGAATTGGTATTCTCAATAATGTAGGACTGAATGTGCGACTGAATCTGAAGGTCACTTGGGTGGTGGGTAAGGATTCGTTCAAGCACAATTGGTACATAGGACAGGACACTCCCATTAGAGAGACAAGAAAAAACATAGGGATCATGATCTGACCATGAAATAGCGGGAATAAAAATTTTAGACACCAAGGGTAGATGTTGTTAGAACAGAAAGGCATGATCAATCCTACAGAAGCTATTGTGTGGTTTAGAGTAAAAAGCAAAGTCTTGGGATCTGGGGTAAGCTTCCCTCCAGACATCGATAAGGCTTTGTCCTGGGTGGAGGAGGCACATTTTGTTCTCTTGGGTGTTGTTATATGGAGGTATCAACCCTGGTGGATATTGTCTATCTAAAGAAGGGTTCAGTGCAATATTTGAGTCACCCATTAAAAATACGTTATCCTTGCATTGACTATCATTTTTCCTAAAGAGGTGGGAGATTTTCTTTATGTTGAAACCTGTTCAGAACAGGTGAAGAGCGTTACCTCCTGGTTAAAGGAGTAAGTATCTCCCCGTAGGATTGTCAATCTTCAAGGTACATGAGAAGACGAGTGTCCAATGGAATGTTGTAAGCACTCCTATGTGTTTCTCCTGAGAAGATGCGGTGTAGAAAAACAGGAGAGTGCAGGGATAGGTAGTGGGGGAAGGACAACAAAGAAAACTGTGTTTCTTGCAAACACTTCCACTCGGCTCAATTTCAGGTGAAGAAACACTTTTGTTCTCTTAACAGGGGAGTTGAAGCCCTGGATATTCTGTGAGTAAACTGTTATAGGTTGATTAGCCATGGGGGTGGATGGGATACCACATTGAGATTAGGTCTATACTTATATAAAGAGAATTGTCTGTCTGAGTCTAGTGTCTCCCCAAGTCTGCGGGGGGTGGGCAAAAAAGGAAAGGGAAGAGAAGAGAAGAAAGTAAAACTTAAAGCGGAGTTCCACCCAAATTTTGAACAATATCTGTATGTATTCTCTTCCTTGCCTAGATGCTGAGATTCAGTTTAAAAAAATTTAAATCTCCATAATTACCTTTTACTTTTCTATTCTTCTTTGCACTTCCTGGTTCTAGCCTCTCCCAGACTCCTGGGAGCTAGTCTCAGGCTTCCCAGGATGCCACTGAGCACGTGCGGGAACGAGCGGTGAATGCTAGGAGCACAGCATTCACCACATCCAGGAAATAAATGCTTGTGGGCTTCAAATGCCCACAATGAAGATGGAAACCGCCTGCAGTGAAAATGATAAGTTATTCTTTCCGACGAAATCTGACACATGAGTATGTAATGCTGAGAAGAAAAGTTTGTGAATGAACTAAAAAAAAAAAAAAACGATAGATAGGTGGACCCCCGCTTTAAGTGTGTGGAGTACACTGTGTGCAAAAGGCATCCCAGACATTAGGATACAGGAGGGGAGGAGCTCTACCAGCCAGACACATATCTGCCAAGGAAGACTCTACGTTTGACTGGAGGGGAGACCACATACAGATAAGGAGAGGAAAGCGAGGGAAGAAAGAGAGAACCAGGAAAGAGAGACCTGCAGGCTTAAGTCACAATGGGGTAAAGGTAGGGAGGGTTGGAGAGAAGAGAATATCTTAGTCCCCAAGGTAGGGGTGGTTACCCGTTTAGCGAGAAAAGGGGGGGCAGCCAAAACGAGTAGATCCTAAAGAAATCCAATGGATAGTGACAAACCAATGACTGCACAGAATCAAGGGCCTCATGGCCCAATATAGGAGTCCCGTAGGAGTCCAGAGACATTGCAAAAAAAAAAAAAAAGCTGTCTCAAATGCAACCCCTTTTGGGGGGGCAAACTTATAGACCCAACATAGTCCAGGTGTGCAGAGCCATCACCACATTCTAACTCTCAAAACAACAAGGCATAATATTATATAGCAAAAACATCATGGGGCCTGATTTCAGCTGGAAGCATGAAGCAAGGCGTTGGCCATAGGTAGCCAATAGCAGGCCAGTTAATATACGTCAGACACAGTCTAGGGGTGGTGCGATGCTGTTGTCTCCAGCTGTGTGTGTCCATAAAGTTATTCCAAAGCCCATACCTGCTGACGATAGAGGAATCTGATTAGGGTGGGCAAACTCAAGTCTGAATAAGGATCAACATCCGGCTGGTTTTGCTTTAGAAATATTACAACAGTCTATTGGAACACAAGAGTCAACAAGATCAGAAAAACAGATGAGCTATGAAAATAGAACCCTTGGGTTATAATAAACGTACTAACTTGTGAACCATTAAGGGTCCAGAGTCAGGTAAACCATAGTGTTAGCCCACTCAACTTACAGAGGGTGGGAGCAGATTCGTTGAGTTGGTTGAGCCGTAAGAGAAGACCTTGGTAAGAGAAGGTCAATTCAAAGGGGAATCCCTATTTATATATGATCTGCTGAGAATCGATATGAAGAGCTTCATCCGTCTGCATTTTTGGATAATTATTGGAGCTAGGTCTGCATACAGTATATTTGATACGTATAGCCTTGAAAACAGAGATCTGGTTTATATCTGGCTGCCACCAGGAAGGTCTAACTGGTACGATAGCATGTGAATTTGATGATGATGTCATGTGGGGGACCATCTGTTTTTCTGGGTCTCGAGACCCAATAAATTTGATCAAATTCAATAGGCATGGCGGGCACCAGTTCCCGAAAAAGTGTTGTGGTGGTAGTCAATTATAGTTTTAGGGAGTCCCCTGAGGTGTAGGTTCCCCGGTGGGATTTGTTCTCAAAATCTTTAAGGCGTACTAGGGCTGCTTTAATATTATTATTTATTATTATTATTATTATACAGGATTTATATAGTGCTAACAGTTTGCGCAGTGCTTTACAATGTAGAGGGGGGACAGTACAATTACAACACAGTTCAATACAGAAAGGACATGAGGGCCCTGCTCGTGGAGCTTACAGTACATTCTAAAGGAAGGGGGAAGGTGATGCAAAAGATAATAGCTGCGGGGGATGGTCTGATGGGGGTGGCTCAGATACAATTCTTAAGTGGGTGTGGGATAGGTTTCCCTGTTCCAAAGTATGGGAGAGGCTCTAGAGAAGTCCTGGAGGTGAGCATGGGAGGAGGTAACAAGGTAACTAGAGAGCAGGAGGTCTTGGGAGAAGCGGAGAGGATGATTTGGGCGATATCTGCAGATGAGGTTGGTGATGTAGCTGGGGGTGATGTTGTGGATGGCCTTGTATGTTGTGGTTAGTATTTTGAATTGTATACGGTGGGGTAGTGCAAGCCAGTGAAATGATTGGCAGAGAGGAGCAACAGTCACAGATCAGTTAGTGAGGTGTATGAGTCTAGCAGCAGCATTCATAATAGACTGAAGAGGGGATAGCCTGTGTAAGAATAGGCGGTGGAAGTGAGGTCAATTATAGTTACATGGAGTCCCCTGAAATTTTTAAGGCGTAAGAGGTCTGCACTGAGTTATCCTTTAATATCAGTGAGCTACTGTCTGTGACTCTCTATTACCATTGCTGCATCATCGATCTTGTCCTAAATTACATTTGTGCAGTTCCCCAGCTCACTGAATTCCTTTGTCAGATGGGCTGCAAATTTTGAGGTGGTTGCAGATAATGAATTTTGTAGCATAGTCTTGAACCAGAATTTCCACGTCCCTGAGGGGTGGCTCCAGCGAGCTGTCATTGCCTGAGGAGAGATCTAGGATTCCTAGGAGTGGTGGGGATGAGTCGATACTCAAGGCCGGGGCCCCCTAAATGGCTACTGGTGGGAAGGCCTCACTCTCTTTAAGGTAACAGTTTTAGCGTTGGATGAATGGTTGATGTCCGTCTTCTTACCCATAACATAACCTTCCCTGGGTATTCAAGGACAAAGGCCCGCAGGTGGAGTGAGAAAAGGCTCTCCAGGAAGCTGCACTGGTTGCCGATGTGTCCGTAGATTGAGGAGCATGAACACCAAGCAGCCACCAACGGTTGCCACACGAGCCCCCCCCCCCCCCCCACATATATTTTTAAGGACAAACATGGAAGAAAACTAAAAAGAATGCACAAACAAATAAAAATGGTTACAGTATAGGAATTACAGTAAATAGTTACATAGTTACATAGTAGGTGAGGTTGAAAAAAGACACAAGTCCATCAAGTCCAACCTATGTGTGTGATTATGTTAAATGAAGGGTTAATTTAATAACTGGTGAAGTTTTTTTGGACATGTTTAGCACTCCCAGTGTTCTCTACTACCTGAACAATGCTTCTTCTTGTATTGTATAAAATTGCATTACAATTTTTTTTTACAAACAGCATTGTTGAAAGAGTTGTGCTTCTGCACATCTATTTGATTTTATGTGTTGGACGCAAACATACTGACGCAAGCATTTTACATTCATGTTTATATATTATAGCTTTAAATTTTTTGTGACTCGTGCTCTAGCTTTGCTTCAGGGTCTGCAGCTTTTTCATTATTCATCATCTCCTGTTTCTGTACTATAGTTCAAACTTCCACACTGAAAACAAATTTAATTTGTTTCAGTTTGAACTTTGTTTCTACAGTAAATGGACACTATGCACTTGTTTTAAGTGCCCTTTTGTACGGACACTTGATTTATCACAGCGCTGCAAGGAATGAGCATTTTTTTAAAATTATTATTTTGAATTTGTACATTAGTGTGACCGCCCTTTGCCTTCAAAACACATCAATTCTTCTAGGTACACTTGCAGACATCTTGGAGGACTAACCACAAATCTTCTGTGATTGCAGACGCTCTCAAATCCTTCTGTCTCTTTGTGTAATCCCAGACAGACTCGATGATGTTGAGATCAGGGCTCTGTGGGGGCCAAGCTATAACTTCCAGGACTCCTTGTTCTTCTGAAACACTTAAGACAGTTCTTAATGACATTGGCGTTTATTTACTAAAGGTAAATCCACTGTGCACTACAAGATAATAGAAATCAGCGGAGCTTTCCCTCATTTCAGATCTTCCCCCTCACATCTACAGTGACTGCACTTCCAAGTGCACTTGTAGTGCACAATAGATTTGCAATTAGTAAATGACATGGAATTTTATAGATAAGAAAGGGAAGAATAGTGCTGTTCACAGGTATATGTAGTACATTTGCTAGATAAAGTAGTTTAGAGACAAGAGGGTATAGACACAAGTAGAGGAGAGAAAAAGACTGGCCAGTCATTATGGGCATTAAATTAAGTAATGGATTGAAGGGTAAGAGACCCTCAAAAAATGCCCAGCGCAAGAGCAGCGCTAGAAAATGTATGAACCGAAGGTGTGGTTCCGCCTATACTGAGCCCCTAGATAAATGGTTAGAGTGGACAGGGATTCACAATGGGTAACTGGGTTACCAAAGTCCACAGGGACTGAGAATCATGCAGAGTAAACAGCTAGAGAAACAGCTATCTATGTGAGCAGGCTGGATCAAGGGTGACAATTAACACTAGACAGAAAGGGACATTTTGATGTTAAGTTGTGGGATGGATTTGGGGTCAGGCACTACAACCAGTAAAGTCAAAACAGAGAAATGAGAGTTAAAACAGAATACTTTATATGTTGTCAGAGAGGGGAGATGGGATGAGCACTATGGCTGCCCATCTGACCATAGAATCATAGAAGCTAGAGTATGTGAAGTATGGAATTACAATACATGGGATGCAAAGGATATCAGAACAAAATAAGGAAAGCAGAATTTAAGCAGGGAAATATTAAAGAGTTAAAAGAAAGTGAGAGAATGATATGCATGTGTTGTGTACAAATGGGAAAATGTAAGTGATTTTAGAGAGATATTCGAGTATGTGTGTGAATGCTGGAACCTTTAGTTCTACATCTTGTGTGTGATGTTAGCTCTCTGCAGACCCCATCCCTTTTCTCTGTCTCATAAAAGAATGTGCTGGGATGAGACATTAGTGAGAAGGACACCCATGATATGACTACACGTATATCATAACAAAATGTGCCAGGTTAATTAACCACATTCCGACTGGGCCATAGCCAAAAGATGGCTGCAGCGCGGTCGGCTGGTTCTGGGTGGACGTCCGTCGAACGTCATTGGGAACTCTTTGTCAGCGGCCCTTTACCACGTGATTGCTCCCTCCAATGAGGGAGCAATCATAATGTCAATAAACTGGGGTCATGCAAAGGTCCCAGCTCTCTTCTCTCCTCTCCTCACACCGATACAGAGTGAGAGGAGAGAAGAGAGATCGAGTGACAAAACAGAAATAGTGAGTGAAAGTACTACAGTGCCATACAGTGCCACACAAGTGCCACTACAGTGCTAAATTGTGCCCTACAGTGCCACCAGTGCTACTACACTTCCCATCAGTGCCACTACAGTACCCATCTGTGCCACCAGTGCCACTATACTACCCATCTGTGCCACTAGTGCCACCACAGTACCCAACAGTGCCACTACAGTACCCATCAGTGCCACTAAAGTGTCCATCAGTGCCACTACAGTGCTCATCTGTGCCATCAGTGCCACTATAGTGCTCATCAGTGCTACATCAGTGCCACCAGTCCCCATCAGTGCCACCTCTGCCACTACAGTGCCCATCTGTGCCGCCAGTGCCGCATCAGTGCTCCGTCAGTGCCACTCCAGTGCTCAGTGCCACTACAGTGCTCATCTGTGCCACCAGTACCACATCGGTACCATCAGTGCCACCTGTGCCACTACAGTGCCACCTCTGCCACTTCAGTGCCCATCTGTGCCACACCAGTGTCCTGTGCCACTACAGTGCTCATCTGTTCCACCAGTACCACATCGATGCCATCAGTGCCACCTGTGCCACTACAGTGCCCATCGGTGCCACCAGTGCCACTACAGTGCTCATCAGTGCCACATTAGTGCCAATCCAGTGCTCATTTGTGCCATCAGTAACACATCAGCGTCACTAGAGTGCTCATCTGCATCACTACAGCGCTCATCTGCGCCACTACATCGCTCATCATTGCCACTACAGCGCTCATCTGTGCCACTACAGTACCCAACAGTGCACATCAGTGCCCATAAGTGAGTGCTCATCAGTGCCACCATATCAGTGGATCCTCATCAGCACCCATCAGTGCTACCTTAGTGCACATCAAAAAATCCACTGAGGAGGCATACCAACAGCTTATCTTGACTGACGAAAGCAGCGGGGAGCACTCTGAGTCTGCGTCTGATTCAGAATATGAACCCTTTGTAAGCAGTGAGTCTGATACAGAATCGGAGGAAGAGCAAAGTGTGCCTGTGAAACGAAGGCGCTCTGGCATGGAGCAGCAGGCTACCACAAGTAGTGCTGTGGCATCAACCAGCAGCTCAGTGCCATCCACCAGAAATGCAGTGGCATCAACTAGCAGCTTAGTGCCATCCACCAGTAGCACAGTGCCATCCAGAAGTAATGAAGTACCACTGCAGCAAAGGCCAAGAACTAGCGGGGTGTCATCTCGGCCCCAAAGCGTTAGGACCCATGCCGGCCTTCCCTATGCCCTTGAAAACCCTCTGTGGCTTCCCCCTAATTCAGGAGTAGCAAACATCCTCCCTTTCACCACCCAGCCAGGTGTTCAGGTGAACACAGAGAATTTTGCCCCTATTGATTTTTTTAAATTAAATTTTTACTCAAGACCTATTGTCCTCCATCATGGCCCTGTGCAACCTCTATGCACAACCTCTATGCACAACAATTTATAACAAGCAACCCTGGTTCAAGTTATGCCCATCCCTATGAGTGGAGAGCATTGACAGTGGAGGAATTTAAATTACGGTATTTTTAGGGCTAACATTCAATATGGGACTCAAAAAAAAATGAATTATACTCCTATTGGTCCACCAACCCCATCCACCATATGCCAATCTATTCATCCATTATGCGAAGATCAAGATACCTCATGATAACGCGTTTCCTCCATTACAATGACAACACCCAGTGCCCTCCCCGAAATGACCCATCACATGACAAATTATTTAAAATTCGGCCACTAATTTTTTTCTCTGAGAAATTCCCCCAATTATTTATCCCCGACCAAAATATCTCCATGGATGAGTCATTGGTCCACTTCACAGGCAGGCTTGGCTTCAAGCAGTTTATCCCCAGTAAAAGGGCTCGATATGGGGTTAAGCTCTACAAGCTATGTGACCGAGAAACGGGGTACATCTACGCATTCCGGGTGTACGAAGGGAAGGACACCCAACTGCATCCCCCTGAATGTCCGGAGTACATCGGAAAGGTTGCTAGGGAGCTTGTATATCCACTCCTTGGAAAGGGTTACCACCTTTATGTGGATTATTATACAAGCTTGCCCCTCTTCCGCAATCTTTACCGCAAGGACACTCCAGCGTGTGGTACAGTGTGAGCCAATAGGAAGGGCTTCCCGCAAAGGCTCCTTACTGAAAGACTACGACAAGGGGAGACGGCGTCTTTGAAGAATGAAGAGATATTGGCTCTCAGGTGGAGGGACAGGCGAAATGTCCACATGCTCACAATGATCCACAACGACACCTACGTGGAAATCCCCAGAAGAAATGGCCCAATCCAGAAACCGAAATGTGTCCATGATTATAATTTGTTCATGGGGGGAGTCGACTTCAATGATCAGATGATCGAACCCTACCTTCCCACAAGAAAAAGCCACTTTTGGTATAAAAAAAGTCTCCATATATCTTTTCAGTTTGGCCATTTACAATCGTTTTGTTATTTACCGTAAATCTACAGAGCCCCGTATCTTATCTTCAGTACCAAGAAGAAATTATCTCCACCCTTTTGTACCCTGAAGGCGCACCAGAAAGCATTCACTCGGATTCAGTGAGCAGACTCCACGAACGCCACTTTCCTGAAAAACTCCCTCACCATGAAACAGGCCGGAAACGTCAGAAGAGATGCCGGGTGTGCTCAAGAGGAGGAACTAGAAGAGACACCGTGTATTATTGTCCTGATTGTCCTTCCCAACCAGGCGTTTGTATTGATGAATGTTTCCGTCATTACCATACTTCTCTACATTATTAGGTAAGTATGGTAAACTTAATTGTCATTTACCGCCACACCCCTTTATGCCACTGTACCTACCGCTGCCTTCTCCGAAACTGACCCTGGCCTGCTAAAAGACCACGCTTCTGCCTAATTCTAAACTGTACCTACCTCTGCCTTCTCCGGAACTGACCCTGGCTTGCTAAACGACCACGCTTCTGCCTAACGCTAAACTTTACCTCCCTCTGCCTGCTCTGGAACTGACCCTGGTCTGATATACGACCACGCTTCTGCCTAACGCTAAACTGTACCTATCTCTGCCTGCTCTGGAACTGACCCTGGACTGTTTGACCATGTTTTTTGCCTGCCTCTTGGACTGGTCTTTTACTCTGATACTGGAGTAGTGGGCTTCATAACACAGGGGTCTCACATATGTGAGGGGCTCCAGAATTGTTTTTCTGGATGAAGAAAACTAATTTTTTAGTTTTCTCATTCCCAGATTAGGGTCTGGAGACTTGGAGGCTTCAAAGAGATTTGGGTGGGAAGCCTCTACCCCTGTCCCCATTCTTTCCTGGACTGCTACTTGCACCATGTTCCTGCTTACTACCAGGACCAATATTTTGGCACTGCTGGCAATGTCTCTACTTGCACTGACCCTGGACTGTATATGGACAGTATCCCTCTCTGTACTGACTATGGACAATATTCCTGCCTGCTGCCTGGATAATTCCATTCACTGTCGCTGACCACGTCCCTGCCTGGATAAGGGCTCTCCTCCTGTGGACAACTGCACTACTAAAAACACAGGTAATCTTTTGTTTACCCTTTGATTACCAGAATGTATTTTGGTTTGTAATTCTTGGTTCATGCTATGTGTTAGAAATATGAAGGGCCTTCAAAAATGTGATAGATTGTAAGGTAATTAGATGTGTGATTTATGCTCCTAGAATGCCTGAATGTGCTTCTTCAATATTGGGCCTCTGTATGTGGCCAGGCTGTGTAAAAGTCTCACACATGTGGTATCGCCATACTCAGGAGGAGTAGCAGAATATATTTTGGGGTGTTATTTTTGCTATGTACATGCTATGTGTTGGAAATATCTTAGAAATGGATAACTTTGTGTAAAAAAAAGCGTTTTCATTTTTTTTCCCACATTTTCCAAAAACTTCTGGAAAAAATGAACCGTTCAAAAGACTCATTATGCCTCATAGATTATACGTTGGGGTGTTTGCTTTCGAAAATGGGGTCACTTTGTGGACGTTTCCATCGTCCTGGTGCTCCAGGGCCTTCAAAAGTGTAATAGGTGGTTGAAAGATTAGATATGCAATTTATGCTCCTAGAACGCCTGAATGTGCTACTTCAATGTTGGGCCTCTGTATGTGGCCAGGCTGTGTAAAAGTCTCACACATGTGGTATCGCCATACTCAGGAGAAGTAGCAGAATATATTTTAGGGTGTCATTTTTGCTATGTACATGCTATGTGTTGGAAATATCTTAGAAATTGACAACTTTGTGTAAAAAAAAATGCGTTTTCATTTTTTTCCACATTTTCCAAAAACTTCTGGAAAAAAATGAACCATTCAAAAGACTCATTTTGCCTCATAGATTATACGTTGGGGTGTTTGCTTTCCAAAATGGGGTCACTTTGTGGGCGTTTCCATTGTCCTGGTGCTCCAGGGCCTTCAAAAGTGTAATAGGTGGTTGAGAGATTAGATATGCAATTTATGCTCCTAGAACGCCTGAATGTGCTACTTCAATGTTGGGCCTCTGTATGTGGCCAGGGTGTGTAAAAGTCTCACACATGTGGTATCGCCATGCGCAGGAGTAGCAGAATATATTTTGGGGTGTCATTTGTGGAATGTACATGCCATGTGAGAGAAATAACCTGTTATAATGGCAATTTGGTGTGAAAAAAATAAAAATAAAAAAAATCTTAATTTTGCAAAGAATTGTGGGAAAAAATGACAACTTCAAAAAACTCACCATGCCTCTTACTAAATACCTTGGAATGTCTACTTTCCAAAAAGGGGTAATTTTGTGGGTATTTGTACTTCCCTGGCTTGTAAGGGTCTCAAGAAATGACATAGGCCTCAGTACATCAGGTGTGATCAGATGTGATCAATTTTCAGCGATTGGCACCATAGCTTGTAGACGCTATAACTTTCACACAGACTAAATAATATCCACTAATTTGGGTTATTTTTACCAAAGATATGTAGCAGTATACATTTTGGCCCAAATGTATGAAGAAAAATTACTTATTTGCAAAATTGTATAATACAAATGAAGAAAAATGCATTTTTTTTTACAAAATTTTCGGTCTTTTTTCATTTATAGCACAGAAAATAAAAAACCCAGAGGTGATCAAATACCACCAAAAGAAAGCTCTATTTGTGTGAAAAAAAAGACGAAAATTTCATATGGGTACAGTGTTGCATGACTGAGTAATTGTCATTCAAAGTGTGAGAGCACCGAAAGCTGAAAATTGGTCTGGTTAGTAAGGGGGTTTAAGTGCCCAGTGGTCAAGTGGTTAATCCAATGATAAACGATGTGATCAAAATCATTTTTGAATCTGTTTTCCAAACATGGTAAAATGAAGGTTACATTTAACCATGTATTACACAAATTGAATATCCTTTGATAGTGGAAACAGTGCATTTAAAAAAGGGAAATTAAGTAAAATGTCCTCCTTTAAGGAAATATATCTGTGGATATATATTAGAATTAGGGTGTGATATTGAGATTTAACCTGAGTATTATTTCTGATATAAGTTTAACAATTTTATTAATAATATAGATATATTGTAACTGGTTTAGACAACCTTTGGTTGAAAATGAAATTCAGGCTATTGGAGCAATTTGTAAGATGGAATTGGCTTAGATTAAGATAACAATTTTGTAATTTTACATTTATACAATAAACCCTTATTGAGAGGAAAAAAAAGATTAAGATGAGGTTGGTAATTGAAATACAGCTGCCATAATATTTAAAAAGCCAAGATGGATGGGATACAGAAGAAGTTTTTCTACAAAGATGAAATCTAAAGGTCTGATAACTTGATCTTGCGGTCCATGATGTGAGAGCAATAATAAATAAAATTTAAATATAACAGACCCATCACATCAAGTCCACACACCCTGTTAGGATAGATGTCACCTGCAGTCAGTTGTTTTATAGTTTTTGATCTGGCTGAGAGCTTTCTGTTCTGTCATATACAGATTGTTGGTCCTTTAGTTTTTATTTATTTTTATTTTTGAAATCCAAAGCAGAATGTGTGGATTGTGAAATGATGTGCCTCTTTTCCTTGTAAGTGCAGTGGTATAAGCAGAAGAATACTTTGGATTTATGAACATCTCTGTATGACCATAGGGTATTGTTATAATTTATTATGTTATGAATAGGGATGAGCCGAGCACCCCCCCGGGTTCGGTTCGCACCAGAACAAGCGAACAGGTAAAAAATTTGTACGAACAAGCGAACACCGTTAAAGTCTATGGGACACGAACATGAAAAATCAAAAGTGCTCATTTTAAAGGCTTATAGGCAAGTTATTGCCATAAAAAGTGTATAGGGGCCTGGATCCTGCCCCAGGGGACATGTATCAATGCAAAAAAAGTTTTAAAAACGTGTGTTTTTTCAAGAGCAGTGATTTTAATGATGCTTAAAGTGAAACAATAAAAATGAAATATTCCTTTAACCTCCCTGGCGGTATGATTATTTCGGATTTTAGGTGCTGAAAGCGGTACAATTATTTTGCATGGAAATTTGGCGTTTTATATTGTAGGTCTATAATTCTTAACAAACACACACTGAAATCTGTCCAAACAAGAGTCTAGTAGACATCCCGGGTATGATAAAGTTTGAAACACAAAAACATAAATGATAATATAATAAATAAAAATAAATAATTAAAAAAAAAATAAAAATAAATAATAATAAAATAAATTTCCCCACGATTCACTATCGTCCAATTCTGCAAGTGTTCTAATTTACTATCGCTGTTTTCTAGCTGGTCTAAAGCCACTTTTGACGTAAAGGGACACTTTTTGGTTGCTATGGACAATCTCCAGTTTCCAGGCAGAAAGAACAGTATATATAACATAAAACTGCATGCAGGGCATGGGCCAAAGCATTGGGGACAAAAGGGATGTGAAATCATTTCATACAGTACTGTAATCTTTAAGATTACAGTACTGTATGTGTTATGATTTTTACAATTTTTTGAATTTGCCGCCAGGCTCCGCCCCCGTGCGTCGCGACGCTCGCAGGGAACGGAGCCTGGCAAGGAGAGGCTTCGGAGGAGGACGGAGCCCACGGACACAGCGGGGGACATCGCAGGATCCCGGGGACAAGGTAAGTAAAGCCACACCAGGATCCTGCGATGTAATCCCGAGTTTGGCTCGGGGTTACCGCTAATGGTCCTGATGTTTAACCCCAAGCCACACTCGGGAAAACCACCAGGGAGGCTACATATCGTGCCTGGGGGTGTCCTTAGTAAGCCTGTAAAGTAGAGCATCTTTCCCGTGTTTAGAACAATACCACAGCAAAATAGCATTTCTAAAGGAAAAAATCTCATTTAAAACTGCTTGCGGCTGTAATGAATTCTCGGATCCTGGCAATATAGATAAAAATCATTGAAAAAAATGGCATGGGGACCTGGGTCCTGCCCCAGGGGACATGTATCAATGCAAAAAAAGTTTTAAAAACGCAGTTTTTTCAGGAGCAATGATTTTAGTAATGCTTAAAGTGAAACAATAAAAATGAAATATTCCTTTAAATATCGTGCCTGGGGGTGTCCTTAATATGCCTGTAAAGTAGCGCATCTTTCCCCTGTTTAGAACAATACCACAGCAAAACGACATTTCTAAAGGAAAAAATCTAATTTAAAACTGCTCGCAACATGACAGGGATCTACTGCTCCCAGTGATTGGGAGCAGTGATTTCTGTCATGTTCTAGTGAGCCCATCCCCCTACAGTTAGAACATGCTGAGGGAACACAGTTAACCCCTTGATCGCCCCCTAGTGTTTAAACCCTTCCCTGCCAGTGACATTTACACAGTAATCAATGCATGCTTATAGCACTGATCACTGTATAAATGCCAATGGTCCCAAAATAGTGTCAAAAGTGTACGATCTGTCAGCTGCAATGTAGCAGTCATGATAAAAATCGCATATCACCGGCATTACTAATAAAAAAAAATTCTTAATAAAAGTGCCATAAATCTATCCCCTATTTTGTCGACGCGATAACTTTTACACAAACCAATCAATATACGCTTGTTGCTATTTTTTTTATTACCAAAAATATGTAGAATAATACATATTGGCCTAAACTGTGGAAGAAATTTGTTTTTTATATATTTTTAGGGAATATTTATGAAAGCAAAAAGTAAAAAATATTGCTTTTTTTCAAAATTGTCGCTCTTTGTTTATAGCGCAAAAAATAAAAACCACAGAGATGATCAAATACCACCAAAAGAAAGCTCTATTTGTGGGAAAAACAGGTTTGGGTACAACGTCGCACGACCGCGCAATTGTCAGTGCCGTATCGCAAAAAAGGGCTTGGTCAGGAAGGGGGTAAATCCTTCCGAGGCTGAAGTGGTTAAAGGTTCAAAATATGAATTTGTTTTGTTTGTTTATGTACAAATCTAACAATGAAAAATGCGTACATTTGAATCCAGCCACCTTATTGCCTCTATTGGAGGAGGCTGGAGACAAAGAAAAACCACGGGTTAAATTGATGACGTAGAAATCAGCTGCTGTGAGCTCAGTGCAGGACACACTCCCTGAAGACCCAGATATAAAATTTTTTGTAGATTTGATCCCGGTTTTATACTGAGGATAGCACTACCCATACTGAATATGCAGTGTATCACCCAGAAGGACACTCTGGGGGTTATTTACGAAAGGCAAATCCATTTTGCACTACAAGTGCACTTGAAAGTGCACTCACTGTAAATCTGAGGGGTAGATCTGAAATGAGGGGGAAGCTCTGCTTATTTTATTATCCAGTCATGTACAAGCAAAAATGCTGCTTTTAATTTTCCTTGCATGTCCCCCTCAGATCTACAGCGACTGCACTTCCAAGTGCACTTTCAGTGCAAAGTGGATTTGCCTTTAGTAAATAACCCCCTCTGTATTCAGAGTCATTGGATCCTTTTTCCCCAACTCAAGAAGCAGAGCTCCATGTTTTAGCAAAGCCTGTGAGCTATAAAAAGAGCATATATTTATATAGATAGTCGAGATATCAAGAGCTTTTGGTTCCATTTGAAGGGCCAGAAGTTTGTTTTTACTTCGACAGGTAAACCAATAAAGCATGCCAAGTTAATGGATTGGCTGTTTTCAGCCTTCCAGCTTCTTGCTGAGGTAGCCATACTGACATTAAAACTCACACATGGAAGCAGACCAGGTGACTAAGGATACTGCATTTACAGCCCCGGACACTTGCTGGGCCTGTGCAATTCACAGATTCCACCCTAGTTCTGGCCCAGTATAGCTGGGATTAACAATTCAACTTTAAGGACCCCAGAGCGAGAAGAACAATTGGTCCACAGGGGGCAACTCCTTATGAAACAGGACTTTGGAAAAATGTGATCTTTTATGTCTGCCAGACACTCTTTTTCCTCCAGCTTGACAAATAGACCGTGTCATCAGTCACAAGCAGTTATGGCTGCCTTAGTAAATGAGCATGGGATACAGCCAGGGTTCACCACAGTTGTTTTTTTATAACATACCACTTCTTGTTTTACCTGTTGCCAAAGGTGTTACCAAAAGCTAAACATCCCTTTCAGAGATTACAAAAAGATATGCCCAAGTCAGGATCTTACAAGTATGCATTTTGTCTGTATGGACATGTTTTCTGGATGTCCAGTGGCAAATGCTACTGCAAAGGCCACAGTAAAAAGTGTCTTCAGAAGTAGTTTGTACGTAGAGTGCCATAATCTACAGAGAAAATCATTTTAATAGGAGAGTCTTTACTAGAATTTTTAGTTTTTTTTTTTTACACCCCCTACTGTCTACAATGTAGCGGAAAAAGTAGAGTAAGGAACTAGAAAACTTTTGCCTGAATATTTTCTTATATTTTATCAAGCCCCTAAGAGGATGTTGGACTCTCTCCCTATGAGATTTTGTTTGGGAGTGTGTTACTCGCTTGCTTATATTTGGTCTCAGCAGCTGAAGTCCTCCATTCGGATCTCAGAGAATGATGCTGATCTTTTAAGGTTTTTGACAAACTCATTTATGTGTTTTCTCCCCAATTCCAGATCCTAACAGTTTGGAAGGATCTAAAACTAAAGCCAGGTGACTTGTGGATTGTTAAGAGACATTAATATATAAGGAAATATTTGGAGACATACAGCATATATTTCATGTATAGTTTTGCAAAACTTGAAGGAAAGTCACCTGGATCCACACCAGACACTGCAAAAATGACTAAATTAAAGAAATCTCTGTGTTTGTTTCCCTCTTGCGATCACAGTCTAGGGTACTATTTATTCAAATACTTTAATTGTAAGGGATATATATATATATATATATATATATATATATATATATATATATATATATAAAATGTGATTTGAAAAGTAGTTTAGCCATGTTGAAGACATATTTATCTTTTGTACGTCTTCCATTTTATGTAGAATTGTCTGTGTTTACATATGCTGATAAGTCAGCATGCCAACAATTAAGCTAGACGGCCATTCTGGTCATGTACCCCCAGTACTCTGTAAATATGTCTTATAAAATGACTTTTCATTGTGAAAAACAAAGCTGCTCAGCTATATTCTCCACAATGGAGTTTTGCCTCTATGGCCAGGACTACCTCCACCTAAGTGTGCGGAGGATCCAGGTTATAGGTGATAGCAGGTATGGTTAGTGATCAAAAGAGAGGAGATTATAAAGGAAATTTGTAAGTTCTGTATATAATTGTATTCTATTTTGTATGTATTGCACACTGCCCTCACTGTGCACACAGCACAAATGATGTTTTCAGTACGTTTGCATTGTTTTGAGTCCTGATTAGAATTAGTCTGCCTATGTTACACCCCTTGTTACCATAGACATACAATTGTAATATTAATGTTATATCTACGAAATCATGTGTATAAAAACCTTCAATTGCGTCATAATAAAGCATAACAGTTATTTGGAAAGATGCGGAGTGTATCTTTTGTGTCTGTTCCCTACTGCAGTAGTTATTAATTTGGAACCACTAATGAATATGAGGATATGTGTTGCCCATCTATAAAATTCAATGTCAAAAAATGTCAGTAAATCAACCCCATTGGCTGCATGTTTGGGGTCGTTGTCCTGCTGCAGAATAAATTTGTGGTCAATCACATACAATGGGTTAAAAAAAAAAAATCAACCGCCTTTAAAATAATCACATTTTGTTGAGTTGCAGCCCGAAATGAAAACAGACACAATTTTTGTTTTATCCAGCTGTATTTACTCAGTGCAACTTATTTTTTTTCTGACATGTTGGTGTTATATCTTTCACTTGGATGTTATAACTTGCACTGTGTAAATACAGCTGGATAAAACAAAAGATGTATCTGTCTTTATTTCAGGCTGCAAAGCAACAAAATGTGATTATTTTAAAGGGGGTGATTCTTTCTATACCCACTGTACCGCCCTGATGGTATGACATAATGGTTACATTTCTGCCTGTATTTCTCAGCATTGAGGACACCATTGATCCTGACAAAATCTCCAACTTTATTAGCAGAAATGCAGCCCCAAACTTGCTTCACTGTTGCCTGCAGACATTCATTATTATACCGGTCTCCAGCCCTTCGCAAACTGCTTCCTGCCACAACCAAAGATTTCAAATTTTGACTCATCAGTCCAGAGCACTTTCTGCCATTTTTCTTACATACCTGTACAACCATGTGCCTTTTTCTTCATGATTAGCCTTTTTATGTTGCCTCTGTGCTGCTTTTGCCTACTCTTCCAGGCCACCATTTTCAAAACTAACAGGTGGCCAACTTCTTATGTTTTTCAAATTTTGACTCATCAGTCCAGAGCACCTGCTGTCATTTTTCTTGCCCCTCAGTTCCTATGTTTTTGTGCATAGTTGAATCGCTTAGCTTTGTTTACACATCCTATGCAAGAAAACATAGGAACCAAGGTGCAAAAAATTGGCAGCAGGTGCTCTGAACTCATGAGTCAAAATTCTAAATATTTGGCTGTAGTTGGAGGCAGTTTGTTCGTGAAGGGCTGGAGAGCGGTACAATAATGAGTGTCTGCAGGCAACAGTGAAGCATGGTGGAGGGTCCTTGCAAGTTTGGGGCTGTTTGTATTGGAACACAGCGGTGGCACCGGTGGAGGAAATTGAAGCAGAATGGTGACAGTCGTGTGAAGAGAGGAGAGCAGGTTGGTGACAGTGGTGGAGGAGACTGGAGCTGAGCAGGGACAGTAGTGGAGGAGACTGGGGCAGAGCATGACAGTAGTGGAGGAGATTAGAGCAGAGTGGTGGAGGAGATTGGAGCAAAACCATGAGGAGAGCTGTGACAGTTGCATGAAGAGAGTCGAGCAGGGTGGGGACAGTGGTGGAGGAGACTGGTATAGCGCAGTCAGCAGAGCAGTGACAGAAGTGCAGGAGAATGGAGCAGAGTGGTTGACAGTGGTGGAGGAGATTGGAGCATAGTGGGGACAGCAATGTGAGGAGATTGAGGCAGAGTAATGACAGAAGTGAAGGAGACGGGAACAGATCACTGAGCAGAACGGTGACAGTGGTGGAGAAGATTGGAACAGAGCCGTGACAGCCATGTGAGAAGACTAAAGCAGAACGGTAACAGCAGTGTGAGGATCTTGCAGCAAAGCAGTGATAGCAGTGTGAGGAGATTGCAGCAGAGCAGTGACAGCAGTGTGAGGAGATTGGAGCAAAGCAGTGACAGCACTGTGAGGAGATTGGCGCAGAGCCATGAGCAGAGCAGAGATGGCTTTGATGAGGATTGAAGCAAAGCGGTGACAGCAGTGGCATTTAGGGCAAATAGTGCAAAAAATAAAAAACTTAAATATATTTAGTTTCTATTAAAAAAAAAAAAAAAAAAAAAAAAAAAAAAAAGATTACAGGCAAGGTTAGAAAGATACTTGGGGTAGGGGACACAATTATCAGAAGGACAGACTGTCATAAAGACCATGATCGCTAAACAGTATGTTTGCTGGACATCCAGGTTCGGAATATTGTGGATAGTATGGACAAATGAAGTCAGAAGAAGATGGAGCATCCTTAAATGATTTCAGGGACCAAAAGGACCTCCAAGGTATTATTCTCAGAAATACTACCTTATTCCACACCAGAGCCTGGAGAGATAAACAAGTAGCTGAGGAACTGATGTAAGAAGGAGGATTTTGAGTTAATGGAGAACTGGGCTGATTCTGCGGTCGTTACCAAGTCTACTGCAGCGACAGACTGCACCTAAATGGGGAGGAGTCAGCTCTGTTGGGGGAGAAGATGACCAGAAGGTTGGAGGAACTTTTAGGGCAGGATGTTGGGGAGGGATCGGAGGAAGGTATGCTGTGCAGTGAACAAGAGTCAGAATGTACAGATGGAGTGAAGTTGGGGAGGAAGGAGGCCCCAAACCAGATGACAGAAAAACAAATGCTTCCAAAGCTGAACCTAAAAGAAATCAAAAAAGGTGTGCAAGGATAAAATGTACAAAATTAAAAGATGTGCACAAATGCTAGAAGTCTAGTTAATTAAATGGAAGAACTAAAAATTCCCTTACATGAGTATTTTGACTTTGTGGGAATATCGGTAAACTGGTTTGAGAACGAATTTGACTGGCTTTTAGCTGTCCAGGGGTACTCCCTGTATCAGAGAGTCAGGGTGGGTAGAAGAGGAGGAGGGGTATGTTTTATGTGAAGAGCGATTATATAGTGAATATGAGGAATGACATTGCTAATAAAGTTGATGAGGACGTAGAGTCTTTGTGGTTGGAGCTTCCAGGAGTCTAAACAAACAGTAACTTTGTTGTGGGTGTATGCTACAAGCCCCCTAACATTAAGGTGTAGGAGGAGATCAATCTACTTTCACAGTTAGAGATGGCGGGGAGGCAGGGTGATGTTATAATCATAGGGGAATTCAACTATTCTGATATTGACTGAGCACTGATGGAACTGATCACTCAAGGGACGTCATTTATTAAATGTAAAGCAGGACAATATATTGAGTCAAATGGTGGAAGCCACAACTAGAGAAAGCTCTGCTGGATCTACTAAGTACAAATAACGCTGAGCTGATTGCAGATGTGGAAGGGATAATTTAAGTAACAGTGATCACAGAGTAATTACATTTGCCAAAAATTATAGGAAAAGGACACGTAGGACAAGAACAATACATTTTAAAAGAGCCAACTTTAATAAGCTGTGACCTACTACATGACAGTAAATGGGATCAAATTCTTCCAAAAAAGAACACTGAAGAGAAGTGGCAGTAAACAACAGCATCCCTCAGGGCATTCCACTAAGCAACAAATATAAATGAACAAAAGATAAACCTGAGTGTTTATACACTAAAATAAAAATCATATTAACAAGTCCATTTGAAGGCCAAGCTCTAATATCTTGGCCAACACATTTCGAAGCAGCACCTCTTCATCAGAGCCAACTCTTGCAGCTGTGGAAAAGCCATAGTCAGTGGATTATATGACACAGCTTCAGTGATATATAAATCATATTATAATAGTATGGAAAGTGCAGTTGTATCTTAAATGCAAAAGTACAAAATATAACTTCTATGAAATACAATGAACAAAGGCAGGGTTTACTTTCTTTATTAAAAAAAAAAGTGTAAATATATTAAAGCATATCTTATTTGAGATTTTCTCCAAAGATCTTCATTTTCAAAACTTTTAGGCTGGGTTCACACTTGGGAACACAGCGACTCACAGCAGGAGTCCGCTACGTCCCCAGTAGATACACACAGGGCTCCTGTGCGATTTGCACTGGAGACACTGCGGAGATGTGTGAACCAGCTCCATAGGGAGCTGGTCACAATCTCCTGCTATGCAAATGCAGGGAAACCTGCATCCAATTCGTAATAGTGTGAACCCAGCCTTACTGGAAATTCTATATATAAA
Source organism: Aquarana catesbeiana (assembly GCF_042186555.1). NCBI lineage: Eukaryota > Metazoa > Chordata > Amphibia > Anura > Ranidae > Aquarana > Aquarana catesbeiana. Next base: position 193,666,518 of record NC_133326.1, read on the forward strand.
GAAATGAAATAAGTAAATTGCATAACTATGTCATACATAAAAAAAAAAATGTACACAGTATAAAATCTGTATAAAATTAGGCTGACCGCAAACAAAAAAAAATCTGTACATATGTACAAGTACATATACAAATGTTCTTTTTAGAATGCAAAAAAATAAATGTAGTCAGTGGGTCATATGCTTAACACATCCACAAGCATTGTGGATGTGTGAGATTAGTTTATAAAGGTTCCCTTTAAATTTTTGGAACTCCCATTAAGGATCAAAATAAATAAAATACCAATATGCATAGCAAATGCATAACTTGTGATTTGTATTATCTATGCATCTAAATTGCACTGAAAACAACCAAATATTAACTACTTTGCATAAATTCATTAGGGAAACAATAACAGGGTTATTCTGTGAAAAAGTGTGAGTCCATTCACACTTGTGCGATTTATCATGTAATCTGATGTCCAAAGTCGCAAGACAAAATTGCACACCATTCTTTTCAACTGCACCCATTTAAATCAGTGCAACTTAAAGTCGCAGCAACTTTGCAAAGGTGCCTGCACTACTTTGGTGCGACTTTTGATGTGACTTTGATTTCATAGAATGTAAAGTCGTGCAACTTTGGAGATCCGCTAATGCGAAAGGAGCCTTGTTAGTTTCAAATTGCACGTATTGGTAATTTTTTTTTAGTACATAAATTTTCTACAAAGATATTAATGAGTGAGTTTGGTTTCCACATCTGTTCTGCAATCTGTGTTTCTTCATGTTGCAATGATCCTTATATTTATAAAGATGATACAGAAAACCGAATACGCGGAGCAATGAGCAGAATTCACTGTGTTAAAAAAAGAGAGGGAAAGCTAATTAGTTTACTTGCATAGCATAAACCAATATGCAGGTGAACAAAAATGATAACACTTAAAACATTTTCAAGTGTTAGGTAACAAATGCTATTTTCATACATGAACACATGATTTATTCACATTTATGTATAAATATTATATGTGTACAATACACAATAGAGTGTAAAGTATATGCTCAGTTTTGGATAAGGTGGGAAAGGATTAGAACACCTGTTGTTTTTTCACTGCTATCTGGGACTCCATAAGGGCTCATTCACACTTTGGACAGCCCTTGCCATCCCTGTGAAATGTGATGGATAATTTTTCAGATGGTGTTTGACATGTGGCTGGGAGGTGATATCTTGCTTCCTACCTTGCTGCACCACCATGCAGGAACTGCTGGAATGGCTCATATTCAGTGACAATACTGCCTGCTGAATGCAACAGGGGGTATCAATCTTGAAGCAAAGTATTGGGCTGCACCATGTGTGCAGCCCCATATGGCTGCCTTTACAAGTTACGGGGGTGGTAAATTTGCAGCTCAGCTGCCTATTTTTGTGGCTCCTGAGTGTGAACTAGGTCTTGGAGATTTTACCTCACTTTCAGCATGTTGAAACCATTTTCATTAGGACAAAAAAGTAACAGAAATACACAGCCACAGTCAAATACATACGTTTAGTAGAATGAGAAAGTTTAGGCCCACTGTTAATTTTTTATTGCCACCTGTGCCCCTGTTGCCAATTCTCCCTCACATCTTAGTGAAGCTGTTGTTACTGTGACTCTCCTACAAAGCACTAAATAGCAGTAAAATATGACTGTTTGTTCATATTGATTAGTATGTTAGTAATATAAGAGTTAAAATTGCCACAGCCGCGAAGTAGAACATCGCAGCTGCATGTGTACAGCGCCATCTAGCTGTAATGTTGGACTTTAGGTGGGCAGCTGCCTATTTTTACTGCCCCACAGCCGGCCATATGAAAAGAGCCCTGAAAGTCTGGGGATGGGAGAACTGTCCATGAAAATCCAACAGCTGGCTTCAGCTTTATGTCTGCGTGTGACAGTGCCCAGAAGTCTCCATTGTTGAGTATCAATTCTCTTCAATTCTAATAGGAGTTGCCACTTATTGCCACATATTAAAGTTGTCAGTAAAAAATGCAACCCTAAGTGCCAGTTCACATCACATGAAATCCAGTGTATTTTTAATCTGCATCAAAAATGCATGGACAGTAGTTACCATGGATTCCAATGACCCTAGTTCACACCAGTGCAGTGCATTCAAAAAAAGTTCAACATGCTAAATTTTTTTCTGCATGGAACGCATCTGGAACGTGGCAACATGCATCATAAGCACAGGGGAATGTTTTTGCTTGTAATTTCTGTGGGTTATCAGAAGCCGTCAGCTGCTGGTGTCCTAACAACCAGTGACTCACCCCTTCTGTCAGCATTAGGAAGCCATCGGGTGGCAGCTCCTAAAAACCAATAGAATGTGCAAGCAAAAACGATAACCAAATGTAACAAATGTACCCCTACCATTTCACAAAAAAAAGTGTCAAAATGTTAAAAAAAAAAAAAAAAAAAAAAAAAACAAGACACAGCTTGGGACAAGTCCTTTATTAAAAAATAAAAATGTCCCACGATGTCAATTCATCTTCTTATATCGCTCCGCCGATGGACCGAAAAAAAAAAAAAAATCGCCACAAATCCGCCTCCATGGGAGGCTCCCGCCGTGTGATGCTTCATTGCCTTTGACAGTTCTTATATAACTGAGGGCGGCGCCACCCAGTGATGTACCTGGGTGACCCCACCCACCTGACGCACGGGGACTTCCCCATGGCGTCAGAGGGGGCGGGGTCACCCTTTTACGTAACCGGGTGGCCCCACCCCCCTCCGACACCACGGGGAAGTCCCTGTGCGTCAGAGGTGGATGGGGTCACCCGGGTACATTACCGGGTGGGTCCGCCCTCAGTTATACAAGAACTGTCAAAGGCGATCACACGGTGGGAGCCTCCCATGGAGGCAGATCGGTGGCGGATTTTTTTTTCTGGTCCGTCGGCGGAGTGATCAAGAAGATGAATGGACATCGTGGGACATTTTTATTTTTTTAATAAAGGACTTGTCCCAAGCTGTGTCTTGTTTTATTTTAACATTTTGACACTTTTTTGTGAAATGGTAGGGGTACAAAGTACCCCATTACCATTTCACACAGGGGGGGAGGCCGGGATCTGGGGGTCCCCTTGTCAAAGAGGGCTGCCAGATTCCGATAAGCCCCCCCGCCCGCAGACCCCCACAACCACAGCCAAGGGTTGTGGGGATGAGGCCCTTGTCCCCATCAACATGGGGACAAGGTGCTTTGGGGGGCTACCCCAAAGCACGCTCCCCATGTTGAGGGCATGTGGCCTGGTACGGTTCAGGAGGGGGGGTGCTCTCTCACCCCCCCTCTTTTCCTGCGGCCTGCCAGGTTGTGTGCTCGAATAAGGGTCTGGTATGGATTTTGGGGGGGGGACGACTACGCCATTTTTAAAAAAGGGTCTGGTATGGATTTTAGGGGGACCCCCACGCAAAAATCCAACCCAAAGGGCCTGGTAATGGAATAGGGGGGATCCCATGCTCTTTTTTTTCAATGATTTTTATCTATATTGCCGAGACCCGACAATTCATTACAAATGCGATCAGTTTTACATGACAATTTTTCCTTTAGAAATGTCATTTTGCTGTGGTACTGTTCTAAACACGGGAAAAATGTGCCACTTTACAGGCATACTATAGACACCCCCCAGGCACGATATTTAAAGGAATATTTCATTTTTATAGTTTCATTTTAAGCATTAAAAAAAATCCCTGCTCCCGTGAAAAAGGCTGTTTTTAAAAAAAATGTTTGCATTGATACATGTCCCCTGGGGCAGGACCCAGGTCCCCAAACACTTTTTATGACAATAACTTGCATATAAGCCTTTAAAAAGAGCACTTTTGATTTTTCACGTTAGTGTCCCATAGACTTTAACAGTGCTTCTGGCGGCTTTCGAATTTGCCCCGAACACCGCATGTTGTTCTGTGTTCGCAGAACATCCAAACAACCAAAGTTTGGCAAGAACTTATGCTCGGGCTGAACTGTTCGCCCATCCCTATAGCCTAGTCCAATAGCACTAATAAAAGGACTTTAAGGATCTCAACAGCTTGAAATGGCTAATTCAGAACAAATCTGCAAGAAAATGGCTTTCTCAGGAGAAAAACTCAACAAAGCTAGCCTCTAGATTTCTCTCATAAAAGGTTTCTACAATTTGTTAGATTGTTTGTTCACTATAACACAAATGGCATCAGTACACCACATAAAGATTTACTGCATATATTAACTTACCTCCAATTACAAGTCTAGAGACAACCCCCGTGCTTTTTCTGCCAGCTCTTGTCTAATTTCATTGTGTTTCTTAAGGTGTTGAACCTCATGTGGGAGGTTTGTATCCCACACAGAAAGGAAAGATTGTATTTCTACAAGAAAATATAAGAAGAAAAAAGGTTTATTGCAAAATCAATATTAATGAAAATATACACATTTAAAAAATATCTTTTATATAAAAATATGCACACACCAACACACAAAATACCTTTTTGTGGTGTGCAGCGGCACCCCAGAATTAATACAACATTTTTAACACTTCCTTTATCTGGAAAAAATAAAAAGTTACAAAGCATTGTTATGAGGATTCAGAGACTCACTAAAGACTGCAATATAACAGCAGATCTGGCTGCCTGACTGGAGTAAAAGATAACTGGATCTATATCAGAGTTACATAATTGGTAAGGTTGAAAGAGACACCACTCCATCCAATTCAACCTGTGTGGGTGTATGCATGTATGTGTTTATGTCACTATAATTTCTCATATATTGCATTCACTCAGATACCCGACTAAAATATTTTTTAAATTGTGACACTCCCCGCTGACACCACCAGCTGTGGAAAGGAGTTCCACACCCCCCCTGCTCAGACAGTAAAGAATCCCTTACACAGTTTAACCACTTCAGCCACGAAAGGATTTGCCCCCTTCCTGACCAGGCCATTTTTTTGAAATATGGCACTGCATCGCTTTAACTGACATTTGCGCGGGCGTGTGACGTTGTACCCAAACAAAACGTATGTCTTTTTTCCCCCACAATCAGAGCTTTCTTTTGGTGGTATTTGATCACCTCTGTGGTTTTTATTTTTTGTGCTATAAACAAAAAGCGACAATTTTGAAACAACAAATATTTTGTACTTTTTGCTATAATAAATATCCAAAAAAAAAAAGTTTATTTTTTACTAGTAATGGCGGCGATTTGCGATTTTTAGTGGGACTGAGACATAGCCACTGATTATTGTATAAATGTCACTGGCAGGGAAAGGGGTTAATATTAGGGGGCGATCAAGGGGTTAAATGTGTTCCCTGTGTGTGTTCTAACTGTGGGGGAATGTGGCTGACTAGAGGAGGAGAGAGATCGTTGTTCCTATTTGGTAGGAAACACGATCTGTCTCCTCTCCCCTGACAGAGCCGGGATTTGTGTGTTTACACACACAGATCCCAGTTCTAGCTCTGTCACGAGTGATCGCGGGTGCCCGGCCGTCATCGCGCCCGCCGGGCACACGCTGGCTGTGGCGTTTTAAACAGCCGACTTACAGCTACGACGGCTCACGCAGCAGTGCCAACCTGCGGCAGTATAATTGCGCCGGATGGTCGGGAAGGGGTTAAGGATAAACCACATTCCATCCAACTTCATTGATTGGCCACGTGTCTTCTTAAGTAACCTGAGACTGAATAGTTTTCTCCCTATGCTAGAGTTAACTTTGTACACTACTGTTACAATCTAGAAGCCTGGTGCCCAAAAAACGTCTGTATTATACAACAGACCAAATAAGTGGTCATACAATAATCACAGCTGAGGATCCGCTGTAAACTCTCACAGCCAAAGCTGTGGGGATGTTTGAGATTTCCAGATTCCATTAAATTCTATCAGGCAACTAACTCAGCTAGAGTTCAGGACTGGTCCAGACACTAAAAAACTAAACAGTGGATTGCTCTATAAGAAAAAAAAAAAAAAAAAGTAGTAGAGAGACACACCTCCCATGCTTGCCCTTGCTATCGCAAACCCACGCTACATCTGCCAAAATCCACCCCACCACTATTGGTTGTTGCATCTTCAAGTGCTCATATTCCTCCGCTTTACAAGAGGACCTTGCGACCCCAGTTCTGAGGAACTCCGAATACTATGCAAGAGATAAGCAAATTTGGGCTCAAAGATTAAAAAACTTCCCATGGTATTCTTTCCCTCTCTGATTTTCACAGCTTATCCAACTCTTCTTTTTCCAGATGGAAAATATTACAATTTCACCATTTCTTCACTGCACTTTTCAAATAATAGGACTCATCTCGTAAAAAGCAACCTCTTTTGAAATTGTATGTACTGGAGAGGGCACACTCCTTATTTCACACTTGCTACTTCTTGACTAGATACTCCAACCATTATTGCTTTCCCTCCTTATTCATGTGGGAAAGAGATTTTAACACTTGCTTCTCACCAGGGGCATGGCTAGGTCTACAAAAGATTTGGGGCTAGAGCCCATAGCAGCGTATGTATATACAGTAATATACATGTGTGTATATATCCCCAGAGAGCCCCCCACTTACATCAGGGTCCCCAGAGAGCCCCCACTTACATAAGGGTCCCCAGATAGCCCTCCACTTACATCAGGTTCCCCAGAGAGCCTCCCCTCCCCTTGGGGACCCCTGCAGAGACTCGGGTTATGGGCCCCAGATTCGGGGCTATAGCTCCAAAAGCCACCCCCTAGCGACGCCACTGCTTCTCACCAACCAGAGAGAAAATATCCTTTACTTTGCACATCACTCCCCTATCTCCAGGAGACTCCAGGAAACTGGATATAAAATTTGAAAACAGTGGTACGGGGTTCCCATTGTGTAAAAAAAAAAAGAAAAAAGGGTATGATGCTTCAAATCTTTTGGGAATTAACTTTTCTGAGCCAGGTTGTGGACCTTACCAGTAAACTAACAGATGTGAACCTGGGTGTTGATCTCATTGCTTATCTCCTTTATGCTAACAACCTTCCTAGAAACAGAAATAGGTGCTCCTTGTTAATCTATATATTTAAAGAGGAGTTCCACCCAGGGGGGCCATAAAAAAAAAAATTAAAAGTCAGCAGCTACAAATACTGCAGCTGCTGACTTTTAATTGGACACTTACCTGTCCCTGGGTCCAGCGATGCGGGGGATCGAAGCCCCGCTCGCCCCCCTCCCTCCGCTCGTCGGCGCCGGCATTTCAACTGTGGGCGCCGGGCTGTGGCTTCACAGCCTGGCACCCACTGGGCATGCGCGAACGGTGCCGCGCGCAGTAATTGGCCGCTCAATCACCTGGGACCTGTAATGGGTCCCAGATGATTGACAGGAGGGAGGGAGCAGAGCGGAGCCCTTCCTGTGTCGAGGGGGAAGTGATGTCACCAGCCGAGGCAAAGGAACAGGCAGACTACGAGGGACCACCTAGCAACAGGCATTTAGAGGTAAGTGAAAAAAAAAAAATATCCAAATTTTTTTTGTTTTTTTTTTAGAATTTTTACAGGTATTTTTGTTTTTTGGGTGGAACCCCACTTTAAATGCAGCCAAGGCCTGTATCTAACTTTTGTGGAGACAAGAAGCCAATATATCACCAATGGCAACATATCTGTTATCATATCTGTTTTCTTTGCTCATACCTGATCATACTCTTTTGGTCTTTGTTATCCTTATGACACCATAACATCTGCATTTTTCATAAAGAATTAAAAAAAAACCTCCCACATCACATGGAAAAATGGGCATGTGTGATGGGGCTTCCCCCAAGTTCTGCACTGAAAAAAGGCCAGCTAACAAGTGAATGCTTTGAAGTGAATATCTGGAGACAAAATTAGGATTTTTTGGCTTACCTTGAAATGCATTTCTTGGAGTATCACAGGACACAGAAGAGTTGATGAAAACAATTACTTGTATTATGCTGCCACCTCCAGGTGAATGAACACTGGCCAAAAAAAAGACAGTAACCACTGTCCGGGCATAACTCCTCCCAGCTCAGCAAAGCCTCGGTTTTGTAGCAAACAATGATGAAGTCAAGCAAGAGGGGAGGGATCTCTGTGTCCCCTGATGTACTGCCCTCCCAGTTTTTTTTTTTTTTTTTTTTTTACAGGTAAACCAAAAATCCTGATTTCTTAATTGTACATCACAGGACCACAGGGGAGTTGGCATACATGATTCAAAGCACTGAACATGAGGGGAGGGCAATACAGCAACAAGGCCAACATGCCCAAAATCCTCTAACAGGAAAGAGGGAACTTCACTATCAAGCAGATTGCAAGACCTTCCATCCAAAACTGGTGTTAGAGACATGAAGATCAACCTGCTAGAACTTAGAAAATGTATGAAAAGCAGACCAGGTAGCAGTCACAACAAAAGCTATATGTTTGTGTCCTGTTGAAAGGGCTTTAACCAGGAAAGGAGGAACTTTGCTCTTGATCACATAGATATAGTGGATCAAAAAGCAGCCTGACTTTTGCAAGGAGCCTCAGGCAAAACAATCAGACTGCTGAAACTAAGCTGTAGATTTCAGATCAACTTACACCACATCCAAAGAGTGAAGCACCTTCTCCTTAGGATCATTAGTTCTAGGATGGCAACACAATGTCCTGATTCAGGTGGAGCGAAGAAACCACCTTAGGTGACAGAGGATTGAGGCCTCACAATCACCTTCTCCTAGTTAAGAACCAGGTTCATTGCAGGAAAATGTAGCCAACTCTGAGAGTCTGAAGTAATGGCCACCAAAAAGGCAACCTTGCTCATAAGAAGTGACGAGTGGAACTCTTGGGGGAATTCAAAGAGAGGAGAATGCAACAACCATAAAACCAAAGAGGAGGAACTATTCATGTGACACAGTGTGCAAAGGCTACAACTGAGAAATGAAATGCAATAGGTCTCTGAAAATGGTACTCAATAGTCATCTTTTATTGGTACTCAAAGCTAAAGACATCTGCACCCCAGACTCAAGAAAAACTAAAATAAGCCTCCTGATAAACTGTTGAGGCTGGGCCTTATGAGCTTCACACCAGTTGAAATAAGCCTTCCATATATGATGCTACTCCTTCCTTGATATTGTCTGTATAGCCCTGATAAGGATAGGAATCCATCAGGGCATGTGTTAAAACAGCCATGGTGTAAAAGCCAGTGACCATAAGATGGAAGATCAGACCCTATGAAGGCAAGTCTGGCAGATCTGGAACAGCTGACAGCTTGTTCTCCAAGAGATATATGATATCTGCATACCACGTTCTTCTTGGCCAAACCAGTGCAATTAGAATCAAAAGAATACCCTCCCACCTAATCCTATGCAACAGACATGGATAGAGCTGGAGTGGAGGAAAGGCATAGATCAGAGAAAGCCGATACTAGGGAGTCACTAGGACATCTACTGCAAGGGCCATAGGATCCCTGGTTCTGGACACAATCTTGTCCAGTATGTTGTTCAATCTGGACACCAAGAGATCCACATCTGGACAAATCTCTGCGAACACTTCCACGTGAAGGGCCTAGCAAATCTGCCTGTGAATTTTCCACTCCAGGAATGTGCAAGGTGCAGTGAATTTCCTCCCAGGACAAGATCGGGTCCATGTTCACCTGAGCAGCACAATTTCTTGTTCTCCCATGATAGTTGATATATATCACAGCAATGGCATTGTAAGACTGCACCCTAAGAGGAAGATCTCACAACAGACAGATCGGTGTACAAGAGTTAGCCAAATTGCTTGAATGTCTACTCCTCTGATGATCATATTCTTTGAAGAGGTTCTCCAGAACACTTCCCCAGCCCCACTGCGCTCCATCACCAAGATGCAGATTCAGGCTTGATTCTGTGGAGTCAGTGTGGGGCATAGAAACAGAAGTACTCAATGATGACGTTGCGCATAAGCCATACCAGACCACACATTTTAAATGCTGTCATAGCCTTTTTTAGAACCCTATAGGGAAAAAACACATTCTGTCAGTGTCCTAACTGCCCAATGCCTCCAGAACCCAGGGCACACTGCAAGGGGGAGTGTCAGAGCTCCACCTTACACAGCTGCATTCACCAGTTGACCCTGTGGGGCCATTTCATCACCTTCAGATATCAGCACAAAACTGAGGCTTGGATGAGCTGTCTTTTTGGCCAGTGTCCAGTCACTTGAAGCTGTGTATTAACTCCTTTGTGTCCTGTGATGTACAGTTAAAGCGGAGTTCCACCCAGAAATGGAACTTCCGTGGATCGGATCCCCCCCCCCCCCCTCCGGTTTGGCACCTTTCAGGGGGGAGGGGATACCTGTCAAATCCAGGTATCTTCTCCCACTTCCGAGGAAAGATCGGCAAAATCATGTGCGGCGATCTATGCAATGTCCCCCCCCCACGCTGCCTTCTGGGAGACACAGGTCTCAGAAGGCAGCAGGGACCATTCAGACAGCACAGCGTGACTTGCGCATGTGCAGTAGGAAACAGGCTGTGAAGCCGTAAGGCTGTTTTAATGTTTCCCTTAGTAAAGATGCCGGTGCCTGCACCCAAAGTCGAGGGACAGGTCGGCTTCGGGTGCCGACATCGCGGGCTCCATGGACAGGTAAGTGTCCATATATTAAAAGTCAGCAGCTGCAATATTTGTAGCTGCTTTTTTTTTTCTTTTTTACACAGGTAGAACTTCGCTTTAAGAAATCATTTGTTTCCATTGTCTAGGTAAGCAAACAGGGCACAAAACTGTTTGCAGGTACCTTCCCAGCTTATTGTTTTGCATTCAACATAAAGTACCAACTGTATTTAGCACCCCATAACTGCTACCTTGGCAGCCGTACATTAAAATCCTCACATTCCTAAAGTCTGATGATGATACAGAATCAGCAGATCGCTGGTTCCATGCAGGTCTCCTGCAGATCTTTCTGTATACTGTATCTGTGTGCCCGTACATCCTGGGCAAGCAGATACACTGACAGGAAGTATCAATGAATACTATTTAATCATTCAATACTGTACATTGAGAACTACAAGCTAACAGCCTCAAAGGATGTCAGGTCTTGTAGTTCATTCACACACAGAGCTGTGTGAATGAATAACATGTCAGTGTGGGCGGAGCCCCGCACAACTACGCTGATTTCGACAAGCGACAGCTAGTACAGGGAACTTCTCTGCTGTCATGGGGGGGGGGGGGGGGGGGAGGCTGCAGCATAGGGAACATTGTATGTCTTTCCTGAATCAAAAACCTGCTTGTTCACAAAGATTTATTAAGCAGAGTTCCACTGTAAAAGTAAAGATACAACAGTAGCTTTAACCCTTTGTTTTGACTGCAAAACCGCTGGAAATTCAGGTTCTGTTAGTTCAATTATGTATTCAAATCTAATATATACAGTCTAACTGGACTGAACCAAAAAGCTGCCAAACAAGATAAGGTATTACATTTTTCTTTACCTAGCTGGGCAGGAATCATAGATCGAATAGAGTCACAGAAACTAGAAATAATTTTTAGTGGGCGCCGTGTTGACAAGTCAATGAGAAGAATGTGTCCTCCTCCAGTCCCCACCCACAGAGCAGTATTCTTCTGCAGAAATAAAGCTTTTACACGTGCAGTGTAAGAATCTTCCTTCTTCAGTTTTCTCTGTTTTACAATTTCCTCTCTTCAACACAGGAAAAAAAAATTATTAAAAAAAATACTCAAAGCTTAAAAAACACAAATAATAGTAAAAATAGAGCCTTTACTTCAGAAACTGAGCACAGTCCAGCACTCCAGATAGTTTTTCTGACTTCTTATCCCAAATTTCCACAAGAGGACTATATTTTTTTGCTACATAGATGTATTTGTCAATTGCAAACGAAGTTATGTTTGAGTCATTTGAAGATCCATTTGAAAATCTAGGGGGAAAAAATACAACATTTTGATGTAAATGCAACATTATGACAATATGTACAATGTTATTTTTTCATTTTCTTGTCCCCATAGGGTTTGGAAGTAAAATCTCAAAGGGTCATTTTGTTTAAAATTATTGAAATTAAACATTTTTGCTAAAATACTCTTTAGTATTTTATTTATATTAATAGTATTATACAGAAATCATGTACATTCACATCAGTTTAGTGATAAAATTCAAAAGAGTCGCGCTAAAAAAATGAGAGTGGCAACAGACAAGTGCCTAAAAGCCTCATAAAAAATATGAGGATAAGTAGTGGTCACTGAGCAAATATTTCAATGCTAATCGGTGTATGAATGCACCACAATAGAAATTAAATTTATAGAACACAGATATTACTTTCTATGTCCATGAAAAAAGAAACACTTAATAATACGTGACTTGATGCAGGCAACAAGTGAATGCCTCAAAACACTAAGGCAAACTATGACAGTGTGGCAAATATATGTCTATGAGAGCCGTGCCAAAACACTAGAAAAAATGATATTCAGTGTATAAAATAAACAAAGCTTATAAAACCCAAAACCACCAGTGACCACGTCCTGTTGTGACGAAACGACGTAGGGAGGAGGAGCTACGTCCCGACAACACCGCGATTCGAACACCCGGAAGACACGGGTTGTCTTGGAGCCGGCCGGCTTTCTTATATGCTTTTATACACAACTGATTTTGTAAGTGCAATCTATACCTTCTTTATTCAATAAAACGTTAGATTTTATGCTATGTGGAGCTCTTTATCTCTTTTATGGGGACACATCCTACCTACTGTGGTGTGACTGGCGGATAGAGTCCCTGGATTCGGATGACAAGTGCCTGTTGTACAGATCCCTGGCTGGGGTTGTAGCCATCCACCCTTTTAGGTCTCCTATAACTAAGAGACCAACTTTTTCTGGTAAGAGGCAGCAGTTTTTGAAAGGTGGAGGTCTGTCTACGCACCCTATTCACTGCAGCAAGTTTTGGTTCTAATATTCACTCAGCACTTGGGGACATTTATCACTTCGTTTTGTATGTGTGCTACAAAGGATGTACGGACTATAATCATTATTGTTTCTGTACAGCTATGGACTTTTTTTGGGTTTTATAAGCTTTGTTTATTTTATACACTGAATATCATTTTTTCTAGTGTTTTGGCACGGCTCTCATAGACATATATTTGCCACACTGTTATATTTTGCCTTAGTGTTTTGAGGCATTCACTTGTTGCCTGCATCAAGTCACGTATTATTGGGTGTTTCTTTTTTCATGGACATAGAAAGTAATATCTGTGTTCTATAAATTTAATTTCTATTGTGGTGCATTCATACACCGATTAGCATTGAAATATTTGCTCAGTGACCACTACTTATCCTCATATTTTTTATGAGGCTTTTAGGCACTTGTCTGTTGCCACTCATTTTTTTAGCGCGACTTTTTTGAATTTTATTAGATTATATGGTTTACTACTTTTTAGTCGCAGCTCATGTAAGTTTAATTAGTGTTAGCGCAGTATTTATTTTATACCACATCAGTTTAGTGAGGCTGACAATGTTTTCAAGTAACACTCCGCACAATACTATCCACCTTACACACTTCCAGAAATCTATGATAAAGCCCCATTCCAGCTTGGGCCAAAAATACATTTTTTTGCCTTTTCCTCCAGCAGTGGCAGCTCCAGCTTCTTTACTTACAGTTGTGCTCAAAAGTTTGCATAGCCTTGGAGAATTGCTAATACATTATACAGTATGTATCATTTAAAAAACAAACATGAGTGAGCAGGCAAAACACATCTTTTATTTATTGTGGGATACATATTTACCTGTAGGACATAACAGAATGGCACAATCCTAAAACAAAACATATTGCCCCCTTTAGCATCAATGACAGCGTGCAGTCTTTTGTAATAGTGGTCTATGAGGCCCAAATTCTCGCAGGTGGTATAGCTGTCCATTTGTCTTGGCAAAATGCCTGCAGGTCGTGGAAAGTCTTTGGTCATCTTGCATGAACCGCACGTTTGAGATCTCCCTAGAGTGGCTCGATGATATTAAGGCCCTTTTTCTGCTGTAACCACTGGACTGGGCCTTGTGCTTAGGATCATTGTCGTGTTGGAAAGTTAAAGAGCGTCCCATGCTCAGCTTTTGTGCAGAATACAAATTGTCTGCCAGTATTTTCTGATAACATGCTGCATTCATCTTGCCATCAATTTTCACATGCCTTAAGAGTTCACAACCCCCCCCCCCCAATAAAAACCTCAGTGAGCCACCACCATGCTTCACAGTGGGGATGGTAATCTTGTTGCTATAGGCCCTTGTTGACCCCTCTCCAAACGTAGCGTTTATGGTTGTGACCATAAACCTCTATTTGGTCTTATTATTGTACAGAATTTATATAGCGTCAACAGTTTGCGCAGCGCTTTACAACATGAGGACAGTACACTTACAATACAAATCAATACAGGAGGGATCAGTCTTATTATTCCAGATTACAGAGAGCCAGCTGTGATGCGTGCCAAGGTGTTGTCGGCCACATTGTTACCAAGCTTTTTTGTGGCATTGGTGCAGTAAAGGCTTCTTTCCGGTAGTTTGACTATGTGGCTCATTTTTGTTCAAGTATTGTATTGTGCTCCTTGAAACAATCACACCATAATTTTCCAGAGCAGCCTGGATTTCTCCTTAGGTTACCTGTGGATATTTATTTGTATCCCAAACAATTCTTCTGGCAGTGGTGGCTGCAATATTTCTTGGTCTAACGGACCTTAGCTTGGTATCAAGAGATCCCGAAATTTTTCTACTTCTTAATAAGTGAACAGTACTGACTGGTATATTCAAGGTTTTGGATATCTTTGCATATCCTTTTCCATCTTTATAAAGTTTTGACAGTTCTTTTCTGCTTCCCATGGTCCAGTATCTAGCCTGCTCATTGCATCCATGTGGGATGCCACAGATATGGGAAATTAACCTTTAATTGCCATTTTAACCTGTGTGTGTCACCGGTGTGTCTGTGCCAAGACCAAACATTCCAGGATATGTAAACTTTTGATCAGGGCCATTAGGGTTATTTCTGTCATTATCACGATTTAAAAAGAAGCCAAACAACTAATAAATGGCTTCATATGATCACTATCCTTAAATAAAAGACAGTTATTTGGCATGATCAGTCATATTTTCAATATCAATGCCAACATTTCACCATTTCTGTCGGGTTATGCTATTGTTTCAGCACAACTGTTTCTGAACTCCATCACTGTCCCCTACAGTCACATCTAGCAATGTGATTACATTTCTCTGGGTATTATTCAACCCACTTCATATGACTTCAGAACTCACAGGAGAATGCTGCATGGAGTTGTGCACATCCTTAGATGATGATATGCCACTCTCTGCTGTGGTACTGGAGGAAGTAGAAGGTGAAGAGGACCAGTGATGTCAATAGACCCAGAATAAGACACCTATAAAAAAAAATGTCATACTTTTTTTGTCATGGATGCAGGGGAGGGCCAATGGGCAGGTGAGGAACAGAGTTGTGCTTTAATACTCAACTATGCAAAAGTGTAGAAAGGGTATATAGTATAGTAGATTGTAGAGGTTTTGTTGAGAATCCTGAAATGTGTATTCTTACTTGAATCTTTGGGATTTTTTTCCAGGTCTGTGTAGTGATCTAGTGTGAAACTTTGCCTCTGTGCATGAGCTTCCTGCAATTAAGACCAGTCACTGTTGCTCTTTCCTATTGTGCTGGGTGGCTGGTCTCATCTCTGCCCCCTCTGTAGTTTTCTGCAGACAGCCTAGAGCAGGGGTCTTCAAACTATGGCCCTCCAGTTGTTCAGGAACTACAATTCCCATCATGCCTAGTCATGTCTGTGAATGTCAGAGTTTTACAATGCCTCATGGGATGTGTAGTTCCACAACAGCTGGAGGGCCATAGTTTGAGGATCCCTGGCCTAGAGTGTGAGTGGTGTGCTGGGCCTATCCTATTTGCTCTGCTATCTACAGAGGCTATTTGCAGTACAGTATATTGTCACTGCTACATTGCAAATGTGCACACAAATTGGATTTATATAATTTGTGGCTATTGAGGAATGTATTTCAATAAAAGCTTTTGTGTCCAAAATTCAGCTTTAAAGTGGTTTTAAAGGCTGCATTAAGGAGTGCAGCTCCACCAACCCTCTCCCTCCTCGTAAGCTCAAAGACAGCAGTGGGAGCCTGTGGCTCCCACTGTGGTCAATCACAGCCATTGAGGAGGGAGAGGGGTTGAGCCATGCTCTGTGTGTCAATGAATGCACAGAGTGTGGGTCGCGAGGCGGTTTGTTATGGCGGACACTCGGCAGGGGGAAGAAGCCAAAAGTGCCAGGATCAGGCAAAAAAAAATGCAAAACCATTGCACAGTGCAGGTAAGTATGACATGCTTATTAAAAAAAATGTTATATATATATATATATATAGATATAGATATATCTATATATATCTATCGATATATCTATCTATATATATATATATATATATATATATATATATATATATATATATATATATATATATATAGATAGATATATCGATCGATATATCTATCTATATATATATATATATATATAGATATATCTATATATATATACACACACACAGTATCTCACAAAAGTGAGCACACCCATCACATTTTTGTAAATATTTTATTATTTCTTTTCATGTGACACCACTGAAGAAATTACACTTTGCTACAATGTAAAGTAGTGAGTGTACAGCTTGTATAACTGTGTAAATTCGCTTTGCCATCAAAACAACTCAACACACAGCCATTAATGTCAAAACTGCTGGAAACAAAAGCGAGTACACCCCTAAGTGAAAATGTCCAAATTGGGCCCAATCCCTCCCCAGTGTCATGTTAGTGTTACAAGGTCTCAGGTGTGAATGGAGAGCAGGTGTGTTAAATTTGGTGTAATCGCTCATACTTTCTCATACTGGTCACAGGAAGTTCAACATGGCACCTCATGGCAAAGAACTCTCTTAGGATCTGAAAAAAAGAATTGTTACTCTACAAAGATGGCCTAGGCTAAAAGAAGATTGCCAAGACTCTGAAACTGAGCTGCAGCATGGTGGCCAAGACCATACAGGGGTTTAACAGGACAGGTTCCACTCAGAACAGGCCTCGCCATAGTCGACCAAATAATTTGAGTGCACGTACTCAGCGTCATATCCAGAGGTTGTCTTTGGGAAATGGACGTATTAGTGCTGCCAGCATTGCTGCGAAGGTTTAAGGGGTGGGGGGTCAGCCTGTCAGTGCTCAGACTATACGCCACACACATCAAATTGGTCCGCATGGCTGTCGTCCAGAAGCAAGCATCTTCTAAAGATGATGCACAAGAAAGCCCGCAAACAGTTTTCTGAAGACAAGCAGACTAAGGACATGGATTACTGAAACCATGTCCTGTGGTCTGATGAAACCAAGATAAACTTATTTGGTTCAGATGTTGTCAAACCAGGCGAGTAGTACAAAGACAAGTGTGTCTTGCCTACAGTCAAGCATGGTGGTGGGAGTGTCAGGGTCTGGGGCTGCATGAGTGCTGCCAGCACTGGGGAGCTACAGTTCAATGAGGGAACCATGAATGCCAACATGTACTGTGACATACTGAAGCAGAGCATGAACCCCTCCCTTTCGGATACTGGACCGCAGGGCAGTATTCCAACATAATATCCCCAAACACACCTCCAAGGCGACCACTGCCTTGCTAAAGAAGCTGAGGGTAAAGGTGATGGACTGGCCAAGCATGTCTCCAGACCTAAACCCTATTGAGCATCTGTGGGGCTTCCTCAAATGGAAGGTGGAGGGGGGCAAGGTCACTAACATCCACCAGCTCAGTGATGTCGTCATGGAGGAGTGGAAGAGGACTCCAGTGGAAACCTGTGAAGCTCTGGTGAACTTCATGCCCAAGAGGGTTAAGGCAGTGCTGGAAAATAATGATGGCCACACAAAATATTGACACTTTGGGACAAATTTTGACATTTTCACTTAGGGGTGTACTCACCTTTGTTGCCAGCGGTTTAGACATTAATGGCTGTGTGTTGAGTTATTTTGAGGGGATAGCAAATTTGCACTGTTATACAAGCTGTACACTCACTACTTTACATTATAGCAAAGTGTAATTTCTTCAGTGTTGTCATATGAAAAGATATAATAAAATATTTACAAAAATATTAAAAACACTGCTTTCTACTAAGACTCTAACACAAGGCTCCAAGTTATATAAAACAGTAATACATTTTCATCAGGACTACCATAACCTGTAACACAGTTTGTTACCAAATGCAGGGATTTACGAGCATGAAACGTTGTGCCAAACATACGGTTGCAGCTTTATAACAAGTCATACTTTCATTTGCTACAGTCCTAGAACAACTAACAAAGCACTCTTTTTTCTGCTGGTCAATAAAAAACAAAATGAATGCAAGATAAAAATTAGGGAAAAAAAAGCATCATGCAAACTTACAATACAGCAGTTTTTGTTTCAATAGTCTTTTGAATAGTAAAATCACTGGAAAGAGACAAGATCTTTGTTCCACAGATCCCCCAGACAGCAGTCTTTTCAGATGAATATGTAGATTCACATAGGTACATTACTGGAGTGCTGATATCTCCGACATTAAGTACCTTCACGGGACTCACATCTTGACACTAAAAGAGAACAAACATTAAATTCATAATGTGTATGTAAAGACCTTTTTTTTTTGGATAGAGTAGGGTACAGGTTACTTTTTACTGCGTGTGCTCCTTGGGGATATGTCCCTTCACATCCTATCCTAAAGACCCAATTGGAAATGAGGGTAAACAACAAGTCATACTTTCATACTTTCCAACTGGAACTGAGGGTAAACCACCCCAAATTGAGAGAAATTCCCATCTTAGCCAGTTGTCACAGATCAATTGTACCCATTGAATGAAACCTCTTCCCTACTCCAGCAACAACTTCAAATTTACTTACTTTTACTGGGATAACCACTCCTACCAACATGCTTCACTTTAGGAGCAAAGCAGTATCAAAAACATGATAAAAAAGGAGGGGTGGGACCTATGTGCCTACAATATGTCCTACAATAAAAGGATTTTATGAGTAAACAATAAAAAGATTTTATGATGAGGCAACAAATCCTGTTTTCTGTCTCATCAACAGATATGGAAAGCCGTAAATCTTCAGGATGACCAAAGCCTCTCAACTGTGGGCTCGGCAACACAGCAAACTGCTAACAGGTCCAATATAAAAACAGGAACTGGGGACTTCCTGCAACTTCTACAGCTGCCTAAAGGCCCTTACGTCCAAAGTTGGCACCGGAAGAGGTTGCAACATCCACAGGTAAAACTTTGAAATCATATGAACTGAAGACCAGGAGGTAGCCTTCCAGATCTGGGAAACAGAAGCCTAATGTTGAAACGCACAAGAGGCACTTGCAGCCCCATAGGAGTGAGCCTTCATTTGCAAGGGGAGACCTGATGTTTGCCATAACTAACCCTGTCTGTACCACCCAGTCTGTTATTAGTGGGGTCCCTAAATGAAGGGAAATTCTCAGCTTGACCTTGTTAACGAGAGAGATGGCTTCATGCACAGACGGGATGGGCCACTTACTGTCAAACTCCTCATTAAAAAGGTACAGCATCACCAAGCAGTATTGGAGATGCAGAAGTTCTATCAGGGTGCTCCTAATCTTCATACAGAAGCAACTAAAAAAAAAAAAAAAGTGTGTGTAAATGGAAGCTATAGGAGGCCTCAGAGAGACAGTATTAGTTGAAGCGACAGGCAGAACTTCCAGTTTTAGTGTGTGGAACACCAAATTAATAAGGGTCAAAACTGTCTCTTTCAGTTTAGGAGTAATATCCGATGGCTAATTCCAGAAGTGTGGAGCTCATTAGTCAGCAACCTGAGAATCATAGTTTCCATAGCCCAAGGCCTGGAAGTGGCCAATGCCACAAGCAGATCAGGCAATTAAATTTGCAGGGGAAGGTGCAGTGACGTGCTGCCTGCCTCTGCACTCAGACGGCATTCACACTTCAGTGTTTTGAATCGCAGGCAGATTTGCCGCGACTCTGCCCGCAATTTCAAATCGCCAATATGTGAATGACAAACCGCGGGACTCACATGTGCGATGCCATTCATCTGAATGACACCTAAAATCACGGTGCGGGTCTGCCAAATCGTGCTGCAATCGTGGCAACCCCCATCGTATGAAGCTCGTCGCCCAACAATAAGTTCAGGAGCTACTTTTAGGTGACATGCTTCACGTAATGCGGGTTGCCGCAATGTCAGCGTGATCTATCGCGCAACAATTGCAGCAGATTCGGAAAACAATTTTGGGTGTCCTTCAAATGAATGGCATCTCCAATGAGAGTCCCGAGATTGGTCATTCACACATCGGCTATTTAGAATCGTGGCAAATCTATCATGATTCAAAACGCTGAAGTGTGACTGCAAACCCAGGGTGAGAGATAAGCTGGACAATCTGCAACATAAAACTGTGCATGACTGTAGTAAAAACCTCCTCCGAGAAGAAATCAGGCACAGCAATATCCAATAAAGCCATTGAGGATTCTGAGAAGGGGACATACCCCAACATTACTCCACGTTACTGGCATTGCCACTATCAAAGGACGCGTGTTGTAAATAGACCCCAACCCGTTAAAGGTTGGTATGACAGAGATATGCAGAAAAGCCAAACTGCCCAGTCAGTGTCTAGAAACAGACAGACCTTCTGCAGCCACAAGTGTGGTAAGCAGTGTACAGGCTAATCATAGAAGGCTAGGCTAGGCTCCTCGAGAAGTCACAGACTCTAATGCTTAAGACAGTAGGTAAACCAAAAATCCTAACTTATTAACTGATAGGACAGTGAACTTCATATCAATGACTACTTGGGATGTCCCAAAGCACCGACCATGAGGGGAGGCCAACACAGAAATAAGACCAGAATACCCAAAAATCCAAAACAGAATGGGGGAACACCACTACAAAGCTGCCTGCAAGACCTTTTGCTCAAAACTGGTGTTCGCCTATGCATAATTATCTACCTAATAAACCTTAGTAAACATGTTAAGAAAAGACTAGTAAGGAGCCTCCTCTTTGATGGTACCACTCACCCCTTCTATCGCAAGGCATGAGGTTGCTATCGTTTCACCACCTACCACCCAAATTCAATAGGCTTATAACATACCCACCCAGAACAGTTTTAGCCCTCTATCTCGAGACTTAGAGGACTATGTCTTACTGGGAGCGAGACCCAAATCTCAAGACACTAGAGATGAGCATCGCCCCCAGGGCGCCAATTGTCCTATATTATCTCCAAAAAGTTCTAATTCTCAAAATTTTCAGTTTTCTCCTCCAAAGGGAGTGCCAAAAGAGAAAAGAAAACTAGAAGAGGACGAAGAGGAGGAGCCACTAGGAAGAGTAAACAAAAAAGAGAGGTCAGAATCAACATAAATGATAGTACAATAAAAATATATAATCTGTCCTCACATAATCTTACCCCCTCTGAAGTGCGTTTACTCCAGAAAGGTTTGGGTTTCTCACCTTCGATAGGTCCAAATAAGTTCGGTCTCTTTAAAGATCTACACCGTTTTATACGCTCATTAACGTTAAAACGCCATTATGCCCCTAACCCACTGGCCATACATAAAAAAGATAGGAAGGAGGCTAATTCCACATTGGTTCCGGTACCAGAGTGTACACCTTCTATGGAACTTGATGAAGCTGCACTACAGGCTCTTGAGGAATTATGGGCTGAGGGCCATACAGAAGGCTATGTTCCCACTGCCAGTTTAGAACCACCAGTAATGCATACCCCCTTCCGACCTAAATCAACTTTCTTTCCAATCAGTTCAAAAGGCCCCTACATAGAAACTTACTATCAAGCTGTATATGAAGACTTCCTATCACTATGTGATGATTCTAAGATGCGGAAGCATCAGAATCTGAGTAGATGTGAGAACGCGGCCCTGAAAGAGTTAATATCGAATACCAAGATCATCATTAGGCAGGCGGACAAGGGTGGTAGCTTGGTGGTACAAAATCGTATCGATTATACCAAAGAAGCAAGCAGGTTGCTAGCGGACATCAACACATACTTGAAACTACAGTCTGATTCTCTTCCAGGATTTCAACTGGAATTAAGGTCACTGGTACATGAAGCTTGGCAAAATGGAGTACTCACCAATAAAGAAAGACAATTTCTATTACCATCTGAGTGTAGTACTCCCTATTTTTACCACCTTCCATAGGTCCACAAATCATTGGTGGATCCTCCTGGCAGACCTATTGTGGCAAGCACTAATAGCTTTAGTAATGGTTTGTCCATATATATTGATTATTGTCTGCAGCCCCTCGTGTGTCAATTACCTTCATACATCAAGGATTCCAACGATGTAATAAAAGCCCTTCAGAATTATTCATGGGAAGAGGGATACTGGTGGCCATCTCTCGATGTGTCCTCCCTTTATACCTCGATACCCCATGAAATAGGCCTGAGAGCCGTACAATATTTTATAACTAAGAGTGGTGATTTCAGTTCTTTGCAATCACAATTTTTGGTTCAAGCCACTGAATTCTCAAGTCTCAAACATAACTATTTTATGTTTTGTGAACAATTTTATCTACAACTTAGGGGAACTGCCATGGGAGCTAACTTTGCTCCGGTCTATGCCAATCTTACTATGGGCTATTGGGAGGAGCACAGTATCTGGACCAACAATCCGTACGCAGAGCACATTGTCTTTTTTGGGCGGTACATCGATGACATTGTGATCATATGGAGCGGTGGCCCAGATCTGTTTTCCTCATTTGAGGCCCACTAAAATTTTAATCCATTTGGTTTGTCGTTTACTCATGTAATAGATCCCCATGAACTTGGTGTTAGCCCATGATCAACACAGAATCTTTACTAAAAACCACGTTAAGCCAACTAGTATCCATCATGGAAATGCAACATCCCAAGTGGTCAATTTAACAGACTGAGACGCAATTGTTCCAGAGTGGAGGATTATGTTGAACAGGGGGCTATTATGAAAAAGATATTCCAAGAGAAGGGTTACCCATGTG
This sequence comes from Aquarana catesbeiana, assembly GCF_042186555.1. Lineage (NCBI taxonomy): Eukaryota > Metazoa > Chordata > Amphibia > Anura > Ranidae > Aquarana > Aquarana catesbeiana. The sequence goes on from NC_133326.1 coordinate 193,689,380, forward strand.
ACCTCATCAATGACGCCTTCCTGTCCCACATGAACCCCCCTCTCAGGGACAAGAGTTCAAAAGACGAATCAAGAACTAACCAGACAGTTAGATTTATTTCCACTTTCAATGATAGATACAAGTCCATATCTAGAATTGTTAGAAAACATTTTGGTATTCTACGTTTGGACCAACGTCTAGCTCCGGTATTACCTGAGGCTCCACAGGTAACGTTCCGAAAAGCCCGTACTGTTAAAAATTTGTTAGCACCCAGCAAAATAGTAAACAAATCATCTAAATCCCCCCTTGATATCAGATCTTATTTCCACGATAGAAAGGGCATATTTCAGTGTAAAAAGTGGGGTTGTCTTACCTGCCAATTTATTGTCTGTGGTTCTAAGATTATCACAACTAACACAGGTAAAAAATACGAGATTAGGCAATTCATCACCTGCTCCACTGACTTCGTTATATACGTTTTGCGTTGCCCGTGTGGGCTAGTCTACGTTGGTCGGACCATTCGGGCATTACGGGCTAGAGTGGGTGACCACCGTAGACTGATTTCAAAAGGGAGCGATGAACACAGTGTCCCTCGACATTTCTTAAGTTTCCACAACAAGGACATTAGACATTTAGAGGTCTTTGTGATTGAAACGATCCCCAAGGGTACATTAACCAATAATGAGAGATTCTCCTTGTGCAAGCGAGAGGTTTTTTGGATCTATATGTTCGATTCGCTTGCCCCCAAGGGGTTAAATGAGGAACTGGAAACATGCAGCTTTGTGTAGAGTTGGTGTTACGCTGGGTGATTTTTTGAATAACAATGAAGTTGTGGAAAGAGATTGAAAAGAATTTTAAACAAGATTTTTTGAGAGATTTTTTTAAGAAAATGACTTTTTGAAAAATATCTTATTATGCCTTTCTAGTAAATATTCTCGTGATAATCAATAAAAATGTTTTGTTTGATCATGTGTTATTTATGTTCTGTACCCTGAATATATATTTAAATATGAATATTTTAATATGTATATACTTTATTGTGTGTTTTTCCATTGTCAGGTTGTTTGAACAACAGGGGGTTAACACTAGAGATTTTGTCGTTCCCCCCCCCCACAATGGGTTTACCTTTTTTTTTTTTGTCCCTCCCACTGTGTCCCCTCCCCCAATTCACATTTATGTATTTAAACTTTGCGAGTTGCCTACTCCCTTGACTATGACAAAGCGCTCATGCGCGAAACGCGTCGTCAAGGCAACCCAATGACAGTGGTCTTATCCAGAGCCAAGTCACGGTGATCATCCATCTATCCATCCATGTATTTATTCTTCCATTTTTGTGCAAGCTCCCAAAAGCCAGCAGCATTTTTCTCTCCCACCACTTCCATCTGGTTTGGCTATTTACGTTCAGTCCCCGTTTGTTCTATTCATCTATCATTGGCTTTATTCCATCTTGAGGGGCCGCAGGGAGTTTAGACAGATGTGAGTTCCATCAGCCTGTCGGCAGCAACATTTTTCCCCTGATCGGCCTCTCAAATCCATCATTGGAATCTGTGCAGTGACACCATCCACTTTTGAGGAATTTCACCCTTGTGGAGACACAGTCTGGAGAGCCAGCGGTCTGCTTCCACCAGCTGACACTCCGGCGGCTCCCCTGTGCTGAGGTCATCATCTATCGTCACGGAGCCTCGGTGAGGCTCCGCTCCTCACGGCAGAACATCGGTTCTGTCCACGCCACGGCCAGTACACTGTTCGTTGGAGCCGGTCAGCCGCTCTGCGCGGCGCCAGACCCCACATCCAGCGAGGAAGATGTGAGTTTTCTCAACTTTTTTTTGAGCACCTTGTTCGGCTCTCACCAGCTTACCCATTGCCTTTTGTTGGGGCATGCTTTGGATGGATCTTCCGTGCTGGTTCCCTGTTGTTTAAAGGCTGACTGTCTTTTATTTTAGTGCATATTCAGATGCTGATATTTAGTGCAATATAACATTACAACATTGTGTTACTGTGGGTTCAATTGTAATATTGGTTCTTGTTTTTATAACTTGGGTTACAATTCACCAACTATTATCGATATTTATAACTATTTTTAGTTTTATTAAACTACTCAGTTTTATTCATTTATGACTCTTGCAGTTTATTTTTATAATACCCTGAGCGCTGGGCTCTATTTGCTCTTTTTTTTAGTAAGGAGCCTTACAAACATGAACAGAAGAAGCTCTGACACTCCTGGTGTAATGGGTCTTGAGTGGGAAAGGAAGAACCTTGCCCTTAATATCACAGGCCTGAGAAAAGAGCCAACAAATCCATTTAAGACCAGACTGGAGAAAAGACAAAATGCTCCTCACAACATACTGTTGGGGTCTAAAAACTTACAAGCATCACACCATGTACAATGGTACACCTTCCTGAAGGTTGACTTTCTAGCCTTGAGGAGGGTAGGGATTACAGAGTCAGAAACGCCCCTATCCCTGAGGACTTGGGTTTTACCAGCCATGCCGATAAAGCCAATAGCTGTAAAGCAGATATGATATTGATACAAAAGAGCCCACGGCTCATCTGTCAAGAGATTTATGAAGTCCGTATACCACATTCCTCTTGGCCAGAATCAGAATTATCGGAATGCCCTCCACTTTTATCCTTTCAGAGAGGCGGAGGGAGGCAGGGGAGGGAAGGCATATGTTAAGGAAAATAAAATAAAAGGAGTCACAAGGTCATCTATTGCAACGCTTTAGGATCCTTGCTGCAGGACACAAAGCTGTCCAGTTTTTGGCTTGACACAAAGAGGTGCACACCTGGTGTCTTTCACCACACAAAAATCTATATGAACACTTTTGGGTGATATGCCCATTCACCCAGATTCAGTTGTTATTGGCTGAGAAAATCTGTTGCCAATTTTCCATGCTGTAATGTGCACAGCAAGAATGGGAAAAGCTGTTCAAGACAAGATCAGGTCTGCTTCTTTCTAAGTTCGGTGACTTCTTGTTCCTCCTTAATGGTTCATGTATGCCACAGCTGTGGCATTGTCCGAGCCCTGACAGGGACATGTACCTAGGTGCAAAGTGACAGGCATTTTTCCAATGGAATCAATACCTTCTGTACCTTTGCCTGCTTCATGTTGAGTACCAAGCCCAAGTACTCCAGACATTGTGTTCGAAGAAAAACTGACTACTAGTGGTTTAGTACTCAGCCGAACCTCTCCAGGGCTTGTACCATTTGTTGGACATTTCATGTTCGTTTCTGAACAGACTGCTCGCTGAGCAGCAGGTTGTTCAGGTAGCCCACAATGGGAATACAGAAGTCCTAACTAACCCCAGAACCAGAGCCAACACCTTGGTAAGCCCTCTTGGTGTCGTGGACAGGCTAAAAGGCAGCACCACGAATTGATAATGGTGATCACAGCTAAATGCAGAAACTGTTGGTAAGGCTGTAAAATCGCAACATAAAGAGAAGCATCATTAATATCAACGAATGCCAGGCAGTCCCCTTTATGAAGCAAAGTAATCACTGACTGGGTGGACTCCATCCTCAATTTCTGAACTTTTAGTGACCTTTGAGGTCCAGATAGGTCAGACATCTCAGTTTGTCTTGGAAACTGAACAGGTTGGAATAAAAGCTGTGAGACCCCTCCTCTGCCAGCAAAGGAGCAATGGCCCATTAAGAAAAGTGTTTTGAGGGCTGCAAAAAAAAGCTCTTTTTGTGGATTTAAAGATACCCTTGAGTGCATAACATGTATAACGTGAAAGCAGCAAAACTCCAGTTTGTAGCCTCTGGATACCACACTGTAGACCCAGTCGCCTTGGAACTCCGGAGTCCAGGTGGTCTGTAAGCACCTCCCCACACAAGTGGGGGGCACCCCTTCATTGTTAGGAGTATTTTCCTCCAGACTTGAAAGTCCAGTTTTTCTTGTAGAACTGGGATATAGACTTTTGCTTAGAGCCTGAGGCTGATTGCTTACAAAACAAACTCTTTTTGGATTCCAAAAGTGATCCTTCGCCTTGGTCCATACATGCATTTGCAATTAAAGGGCAGGCGCTCAATTCGCTTCCTGCCTAGAGGTTCAGCTAACCAAAACACTAGCTCTTCCGAAAGCATTTCATCAGATGTGATGTCATCAGGTGCCCCTGATGATGTCACATCTGACAAAATGCTCTGGGCGGAGCTAGACGTGCTGATGTCACCACACATGTTCACACTTGCCAGCCAGGTCCTGGGGGCAAGTGTTAAAAAAAAAGCTTTAATTCAATTTAAACATTTGGGAGCATTCCTGTTCTTTTTTTCTCTACATATATTGCTTATGAAGCCATTTTCAAAGGAAAACAATGGAGCCCTATATGTAACAAGTGGGTTCATCAAAACACATCATCCATACGGTTAATGATCACTCAGGCATTGAGGGCCATTGCCTACTGGTAAGCATTCACTCCCAGCACTGTCATGGTGTGGTTATCACTGGAAGGATTTTACATATGCGAAGAACCTTTTTGGACTTGTGTGCAATTTGGACTTTTATATTCAAGTTTTCATTTGACTGCTTGTATTAAGTCAATGTTTGGCATTGTTGAGTCACATATGTTTATGTTAAAGGGGTTGTAAACCCTCTTTTTTTTTTTTAAATAACAAACATGTCACACTTACCTCCACTGTGCAGTTCGTTTTGCCTCAATACTCAACTCCTGGGGTCCCCCGGAGGCGCTGGTAGCTCCTCTCCGCATTGAGTGTCCACGTTGAAGGCTCTCCTAAGGTGGACACCCGTGCGGGCACGCTCCCGAGTACTGCATCTGTGTACATTCACACAGAATGCAGGACTCAGCTCCACCCCCCCGGTCACTGGATTTGATTGACAGCAGCGGGAGCCAATGGCTATGCTGCTATCAATCTATCCAATCAAGAGGCAAGACGACGGGCAGAGAGGAAGAGTGTGTTTCCGCCAAGGGAACGAATGGGCTCAGGTGAGTAAAACGGGGGGGGGGGCTAGGGGGCCGGTCAGTGTCAGAAGTTTTTTCACCTTAAGGTGAAAAAACATGAGGGTTTACAACCCCTTTAAGTAATACTGGACATGCTGTTTTTTAAATTTGGTTTTAAGTGATTGTAAATACCTTTGCGAGGGGATTAGCGCTGCACTTATATTAGTAACGTCCCAATACTTCCCGTGCCTAGAGTAGGAAAATGCAGAGCCGTTCCTGCAACAACTGTGGAGCAGGGCTGGTGACAAAAGAGGTGCTGTGCAGCTGCGTTCAGAGCAATATGACAGTATTCCATGCTGTTCTGACTCAGAGGTTAAAATGCACTTGTACTGTAAAATGCCATAAGTACATGAGAATGTGCATACTGTGCCTGAGTGTCCCACAGTACTCTTCCACCACTGTATGGACCCTCAAGCACTGTCCAGAAAAAATGATCCAAAGTCCAGTACACTGACCATTCACAGGGAACACTTAGGGGAATCTGCCAAATAGTTCCACAATTAGGGGGACCTGCACCCATAGTGGCATGTGCGTCCCCGCAGGGTCTTCAGGGTCTCCACTCCCCTCCAGATTGCTGCCTTGGACCTGTAGAGCACCCTGTCAGTAAGGTTACTGGGTACACTGTATGCCAGAGATTGCTTTCTGCAAGGTCCAACACCAACTGGAAGACATTACAGGCCCTATTCGTGCTTGCATGTGGTCCGGTTATGGTCGCTACTGCCAGCAGGCCAAGAGGGACCGTACCCCACATATAAGCGTGTGGATGGCATGTAACATCTGCAGGTTGGTGCTGAATCCTGCAGGCAGGGTTCTTCAGCACACAGTGCCCCCATAGACCTTACTGACAAGGTGCTATACAGGTCAGAGCAGTAATCCCTCTGGAGAGGAGTGGTGTCCCTTATGGCCCACCTCTACCCCATTAGGATTGTAAGATCAGGAGTTATGGGAACAGAGCTCATGAAACATATCAAAGAGACACAGAGACACATACATCACCTACAGACATCAGAACAAAATTAAGGCTTAGTGGAGCTAGGAGAGGTTATGCCTGGGCGGGGATTCCTGCCTTTCTTAGCCAGTGTCCATTCACCTGAAGGCAACAGCATAACCTAAGTATGAATCATGAATATTTACTCCTCCATGTCCTGTGATGTACAATTAAGATATAAGGGGGCTCCTGATGCCTGGCAGAAATGGCCAGTCACAGACATGAGTCTCCAAAGACAGAGTAGGTACAAAGGCAATGCTAACAGCTCTAGACCTTTAGTAAGCACTTTGCGGCTTTATTAACCAGAACCAGTCTGGTAGTAAGATTTATTTGTTTGCTAGTGCTCAATCCTCCTGAATGCCGTGGTATAATCAGAAGATTGAAGAACTTCATGTGTGAACCTCAATGGACAAAAAGGAAATAGTTTTGTTCAGTGCATGAAGATATTTAGTTACTTTACCTTCACTGCAGCGTCATCAAACACTGTGATAAGGCCATTGGCTGTACCAACAAACAGAAAGCATTTTTTCTGGCTAAAAAAAAAAGAAAAAAAAAAGGAGGAAGGAAAATCAATACTCTAGCCAACACACACACACACACACACACACACACACAAGAAAACCCCACAATTTTTTATTAAGGAAATGTGATATCTGTTTTGTACTCTGTGCTGTAGAGCCTCATATAAAGGTTTAAGGACAATTTGACCTGGTGACTAGTGGGGACTAAAAATTTTTTTGACATTATTTTGGTGTTCTTGTAACCTCTCTTAAAGGGGTTACAAAGGCAGGAGGTTTTTTTATCTTAACATAAATGCATTAAGATAAAAAAAAACCTTCTGTGTGCAGCAGCTGCCCTGAGCCCCCCTAATACTTACTTGAGCCCCATGTCTATCCAGCAATGTCTACGAGTCCATCGGCTGTACAGGACTCTCCCTCCTGATTGGCTGAGACACAGCAGCGGCACCATTGGTTCCTGCTGCTGTCAATCAAAGTCAGTTAGCCAATCAGGAGAGAAAGGGGACGGGGCCGAACCACAGCTCCGTGTCTGAATTGTTGCTTGCTGTGGGGGCACTCGACAGGAGGGAGGGGCCAGGAACAGCAAAGAGGGACCCGAGAAGAGGAGGATCCGGGCTGCTCTGTGCAAATCTACTGCAACAGAGCAGGTAAGTATAACATGTTTGCTTTCCTTTCTTTCTTTCTTTCTTTTTAAAAACCATTTTACAATCACTTTAAAGGAAACTGGCACAAAAGAAATAACTGAGGCTGTAATTTCTCACCTCTCTTTAAATTGCTGGTTATCTGTCTTTTACACCGCATGCAAAGACCGGTGTTCGGGCTGGTTCTTGCTCCGATGTAACGGATGCATTGTCACTCTGAGGTGAGTGTTGCTTGGGCCTGTGGCAGAGTGAATATTCGCCTGTGATTTTTGTTGCATTGACTCCCTTTTGTTTGGTCTCCGTCACAGCTACAAGTCAGGGTATTCCCCTGTGTGGTTCTCACGGAATTGAGTGCAGAGTATAGGGTAAGCATGCTCATAAGGAGTACAAGGTAAACAGCCGTGGCAAAAGCATTTGAGGAAGCTCTTGAATACCTTATAAGGGCTCTAGGTGGAAGTGGCATTAAAGAATGCATCCAATTGTGTGATGTAACACTTAGTCATTCACCTCAGGCTGAGCTCTGAGTGGTTGGATTTCAGAGCAAAATTTGAAAAGTATTATGTGAGGGGAAAACATTCCATAGTCCCGTTTTTTTTTACAGTAACAGTCAAAGAGCTTCCCCTATCACGTTGGGCATATCCCCAAAGGGGTTTTCATGGACTGGGTTTCAAAGTAATGGACCATGGCTCTGGAACCATATAGCACTCACATAATAATTAAACGAAGGGTGAGTTTCTTCGTGAAGGGCAAAAAAGGTCTAATACCTTCAAACACTAGCAAAAAACGGAGGACTCACAGAATGGAGTAGGGTTATAGGGGAGGCACCCAGGGGTTTCCTCTAAAGCTTTGCCAATGTTCAATCACCTAAAACTACATTCCTATAACCCATTTTTTAGGAAATGTCCTGTACAATTAAGATAATAAGATTCCTTATTCTGGTGTGCTAGTTTTGTGCATCAAGCCCAAGTTGTAATAGGGAGCACATATCCTAATTTGGGTTTAACCCTATCAGCGCCACCGACATGTGTCTTATGTCTACACCAACACTGACAAACATATTTGTTTACATTTGTTCAGCTGACATATTTGTAAAGCAGTTTGATTTTTTTCCCCCCACCCCACCACCACCATATAAACCAAGTTCATCTGTGCCTCCTGGGTGCCTGGGACATCTGTGTAAGGTGTCAGTAGGGAGAGTGTAGTCAACCCAGCAAATATGAAAGCATTTCAAAAGCCCATATGTACACAAACACACTTGTCAGGTGCACTCGTGTACGAAAATTACAACTGTTCCACACATTTTAGGTATCACTGCACACGCAATGATTGAAGAGCCATCAATCATGGTTAACTCTAAATTGATTAGGTGTAAAGACGTTGCCTATAGATAAATTTGGGTATAATCATTCTTTATGGTTTCACAAGGTAGATGGAATTTTGAGGGTAGACATGTTTGGCACTAAACAAAGGAGTGGGAGGGGGAAATAAGAAAATCTCCCCAGCCCCATGATAGCTAACCAAAGGGAGAAGCAACCACATGAATATGATCAAATGGAAAAACCTTTATTGGAAATAGGACAAATATATAAAAAGGGGGAGAAAAAAGAACTCACATGCGTGGAATACAATCAGGTGGCGTCCCCTCCACCGCGATATCAAAGGTAAGTGGATAACAGTTTACAAAAATAGATAGACTGTGAACATGAACATAAAACAACGTTGGATATTAACCACTTGACGACCGCCTCACGGCGATGTAAGTCGGCAAGGTGGCACGGACAGGCACAACACTACACTAACAGTAGAACACGCCAGGCACACTTGTCACCCCCCTTCACACTGACACCAATAGCAGTTTTTTTTTTTTTTGCATTAGCGTCAGTTTGTGACAGTTATAAGTGTTAGGGCAGTTAGGTTAGCCCCCTTTAGGTCTGGGGTACCCCCCTAACCCCCCCAATAAAGGTTAACCCCGTGATCACCCCCCGTCACCAGTGTCGCTAAGCGATAGTTTTTCTGATCGCTGTATTAGTGACACAGGTGACGCTAGTTAGGGAGGTAAGTATATAGGTTCGCTGTCAGTGTTTTATAGCGACAGGGACCCCCATATACTACCTGCTAAAGATTTTAACCCCCTGATTGCCCCCTAGTTAACCCTTTCACCAGCGATCACCGTATAAGTGTTACGGGTGATTCTGGTTAGCTAGTTTGTTTTTTGTAGTTTATTATAGTTTTAGGGCACCCGCTGTTTATTACCTTATAAAGGTTTAACCCCCTAATTGCCCGGCGGTGATATAAATTACGTTTTTAGGGTCAGATAAGGTCTGCGTCGCCCCAGGCAGCGTCAGGTTAGCGCCAGTACCGCTAAAACCCACGCACGCAGCATACACCTCCCTTAGTGCTATAGTATCTGAGCGGATCGATATCTGATCCGATCAGATCTATACTCCCCAGCAGTTTAGGGTTCCCATAAACACAGTGTTAGCGGGATAAGCCCAGATACCTGCTAGCACCTGCGTTTTGCTCCTCGGCCCAGCCCACCCAAGTGCAGTATCGATCGATAACTGACACTTACAAAACACTAAGCACACATAACTGCAGCGTTCGCAGAGTCAGGCCTGATCCCTGCGATCGCTAACAGTTTTTTGGTAGCGTTTTGATACAGTCGCTGACAGTCAGGAGCTTTTTTGCCTGTGAGTCTCACTAGTGTACCCCTAAATTTAGAGCCCAAAATGGCAAATCGAAGGTACACTAGTGAAAAGGCCTACACGTTTCTGAGCATGACAGATAGTGAAGAGGAAGTCACTCATCTGTCAAGTTCAGGCTCAGAATACGATCCTGTAGAGGACAGCGGCTCCATGACAGATAGCTCTGATGACGGAGTTGTGGTCCCTGCTAGGGTCAGGCATACCAGACCCCGAACTTCTTCTGTCCTTGAAGTGCAAGAACCGCAGGTCCTCGTATGGAGCAGAGAAGTACTAGTGCCGCTATTCCTTCTGGTGAACTGGCAAGCACCAGCGGCCTAGTACACCCTGGTCGTACATCCAGCACTGCTGTATCACGTGGTGACGTGACGAGTCCCATAAGTGCAGTTCAAGCTGGTGAGGTGGCAAGCACTAGTAGTGTCCCGCTGCCACCAAGAAGACAAAGACAGGCCCGTCGTGCCCTTCCTGCTGCATTCGCCAAACCGAATTGGGAACCCACCACTTCTGCAGCACCCGTACTTCCCCCTTTCACTGGCCAACCCGGAATTCAGGTGGAAACAGTTGACTTTACGCCACTGGATTTTTATTCACTGTTTTTCACCGAAGATCTCTATAGATCTATTGTGGACCAAAGCAATTTATACGCTGGTCAACACATCGCCGCTAATCCCCAGTCCTCCCTTGCCAGAGATTGGAGACCAATTACGGTCTCCGAATTTAAGACCTTTCCCTCCTCATGGGCTTGAATAAAAAGAGTAAGTTGCGGTCATATTGGTCCACTGACCCAATTTACCATTCGCCCTTGTTCTCTGCTTCCATGGCCAGGGCACGATACGAGCAGATTTTGCGGTTCATGCACTTCAACGACAATGAACTCTGTCGTCCTCGTGGAGACCCTGCATACGATCGGCTCTACAAAATTCGGCCCCTCGTAAACCACTTCAACTAACGTTTTGCAGACTTGTTTACCCCCCATCAAGTTGTCAGCATTGATGAGTCCCTGATTACATTTTCTGGCCACTTGTCATTCAAACAGTACCTTCCCAGCAAGTGTGCCAGATACGGGGTCAAGATGTATAAGCTCTGTGACAGGGCCACAGGCTATACATGTAGTTTTATGGTTTACGAGGGCAAAGATAGTCACGTAGAGTCGACAAACTGCCCTGACTACATAGGAAGCGCTGGCAAGATAGTGTGGGACTTGGTGTCACCCTTATTCGGAAAGGGGTACCACTTGTACGTGGACAATTATTATACGAGCGTGCCACTTTTTAGTCACTTGTTTGATCATCAGATTGGAGCATGTGGCACCGTGCGACCTAATCGCCGGGGCTTTCCCCAGCGGCTTGTAGATTCCCGTCTTAGGCTGGGGGAGAGAGCCTGCTTGAAGTATAATAATTTTCTCGCTATGAAGCGCTATGAAGTGGAGGGATAAGAAGAATGTTTTCGTTCTCACCTCCCTTCATGCAGACACGAAGACCCAAATTACTACGGCAACTGGTGTTGTGGAGAAACCCTTCTGTGTCCACGAATATAACCTTAATATGGGAGGGGTGGACCTCAACGACCAGTTGTTGGCGCCGTACTTAGTTGCCCGTAAGGCCAGACGCTGGTACAAAAAAGTGTCTGTTTATTTATTTCAATTGGCTTTGCTGAACGCTCATGTGCTATACAGAGCTTCAGGACGGACTGGATCCTTCCTTAAATTCCAGGAAGAGATCGTCAGAGCCCTTCTGTTTCCAGACGGTGCTCTACCTCACCTTCCCCAACCAAATGCAGTAGGCCGGCTGCATGAGAGGCATTACTAAAAAAAGTGTAAAAAAAAAAAATAAAAAAAAATAAAATAAATAAAAACACAAAAAAAATATAAAATAAAAAAACCAAAAATAGTTGTTGTTTTATTGTTCTCTCTCTCTCTATTGTTCTGCTCTTTTTTACTCTATTCTATTCTGCAATGTTTTATTGTTATTATGTTTTACCATGTTTGCTTTTCAGATATGCAATTTTTTTTATACTTTACTGTTTACTGTGTTTTGTTGGTAACCATTTTATTGTTTTCAGGTACGCCATTCAGTTGCAGGGCGGATTTATTTATCTTGACAGCAACAGCGTTTATAAAGCCGTGACTCCAGCGCTGTCGGAGGTGATTTCACCACCACAGTTACATACTTCAGCATATATGCCGAAGCGTGGGGGCAGCAGTGGGTGGAGGAGCGATTTGCTCCTGCCTTTTGTGGGAGGATGCCCCCATGCTTCGGCATATATATATTTTAGGCACAGGTTGCGTTAAATGTTTTATTTTTTACTATGTTTTTTTTTTGTATTTGCTTTGCAGGTATGGTAAGTCTTACTGTTATACTGTAATGTTACTTTGTTTTATTGTTAACCATCATTTGCTTAGCAGGTATGCCATTGAGTTGCAGCGCGGATTTATTTATCTTGACAGCAACAGCGCTTGCTCCCACGATATATAAAGCCGTGACTCCAGCGCAGTCGGAGGTGATTTCACCACCACAGTCACATACTTCAGCATATATGCCGAAGCGTGGGGGCAGCAGTGGGTGGAGGAGCAATTTGCTTCTGCCTTTTGCGGGAGGATGCCCCCATGCTTCGGCATATATAAATGGTGCATGTATGCCCATCATTAGAAGTGGGTGGATGAAGGGAGGTATTCTAATGGTGGGCATACCCACCGATCAATATCTTTTTTTCGTTCAGCCCACAGGCTGCCTGAAAAAAAAGTTTACAATATATGCCCAACAAGGACCAGCAACGTACTGGTATGTTGCTGGACTTTGAGTGGTTATACCAGAATGATGCCTGCAGGTTTAGGTATCATTCTTTTCAGCCAGTGGTCGGCTTTCATGTAAAAGCAATCCTAGCGGCTAATTAGCCTCTAGACTGCTTTTGCAAGCAGTGGGAGGGAATGCCCCCCCCCCCCCCGCCGTCTTTCATGTTTTTCTCTGGCTCTCCTGTCCCAACAGGGAACCTGAAAATGCAGCCGGTGATTCAGCCAGCTGACCATAGAGCTGATCAGAGACCAGAATGGCTCCAAACATCTCTATGGCCTAAGAAACCGGAAGCTACGAGCATTTTATGACTTAAGATTTCGCCGGATGTAAACAGCGCCATTGGGAAATTGGGAAAGCATTTTATCACACCGATCTTGGTGTGGTCAGATGCTTTGAGGGCAGAGGAGAGATCTAGGGTCTAATAGACCCCAATTTTTTTTAAAAAGAGTACCTGTCACTACCTATTGCTATCATAGGGGATATTTACATTCCCTGAGATAACAATTAAATTAATAAAAAAATAAAAATAAAAATGAAAGGAACAGTTTAAAAATAAGATAAAAAAGCAAAAAAATAATAAAGAAAAAAAAAAAAAAAAGCACCCCTGTCCCCCCCTGCTCTCGCGCAAAGGCGAACGCAAGCGTCGGTCTGGTGTCAAATGTAAACAGCAATTGCACCATGCATGTGAGGTATCACCACGAAGGTCAGATCGAGGGCAGTAATTTTAGCAGTAGACCTCCTCTGTAAATCTAAAGTGGTAACCTGTAAAGGCTTTTAAAGGTGTTTAAAAATGTATTTATTTTGTCGCCACTGCACGTTTGTGCGCAATTTTAAAGCATGTCATGTTTGGTATCCATGTACTCGGCCTAAGATCATCTTTTTTATTTCATCAAACATTTGGGCAATATAGTGTGTTTTAGTGCATTAAAATTTTAAAAAGTGTGTTTTTTCCCCAAAAAATGCATTTGAAAAATCGCTGCGCAAATACTGTGTGAAAAAAAAAAATGAAACACCCACCATATTAATCTGTAGGGCATTTGCTTTAAAAAAATATATAATGTTTGGGGGTTCAAAGTAATTTTCTTGCAAAAAAAAATAATTTTTTCATGTAATCAAAATGTGTCAGAAAGGGCTTTGTCTTCAAGTGGTTAGAAGAGTGGGTGATGTGTGACATAAGCTTCTAAATGTTGTGCATAAAATGCCAGGACAGTTCAAACCCCCCCCCAAATGACCCCATTTTGGAAAGTAGACACCCCAAGCTATTTGCCGAGAGGCATGTCGAGTCCATGGAATATTTTATATTGTGACACAAGTTGCGGGAAAGAGACAAATTTTTTTGCACAAAGTTGTCACTAAATGATATATTGCTCAAACATGCCATGAGAATATGTGAAATTACACCCCAAAATACATTCTGTTGCTTCTCCTGAGTATGGGGATACCACATGTGTGGGACTTTTTGGGAGCCTAGCCGCGCACGGGACCCCGAAAACCAAGCACCGCCTTCAGGCCATGGAATGCCCAGATGGCACAACCCCCCCCAAATGACCCCATTTTGGAAAATAGACACCCCAAGCTATTTGCTGAGAGGTATAGTGAGTAATTTGCAGACCTCACTTTTTGTCACAAACTTTTGAAAATTGAAAAAAGAAAAAAAAAAAAATTTTCTTGTCTTTCTTCATTTTCAAAAACAAATGAGAGCTGCAAAATACTCACCATGCCTCTCAGCAAATAGCTTGGGGTGTCTACTTTGCAAAATGGGGTCATTTTGGGGGGTTTTGTGCTGTCTTGGCATTTTATGGCCTTCGAAACTGTGATAGGTAGTGAGGAGCGAAATCAAAAATTTACGCCCTTAGAAATCCTGAAGGCGGTGATTGGATTTCGGGGCCCCGTATGAAGCTAGGCTCCCAAAAAGTCCCACACATGTGGTATCCCCGTACTCAGGAGAAGAAGCAGAATATATTTTGGGGTGTAATTCCACATATGCCCATGGCCTGTGTGAGCAATATATCATTTAGTGACAACTTTGTGCAAAAAAAAAAAGTGTTACTTTCCCGCAACTTGTGTCAAAATATAAAATATTCCATGGACTCAACATGCCTCTCAGCAAATAGCTTGGGGTGTCTACTTTCCAAAATGGGGTCATTTGGGGGGGGGGGGGTGGGTTTGTGCCATCTTGGCATTTTATGGCCTTCAAAACTGTGATAGGTAGTGAGGAGTGAAATCAAAAATTTACGCCCTTAGAAATCATGGAGGTGCTTGGTTTTCGGGGCCCCGTACGCGGCTAGGCTCCCATAAAGTCCCACACAAGTGGTATCCCCATACTCAGGAGAAGCAGCTGAATGTATTTTGGGGTGCAATTCTGCATAGGCCCATGGCCTGTGTGAGCAATATATCATTTAGTGACAACTTTTTGTAAATTTTTTTTTTTTTTGTCATTATTCAATCACTTGGGACAAAAAAAATAAATATTCAATGGGTTCAACATGCCTCTCAGCAATTTCCTTGGGGTGTCTACTTTCCAAAATGGGGTCATTTGTGGGGGTTTTGTACTGCCCTGCCATTTTAGCACCTCAAGAAATGACATAGGCAGTCATAAACTAAAAGCTGTGTAAATTCCAGAGAATGTACCCTAGTTTGTAGACGCTATAACTTTTGCGCAAACCAATAAATATACGCTTATTGACATTTTTTTTACCAAAGACATGTGGCCGAATACATTTTGGCCTAAATGTATGACTAAAATTGAGCTTATTGGATTTTTTTTATAACAAAAAGTAGAAAATATCATTTTTTTAAAAAATTTTCGGTCTTTTTCCGTTTATAGCGCAAAAAATAAAACCGCAGAGGTGATCAAATACCATCAAAAGAAAGCTCTATTTGTGGGAAGAAAAGGACGCAAATTTCATTTGGGTACAGCATTGCATGACCGCGCAATTAGCAGTTAAAGCGAAGCAGTGCCAAATTGGAAAAAGACCTCTGGTCCTTAGGCAGCATAATGGTCCGGGGCTCAAGTGGTTAAAAACAGCAACACTGATGGGCATCCCCTCACTGCTCCCCCCCCCCCCCCCCCCCGCAGTCTCTAAGTAATGGCGTTAAATAGACCTAAAGAAACTGAGTAATGGGGAGGTGTTCCCCTTGCTGGGTAATGTGGTGAATGAAACAAGGAAAGTCCAAGAAAATGTCCGTGTACATATATGTCCGATCACGGGCTAAATTATACCACACATGTGCAGCTTGATCTCGCATGAGATATAGATAAGAGTGGTGTTGCAGCTAATGAAGCCAGGGCAGTGAACTAATCACACAAATGATCCTGCAATACATGCATGAAACTGGACTGATGGTACTGAGATGTCTGCAGTGTATGAAAGCAGTGTTTGTCTCAGTCTCCGGATCTCCTATAGTTTCATCATGTAATCATAACATATGTATAGGTTGGTAAGAATAGGCTGTTTACTCATAAGGTAGATGGATATAGAAGCATGGAAAATGTAATTGATCCTTGTAGGCTTCTTACCCCTTCTGTCGCTTCATGGTACAAGCACAGCTTTCCTTCCATGGATCAAGTCTGTATGTTTCCAGTACGTCGAGATAGTCCCATGTGTAGGTTGTTTACTCTCGGGCCGGGGAACAGCTGATCACGCTGGAGGACGTGAGTGACGGAAGCGTGAGTGAGGTGAACAGTTCCTGTGCTGTCTTGTTCGGCTGTGACCAGCAGAGGGCACCGGTTTCAGGAAATCCTGCTGGCGCTGCTAACACGGCTTGTTAAGCGGTATGGTGTCATCCTGACAATGGTGAAGACTGCACAACAAAAGGGGAGAGGAGGGAGGAGACCCCTCAGCATCTAAGACATCAAAATGTCGACGCGTATCGTGCTCTTAGCTGAGCACTTCATCTGGACATTGTGCTGATTTGGCTTGACTTCAATCTCTCCACCCCACAATGAGCACTCATATGCTACAGGGTTTGTGGGTTTGTGGTTTTGGTCAATAAATGTGTGCCTATTCATTGTTAGACTGATGGACTGTCATTAGACGTTGTTTCCACAAGATGGCGATAGATAGTCAAATGTGCAATCAATATGCTGATTGGGCAGTTAGCCCTATTTATAGACACAGATCATCTATGCACAATGTCCAGATGAAGTGCTCAGCTAAGAGCATGAAACGCGTCGACATTTTGATGTCTTAGACGCTGAGGGGTCTCCCTCCTCCTCTCCCCTTTTGTTGTGCAGTCTTCACCATTGTCAGGATTACACCATACCGCTTGACAAGCCGTGTTAGCAGCGCCAGCAGGATTTCCTGAAACCGGTGCCCTCTGCTGGTCACAGCCGAACAAGACAGCACAGGAACTGTTCACCTCACTCCGACGCTTCCGTCACTCACGTCCTCCAGCGTGATCAGCTGTTCGCCGGCCAGAGAGTAAACAACAAACCTACACGTGGGACTATCTCGACGTACTGGATACATACAGACTTAATCCATGGAAGAAAAGCTGTGCTTGTACCATGAAGCGACAGAAGGGGTAAGAAGCCTACAAGGATCAATTACATTTTCCATGCTTCTATATCCATCTACCTTATGAGTGAACAGCCTATTCTTACCAACCTATACATATGTTATGATTACATGATGAAACTATAGGAGATCCGGAGACTGAGAAACACTGCTTTCATACTCTGCAGACATCTCAGTACCATCAGTCCAGTTTCATACATGCATTGCAGGATCATTTGTGTGATCAGTTCACTGCCCTGGCTTCATTAGCTGCAACACCACACTTATCTATATCTCACGCGAGATCAAGCTGCACATGTGTGGTATCATTTAGCCCATGATCGGACATATATGTACACGGACATTTTCTTGGACTTTCCTTGTTTCATTCATCACATTACCCAGCAAGGAGAACACCTCCCCATTACTCAGTTTCTTTAGGTCTATTTAACGCCATTACTTAGAGACTGTGGGTGCGGAGGGGAGCAGTGAGGGGATGCCCATCAGTGTTGCTGTTTTTAATATCCAACGTTGTTTTATGTTCATGTTCACAGTCTATCTATTCTTTTAAACTGTTATCCACTTACCTTTGATATCGCGGTGGAGGGGACCCCACCTGCGTGTATTCCACGCATGTGGATTCTTTTTCCGCCCCCTTTTTATATATTTGTCCTATTTCCAATAAAGGTTTTTCCATTTGATCATATTCACGTGGTTGCTTCTTCCTTTGGTTAGCTATCATGGGGCTGGGGAGATTTTCTTATTCCCCCCTCCCCCTCCTTTTTGTTTAGTTTCAGTACTTTTTTTGCTACATGGGAGGTAGCCCGTCCCCAGGACTAAGCGTTTTGATCATATGACGCTAATCAATTTGTATTAGACACATGTTAATTCATTACAGTGGCTCCCCTTTTGATATTATTCCTAGACATGTTTGGCATCTATACATTCAACACAACCTCATCTTTTATATTTTACCAAAAAAATGGGCATTTTATTGCGTTTGTGTGTACAAAGATTGTGTGATATACAAAATTGCAACTACCAAAATTTTAATTTACAGGTTCTTTGCTTTCAGAAAATACATGATGTTTTTTTGAGGGGTTTAAATAATCTTCAGGCCTAAAATGTGCATTTTAGCATGTGCAAAAAATAAAATGCAAAAATGGCTATGGCAGTGGAAGGGTTAAACACAGTAGCTGTTCAGAAGAATATACGCACAAATAGTTACACTTACACAAGTGAATAGTACATAATAAAATATGTAGCAATTTATGATGTACACACTTTTACCAACAAATTTACCAATGCAGTTGCAACATTTAAAACGACAAGTATTGTTTTTTACTGCATATTATAAGATTATACAAGTTTATAATAATCATACTTAAAATATACCTCTGCTTCACTACACAGCAAAACAACAAGCAAGTAATGGAATCAGGCATTTTCTGAATGCAGTGTTTTGTTTGGAGATCTTCAGTTAGCATAGAAACTATTTCACCAGACTGCGTCCCTGCCAGAATCCACTGCTCTTTCTCACCAGGTAGGGTCACAAGTGCCAGACACAGGATTCTGCTGTCTGAAAAGTCCTGCAAGCAGCATAAAGGGAATGTTATTTAAAACACACAGAAAACAACTTATTATGATAGAATTAAAACAGTTATAATCTTAAGAAGGTTTACATACAGTGGAGCAAATAATTATTTGACCCCCTGCAGATTTTGTAAGTTTGCGCACCTACAAAGAAATTAAGGGCTATATTTATCATAGGTGTATTTTAAATGATACAGACAGAATATCAACCAAAAAACACAATACAAATGTTATAAATTGAGTTGCAGTTCAGGGAGTAAAATAAGTATTTGATCACCAAGCAAAACATGACTTAGTACTTGGTGGAGAAACCCTTGTTGACAAGCACAGAGGTAAGATAGTTCTTGTAGTTAAGATACCAGGTTTGCACACATCTCAGGAGGGATTTTGGTCTACTCTTCTTTACAGATCTTCTCTAAATCCTTAAAGGACAAGTGCAGCCAAAGCTTGTTTGGCTGTACTTCTCCTGTGGATCACATTAATGCAATTCGTTTTGCACTCCTGTGACCTGATTTCAGCAGAGAGCAGACTAAAGTCTGCTCTCTGCTGACATTACGGATTTCAGTCCAGGTCCGCGGCATCGCGACAATAAAGTCAGGATCCGCCTAGTGCCTGGACTGACACCTGGCTCAGCCTTTCAGCAAGCCGCTGAGAGCCTGATCCAGGCGCTCCCCGCCCCTCCACAGCTCAGCGCTCCAGTGAGGGAGGAGGGGGCAGAGCGGAGAGCTGCTGACTGACAGTCTACAGCTCTCTGCTCGCGGAGCTCTGAAAATGGAGTGATCGGTGGTGTTTGATCACTCAGTTCTCATTGCAAAGGCACCGGGGGACAGATGCAGCATTGGACCGATGCCGCATCCACCTAGGTAAGTATAAACCTGAAAAATAAATTATTCTTTTACTTCTCTTTTAAGGTTTCTTGGATGTTGCTTGGCAATTCGAAGATTCAGCTCCTTCCACACATTTTTTATAGGATTAAGATCTGGAGACCGGCTAGGCTACTCCATGACCCTAATGTGCTTCTTCTCGAGCCACTCCTTCATTGCCTTGACGGTATCCATGACCCATCTTTAGTCAAGTTAATGCCAAAGAGCTCAATTTTGGTCTCATCTGACTGCAGCACTTTCTCCGAATCATTTAGATGTCTATTGGCAAACTTCAGACGGGCCTGTACGTGTGCCTTCTTGAGGAGGAGGACCTTGTGGGTACTGCAGGATTTCAATCCATGATGGCGTATCGTGCTACCAATGGTTTGTATGGTGACTGTGGTCCCAACTGCCTTGAGATCATTCACAAGCTTCTCCCGTGTAGTTCTGGGCTGATCCCTAATTTTTCTCATGATCATCATTACCCCATGAGGCAAAACCTTGCATGGAGCTCCAGACCGAGGACGATTGATGGTCATTTTGTATTTCTTCCATTTGCGAATAATCGCTCCAACAGTTGTCTCCTTCTCACCAAGCTTCTTGCTCATGGTCTTGTAGCCCAATTCAGCCTAGTGCAGGTCTACAATCTTGTCCCTGACGTCCTTTGGCAGCTCTTTGGTCTTGCCCATGATGGTGAGGTTTGAATGGAAGAAAGATTCTGTGGACAGGTGTCTTTTATACACATAACGAGTTGTCGTTAGGAGCACCTTCTTAAAGTGAGAGGACTAATCTGTGTACCACATGAGCACATACTCTAGCCAGTCTGTAGGAGCCAGAATTATTGCTGGTTGGTAGGAAATCAAATACTTATTTTAATCACTGAACTGCAACTGAATTTATAACATTTGTATCGTGTTTTTTTTTAATTTCTGGTTGATATTCTATCTCTATCATTTAAAATACACCTCTGATAAAAATTATAGACCCTTTAAATCTTTGTAGGTGGGAAAACTTACAAAATCTGCAGGTTATTAAATAATTATTTTTCCCCACTGTATGCATTAGAAGATTGTTATTATCATTAGGGGATCTAAAGGAGTTTACACAATAGCAGCTAGACCCTGTAAAATGCTTAGTACCTAGTGTGGAGAGCCTAAAGTTCAGTTAGTCCCTTCAGTGTTACCTTTCACTTTTTGCATCTTCGCTACAGCTCTATGTAAGACAAAGGCAGACAAGCTATTCTTCCCCACAAAGATCCATGGCAAAGCTGCTTAAGTGGAAGTGAAGACAGCCGCTAGCCTGACACAGAGGGACCTCACTCCAGAAGATAAGTATATATTTGCGGCATCTAGCTGCTATGTTTTAAGCATAGGGAAGCTTCAGACCTAAAGAAATGTTATCATTGCAATTGCACTTTAAAAAACGCACATGTTCAGCAGTGCTGTACAATAATAAATCACACAACTTAATAAAAAAAAAAGGGAATCCTTTTCAACAGGCATGTGTCAGAAGCTATGGTTGTGGCTACTGGCATGCTGAGTCAATAACCTCAGACAATTATAGGAAGAAGCTGTAAAGCACAACAATTATAAAGCATGGGTTTGTAAGGTTCCATTTGAAAATCAGTGGTATGTCTTTACCATGTCAATCTCAGGGATGTAAAAAAGAAAAGAAAACATAGCATATTTATAAAGCACAGTGATGTTCTTTACAAATGGTCTTAGCACTATTAAAATTAATAGGAGTGGAGAAAGAGAGGGAGAAAAAGGAGAGACAGGTCCATGTGATCTAAGTAATGTGACCAGCTCTCCTGCAATGAGTTCTCTCTGCTGCCTTAACCACTTCAGCCCCGGAAGGATTTACCCCCTTCCTGACCAGAGCACTTTTTACAATTTGGCACTGCGTCGCTTTAACTGCTAATTGCGCGGTCATGCAATGCTGTAACCAAACGAAATTTGCGTCCTTTTCTTCCCACAAATAGAGCTTTCTTTTGATGGTATTTGATCACCTCTGCCGTTATTATTTTTTGCGCTATACACGGAAAAAGACCGAAAATTTTGAAAAAAAATGATATTTTCTACTTTTTGTTCTAAAAAAAATCCAATAAACTCAATTTTAGTCATACATTTAGGCCAAAATGTATTTGGCCACATGTCTTTGGTAAAAAAAATGTCAATAAGTGTATATTTATTGGTTTGCGCAAAAGTTATAGCGCCTACAAACTAGGGTACATTTTCTGGAATTTACACAGTCTTTAATTTATGACTGCCTATGTCATTTCTTGAGGTGCTAAAATGACAGGGCAGTACAAAACCCCCACAAATGACCCCATTTTGGAAAGTAGACACCCCAAGGAAATTGCTGAGAGGCATGTTGAGCCCATTGAATATTCATTTTTTTTGTCCCAAGTGATTGAATAATGAAAAAAAAAAAAAAATTACAAAAAGTTGTCACTAAATGATATATTGCTCACACAGGCCATGGGCCTATGTGGAATTGCACCCCAAAATACATTTAGCTGCTTCTCCTGAGTATGGGGATACCACATGTGTGGGACTTTTTGGGAGCCTAGCCGCATACGGGGCCCCGAAAACCAATCACTGCCTTCAGGATTTCTAAGGGCGTACATTTTTGATTTTACTCCTCACTACCTATCACAGTTTTGAAGGCCATAAAATGCCCAGATGGCACAAACCCCCCCCAAATGACCCCATTTTGGAAAGTAGACACCCCAAGCTATTTGCTGAGAGGCATGTTGAGTCCATGGAATATTTTATATTTTGACACAAGTTGCGGGAAAGTGACAATTTATTTATTTATTTTTTTTTTTTTTTGCACAAAGTTGTCACTAAATGATATATTGCTCACACAGGTCATGGGCATATGTGGAATTGCACCCCAAAATACATTCTGCTGCTTCTCTTGAGTACGGGGATACCACATGTGTGGGACTTTTTAGGAGCCTAGCCGCGTACGGGACCCCGAAAACCAATCACCGCCTTCAGGATTTCTAAGGGTGTACATTTTTGATTTCACTCTTCACTGCCTATCACAGTTTCGGAGGCCATGGAATGCCCAGGTGGCACAAACCCCCCCCAAATGACCCCATTTTGGAAAGTAGACACCCCAAGCTATTTGCTGAGAGGCATGGTGAGTATTTTGCAGCTCTCATTTGTTTTTGAAAATGAAGAAAGACAAAATAAAAATTTTTTTTTTCTTTTTTTAATTTTCAAAACTTTGTGACAAAAAGTGAGGTCTGCAAAATACTCACTATACCTCTCAGCAAATAGCTTGGGGTGTCTACTTTCCAAAATGGGGTCATTTGGGGGGGGGGTTGTGCCACCTGGGCATTCCATGGCCTCCGAGACTGTGATAGGCAGTGAAGAGTGAAATCAAAAATTTACGCCCTTAGAAAGCCTGAAGGCGATGCTTGGTTTTCGGGGTCCCATACGTGGCTAGGCTCCCAAAAAGTCTCACACATGTGGTATCCCCGTACTCAGGAGAAGCAACAGAATGTATTTTGGGGTGTAATTTCACATATTCCCATGGCATGTTTGAGCAATATATCATTTAGTGACAACTTTGTGCAAAAAAAAAAAAAAAAAAAATAATAATTTGTCTCTTTCCCGCAACTTGTGTCACAATATAAAATATTCCATGGACTCGACATGCCTCTCAGCAAATAGCTTGGGGTGTCTACTTTCCAAAATGGGGTCATTTGGGGGGGTTTGAACTGTCCTGGCATTTTATGCACAACATTTAGAAGCTTATGTCACACATCACCCACTCTTCTAACCACTTGAAGACAAAGCCCTTTCTGACACTTTTTGATTACATGAAAAAATTATTTTTTTTTTGCAAGAAAATTACTTTGAACCCCCACACATTATATATTTTTTTAAAGCAAATGCCCTACAGATTAAAATGGTGGGTGTTTAATTTTTTTTTTCACACAGTATTTGCGCAGCGATTTTTCAAACGCATTTTTTGGGGAAAAAACACACTTTTTTACATTTTAATGCACTAAAACACACTATATTGCCCAAATGTTTGATGAAATAAAAAAGATGATCTTAGGCCGAGTACATGGATACCAAACATGACATGCTTTACAATTGCGCACAAACGTGCAGTGACAACAAAATAAATACATTTTTAAAAGCCTTTAAAAGCCTTTACAGGTTACCACTTTAGATTTACAGAGGAGGTCTACTGCTAAAATGACTGCCCTCGATCTGACCGTCGCGGTGATACCTCACATGCATGGTGCAATTGCTGTTTACATTTGACGCCAGACCGACGCTTGCGTTCGCCTTAGCGCGAGAGCAGGGGGGACAGGGGTGCTTTTTTTTTTTTTTTTTTCTTTATTATTTTTTTGCTTTTTTATCTTATTTTAAAACTGTTCCTTTCATTTTTTTTTTTTTTTAATCATTTTTATTGTTATCTCAGGGAATGTAAATATCCCCTATGATAGCAATAGGTAGTGACAGGTACTCTTTTTTGAAAAAATTGGGGTCTATTAGACCCTAGATTTCTCCTCTGCCCTCAAAGCATCTGACCACACCAAGATCGGTATGATAAAATGCTTTCCCAATTTCCCAATGGCGCTATTTACATCCGGCGAAATCTAAGTCATAAAATGCTCGTAGCTTCCGGTTTCTTAGGCCATAGAGATGTTTGGAGCCACTCTGGTCTCTGATCAGCTCTATGGTCAGCTGGCTGAATCACCGGCTGCATTCTCAGGTTCCCTGTTGAGACAGGAGAGCCAGAGAAAAACACGGAAGACGGTGGGGGGGGGGGGGGCATTCTCTCCCACTGCTTGTAAAAGCAGTCTAGAGGCTAATTAGCCGCTAGGATTGCTTCTACATGAAAGCCGACCGCTGGCTGAAAAGAATGATACCAAGATGATACCTAAACCTGCAAGCATCATTCTGGTATAACCACTCAAATTCGTGAATGCTGTACCTGAAGACAAAAATATGGTTAACAATAAAGCACAGTAAACGGTAAAGTATAAAAAATTGCAGACCTGAAAAGCAAACATGATAAAACATAATAACAATAAAACATTGCAGAATAGAATACAGTATAAAAGAGCAGAACAATAGAGAGAATAGAGAGAGAGAGAATAGAGAGAGAACAATAAAACGACAACTATTATTTTTTATTTTATATTTTTGTTTGTGTTTTTTTTTTTTTTTTTTTTTTACACTTTTTTTGTAACTGTAACTTTTATAACTGTAACCGGTTCCAGGTTCGGGTCTCTCAAAATGCGATGGCATCTTGGGAGACCCTGTGAAAGTGTGTCCTAGTCTGTGCAATGCTGTACCCTACGCTAATACTCAGCTAGTGAATGGTAGCGTTCAAAACATTCACCAATGCAAAGACCAGGATTGTCAGGACAGGAGGGACAATAATAGCGGGTGTCACGCCTATATCCACGCTTGCTGCAGACACAACATCTTTTTTGGGGGGGTTCGTTGGGTAGGGGTAATCGGGAGGACATAAAAATGCCTCTCATGCAGCCGACTGCATTTGGTTGGGGATGTGAATGGGGGAAGTACGGGCGCTGCAGAAGTGGTGGGTTCCCAATTAGGATTGGCGAATGCAGCAGGAAGGGCACTATGGGCATGACGGGCCTGTGTTTGTCTTCTTGGTGGCAGCGGGACACTACTTGTGCTTGCCACCTCACCAGCTTGAACTGCACTTATGGGACTCGCCACGTCACCAAGTGTTACTGCAGTGCTGGTTTGACTACGACCGGGGTGTACTAGGCCGCTGGCGCTTGCCAGTTCACCAAAACGCTACCAAAAAAACTGTTAACGATCGCAGGGATCAGGCCTGACTCTGCGAATGCTGCAGTTATGCATTTAGTGTTTTGTAAGTGACAGTGATCGATCGATACTGCACTTGGGTTGGCTGGGCCGGGCGGAGGGGCAAAACGCAGGTGCTAGCAGGTATCTGGGCTGATCCCGCTAACACTGCGTTTTTGGGAACCCTAAACTGCTGGGGACGCCAGTATAGATCTGATCGGATCAGATATTGATCAGTTCAGATACTATACCACTAAGGGAGGTGTACATTGCGTGCGTGGGTGTTAGCGCTACTGGCACTAACCTGACGCTGCCTGGGGCTGGTGCTTGCCAGTTCACCAAAACGCTACAAAAAAAACTGTTAGCGATCGCAGGGATCAGGCCTGACTCTGCGAACGCTGCAGTTATGCGTTTAGTGTTTTGTAAGTGACAGTGATCGATCGATACTGCACTTGGGTGGGCTGGGCTGGGCCGGGCGGAGGGGTAAAACGCAGTTGCTAGCAGGTATCTGGGTTGATCCCGCTAACACTGCGTTTTTGGGAACCCTAAACTGCTGGGGACGCTAGTATAGATCTGATCGGATCAGATATTGATGCGTTCAGATACTATACCACTAAGGGAGGTGTACGGTGCGTGGGTGTTAGCGGTACTGGCACTAACCTGACGCTGCCTGGGGCTGGTGCTTGCCATTTCACCAAAATGCTACCAAAAAAACTGTTAGCGATCGCAGGGATCAGGCCTGACTCTGCGAACGCTGCAGTTATGCGTTTAGTGTTTTGTAAGTGACAGTGATCGATCGATACTGCACTTGGGTGGGCTGGGCCGAGCTGGGCGGAGGGGCAAAACGCAGGTGCTAGCAGGTATCTGGGCTGATCCCGCTAACACTGTGTTTTTGGGAACCCTAAACTGCTGGGGACGCCAGTATAGATCTGATCGGATCAGATATTGATCTGTACAGATACTATACCACTAAGGGAGGCGTATGCTGCGTGCGTGGGTGTTAGCGGTACTGGCGCTAATCTGACGCTGCCTGGGGCGACGCATATCACCGCCGGGCGATCAGGGGGCTAAATCTTTATTCGGTAATAAACGGCGGGTGCCCTGACACTATAAAAAATAAACAAACTAACCAGCGTCACCCGTAACGGTTATACAGTGATCAGTGGTGAAAGGGTTAACTAGGGGGCCATCAAGGGGTTAAAACATTTATTAGATAGTATATGGGGGTCCCTGTCGCTATAAAACTCTGACGGCGAACCTAAATATTTACGTCCCTAACTAGCATCACCAGCGACACTAATACAGCGATCAGAAAAATGATCGCTTAGCGACACTGGTGACAGGGGGTGATCAAGGGGTTAAAACTTTATTAGGGGGGGTTAGGGGGGTACCCTAGACCTACAGGGGGCCTAACACTCACTGCCCTGACACTGTAACTGTCACAAACTGACACCAATACAGTAATCAGAAAAAAAAAAAAAAAAACTGCTGGTGTCAGTTTGTGACAGGGGGGGGGGGTGTGATTGGGGGGGGATCGGGGGGCGATCGGGGGGGGGGGAATCGGGGTGTTTAGTGTGCCTGGCATGTTCTACTGTGTGTGTGTGTGTTGTGCACTTACATTGCAGTCTTCTCTCCTCGGCCCGGAACGGAAAATACCGAGCCGAGGAGAGATGACATCATTTCCTCTGCCTCTGTGTACAATACAGAGGCAGGGAAATGATCCCATTGGCTGAGAGCGATCGCGAGGGGGGGGCCACGAATGGATGGCCTCCCCCTCACCTCCGATCGCCGGGGGAGATTTGCCGACCGCCGCAGGCACCGGGGGGGGTGTCCGATCGGACCCCCCACCCGCGGGCAGG
This sequence comes from Aquarana catesbeiana, assembly GCF_042186555.1. Taxonomy (NCBI): domain Eukaryota; kingdom Metazoa; phylum Chordata; class Amphibia; order Anura; family Ranidae; genus Aquarana; species Aquarana catesbeiana. Next base: position 193,716,585 of record NC_133326.1, read on the forward strand.
CAAGGACGTACATATACGTCCTTTTGCCTGCCCGTGCCGCTCTGTCGACGTATATAGTCGTGCAGCGGTCGGCAAGTGGTTAAACTGGGAGAATTCTATAGTCCACAGGCTCCAAACCACCTCCTGCATAAATAGGTCGTAAAATGTGGGCCATGATGTGGAGTGTTACTGCAGTGTATAGCAGAGTATGGACTGTGATACCGCTATCAAAGATATATTAGTAAATAATAAGAAAATATGCCCCCCAAGTTCATGTATAATTATATATTAAACATAAAAATAAGGTGCTTCTGTATATCCTCTTTTTCAATGCAAAAACCCATTTGACTATCCTGGAAGGAACCTCCCTCCCCTTCGATTAATACTTGGATATAATTGGTTAATGCTAGTCTACCTCTCTATAAATTATCTTTGAACCTCAGAAAAACACAAAAAACTATTTGACAAGATTTGGGACTGCTGGATCTCTACTCTTACTTTGACCTCTCTGGATCCAGGATAATTTGATTAATACTCTACTGGTTTACCTTGTTGCCTGATCATTAGGCTTGCTATGCTATACTTGATGTAAAGTCAGATTTTTCACCACTAGTAAAAAGTCTCCAAAGCACCCTAGGATATAAATCTGAAGGGTGTGATTAAAGGTCCAAAAAATACCAACAAAGAATGTGATTTTTTAAGCAATGTAAGGACTACACTGATGTATGGGTAGATAGGGAGAAAAATAACCCTTATGCCGCGTACACACGAGCGGACTTTACAGCAGACTCAGTCCGGTGGACCAGAGTCCGCCGGACAATCCGATCGTGTGTAGGCTCCCGCGGACTTTTTTTTCCCAAAAGTCCGACGGACCTAGAAATGAAACATGTTTCAAATCTCTCCATCGTAACTCCGCCAGACTCAGTTCCCGACGGAAAGCCTGTTTGTCTGTAGGCTGGTCCGACGGACCAGATACGACGCAAGGGCAGGGTACTCGCGCTTGCTGCAATAGGAAAAAACAATTCTCCTATTGCAGCGAGCGCGAGGCATACCAGGCCCTTAGGTCTGGTATGGATTTTAAGGGGAACCCCCTACGCCGAAAAATCGGTGTGGGGTCCCCCCAAAGGTCCATACCAGACCCCGATCCGAGCACGGCCGGTCAGGAAAGGGGGTGGGGACGAGCGAGCGCCCCCCCCCCCCCTGAACTGTACCATGCCCTCAACATGGGGGGGTGGGTGCTTTGGGGGAGGGGTTCCCTGCGGCCCCACCCACCCCAAAGCACCTTGTCCCCATGTTGATGAGGACAAGGGCCTCTTCCCGACAACAATGGCCGTTGGTTGTCGGGGTCTGCGGGCGGGGGGCTTTTCGGAATCCGGGAGCCCCCTTTAATAAGAGGGCCCCCAGATCCCGGCCCCCCACCCTATGTGAATAAGTATGGGGTACATGGTACCCCTACCCATTCACCTAGGGGAAAAAGTGTCAATAAAAAAAAACAAACACACTAAACAGGTTTTTAAAGTAACTTATTAGACAGCTCAGGGGGTCTTCTTCTGGCTTCGGGGGTCTCTCCGGTTCTTCTCCGCTGTCTCCGGCCTCTTCGACGTTGTTTGACCTCTTCTCCTTCTTCTGCCGGGCTCCTCTGCTGGCCCAGTCTTCTGCCTTCTCTTGTCTTCCTCCCTCTTCTCTTCTTGCGATGTTGACACGACGCTCTCTCTGGCTGGAATGCTCTCTGAGCGCTCCGATGTGACTTACATAGGCGGTGACCCCGCCCCCTTATGCCGTTACAGTCTCTGGGCATGCTGGGACTGTGATGACATAAGAGGGCGAGGTCACCGGGTGATGTTGACCACACCCCCCTAAAACATCACAGTCCCAGCATGCCCAGAGACTGTGATGGCATAAGGGGGTGGGGTCACAACCTATATAAGTCACATTGGAGCGCTCAGAGAGCATTCCAGCGAGAGAGGGCGTCGTGTCAACATCGCAAGAAGAGAAGAGGGAGGAAGACAAGAAGGCAGAAGGAAGAAGACCGGGCCACCGCTAGCAAAAGAGCAGAAGATAGCGGAGGAGCCCGGAAGAAGACCCGGAGAGCGCGGAGAAGAGGTCAAACAACGGGAGAAGAGGCCTGAGACAGCGGAGAAGAACCGGAGAGACCCCCAAAGTCAGAAGAAGACCCCCGAAGCCGTCTAATAAATTACTTTAAAAACCTGTGTAGTGTGTTTTTTTTATTGACACTTTTTTCCCCCAGGTGAATGGGTAGGGGTACCATGTACCCCATACTCATTCACATAGGGTGGGGGGCCGGGATCTGGGGGCCCTCTTATTAAAGGGGGCTCCTGGATTCCGATAAGTCCCCCGCCCGCAGACCCCTACAACCAACGGCCAGGGTTGTCAGGAAGAGGCCCTTGTCCTCATCAACATGGAGACAAGGTGCTTTGGGTTGGGGGGGCCGCAGGGTGCCCCCTCCCCCAAAGCACCCACCCCCCATGTTGAGGGCGTGCGGCCTGGTACGGTTCAGTGGGGGGGGGCACTCGCTCATCCCCACCCCCTTTCCTAACCGGCCGGGCTGCGTGCTCGGGTCTGGTATCGACCTTTGGGGGGACCCCACGCCGATTGTCGGCGTAGGGGGTTCCCCTTAAAATCCATACCAGACCTAAGGGCATGGTATGCCCCGCGACGGGGCTCGCAAGGTGCAACCTCGCCAATAAAAGCGGCGAGAATGACTTCCTTTTCTAGTCCCGTCGTACCCGAGTCACGTTCAAAATGAACGGAATTGTCCATGTGTGGGCAAGTCCATTCATTCTGAAAGTCCGCCGTAACTCCGGCGAAAGTCCGTCGGGAAGACCAGCGGACCTAGTCTGCTGGAAATTTCGGTCGTGTGTAGGCAAGTCCGTCCGTTTAGAAAGTCCGGCGGTAGTCCGCCGGAAGAACGTCGGACCTAGTTTTCCAGAAAGTCCGGTCGTGTGTACGCGGCATTAGTGTTTGTTATTACAAACGGAAATTTTCCCTTATGAAGGATATAGTGGCAGGTCCTTAGGGAAACAGGCAGAAGTCTAGCTATTGCAGTAGACATGGTGGCAGGTCTACACAGGACCTTGGATAAGCCTAACCACAGTGGCAATTTTGATGTACGTCCAAAGTTTGCCAGCGGATATCGTTGTTATGCCCTCCGCCGCTTACCGGAGCTGTCGTAGCGGCGGAGGCGATCGTGTCCTTTTCCGTGCTGTGCCTGGAGACGAGTGAGGCTAAGATCCCGCCCACTCTTCTCCATGACACTGCTGGGCGGAAGTGACGTCTAAACGTCACTTCCGCCCATACGTCTTAAAGGCAAATTTTTTTTAATGTCATTTTTTTAAATGGCTTTTTTTTTTATTGCATTTTAGTGTAAATATGAGATCTAAGGTCTTTTTGATCCCAGATCTCATATTTAAGAGGTCCTGTCATGCTTTTTTCTATTACAAGGGATGTTTACATTCCTTGTAATAGGACTAAAAGTGACACAATTTTTTTTTTTAAAACCGTGTAAAAATAAATAAAATAATGTAAAATAAATAATAAAAATAAATTTTTTTTTTTAAAAAAAAAACCCCCTGTCCCGACGAGCTCGCGCGCAGAAGTGAACGCATACGTGAGTAGCGCCGCATATGAAATCGGTGGTCAGACTACACATGTGAGGTATCGCCGCAATCGTTAGAGCGAGAGCAATAATTCTAGCCCTAGAATTCCTCTGTAACGCAAAATATGCAACCTGTAGAATTTTTTAAACGTCGCCTATGGAGATTTTTGTGGGTAAAAGTTTGACGCCATTCCACGAGCGGGCGCAATTTTGAAGCATGACATGTTGGGTATCAATTTACTCAGCGTAACATTATCTTTCACAATATAAAAATAAATGGGCTAACTTTACTTTTGTTTTATTTTTTTATTCAAAAAAGTGAATTTTTTCAAAAAAAGCGCGCTTGAAAGACCATTGCGCAAATACGGTGTGAAAAAAGTATTGCAATGACCGCCATTTTATTCTCTAGGGTGTTAGAAAAAAAAACAATATATAATGTTTGGGGGTTCTAAGTAATTTTCTAGCAGAAAAACCTGTTTTAAACATGTAAACATCTAAATTCCAAAACGAAGCTGGTCCTTAAGTGGTTAAGTTACATATATAAAAAGTGGTTACAAACATGAACAATCAAAGTTTGTTTTTGAGGTTTTTCTAATTTTAGGCAATGGCTCAAAGTATAGGCTCTGAGTATTTGTGGGCTGCTATTCATTCTTGAAGGTGGTGTTAAAAAACAGAATTCATAGACATGCATACTGCAGTTTGGTATCATTCTATTAAGCTGTCCACAGTGCCAATACTTAAACATCATTGCCCCAAAAAACTTACCAATGCAAATGGGGATGGTAAGCCTTATAGATCTACATTTCCAGTTAAGATAAAATAAATTTTGTTTGAATTATTAGGTTTAAAACATTATTTCCAAATAACTAAAGACCAGCTTTTGCAGCTTTTCGATGTAATGATGTGATGTTTTATCACCTCATGCAAGTACTGCAGTTCAACATCCAACATGCTGTTTGAGAGACAGTGTCAACTTTATATTGAGATTCAAAAAAAAAAAAAATAAATAAAAAAAAAGAATTACCTCACAAGTGTGTCCACCTTTAACTAAATTCAAGGAGGAAATCTGTCCCTTATCAGTGCTGCCGCTTCCAACCCAAACAGTGGGATTCCTGACACGAGGACTTGTCGTTACAATGCATTCAGCTGTAAGATGGCTTGGTACCACAAGGTTCCTCATTAAACAAAGAAGTTCTGCAGAATTTAAAATTTCATAAACCTATTAAAAAAATACAGAAAGTATGATTATTTTCAAAATAAAATATCTTAAAATAGCACACAGCAAAAATAGTATTCTGTCAATGTTATTCTCTATGTTAAATATTTATTCCTTTGAGTACCAAGTAATCCATGTAGTCTTACCATATCTCTAGTACCAGTTATGGACATGTATTACCAAGATTCCCTTATTATCTATTATTAAATAAAAAACCTTTGTAACTTTTTATGACTAGGGCTTTTCATACAGAAGTATATATACCTATGTTGTTATGCTGTGGTTTGAGTATTAAAGAACGTATGTATTGAAGGTATTAAGAAATACTTTGAATAAATTAAGAGCTTTTTGTCTACTTAATGCAATTCTGCTGCTTTCCTCAAAGAAAACTATACCCTGCAATAAACAAATAATAATTACCTCTCCTCCGAACGTCCAAACTCATCTGCCTTCCAGAGCCACAGCCTATGAAAAAACTTTTAACATTTCCAGGAGTGCCAAAAGCCTTGGTCTCCTACCACACATGTTTTTTATCCTACTGGCCCATCCATCATTGAATCCTGTAGCGATGTAGGGGTTAGAGATAGAACCATGGGTGAGGGGATGAAGGCATTCAACACTCCTTTATGTTTTGAATGTTGAAGATGCCTTATAGTTTGTCAATGGTTCACAGAACACAAAGCATTCTATGGATGACCAAGGGGGGAAGGGGTGGCTAAATTACACTAAGGCTTCCATGTATGAGAGATGTAGCACACAAAGTACACTGCTAACTGTAGTATCTGGCATAAAGCAAGTTATGAATTGTACAATAGAGAGCAGCGATCTGCTCAATTTGAACACCTGACTAGAGGTAATTTTTTTGCACTTGTGTGTGCCCAGAGTTCCCCTTTAACCACTTGACCTCTGGACGATTTACCCCCTTCATGACCAGGCCATTTTTTGCGATACGGCACTGTGGTACTTTAACTGACAATTGAGTGGTTGTGACACTGAACCAAAATAAAATTGATGTCCTTTTTTTCCCCACAAATAGAGCTTTCTTTTGGTGGTCTTTGATCTACACACTATGGGATACTTCTATAAAAAACGTTTTTACTAGTAATGATGGCGATTATTGCAGCGCACATTCTAGCACTAACTGACTTTTTGGGAACTAATACAGTGATCAATGCTAAAAAATATGCACGGTTACTGTACAAATGACAGTAGCTGGGAAGGGGTTATCAGGGGCGATCAAAGGGTTAACTGTGTGCCTAACCAGTTTTTATGTGAACTGTGTGAGGTGCTTTTATTAGGAGAAGAGATGGAATTTATTTCCTGCTTTGCAGGGACACAAACTCTCTCCCTTCCCCCCTTTCAGAATGGTAATCTGCCTTGTTTACATAGGCAGATTGCAGTTCTGTGTCTCTGCCTGACAATCGGCACGTGCTGGAGGACACTGAGTAATCACAGCAGAAGCGAGCCACCGACAGCGTGCATGCGTGCCCCCTACCCGAAAGTGTCGGAGCACAGCTGTCGCCCTGTAGAAGTAAAACTGCTACATGGCAGACAGGAAGCAGTTAAAGTGGTAATAAACCCTTAAATGGTAATAAACCCCAAATGCAAATATTTATTATATTGCAGCTTACCAATTCTTAGATGTGCTGGGTGCGTTAAGTTTTCTATCTCTTTTTTTCACCTGGTGATCTACGTAACAAGCTGTCCTGCAGACGTAGCAGTTAGAGGGTTGAGAAAAACCATTTACCACTGACAGGGATGCTTACTATGATCAACTTTCATTTTTTTATGTGAAACCTTTATCCCAAAAGGAAAAACTGCTTAAAAAGTGTGAGCTGGAGTGTGGCTTCAATTTGCGCATCTAAATCTGCTAGTTTATCTAACACTACCTTCCCCCCCAGATTAACAATGATGCTATCCATAGGTGTCTCTGTTGCTCCCTCATCGGGATGTAGGCTCTCTAATACATAAGGTGTGTTACTGGTTAGATCACCAGTAAAAAACGAAGAAAAAAAAAAAAAAATGAATGCAGCCACCACATCTAATATATTACGTTTTTGGGTTGGATTTAATAATTTAAGTCTCTTCTCTAAGTTAAATTTCCCAATAAGTTATATTTTTTGTAGCCCAGTTAAAAAAGCATTTGATCTTACAAGCTTATTTTTAATTATCTTCATAATACTTCTTAACTACTTGCCTCCCAAGCCTAATCTGACACTTTTTTTCCCAAAAATATTTTTTTTTTTGGCTTGAAAACTACTTAAAACCCCCAAAACATTATATATTTTTTTAAGCAGAGACCCTAGAGAATAAAATGGTCGCTGTTACATATATTTATGTCACACACTGGTGCTAGAATTATTGCTTTTGCTATACCGTTCACGGCGATACCCCACAGTGGTGCAAATACCATTAACATTTGCGTGACCTACGTATGCATTCACTTTTGTGCGCTAGCATGGGGGAGGGAACAGGGGTGCTTGAACATTTATTTATTTATTTTTACATGGTTTCTTGAAAACATTTTTTTATCACTTTTATTGCTGTCACAAGGAATGTAAACATCCCTTGTGACAGCAATAGGCAGTAACAGGCACTCTTTATGGAGAGATCTGGGGTCTACACAGATCGGTCTGATCGGCTGCTTTACTGGCTGGCAATTGGGTAGTAAACACAAAACCAACAAAATACTTGTCACTTCCACCTTCTTACACCATAGAGATGATTGGGGACCTTCTGGTCCTCCATGATATCTATGGTCAGTTGGCTAAACCACTGGCTGCAATCCTGGGTTCCCTGGTGGATAATTGGCCACTTTTACAAAAAAGGGCATCGCCGGGCAAAAACAAATACTGGGATGATGCCCGCACTCTTTTTAAATTTTGTCAGCAGGTGTGGGGGAAAAAATTGGGAGCTCGGAAAGGGGCTGCTGTTATGGGTACGTGTGTAACATGTTATGAAAGGTAAACTTATCCATTATGGTTTACATTCCGATATATTCCATTTTGAACTTATCCATTATGATATACATTCCAATCTGAACTTCTCTATTATGGTTTACATTCCGATACAAACTATTATCCATTATGGTTTACATTCCGATACAAAATAGGAAGAATAAAAAAATGCACATTGTAAAAAGTATATGAAGCGAGGGAAATATAGGACAATAATTTCATCTCTCTTTTCATCCTTCCATCAAACAATTCCAACTTCTGAGGTTGCCAGTTTGAACTCCCTCTTTCAGGGATTGTTCACAGATTTGTAAAGACTGACATATGATTTTTAAACAAACTGAATATAGGCAAGGAGGTTATCATACCACATTCACTGTACCCTTTACCTAGGACTTTCACTGTGTTAGGTAACCTCTGGACAATGACAAATTGAAGAGTAAATATTTAAATTGTGTCGACGTATAAGACACCCTGACTGCACGCATAGTGACAAAACAAACTACCTCCTCAAAGCAAACATATTTTAGAACACTGAAAGCAGGAAATATAATTAAAATGCAAACGTAAAGAGGATAATTTCAGGATTAAATAGAGAGAATGCCATCATTTAACACACTGATTGGCTACCATGCACAGATGCACCAGATTCTGACTGCACCCGTTTTAGTAAATCTACCTCATAGTGTTTAATATAACCTTATACTTTCACATTCTTGAGGCTTGAAAGAGGAATCAATATGTTTTAAATAGGAATTGACCAATATCATTTTTTTGGTGCCGATACAATACCACTATATCAGCCACCTCTCAGGCCGATATTCTGTACATTTAAAAAAAAATGTACACACTTTTTTTTTTAATCATTGTTATTGCTGTCACAAGGAATGTAAATAATAGGCAGTACTCTTTATGGAGGGATCGTGGGTCTATAAGACCCCAAACCCCTCCTCTGCACTTGAAAGAATTCAAAACGTGAAGATCTGCATTTTTTAATACTTTATATTTTTTAAAACTGGCAACTTTAAGATGCCCATAATCTAGGAAGTGATGTCATGAGATCGCTTCTGGGTTACTAAATCCTAGACCCGAACGAAGCATTGGCTTTGTTCTGGTCTTCGGCCAGCTGGCGGCCATGCCAACTGGCTGCTCGGGCATCCTGGTGGGATGGGAGAGCCTGGGCAAGCAGCGGAAGGTGGTCCCACTGCTTGTAATAACAGCCGAGTGGCTGCTGAGCCACATCAGTCATTATTACAATAAATCCGACCGTCCGCTCTAAAGAATGGTACCAGGGTGATGCCTGCAGCTATCACACTGGTAAAACCCTTTGAAGCAATATCGGTAATATTGGGTACGTTTGTGCCCGATACTTAAAAAAAAAGTGAATATCGCCGATAATCTGTCGATCCCTAGTTTTAAATACGGTGCTGAATATGCTGAGCTCCTATTCAACTCCTATGGAGATGTCCAAACCACCATTGCCACCGACACAAAATTATCAATAAGAGTTTCTAAGTAATTTAATTAAATATATCATTAACACCCCAAATGTATCCATTTCACTGCCACTGATAACAATTGCAGTACTGGGTTTTACACGCACTCCACATAACACCCACCACTGACAACCCCCCCCCATGTATCCAGGGCTCCACTGTCCCTCCGGGCCAGATCACTGCAATGAGCACAGCAGGTGTCAGCAGGTAGAGTGGGGGAGGACCAACAAACAAGCATTTTGTCACTTCCAGGTAAGAGTGGTCTTTCCCCAGCAGTGCTAGATGGGGAAAAAAGCTTTCTGTGCATCTGTGTGCCTGTACAACCCGCACGGGCATGCAGATATACTGACAGAAAGTACCAATGAACTACCACGGTGCTCCACAGTGGTCTGGGAGGGAGGAAAGGAATGCTTCCAGGACCTGGAAGTGACAAGCTTTCTTCTTACTGAGTAAGGGGTTGCTTTTTCTGCGAGTGATCTCTTTAATAAAAGGTGTATAACGACTCACCAAAGAGTTTTTCGTTTAATGGAATACTTTCTAGACATTTCTCACAAAGCGCCTGCACAGACACTTCCACAGCCAGAGGATCCTGCGCATTTGTACTGACATGATGACCAAACAAAAATTTTGGTTTAGAGAATCTGCAAAACCATTTATGAAGAAATGCAAAGCTGCCGGGGAGAGCTACAATTTTTAGAGTACGGAGGGATTAGCAAGAATGGATATGGGGTCATATCCCGTGCACTTGTCCCAGACTGCTAGAGTTTGGCAAACAACCATAGACACTAACAGTTGCATGGGTGCACTTGAGATGGCAAATAGGCTCTGAAGCAGAACTGAAGTTCGACTGTAAGAAACAGCGAGCAGGCAGGCTTGCGCTGTGTCTTTTGCAAAAAAATGCTCGACCTGACTGCTCGCTGCGCAGCCCAGCTTATGGCGCCAGACTGGTCTCTGAGTGCTGGGATGATGGCCTCCTGCATATACACAGAAGTGACATCATCCCCCCACCGGCCAATGAAGAGGCCCGAAGATCGGCTCTCAGAAGAAGATGCTGGCACTGGACTATTGGACAGGTGGGTATTAAAACCTTTAGTTGATCAGCCTCTGCCAGTCGTTGAACAGCACATTGTGCAAAAGTGGGTGAATCAGGGCCTGTTAGGATTTCTTAGTTTTGGAGTGGGATTCCATACTGGAGACCTTAGGTCCTGCAGGTGGTTCTAGCTCCAAGCAGGAGGGCACCTCGTCCACCAAAATCTTAATAGTTTCCTTCAGTTTGAGAGAGATAGAGGCCAATCATCCTTCTGGGAGGAGTTATCTGGCTCTGAGGTTTCGCATTCCACAGTGTGCACAGTGTGTGCTGGCCTGCCTCTGTTTCTCACTTCCCATCTATATGATGTCTACCATGAGTGGATCCCCTGTAAGGGTGCACACAATCTTAGTCAGTGCAAGGACTGTAAGGGGCCATTCAAAGTGGTGCATGCCAGGCCATGCTGCAAAAAAAATATAAAGAGCGTTGAATCCTTGTTAAAGTATTCTCACTGCCCACCCTGCCGGTTGTCCAGGGACTAGTCTGTTGGCCAGTGTCCTCACGTAGACATGGCAGCATATAACAATCGTCAAGACTTAAAAAAACTTGTGTCCTGTATGGTACAATTATAAAAAATATAATTATTCTAGCCAACAGAATGAGTTTAGGAGCATACGCATCTAAACACTATATACTGGTAAAAGTGGATAAAAGCGCAAAATTTGCATGCCAAAACAAGCATTTTTTAAGCTGGATTTTTTTTCCAGCTTCTGGAATAAAGATCAGCAAAGATGGGAGTATTTTAATACGCCTGTGTGCATGCAGTCCTACTGTTTAATAAAGCAGCCAGCTGAGGACCTGTAAGGCATCTACCTCTAAAACGGCAAATTCTGATGTATTTATCCTCTCTTGCTGTTGTTCATCTAGGCCTTCCACTTTTCTATCCTAGTTAGACCCAGTTTGCCCTCTTCTCTCAAGGCGGTAAGTGGACACTTTTTACTGAAGCCTTCAGCTTCTGGGCAATCTGACACACACACCCAAATATGTTTTTTTCCCTGCTAGAAATTCCTGCATAAGCACCATTAAAAATATACCTTAGCAGATGTGGGACGTTCTTGGGGATTTTCTTTCAAGCATTTCTTAATCAAAACTTCAACTTCTGGCCAGGGTGGGCAATTATACTCTTTAACTGGATCTAGAAAATAGAGAGGATCCATAATCATATATTTGAATTCTTAAAGAAAAAAATAAACTATGAAGATTTTTTTGTACATATATGCAACTGTGGGCACTCATGTAAAAATTCTTAATTTGTGTTATGTGTATGTAATAAAAATCTGTTATCTATAAATGGTACACAATGAGCATATCTGCTCCCTACTTATTACCCTTCTTAATTCAAGTCTAAGCTCTTACTCACTGATGACAATGCATTCTTTCTATGGATCTTAATTGTATGCATCTTTTGTGGAACATTGCAGTGACATATCAGCTTAGTGTGTAATCTCAAAATCTGTATATTTCAAGCAGACTTCAGTCAAAACCTGGTTAAATATAGGGTGGAGATGGATTAGAACATCTGTTATGCTTTAAAAGCAATGTTCCTCCTGGGGAAATTTACCCTTACTTCCTGATGTGGAACAGGAAGTTAGGGAAAATCTTTCCTCTGTCAACACAGAAAAAAATAAATAAATAAAAATGAAAACACTTGACAGATGATCTAAACCTTTCCCACTCTACACAAAACTAAACACCATTTTTGTTGTTGACATTCTACTGTAGTAATAGAACAATGATGGAACATAGTACAGCATGCATTTAAAAATATAAAGGTTATATAATATGTTTGGTATTTTTAACACTCGAAAAAATTAGACTTTAGTATCACTTTAAGGTAAAAAAAATGTTCAGGCTTTGGAACCACTTTTACGTTACAACAACCACCTATACCCATATGGGCATAGTTTAGTTAGTGACAAGTATAATTCAAAATATAAGCTCACTGTAAATATATTTTTCCTTTCAAGTAAAAATAAAGATTCACATATGAGTTCATTGCTTAAAGTTATTGTAAAGTCTTGTTTTTTTTTTCTCTAAAAATAACAAACATGTCATACTTACCTGCTCTGTTGCAGTGGTTTTGCACAGGGTAGCCCAGATCCTCCTCTTCTTGGGTCCCTTTTCGGCTCTCCTTGCCCCTCCCTCCTGTTGAGTGCCCCCAGAGCAAGCATCTTGCTACGGGGGCACAGAGCCAAGTCAAAGCTCCCTGTGTCCATTCAGACACGGAATTCCCCTGAATGTCTAACTGACTTTGATTGACAACAGAGGGAGCCAATGGTGCTGCTGTTGTGTCTCAGCCAATCAGGAGGAAAATCCTGAATGGCTGAGGCACTCGTGGACATGGCCGGATAGAGATGGGGCTCAGGAAAGTATAAGGGGTGCTGGAGCAGCTGCTGGACACAGAAGGTTTTTTTATCTGTCATAGAATGCATTAAGGTAAAAAACCTTCTGACTCTACAACCACTTTAACAGCCAGTCTAAACAGTCTAGCATCACAATAATTAAAAATATAATTAAACATTGCGACAGATAAGCCACATTTGCGGTGTAAACCTAGGAAATTGAAAATTACACAATGTTGGAACAACCTAAAATGTTAACATCCTGTTTTGAAACTAATTAAAGAAATGATGATTCACTATAAGCCACAAGTTATTAAAGACTTTTTACTTTTAATACAAGATCTGTTACAAGACATATCACCTCTATATGCCCATTTATAAATTATGACTGTGTCAGCACTTCTGTATTTATATTTTAACTTACATTAAATTAATCTAAAATTTACTAGTGTCTTTATCTTTACACTACACTAAAAAATGAATCCATACATTATAGAAGCTAGTCTTTGGGAATTTACCAGAGGCCTAATATTCAGCAGGTTTCAAACGCTAGATTCATGTTAATTAATGCTAAACATGCAGGTACTCATTTATGACTATGTGGGCTAGGAGACAAAAACAATATGCCAATATAAATTTACTTATTCCCATAATAAAACAAATGAAATCATGAACAAGGCACACTATACAATACAGTGCATCAAGGAATAGACAGAACAGAGTGATGTACTTGCATGACCCAAAATGGAATGGGTTTGCTTTTATCTGGGCTTAAGTCAGTTGTCACACAATACAAAAGCAAATTAATGAAATGGCGGTAATGCCTATTTTATGCTGGGAAAAAATACTGTATACCTGCTTTTTTCATATTGCCCCAGACATTAACATTCTATGCAGAATTATAGAAAGAGGTCTGCTATTCATGTAGGTTTGTTCTCACTAATAAAAAAAAATGTAGTGTGTTGAAGTGCATCAAATAAAATATTAATACGGAAAAGTTGTAATCATACCATGTGATATCAACATAGTTAAACAAATATTACTAAAAACATGTTGCACTGACCCTGAGTTGCTATAAGCAAATATCAAGTATTAAAAAAAAAACGTGTAATAAAAAACTATCATAAACTGAATATAAAGTCCTAATCGTGACAAATAAGTGAAGAAAAACCCCAAGAAAGGCTGTGAGGTGACGACTATACACTTTAGTAGCAGATTGGTGAGAACAGTGGCTTAAAGGAAAAGTATGGAGTCCACCACCCAATAGTATCCAGAAAGGCTTACCAAATGGCCGTGACCTTCTTATAATGGGAACGTCAGACAATGGCTCGGTCCCAAAAGGGCTATTGGAAGTCCTTCCAGCTTGGATCCTCCTAATATTGAGATAAAGCCACTCGTCACCTGAGGTGCCTCTATAAGCTTTCGGCCATGAGATAAAAAAAAAAAATCCATCCAGTGGCATGATGAAGTCACAGCAGGCTCTTCCCTACGCATTTTGTCACAACTGATGTCTTCCTGAGGTATGATGCCCCAGGAAGATGTCAGTTGTGACAAAGCGTGTATGGGGCGCCTACTGTGACAGCATCACGCCGCTAGATGTTTTCGTTCAGCCATACTGTAGAGCGGTCGGAGTCTGTGTACAGATTGTCTTTTCAATACAGTTTTTAATATGTTACTCTTTTTAATATATTATCAGTTTTTATGGGTACACTCTATGTGGATTTTTTATCTCCTTTTGGGTACATAAAATCTCAAGGCTGAGAGCTTATAAAGGCACCTCAAGTGAGGCAATATCCCAATATTAGGAGGATCCAAGCTGGAAATATTTCCAATAGCCTTTTTGGGGCAGAGGTGTTGACTGACCTTTCTTCTATAAGAAGGTCACAACCGTTTGGTAAGCCTTTCGGGATAGTAGTGGGTGATGTTCTCACTTCATTTAACTGCTTAAAGACTGGAAGATTTTCCTGCTTAATGACCAGGCCATTTTTTGCGATGCGGCACTGCGTTGCTTTAACTGACAATTGTGCAGTCATGGGACGCTGTACCCAAACAAAACTGACATCCTTTTTATCCCCACAAATAGAGCTTTCTGCGTTTTTATTTTTTGAGCTATAAACAAAAAAAGAGCGACAATTTTGAAAAAAAACACAATTTTTTTTTTTTTGCTATAATAAATATCCCCAAAAATGTTTTTTAAAAAATATATTCTTCATCAGTATAGACCAATATATATTCTTCTACATATCTTTGGTAAAAAAAAAAAAAAAAAAAAAAAAAAATCGCAATAAGCGTATATTGATTGGTTTGTGCAAAAGTTATAGCGTCTACAAACTATGGGAAAGATTTTTGCCATTTATATTATTATTTTTTTTTACTAGTAATGGTGGTGATCTGCGATTTTTGGCGGTACTGCAACATTGCGGCAGACAGATCAGACACTTTTGACACATTTTTGGGACCACTGACATTTATACAGCGATCAGTGCTATAAAAATGCACTGATTACAGTGTAAAAGTCACTGGCAGGGAAAGGGTTAACACTAAGGGGCAACCAAGGGGTTAAATGTGTTCCCTAGGTGTGTTTCTAACTGTGAGAGGATAGAACTGACTAGAGGAGGAGCCAAATCGTTGTTCCTACTTAATAGGAACAGACGATCTGTATCTCCTCCCGTCAGAACAGGGATCTGTGTGTTTAGCGCCGGCTACGGGTCTTAAAGGGGACAATGTACCCATACGGGGTTTTGCGGGAACATGCCACTTTGCAGACGTATATAGGTGTGATCCGGTCAGCAAGTGGTTAATTAAGACAATGTACAACTTGTATTTGGATAGTATATTTTATTCACTTTGGCTAAATGTCGTACTACATCAAACTTGAATATGCAAGCTTACCACAAACAACTTAAAATCAAGCACCATGATCTATGACAGGGGTCTCCAAAAGTTTTATTATGAGGCCCACATTGTATATTTTACAAATATTGGAGGGCTGCAAAAAAAGGAATTTTTATGTACCTGTAAATTCCATATCATTGAACATAGTTTAGGACACAGGAGTTGATTGTTAGACTATGGGTTATATGCCACTACTTTCTGGTGACTGGACATGGACTGGCAAAAGCTTTGCTGGGTACCACCCCCCAATGTCCCCATATACCCTTGCCCACAAGGCTCCAGTTTTATTTAGTAAGGAAACAGTAGAGGGACCTGTGTCCTCTACTGCACTTTAAGATATTGAATTTACAGGTACGTTACCATTTCTGAAGAATGGGGATGAGCAGCAGTAGGTGTATTTATCCAGAGAATAGAATGTGGGGTGCATATTCATAATCTGTAAGCCCCCTTTAAAAAGGGCCCCCCATGTAAATGTGAAAAATATTAGTGTAGGACACAAAGATGGAAGTACAATGTCTTCATTGAGGTGGAAAACTGATACCACCTTGGAAAGGAAGGATGGCCCTAGGCATAAGACTATTTTGTATTTTTGAAGGATGAGGAAGAGACGGCTGCTAGCCCAGAGTCTTACAGATGTGATAGTAACCAAAATGGCTACTTTGCAGGAGAGATCTGTTAAGGTGATTCCCCTGATGGGTTCAAAAGGAGGTTTCTGCAGGACAGAAAGCACCACATTAAGGACCTAAGAAAGCAAAATCGAACTGTCCACTCCTGGAGCAGTCGTCTTTGAACCTGTCCTCTAGAGGTACTGGAACAATTACTTGAGTCAAGAGGCGGTTCAGGGCAGTCTGCAAATCTGACTGCCCTTTGTCAGAATCTGAATAATTTGAAAGAAAAAAGCGGTGAGAAGAGTTTCTCGAAACTATTTAGTACCCCTTTAAAACCATAATTAAATGCACAGGTCTAGGACATGTGTGATCCAGAGATAGGCAAACTGTAACAGAGGGCTTCGGGGAAGACTTATTTGGTCAAAAGGAAAAGCTAATTTTGGGCTTGGAAGTGGGATCCTGGGTAGAGTCTCTGTCTTTTTGCTGGTAGAAGCTTCCGCAAAGGGAGGTTTATGGAAGTTTTCTGTATGGAAGAACGTTTCCTCCTGTAACATGTTTACGTGCCTCACCAAACAGATGTTCTCCTTTAAGGGGATACATAATGGAGCCTCTTTTGCAGGCAGCTTCAGCTTTGTGTCATAACCTGTTCTAGAGCATCGACACCAAAGAGCAAGGCAGAAGGTAATTGCTGTAGTTGCTCAGTTAAAGTATGGTCCTGGAATGCAAGTTTGTGTTGGTTGCAAAATCGAATGGATGGACCAGCACAGAGCAGTGTGCTGCCACATCCCCAATGTTACAATCAAACAGTCAAGTCAACCACTTGCTGCGTGCCTGAAACAGAGTTAGAATTGGATGCAGAGACTGGGGCTAGAATTGGGTCCTGTTCTGATGCAAAATCCTCATTCAGGGACTGAGAGTGTCGTGCTCGCCATTGGCAGAGCGAATGTTTGCCAGAGCTTTTACCATGGCTCTCTGATTTCTGCCATTGCTCTCCAATTTCTGCCATTGCTCTCCGATTTCTGCCATTGCTACAGGCAAGGGTGTTCCCCTGTGGTTAAAGTATAACTAAAGGAAAAACTTTTTTTTGTTGTGGAGAGTGGAGAGGGATTAGAACTGCTGTCAGTTTTTATTTCTATCTGTGCCCCTATTAAGGAGATTCACCCTCTCTATTTGCCCTGTTTGCCATTATATTGGAAGTGAAAGTAAAGAAAAGTACCAAACTGGGTTGTCCGCAGAAAACTAATAGAGGGGAAATCTTCCAATGGGGACATTAGTTCTAGTGACCTGGGGTGCGCAAGAGATACCCTTAATTTGCAGGGATTTGCTCTCACTTCTTGTTTATCTATGGGACAGAAAGTGAAGGGAAATCTCCAAAATGTTACACAGATAGGGAAAACTGACAGAGGTTAGAACGCTCCCTTGCTCTATGCAAATTTAAAAAAAAAAGGTTTTGTCTATAGTTCTAGCCTGTCCAGGGAGGACAGTGACAGAACCTGAGTGCAGACCATCCTGTTGTGTGTCCCTGTGGCAAAAGGGAGGAAGGTACAGTTTGAATAACTTAAAATGGCTATGAGCAGATGTGGCGGTAAAGTGTGTGACCTGTGGTGTGATGTCACACCTGGCCATCCACCTTAGACTAAAATCTGAGTGGTGCCAATTTTGAAAAGTTTACACCATTAAGTGTATACATTCCAAACAAAGTCCCGATTTCCTGATAGTCATAACATTTAAAACACATACTATTTAGGATTGAGGGCCACAATAACAGTTCAATTAGCAGGGTGACCCTGTCTTACCTTGTCCATGTCTCTGTGCTCTATATAGGATCCAGGCTTCGCACGTTGTAGTAGGACTACCCTGAACGGGTCTCCATTGATTGGGTTTCATAGGTATGTACAACCCTGCAGCTAACTACATGCCTTGCACAAAGTGCTGAGGTGAACACACATGCAGGATCCAGGGCACAAAGCAACATTACAGGTCGTCCCCACAGTGGGGAGGGGGCCAGGTACAGTTTCAAAGGTTAGCCAAAAGGTTACACTGATCCAGATGCACTGCTTCTATTGTTGTATGAAAACACAATATACAGTTGAAGAGTCTAAATAAAATTATAAACTAGTTAACCAAAGTGATTTGTTCATAGGGGAGAAGAGGCTCATGACCTTCGGACACAAAAAAAAAAATGAGGACTCGCAGAATGGGTTAGGGTTATATGGGGGATGCCCAGGAATGTATCCTGAAAAGCTCTGCCAGTATCCAATCACCCAAAGATAAATAACCCAGTGTCTATGAATATTCAGCCTGTGTGCTGTATCGTTCGATTAATAGCCATCAAAAGCCCCCCATTACATCAGAGCCCCTCCCTCCATATCATAGCACCCCTTACATCACAGTAATCATTCTCCCAGCACTACCGTATAATCTTCAACATAGCGACAGCATGGCTCAGGTCAGGAGGCAGTGCATTTATGGATGAAGGGAGGGCAGACGCAGGAACTCCTTTAATTGCTGGAGTGGCCATGGATGCCGCTGCCCTGGACCATTGTCATGAATTTCCATGGTGCAGTCGGGCCAGTTGCCAACATCGTAGCAGCCATTTGTCTTGGCTGCTCAGTGTGAATGCTTGTTACGGTGCTGGCAGTTTGCAATGAAGCAAAATACAGGACAAGTTGCTGTGGGCCAAATAAAATCTTGCAGCAGGCTGGATGTGGCCCACGGCTGAGTTTAGAGACCCCAAATCTATGGACAGAGCCAATAAACACTGTACAGTTCATACAGGGAAGGCTTTTTCTTGTTAAATGTATTTATTGAGTTTTCACAAAGGAAAACAAAAGAATATAATATATGGATACATAGTATACATTCAGAATGCTTTACAGTATAGTGGTATGTATAGAACCATCTTACAACTGTGTTTACTTTATACACATTGTAAATAAAAAGCATAAGAATAAAGACGATAATCAAATAGTCAGACTGAATAGAACTGTCTAGTTGTAAGGTAAGCAAGAAGGATAAAGAATAAGTCAGGGCAGGCTTTTTATTCATTTTTAAATAAAATATTTTTTACCAGGCAACTTTCCATTGATTGCAAGCTCATCAAATTCACTTGGAAACTTTAGTCCTTCTACCATTCTTGCTCCACTTGTCAAGATGTCATAAAGCAACAGCCCAAAAGAATATACATCAGCCTGCTGGTTGTAAATTACATTTCCTCTGGCAACTTCAGGTGCTCGGAATCCTAAAAGGGCAACAGAACTGATTTATATTTTGCATTTTGAAACATCCATTACCAGCACCTCCAAGAAGACTAGCAGTGGGCTAATGGCTAACAGTCTTCATATACATACAAAAATCAATGGTAACCCAATGCTAATAATGTACATTCTTTGCGTCCACCATATAGAAATAAGAAAACGCTCCAGGTTGGTCCAAGCTTTCCCACAAACACTAAGTGCCAGTCCTATTTGTTTCTGTAGATACGTATAACAGGACAAAGAATGATCGCAGTCCAGCATAAAAATCTGATTATTTCAATCCATTAAAATGGGGTACATCAAAAACCAAGATCTTTCAAGTTTTATGCTCACGAGTGCTTTTTTTAGTAGAAAACAAAGCTGTTGCTATAAAAGAAATCACAATTTCGTGTTAATTTCAACATTATATTTTTTTTTTTTTACAGGCTGAAGGGCAGTAAAAGCAGACAGTCAAGCCCCATTTATATCACCCCCCCCCTAATCCCTTGTACTGTATTCCCATGTACTGTATGACTGGCTCATCCATTATTATAGAAAAGGGTCCTGTGCTGCTTTGGTGTGATTGCTGCATGAGTTTGGTCCTATAGATGTTAATAGAAATCCAGCAAAAAGGCATGCATATGCCTTTTTGCCAGTGTTTTGTGTTTGTTGTCAGGAGACGGCACCCACTGGCCTCCTAACAACCAGTGACTCATCCCCGCCGTCTCCCGGGGATTCCTGACTGGCAGCAGAAAGTAAACAAAGGAGCCCTGCCTTAAAAAATAAAAAATGGCATAGGAGTCCGCCTCCAAAAAGGTCAGTTGTGGATTTTAAGGGGGGATCCCACACACAAAAAAAAAAAAAAAAAAGATGGTGTGAGACCCCCCCCCCCCCCCAAAAAAAAATACCAGACCCTTATTCGAGTACACATTCTGGCAGGTGGGTAACAGTTCCTAAACAACTAGGCATCTGCAAATTAAGTCTAATTTCCATACAAAACTATGTCCTGCCAAATTTCCGACCAGGAAACTGTGGAGAGCAAGGTGAGGAGACAGCATTTGTCCAGGTGCCTTAAGGGTCTGTAGGAAGCTCACATTTTACCAAGGAAAGCCTTATGGAGGACCTTATGTTGCACAGTATTTGATGAGTCTGTAAACCCCAGTGGGGGCAGCGCATTAAGACCTATATTTCACCTATAGGTCATGGTATTAAGATGAGAGTACAACTATTATCACTACTCCTTGAACATTTCAATTATTTTTCTGGACCTGGACTGACCCAGAGGTAATTGTATGTAAACGAACACTCATCTGGTCACCCATTGACTAACATGGAGTTTCCAGTTAAACTTTATCAAACTAACCGTTTGAAAGGAGTATATAATTATTATATTTATTACCACAATTGTTCATATGATTTTTTAATTTATGACTGTTTACCAAAGAAAATATTAATTACCAGGAGTGCCTTCTGAGGTTTTAATTCCCATTCTGCAACAGTACTGCGCAATGCCATAATCTGCAATCTTTGCAATAACAGCAGAGTTTGGATACAAAGTGAACAGCAGAACATTGTGAGGCTTCAAATCCCGATAGATTATCATTGCTGAATGAAGATACCTTTTTTTGGAACAAAATAAATTATTATAATTCAAGCACAGTCAAGCAGTAATATTACCATTCTGGAAGATGCTAAATGCATCTAAACACATTTAATGTTCTTGAATTTTTTTTTTATAACATACTACATAAATATGAGTTATCCTTGCATATGAAAAGAACAGTTGCTTTACTTTAGCTGACCATGGCGGGCATCAGACATTACATCGCATAGAAAAATTTGCTAATAATTTTTCCTTGACATTTACACATCATTCACACACAATCTTGACTTTTACCTCAGCCCATCAGAAACATGAACAGCTATCCTGTGCTGAAGAGTTCTGGTTAGGCAACCACAGTCTTGTTGTAGCAGACGGTCAAGGGAACCTTTGGACGCAAGTTCCATCACCAACATTCTAGGTCGAACACCAGCCGCCAGCAAACATACCAAGCTTGGGTGATGGAGTTGACTAAGTACAGTCAGTTCCTGAATAACAGTGGAAAAAAGAAAACTTAAAAAACAAGCTTTATTTATTTATGATAGATGCTTTGTGTAGCATTTGTGCAATATAATTTTACTCTCATCAAATTTCAGTAATTTCAGGGAAAAAAAGCTTAATTTAAAAGTATATTGAGCAATAGCACATTGGGAAATGTAATCACAAAGCGCACACAACACCACAAAATTCATAGGCACCTTACTACCCAAAGGAAATTGACATTTCCATTTGCAAAAAAAAATAAAAAAAAAATTCAAAAGGAAGAAATTAGTTTTTTTTGAGGCACCACACAAACAAAATGCAACATTTTAAAATATTGATATATTACCTATTAACCGCTTGCCGACCGCCGCATGTACATATACGTCGGTAGAATGGCACGGACAGGCAAATGGGCGTATAGGTACAGGTACATTTCCATTTGCAAAAAAAAAAAAAAAAATTCAAAAGGAAGAAATGTGGATTTTTTGAGGTACCACACAAACAAAATGCAACATTTTAAAATATTGATATATTACCTATTAACAGCTTGCAGACCGCCGGATGTACATATACGTCGGCAGAATGGCACAGACAGGCACTTGATGTCCGCGGGGATACCTGCGATCGTCTCACGGAGAGGAAGAATGGGGAAATGCTGATGTAAACAAGCATTTCCCCATTCTGCCTAGTAACACTGACACTGATTACAGCTCTCTGTGATCGGGAGCTGTGATCAGTGTAGTGTCACACGTAGCCCCTCCCCCCCACAGTTAGAATCACTCCCTAGGACACACTTAACCTTTGCAGCGCCCCTTCCTGGTTAACCCCTTCACTGCCAGTCACATTTACACAGTAATCAATGCATTTTTAATCGCACTGATCGCTGTATAAATATGAATGATTTCAAAATAGCGCCAAAAGTGTCTGATCTGTCCGCCATAATGTCGCAGTCACGATAAAAATCGCAGATCGCCGCCATTACTAATAAAAAAAAAAATTAATATAAAAATATATTAAATATACAAATATTAAATACATATTAAATACATATAAAAATGCCATAAAACTAACCCCTATTTTGTAGACGCTATAACTTTTGCGCAAACCAATCAATAAACGCTTATTGCAATTTTTTTTTTTTTTTTTTATCAAAAATATGTAGAAGATTACGTATCTGCCTAAACTAAGGGGAACATTTTTTTATTCTTTATATATTTTTTGGGGATATTTATTATAGCAAAAAGTTAAAAATATATATATTTTTTTTAAATTGTCGCTCTTTTTGTTTATAGTGCAAAAATAAAAACCGCAGAGGTGATCAAATAGCCTCCATCTGAACCTCTCTCCGGCCAGCGTCTAGCCCACAGACAAGCAAGAGAAAGGCGTCGCACCTATATGGGCCCCGTCTCCATTACAGTAAGGAGAGGGAGCATCAACCATTGTAATAAGTGGACCTAGTCGTAGGAAAGTGCCTAATTTCCACTAGGTAGCCTGGTCTAGGTAAACATGTGTGAATCCATAACATAACAGAGAAACCAGAAAAGTAAAGAAGACAGGGAAAATAAGAGAGAGAAGGAAGAGAGGAGGAGTCCTCTCCTGGCACGCACCCACATTCCTACTGAGAACTTTTCAAAGATTAAGGTTTATTTAGAGTGGCGGTCCTGTCAGTTCTGGGGTCTCCATATTAAAATGTTGAGCGGTGCTGACCGAGACGTCCCCTGAGGGAGGGCTCAGCAATAGGGATGAGCTGAACACCCTTCGGTTCGCAGCAGAACATGTGAACAGGCAAAAAAATTCGGCAGAACACACGAAAACTGTTAAAGTCTATGGGACACGAACATGAATAATCAAAAGTGCTCATTTTAAAGGCTTATTTGCAAGTTATTGTCATACAAAGTGTTTGGGGACCCGTGTCCTGCCCAGGGGACATGCATCAATGCAAATTTTTTTCTTTTCCTTTCCTGGTATAGATTTTAGGGGGACCCCCACGCATTTTTTTTTTTTTTTTTACATTTTGGTTCGGGGTTCCCCTTAATATTCATACCAGACCCAAAGGGCCTGGTAATGGACTAGGGGGGATCCCATGCTCTTTTTTTTCAATGAGTTTTATCTATATTGCCAAGACCCGACAATTCATTACAGCCGCGATCAGTTTTAAATGATAATTTTTCCTTTAGAAATGTCATTTTGCTGTGATATTGTTCTAAACATGGGAAAACTGCGCCACTTTACAGGCATACTATAGACACCCACCAGGCACAATATTCAAAGGAATATTTCATTTTTATTGTTTCACATTAAGCATTAAAAAAATAACTGCTCCTGAAAAAAAGCCGTTTTTAAAATTTTTTTTTGCATTGATACATGTCCCCTGGGGCAGGACCCAGGTCCCCAAACACTTTTTATGACAATAACTTGCATATAAGCCTTTAAAATTAGCACTTTTGATTTTTCATGCTAGTGTCCCATAGACGTTGTTCCGGCAGCTTTCGAATTTGCCGCAAACACCGCATATTGTTCGCTGTTTGGCGAACACCCGATGTTCGAGTCGAACTTACGTTCGACTTGAACATCAGGCTCATCCCTACTCAGTAAGTTCAAGTAAGGCAATATCTAGGCTGGAGGGGATAAACCCCATGTCGGAGGTATGTTTTAACCAAGGGGCCCAAGTGTTAAAATGTTCCCTAGTGCCATTGAAAGTTGCTACCCATTCTTCCGCTTTCCTAATCTCCTTCACCTTTCTGGTCCATTCCTCTCGACTAGGCACATAGGTCTGCTTCCAATAGATGGGGAGCAGGCGTTTAGCAGCATTCAAGAGGTGTGGTAAAGTGCTCTTCCTATACTGGCTAGCAGGAACAGGAGGAATATGGAAGAGGTAATGCAAAGGAGAAAGGAGGGATGTCAAAACCCAGTATGTCCTGTATCTGAGTTTTAATTTCCTCCCAAAAGGGCCTTATTCTCGGGCATTCCCACCATAGATGAAATAATGTACCGTGGAGGCCACAGCCTCTCCAGCAGTGGTTGGATATGGAGGGGTAAATTCAGGCGAGCACAGCCGGCACCCTGTACCATTGTGTCAGTATCTTGTAATTGGTTTCTTGCGTTCTGGACTCAATGTAGCTAGAATGTGTTAGCTGGTACAGGTGAGCCAGCTGCGCCTCAGTGAACTCTTCCCCAGGTCTAGTTCTTATTCTCTGATGTAGACCGGCTTAGTCTTTGAGGCGGCTGATCCCAATAATTGGTATAACTCGGAGACCATGTGAGGGATAGGTTCATCCGTGGCAAAGAGAAACTCAAATGGTGTAAGTAGAGAGGTGGCTCTAATGGGTTGACCTTGCATAGCAAAAAAGTGACTGAGTTGTTTATATGGCCAGAAATCCATTGGGAAGCTTCCATGGCGAGCCCTAAGGGTCTCAAGAGTGGGGAGTCTCCGTTCTCCAGCAAATTGCCACAGCAGGCATTAGAATCATCCGTCCACTTCTTAAAAAATGCTATTTGTTCTCCTGGGGGAAACCAGCAAAAGCCCCCAAGTGGGGCCAGTGGGGACACGGGGGGGGGGGGGGGCAGAGAGTATATACTGTTGATCCTATCCCAGACCTTAAGAGTCTGGGTCGTTGGGGAGAGGTAGCGTCTGACAACCCCGTGTTCCCTAGCCAGTCACTGAGCATAAGCCAGGTCTCTACCTGCCAGGCATTTTTCCAGGGGTACCCAGAGCCTGGATCGGGTTATGAAACACCAGTTCAATATCCGCTGGAGAAGGATAGCCCTGTAGTACCTCCAGATGTCTGGTATACCTAAGCCTCCGGCCCTCTTTGGGCGTTTCAGCACTCTCATAGCTATGCGGGGTCTCTTTGCATTCCACACAAATTCCGCGAACATGCTGGTGATCAAGGAGAAGAAGGTGCTAGGCAGGGGCACCGGTACCATCTGCAAATAGAAGAGCACACGCGGGAGAATATTCATTTTAATGATATTCCCCCTTCCGAGCCAGGTAAAAGCGATTTTAGTCCAGTGTTTAAGGTCATTTCTAACCGCTGCGGGATAGTTATTATGGTAGAGAGTCTCATAGCGATCGGTTAGTTGGATACCCAGGTACTTTACAGAGGACTTAGCCCATGTAAAGGGAAACGCCGTCCGTAGGCTGTAAGTGAAGGGGAAAGCACTATTGGTAAAATTTCTGACTTTGAGTAATTCATTTCAAAATTGGAGAGCGCCCCAAACTGGCGAAGTTCTTTTATGAGGTTTGGCAGCGAGATCAGGGGTTCCGGTAAGTGGAACAGAACATCGTCTGCATAGGCAGATAATTTGTGCTCCATGTTTCCAACCGTCAGCCCTTTGATGTCCGGGTTAGCCTGTATTTTGCGCAGCAACGGTTCTAAAGTGAGGGCAAACAGGAGGGGCGAGAGGGGGCACCCCTGTCTCGTGCCATTCATGATCAGGAATCTGGGGGAGAGGAGGCCATTCACCTTGACTTGGGCACTGGGGGTGGAATAGAAGGCCATGATCCATGTCAGCATGTAAGGGCCTAGTCCCACGGTCTTCAGGACCGCCTTCAGGAAGGACCAGTCCACCCGGTCAAAGGCCGTTTTATCAGGGTGTACAATGTGGGGAATAAGGTGTTTCAGGCGGTTAGCTAATATTTTTGCTAGGATTTTAATGTCCATGTTCAATAGTGATATTGGATGGTAATTCTGAGTTAAAGTGGGATCCTTGCCTTCCTTTAAGAGCACTGTAATGTGGGCTAATAAGGCTTCAGAAGGGATCGGGTCTCCTAATCTAATGAATAAAGTTCCGCATAATAGTCATGGAACAGAGAGGCAATCTAAGAGGAATGTGAGACCGCCCCACCAGAAGTGTATTGGAGTTTGTGGACGTGAGTTTGGGCCGACATTTACGAAGGGCTCTAGCGAGCATCCTACTGCACTTGTTACCATGCTCATAGTATTTATGAGAAAGGTAACGAAGCTGCCTGCAGACTTTGCGGTCCAACAGGCGTGAGAAAAACTCTCTCAGCTCCAACAACCTCTTTAGAGCCTCTGGGTCCCCGTGACGCTTATGGCGGAGTTCCGCCTGTTAAAGGGCTTTCCGGACTCTCTGAAAGTCGGCCTGTCGTGCCCTCTTACACCTGGCCCCCTGCGAAATCAGCTTGCCCCGTATCACTGCCTTGTGTCCCTCCTAGATCATCCCTACACCCACATCATCGATAGTATTTTCTTCCATTTTTCTCTTTTCTTAACCACTTCCATACTGGGCCTATTCTGGCACTTCTCTCCTACATGTAAAAATCATAATTTTTTTGCTAGAAAATTACTCAGAACCCCCAAACATTATATATGTTTTTTTAGCAGACACCCTGGGGAATAAAATGGCACTCATTGCAACTTTTTATCTGGCACGGTATTTGCGCAATCATTTTTCAAACGCCTTTTTTTTAAAACAAATAAAACGGTTTCATGAATTAACAAATAACAAAACAGTAAAGTTAGCCCATTTTTTTTGTATAATGTGAAAGATAATGTTACGCCAAGTAAATAGATACCTAACATGTCACGCTTGAAAATTGCGCACACTCATGGAATGGTGCCAAATTTCGTTACTTAAAAATCTCCATAGGCGACGCTTTAAAAATATTTACAGGTTACCAGTTTAGAGTTACAGAGGAGGTCTAGTGCTAGAATTGTTGCACGCGGCGATACCTCACATGTGTAGTTTGAACGGCGTTTACATATGTGGGCAGGACTTGCGTGTGCGTTCGATTCTGAGCGCGAGCTACCGGGAACAGGGGCATTTATTTATTAAAGTTGTATTTATTGTAATTTCAAGGTAAATGCAAAACAAAACAGAGCCTATTGGGCATACCCAGGCTCGGTCAACAACTACATACTAAGAGAAAAAAAAAAAAACATACATATAAAGATATATATATATATATATATATATATATATATATATATATATATATATATATATATATATATATATATATTCTTTACGAAACCACTGTACGCTCAACCACCTGTGCAGAATATTCAAAGCACTCCTCTAATTCCATGTGTACTCTGCAATACCCACTTTAGTGATTCATGGAATGAAATGTGCAGTACAATAACATATTCAAATTCCCCCCTTTCCCCTAAACTATCGACTGAACAGCCCAGGGACTTTTAGGAGATCAGGGATGCCATTTGAGTCGTACTTAATAGAGTGAACTAATCATCAATCGAATCTGCATTAGTGGACAGGGATTCCGTCTAAATATCCCATATTTTGTGGAATTTTTTGCCACAGCCACGTGACAGGTAAGTAGCTTTGTACAATGGTAGAGCCACATTCACTAACTTCTTCCATAAATTTATTGAAGGTGCAGATGAGGCCTTCCATCTGAGTACTATAGATTTACAGGCATAGTAAAGTAATAATCCTAGCAGGGTTCTGATTGCCCGTAGTGGGGCCAGTGATTCAATGAGTCCCAGCGGACATACCTCCACAGACAGTGGCACAGAAACGGTGGTGGCAGTCAAAATAAATTTGGTTACCTCAACCCAAAAAATTGCAATCTGAGGACAGTTCCAAAAAATATGAATGAAATCCGCTGAGGTTGAATTACACCTCCAGCAAGAGGCAGAAATAGATGGATAGATTCTGTGTAAACGCTCAGGCGTGTAATATACCTTCTGTACTATTTTAAATTGCACCAATTTATCTCTGGCTGATAATAGTTGTGAAAAAGGGCATTTCTTCCCAATCTTCTATGTCTAATGTAGGGAAATCTACTTCCCACTTTGCCTTAAGGTTTTCTAGTCCCGTGTGGACGTTAGGGAGTAGTACCTTATATATGGAAGATAAGGGTTTAGATAGAGCTTCATCTCTGAGCAGAGTCTCCAGATTTGAGGTGTAAAAGGCCACGGGGGCATTTGCAAACTGAGTATTGAAAGCGTGCCTGAGCTGCAGGAATCTAAACAGATGCGAGTTAGGTAAATTATATTGTTGTTTCAACTCATCAAAAGTCTGTATTTTGCCCGCAAGACAAATTTGATTTATATATTTGATGCCCTTGCATGCCCATACCCCAGGGTCGGGAATGGACCCGAATTCTGGCAATTGCGGGTTAAACCAAAGAGGGCTATAGGGGGAAATGTGTCCAGAAGGGATGGGGTGTAGTGAATTTGCCACTGACCACGCCCGTATTACCACTCTCATTGCTGATGTAAGAGGGAAGGGAGCTCTAGAGCCCCGGTAAAGTAGGTTCCGTAGCGCCTCATAAGACCCCAAACGTGCTGCTTCCAGAACCACTGCTGCATTGGACTCATCAGAGACTAGCCAGTTGTGGGCGTAACATAGCCGCCACAAAATAAGAGTGAAGGTCAGGGCAAGCCAAGCCTCCCCAAGGTCTCTGCAGCACCGTCAGCTTAAATCTCGGCTGACCGGATCCCCAGAGAAAAGATAATAAAATGGAGTTTATTAGGCGAAATACCTTTTTGGGGCTCCAGACAGGTGCATGTCTGAGAGCATAGAGAAAGGCAGGTAGAAGCTTCATCTTAAATAAATTGATCCTCCCGATTAAAGAGAGGGGGAGATTTGCCCATGCCTTCAGTCTCTTTCTCATCTTTTGTATCAGTGGTTCTAAGTTAAGGGTATAATAGTCAAAGGTAGATGCGGAGATGTGAATACCTAGATATTTAATTTTGTCTGTCCATAGTAAGGGTAGGTCGGGATCCGCTACATCCTTTGCGGCCCCATCTATCGGCAAGATTTGGGATTTATCCCAGTTTACTTTGAGCCCCGAACAGCTAGTGAAATTGGAAAGAATGGTCAACGTCTCCCGAAGGGATTGGGCAGGGTCACTCAAAAAAAAGGATAAGATCATCCGCATATAAAGCAACTTTCTCATGTATGGATCCCACCTGTATGCCCCTAACCCCGTCTGCCTGTCTGAGGGCCGAGGCAAGTGGCTCCATCACCAAGGCAAAAAGGGCCGGTGACAGTGGACAACCTTGCCTCGTACCTCTTCCGACAGAAAAGGGCGCCGGCAGAGCACCACCAAGCTTAATCTCGTAGAGGACTCAGTGGGAGGTAATTGAAGATGGGTAAACACTCTGCGTAAATTTATATCTGTTGATTTCCCTGGCATGAAACCAGTCTGGTCTATATTAATGAGGGATGGTAGAATCGTCCGCAGTCTGGTCGCTAATATTTTTGTCAAAATCTTGAGGTCATAGTTTAGCAGGGAGATCGGCCTATAAGAAGTACAGAGGGATATGTCTTTGCCGGGCTTAGGGATGAGGACAATGTGTGCCTGATACATTGAAGGGGGTAAGGACGAACAGGGGCATTTAAAAAAAAAAAACATTTTTATTATTATTATTTTACTTTTTTTTATTTTTATACATTTTTATTTTTTTGATCACGTTTATTTCTATTACAAGGAATGTAAACATCCCTTGTAATATGAATCTATGTGACAGGTCCTCTTTATGGAGAGATGCAGGGTCAATAAGACCTCTCCTCCAGGCTGGAAAGCATGAAATCAGTGAAAAAAAACTCATCGATCTCATGCTGACAGCCGCGATCGCGGCTTTGTTGACATCCGGGAACGGCGCCGGATGACTACGATAGAGATGACGTGACCAGATAGTCACCAGTCATCTCTATGACCGTCGGAGGCCCAGGCACAATGTTATGACGTCACGCCCGGGCCTCTGACGGTCATAGAGATGACTGGTGACCATCTGGTCACCAGAAATCTGTATCGTAGTCATCCGGCGCCGGCCGATTCTTAATCCGGGCCCACGATGGCACGGGAGAGCCCGGAGAAGCAACGGATGGCGGTGGGAGGGCGGGGATGTCCCCTCCCGTCGCATATAAGAACGATCAAGCAGCGGAACTGCCACTATGATCATTCTTATGGTGCACAGAATCGCCGACTGGAAATAATGATATCTGAATGATGCCTCTAGCTGCAGGCATCATTCAGATATCACTGCACAAAGTCAGGGACGTAATTTGACTATGTGCGGTAGGGAAGTGGTTAAAATAGTGTGTTAGGGTATCAGAGACCCCCGTCATCCAAGAGGTTCTCGTTTAGTCGCCATGACCATGTACGCTGGGTGCCTTGTGGCAGGGTAAAAGTGGATGTTACTGGCGCATGGTCCGAGGTGGTAATATTCTCTATGGATGCTGCCTGCAGTAGCTCGAGGGTAAATTGGTCCACGAAGAGGAGATCTATATGGGTGTATACATCATGAACTTTAAAATGATAGCTGTAATCCCTAGCCGAAGGAAATAGTACCCGCCAGCTATTGAACAGGAGGTGGGAATGGAGGGTTTTTCAAAATCGCTTGAGGAAAGCGTACAAGTGGGTCGAGCGAATTATGGGATGTGTCAAATAAGGGGTCTGGGCTGATGTTGAAGTCTCCCCCTAAGATCAGATGGCCCTCCCTAAATTCAGACAGTCTTTCCAAAGTGGTATCTAGAAAGGCAAGCTGGGTAGAATTAGGGGCATATACGTTTGAAAAGGTGTACAGTGTCCCGGCTATTTTCCCTTTCAGGAAGACAAACCTGCCCAAGGGGTCTGAAAAATGTTCTGTAGGTTGAAAGGGGCATGATTTGTGGATAGCTATGACAGTACCCTTTGCCTTAGAAACCATAGAGGCGCTTAGGAACCACTGGTTGAATAAGTAGGTGGGTAGTTTAGGTGTGGACTGGGAGGTAAAATGTGTCTCCTGCAAAAATAATACCTGAGCCCCTAGCCTTTTCAGTTCCAACCACAGCCTGCTCTGTTTGTGTGGAGAGCAGAGACCCCTGACATTGTAAGATATTACCTTAAGGCCCCTTTCACACTAGGGCGGTGTCGGCGGTAAAGTGTCGCTATTGTTAGCAGCGGTTTACCGTCGGTATTTGGCCGCTAGCGGGGGGGGGGGGGGGGTTAGCAGCCGAGAAAGGGTTAAAAACCACCGCAAAGCGCCTCTGCAGAGGCACTTTGCCGGCTGTATAGCCACGCTGTCCCATCGACTTCAATGGGCCAGAGCGGTGTATACACCACTCCTTCACTGCTCCGAAGATGCTGCTAGCAGGACTTTTTCCCTCTGGGCTTTCACACTGGAGAGACAGCAGCGGCTGTTTCGGGTCGGTTTGCAGGCGATATTATTAGCGCAATAGTGCCTGCAAACCACCCCAGTGTGAAAGGGGCCTAATAGACACCATGAAAGCCCACGGATACCGTTAAACAAACACAATAACATATAAATCAACGCAGTTAAACAGGTCAGGAAATACAACCTATCATAGCAGGTGGAGTCTAGCCGGCCTGCTATATAATTAGTCAGTGAGCCTGGCACAGGCCCCCCCCCCCACTGAAGACAGGGAGGGCCATGGGCCACGGCCCACTGTACCATATAGGGTTTACACCAAATGTGGGTAGGCCTACTGGGGGAACAGAAGCCAGAATGGGGAATGTGAAGAAATCACTCCCCTCCCATCGACTCTACAGGGTATTAGTAATCAGACAGGGGACACCAATTGTTCATGTCCAGAGTCTAACATCTAGGGCATAGAAAATATGCCGGGAACCCGAGAGAAACAGCAGCAGCACTGTCCCAGTAGTGAAACCTGAGTTTGAGACCAGGGCCTCCCTGCCGGACCATCGAGGCTAGAGGTGGTTAGGCCCAGGGAGAGAGGGCACTGGAATTGTCCTGAGCCAAAAGGTAGAGTTCTATCGGTCTCTGGTGGTAGCAGGGCACTGGTAGTGCAGCATCTGTTGCCCCTAGAGCGACTTTTGCCTCTTGCGGTTTGCCATGGCTGGGGGAGGGAAAAAGCAGGTAAATCCAGGTCTCCCCTCCATTCTGGAAAGTGGACGTCTCCGAATTGCACAGCAGAGAGGAAGTGTGGTAAATCATCTTTATTGCGTAGTGTAACTTGTCGCCCCTCTTTCAGCACTTGTAGGCTAAAGGGGAAAACCCAGCGGTAGGTAAGGCCTGCATCTTGAATGGCCGTTAGCAAGGGACGCAGAGCTCTGCGTTGCATAAGAGTGCGCCTAGAAAGATCTTGGCAGAAAAACAATTTTGCCCCATCAAAATCAAAGTATGGTTTGTTCCGCATTTTTTGCATTATGCGATCTTTCAGAGTATACTTATGGAGCTTACAGATAATGTCTCGTGGGGACTCAGGATCCTGTGAAGGTGGCTTCAGAGCTTCAGTGCGCCCGATCGATTTCTACCAGGTTAGTGTCCGTAAGCCCCAGTATTTCCCTAAATACTCCTACCAGAGATGGAATGATATCTCTTGGTGCAGTGGCTTCTGGCATGCCACGGATGCGTATATTAGCGCGTCTGCTGCGATTTTCAAAAACATCTATCTGGGATATCAGGGCCTCCATTTTATGGCTCTGTGTGGTGCATTTTTCCTGCAGCATGGCAATGTGAGGGAAGGTGTCATCAAAACGCTGTTCTAGAGTCTCCATCCTGCCCACTAGGTACGTGGTATTTGCTTTCAACTAAGCAATGTCCTGTGTGAAAGCCTTTTCTATCCTGGCTGTGAAGCATGCAGGTCTTCTCTAGTGGGGAGAGACCAGATATGGCGCTTAAGATCGCAATCCACCAGCAGTTCTGTAGGGTCAGGGCCTTGCTCTAGTGAGGACAGTGAGCCTGGGGATGCAGGGGGAGCAGAGTCACTCACCGACCGCTGCGATGGGACCAGGGATGCCGCCATCTCAGGTGCTGGAGCCGCGTGTTGTCGAGCGGCCGCCTTCTCCTGCGCCATCTTGGGATCTCCCTTCCTGGACCGGCGGGTCTACGGGAAGTACGTGTCCAGCGGGCCCTGCTTCATCTGGTCGGTCCCCATCGGCTGGGAGAATGCCCGCGATCGTTGTGACATGGTTGGAGCTGGTCACAGTCAGGTTTGCCCCAGTATAGCTGAGAGAAGCTGCAGTGAGAGCGGAGCTGAGGGAGAACACGTCCTCACTCCTCCATGGCTTGGCCACGCCCTATGTTTATTTCTTTTGTTTGTATTGGTATGACACAAAAAAAGTGGAGAAACAAAAAGCCAAATCTGACACATTCCATGCAAAACTCCAAAAATGGACTAGACAAAATTATTGGCACCCTTAATATTAAAAAATAACTGAAATCAATCGCTTCCTGTAACCATCAATGATTTTCTTACAGTGCTCTACTGGAATTTTGGACCAATCTTTTTGCCAGCTGCTTCAGGTCTCTCAGATTGGTAGGGTTCCTTTTCCCAACTGCTGTTTTGAGATCTCTCCGCAGGTGCTCTATGGAATTTAGATCTGGACTCATTGCAGGCCAGTTCAGTACTCTAAAACGCTTTGTCTTAAACCATTTCTGGGGGCTTTTTGACATGTGCTCGGGGTCATTGTCCTGCTGTAAGACCCATGACCTCTGATGGAGACCCAACTTTCTCACACTTGGCCCAACATTGCACCCCAGAATTCTTTGGTAGTCTTTAAATTTCATAATGCCATGCACACGGGGTCAAGACATCCAGAACCTGAAGCAGCAAAGCAACCCCAAAACATCAGTAAACCTCCACCATGTTTGACCGTATTCTTTTCGTTAAAGGCCTCATTTCTTTTTCGGAAAACAGTAGAATGATGGGCTTTACCAAAAAGCTGTAATTTTGTTTTGTCTGTCCAGAGCACACTCTCCCAAAAGGATTTTGGCTTCTTCAGGTAAGTTTTGCCAGACTCCAATCTGGCTTTTTTTCATGTTTCTGTGTCAGCAGTGGGGTCCTCCTGGGTCTCCTACCATAGCGTCCCTTTTCATTCAGATGGCGATGTATAGTGCGAGCTGACACAGTTGTACCCTGTGCCTGAAGGTCAGCTTGAATTTGTCTGGAAGTTGATCGAGGTTCTTTCTCCACCATTCCAACAATCCTTCGTAGTAATCTTTGATTTTTCCTTTTTGTCCACACCCAGGGACATTAGCTACAGTGCCATGGGTTGTAAACTTCTTGACAATGTGGCGCACGATGGACACAGGAACATTTATTTCTCTGGAGATGGACTTGTAACCTTAAGATTGTCCATGCTTTTCCACAATTTTTGTTGTAAAATCCTCAGACAATTCATTGCTTCTCTTTCTCTTCTCCATGCACCGTGTGCTACACAGAACCACACAACAGAAAGGGTGAATCAATTTTCCACCTTTAAACTGGTTGCCAGTGTGATTTCTATATTGTCAGCACCTGTTAATTGATACAGGCGAGTTTAATTACAAATTACAGGAGCTTCACAAACTTGGAATGCAATTATTTCTTACAATTTTGAGAAGGTGCAAACAATTTTGTCTAGTCCATTTATGGAGTTTAGCATGGAATGTCAAATTTGGCTTTTTGTTTCTCCACTTTTTTGTGTCATACCAATACAAACAAAAGAAATAAGCTTGACAATGCCTAAACATTTGTAATTGCAATTTTTTTGTGAAACAGGCCATTATAAGGCTTCAAAAACAAAACAAATCCATCAGAGAGACAGCAACATTAGGCGTGGCCAAATCAACAGTTTGGTACATTCTGAGGAAAGAAGAAAGCACTGGTGAGCTCAGCAACATAAAAAGGCCTGGACGTCCATGGAAGACAATAGTGGTGAATGATCGCAGGATCACCTCTACGGTAAAGTAAAACCCATTCACAACATCCAGACAATTGAAGGACACGCTCCAGGAGGTGGACGTATCATTGTCAAAGTCTACAATCAAGGCTTCACGAAAGCAAATACAGAGGGTTCGTCCCAAGGTGCAAACCATTCATAAGCCCGAAGAATAGAAAAGCCAGATTAGACTTTGCCAAAAAAACATCTAAAAAAGCCAGACCAGTTCTGAAAAAGCATTCTTTGGATGGATGAAACTAAGATTAATCTGTACCAGAATGACGGGAAAAAAAAGTGTGAAGACTTGGAACAGCTCATGATCCAAAGCACACGTCATCTGCAAAACGTGGTGGAGGCAGTGTGATGGCATGGCAATGCATGGCTTCCAGTGGCACTGGGTCATTGGTGTTTATTGATGATGTGACAGAAGCAGCCAGATGAATTCTGCAGTTTAGACATATATTGTGAGCCTGGATTCAGCCAAATGCAGCAAAGTTGATTTAACGGCACTTTACAGTACAGATAGACAATGATACAAAACACACTGAAAAAGCAACCCAGGGCAGAGTCAATCACCTGATCTCAACCCAATTGACCATGCATTTCACTTGCTGAAGGCAAAACTAAAGGCAGAAAGAACCACAAACAAAGAACAACTGAAGACAGCTGCAGTTAGAGCCTGGCATAGCATCAGAGAGGAGGAAATATAGTCTTTGGTAATGTTCATGCGTTCCAGACTTCAGGCAGTCATTGCCAGTAAAAGATTCTCAACAAAATATTAAAAATTAACATTTTATTTATGATCATATTCATTTGTCCAATTACATTTGAGCACCTGAAAATGGGGGCACTGTGTATAAAAATGGTTGCAGTTTCTAAAATTTGTACTTGATATTGATGTTCAACCCTTTGAATTAAAGTTAAAAATCTGCACTTCAAATTAATTTGGATTGCTTCGTTTTAATTTTATTCTGGTGGCATACAGAGCCAAAAGTATAAAAATTACGCCTGTGTCCAAATACAGTTATGCTCTAAAGTTTGCATACCCTGGCAGAAATTGTGACATTTTGGCATTTATATTGAAAATATGACTGATCATGC
The DNA here is from genome assembly GCF_042186555.1 of Aquarana catesbeiana. Taxonomy (NCBI): domain Eukaryota; kingdom Metazoa; phylum Chordata; class Amphibia; order Anura; family Ranidae; genus Aquarana; species Aquarana catesbeiana. The sequence continues at coordinate 193,752,801 of NC_133326.1, forward strand.
CAAAAAACTGCATTTTATTCAAGGATAGTGATCACATGAAGTCATTTACTATCACATAGTTTTTTGGCCCCTTTTAAAATCATAATGATAACAGAAATCACCCAAATGGCCCTGATCAAAAGTTTACATACCCTGCAATGTTTGGCCTTGGTACAGACACAGAAGGTGGCACACACAGGTTAAAATTGCTATTAATGATTAAAGGTTAATTTCCCACATTTATGGCTTTTTAAATCACAATTAGTGTCTGTGTATAAATAATGAGTTTGTTAGCTCTCACATTGATGCACTAAGCAGGCTAGATACTAAGCCATAGGGAGCAGAAAAGAACAGTCAAAAGACGTGCATAACAAGGTAATGAAACTTTGCAAAGATGGAAAAGGATATAAAAAGCTATCCGAAGCCTTGAATATGCCAGTCAGTACTGTTCAATCATTTTATAAGAAGTGGAAAATTTGGGGATCTCTAGATACCAAGCAAAGGTCAGGTAGGTCTAGAAAGATTTCAGCCACAACTGCCATAGGAATTGTTGGGGATACAAAGAAAAAGTAGCCTCAGGAAAAATACAGACTGCTCTGGAAAAAGATGGTGTGGTTGTTTTTAAGAAGCACAATACAATGATACTTGAACAAAAAAAGAGCTGCATGGTCAAGTTGCCAGAAAGAAGCCTTTACTGTACAAATGCCACAAAAAAGCCTGGTTAGAATATGCCCAACAACACCTTGACATGCCTCATTGGTCTTTTTTGTGGCACTGGAGCAGTAAAGGCTTCCTTCTGGCAGCTCAACCATGCAGCTCTTTTTTGTTCAAGTACTGTTGAATTGTGCTCCTTAAAAACAACCACGCTGTCTTTTTGGAGAGCAGCCTGTATTTTTCCTGAGGTTATCTGTGGGTTTTACACCAGTTGTGGCTGCAAACTTTCTTGGTCTACCGGACCTTGGCTTGGTATCAAAAGAGCCCAGAATTTTCCACTTCTTAATAAGGGATTAAACCATACTGACTGGCATATTCAAGACTTTGGGTATCCTTTTATATCCTTTTCCATCCTTATGAAGTTACATTACTTTGTTACGCAGGTCTTTTGACTGTTCTTTTCTACCTCCTAATGGCTCAGTGTCTAGCCTGCTTAGGGCATCCAAGTAAGAGCTAACAAATTCATTGACTATTTATACACAGACGCTAATTGTGATTTAAAAAGCCACAAATGTGAGAAATTAACATTTAATTCCATTTTAACCTGCGTGTGCCACCTTCTGTGTCTGTACCAAGGCCAAACATTCCAGGGTATGTAAACTTTTGATTAGGGCCATTTGGGTGATTTATGTTATCATTATGATTTTAAAAGGATCCAAAAAACTATGTTATAATAAATGACTTCATGTGATCACTATCCTTGAATAAAGGACATTTTTTTGGCATGATTAGTTATATTTTCAATATAAATGCCAAAATTTCAAACCGTATATATGGACCTAACTGTATATAAACACACACATACACACAATGGATATAAAAAGTCTGCATACCCCTGTTAAAATGTCAGGTTTCTGTGATGTTAAAAAATGAGACAAAGATAAATCATTTCAGAACCTTTTCCACCTTTAATGTGACCTATAAACTATACAACTCAGCTGATGAACAAACTGAAATCTTTTAGGTGGAGGGAAGTAAAAATAAAAAAATAAAATAAAATGGTTGCATTTGTGTGCACACCCTTAAACTAATACTTTGTTGAAACACCTTTTGATTTTATTACAGCACTCAGTCTTGGGTATGACTGGAGAAAATATGGCACAACAGTGACATTACCAAGAACTGGATGTGCCTCCAAAATTGATGAAAAGACGAGAAGAAAATTGGTCAGGGAGGCTGCCAAGAGGTCTACAGCAACATTAACCACTTCAGCCCCGGAAGGATTTACCCCCTTCCTGACCAGAGCACTTTTTACAATTCATGCAATGCTGTACCCAAACGAAATTTGCGTCCTTTTCTTCCCACAAATAGAGCTTTATTTTGATGGTATTTGATCACCTCTGCCGCTTTTATTTTTTGCGCTATAAACGGAAAAAGACTGAAAATTTTGAAAAAAAATGATATTTTCTACTTTTTGTTATAAAAAAATCCATTAAAATCAATTTTAGTCATACATTTAGGCCAAAATGTATTCGGCCACATGTCTTTGGTAAAAAAAATGTCAATAAGCGTATATTTATTGGTTTGCGCAAAAGTTATAGCGCCTACAAACTAGGGTACATTTTCTGGAATTTACACAGCTTTTAGTTTATGACTGTCTATGTCATTTCATGAGGTGCTAAAATGGCAGGGCAGTACAAAACCCCCCCAAATGACCCCATTTTGGAAAGTAGACACCCCAAGGAAATTGCTGAGAGGCATGTTGAACCCATTGAATATTTATTTTTTTTGTCCCAAGTGATTGAATAATGACAAAAAAAAAAAAATTACAAAAAGTTGTCACTAAATGATATATTGCTCACACAGGCCATGGGCATATGTGGAATTGCACCCCAAAATACATTCAGCTGCTTCTCCTGAGTACGGGGATACCAAATGTGTGGGACTTTTTGGGAGCCTAGCCGCGTACGGGGCCCCGAAAACCAAGCACCGCCTTCAGGATTTCAAAGGGCATACATTTTTGATTTTACTCCTCACTACCTATCACAGTTTTGAAGGCCATAAAATGCCAAGATGGCACAAAACCCCCCCAAATGACCCCATTTTGGAAAGTAGACACCCCAAGCTATTTGCTGAGAGGCATGATGAGTACATGGAATATTTTATATTTTGACACAAGTTGCGGGAAAGTGACAATTTTTTTTTTTTTTTGCACAAAGTTGTCACTAAATGATATATTGCTCAAACATGCCATGGGCATATGTGGAATTACACCACAAAATACATTCTGCTGCTTCTCCTGAGTACGGGGGATACCACATGAGTGGCACTTTTGGGAGCCTAGCTTCATACGGGGCCCCGAAATCCAATCACCGCCTTCAGGATTTCTAAGAGCGTTAATTTTTGATTTCACTCCTTACTACCCATCACAGTTTTGAAGGCCATAAAATGCCAAGATAGCACAAAACACCCCAAGCTATTTGCTGAGAGGCATGGTGAATATTTTGCAGCTCTCATTTGTTTTTGAAAATGAAGAAAGACAAGAAAAACGTATTTTTTTTTTCTTTTTTCAAATTTCAAAAGTTTGTGACAAAAAGTGAGGTCTGCAAAATACTCACTATACCTCTCAGCAAATAGCTTTGGGTGTCTATTTTCCAAAATGGGGTCATTTGGGGGGGGGTTGTGCCATCTGGGCATTACATGGCCTCCGAAACTGTGATAGGCAGTGAAGAGTGAAATCAAAAATTTACGCCCTTAGAAAGTCTGAAGGCGATGCTTGGTTTTCGGGGTCCCCTATGCGGTTAGACTCCCAAAAAGTCTCACACATGTGGTATCCCCGTACTCAGGAGAGGCAACAGAATGTATTTTGGGGTGTAATTTCACATATTCCCATGGCATGTTTGAGCAATATATCATTTAGTGACAACTTTGTGCAAAAAAAAAAAAAAAAAAAAAAATTTGTCTTTTTCCCGCAACTTGTGTCACAATATAAAATATTCCATGGACTCGACATGCCTCTCAGCAAATAGCTTGGGGTGTCTACTTTCCAAAATGGGGTCATTTGGGGGGGTTTTGAACTGTCCTGGCATTTTATGCACAACATTTAGAAGCTTATGTCACACATCACCCACTCTTCTAACCACTTGAAGACAAAGCCCTTTCTGACACTTTTTGTTTACATGAAAAAATTTTTTTTTTTTTGCAAGAAAATTACTTTGAACCCCCAAACATTATATATTTTTTTAAAGCAAATGCCCTACAGATTAAAATGGTGGGTGTTTCATTTTTTTTTTCCACACAGTATTTGCGCAGCGATTTTTCAAACGCATTTTTTGGGGAAAAAACACACTTTTTAAAATTTTAATGCACTAAAACACACTATATTGCCCAAATGTTTGATGAAATAAAAAAGATGATCTTAGGCCGAGTACATGGATACCAAACATGACATGTTTTAAAATTGCGCACAAACGTGCAGTGGCGACAAACTAAATACATTTTTAAAAGCCTTTACAGGTTACCACTTTAGATTTACAGAGGAGGTCTACTGCTAAAATTACTGCCCTCGATCTGACCTTCGCGGTGATACCTCACATGCATGGTGCAATTGCTGTTTACATTTGACGCCAGACCAACGCTTGTGTTCGCCTTTGCGCGAGAGCAGGGGGGGACAGGGGTGCTTTTTTTTTTTTTTTTTTTTTATTAATTTTTTGATTTTTTATCTTATTTTTAAACTGTTCCTTTCATTTTTACTTTTTTTAAATAATTTTTATTGTTATCTCAGGGAATGTAAATATCCCCTATGATAGCAATAGGTAGTGACAGGTACTCTTTTTTGAAAAAATTGGGGTCTATTAGACCCTAGATCTCTCCTCTGCCCTCAAAGCATCTGACCACACCAAGATCGGTGTGATAAAATGCTTTCCCAATGGCGCTGTTTACATCCGGCGAAATCTAAGTCATGAAATGCTCGTAGCTTCCGGATTCTTAGGCCATAGAGATGTTTGGAGCCATTCTGGTCTCTGATCAGCTCTATGGTCAGCTGGCCAAATCACCGGCTGCATTCTCAGGTTCCCTGTTGGGACAGGAGAGCCAGAGAAAAACATGGAAGACGGTGGGGGGGGGGGGGGCATTTCCTCCCACTGCTTGTAAAAGCAGTCTAGAGGCTAATTAGCCGCTAGGATTGCTTTTACATGAAAGCCGACCGCTGGCTGAAAAGAATGATACCAAGATGATACCTAAACCTGCAGGCATCATTCTGGTATAACCACTCAAAGTCCAGCAACATACCAGTACGTTGCTGGTCCTTGTTGGGCATATATTGTAAACTTTTTTTTCATGCAGCCTGTGGGCTGAACGAAAAAAAGATATCGATGGGTATGCCCACCATTAGAATACCTCCCTTCATCCACCCACTTCTAATGATGGGCATACTAGCACCATTTATATATGCTGAAGCATGGGGGCATCCTCCCGCAAAAGGCAGGAGCAAATTGCTCCTCCACCCACTGCCCCCACGCTTCGGCATATATGCTGAAGTATGTAACTGTGGTGGTGAAATCACCTCCGACAGCGCTGGAGTCACGGCTTTATGTATCGTGGGAGCAAACGCTGTTGCTGTCAAGATAAATAAATCCGCGCTGCAACTGAATGGCGTACCTGCTAAGCAAATGATGGTTAACAAAAAACAAAGTAACATTACAGTATAACAGTAATACTTACCATACCTGCAAAGCAAATACAAAAAAAAAACATAGTAAAAAATAAAACATTTAACGCAACCTGTGCCTACCTAAAATATATATATGCCGAAGCATGGGGGCATCCTCCCGCAAAAGGCAGGAGCAAATCGCTCCTCCACCCACTTCTGCCCCCACGCTTCGGCATATATGCTGAAGTATGTAACTGTGGTGGTGAAATCACCTCCGACAGCGCTGGAGTCACGGCTTTATGTATCGTGGGAGCAAACGCTGTTGCTGTCAAGATAAATAAATCCGCGCTGCAGCTGAATGGCGTACCTGAAAACAAAAAAATGTTTAAAACACAGTAAACTATAAAAAAATTACATACCTGAAAAGCAAACATGATAAAACATAACAATAAAACATTGCAGAATAGAATACAGTAAAAAAGAGCAGAACAATAGAGAGAAAATAGAGAGAGAGAGAACAATAAAACGACAACTATTTTTGGTTTTTTTATTTTATATTTTTTTTGTGTATTTTTTTTTTTTTTTACTTTTTTTTACTTTTTTTTTTTTTATAACTGTAACTTTTAAAACTGTAACGGTTCCAGGTTTGGGTCTCTCAAAATGCGATGGCATCTTGGGAGACCCTGTGGAAGTGTGTCCTAGTCTGTGCAGTGCTGTACCCTACGCTAATACTCAACTAGTGTATGGTAACGTTCAAAACATTCACCAATGCAAAGACCAGGATTGCCAGGACAGGAGGGACAATAATACCGGGTGTCACGCCTAAATCCGCGCTTTCTGCAGACACGACATTTTCTTTGGGGGGCTCGTTGGGTAGGGGTACTCTGGAGGACATAAGGAAAATGCCTCTCATGCAGCCGGCCTACTGCATTTGGATTGGGAAGGTGAGGTGGAGAACCGTCTGGAAACAGAAGGGCTCTGACGATCTCTTCCTGGAATTTAAGGAAGGATCCAGTCCGTCCTGAAGCTCTGTATAGCACATGAGCGTTCAGCAAAGCCAATTGAAATAAATAAACAGACACTTTTTTGTACCAGCGTCTGGCCTTACGGGCAATTAGGTACGGCGCCAACAACTGGTCGTTGAGGTCCACCCCTCCCATATTAAGGTTGTATTCGTGGACACAGAGGGGTTTCTCCACAACACCAGTCGCCGTAGTAATTTGGGTCGTCATGTCTGCATGAAGGGAGGTGAGAACGAAAACATTCTTCTTATCCCTCCACTTCATAGCGAGCAAATTATTATACTGCAAGCAGGCTCTCTCCCCCAGCCTAAGACGGGAATCTACAAGCCGCTGGGGAAAGCCCCGGCGATTAGGTCGCACGGTGCCACATGCTCCAATCTGCTGATCAAACAAGTGACTAAAAAGTGGCACGCTCGTATAATAATTGTCCACGTACAAGTGGTACCCCTTTCCGAATAAGGGTGACACCAAGTCCCACACTATCTTGCCAGCGCTTCCTATGTAGTCAGGGCAGTTTGTCGGCTCTACGTGACTATCTTTGCCCTCGTAAACCATAAATCTACATGTATAGCCTGTGGCCCTGTCACAGAGCTTATACATCTTGACCCCGTATCTGGCACGCTTGCTGGGAAGGTACTGTTTGAAGGACAAGCGGCCAGAAAACTTAATCAGGGACTCATCAACGCAGACAACTTGATGGGGAGTAAACAAGTCTGCAAAACGTTGGTTGAAGTGGTTTACGAGGGGCCGAATTTTGTAGAGCCGATCGTATGCAGGGTCTCCACGAGGACGACAGAGTTCATTGTCGTTGAAGTGCATGAACCGCAAAATCTGCTAGTATCGTGCCCTGGCCATTGAAGCAGAGAACACGGGCATATGGTGAATTGGGTCAGTGGACCAATATGACCGCAACTCACTCTTTTTGGTTATGCCCATGTTGAGGGAAAGGCCCAGAAAGATCTTAAATTCGGAGACTGTAATTGGTCTCCAATCTCTGGCAAGGGAGGACTGGGGATTAGCGGCGATGTGTTGACCAGCATACAAATTGCTTTGGTCCACAATAGATCTATAGAGATCTTCGGTGAAAAACAGTGAATAAAAATCCAGTGGCATAAAGTCAACTGTTTCCACCTGAATTCCGGGTTGGCCAGTGAAAGGGGGAAGTACGGGTGCTGCAGAAGTGGTGGGTACCCAATTTGGATTGGCGAATGCAGCAGGAAGGGCACTATGGGCACGACGGGCCTGTCTTTGTCTTCTTGGTGGCAGCGGGACACTAGTTGTGCTTGCCACCTCGCCAGCTTGAACTGCACTTATGGGACTCGCCACGTCACCACGTGATACTGCAGTGCTGGATGTACGACCAGGGTGTACTAGGCCGCTGGTGCTTGCCAGTTCACCAGAAGGAGTAGCGGCACTAGTACTTCTCTGCTCCATACGAGAGCCCTGCGGTTCTTGCACTTCAAGGACAGAAGAAGAAGATCGGGGTCTGGTACGCCTGACTCTAGCAGGGACCACAACTCCGTCGTCAGAGCTATCTGTCATGGAGCCGCTGTCCTCTACAGGTTCGTATTCTGAGCTTGAACTTGACAGATGAGTGACTTCCTCTTCACTATTTGTCATGCTCAGAAACGTGTAGGCCTCTTCACTAGTGTACCTTCTATTTGCCATTTTGGGCTCTAAATTTAGGGGTACACTAGTGAGACTCACAGGCAAAAAAGCTCCTGACTGTCAGCAACTGATTCAAAGCGCTACCAAAAAACTGTTAGCGATCGCAGGGATCAGGCCTGACTCTGCGAACGCTGCAGTTATGTGTGCTTAGTGTTTTGTGACAGTTATCGATCGATACTGCACTTGGGTGGGCTGGGCTGGGCCGAGGAGCAAAACGCAGGTGCTAGCAGGTATCTGGGCTGATCCCGCTAACACTGCGTTTTTTTGGGGGACCCTAAACTGCTGGGGAGTATAGATCTGATCGGATCAGATATCGATCCGTTCAGATACTATAGCACTAAGGGAGGTGTATGCTGCGTGCGTGGGTGTTAGCGGTACTGGCGCTAACCTGACGCTGCCTGGGGCGACGCAGACCTTATCTGATCCTAAAAACTTAACTTCTATCACCGCCGGGCAATTAGGGGGTTAAACCTTTATAGGCGGGTGCCCTAAAACTGTAATAAACTACAATAAACTACAAAAAACAAACCAACTAACCAGCGTCACCCGTAACAATTATATGGTGATCGCTGGTGAAAGGGTTAACTAGGGGGCAATCAAGGGGTTAAAACCTTTAGTAGGTAGTATATGGGGGTCCCTGTCGCTATAAAACACTGACAGCAAACCTATATACTTACCTCCCTAACTAGTGTCACCTGTGTCACTAATACAGCGATCAGAAAAACTATTGCTTAGTGACACTGGCGACGGGGGGTGATCACGGGGTTAAAACTTTATTAGGGGGGTACCCTGGACCTAAAGGGGGGTACCCTAGACCTAAAGGGGGCTAACCTAACTGCCCTAACACTTGTAACTGACACAAACTGACACCAATGCAATAAATCAGAAAAAAAAAAAACCTGCTATTGGTGTCAGAGTGACAGGGGGTACAGGGGGGTGATCAGGGGGTGATCGGGGGGTGACAAGTGTGCCTGCGTGTTCTACTGTTAGTGTAGTGTTGGTGTACTTACTTGGATGTCTTCTCTCCTCTGCGCCGGACGAAAAGACCGGCTCGAGGAGAGATGACATCACTTCCTCCGCTTCTGTTTACATTCACAGAAGCCGAGGAAGCTTGTCATTGGCCAGGAGCGATCGCGAGGGGGGAGCCACGAATGAGTGGCCTCCCCCTCACCTTTGATCGACCCTGACCTCGATCCGACCGCCGCTGGCACCGGGGGGGGGGGGGGTCCGATCGCTCTGTCGACGTACATCGTCGTGCGGCGGTCGGCAACTGGTTAAAGGAGCCGGGGAGATTTTCTGGCAAGTACTGGCTGTGTAGTACATGTGACAACAATCTCCCATATTCTTCATATGTCTGGGCTATGGGGTAGAGTGGCAAGATGGAAGCCTTTTCTTACAAAAAAAAACATCCAAGCCCGGCTTCCCTATGTCAGAGTACATGTTGGCATTCAAGGCTCCCTTAATGAACAGTTGCTCCCCAGTGCCGGCAGCACTCATGCAGCCCCAGACCATGACACTCCCACCACCATGCTTGACTGTAGGCAAGACACACTTATCTTTGTTCTCCTCACCTGGTTGCCACCACACACGCTTGACACCATTTGAACCAAATAAGTTTATCTTGGTCTCATCAGACCACAGGACATGGTTCCAGTAATCCATGTCCTTAGTCTGCTTTTCTTCAGCAAACTGTTTGCGGGCTTTCTTGTGCACCATCTTTAGAAGAGGCTTCCCTCTGGGACGACAGCCATGCAGACCAATTTGATGCAGTCTGCGGCATATGGTCTGAGCATTGACAGGCTGACCCCCCAGCCCTTCAACCTCTGCAGCAGTGCTGGCAGTACTCATAGATCTATTCCCCAAAGACAACCTCTGGATATGACGCTGAGCATGTGTACTCAACTCCTTTATTTGACCATGGCGAGGCCTGTTCTGAGTGTAACCTGTCCTGTTAAACCGCTATATGGTCTTAGCCATCATGCTGCAGCTCAGTTTTAGGGTCTTGGCAATCTTCTTATAGCCTAGGCCATCTTCATGTAAAGAAACAATTCTTTTCTTTTAGATCCTTTAGAGAGTTCTTTGCCATGAGGTGCCATGTTGAACTTCCAGGTACCGGTGTGAGAGAGAGCGATAACACCAAATTTAACACATCTGCTCCCCATTCACACCCGAGACCTTGTAACACTAACGAGTCACATGACACCGGGGAGGGAAAATGGCTAATTGGGCCCAATTTGAACATTTTGACTTAGGGGTGTACTCACTTTTGTTGCTAGCGGTTTAGACATTAATGGCTGTGTGTTGAGAGATTTTGAGGGGAAAGCAAACTTACACTGTTATACAAGCTGTACACTCACTACTTTACATTGTAGCAAAGTGGCATTTCTTCAGTGTTCACACATAAAAAGATATTACTATTTATATTAATATATATTAATATTTACAAAAATGTGAGGGTGTACTCACTTTTGTGAGATATATATATATATATATATATATATATATATATACACACACACACACACACAGATAGATAGAGAGATCTATCTGTATCTATATCATTTCCAAAACCAGCCCTTCCAAATACACAAGCGCTTATGGAGTAGGTGCAATAAATATAAATCCCTTAATGGGTGAAAGATTGTGGCCAATTAAGGCTGAAGCTGCTACCATTCAACCTGCTAAACAGCAAGTATCAAAAATGCATACATCAAAGGAAACAAACAAGGCAGCGCTACATATAAATAAACAAGGAATGTTTATTAGTTAAAAAATTATACAGACAATAAAAAGTATTCATTTCATATACATATAAGAGGCGCGCACATGGCATAAGCATAGTAAAAAAAAAAAACGTGTCAAGCTTTGTTTTGATGCCCCAGCTACATCTCATACGGAATCATACTTATTTTATTACTATTTGATTTACTCATATACAACTTTTTTCTATTCATATCTACCATGTGGGTACACTTGTCAGTATCGGGCATGTTGTCGCTGGCATTACTATGCTATACTATTCAATCTATTTACTACCAGAATAATGTGCTGCTGTACGTGTACTTTTTACTATGCTTATGCCATGTGCACACCTCTTATATGTATATGAAATGAATACTTTTCATTGTCTGTATAATGATTATAACTAATACACATTCCATGGTGAAATTTAAACATGGTTAAGTTCCAATTTTTCCTTTGTATTTATCTATTACTGGGATGGAGGCACTTAATTGTGCTTCATTTAAAGTCCCAATTCCCCCTTATTCTCATATAAATAAACACAATATACTTATTAGAGATGTGCTAAATCATACAAAGTGCATGTTCAAAAAAGGTCTGTTCTAATTTGCAATTTATCGGTTATTCCAAACTATATTTATAGTGAGAGTCCAGCCAGATGTATTGCAGTAGTGACCTGTCACCAACACCTCCACACGCGAGAAGAGGGGGGAATGGATCAGCCCCCTTGTAATTCCCACTAGACAACGCTGGAAAACAGGCATCAACACCAAACTCGGATGTTCACTCTGAATGGATTTCACCTTATACCTAATCGCAGACCAGGGGATGGATCTCATGCTAATTGGCTCATTCCAAAGCAAAAGAAAAATGTTCCATAGTGTAATTCCATTTAAAAAGTTAAAAAACGCCCCACTTTTAGGAATTGCATTTACTCAAAACATATATCATATCAGCATTACAACGGTGAGATCAGCATACATCCAGACGAGGAAAAAACACAGGCAATGTCTCCTACCACACGCGCCTCTGCTTCACTCTCTGGCAACAGTGAAAGCAGTGTTCCGATCTGCGTGCTCATGTCATAACTGGCAGTCAATTGGCTCAACCTTGACGCGTTTCATCATCGACATCATCTGAGGGTGTGGCCTAATGACGCACCACTCATACACTGACCTAATGAGAGCTCTTAACCCCATCTAAACCCCGGGTACTAGACACTGCCTGGATCACCACCACCCGGTAATCATAGCATAGCTGTCCGTATCAGAAAGCTAAAGCGGCTAGCTCATCTCCTCCAGCATAGCGCATGTCTGTAACTTAGGACAGGAGCCCAGCACCGCAAAGTTACCGATGCACTTTCAGCTATGATGTTATTTATATTTCTACACAGTACATCATCCAAGTTTATCTGATGAGATGCATACAAATACAGTAACATCCATTAAAGATACAACAATAAAACAATCAGTTTATACATTGATGGATTTCAATCAAACAGTAATGGCTTAATTCTCTATGACATATTAATAAAAATTATATATAAAAATATTAATATTAAAAATATTAAGTTATTAATAAAACAATTATATATATAAAAATCCTCTAATTGGGCAATTCAGTTGAGAGCCCAATTAGAGGTTTAACAGAATTCACCTCTACTGGCAACCACAAAACTTTTTAAAATTTCGGAATTTATCACACTATGGAACACATACATAATATAGAGATCGGGTTCAAGTACCATAGTGTATCATTACACTTTAAAAAGTAACAAAACCAGGACTTGTCCGGTCTCAAATTTTGATGGGTAGACCATATACATCCGAATTGGAGGGGATCAAACCTAGTACGTGAGATATCTAAGAGAGAGTCTCAATGGATATTTCTCATGAATACGTTAACTCCAGGTGGAGTGAACTTGATGTTAACTGTTTCATAAGTGATTACTAGTTGAGGTGAGCACCATTCAATCTCTCTCTCGTATGGTAGATTAATTAACATGGGGCCTATGATAAATTTAATTTAATTAGGGATTCTATTATTATTTCATATTGTAATTTTAATATTGCATATATTTAGGGGCAGTTATGCTATAGAGTAGCAAGGAAGTTCAACCTTGGTGCAAGTGCAGTTTTTTATATATATATAATTGTTTTATTAATAACTTCATTATTATTTTTAATATAAATATTTTAATATATTTTTTATTAATATGTCAGAGAATTAAGCCATTACTGTTTGATTGAAATCGATCAAAGTATAAACTAGTTATTTTATTGTTGTATTTTTAATGGATGTTACTGTATTTGTATGCATCTCATCAGATAAACTTGGATGATGTACAGTATATAAATATGAATAACATCGTAGCTGAAAGTGCATCGGTAACTTTGCGGTGCTGGGCTCCTATCCCAGGTTATGGACATGCACTATGCTGGAGGAGACGAGCTAGCCGCTTTAGCTTTCTGATGCTGACAGCTATGCTATGATTACCGTGTGATGGCGATCCAGTCGGTGTCTGCTACCCAGGGTTTACATGGGGTTAATAGCTCGCATTAGGTCAGTTTATAAAAGCGGTATGTCGCGTCGTTAGGCCACACCCTTAGATGATGCCAGTTGTGACGTCAGCACGCAGATCTGGACACGGCTTTTGTTGTCGCCAGAGAGCAGAGGTGCGTGTGGTAGAAGACACCGCCTGTGTTTTTTCCCTGTCTGGATGTATGCTAATCTCACTGTTGTAATGCTGATATATGTTTTGAGTAAGTGCAATTCCTAAAAGGGGGACGTGTTTGAATTTAATAACATTTTTTAAATGGAATTACACTATGGAACTTTTTTCTTTTGCTTTGGAATGAGCCAATTAGCATGAGATCCATCCCCTGGTCTGCGATTAGGTATAAGGTGAAATCCATTCAAAGTGAACATCCGAGTTTGGTGTTGATGCCTGTTTTCCAGCATTGTCTGGTGGGAGTTTAATCACAAAGGGGCTGATCCACCCCCCCCCCCCCTTCTCACGTGTGGAGGTGTTGGTGAATGGTCACTACTGCAATGTGTTAAAACAAGACCTGTTTTACATCTGGCTGGACTCTCACTATACATATAGTTTGGAATAACCGATAAGTTGCAAATTAGAATGGACTTTTTTTTGCACATGCACTTTGTATGATTTAGCACATCTTTAATAAGTATATTGTGTTTATTTATATGTAGTGCTGACTTGTTAGTTTCGTTTGATATATAATATATACGGCTCTGCAGCCTACGCTTGTATTTGCAAATGTGTGCAAACTAAACTCGTTTTTAACGGGGGCGTGATCGGAAAGCAGATGGAGGAGAGAGTCTGTGAGGAGTGAAAGCGTGTGATCACCTCGCTCCACGTACGCTCCATGTATGCGGTGCCCCGGGAGTAATGTACCTTGGTAGGAACGGATTCCTTTATGCTTACTGCCTGCCTGCCTCTTCTTCCTCCGCTGCCCCCCCTGAACGTCTGCCGGGAGAAAGTGTCAAAATATCGGATGCCACCGGGACCACCGAGGTGTTCGGGTCTGCTAATCACTGTGTAATCCTGCGAGAACACGAAGGGGAGGAGGGACGGTTGCTGTAGAAACCAAGCCTAGGTGTCAGCAATGGAGGCTTCCGTGTGTGCGCTCTGTGTACTGTGAAACCCGAGCAGAGGGATGGAGGGACGGAGGTAATCGGAGCTATCCTGAGGTGAAGCAGGGGAACGCTGTGAGCACTGATAGAAGGGAAAAGAACAAAGCTGCTTAAACCAACAGAACGGAGGTACTGTTTTCTACAATTTTTTTTTTACCTTTTTTCCTTACTGTAAGTAGAAGCGGATGGGAGCCTAATCAAGGTATTAGAACCCTCTAGAGACTGTGAATTTATGAGGAAACTTGAGAGTGGTTCCTTTTCAGTGTGAGTGTAATCCCTGATGCTACTGACTTGCCATGAATAACAGTCTTAAACGGCGGGTATGCTGATTGAGAAACACTTAATACCTGATGAGCTAAGGAAAGTGGTCAATCGTCCTGTGTGTTTTTTTTTTTTTTCTTTTTAATAAAGTTTCCTCGTTAACCTCTTTGCTACATTAACAGTTGATAATAACTGGAAAAGTACCATGTCAGTAAGGAAGAAAGGGGATGAGCATGCCAGCCAGGAGTATGTGGGAACCCAATCATTGCGCTCGGCTAAAGACAAGGAGAAAGATAAGGAAAAGGGGGCGCAGTCCGCAGTGGCGGGGGTAACGGCAGCAGCAGTCGCAGCAACCGCCAAGTTGGAGAGAATGGTCCATGCATGGGACCATACACCAAATAAAGGGGGGCAGCAGGCTCAAACCAAATCAGCAGTGGACAGAAGGAGCCAGGGCCATCAGAGCATACCCACAAGTGCCACTGGAACAAAGAACATTACTAGTAAAGGAACAGGAGTGGCCGGAAAAGAACCAGAAGCTTCTGCCAATCTGACACCCTCAGCAGAGGAAGAACCGTCTCTGAAAGATATCCTTTTGGCAATTAACTCATGTAAACAGTCTTTGGGTGAACTGGGTGGCCAAATGAAGGATATTAAAGAGGAGCTAATCCTGGTGCGGCACGAACTCAAGAAAACAGCTGAAAGAGTAACAGAAGCAGAAAGGAGAATAAGTCAGATAGAAGACGACTTGCACCCTATGAAACAAGAAGCTAAAGTTTGGAAAGAGAAGATAATCAAGCTTACGGAAAAATTTGATGAAATGGAAAACAGGCTCCGTAGGGACAATGTGAGGGTGGTGGGGCTACCTGAGGGGAGCGAAGGTTCAGATCCGATGGTTTTTTTGGAAAGATGGCTGATTGAAACCTTTGGAAGGGAGACGTTTTCACAGCAGTTCTCAATCGAAAGAGCCCATAGAGTCCCGTTTAGGCCCCTCCCCCAAGGAAGTCCCCCAAGATCGTTGCTATTAAAATTCTTGAATTATAAAGATAAAATAAGGCTCCTTCAGAGGGCCAGAGATTTGGGGAATATCTCCTATAATGGCGCTAGGATATCACTGTATCCCGATTACTCTCCTGACCTACAGAAGCATAGAGCTGAGTTTGTAGGAGTTAAACGCAGCCTTCAGAAATTTAATATTAAATATGCCCTCCTTTATCCTGCCAGGCTTCGGATAAACACACTCGGAGGGAGTCAGTTTTTTGACTCTCCTGCTGGTGCGTTAGCATGGATAGAGGAGAAGAGAGATCAACTGCCAATGAAATAATGGGGAATTTGTTGAAGTTGATACACAGAGGTGGGGCACAAATGTAGAATAACAATACTGATATTGATTTCGTGGAGTGGAGTGGGGATTTACACGGGTACATGGAATCAGGTTTAGAATGGGGAAGGTTAAAACTAAGTCTATACTTGGATGTAGGGAGGGAGGGGTGGGGAGGGGGGAGGGGAAATAGGGGGAAGGGAGGATTGTGTTTGGTTAAGGTATGGAGGTGTATGACGGTCATTAAAAAAGCCCTTAGGGGTAACCTAGAGTGGTGCGGGGTGGGGGGAGGGAGGTCATTGAGGGAGGGTTTTTGGGTGGATGGGGGTTGGGGTGGGAGGGGGAGGGTAAGGGGTATAAGAGTAGGAATATACCTAATAAGGGAATTTATAGTATACAGATTCATAAGAAGATATATTGTACACTGGAATATACATTGGGCACTGGTAAAACTAAATACACATAGTACTCTGGAAGATAGGATAATATATAGGATAACACATTGGGCACTAAAAAGAAATAGATAGAATATGAATGTTTACAGCATGAAAATATGGGTTTGTTTTGCAATCATGGGGAAGGTAATTTTTGACACAAAGGGTAAGAGTAAGAAATATACTATTGGGTTAATATTTATAGAATCCCTATGGCTAATTGGGTATCTCTCCTTGACATTATTAGGTTTGAATTCTTGTTGCTACTTTCTGTTTCTTTTTGATGGATGTTACCTAAAAAACCAATGGTATTGAATATTGGTTCATGGAATGTCCGCGGGTTGGGTACACCTGCCAAAAGAGCCGCTGTATTTGATATGTTGGATATTTTTAAAATAAGAATTGCTTGTCTGCAGGAGACACACTTGAATCAAGACACTAAATCCCAAGTAAGGAACAAGAGATTTCAGTGCCAATTTCACTCTGTGCACACTACCTATTCTAGGGGGGTGTCAGTGTTAATTGGGAGAGGGGTGGCTTTCACCTGCAGACAGTGCAAAATAGATGTTGAGGGCCGGTATATCTTCTTGCACTGTGTAATAGAAAATCAGGAATATGTATTAGCAAACGTTTATATCCCACCTCCCTTCAAATTAGATGTTTTGTACTGCCTATTGGAGTTTATCATAGACAAGACTAGCATACCAATTATTGTGGTCGGGGACTTCAATGTGGTCATAAATAAAAAAATAGAGATAGGCTCCCTCCAGGTAATCAGGGACAGGGGTTTCAGGGAAACCGTATGAGTTATTTCCTTTGGGAAGCTGGATTGTTGGATCTTTGGAGAATACGGAACCCGGTGACATTACAATTCTCATGCTCTGACATTACAATTCTCATCTATTCTACACTTTCAAGAATAGATCTTGTACTGGGAAATGAGCTAGGGTCTCAAATAATTAAAGATATAATTTATCAACCCAGGGGAGTCTCCGACCACTCGTTGCTGATGGTCTCGATAAGTATAAATAATAATACGTTTCGTAGAGTGTGGAAGATGAACCCAATATGGTTTGGAATAATAGAGGATCAGAATGGGATAATAGCTAAGCTAAATGAGTTCATGAGCTTTAATGCAGATACCACAACAAGAGGGATAATGTGGGATGCATTGAAGGCTTACCTGCGGGGTTTATTAATCCAACAAGTCTCTAGAATTAAAAAATCTTCGTTGAACTGGGAGGATAAGACTAGGAAAGAGTTAATAACAGCAGAAAGGGAGTATGTGAAGGAGCCAACACCAGGAAAACAAAGTATATGGGAAAATAAGCAACAAATATACAAGGACGTAATGATTAGGAAATCTGAAAATAAGAGATTATTTCAGAACCAAATTGTATATGGGGAGGGGGAAAGAGTCGGGAAGATGCTGGCCCATTTGGTCAGGTCTGGCTCCTCCCCTTCCATGATACCTGCTATTAGGACTAGGAGGGGTGAGATCTCTTCTCAGGTGGGTGAGATTACAGACACATTCAAGAACTTTTATGAAGAACTGTATACATCCCGGAGAACCATGGGAGGAGGGGAACTAGATAAATTTTTTGGGAATATTGGGATGCCCTCCCTTACAGAGCTTGACAACGAGGAATTGGAGGCCCCGTTAACTCTGGAGGAAATTAAACTAGTGGTAACAGAATTGAAAAATCAGAAATCCCCTGGTCCTGATGGTCTCCCCGCTGAGACTTATAAAAACTATGGGACGGTATTACTGCCGGAACTACTTAGAGTGTTTGAGTGGGCAAAGAAAGAGGGGAAGCTTCCCGTATCAATGACCGAAGCCACGATCATAGTGTTACATAAGGAAGGGAAAGATCCTCTACAGCCTGGGTCTTACAGGCCTATCTCTCTGCTATGCTCGGATGTAAAGATCCTAGCAAAGATTCTGGCTGCCAGATTAAAGAAAGTAATCCATAAATTGGTTCATTCTGACCAAACGGGATTTATACCCCATAGATCAACTAGCAAGAATATTAGAAGGCTGTTTTTGAACCTGCAGATTCCAACTGAAAATGTAGGTTCAAGGGCGGTGATGATGTTAGATGTTGTTAAAGCATTTGACAGTCTTGAATGGGGGTATATTTGGCGTGTACTGAAGGAGTTTGGATTTGGTCCCTCTTATATTAATTGGGTTAAAATTCTCTATAATAACCCCAGTGCAAAGGTCAGAGTTAATAATGTCTCTTCGGAGGGGTTCAGACTTGGAAGAGGCTCAAGGCAGGGGTGTCCCCTGTCACCTTTGATCTTTGCGCTGGCAATGGAACCTGTAGCCATTGCAGTGATAGACATCTTCTCAAGATTCGGAGCACTCTCTGGTCTCACTATAAACTGGGAGAAATCAGCATTGTTGCCATTAGACCCAATTAGGAAGAGCTCCTGTTTGGAAAAGATCCAAATAGAAATAGTAGAGATAACAAAATACTTAGGCATATATATAACTAAAGACCCCAATGACTTTATTAAAAACAATTTAACCCCTCTGTTATCCAAATTTAAGAATAAGATCGATATATGGAGAGGACTCCCTCTATCAGTTGCTGGAAGATGTAACTTGATTAAAATGCTGTGGTTACCTCAGCTATTATATATAATGCACAACTCGCCAATATGGATTCATAGGAAATGGTTTAAAAAAATAGATACATTACTAAGAGCTCTAATATGGAAAGGTAGACAATCTAGGATAAGCTTACAAACCTTACAATTATCAACTTTAGAGGGGGGCCTGGCAGTACCACACCCGCGGGGTTATTTCTTAGCAGCTCAACTACAACATTTGATATCAGTAACTGACCCTGAAGGAGAAAATAATGGAGGACTGATGACTATAGGGGCACCACATAAGACACTAGTGAAGGTTTTGGAGGCAAACTCATTCGTCTACAGACCCCCTACGGTTAAGCTAATAATAAAAGTTTGGAAAACCATAAAGGATCTGAGGGGAATGGGGGGTATGGTTAAAGGTGTCCCGTTATGGGACAATAAGAACTTACAAGAGTTAAGGCCAATGGGGAAAATTAAGATATGGGAAACAAAGGGCATAGTTAGCTTGGACCAACTATATAATGGCAGTTCCCTTAAAACGTTTGCCTCATTAAAAGAAGAGTTTGAGATACCTAACTACTCATATTATAATTATTTACAAATTAGACATGCTTTAAAAGCTCAGTTTGGGGAACAAGGTCCGCGGTGGAATAGCTTTCCCATTTTTGAAAGAATAAATAGTTCTGGTGGATCCAGCGGATCCATAGCGGAACTTTATCCATATATAGGTAGCAACATCATTATTGGTTCAGGGAAGCTCAAGTGTAGAAGTAAGTGGGAAAGGGACCTGGGTAGAATTTCGGATGGACAATGGAAGAAGATTCTGGCAGGAGGGAACCAAGCTACGGTTTCGCCGGCCCAGAAGATGTCATATTTAATGCTCTTACACAGAACTTACTATACCCCTAAAAAACTGTTTGAATGGGGGCGGAGGGGGGACGCCAAATGCCCTAGGTGCCAGAATATAGGGGACCTGATGCATATGATCTGGAAATGTCCAAAATTATTCCGTTATTGGACGGAAATTTTAGATACCATAAATAAGATCTTTAAGCTGACTCTCAGAATGAACCCCAAACTATGTATCTTGGGAGTAGGGGAGAGTCTGGGGAATATTAAAACTAAAACAGTGCTAAGGTGCCTTTTCCAGGCGAGAAAATTAATAGCACAGAGATGGCAGGCAGAGAAACCCCCTTCAAAAGATGACTGGTTTAAAACAGTAACTGAAACAGTATGGAAAGAAAGGGTAGTATATGCAAGGAGAGGAAACTTAAGGGAATTTAAAAAAATCTGGAAGCCTTGGTTAGAGGAACTGGGTTATCCTACGTAAGATGTGTGTAGGAAATAGATAAGGTAAAGAAGGTACGGTATTAAGGGTATTTATGAAGGTATATTGTAAATAGCGATTAAGATAGGGGGGAGGGTGAATATGGGATATAGGGGTGGGTGGGAAGGGTTAAAAGGGGAAAACTAGACAGTAATATTTTTCTTTTTTGCTAATATATATATAAAATGTTTTGTATATGATGTATTTAAGAATTTTTGTAATGAGAATCTATTTTATATATTCTGAAGAATTGAATAAAGATTATTTAAAAAAAAACAAAAAAAAAAAAAAACTCGTTTTTAACGCATACTGTTATGCCGCGTACACACGAGCGGACTTTACGGCAGACTTTGCTCGGCGGACTTTTCGACTGACTTTATGATGGACTTTCCGAATGAACGGACTTGCCTACACACAATCCACCAAAGTCCGTCGAATTCGTACGTGATGACGTACGACTGGACTAAAACAAGGAAATTCATAGCCAGTAGCCAATAGCTGCCCTAGCGTGGCTTTTTGTCCGAACTAGCATACAGACGAGCTGACTTTTTGACCAGACTCGAGTTCGACAGATAGATTTAAAACATGTTTCAAATCTAAGTCCGTCCAACTTTTGAGAAAACAAAGTCCGCTGGAGCCCACACACGATCGAATTGTCCAACGAAATCCCATCCGCCGGGCAAAGTCTGCTGTAAAGTCCGCTTGTGTGTACGAGGCATTAGACAGGTTAATTCGGTTGGTTGCAGGCTGGTCAGGAAGTTGAGCTTAGAATTTTCTTTGGTTTTGTTTTACATGCGTCGCCCTTCCATGTGCTCCTTGCTGCGCAGGCCAGTTATAGGTGAGGCCAGTTGCCATTTGTTTGTACAGGTGGTTTCCAAACATCTTAGGCTAGGTTCATACCTATGCAAATTTTCCCGCATCCAATTCGCAAAGTAGGAGAATGTGACTGGCTCTCTATGGATCCGATTCACATATCTACGCAGCGGGTCTGATGCATTTTGCAGGAAAAAAGTGTGCTTTTTTTGGTCCATTTCAAGTCCGAATTCAGCCCAAAATTCAGGCTGAAATCGGACCTGAAACGGTGAACCAGCACGCACCAGACCCCTGCGGATGCGGCAATGGTGTGAACCCAGCCTTAGAGAACTAACCACAGATCTTTTGTGGATGTACAGTAGGCTGCCTCAAATATTTTGGTCTCTTTATGTAATCCCAGACAGACTCAATGATGTTGAGATCAGGGCTCTGTGGGGGCCAAACCATTACTTTCAGGACTCCTTGTTATTCTTTACACTGAAGATAGTTCTTAATAACATTGGATGTATGTTTGGGGTCGTTGCCTTGCTGCAGAATAAATATGGGGCCAATCATACGCCTCCCTGATGGTATGGCATGATGGATATGTATCTGCCTGTGTTTCCCAGCATTGAGGACATTGGCAATGTTGAGGACCGTAGATGCAGTGGTTGGCTAAGAAAACCTAATGCAGTAGATAAAAGACACATCATGCTTACTTCCCATCATCAATGGAAGATGTCCAGCAGTGCCATCAGCACAGAACTGGCAGAAACCAGTGGGGCCCAGGTACACCCATCTACTGTCCAGAAAATTCTGGCCAGAAGTGGTCTTTATGAAAAAGTGACTCAACTATGCATGAAAACATAGGCAATGGGGTACAGAAAAATAGCAGGTTCTCTAGACTGATGAGTCAAAATTTGAAATATTTGGCTGTAGTAGGAGGCAATTTGTTTGGGAAGGGCTGGAGAGTGGTACAATACCGAGTGTCTGCAGGCAACAGTGAAGCATGGTGTTGGTAATTATGTTGGGATCAATGGTGTCCTCAATTAAAGGGTTACTAAACTCTCACACTTTAAAAAAAAAATAACAAGCATGTCATACTTACCTTCACTGTGCAGTTCGTTTTGCATAGAGTGACCCCGATCCTCCTTTTCTAGGGTCCCTCAGCAGCGCTGGTGGCTACTCCCCGCATTGAGTGCCCACGTTGGACACGGGTGTCCACCCTTTTCCCCTATGGTGGACACCCGTGCGCGCGCTCCCGAGTCCTGCCTCTGGGTCTATTGACAAAGAAAGCGGGACTCGGTACCGCCCCCCACGTCATTGGATATGATTGACAGCAGCGGGAGTCAATGGCTGCGCTGCTATCAATCTATCCAATCAGGACATGAGACGCTGGACGGAGCTGGTGTGCTCGCTCCCGGTGTGGGAATTACAGGGCTCAGGTAAGTATAAGCGGGGCTCGGGGGGGCTGCAACACTACAGAAGGTTTTTCACCTTGATGCATAGAATGCATAAGGTGAAAAACCACAAGGGTTTACAAACCCTTTAATGTTGTTTGAAGACAAAGGGTGGTTATACCAAATATTGAATTGATTTGAACGTCTCTTGTGTTCATTTACTTTTCCTTTACTTTTTTTTTACCCACTGTTAAAAGTGGCAGTAAAGTCAGCTTTTTTATTTATACCTACAGGTACGCCTATAATAAGGTACAGTAGATACAGTAAACGTGAACCATTTAGGAGCTAATTTAGTAGCAGTTGGTGATGTTGCACTACGGCCGTGTCCCCTATGCACAGAAGTGACATCATTGCGACTCAGCTATTCAAACAGCCAGACCCTGCTAACCCGGAAGGAAGACCGGGTAAAGATGAAAGCCTGTCAGCGATGACAGTACACCGCATGAGGGCTTAATTTGAACCCTTTCATGCCTAAGCTTATTTCTGACATTTGTTGCTTACAAGTTAAAATCCGCATTTTTTGTTAGAAAATTACATAGAACCCTCAAACATTATATATAGTGGGGACGGAAAGTATTCAGACCCCCTTAAATTTTTCACTCTTTGTTTTATTGCAGCCATTTGCTAAAATCATTTAAGTTCATTTTTTTCCTCACTAATGTACACACAGCACCCCACATATTGACAGAAAAACACAAAATTGTTGACATTTTTGCAGATTTATTAAAAAAGAAAAACTGAAATATCGCATGGTCCTAAGTATTCAGACCATTTGCTGTGACATTCATATTTAACTCGGGTGCTGTCCATTTCTTCTGATCATCCTTGAGATGGTTCTACACCTTCATTTGAGTCCAGCTGTGTTTGATTATACTGATTGGACTTGATTAGGAAAGCCACACACTTGTCTATATAAGACCTTACAGCTCACAGTGAATGTCAGAGCAAATGAGAATCCTGAGGTCAAAGGAACTGCCTGGAGAGCTGAGAGAGAGAATTGTGGCAAGGCACAGATCTGCCCAAGGTTACAAAAAAATTTCTGCTGCACTTAAGGTTCCTAAGAGCACAGTGGCCTCCATAATAGTTAAATGGAAAACGTTTGGAACGACCAGAACCCTTCCTAGAGCTGTCCGTCCGGCCAAACTGAGCTATCGGGGGAGAAGAGCCTTGGTGAGAGAGGTAAAGAAGAACCCAAAGATCACTGTGGCTGAGCTCCAGAGATGCAGTCGGGAGATGGGAGAAAGTTGTAGAAAGTCAACCATCACTGCAGCCCTCCACCAGTCGGGGCTTTATGGCAGAGTGGCCTGACGGAAGCCTCTCCTCAGTGCAAGACACGGGAAAAGTCTGTGCGACCTGACAAGGTCTCAGAAATCCCAAAAAGGACCAGAGGGGCTCAGTCACCTCTGCAAGAGGCAACTTAAAGGCAGAACGAACCATTTTGGTCAGAGTCTGGATCAAAAACCTCTGCGACTGAGAGGCAGACATCGAGTGGATATCTTCTTGTCCAGATTGCTCGGAAGCAGACTCATCTGCCGGGCACTCTACCGAATCCTGAGCTTTAAGCTCTTCCCCATCCTCAACCCATTCCTGCTCCAGACGAGGAGACTCCGGGGAGGGGGATCTGTCACGCTTCCTGCCACCATGCGGGATGGAGGGAATCATGCCGGAAAATCCTGTGCTCTAACCCAGCTAGGGCTGAGGGCAGTTCATCCTTAGTGATAAAGGGTGAGGCAGCAGCATTGACTGTAGGCGCAATACCAGATAGGCGCAACGGCTCAGATTGCCCAGGAGCCCCTGATCTTTCAGGGGATATAACACTAGGGATACAACTAGCTTTATCAGGAACTACTGATGACGTAGGTGTGCCCTTCCCTGTAGTGTTAGTCCCACTCCTCTTTTTGGAAGACATTCAATGCCGCAAACACCTCAAAAGGGAGACCCTTTAATAGGGCTCACCAAGCCCCTATGTAACAATCCTGCTAAACGCCCTTCGCATGCCAAGAAACACCTGTTGACTCACGTGACCCAGGTAAGTCGAAATGAACCACTGCAAGCGTCTGTTCAGAGCCTGCTCTGTGTCCCACAGCTGCCTTCTGGAAGCACCACAGCTTAAATAAGCTGGGTGTGCGCCGAAAGGTTCTATGCGTGCGTACGCACGCATGTGCGCGGTCCCGGTGAGTGGGCGTGACTGTATTTGCGTACAATGCGAATCTTCGTGCACCCAGATAAAAGCTACAGCGCATGTGTACAGCAAATTTGTGTGCGCCATGGCCGCCAAACAAACTGCTGAGCCAAGCGGCGCTCTTGCGAACGCACGTGCACCATGGTGAACCAAGGCGAAATTGCGCACCGTAGTGCGCCATCATACAGGTAAAAAACAGACACAAGCAAAAATAGTACATTTTGCAATCACCCACAGCTAGCACAGAACTCCCCCGTATGGTCACCGCACAGAAGTGTCCAGCCTTTAGCTAGCTTGACCGATTGCTACAATCACTACTCATTGATCTTTTCATGCTTATATAAATCTTTTAAAATATGAGTACCATCTTTGCTTACTTACAAAATAAAGCTTTTTAAAACGGTTTTACACTATGGGCATCCCTTCTCTTTCACATGTTGAACATATTAAAAGTCGTTAGACAACATTAAAAGCACAGACCAGAGCTGCCAAGGGTTGCTACACAGTGGCAGATACTGTGACCGCGCAATACCCCTGCAGGGGCGAGGCTATTCGGTGAGTGTATGCACATTAGGAGCACGATTAAGAAGCACTATCACCAAGCCAGTACTTGAAGAAGAAGACCTTTTAAACAATATTGTCTTTCAATAAGGACTGGTTCTTTCTCAGCACAAGTCACTTTGTCAAATAAGAGGACACAATCTTGTAATCAGTTATATTTATATGCTGGAGCACCCCTTCTGGCACTGAAATTACACTGCTAAGCAGCCACCAGAGGTTGCAACACAACCCAGATACACTTTTAGGATCCACCGTAAACTAGTTGCCAGAGGTTGTAACACACATTTTTCCCTTGGACACCATTAGTTTCTAGCACCACACCCTGCTAAATGTGTATACACACACATCAGCATCAAGGCATCAGCTGCTAATTTATAATATACACCTTCTAAACCCTCCAACTTTCTACATCTAGTTTGGGAGACTACATAGGGGCAACGTAGTGGTTCTATTATCAAATACTCACCTAACTGGAACAGCGCCATACCTAAATTTGTTTTTATATTCATTCTAGCACACTCCACTCAGGTGAAATTGTACCTGTAGAGGCAGGAGTTCTATATTTTATCTGTACTTATACCCACTGCACGGATTCATTTTTACATTCTTTTATAATGAGTTATTCGAACATGTAATTTTTTTCTCCAAGTTTTTGGAAAATGTGTAAAGAAAATGAAAACACTTTTTTTTTTTTTACACAAAGTTGTCCTTTTTTTACAATATTTCTAACACATGTACATACCAAAAATTACACCCCAAAATAGATTCTCCTACTCCTCCTGAGTATGGCGATACCACATGTGAGACTTTTACACAGCCTGGCCACAGAGAGACCCAACATGCAGGGAGCACCGTCAGGTGTTCTAGGGGCATAAGTTTCTAATCTAATTTGACTACCTATTACACTTTTGTGAGGCACTGTAGTGGCATGGATGAGCATGAATGGGGTTGGATGAGCCGTGGATGTGGATGGATGAGCCGTAGATGGGGATGGCTGAGTATTGATGGGATGACTGAGCATGAATGAGTATGGCTGAGTACGGCGGGGTACGGCTGAGTATGGATGGGATGGCTGGGTACGGCTGAGTATGGCTTTGTATGGATGGTACTGCTGAGTACGGTTGGGTACAGCTGAGTATGACTGGGTATCACTGAGTATTGCTGGGTATGGCTGAGTACGACTGGGTATTGCTGGGTATGGCTGAATATTGCTGGGTATGGCTGAGTACGGCTGAGTATTGCTGGGTATGGCTGAGCATGGATGGATGGATGAGTATTGCTGAGTATGGATGGATGGAGGAGCATGGATGAGTATTGCTGATTAGGGATGGCTGGCTGAGTATGGATGGATGGATGGAGGAGTATGGATGGATGGATGAGTATGTATGGCTGAGTATGGATGGATGGATGAGTATGTATGGCTGAGTATGGATGGATGGATGGGCATGTATGGCTGAGTAAGGATGGATGGATGGGTATGTATGGCTGAGTAAGGATGGATGGATGAGTATGTATTGCTGATTATGGGTGGATGGATGAGTACAGCTGAGTATTGCTGGGTATGGCTGAGTACGGCTGAGCATGGATGGTGGATGAGTATGGATGGATGCGCATGGATGAGTATTGCTGATTAGGGATGGCTGGCTGAGTATGGATGGATGGATGGATGAGTATGTATGGCTGAGTATGGATGGATGGATGGATGAGGATGGATGGATATGCATGGCTGAGTATGAATGAATGGATGGATGAGTATGTATGGCTGAGGGTGGATGGATGAGTATGTATGGCTGAGTATGGATGGATGGATGGATGAGTATGTATGGCTGAGGGTGGATGGATGAGTATGTATGGCTGAGTATGGATGGATGAGTATGTATTGCTGAGTATGGGTGGATAGCTGGGTATGGCTGAGTACTACTGAGTACGGCTGAGTATGGCTGGGTACGGCTGAGCATGGATGGATGAGTATTGCTGAGTATGGATGGATGGATGAGCATGGGTGAGTAGTGCTGATTAGGGATGGCTGGCTGAGTATGGATGGATGAGTATGTATGGCTCAGTATGGATGGATGAGTATGTATGGCTGAGTATGGATGGATAGATGAGTATGTATGGCTGAGGATGGATGCGTATGTATGGCTGAGTATGGATGGATGGATGGGAATGCATGGCTGAGTATGGATGGATGGATGGATGAGTATGTATTGTAGCACTGCAGAAGGTTTTTCACCTTAATGCATAGAATGCACCAAGGTGAATGCATCAACCCCTTTAACACCAACTGCAGAGAACCCAGAATTTCCACTGGAAATAAAAATCCATTATTATGACCTAAACATGATGGCGATCCCCTGCTTGCATTTGATTAATCTTATCGCAGAAACAAAAAATTATTTCATCTCCATCTTCTCCCCAATACACATGTCCAACATTCCTCTTAGAAAATATTTTAAAAAGTTGTTAACTATACACCTACTAAATGCAGCGAAATCTATAATCCCATTACACTGGAAAGCAACCTCAAGGTCTTAATTCAAACAAACAATCTGACATATATAAATCCTTGACCAACACATGTCATAAATTATAGCAAACATATCTGAACAAATACAGACTTCAGAAATATACATTTTCAAATATATACTTAAGTTTTTTTTTTTGGGGGGGGGGGGGGCTTTTTTTGGCTAATAAGCTGCAACCATTAACGGTTGCAGCGCAGCCCCATTGACTTTATTAGCTGACTTTGACAGATGGTGCCGCCTATCCACTACGCATGTCGCAGTAAAAGAATCAGACACGGCATGTGAATGGCCTCCCCCAGCTGTTGTTGAACATTTAGGTGAGCGAGAAAACTGCAGCTCACCTGCCTATTTTTACCGCCCCTTCCCCAGACAACTGCGTGAAAGAAGCTCTTAATGGTGCATATAAATGGAAAATACAGGCCTGTAAAATGCAGCTGAAGATCTGTCAGGGTGCATATACAAAATACAACAGATACTGAAACTGGTTGCTAATTGATCAAATAAAATGTAGCATTTACCAAAAAGCAGTTTTACACTGACTTGAATGGCTTTGTTTTGCACAAAAGCCTTTAGCAGTCACTAAATAAATATTGCACTAATTTTAAATGTCAGAAATTAAAAAAAAGGAGTCATACTACTCAAACACTACAGGAAGTACCTGTCTCAAGAGTCTTGGGGACGTATGCTTGTTAAAAATTTTAACAGCCACATCTTTGTCTTTATATACAGCTCTATAAACAGATCCAAAACCTCCGTCACCTGTAACAAAAGACAGTTCTTTTATATAAATGGGTCAAAAATCTTAACATAAATTAGAAGAGGAAAAAAAAAAAAGAAGAAGGAAAAAAGTAAGAACAATGCAGTCCGTCTTAAAAAAAACAAAAAAAAAAAAATAATAAAAAGCAAAAAGGACACTTACCCAGTAAAAACTCAGCAGATTGCTCAAATTTCAACTCCTCGCTGTTTAACATAATATTTCTGGGCAAATCAGCCAAAACAAGGTCAGGCGCAATCTGAGAAATAGGAATTGTAGACCTCGGATCTTCAGGATTTACTAGCAAGTCTCCTGTTATGTAAAATAAAACATTGCACTGCAATTATGTTTATAAAAGATTGCTTACAGTATATTAGTTTTACGATTGAAGTACAGTATACCTAAAGGCAAAACATTTTTTAGGTTTGGGTGTGGAGAGAGATTAGAACACCTGTCAGGTTTTTATTGCTGTCTGTGGCTTTGTTATGGAGAGTCACCCTCTCTATTTGTACCATTTACTGTTATTACCAAGAGTGAAAATTAAAGAAAAAACCCCAAATTTTGGGTTGTCACCAGAACAGTAATAGAGGGTAAAGCATCTATTGGGGCCACTAGTTCTGATGACAACCAGGGTTTTCTCTCATTTTGGAAAGATTTTCCCTCACTTTCTGTTTTGGCAAGGGGACAGGAAGAGAAGGGAAATCTCCCTGATGGGACGCAGATGGAAAAAAAACAAACTGACAGGGGTTATAAGCCTCTGGAGATTTGCCTCTGGAACCGGAGAACTTGGGAGTTTAGTTCTTCAGAAACGGGGAAGTGGGCCTTTGTTTGGAGCTCGAAGCTGGTTTCTTACAAAAATAATCCTCCTGGGACTTACTAGTTTCTGATCTGTCACCTTCGCCTTCTTATAGTGACCTTCAGAACATAGGCATCCAAGGATGGTCTGAAAAAGCATTCATGCTCAAACAGCAGCCTGTTCCACTTATTAATATTTGAGTTTTGTGGACAGACATGAAAGCTGCCTCAATGAATCTTCCAAGTCATTCCCTGAGAAATTCAGGGCTCTTTTAACCACTTCAGCCCCGGAAGATTTGGCTGCTCAATGACCAAGCCATTTTTTGCTATACGCCACTGCGTTGTTTTAACTGACAACGGTCGTGCGACGCTGTACCCAAACAAAATTAACGTCCTTTTTTCCCCACAAATAGAGCTTTCTTTTGGTGGTATTTAATCATCTCTGCATTTTTATTTTTTTTTTTTGCTCTATAAACAAAAAAGCGACAATTTTGGAAAAAACCCACAATATTTTGTACTTTTTACTATAATAAATATCCCCAATTTTTTTTTTTTAAAAAGCAAATTTTTTCCTCAGTTTAGCCCGATATATATTCTTTTACATATTTTTGGTAATAAAAATCGTAATAAGTGTATATTGATTGGTTTGCGCAAAAGTTATAGCGTCTAAAAAATATGGTAAAGATTTATGGCATTTTTATTATTTTTTTTTTTTTTACTAGTAATGGCGGCGATCTGCGATTTTTATCGGGACTGCAACATTATGGCGGACAGGTCGGACACTTTTAACACATTTTTGGGACCACTGACAAATTATACAGCGATCAGTGCTATAAAAATGCACTGATTACTGTGTAAATGTCACTGGCAGGGAATGGGTTAACACTAGGGGGCGATCAAGGGGTTAACTGTGTTCCCTCGTGTGTGTTCCAACTGTAGGGGGATGGGACTGAGTAGAGGAGATGACAGATCGTTGTTCCTAGCTAGTAGGAACTCACAATCTGTCTCTCCTCACAGAACATGAATTTGTGTGTTTACACAAATACACACGCATCCCTGTTCTGACTTTTATGGCCGTGTTTGCGCGTAGCCGGTGGTCATTGCGACCATCGGCCACGCGCATCGGCACCCCCGCAGTGCAGCGGGTGCTGCTTAAAGGAGCCGACGTACAGCTACGACGGCTCGTGGGATCGTGCCGACCTGCCGCAGTATAATGATGGTGGTTGGTCGGCAAGCGGTTAAAATCCTCCAGGAGCTGCAAAAGGAAGGATATTCCAGATTGGACAGAGCACCTGCTTTGCACAGACTTTAAGGGCTTGGAAAACTCCCACTTTAGCCACAGCAGGCTACAGAGCCGCTCCCACCAGACAGAGGGATGAGTTAGGGAGGCCTCCAACCTCAGATCCATGGTATCTTTGAAGACTGGGACATAATCAACAGGAATGATCAGGGTCATTTAAATATGGATAGAAAAAAGCTGGGTCAACAGCCAAAGAGCCCAATTTTTTTTATAGAAATCTATTTTCAGGGAGTACCGGTAAGCAAACCATTCTGGTTGTGAAAACTGGCATACATCACTTCTTGTAAATGAGAGTGCACTGAGAAGGACTTTTTGCCAGACGCCAGGACCCAAAACACTGACCTTAGGAGAAGATTCTAGTAGTGGTAACTTAAGGTTAGAGCTACCCACATATGTCAGGAAGCCCACCAATCACTTCTGTGTCTGAGACAGCACTGGACCCAGAGATTCCCTGAGGTTGCTATGGAGAGCGCCAATGTTTGTACCCCAGGCATTCCAGGCCAGTGAGAACACCTGAGAGAGGATCTCACAGTCCAAAAATGACTGCAGAGAAATCCTCCCTAGACACAAAGGAAGTAGATGATTGAGACCTGAAATAGTGGTGGATCCAGATAATGGCAGGAATTCAGAGCTAATCTGACCCTTAGAAGAGACATTTAAAATACTCTGCCTATAGAACTGCATAAGGTGCTACATAGAGCGTACTGAGTTAGGAAAAGCCAGGAATCAGAGTACCGTATATACTCGGGTATAAGTCGAGTTTTTCAGCACATTTTTTTGTGCTGAAAGTGCCCCCTAGACTTATACTCGAGTCAAGCACTTTTCTGCAGCAAAAAATGTCATTTTCCGAACCGAATTTGGGGCCCCGTATTTCAGGGCCACTTTGGTGTGCAAACCCAGTGGAACTGGTACCACAACATATCTAAAGCTGGGGTTCCTAGGACCAAGTGGCCCCGAGATACGTGGCCCCAAACCCGGTTTGGAAAATGTAATTCTCTGCTGCAGAAAAGTGCTTGACATTTTCTGAACCGATTTTTGGGGCCCTGTATCTCGGGGACACTTGGTGCTAGAAACCCCAGCTTTGGACATTTTATGGTGCTAGTTCCACTGAGTTTGTACACCAAATTTGGGGTTCTTAGCACTAAGTGGCCCCGAGATACGGGGCCCCAAAATCGGTCAACTGTGTCCATCTGCAGCAATGTCATTTCGGGACCCTTTGGGTTCAGAGACCCCAAATTTTGGCTGCAGCTAGGGGGCATCTAGGAACCCTTAACTACCGAGTTTGAAGTTCGGGGGACCTATGGCTGCAAATGGGCACAGTGAGGCATGCAAATGGGCATCGTTCACCCTCTTTTCCACTTACAGTAGCTGTGCATTTCTTACCCTCGTCTTATACTCGGGTCACTACGTTTTTCCCATTTTTTTGTGGTAAATTAGGGCCTCGACTTATACTCGGAACGACTTATACTCGAGTATATACGGTAAATAGACAGGGAAACTTCATCTTACTTAATCCATGATGCTGGGCCTACTAGAGGTCCAGACTTGGCCCTGTCATGGTGGGCATACCCCCAAAGGAATCTTTAGGGTCTGAGACCCATAGACATGAATCAAAGCCCTGGATCTGTATAGCACCCTGCGGTTAACTACACTAGTTACACTACATGCCAAGGTGAGCGTCTGATGCAGAATCCAGTACCAAAGCAAAAATTACAGACCAGCCCCACTCAGTGAGGTCTGGGTATGGCCCCCAAGTTACACACCAAGAGTACCTGATCTGGAAACTGCTAGATAACCCAGGGAAGTAAGCAGTCAAATTTTGATACATTTTGATAAAAGGTAAGAAATGTAATGGTTACAAAGGGAAAAAAAATGTCCAGAGTAGAACAGATCAATCACCTAAGGATGCTAGCAAAAAAACATAACAGAGTGGGCAGGGTTATATGGTGTTTTTTTGTCAGTGCCTGAAGGTAGTTGCATATAACCAATGGTTTAAGAATGTATAATTAGAATATAATTTTTAATGCTTGAAAAATTTTAAAAAGTAACAACTTGCCAACCTCCTCCTGTAGCTTTACTGCAACAGGGCAGCTCAGCTGCGCAGGATCACGTAAATATACATGATTTGCATTTCAGGGTAGAGAGCACACCGCCTGCCACCCCGGCTGTGCTGTTATTTGCTACAACACAAGCCAATCAGTGGGTCCCAGCCAATGATTTATCGTGAATGACAGAAGAGGGCCCTTTGTTGGTAAACAACACAAGGCTCTCTACAAACATCAAAGATGTTCTGGCAAATTGCTTAGTAAAAACAAAACACAGTACACATAGTAAACATTGTTAGGCACACAGTTAAAGTGATTGTAAGGGTTCGTTTTTTTTAAAAAAAACAAACATATCATACTTACCTCCACTGTGCAGCTCGTTTTGCACAGAGTGGCCCTGAACCTCCTAGTCTGGGGTCCCTCGGTGGCTCTCGCGGCTCCTCCCCACATCAGATAACAACCTGGGAGAAGCGCTCTTCCCGGGTGGTTACCTTGCAGGCACACATCCCCGAGTCCAGCATTCGGCGTCCATAGAGGTGTCCCTTGGCGGCTCTTCCCCACATCAGATAACCCCCTGGGAGAAGCGCTCTTCCCGGGGGGTTACCTTGCGGGCACACATCCCCAAGTCCAGCATTCGGCGTCCATAGAGGTCAAATGCAGGACTCGGCCCTGCCGCCCGCATCATCGAATTTGATTAACAGCAGTGGGAGCCAATGGCTGCGCTGCTATCAATCTATCCAATCAAGAGCCGAGAACCCCAGGCAGAGAGACAGTGCATTCCCGTGGGTCAAGTTTTAGGGCTCAGATAAGTAAAACGAGGGGGACTGGGGGGGCCGGTCATTGCCAGGTGTTTTTCCGTAGGTTTACAACCCCTTTATCCTATCGATCGCCCTAGATGTTATCCCCTTCCCAGCCAGTGTAATTAGTACAGTGATGGTGTATATTATTAGCACTGATCACTGTATTAGTGTCACTGGTAAGGTCAGTGTCAGTTAGTCAGTTCCCCCCTAGCATTATCTTGTGTCAGATTGCCTGCCACACTATTGCAGTCCCACTGTAAGTCGCTAATCACCACCATTAAAAGTACGAAAAAAAAAAAAAAATAGTATATGTACCATTGTTTGTAGACACTATAAATGTCATGCAAACTAATCAATATACATTTACTGTAATTTTTTTTTTTTTTTTTTTACCAAAGACATGTACAGTGCCTTGCAAAAGTATTGATTCCCCTTGAAATTTTACATATTTTGTCATGGTACAACCAAAAATGTAAATGTCAATACTTTGTAGAACCACCTTTCGCTGAAATTAGTGCTGCAAGTCTTTTTGGGGATGTCTCTACCAGCTTTGCAAATCTAGAGAGTGAAATTTTTGCCCATTCTTCTTTGCAAAATAGCTCTAGCTCTGTTAGATTGGATAGAGAGCATCTGTGAATGGCAATTTCAAGTCTTGCCACAGATTCTCAATCGGATTTAGGTCTGGACATTGACTGGGCCATTCTAACACACACATATGCTTTGATCTAAACCATTCCATTGTAGCTCTGGCTGTATGTTTAGGGTTGTTGTCCTGCTGGAAGGTGAACCTCAGCCCCAGTCTCAAGTCTTTTGCAGACTCTAATGCCGTGTACACACGGGCGGACTTTTCAACCGGACTGGTCCGACGGACCGAATCCGGCGGACAAACCGACAGTGTGTGGGCTCCATCGGACCTCCAGCAGACTCGAGTTCGGTCGAAAAATCCGCTCATCTGTATGCTAGTCCGATGGACGAAAACCCACTCTAGGGCAGCTATTGGCTACCGGCTATCAACTTCCTTATTTTAGTCCAGTCGAATGTCATCACGTACGAATCCGTCGGACTTTGGTGTGATCGTGTGTAGGCACGTCCGTTCAAATGTCCATCCGTAAGTCCGTCGGACCAGTCCGGTCGAAAAGTCTGCCTGTGTGTACGCGGCATAACAGGTTTTCTTCTAAGATTGTCCTGTATTTGGCTCCACCCATCTTCCCATTAACTCTGACCAGCTTCCCCGTCCCTGCTGATGAAAAGCATCCACACAACATGCTGCTGCCACCGACATGTTTCACGGTGGGGATGGTGTGTTCAGGGTGATGTATAGTGTTCGTTTTTCTGCCACACAAAGCGTTTTGCTTTTAGGCCAAAAAGTTCCATTTTGGTCTCATCTGACCAGAGCACCTTCTTCCACATGTTTGCTGTGTCCCCCCCACATGGCTTCTTGCAAACTGCATACGGGACTTCTTATGGCTTTCTTTCAACAATTGCTTTCGTCTGGCCACTCCTCCATAAAGGCCAGATTTGTGGCGTGCATGACTAATAGTTGTCCCGTGGACAGATTCTCCCATCTAAGCTGTGGATCTCTGCAGCTCCTCCAGAGTTACCATAGGCCTCTTGGCTTCTTCCCTGGTTAATGCCCTCCTTGCCGGCCTGTCAATTTAGGTGGACAGCCATGTCTTGGTAGGTTTGCAGTTGTGTCATACTCTTTCTATTTCCGGATTATGGATTAACCACTTGCCGACCGCCGCACGACTATATACGTCGACAGAGCGGCACGGGCAGGCAAAAGGACGTGTATGTACGTCCTTGCCTGCCCGCGGGTGGGGGGTCCGATCGGACCCCCCCCCGGTGCCTGCGGCGGTCGGCAAATCTCCCACGGCGATCGGAGGTGAGGGGGAGGCCATCCATTCGTGGCCCCCCCCTCGCGATCGCTCTCAGCCAATGGGATCATTTCCCTGCCTCTGTATTGTACACAGAGGCAGAGGAAATGATGTCATCTCTCCTCGGCTCGGTATTTTCCGTTCCGGGCCGAGGAGAGAAGACTGCAATGTAAGTGCACCAACACACTACACACACAGTAGAACATGCCAGGCACACTAAACACCCCGATCCCCCCCCCGATCGCCCCCCGATCCCCCCCCAATCACCCCCCCCCCCCTGTCACAAACTGACACCAAGCAGGTTTTTTTTTTTTTTTCTGATTACTGTATTGGTGTCAGTTTGTGACAGTTACAGTGTCAGGGCAGTGAGTGTTAGGCCCCCTGTAGGTCTAGGGTACCCCCCTAACCCCCCCTAATAAAGTTTTAACCCCTTGATCACCCCCTGTCACCAGTGTCGCTAAGCGATCATTTTTCTGATCGCTGTATTAGTGTCGCTGGTGATGCTAGT
Organism: Aquarana catesbeiana; assembly: GCF_042186555.1. Classification (NCBI taxonomy): domain Eukaryota; kingdom Metazoa; phylum Chordata; class Amphibia; order Anura; family Ranidae; genus Aquarana; species Aquarana catesbeiana. The sequence continues at coordinate 193,788,714 of NC_133326.1, forward strand.
TAGGGACGTAAATATTTAGGTTCGCCGTCAGAGTTTTATAGCGACAGGGACCCCCATATACTATCTAATAAATGTTTTAACCCCTTGATTGCCCCCTAGTTAACCCTTTCACCACTGATCACTGTATAACCGTTACGGGTGACGCTGGTTAGTTTGTTTATTTTTTATAATGTCAGGGCACCCGCCGTTTATTACCGAATAAAGATTTAGCCCCCTGATCGCCTGGCGGTGATATGCGTCGCCCCAGGCAGCGTCAGATAAGCGCCAGTACCGCTAACACCCACGCACGCAGCATACGCCTCCCTTAGTGGTATAGTATCTGTACAGATCAATATCTGATCCGATCAGATCTATACTAGCGTCCCCAGCAGTTTAGGGTTCCCAAAAACACAGTGTTAGCGGGATCAGCCCAGATACCTGCTAGCACCTGCGTTTTGCCCCTCCGCCCAGCTCGGCCCAGCCCACCCAAGTGCAGTATCGATCGATCACTGTCACTTACAAAACACTAAACGCATAACTGCAGCGTTCGCAGAGTCAGGCCTGATCCCTGCGATCGCTAACAGTTTTTTTGGTAGCATTTTGGTGAAATGGCAAGCACCAGCCCCAGGCAGCGTCAGGTTAGTGCCAGTAGCGCTAACACCCACGCACGCACTGTACACCTCCCTTAGTGGTATAGTATCTGAACTGATCAATATCTGATCCGATCAGATCTATACTGGCGTCCCCAGCAGTTTAGGGTTCCCAAAAACGCAGTGTTAGCGGGATCAGCCCAGATACCTGCTAGCACCTGCGTTTTGCCCCTCCGCCCGGCCCAGCCCAGCCCACCCAAGTGCAGTATCGATCGATCACTGTCACTTACAAAACACTAAATGCATAACTGCAGCGTTCGCAGAGTCAGGCCTGATCCCTGCGATCGTTAACAGTTTTTTTGGTAGCGTTTTGGTGAACTGGCAAGCGCCAGCGGCCTAGTACACCCCGGTCGTAGTCAAACCAGCACTGCAGTAACACTTGGTGACGTGGCGAGTCCCATAAGTGCAGTTCAAGCTGGTGAGGTGGCAAGCACAAATAGTGTCCCGCTGCCACCAAGAAGACAAACACAGGCCCGTCATGCCCATAGTGCCCTTCCTGGTGCATTCGCCAATCCTAATTGGGAACCCACCACTTCTGCAGCGCCCGTACTTCCCCCATTCACATCCCCAACCAAATGCAGTCGGCTGCATGAGAGGCATTTTTATGTCCTCCCGAGTACCCCTACCCAACGAACCCCCCCAAAAAAGATGTTGTGTCTGCAGCAAGCGCGGATATAGGCGTGACACCCACTATTATTGTCCCTCCTGTCCTGACAATCCTGGTCTTTGCATTGGTGAATGTTTTGAACGCTACCATTCACTAGCTGAGTATTAGCGTAGGGTACAGCATTCCACAGACTAGGCACACTTTCACAGGGTCTCCCAAGATGCCATCGCATTTTGAGAGACCCGAACCTGGAACCGGTTACAGTTATAAAAGTTACAGTTACAAAAAAAGTGTAAAAAAAAAAAAAAAAAAAAAAACACAAACAAAAATATAAAATAAAAAATAATAGTTGTCGTTTTATTGTTCTCTCTCTCTTTATTCTCTCTCTATTGTTCTGCTCTTTTTTACTGTATTCTATTCTGCAATGTTTTATTGTTATTATGTTTTATCATGTTTGTTTTTCAGGTATGTAATTATTTATACTTTACCGTTTACTGTGCTTTATTGTTAACCATTTTTTTGTCTTCAGGTACAGCATTCACGACTTTGAGTGGTTATACCAGAATGATGCTTGCAGGTTTAGGTATCATCTTGGTATCATTCTTTTCAGCCAGCGGTCGGCTTTCATGTAGAAGCAATCCTAGCGGCTAATTAGCCTCTAGACTGCTTTTACAAGCAATGGGAAAGAATGCCCCCCCCCCCCACCGTCTTCCGTGTTTTTCTCTGGCTCTCCTGTCTCAACAGGGAACCTGAGAATGCAGCCGGTGATTCAGCCAGCTGACCATAGAGCTGATCAGAGACCAGAGTGGCTCCAAACATCTCTATGGCCTAAGAAACCGGAAGCTACGAGCATTTTATGACTTAGATTTCGCCGGATGTAAATAGCGCCATTGGGAAATTGGGAAAGCATTTTATCATACCTATCTTGGTGTGGTCAGATGCTTTGAGGGCAGAGGAGAAATCTAGGGTCTAATAGACCCCAATTTTTTCAAAAAAGAGTACCTGTCACTACCTATTGCTATCATAGGGGATATTTACATTCCCTGAGATAACAATAAAAATGATTAAAAAAAAAAAAAATGAAAGGAACAGTTTTAAAATAAGATAAAAAAGCAAAAAAATAATAAAGAAAAAAAAAAAAAAAAAAAAAAAAAAAGCACCCCTGTCCCCCCTGCTCTCGCGCTAAGGCGAACGCAAGCGTCGGTCTGGCATCAAATGTAAACAGCAATTGCACCATGCATGTGAGGTATCACCGCGACGGTCAGATCGAGGGCAGTAATTTTAGCAGTAGACCTCCTCTGTAAATCTAAAGTGGTAACCTGTAAAGGCTTTTAAAGGCTTTTAAAAATGTATTTATTTTGTTGTCACTGCACGTTTGTGCGCAATTGTAAAGCATGTCATGTTTGGTATCCATGTACTCGGCCTAAGATCATCTTTTTTATTTCATCAAACATTTGGGCAATATAGTGTGTTTTAGTGCATTAAAATGTAAAAAAGTGTGTTTTTTCCCCAAAAAATGCGTTTGAAAAATCGCTGCGCAAATACTGTGTGAAAAAAAAAAATTAAACACCCACCATTTTAATCTGTAGGGCATTTGCTTTAAAAAAATATATAATGTGTGGGGGTTCAAAGTAATTTTCTTGCAAAAAAAAATAATTTTTTCATGTAATCAAAAAGTGTCAGAAAGGGCTTTGTCTTCAAGTGGTTAGAAGAGTGGATGATGTGTGACATAAGCTTCTAAATGTTGTGCATAAAATGCCAGGACAGTTCAAACCCCCCCCAAATGACCCCATTTTGGAAAGTAGACACCCCAAGCTATTTGCTGAGAGGCATGTCGAGTCCATGGAATATTTTATATTGTGACACAAGTTGCGGGAAAGAGACAAATTATTATTTTTTTTTTTTTTTTTTGCACAAAGTTGTCACTAAATGATATATTGCTTAAACATGCAATGGGAATATGTGAAATTACACCCCAAAATACATTCTGTTGCTTCTCCTGAGTACGGGGATACCACATGTGTGAGACTTTTTGGGAGCCTAGCCACGTATGGGACCCCGAAAACCAAGCACCGCCTTCAGGCTTTCTAAGGGCGTAAATTTTTGATTTCACTCTTCACTGCCTATCACAGTCTCGGAGGCCATGGAATGCCCAGGTGGCACAAACCCCCCCCAAATGACCCCATTTTGGAAAGTAGACACCCCAAGCTATTTGCTGAGAGGTATAGTGAGTATTTTGCAGACCTCACTTTTTGTCACAAAGTTTTGAAAATTAAAAAAAGAAAAAAAAAATTTTTTTTTTTGTCTTTCTTCATTTTCAAAAACAAATGAGAGCTGCAAAATACTCACCATGCCTCTCAGCAAATAGCTTGGGGTGTCTACTTTCCAAAATGGGGTCATTTGGGGGGGGTTTGTGCCACCTGGGCATTCCATGGCCTCCGAAACTGTGATAGGCAGTGAAGAGTGAAATCAAAAATGTACACCCTTAGAAATCCTGAAGGCGGTGATTGGTTTTCGGGGTCCCGTACGCGGCTAGGCTCCTAAAAAGTCCCACACATGTGGTATCCCCGTACTCAAGAGAAGCAGCAGAATGTATTTTGGGGTGCAATTCCACATATGCCCATGACCTGTGTGAGCAATATATCATTTAGTGACAACTTTGTGAAAAAAAAAAATAAAAAAATAAATAAATTGTCACTTTCCCGCAACTTGTGTCAAAATATAAAATATTCCATGGACTCAACATGCCTCTCAGCAAATAGCTTGGGGTGTCTACTTTCCAAAATGGGGTCATTTGGGGGGGGTTTGTGCCATCTGGGCATTTTATGGCCTTCAAAACTGTGATAGGTAGTGAGGAGTAAAATCAAAAATGTACGCCCTTAGAAATCCTGAAGGCAGTGATTGGTTTTCGGGGCCCCGTATGCGGCTAGGCTCCCAAAAAGTCCCACACATGTGGTATCCCCATACTCAGGAGAAGCAGCTAAATGTATTTTGGGGTGCAATTCCACATATGCCCATGGCCTGTGTGAGCAATATATCATTTAGTGACAACTTTTTGTAATTTTTTTTTTTTTTTTTTTTTTTTTTCATTATTCAATCACTTGGGACAAAAAAAATGAATATTCAATGGGCTCAACATGCCTCTCAGCAATTTCCTTGGGGTGTCTACTTTCCAAAATGGGGTCATTTGTGGGGGTTTTGTACTGCCCTGTCATTTTAGCACCTCAAGAAATGACATAGGCAGTCATAAATTAAAGACTGTGTAAATTCCAGAAAATGTACCCTAGTTTGTAGGCGCTATAACTTTTGCGCAAACCAATAAATATACACTTATTGACATTTTTTTTACCAAAGACATGTGGCCAAATACATTTTGGCCTAAATGTATGACTAAAATTGAGTTTATTGGATTTTTTTTAGAACAAAAAGTAGAAAATATCATTTTTTTTCAAAATTTTCGGTCTTTTTCCGTGTATAGCGCAAAAAAAAACGGCAGAGGTGATCAAATACCATCAAAAGAAAGCTCTATTTGTGGGAAGAAAAGGACGCAAATTTCGTTTGGTTACAGCATTGCATGACCGCGCAATTAGCAGTTAAAGCGACGCAGTGCCAAGTTGTAAAAAGTGCTCTGGTCAGGAAGGGGGTAAATCCTTCCGGGGCTGAAGTGGTTAAACAGTGCTCTGTGAGATGTTCAAAGCTTGGGATATTTTTTTTATAAACTAACCCTGCTTTAAACTTCTCCACAACTTTATCCCTGACCTGTCTGGTGTGTTCCTTGACCTTTGTGATGCTGTTTGTTCACTAAGGTTCTCTAACAAACCTCTGAGGGATTCACAGAACAGCTGTATTTATACAAAGATTCAATTACACACAGGTGGACTCTAATTACTAATTCTGAAGGCAATTGGTTCCACTAGATTTTAATTAGGAGTATCAGAGTAAAGGGGTCTGAATACTAATGCACACCACACTTTTCAGATATTTATTTGTAAAAAAAGATTTGAAAACCATTTATAATTTTCCTTCCACTTCACAATTATGTGCCACTTTGTGTTGGTCTATCACATAAAATCCCAATAAAAAACACATTTAAGTTTTTGGTTGTAACATGACAAAATGTTTAAAATTTTAAGGGGTATGAATACTTTTTCAAGGCACTGTATCTAACAGGTTTAAAATGCAGCCTCTGAAGGACTGAAGAACTCTGGGCAAAAAAAAATTAAAAGAATTCTTCCATGCAGTGGGGCTGTGCCTGCACTGAATGGGTTAACTGCTTGTTTTGTCTCTTGCGTCTGGTGTAATAACTTTGCACATGTAGGTAAGGAAAGATTTTTCCACTGTTAGAGCTTGGGTGGTGATTCACAAAGACAAGGAAGTTCTTATTTGCCTGGATAGGAGCATGGCTATATTCAGGGGGAGAGCCTGCGTTTTCCAGGCTGACAGAATGTTTTGCTGGAAAGTTCTTGAGTGGAAATGAGTGAAAAGTACTGTCTCGGAGGAGGGAACCATTAGACCCAGAACTCTCATAGCGAATCTCACTGTGGGATTTCTGTTGGATCTTAGTTGTTGAGACCTTATAGAGAGAAATTTCTTTTTTGGAAGTAAAGACTTTTGCTTGGGATGTATCCAGGATCAGACCCAAGTTTTTTAGGTGAAGACTGGGGTACAGATTTGTTGAAATTGATCACCCAGTTTTAGACCTGGAGCAGCTGAATTGTCTTTTGACAATTTGACATGTATCAAGGCATCTAGGCAAAAAAGAAGAGAAGGCAGCAATTTTTGTAATTGCTCTGAATTAGCACATTCCTGAAAAACAAGGTCATATTGGTTATTCATTGTTCTAGTCCAGTTTGAAACACATAAATAGCAGCGAGAACTGGTTGCAGCGCTGGGCCTGCCAAGTTAAAAAGAGAACTTTTTTAAGCATCTCAAATTTTTGATTAGCAGAATCTTTGAAAGGAGATGTTCAATAGGTACAGTGGGATGTTTTAGAACAGAGATGGCAGGTTCTACCACAGGAATAGCAAATTTCTTTGCAAATTCTTTTCCCACTCTGTATTTTTCAGCAAAGATTTTAGGGGGGAGTGAAAATCCTTTCAGGACTGACCCAATCATTATATACTGCACATACTATCTGTTCATGAACAGAAACAGTTTTCAAAGTTTTTGTACATCTCTTTGTGCCCAAAGGAGCATGGCGAGATGGAAGAAAGTAAATTTACACAATGCCAAGGCTTTTGCCGACAGAAGCAATGAGCTTATCAATGTTAGCTAGCATGTTGCGTGACACTCCTTCAATTTAGTGGCTACGTGGGGGAGAGTAATCTTCTGCAGCTGCCTCCAACATTCCCCAGTAACATTCTTGTTTTCTTCTGATTTTGGGGCGTCCATCACAGGCATACCCAATCTGGTTGAGAAATGAAAGTAGGAGAAAAGGCAGGGCATTTATGAGCCCTGGACATAGGTGGTTTTATTAAGACCATAATCTGTCCAAGGAATTGTGACACAGATGCAGAAAATTCATGCCTGAACTAGAACTAGATATGGATGCTGGTCTCTGCTACAGCTCCAAGTGAAGGCATTCCCCTGTGGGTAATCACAGAGCAGAGTGTGGGAAATGGGGTATGCATGTTCAGTAGTAATACATGGTAACCCAGGTCTAAAGTGCCCTGCAGCGAATGCACATGGCAAACGGTGGGAGGGAATGCCTGAGTTCCCTTATAAGAACTCTAGGCAGAAGCGGTGTTAAAGTGTGTGACCAGTGATATGATGAAACATCTGGTCATTCACCCAAGACTGAGCTCGGAGTTGTTGAATTTTAATAGTCAGATACAAGGTGAACCAGTCTTACCTGTTTATGACACTGGACTGCAAATAAAGTCCAGGCTTCATCCATCATGGTGGGCATACCCCCAAAAAGGCCTTCAGGGACTGGGTTCCATTGTGATGGACCACGGCCCTGGACCTGTACCTGTACAGGACCCTGTTGCTAACTCAAACATTGCACCTAGTGCCAAAGTGAGCGCCTGCAAACGAGAAGGGGTCCATCACTGAGTAACAGAACAGGGCATAATACACACTCCCTGTGTATTTCAATGAATTTTTTAAGGTGTTGACAATTGACCAGTTATCTTTAGGTTGATATAAATAACAAGCTAATCAAAAAAGGCAGTGTAAGGCTAGGGTTACACTTGTGCGATTTCCCTGTGGCTGCATTGCTCATGCACAGCAGCCCATTCATTTGAATGGACTGCTGTATCCACTGCACCTTTTTTAGAAAAAGCGGCCGCAGGGAAACCGCATAGTGCAGGGCGGTTTCTAGTGCAGGAAAACTGCTCTGCGATTTCCAGTGCATGTGGGTGCCACTAGGATTAATTGTACACACATCTCCTGAGTGGCAGCTCATTTTTCTGTGCGGGGGTGATTGTGGCTGCAGGAACAGGAGCGTTCCCGCAGCAGCAACCACCCTAAAGAGTAATGCATATTTACAAACTGCAGCAACAAATAAGCAAACAATCAGATTATCCAAAGCATAGCTGTATATTTCCTTACAAAATTACACAGACTCTGGGTGCTAAAAATACCAATACGACAATTCTTACAATTTTTTTTTTTTTTTTTTTTTATGGCTGGTAAGCAATCTCAAGCACTAGTTGCAAATACCATGGATTGGCAGCAGGCTGCAGAGTGGATCAAAGGTATCTGGGTGGGAGCAGTGGTATACAGTCAGCAGGGAGTGCGAGTTATGATGAGCTTCTGGATTATGTGAAATGGATTAATATTTTTGCCCTACTGTACATAGGTGGTTTGATGGCAATTTCTGTACTAGGAAGACTTAGTGAAAAGGAAATGTAAGATATTGTGACTGCATTTTTTCTAGGATAGTAATTCAATGTTTTCAGTTGTTCAGTTGAGCTTTAGAATTAGTAGTGAAGTTGGGATAATTACTGCGCTAAACCCAAAAGCGGTTCGGATGTCAAGCAGCTGCATAAAAATGTGACAAACATATATAGAATCGGAAAGGTAAATATTGCAGCGCTAACCAAGCAAATACATAAATGAAGGGGGTGGTGGAGAAAAATAATGCAACAAATCAGAAATACAAAGTGTCCAATAAATGTACATAAACTCAGTGAATGAGTAACCAAACACCAGGGGGCCCTGGAAAATGTGAAAAAATATATATACAGGTGTATGGGTTATAGTCCAATCAAGGCTGATCTTCTAGTGAAGAGTGGTGAAGACCCGAACACTGTTAAGCTGGCCATACACCATACAATTTTCTTATTCAATTTTCTTTAGATTTACCTTCAACTGTGTAATAGAATGGCCTGCCTGATTGCATGCAAATTGAAAGTGTTTAGGTTTAAACTCCTATTAGATATTTTTGGTAAATCTAAAGGAAAGTTGCACAAGAAAATTGTATAATGTATGGCCGGCCTTAGATATGGTGGACATCAAAGATATTGCATCATCAATAATAAAGAAGTGCGTGTGCCCTTACCGGAATGGGTGGACTCCTATGTCAGCGACATGGGAGTCATACAGACATGGTGCCACAAATGGCCAAAGTATGGAGCTCAGCAGGGTCCAGGACTTCCAGGGTGGGATCCAGAAAAGAGACGCTGTTGAAGATCTATTGGTCGAAAAGTCGAAAGATTCTTTAGGCTTATCGCTCTCCACATTGCCCAGTTTTTATTTTTGTGATCACTTTTATACTTATATGCTGGTTTTTAGAAATAAAATACCATCTTTTTTGATCTACACCATGTGGAAGCATTTTCTTTTTCCACATAATGCTTCGCTGAGAGTGGCTCCACAGTCCTGTTGATCCTACCATCAAGATCCAGTTTGATGCACCAAGGATTTGAGGTTTTCTGTGTCTTTTCTGGATCCCACCCTGGAAGTCCTGGACCCTGCTGAGCTCCATACTTTGGCCATTTGTGGCACCATGTCTGTATGACTCCATGTCGCTGACATAGGAGTCCACCCATTCCGGTAAGGGCACACGCACTTCTTTATTATTGATGATGCAATATCTTTGATGTCCACGAAATCTAACAGTGTTCGGGTCTTCACCACCCTTCACTAGAAGATCAGCCTTGATTGTACTATAACCCACACACCTGTATATATAGTTTCACATTTTCCAGGCCCCCCTGGTGTTTGGTTACTCATTCACTGAGTTTATGTACATTTATTGGACACTTTGTATTTCTGATATGTTGCATTATTTTTCTCCACCACCCCTTTCATTTATTTATTTGCTTGGTTAGTGCTGCAATATTTACCTTTCTGAGCTTTAGAATTAGTATGTTCTCCATAATCTAAATGATAGTTCAAGCTGAAATCATTTCTAAAGAGAAAAATTTTGCAACAAGAATAGATAGCTTCTTTTAAAATACTTATTCATTCCTTGAATCTAGCACCAGGCATGGTGATAAATAGGAGGTTATGGCACTGGCCATTGTAAAATAGGATCCACAGAGATGAAGTGGGTATAATACATAAAACTTAAACGAGGGTATTTTATCATATACATTTGTTTATTATGTCATCATGCAAAAGCATGGTGGGTAAGTGATTGTGCTTGCTCTGCAGCTTTGTATCTTTTGTTTGAATCCATCCTGGAATACAAATACATATTCTGTGTTTGCACAGCTTTACTTCCACTTTCCAAAAACATACTTTTAGGTTAACAGTCATCAAAACTTTAGCCTGTGAACTGATCCGGGGAAGAAGGGTGTCAATGGTTATATGTAAACCAGCACTAGGGGATGCTTGAATATTGAAAATGAAAAATGTCAGATAATTACATGTGAACTATTATTGCCTTTTTTGTTGTTTTTGTCAAGCTTTCACTGCTGTTTGTGTCCTTACTGGGGCCATTTTCACACATTAGAACAGAAGTGAATAGAATTTCTGTAATAAGATCTGAACAACATTAAAAGTAGGTTTCTAAGCTGTATTTATGGCTGCCTATGTTGAGCAGATGCTCTTGTTCAGTATGTTCACCAGACAGAAGAAGATGGCTTGACTAGAAAATAAATAGTATCCTAACATATTAATGGCTTACCTTCCTCAGCTTTTGCTTGAAGATCAGACAGTAGAATTTTTTTGTGCTCTTGGCCATCATCAAAGCTGTACAATGCCCATTTTTTCAGCAATGTTTCACATTCTCCAGAAATATCAGTTTCCAGCAAACCTGGAAACCATTCCTCCATAAGAGAATCAATATGATCCACAACGTGTCCCAGTAAAATACAACCTAAAAATAAAGATACAGATTTAAATATCACACCAGCTTATAAAGAAAAGATTTCTTAAGACCACAGTGATTGGATTTAGGTGACTGAGTTGTCCATGTGGCTATAAATGCTGGGGTATGTTTCATTTGAGATGAGGAAGCCACTTAAAGTCTTCAACATACCGGAACCAGTCCCGTTTAATGTTACTATTCCTAGTTATACCATGACCTGTATAATTGAAAATCTTCACAAAGATAACTCAGTAGATGTGCTCAATGAAAATATATAATACTTTCTCTTAAAGAGATACTAAACAGAGATGTGTCATTTGTCATAATTCATTCACATAAAAACAAAATACAGTGACATGATATGATTTATCTCAAAATTCTCTATGTACTATTTCTGCAGCACTGTTGTGTGGTCACATGACCTTTCAGGTTCTTTGGCATTTGCAGGGAAGATCCATGAGAGGGGCTTCTATTACTCTGCTGATATATGCTATCTACTGTGTGAGTCTGTGTATGACCAGCCCTGATTGGTGCTGTGCCCGTCACATGACCAAAAAAAAAAAAGAAGGAGCAATTTTAATTAGAATATAAATATCAAATAACTGTTTTACGGCACCCAATAAATCTTTTTTGAACATCAAATAGGTATTTTTGTACATTAACATGGTGTAGAGGGAGTAAAAGATGATTGACACTAACTTTCAGACCACATCTGCATTCAAGGCTCTTTTTTTTACTTTACAGGTATTAGCAATTACGTGAGATATATTTAATACTGATTTGTATTAAAACTAAGCTTTTTTGTGCGTTTCTTAGTGAATGCAATTAACTACTTAAGGACCGCCTCACGCCGATGTACATCGGCAAGGCGGCACGGGCAGGCAAAATCACGTACATACACGTGATTTGCCTCCCGCGGGTGGGGGGCCCCCGGTGCCCGAGGCAGTCCTCTTTTGTCCCCCGGCGATCGGAGGTGAGGGGGAGGCCATCCGTTCGTGGCCCCCCCCCTCACGATCGCCGCTGGCCAATGGGAACATTCCTTTGCTGCTGTATGCTAAACAGCAGCAAAGGAAATTATGTCATCTCTCCTCGGCTCGGTATTTTCCGTTCTGGCGCCGAGGAGAGAAGACATCAATGTGAGTGCACAAACACTACACACACACAGTAGAACATGCCAGGCACACAAAACACCCCCTATCCCCCCCGATCACCCCTCCCCCCCGTCACAAATTGACACCAAGCAGTTTTTTTTTTTTTTTTTCCCGATTACTGCATGGTGTCAGTTTGTGACAGTTACTGTGGTGGGACAGTTACTGTTAGCCCCCTTTAGGTCTAGGGTACCCCCCTAACCCCCCCTAATAAAGTTTTAACCCCTTGATCACCCCCCATCACCAGTGTCATACAGCGATCATTTTTCTGATCACTGTATTAGTGTCGCTGGTGACGCTAGTTAGGGAGGTAAATATTTAGGTTCGCCGTCAGCGTTTTATAGCGACAGGGACCCCCATATACTACCTAATAAATGTTTTAACCCCTTGATTGCCCCCTAGTTAACCCTTTCACCACTGATCACCGTATAAGTGTTACGGGTGGCGCTGGTTAGTTCGTTAATTTTTTTATATTTTTAATAGTGTCAGGGCACCCGCCGTTTATTACCGAATAAAGGTTTAGCCCCCTGATCGCCCGGCGGTGATATGCGTCACCCCAGGCAGCGTCATATTAGCGCCAGTACCGCTAACACCCGCGCACGCAGCATACGCCTCCCTTAGTGGTATAGTATCTGAACGGATCAATATCTGATCCGATCAGATCTATACTAGCGTCCCCAGCAGTTTAGGGTTCCCAAAAAGGCAGTGTTAGTGGGATCAGCCCAGATACCTGCTAGCACCTGCGTTTTGCCCCTCCGCCCGGCCTAGCCCAGCCAAGCCCACCCAAGTGCAGTATCGATCGATCACTGTCACTTACAAAACACTAAACGCATAACTGCAGCGTTCACAGAGTCAGGCCTGATCCCTGCGATCGCTAACAGTTTTTTTGGTAGCATTTTGGTGAACTGGCAAGCACCAGCCCCAAGCAGCGTCAGGTTAGCGCCAGTACCGCTAACACCCACGCACGCACCGTACACCTCCCTTAGTGGTATAGTATCTGAACGGATCAATATCTGATCCGATCAGATCTAAACTAGCGTCCCCAGCAGTTTAGGGTTCCCAAAAACGCAGCGTTAGCGGGATCAGCCCAGATACCTGCTAGCACCTGCGTTTTGCCCCTCCGCCCGGCCCAGCCCAGCCCACCCAAGTGCAGTATCGATCGATCACCGACACTTACAAAACACTAAATGCATAACTGCAGCGTTCGCAGAGTCAGGCCTGATCCCTGCGATCGCTAACAGTTTTTTTGGTAGCATTTTGGTGAACTGGCAAGCACCAGCCCCAGGCAGCATCAGGTTAGCGCCAGTACCGCTAACACCCACGCACACAGCATACACCTCCCTTAGTAGTATAGTATCTGATCGGATCAATATCTGATCCAATCAGATCTATACTAGCATCCCCAGCAGTTTAGGGTTCCCAAAAACGCAGTGTTAGTGAGATCAGCCCAGATACCTGCTAGCACCTGCGTTTTGCCCCTCCGCCCGGCCCAGCCCACCCAAGTGCAGTATCGATCGATCACTGTCACTTACAAAACACTAAACACATAACTGCAGCGTTCGCAGAGTCAGGCCTGATCCCTGCGATCGCTAACAGTTTTTTTGGTAGCATTTTGGTGAACTGGCAAGCACCAGCGGCCTAGTAAACTCCGGTCGTAGTCAAACCAGCGCTGCAGTAACACTTGGTGACGTGGCGAGTCCCATAAGTGCAGTTCAAGCTGGTGAGGTGGCAAGCACAAGTAGTGTCCCGCTGCCACCAAAAAGACAAACACATGCCCGTCGTGCCCATAATGCCCTTCCTGCTGCATTCGCCAATCCTAATTGGGAACCCACCACTTCTGCAGCGCCCGTACTTCCCCCATTCACATCCCCAAACAAATGCAGTCGGCTGCATAAAAGGCATTTTCTTTATGTCCTCCCGAGTACCCCTACCCAACGAACCCCCCCAAAAAAGATGTCGTGTCTGCAGCAAGCGCGGATATAGGCGTGACACCCCCTATTATTGTCCCTCCTGTCCTGACAATCCTGGTCTTTGCATTGGTGAATGTTTTGAACGCTACCATTCACTAATTGAGTATTAGCGTAGGGTACAGCATTGCACAGACTAGGCACACTTTCACAGGGTCTCCCAAGATGCCATCGCATTTTGAGAGACCCGAACCTGGAACCGGTTACAGTTATAAAAGTTAGTTACAAAAAAAGTGTAAAAAAAAAAAAAAAAAAAAATATATAAAATAAAAAAAAATAGTTGTCGTTTTATTGTTCTCTCTCTCTCTATTCTCTCTCTATTGTTCTGCTCTTTTTTACTGTATTCTATTCTGCAATGTTTTATTGTTATTATGTTTTATCATGTTTGTTTTTCAGGTATGCAATTTTTTATACGTTACCGTTTACTGTGCTTTATTGTTAACCATTTTTTTGTCTTCAGGTACGCCATTCACGACTTTGAGTGGTTATACCAGAATGATGCCTGCAGGTTTAGGTATCATCTTGGTATCATTCTTTTCAGCCAGCAGTCGGCTTTCATGTAAAAGCAATCGTAGCGGCTAATTAGCCTCTAGACTGCTTTTACAAGCCGTGGGAGGGAATGCCCCCCCCCATCTTCCGTGTTTTTCTCTGGCTCTCCTGGTTCAACAGGGAACCTGAGAATGCATCCGGTGATTCAGCCAGCTGACCATAGAGCTGATCAGAGACCAGAGTGGCTCCAAACATCTCTATGGCCTAAGAAACCAGAAGCTACGAGCATTTTATGACTTAGATTTCGCCGGATGTAAATAGCGCCATTGGGAAATTGGGGAAGCATTTTATCACACCGATCTTGGTGTGGTCAGATGCTTTGAGGGCAGAGGAGAGATCTAGGGTCTAATAGACCCCAATTTTTTCAAAAAAGAGTACCTGTCACTACCTATTGCTATCATAGGGGATATTTACATTCCCCGAGATAACAATAAAAATGATTAAAAAAAAAAAAAAAAAATAAAAGGAACAGTTTAAAAATAAGATAAAAAAGCAAAAAAATAATAAAGAAAAAAAAAAAAAAGCACCCCTGTCGCCCCCTGCTCTCGCACTAAGGCGAACGCAAGCGGTGGTCTGTCGTCAAACGTAAACACAATTGCACCATGCATGTGAGGTATCACCGCGAAGGTCAGATCGAGGGCAGCAATTTTTGCAGTAGACCTCCTCTGTAAATCTAAAGTGGTAACCTGTAACGGTTTTTAAAGGCTTTTAAAAATGTATTTATTTTGTTGCCACTGCAGGTTTGTGCGCAATTGTAAAGCATGTCATGTTTGGTATCCATGTACTCGGCCTAAGATCATCTTTTTTATTTCATCAAACATTTGGGCAATATAGTGTGTTTTAGTGCATTAAAATTTAAAAAAGTGTGTTTTTTCCCCAAAAAATGCGTTTGAAAAATCACTGCGCAAATACTGTGTGAAAAAAAAAAAAAATGAAACACCCACCATTTTAATCTGTAGGGCATTTGCTTTAAAAAAATATATAATGTTTGGGGGTTCAAAGTAATTTTCTTGCAAAAAAAATAACTTTTTCATGCAAACAAAAAGTGTCAGAAAGGGCTTTGTCTTCAAGTGGTTAGAAGAGTGGGTGATGTGTGACATAAGCTTCTAGATGTTGTGCATAAAATGCCAGGACAGTTCAAAACACCCCAAATGACCCCATTTTGGAAAGTAGACACCCCAAGCTATTTGCTGAGAGTCATGTCGAGTCCATGGAATATTTTATATTGCGACACAAGTTGCGGGAAAGAGACACATTTTTTTTTTTTTTTTTTGCACAAAGTTGTCACTAAATGATATATTGCTCAAACATGCCATGGGAATATGTGAAATTACACCCCAAAATACATTCTGCTGCTTCTCCTGAGTACGGGGATATCACATGTGTGAGACTTTTTGGGAGCCTAGCCTCGTACGGGACCCCGAAAACCAAGCACCGCCTTCAGGCTTTCTAAGGGAGTGAATTTTTGATTTCACTCTTCACTGCCTATCACAGTTTCGGAGGCCATGGAATGCCCAGGTGGCACAAAACCCCCCCAAATTACCCCATTTTGGAAAGTAGACACCCAAAGCTATTTGCTGAGAGGTATAGTGAGTATTTTGCAGACCTCACCTTTTGTCACAAAGTTTTGAAAATTGAAAAAAGAAAAAAAAAAAATGTTTTTTCTTGTCTTTCTTCATTTTCAAAAACAAATGAGAGCTGCAAAATACTCACCATGCCTCTCAGCAAATAGCTTGGGGTGTCTACTTTCCAAAATGGGGTCATTTGGGGGGTTTTGTGCCACCTGGGCATTCCATGGCCTCCGAAACTGTGATAGGCAGTGAAGAGTGAAATCAAAAATTTACACCCTTAGAAATCCTGAAGGCGGTGATTGGTTTTCGGGGCCCCGTACGCGGCTAGGCTCCCAAAAAGTCCCACACATGTGGTATCCCCATATTCAGGAGAATCAGCTGAATGTATTTTGGGGTGCAATTCCACATAGGCCCATGGCCTGTGTGAGCAATATATCATTTAGTGACAACTTTTTGTAAAAAAATTTTTTTTTTTTTTTGTCATTATTCAATCACTTGGGACAAAAATAAATATTCAATGGGTTCAACATGCCTCTCAGCAATTTCCTTGGGGTGTCTACTTTCTAAAATGGGGTCATTTGGGGGGGGGTTTGTACTGCCCTGCCATTTTAGCACCTCAAGAAATGACATAGGCAGTCATAAACTAAAAGCTGTGTAAATTCCAGAAAATGTACCCTAGTTTGTAGACGCTATAACTTTTGCGCAAACCAATAAATATACGCTTATTGCCATTTTTTTTTACCAAAGACATGTGGCCGAATACATTTTGGCCTAAATGTATGACTAAAATTGAGTTTATTGGATTTTTTTTTATAACAAAAAGTAGAAAATATCATTTTTTTTCAAAATTTTTGGTCTTTTTCCGTTTATAGCGCAAAAAATAAAAACCGCAGAGGTGATCAAATACCATCAAAAGAAAGCTCTATTTGTGGGAAGAAAAGGACGCAAATTTCGTTTGGGTACAGCATTGCATGACCGCGCAATTAGCAGTTAAAGCGACGCAGGGCCAAATTGGAAAAAGACCTCTGGTCCTTAGGCAGCATAATGGTCCGGGGCTCAAGTGGTTAATCAGCATACTATAGCCCGCCCCCACAGTGTTTAGCAATATGAGGACATGGAGGAGAAGGGAGGGAGGAAGAGAGGGAAGTGTAATTTACCACTGTGTATATGCGCACATATGTGACTCTATAGTCACATGGGCTGCACAGATGAGAAAAAGGAGGCATTGAAGGGCTTAGAAGGGAACTGAAATTGCAGCATTCTCCGTAGAGGACACCAGCTGGTCTGCATAATTTCAGGCTGTAATGGGGACAAAGAGAAGATAGGAGGGGCAGCTGAATGCAGATATAACCAGGTATAGTTCACTCTACATAAAACAAATGCTTTAGTGGCTCTGTAAGTAGGAACACTCTGATATAGCATGTAATGAGAATGTTTCATAGTCTAGGTTCAATGACACTTTAAATCCAGATATATCTATTTAAATATCTTCATTCCATCAATATGCTGGTACATATCAGGTATTTAATAGATCCTTGATTTACCTTTCCTTCCAGATGGAACAGTGATTTTTAGAAAACTGTTTGGACTGCTGTTTAGACTTGCAGACTCAACTAAGCAGTAGGCTTCTGGTGACCAATTCAGATAGATACCCTGTCTCCAATACATTCTGTTGGGACGCTGTGCTCGCTCTATAGTTATACATGTCAAAACACAAAAGTTTGTTTGTTAATATGCCACTGTTGAATACTACATTTATGAAAAGCATCAATATTTTTTGCATATGCAATACTAGAGAATCACAGTTCATAATCACAGTTAAAAATGTAAACTTTATCTGCTGCAAGACTAAGTTAATTTGAAACAAGAGGTTCAGTAGTACTTTTACCAACATTGGCTGACCACCTCAATGTAGGATGTTCATGAGTAAAGCAGTATAATAGTTTGACTCTATCTGCAAGACCATATTTACAAATGTATGCTAACCATTTACAATTTTATTCATGTTAAATATAATTTTTACTCGTTTCCTCTATTTATAAACCTGGTACAGGCAATATCTCCTTTTGCATTTACAGTGTTTTTACTTGGTAAAAAAAATAGAAGTTAAGATTATAGTTACATAGTTAGTCTGGTTGAAAAAAGTCCCATCCAGTTCAACCAATACTAGGGCAAAAAAAAAATATACAATCCTATACCCACAGTTGATCCAGAGGAAGACAATAAACCCCAATAAAGCATGATTCAATTTGCTTCAACAGGGGAAAAAGTTCCTTCCTGATCCCCCAAGAAGCAATCAGATATTCCATTAATCAACTTTACCTATAAATGTTAGTATCCAGTTAAATTATTTGCATCTAGGAAAGAATCAAGGCCTTTCTTAAAACAATCTACTGAGCTGGCCAGAACCACCTCTTGAGGGAGTCTATTCCACATTTTCACAGCTCTTACTGTTTAGAAGCCTTTCCGTATTTGGAGATGAAATCTCTTTTCCTCCAGACATAAAAAGAGTGCCCCCCTTGTCCTCCTGTGATGACCTTAAAGTGAATAACTCAACAAGTTCACTATATGGACACTTATGTATTTATACAGTGCCTTGAAAAAGTATTCATATCCCTTTAAATTTTACACATTTTGTCATGTTACATCCAAAAATGTAAATGTATTTTATTGGGATTTTATGTGATAGACCAACACAAATTGGCACATAATTGAGAAGTGGAAGGAAAATGATAAATGGTTGTAATTTTTTTTACAAATAAATATCTGAAAAGTGTGGCACGCAGTTGTATTGAGCCCCCTAATCTGATACCCCTAACTAAAATCTAGAGAAACCAAATGCCTTCAGAAGCAAAAGCAAAACGCTGTGTGTGGCAGAAAACAAACACTGCACATCACCCTGAACACACCATCCCCACTGTGAAACGTGGTGGTGGCAGCATCATGTTGTGGGATGCTTTTCTTCAGCAGGGACAGGGAAGCTGGATGGAGCCAAATACAGGGCAATCTTAGAAGAAAACCTGTTAGAGTCTGCAAAAGACTTGAGACTGGGGCGGAGATTCATCTTCCAGCAGGACAACAACCCTAAACATACAGCCAGAGCTACAATGGAATGGTTTAGGTCAGGGATGTGCAATTAGCAGACCTCCAGCTGTTGCAGAACTACAACTCCCATGAGGCCTAGCAAGATTCTGACAGCCACAAGCATGACACCCAGAGGCAGAGGCATGATGGATCTTGTAGTTTTGCAACAGCTGGAGGTCCGCTAATTGCATATCCCTGGTTTAGATCAAAGCATATTCATGTGTTAGAATGGCCCAGTCAAAGTCCAGACCTAAATCCAATTGAGAATCTGTGGCAAGACTTGAAAATTGCTGTTCAGACGCTCTCTATCCAATCTGACAAAGCTAGAGCTATTTTGCAAAGAATGGGTAAAAATTTCACTCTCTAGATGTGCAAAGCTGGTAGAGACATATCCAAAAGACTTGCAGCTGTAACTGCAGCAAAAGGTGGTTCTACAAAGTATTGGCTCAGGGGGGATGAATACAAATGCACGCCACACAGTGCAGATGTTTGTAAAAAAAAATGAAAACCATTTATCATTTTCCTTCCACTTCACAAAAATCTCCTCTTCTCAAGAGAGAATAAATTCAGTTCAGCTAATCGTTCTTCATAGCTGAGCTCCTCCATGCCTCTTATTAGTTTGGTTGCTCTGCACTTTCTCCAGTTCCCCCGATATCCTTTTTATGAACTGGCGCCCAAAACTGAACTACATATTCCAGATAAGGTCTTACTAATGATCTGTACAGGGGCAAAATTATCTCTCTCTCTCTGCCATCCATGCCTTTATTATGTAAAAATGCAAGCGAAATCCATGAAAAGATCTGTGCTATTATAATCAATAGCACTCAAGGTGTGTGAAGAGTATGAAGAAATAGGAATACGGCCACCGACTATAATAGCACAGGATGTATCACACATTTACGGTTCAGTTACGGACTTCTGATTTTTTTTTTTTTTTTTTTCCCTGATCTGCATACACCTTTTTTGATCAGTGACTTTAAAAGTACTCAAGCCAGAAGATACACATTATAATCTAGCAATTAGCATTTTTAGAAGGAAATCAGCAATGGCTGCCCCCTTTTTTCACTATAGTTTACCTTTAAAGGATAAGTGCACTTTAAGACAAGGTGTTATTATCCTTTTTGCCCTGACCTAAACCAACGCCCCCCTCCCCCCCCATACAGACACGTACTTACCTTGATCTCACAACCACAACCTCTGGTGTTTGTCTACATTTAGCGCTGCAAGTCTCACTCTCCTGGTTATGCTTGCATGTTTCAACCTCACAGACATCTATTGGGCCGTCTCACTTTGTATCTTACCTTGGCACACAGCCCGATAGAATTTTATAGGGCTGTAATTGCACGAACAAGGCCAGTAGAGTGAGACCTATGGAGCTGCATGTAGGCAAACACTGGAGGCTGTGGCCATCAGATAGAGATAAGTATTCATCTATGAAGGGGGAGGATGGGTTGGATAAAGTCAGGGAAAAGAATTTCACTTTATCTTAAAGTGCACTTATCCTTTAATTAAATCACAATTTAGTAGAGGAAAAATTTATGTCCAATGTTTTAATGGGGTAAATGCCTATGGTTATATGTTAAATGTCCATGACCAAACAGCCATGACCAAAATAAGTAATGTTTGGGATACAAATAGAAACGACTAACCTCTGCCACACAACATGTATGAGGACACTTCAAGAAGTCTGGTAATGAGCCTAGACCAAAAACCCATAGGAAAGTACGACATCTCATACAGTCGTATGATGATTTCTGAATTTTCACAATGAGGCAGTTCTATTACAGGCCGGTGATCTGATAAACTATAAAAGAAATGACACCTTAAAACAGTTCTAAAGACATAGAAACCACACATGTCTGTCATCACATTTCCAACACAATTTATCTTTTAAGAGATTCATCTAAAGACATATCTAAACCCAAAAACAAAAAATATTATATATTACAGTTTACCAGTCCTGAGGTGCCTGCATTAGGAAGCCTTGTATTTTTCATTGTAAACATGGCTTCTTGTAACTGGGCAAGGTGCAGAGGCAGGTGGATGCTGTTACAATCTCCACTCTAGCCAATAAGAGGAAGCTTAATATTTATTGATACAAATTCAAGGCTTCCTCTGAATGGTTGAGAAGCAGTCAGCCTGACTTTTTTGTCGCGGTAGCAGACAGGATGTCTCCATAAGCGCCGATGGAACAAAAGTGACAGAAAACCTGGATTTAGGATTTAACTAGTCTTCTAATCCCTTTCATGGCTATAGGGAATATGATTTTAAAGAAGGTTTCCATATTGTTTCTCACTGCTTTGATATTTACAAATAACTTGGAAGATAAAGTCAGACCACTCAGTTATAACAGCATTGAAAGCTTTAATTAGAGGACCCAACTCCCCTGTAGTATGAGTATTGTAGTTTTGAGGACTTAGTCCTTTACCTTTCAGTAATGATTTCAGAACTAAATGAGAAAACAACCTACAGCAATGTACGGAAACATGATCGTACTGCTGGTAGATTTTTTATGAACAAATACTATGTCATATCAATGACAAAACACAGGAAGCTCTGGAATCTTTAGCTCCCTTTAGACAAAATCCAACCTGCATACAAAAGGAGAAGGATATTTGTATGACAATAGAGAAAAAATAATAAGGATATAATGAAGAGTAAACATATGAAACTAGAAAGGGATAGGTTTGCCTATACTACCAACAAAGCATACAAACGGAATCCAACTACTATATGTCTCAATCGGATGATGGCATGAATGGAAATGGAACTTAAGCTCAAAGTGGTAACTTAAGCTCAAAAAATGGGGAAGGAGGGGGAGTTGTAGGTGCAGAAGGAGGTGTGGTAGGACTCCCCCATCCACAGCCCTAATAGGAGTACACAATTTACCAAGCCCATACTACACACCTCCAGTAACTCACAAGATGTGTCTATCTGTCACACCCATAACGAAGAAATTCGTGATGGGATGGACAAATTTGTGACACATGACAAACTAAAAATATTGACTCTGTCCACTCATACACTAGGCACAGGAATCACTTAAGTAGAGGTCTGACATTTTGCCCCTTGATGAAAGACCACTTGTTTAACTTGGTCAAAGATGTATATTTGTTTGCAAGGAAATTGGGTTAATCAAGTTCTACATGAAAGGAAACAAGCAAGTCCCTTAGGAGATTGGTCTAGTCTCATGAGACACAAATATCTACTCTGAGGGACTTGACCAACCTTTGGGAAGAAGGACATGTAAATCAGGAGGAAGAGAAAAAGGATCAATTTACTGAACTTATGTTGAACCTGGCCTTGGAAATATGTGGAGAGAAAATTGAATATCAGGACCCCAAAGGGAAAGTTACCAGTCTGAAAGATGTTTGTCTATATAATAGGGCTAGGACTTTTCCCCCCTTGTCTGTGGTCTTGGGAGTTGCATGTTTTGTGAGGGCAGTTACAAATGATAGTAGGAAGCTCACATGGCACAGGTCTCCTGAGGATAATTTATCACAGGAAGAAAGAGCTGCAATGTTACAACTGCGCCAGAACGTGGATTGGCGATTAAGGCCGTGGATAAGGGAGGCAATATAGTCCTTATGAATAGAGGAAAATATTTTTTCATGTGCCAACGCATTTTGAACAATAGACAGTGGTACACCCCTATTCCTGATATCAAATTTTGAAAGGGACAGAAAAAAACTATTTGAACTTATTGACCAGGCCCATCAAAATGGTTTGATTGATAAAGAGACGGTTGAATTTCTTAAAGTGGAACATCCAAAAATACCAGAATTCTATGCACTTCCGAAAGTTCACAAATCCGTGACCCCCCTGGTCCTCCGATCATCTTGGGGGTGGGGGCACTCACGGAAAAAGTGAGTGAGTACATAGATAGGATTTTGCAGCCTTTTGTTACCAACCAATTCTCATATGTAAAAGATATGTCATACTTGCTTACATTGGTACATGATCTTGTATTGCCCCCAGATACCATATTGGTGACTTTGGATATATTAGCACTATATTTCATCTATCCCCCATACTAGAGGCTTACAAACTATTAATACAATTTGTAATAGCAGGCCACTTACAAAAAGAAACTAGTGTATGTGGAAAAATACTAAAGCGCTGATATGAATATTCAGATACTGTGATAAGTGTAATATGTATTGCTGCAACCAATCTAGTGGTGTTCTGACACCGTGAATAATTGATAAATAAATTAATATGGTGTGCTATAATCAACCCCCTACCATACCAGCTGCATAATACAGATTTTAGATTCTTGATCGTGACTATAAACCCTCTAAGTGCTCAGTGTAATATTAAATATCCAAAATAAATATGAATGTGCTACAGGAAAAAATTATTATAAATATGTCTTGTCTAAAGGACAGACACAATGAATAGCCAAACAATATCAAGAAATCCCTCTAATAATGAATTTTAATATTCAACATAAACAAGTTGAACATATTATTAAAAAGCATTGGTCACTCCTTAAAGCTGATAGACGATTGAAAATGATTTTACCTGAGAAACCGCGTTTTATTTATAGGCGGGCACCCACTTTGAGGGACCTGGTTGCAAAAAATGTCCCGGACCCACCAAAGAAATCTAGTGAATTCACTTTTTTTCAGGGAAAACGTTTTTTTCCCTGTAGAAGATGCTTGGCATGCAGGAACACAAACCTCAACGAAACGAAAAGAATACACAATTAAAGATTTTATCTTGTGTAGAACAGAATGGGTTGTATATATACTGCAGTGCTCATGTTCACTGCAGTATATAGGAAGAACTAAATGCGGAAGCGAATACAGGAACGTATACAGAACATTATAAATGGCTTCCCCAAACACAGCGTCTCACGACATTTCACGTCACACCATAATAAAGATCCTACATGTTTAAAATTTAGGGCTATTGATAAGTACAAACCCCACTGGAGGGGAAGTAATGGAGTCAGAGAACTAAGCAAAAGTGAATCCAGATGGATTTTTGAAATGTGTACTCTGTCTCCGAGGGGCTTGAACATTGATTTTCATATAAACTGATTTATTTCAGATTATTGGTATTTTTAATAATATCATCTTAGCTAATTTTTAATTACCAATTGGGTGGTTTATAAGTATTTTATCTCCTTGATTTCAGTATGGTTTTCTAATGACTCTCTAATGGGATTCCCACTAATCACCACTGGAGGGAGTCTGCTTATATGTCTGATGTGTTTTAAATTGTAATTATGTGGGTAATTCCAAAAATGGCCACAGAAGGGAGATTTTTAATAAGCTAGAGGTTTTTATCAGGTCGTTTTATATGTTCTCAATTACAGTTTTTAACATTATTGAATTGTCATTATTAAAAGATATATTGTTTTTAATACCACGTAATTTACCAAATAAATGTAAGCATTGTCTAAACGCGCTAAATGGTATGATGATCCGATGATGACCAATGCCACTATGGTAACCGGCACGCTGGCAGTAGCTTAAATATGGAGCTCAGTTCGTCACATGGCTACTCTTGAAAAAGTCACTTGACATGTGACGAAACACGTCAGGAGGAGCCAGTGACGACATCGAATGTGTATGGTTGTCAGCACAGCAGATGCGGTGTGAGGAGCGTCATCTCAGAAACATCTGACCGTTTTGCAAAAAGTGCTTGTTAACTATACAAATGTGAGTGGATTCGGCTTACAATTCAGACCCTTTGGTTAAAGTTTGTATCATTGCGCAATGATGTGTTTCTTTTATTTCATGTGAAAAATCATATATATGGTGAAGCTGAGAGGAACAGCAAGCAAAATCGGCTGGTTAGTATAGACGAACAGATAGTCTGGGCTGGACTGTTCCCTTGTACTAACTGGCGGGGAATTATTGTTGCTTGTTTTGTTTTTATCATATAATCCTATTTGTGTGGCTAACCTTGTGCATTTTTGGGGGTGTCTGATCCCCATATTCAGTGTCTGTTCTTTACACAAGACATATTTCAAATAATATTTTCTTGTAGCACATTCATATTTATTTTGGATATTTAATATTACACTGAGCACTTAGAGGGTTTATAGTCACGATCAAGAATATAAAATCTGTATTATGCAGTTGGTATGGTGGGAGGTTGATTATAGCGCACCATATTTATTTGTTTATTTATCACTTACAAAAAGAGCCCACAATAGATGGATTGTGGACCTTCTGGAATTCCTCCTCAAAAACAACAAATTTAAATTTAATGCCAATTTTTTTTTCCAGTCCCAGTGTAAGGCTATGGGCACTAAATGTGCTCCCGCCTATGCCAACATCTTATTAGGGGACTGTGAAACCTGGTTGTTTGAGGAGGGTGGGTGTGCGTGTCCAGGATTTTGTCCTGGCAAAGGTACAGCGATGATGTCCTGATGTTGTGGTCAGGATCAGAGGAGGAGTTGATGAAATTTACAGGAGGTCTAGATTGTAACCCCTATAACCTTAATTTCACATGTGACTATAATAGATAGTGTTACATTCTTAGATTTGACGATAATGCTAACTAAAGAGGATCATGTGAGAACTAAACTCTATCGTAAAGACGGCAACAGTTTATTACATGCAGGTAGTTACCATCCGAAAACCCTAATTAAAAATATACTCACTGGCCAATATTTAAGGGCACGCCGCCACTGTATGGATCAGGTGGACTTTGAGAAGGAAGCAAAAGTTTTTAGAGGTCGATTCCAGGATAGGGGCTACAATAAGAAGTGGCTTACAAAGGCATATAATAGAGCCAGGTACAGTATACGCGAGTCTTATTTTCAAACAACAGGAGATGGATAATAAAAGGTACAGATTCTACCAGACTGTCTACAATACTCTCAGAAGGTGGATGTGAGGAGGAACATTTTCACCTCACATTGGCACCTTCTGAGAGAGGACACTTTGAGTAAATTTATCTCACAGAGACCACAGTTGGTATACAGGAGGACTTGCTCACTGAGTGACCACCTAGTACACAGTGATATTTCATGGAAAGCCTTACAATAGTCAACAAGGGCTGGTATGACCAGATGTGGTACCTGTGAGTTATGCTCCAAAATGATCAAGGGCGATATTCTACAGCTACCAACAGGTAGATTATTGAGATGCAGACACAAGGTCCCTAGTAATACCTCAGGAGTGGTATAAGTTATTGTTTGCTCCTGTATGTCGTTTTATATCGGCAAAACCATCAGGCCGGTACAGGAACGATTTCAGGAGCATATTTATGAGATCGATACATATCATCTAAAAGCACCTTTGGCAAGACATGTATGCCTACATCACAATAGAGATCCCAGTTTTCTAAAATGTTGGGTCCAGGAGGTTATACCTTGGGAACCAAGAGGGGGTCATTTCGATCAAAGAGTTCTCCAATGTGAAACCAGATGGATTTGGGAACTGGAAGCTACGAAGGCACCTGGCCTGAATGAGAGTTTAAGCTTTGTGCCCTTCCTTAACCACTTCAGCCCTGGAAGGATTGGCCTCCTTCCTGACCAGGCCATTTTTTGTGATACTGCACTGCGTCGCTTTAACTGACAATTGCGCGGTTAGGCGATGTTGTACACAAACAAAATGTATGTCCTTTTTTTCCCCACAAATAGAGCTTTCTGTTGGTGGTATTTGGTCACCTCTGTGGTTTTTATTTTTTGTGCTATAAACAAAAAAAGACCGACAATTTTTTAGTTTAGACCGATATATATTCTTCTACATATTTTTGGTAGTAAAAAAAAAAAAAAAAATTGCAGTAAGCGTATATTGAAAAGTTATAGTGTCTACAAAAAAGGGGATAGATTTGTCATTTTTATTATTTTCACTTTTTTACTAGTAAAGCAATCTCTGATTATTATCAGGACTGCGACATTGCGGCGGACAGATCGGACACTTATGACACTATTTTGGGACCACTGACATTTATACAGCGATCAGAGCTAAAAATAGCCACTGATTACTGTATAAATGTCACTGGCAGAGAAGGGGTTAACACCAGGGGGCGATCAAGGGGTTAACTGTGTTCCCACTGTAGGGTGGATGGGACTGACTAGGGGAGTAGACCGATCGGTGTTCATACTTAGTATGAACACACAATCAGTCTCCTCTCCCCCGAGAGAACCGGGATTTGTGTGTTTATACACACACATCCCCGTTCTCGTTAGGTCACGGACATCACGCCCGCCGGGCATGCGCATTGGCTCCGGGGACACGCGCCGGCGTGAGCCCCCTATGACGTCTTAAAGGAGCGGCATACAGCTACGGCGATTTGCGCAGCCGTGCCAAACTGCCACAGTATAACTGCGGCGGCTGGTCGGCTAGCTGTTAAATGTATGTAGTGAAATTCAGGGGACACATTAACAACAATACTAATTTAATTTAATCTTCTTCCCTTTTTTTTGTTTTATGACTCTTAGATCAATTTCATTTTTACTTGTATAGATATAGATTAATTAAGATTTAAATATTGAAGGTACCCAGCATCTATACTAGATTAGTTATTGCTACTATAGTCTCTGCGATGATGCAAACAATATTTTTCACACATAGGTGGCGCTGTTGCACATTCGGAGCGTGCAGATAGCTGCTGTCATGTGTATACAGCTATGTCATCAACATGTGCGATGAGATGATGCACTCTGATGATGTAATCACGTTTGCACGCACCATGTGACTCTTGTTTGGTGCCATTGCGGCCATTAATAGAGCTGGATGAGACACATGACAGGGAAGTTCATTCCAAACTTAGCCTCTGACACAGCCGACGGTGATCAGCGAAACTGGTCAGGCACGGACATCCATTCCACCTCCAACTCTCAATTTCAAACATATGAAAAATTTAGGCTTATAGATGGGACTTTTTTCAGATGACCAGCATAAGGACTGAAGGATTTTCTGCTTGCACAATGACTGATATGTATATCTCCTTTTCACATATATGTGACTGTTGAAGCATTTGAGGGAATATCTGCTATTCATCTTTCAGGGAAAGGACTATCTATTCATATGGATAATCGACTATGTGCTATCCATTACCAATTAAGGATGAGCTCCGGCGTGTTCGCACACTCCATGTGCCGAGCCCGCCAGGAAGTCGGCACAGCGCTGCGCTAATCACAGGCAGTGAGACATTTCCGATCTCTGCAGCCGCACATCGGGAAAATGTCTCACTGCCCGTGATTAGCACAGCGCCGTGCCGAGCCCGCCAGGAAGTTTCACACATATTTTTCACACAAAGGTGGCACTGTTGCACATTCGGAGCGTGCAGATAGCTGCTGTCATGTGTATACAGGAAAGAAAGAAATGTGTTGTTGCGCTACTAAAAAGATTTTTCTCTTAAAAGTGTAAATCAGCAGCCAGCATCACCAGTATGATAACCGTATACAAAATGTGATGAATAAATAAATGCAGCGCTAAGTGTCATTAACCATGCGTTTTTCTGTGGTTAAACAAGCATGTAATCAAACATGCGTTTTCAGTGATTATACAAACATATAATCAAACATATCACCTTTCATAGGTAATAAGGATGTTCATCCGAAAAAATGTGATGGTGATTCGAAAAAATATGAGTGAAAATAAACAACAAAATATAAGTGCAGTGTCTACACACATAAATCATCTAATTAGAATAATATATATCACCCTACATCACAGCAGTGTATAGTAGTATATAAAGGAATAAAGTCCATACATAAATAACTCTAGCGATAACGCTGTGCAAACTGTGGCACTGATGAGATCCCGTAGTGATTGTTACATCTGGTGGACAATCTTCCTGCATACAGATTTCATATAGAAATAGTAAGGTGGATGCGCTTACCAGTAGGGATGGACACTCTCACCGTACGGCGGGGTGTCATAAGGGCTTGTGGATCCAGATGATCCTATGGGTGTTCACTGGAAACTCGGTGAGGCGTGCCAATGGACAGTACCGGAAACTGCATACACAGACTGCGGTTACTCTGTTACCACGCTAATTTCCAATCCTATTTTTATTCAACTTGTGATCACTTGTTCAACTTTTTTTATCTGATGCTTGTGAAACGTCTGCTGTACCGCTGATGATTTCAAATAAACCTGCTTTTATCGGTTCATGCACCATGTGGAGATTCCCTTTTTTTTCCCTATGTGGATGAAATTGTGACGTGGTGAGAACTACATCCTTTCGGCCACTAGCGTATTGGGAGAGGTGAATCCATCCATCCATCCGATGACCTACATTCTACCTAGTCTCTGAAGTCGCTGTGTATGCAGTTTCCGTCTCTGAAGTCGCTGTGTATGCAGTTTCTGGTACTGTCCATTGGCACGCCTCACCGAGTTTCCAGTGAACACCCATAGGATCATCTGGATCCACAAGCCCTTATGACACCCCGCCGTACGGTGAGAGTGTCCATCCCTTCTGGTAAGCGCATCCACCTTACTATTTCTATATGAAATCTGTATGCAGGAAGATTGCCCACCAGATGTAACAATCACTACGGGATCTCATCAGTGCCACAGTTTGCACAGCGTTTTTTATGTATGGACTTTATTCCTTTATATACTACTATACACTGCTGTGATGTAGGGTGATATATATTATTCTAATTAGATGATTTATGTGTGTAGACACTGCACTTATATTTTGTTGTTTATTTTCACTCATATTTTTTCGAATCACCATCACATTTTTCGGATGAACATCCTTATTACCTATGAAAGGTGATATGTTTGATCACATATGTGTATACAGCTACGTCATCAACATGTGCGATGAGATGATGCACTGTGATGATGTAATCACGTTTGCACGCACCATGTGGAAAATGTCTCACTGCCCGTGATTAGCGCAGCGCCGTGCCGACTTCCTGGTGGGCTCGGCACGTGGAGTGTGTGAACACGTCGGCGCTCATCCTTATTGCTAATCAATCACACTTATCTATGGTGAGGGAGGTTTTCCAAAGTTACCATCTTCGCTGGGAACATACTTGCACCTCCTTTGAAACCACCATAGATCCTGCCACTATCTACTTGGGCTCTTTTTCAGATGACCAGCATAAGGACCGAAGGATTTTTCGCTTGCACATTGACGAAGTATATCTCCTTTCCACATATATGTGACTGCTGAAAAATTTGAGGGAGCTGTTATTTGTAATGCTGTATATTCATCTTTTGGCAAAAGGACTACCTATTCATATGGATAATCTCCTATATGCCATCCATTACTAATCAATCACACTTATCTATGGTGTGAGGGAGGTTATTCCAAAGTTACAACCATCTTCACTTGGAACACACTTGCACCTCCTCTGGACCACCATAGATCATGCCATTATCTACTTGGGCTCTTTTACTGGACATCACAGTTGGAATGCCTCTCCAATACAGCACAATTGTGGATTCTCAGGGCATTGATCCTTGGATACAGTCACTACTGCACTTTAGTGTTTTGACTTTAATGCTGGTCTCTTGCAGATTGCACTCATGTTAAATATAAATTTCTCAGTCCCATCAACTGCTTTTTTCCTTCCCACTTTATTAGATTATATTTGGAGTTGTATAGTGGATTATTTTTTTAATTGCATATTGTGTGCAGTTTGTCTAGTATGGTACCATTGTATATGTTAGATATGATTTTCTACATTAATAAATACTATTTTAATTGATCCAACAAATTCATATAATTTTCACAAGGATGGCTGAGCTCAATTCAGGTTTTTTATTTCAGTTTTTTCGAGTTGTCACAATCATTGTCAAGACTGCTTTTGATTCAAAGTGTGAAAAAAACCCCTAAGGCCTCACGTACACTGCTGCTGGTAAACGGACGATCAGAGGCAGTCGGATGTTTTTTTTCAACTGCCCCTGAACTCATCCAATGTCATCTTATGTGTACATGTACACAGGTTTGTTTCATGTCGTTTTTAGGCAGTTGTGTTTATAGGCTTTTCTTTGAAGGCAAAAAATTGAGTTCAGACGCCGAAGTTTCCAATGTTTCAGACGCCAAATGCGGCTAAATGTGGTTAAACGTGGTAACTTGTGTTTAGCCTCGTTTCGTTTACAGGTGTTTTTCATTTTTGGCTATTTTGAAAAAAAAGTAAAACATTTTCAAATGCTTCTAAAACGCAAACGCGGCAAAACGGACGTTTTAAACATGGGTTAAAATCTGTCACGTTAAATCGTGCAGGAGAGGTTGTAAAAATGTCCCGTGTACAGCCTAAAAGAATTTATGGACTTGTTTTGCTAAAATACCTGCTTGGAATGAGAAGCTGGTCTTCACCAAGGGGTAGAGCAATCTGGAATTTTTCCAACAGCTTAAAGTACTGAGACATGTAATTTTTAGGAAACTTTCTTTTATTGGAAAGAAATTTCTCCACATCTACACAATGAATAATTCCTTTGGGATATTTCTGACACCCATCAACTTTAACGGTCAAAATCTGAAGAAATGCAAGAGAAAGGTATTAATTAAAAAAATGACAGTTTTGCAGTTATTACTTTAAGGCCTGGTTCACACTGATGCAATTTCAGATGTGACTTGGGTTGTACTGAATCGTAAGACAATGGAAATAACATTGCTTCCAATGATGCTTGTTCACATCAATGAAGCGCAGCTGCGAATGCAACTTTGGGGAAAGGTTCTGTGCTACTTGGGTTCAAT
This sequence comes from Aquarana catesbeiana, assembly GCF_042186555.1. Lineage (NCBI taxonomy): Eukaryota > Metazoa > Chordata > Amphibia > Anura > Ranidae > Aquarana > Aquarana catesbeiana. Next base: position 193,820,158 of record NC_133326.1, read on the forward strand.
GCAGTGCAATTTTGTGGTCTATAGACTTCAATTGAAACGCATCAAAATTGCATCTACATGTGTTTTTTGCATGCAATTTATGGGGGGTTCTTAAAGGTGAAGTTTACCTTTGGAACATGTTACATCCTTATTTAGGATCTTCTCCCCACACCCTCTGTCAGAATCTAAAAACAGCACGTCCGTGCAAGGCTCCGCCAACACAGCTACATCATTCATTCACAAAGTACTGTCAATGAAGGAACTACAAGTGCCATTGACCTCTTGCGGCCGACGGCTTGTAGTTCTCAATGAACTGCGAGGGTGCTGGTGAGTGTTCTCATAGCCCATTGATTCTTCCTGCCATTCAATAAGGGTGTTTGCCCATATTGGATGTATGGGCAGACAGTGTACTGGAAGTCTGTAGGATCTAAGCATTGTTGATCGCAGGTGCAATGCCTTACAGGCTGCAGAGTAAAAATAATAAATGCACATTTTTTTTTGTCTGCAAAAAGATGTGCATTTATTATTTTTTTGTAAAAGGTGAACTTTGCCATCTTCATGGCAATGTGCCCCTACACCACCCCCATTTTGAGGGCATGTGGCCTGATATAGGGTGGGGGGGCTTGCTCATATCCCCCTTTCCTGGCCTGGGGGGCACCTCACAATTTTTTTTTTTTTTTTTTGGGTGTAGGCTCCTTAACAACTGATGACTCATTCCTGCTACAGGTGAAACAACCAATGACGAATCGCCGTTGGAAAACACCCATTAACCACTTGAACTCTGGATTATTTACCCCCCCCCCCCCTTCATGACCAGGCCATTTTTTGTGATACGGCATTGCATTAATTTAATTGATTGTTGCACGGTTGTGCGACACTGTACCCAATTAAAAGGTATGTAATTTTTTTTCAAAATAGAGCTTTATTTGGGTGGTATTTGATCACCACTGCGTTTTTTATATTTTTGCGCTATAAACAACAAAAAAAAAAAGACAATTTTGAAAAAAAAAGGAAGAAAAACACAATATTTTTTTACTTTCTGCTATAAAACACAACCAATAAAAAAACATATTTTCTTCATAAATTTAAGGCCAATATGTATTCTGCTACATGTTTTTGGTAAAAAGTGTATAATGATTGGTTTACGCTTATGTTATAGCATCTACAAACTATGGGATATATTTATGGAATTTTTTTTTTATACTAGTAATGGCAGCGATCAGCCATGTGTCAGACACTGACACTTGACACTTTGCAGGAATGAGTGACTCTAATACAGTGCTAAAAATATGCACTGCACTAAGAACACTGGCTGTGAAGGGGATAAACATCTAGTAGAGGGTTAACTGTGTGCCTAGACAGTGTTTATTTGTACTGTATGTGCTGCTTTTACTAGGGCAAGAGATGGAGTATAGTCCCTGCTTTGCAGGAACACAGAATCCATCCCTTCCTCCCTGTCAGATCGGCGATCTGCCTGGTTTACATAGGCAGATCCCAGTTCCGTGTGTATTACCGACGATCGGTGGGTGCCGGCGGACATCGAGTGCCTGGCACCCACAGATCGGCTTCTGCTGTGAATATTCACAGCAGAAGTGGGCCACCGGCAGCATTCGTGTGCCCCCTTTATATATATATATATATATATATATATATACACCTATATACACATATATATATACGTGATTCTGCACAGGAGAGCCACCCTTTAGTAGTAAAACTGCTATGGGGCAGACGGGAAGTGGTTAAAAACATATCACAAACGTACCAAGTTGCACTGCAGCTGCACTACAAAATCGCATTGAAAAATGGATTAAAAATAATAATAAAAAAAAATTAAATCGCACAGCACCAATGTAAACCTAGCCTAAGAGTTAAAGCAAGCTACTGCAATGTATTACCTGTGCCATGATTTTACAAAGCCACTGAGGGTCCACAAAATAAAGGTCTTGAAGTTGAAGAGCTGGGTCCTCGAAATGCAATAACACCCCTATGAAAATAAACAAGTACAATATTAACCATGCTTCATGATAAGCCTAAATCACATCATAGAGCACTCAAGTTGCATGCAATAGTGCGCCACAAATTGCACTTAGATTCAAACCTAAAATAAGAACAAAATCACATAAAATAAACAACATTTATCAAAGTACTATTCTGATAACAATAAAAACAAAAACATAACACAATGGATAAAGCAGGTAAAACCACTTTTATAATAAAAAAAAATTAAATTGCACTGACATAAAAGTGATAGAGGAATACCATCTCCTGCCAACAAATAGACATTACCTCTCATTAAGAAGCTGGCAGTAGGATAGAAAGCAATGAAAATGGATAATCGGAGGTGGATACTGGAGAAACCATAAAGAAGCATCCCAAGGTGAATCCAAAGATGGGAGCCGAATCTCAGTATGAGCTGATGCAGTACCTTCACTAAACTAACATGTTGGCCTCCATAATTCTCAATGGAGGCCAACATGTTAGTTTAGTGGAGTTACTGCATCACCTCATACTGAGATTCGGGTCCCATCTTTGGCCTCCATAATTCTCAAATGGAAGACGTTTGGCACAACCAGGACTCTTCCAAGAGCTGGTCCCCTGGCCAAATTAGGCAATCAGGGGAGAAGGGCCTTAGTAAGAGGTGACCAAAAACTCGATGGTTACTCTGAGCTCCAGAAGTCCTGTGTGGAGATGGGACAAAATTCCAGGAGGACAACCATCACTGCAGCTCTCCCTCCACTGATCTGAGCTAGACGGAAGCCTCTACTCACACATAAAAGCCCGCTTAAAGTTTGCAAAAGCTTTTTTTTCATTTAAGAATTATGGAGGCCATTGTGCTTTTGGGAACTTTCAGTACAGCAGAATTTTTCGCAGCCTTCCCCAGATCTGTGCCTCACAATAATCCTGTCTTTGATCTCTGCAGGCAGCTCCTTTCAGCTCATGGCTCATTGTTCTGATACAGTATACATTGTCAGATGTAAGGCCTTTTATAGAGAGGTGTGTCAGCAACAATCAAGAGACAGGAGAGGCACCTGAGCCAAATTTCAAGTGTTGTTGCAAAGGCTAATACTTATGCTAATGTGATATTTCAGTTTTTTATTTTTAATAAATTCACAGACATTTCTAAAATTTTGTTTTCACTTTGTCATTATGGGGTACTGAGTGTAGTTCAACCACTTCAGCACCAGAAGGATTTACCCCCTTAATGATCAGTCCATTTTCTACGATACAGCACTGTCGCTTTAACTGACAATTGCGCGGTCTTGCGACATTGTACACAAACAAAATTGACGTCCGATTTTTCCCCACAAATATAGCGTTCTTTTGGTGGTATTTGATCAGCTCTGCGGTTTTTAATTTTTGCACTATAAACAAAAAAAAGAGCGACAATTCTGAAAAAAAAACACAATATTTTGTACTTTTTGCTATAATAAATATCCCCAATTTTTTTTATAAAAAGCAAATGTTGTCCAAAGTTTAGGCTGATATGTATTCTTCTACATATTTTTGGTAATAAAAATCGTAATAAGCGTATATTGATTGGTTTGCGCAAAAGTTATAGCATCTACAAAATAGGGTAAAGATTTATGGCATGTTTACAGTTTTTGTTTTTTTACTAGTAATGGCGGTGATCAGCGATTTTTATCGGGACTGCGACATTATAGGGGACAGATCGGACACTTTTGACACATTTTTGGGACCATTGGCATTTATACAGCGATCAGTGCTATAGAAATGCACTGATTACTGTGTAAATGTCACTGGCAGGGAAGAGGTTAACACTAGGGGGCGATCAAGGGGTTAACTGTGTTCCCTAGGGAGTGATTCTAACTGTGGGGGAAGGGGGCTGACTGGGTAAGGGGACCGATCATTGTACATACTTAGTATGAACAACAGATCGCTCTCCTCATCCCGGACAGCACGGAGATCTGTCTGTTTACATTGACAAATCTTCGTTCCGTCTCTGTGTGGAGCGATCGCGACCGCTGGGCACACGCATAGGCGCGAGAGCGCCCCAAAGTGGTCAAAAGGCAAACCGACATCTGTTCTCCCAGGGGAGCCCACCTGCCGCAGTACAACTGTGGTGGATGGTCAGGAAGGGGTTAACTGACAATTACAAATACAAATAGAGCTTTCTTTTGGTGGTATTTGATCACCTCTGTGGTTTTTATTTTTTGCATTATAAACAAAAAAAGACCGACAAATTTTGAAAAAAACACAATATTTTTTTACTTTTTGCTATAATAAATATCCCAAATTAAAAAAATAAAAAAAATGTCATCAGTTTAGGCCAATATGTATTCTTCTACATATTTGGTGAAAAAATTGCAACAAGCATATATTGATTAGTTAGCGCAAAAGTTATAGCATCTACAAAATAGGGGATAGATTTATGGCATATTTATTATTCTTTTTTTTTTACTAGTAATGGCGGTAATCAACGATTTTAAGTGGGACTGCGACATTGCGGCGGACAGATCTGACACTTTTATGGGGACCAGTGACATTATTACAGTGATTAGAGCTAAAAATAGTCACTGATCACTGTAAAAATGACACTGGCAGGGAAATTGTTAACACTAGGGGGCGATCAAGGGGTTAAGTGTGTCCTAGGGAGATGTTTCTAACTGTAGGGTGAGTGGACTGACTGGGAGTAGAGAGAGATCACTGCTCCTGATCACTAGGAACAGACGATCTCTCTCTACTTCCCTGTCAGAACGGGGATCTGCCTTTTTTAAACTGGCAGATCCCCGTTCTGGCTCTCTGTGGAGCGAACGTGGGTGGCCGTTGCGCGCGTGCCTCCTATAGCCATTGCACGGAGCGCCGTACTGGTACGGCGATTCATGCAATAAAGCCACTCTGCCCACTCTGCGGCAGCTGGTCAGCAGGTAGTTAATGAGCAACAAAAAAAAAGGAAAAAAAACTGTAGTATCAGGCTACAACATAACAAAATTGGAAAAAGTTAAGGGGGTTTGAATACTATATGAATGCACCGTACATGCATCTCTCATGATCAGGGCTTACAAGTAGTACAATATTTTATACACAAAATTTCAGACTGAAAACGTCCCCTGGCCAGATTCCTTTTGGAACGTATAGTGTTTGCCCTGACCCATTACTACCCTTTCTAGAGGAGTTATATTTACAAATTTGTGACACTATGTGGGTGGGGTTTGCTACTAGTTATGTGAATCTCTTTATAGATTGGAAAGATTTGTACATTTGGGAGAAAAACTACTTTGGAGCAAACTGCACTCCTTGTATTGACTACTTCGATAATATTTTGGTTCTCTGTAAAGGTCCTGCCATTCTCATCACAGATTTTGTCACATATTGCAATAATTATCCAGGTGTACACTTTACTTATGTCACAGATCACCAACAGGAGGAAAATTATACCTCCATGGCAGTAGTTGTCAGACTAAATGGATACACAAGCTTCCTTTCTGCCAATTCTGTAGATTACTTAGGAATTGCTCTAGCGATCAAGTTTATCTTGCACAGGGACAACTCCACATAACTACTTCTGCTCTACAGCATTTTTTTAAATTTTGTGCACACTGTGTTCTTTTTTGGCCGGGTGTCCTACTCCTGCAGATGGCACTATAACCCTCTGGTCAAGAACAGAAGAGCTGTATCAGTCAATGGACGTTATGATTGGTATTTTGATAGCCATTAGGAGTGAACCCTCCCTCTGCTGTGCATTTAGTGCTACTAGCTACAAGCTGTCACGGAGCTGACAAGCATTTGACAGCTCTAAATTTTCATTCAGCTCTGTGACAATTCTGACAGCTCAGCTGGTCTTTGCCTTGTTCTGGCATTTCCCTTGCCCTGGTCCTTTGACACTGTGAGGCACATTTGGGCACCATTTTATGATCTGTATGAGCCTATATAAGTATATATCACAGTACCGCAATCTCTCCACTCTGATGAATGGGCGTAAACCCCAACATGTTAGTTTAGTGGAGTTTCTGCATCACTTCATACGCAGACTCCGTTTCCTCGCTGGTTATTGCTTTATATGCTTGCATAGTTGCCATCCTTATGGTTTCTTCAGTATCCACTTCAGATTAACCATCCTCATTGCATTTTCTAATTTCTCTGGATGAGCAGTTTCAAATCTAATGATATGCACTGATCAAGTCACTATTATGTAAGTGCAATTTTAATGTTTTATTATTACAGTGTAATAAATCAGTGTGAAATCAGTGTAGCGCAATGCATTTTAAGATTTGCTGTGTTTTAAGCCCACAACAGGATGAGTGCAGTGCCAGATCAACAGATTTTATATATATATATATATATATATGGACTTAAATGATTTTCCACTGACAGCTTGGTGCTAGATACCACAGCATACCTTCTAGTTCTAGTGGAGTCCAGGTCTCGACAGGTTATGGTGGGTAGTCATAATGTTATGAGTGATTGATTGGGGTTTGTGTGTGTACATATATATATATATATATATATATATACACACACACACATACACACACACACACACACACACACACACACAATGGGGACGGAAAGTATTCAGACTCTGTTCACTCTGTTATATTGCAGCCATTTGCTAAAATCATTTAAGTTAATTTTTTTCCTCATTAATGTACACACAGCACCTCATATTGACAGAAAAACACAGAATTGTTGACATTTTTGCAGATTTATTAAAAAAGAAAAACTGAAATATCACATGGTCCTAAGTATTCAGACCCTTTGCTCAGTATTTAGTAGAAGCACCCTTTTGATCTAATACAGCCATGAGTCTTTTTTGGGAAAGATGCAACAAGTTTATCACACCTGGATTTGGGGATCCTCTGCCATTCCTCCTTGCAGATCCTCTCCAGTTCTGTCAGGTTGGAAGGTAAACATTGGTGGACAGCCATTTTTAAGTCTCTCCAGAGATGCTCAATTGGGTTTAAGTCAGGGGTTTAAGTTGTTGTGAAGCCACTCCATTATTTTAGCTGTGTGCTTAGGGTCATTGTCTTGTTGGAAGGTAAACCTTCGGTCCAGTCCGAGGTCCTGAGCACTCTGGAGAAGGTTTTCGTCCAGGATATCTCTGTACTTGGCCGCATTCAGCTTTCCCTCAATTGCAACCAGTCGTCCTGTCCCTGCAGCTGAAAAACACCCCCACAGCATGATGCTGCCACCACCATGCTTCATTGTTGGGACTGTATTGGACAGGTGATGAGCAGTGCCTGGTTTTCTCCACACATACCGCTTAGGATTAAGGCCAAAAAGTTCTATCTTGGTCTCATCAGACCAAAGAATCTTATTTCTCACCATCTTGGAGTCCTTCAGGTGTTTTCTTTAGCAAACTCCATGCGGGCTTTCATGTGTCTTGCACTGAGGAGAGGCTTCCCATCGGGCCACTCTGCCATAAAGCCCCGACTGGTGGAGGGCTGCAGTGATGGTTGACTTTCTACAACTTTCTCCCATCTCCCGACTGCATCTCTGGAGCTCAGCCACAGTGATCTTTGGGTTCTTCTTTACCTCTCTCACCAAGGCTCTTCTCCCCCGATAGCTCAGTTTGGCCCGACGGATAGCTCTAGGTAGGGTTCTGGTTGTCCCAAACGTTTTCAATTTAAGGATTATGGAGGCCACTGTGGCTCTTAGGAACCTTAAGTGCAGCAGAAATTTTTTTTGTAACCTTGGCCAGATCTGTGCCTTGCCACAATTCTGTCTCTGAGCTCTTTAGGCAATTCCTTTGACCTCATGATTCTCATTTGCTCTGACATGCAATGTGAGCTGTAAGGTCTTATATAGACAGGTGTGTGGCTTTCCTAATCAAGTCCAATCAGTATAATCAAACACAGCTGTACTCAAATGAAGGTGTAGCTATATATATATATATATATATATACACACACACACCCCAATCAATCATTCATAACATTATGACCATCCACCATAACCTGTCGAGACCTGGACTCCACTAGAACTTTGAAGGTATGCTGTGGTATCTAGCACCAAGCCGTCAGTGGAAAATCATTTAAGTCCTGTAAGTTGTGAGGTGGGGCCTTCATTAATCAGTCTTGTGTTTGCAGCATATTTCACAGGTGCTCGATTGGATTGGGATATGGAGAATTCGGAGGCCAAGTCGACACCTCACCTTTTATTGCTCTGTTGCCCAGTTCAGATGTACACGTGCCCATCGTAGGTGCTTTTGGCTGTGGACACAGGTCAGCATGGGCAGCCTAACTGGTCTATGGCTATGCAGCCCCATACACAAAAAACTGTGACACACTGTATGCTCTGACAAGCCAGCCCTCGTTCCCCACATGCATCAATGAGCCTTGGCCGCCCATGACATGTCCTTCCTTGGACCACTTGTCCAATAAGTACATGTTATAAAAATTCAATTTACATAAATTCTCTAGTTCAGAAAGTACAGCTCAAAGTATACTAGAAAGGCTGATGGTACATTCCACTGAAATTATATTACCATTATTAGGCTGTGTTGCTGTCTAAATTTTCAATTCTACCTCGGCAAGAAAAATATTACATTAGGAGTGCATTACCAGACTCATTTAAAAAATGAACTGCATGTGGAAGTTCATTTTCATCCAAATGCAACTGGTTTTCCTCTACGATTTCCAACATCCTTTTGCGGCTGACTACAGGGAATGCAGCGGGGACATTCTTTCGTTCAATAAGTATTCTCTTCTCAAGTTCAAGGTAACTGTCTGGAATAAGCTGTCCCAGAACTGGCTGGTCTCTGATCTGTACAAAAAATAGGTAATGGATTAAAATAAACTACTCTACTTGTAGAAATGATCATGTATGTCTGATTCCTAAGTATTGCAAAGCTTACATGTTTATTTTGAAACTAAAAACATGCAAAACGATTGCAGAGGTATAAGCAGCATTTATGATACAAACCTAAGGATTGAAGTTTTACAAAATGTAGCAGTTAAGCTAATACGTTATAATATTTCCAGTAATTCTCCCTTCTAGCTATACTAAAATCAGCATTTGTTGGTGAAATGTGGCACTTCTAAATGTTTATTTGATAATAATCTGCGTTAGAAGCTTTTTGCTGCAAAAAAGAAACAGAAATTAAAAAAAAATAGCTGTCCATTTGAAATATCCTATGAAATTGTACATGAAAGTTTTAAAGAATATAAAAGCTGTGCACTGTAAAGTTATAATGCACCAGATTTTAACTAAGAAATGAACATGAACTTCTGGAATCATCCATATGGTACCCCTTTCTTATGCTCTATAGAAAATGCAGAACTTCCCAGATCTCTGAACACCTGTGACTGAGGTATTGTAAACCATGCAAGATTTGTGGGTCGCCAAACCAACTGGAATCCCACAATTGGGGGGGCACTGCATTGTTAGAATGCATATTCATTCACCTGCAAAGTGAAAGGCTGAGGCTACATAGATGCTTAAAGTGACCATGTCAGGAGGTTAAAAAAAAAAAAAAAGTCAAAAAGCAGTAACCTGAGAAGAAAGCAGCAGTAAATTTTCCATGGCCTGTTTGCTAAAATTTCCATCTGTAGCAGAGCTCCGGCACAAATTCAGTTTTACTCCTCTGCCTGGTTGAAAACGTGTTCCTAACCCGCTGACCATAAGTGACAGCAGGACACTGTAGTGATGAAGCACAATGGAAATTCAGCAATCACCATTGTTTCTCTGGATGGAATCCTAGACTAGTGCTCAGACAGGCTGCCCTAGGAGACCCTACTGCAGCATGGGTCTCGGTGCTCATTTAATCCATTCCCTGTCTTCAATGTAATCGAAAAGAGTCAAATGCTGTTAGTGCACTTGAAGTATCATCTTTAAAGTAATATTGGACATATGATGTAGGGGTAGGCCAGAAAAACCACAGTGGCGAGCACAAGATGTTCTTCTCCACACCCCCAGAAGTGAGGGAAGGGAATGTTACAGAGCTCTGTTACATAGTGACTTTTCAACCAACAGGCGACAAGACAGTATAATGCCAGTGTAATTTTGTTAACCTTCTAACAGGGCCAGTTTAGATCCATTCAAAAAAAAAAAGAAAAGAAAATCTAGGCAACAGATGTTTTCAAATGCAAGGACATCTGACCAATTTACCATAAATTTTAAAACATGCCTGCAAATTAAACTATAATCAAATGTTTTAAAGATTAATGTCAATGCATTTCTGAGATTTACACAGCCCTACCTAGGCATCAGAATCAAGAGTCTTCTTCCTGCAAGTCCTAACTCATATACATCAAAGCCTCACACTGAGACACACTGCTTTTGCCATCCTGCTGATAGAGCCTGGTGTCAGTCCACCAGCATTTCCTCCATCAGCCTTGTACAGACCAAACTCTTCCCTGGCTGCATAGCCTCTTACCCTCCACACACCATTTTGTAGCTCCATGAATATGAGGTAGTTGTTCCATTGCTTGTAGTACACAGGCATGTCAAGCAGAAATGCTGGAGAATTACTCACAGTAAGGCTTGATCAGCAGGGTGGCAGAAGCAAGAAGCATGTCTCTGAGTGAGGCTTGAAATACATTCGACCTAGGACTGCAGGTGATGCACTTATACTAGATGTGGTTCCTGTGATCTATTTGGCAGAATTGGGGATATACCCCTCTAAGCAACTAAAGTGTTTTTGGCAAAAAGACTGGCTAAAGGATTACTGTGCTGTGAGTAAGTCTGGATTTGCAGGAAGAAGACTCTTGATTCTGATTCCATTGTGAATACAGGATAAAGATTGTGGTATTAGAGTCTGACTCTTTGGGTGTGCATGAGGATAAAAGAGCTCTCATTCTTGTGTTGAATAATGTTAAACATTTATCCAGATGTTGATATGACTATGCTGGCAGCTCCAAACAGAACCTTTTATATCTTTTACTGTTAGACAATTAAGCAATAATGCTAGGTTAACTCCCTGGTCCCAGCCTATGACTGGACACTGCATGAGAAGCAGCAGCTTACACCTCTGTTCACACTGCTCTCCAGACATTAAAGCATGTTACTGGTCAACGCTTTTCCTTGCATCAAACCTAAGTGGCTCCTAGTGTTGCCCCTGATGCTGCCAGTCCGAGTGCTGGTTTACACTCGAATTACAAAGGCTGACGGCCGAGCCAGATTCAAATACTCTTACTAGCTGTATTTAATAATAAATTACTGCTTTTTAATGAACACATACAGGGGATATAAAAAGTCTACAGACCCCTATTAAAATGTCAGGCTTCTGTGATGTAGAAAAAAAAAATGAGACAAAGATAGATAATTTCAGAAATTTTTCACCATTTAATGTGACCTATAAACTGTACAACTCAATTGAAAAACAAACTGAAATCTTTTAGGTGGGGGGAGGTAAAAATAAAAAAATGCGGTTGCATAGGTGATAATTCAGCTGTTCTAGTAGGTCTTTCCTGACATTTGTGGTCACATCCTACAGCAAATCCCATGGTCCACAGAAAGCTTCCAAAGCATCAGAGGGATCATTGTTTAAATGTATCAGTCAGGAGAAGGGTACAAAATAATTTCCAAGGCATTAGATATACCATGGAACACAGTGAAGACAGTCATCATCAAGTGGAGAAAATATGGCACAACAGTGACATTACCAAAAACATTAGCAAGAACTGGAAGTCCCTGAGGACAAGACGAGAAGAAAACTGGTCAGGGAGGCTGTCAAGAGGCCAACAGCAACATTAAAGTAGCTGCAGGAATACCTGGTAATTACTGGCTGTGTGGTACATGTGACAACAATCTCCCGTATTCTTCATATGTCTGGGCTATGGGGTAGAGTGGGAAGACGGAAGCCTTTTCTTACGAAGAAAAACATCCAAGCCCAGGTAAATGTTGCAAAAACGTATCTGAAGTCTCCCAAAAGCATGTGGGAAAATGTGTTAAGGTCTGATTAAACCAAGGTTGAATTTTTTGGCCATAATTCCAAAAGATATGTTTGGCGCAAAAACAACACTGCACATCAAAAGAACACCATACCCACAGTGAAGCATGCTGGTGGCAGCATCATGCTTTGAGGCAGTTTTTCATCAGCTGGAACAGGGGCTTAGTCAAGGTAGAGGGAATTATAAACAGTTTCAAATACCAGTCATTATTGGCACAAAACCTTCAGGCTTCTGCTGGAAATCTGATCGTGAAGAGGAACTTCATCTTTCAGCATGACAATGACCCAAAGAATACATGCAAATCAACAAAGGAATGACTTTACCAGAAGATTAAAGTTGTAGAATGGCCCAGCCAGAGCCCAGAACTGAATCCTATTGAAAATCTGTTGGGCGGTCTGAAGAGGGCTGTGCACAGGGGATGCCCTCACAATCTGCCAGATTTGGAGTGTTTCTGCAAAGAAAAGTGGGCAAATATTGCCAAGTCAAGATGTGCCATGCTGATAAGACTCATACCCAAAAAGACTGAGTGGTGTAATAAAATCAAAAGGTGCTTCAACAAAGTATTAGTTTAAGGGTGTGCACACTTATGCAACCATATTATTTTATTTTGTTATTTTTACTTCCCTCCACCTAAGTTTTCAGTTCGTTGGTCAACTGAGCTGTACAGTTTATAGGTCACATTAAAAGGTGGAAAAAGTTCTGAAATTATTTATCTTTGTCTCATTTTTTTACATCACAGAAACCTGACATTTAAACAGGGGTGTGTAGACTTTTTATATCCACTGTAGCTGTATTAGTTGGTGTTTTATAACTGCCTAGAATTGAACTTTAATAATGAAATTCTAAAGACATTACTTTGAAGTTTAAACATTCTTTGATGATGGACTTCCTAAGCTTCACCAAAGCATCTGAATCTTCAGTAGCATCCACAAAGTGATAATCTTGCACAGAGGGAAGCTCCCGTTGGTTACATAGTTCCACTTTTATTTTGTTTATGCAGGCTTTTCGCTGTTTCTCATCTGAAACATCTAGGTGTGTTCCCACAAGAATAACAGGAGAAGATGAAGCACGAGCCTGAAAGGAGTTATAAAAAAAAAATGTTTAAAAACATGACAAACACCCACATATAACTAAACATGTTAGAACATTAATGGCTGACTATGCAGCAAAGTATATGTAAACCCTAAAAAAGATGTGTCTCTGGTAAAATAAAACCAAAAATGTCAAACCCAATCAGAATTTTTAACGTTTAGGTGCCACATCCCTACACTGAAGCTACAGTCAGGTCCATAAATATTAGGAAATCGACACAATTCTAATCTTTTTGGCTCTATACACCACCACAATGGATTTGAAATGAAACAAACAAGATGTGCTTTAACTGCAGACTTTCAGCTTTAATTTGAGGGTATTTACATCCAAATCAAGTGAATGGTGTAGGAATTACAACATTTTGTATATGTGCCTCCCACTTTTTAAGAAACCAAAAGTAATGGGACAATTGGCTGCTAAGCTGTTTCATGGCCAGATGTGTGTTATTCCCTCATTATCCCATTTACAAGGAGCAGATAAAAGGTCCAGAGTTCATTTCAAGTGTGCTATTTGCATTTGGAATCTGTTGCTGTCAACTCTCAATATGAGATCCAAAGAGCTGTCACTATCAGTGAAGCAAGCCATCATTAGGCTGCAAAAACAAAACAAGCCCATCAGAGAGATAGCAAAAACATTAGGTGTGGCCAAATCAACTGTTTGGAACATCCTTAAAAAGAAAGAATGCACCGGTGAGCTCAGCAACACCAAAAGATGACCGAAGAATTCTTTCCCTGGTGAAGAAAACACTCTTCACAACAGATGGCCAGATCAAGAACACTCTCCAGGAGGTAGGTGTATGTGTGTCAAAGTCAACAATCAAGAGAAGACTTCACCAGAGTGAATACAGAGGGTTCACCACAAGATGTAAACCATTGGTGAGCCTCAAAAACAAGAAGGCCAGATTAGAGTTTGCCAAACAACATCTAAAAAAGCCTTCACAGTTCTGGAACAACATCCTATGGACAGATGAGACCAAGATCAACTTGTACCAGAGTGATGGGAAGAGAAGAGTATGGAGAAGGAAAGGAACTGCTCATGATCCAAAGCATACCACCTCATCAGAGCAGCATGGTGATGGTAGTGTCATGGCGTGGGCATGTATGGCTGCCAATGGAACTGGTTCTCTTGTATTTATTGATGATGTGACTGCTGACAAAAGCAGCAGGATGAATTCTGAAGTGTTTCGGGCAATATTATCTGCTCATATTCAGCAAAATGCTTCAGAACTCATTGGACGGCACTTCACAGTGCAGATGGAAAATTACCCAAAGCATACTGCAAATGCAACCAAAGAGTTTTTTAAGGGAAAGCAGTGGAATGTTATGCAATGGGCAAGTCAATCACCTGACCTGAATCCGATTGAGCATGCATTTCACTTGCTGAAGACAAAACTGAAGGGAAAATGCCCCAAGAACAAGCAGGAACTGAAGACAGTTGCAGTAGAGGCCTGGCAGAGCATCACCAGGGATGAAACCCAGCGTCTGGTGATGTCTATGCGTTCCAGACTTCAGGCTGTAATTGACTGCAAAAGATTTGCAACCAAGTATTAATGTTTGATTGACCAAGTTTGAGGGATGATTGTTAATCTGTCCCATTACTTTTGGTCCCTTAAAAAGTGGGAGGCACATATACAAACTGTTGTAATTGCTACACCGTTCACCTGATTTCGATGTAAATACCCTCAAATTAAAGCTGAAAGTCTGCAGTTAAAGCACATCTTGTTTGTTTCATTTCAAATCCATTGTGGTGGTGTATAGAGCCAAAAAGATTAGAATTGTGTCGATGTCCCAATATTTATGGACCTGACTGTATCATCGAAACTACACTATGGTATTGGCATGGGACTTTTAAGGCACAGCATTCATTAGTTTGTTTATATTTGTTTTAAAAAAAACTCTCTCTCTCTCTCTCTATATATATATATATATATATATATATATATATATATATATATATATATATATATATATATATATATATATATATATATATATATATATATATATATATATATATATATATATATATATATATATATATATATCTCAATCATGTTACACAACAAGAGTACATCATAGTAACATATCAAAAATTATAAAAAAAAAAAGTCAACATTAGTATTACAATATGTTCACATGTACAGTAGTCTTTACAGCTCAAGGTGTAAAATGCATTTTTTTTTACAAAGTTGTCATTTTAACAAAGTGATTGTAAACCGCTGGACGTTTTTTTTTTTTTTACCTGCAAGGTAAAGCCATAATGTGCTAGTATGCATCTCATACTAGCACATTATGTGACACTTGCCTGAAAACGAAGCATTCCAGTGATGCGGTCATCGCTGGAGGCCGCTTTCATCTTCATCAATAGGTTTTTATTGTTTTGTGATCAATCAGAGGAAAGCGATGTATACATTGTACGTCATGTTACAAGGTAGTGTGTACACTTTAAAACACAGGAAAATGCCTTGAGTGTAGATCTAACAGAACGTTTCTTATATAAAACGTATATGTCATGGCTAGAAATATGGTTACTAGGAGATTGTGGTTTCTACTCCCCCAAGAACCCCCAATGGGACCTCTTTTGTTACTCGGGGGGAGAGCCAGATCAGGTGCTTCTTGTATACCATATATATTTAATCATTACCAGGTTGCTTAAAACTAACTTATTGCTATATCATGACAAAACTTAAAGGTACATTTTACTACTTTATAAGAATTTCACAGCTCCAGACCACTGTTCCCACGGTAACCACGCTTTCTCCTCTTTATCTAGACTACCTCCGCTGGACGCCATTGCTAATTCATATCTGTAATGAAGGTTTACAAAATCAAATGTGTGTTGGACTGAAGGAACCTGATCCGTTTTCCACAATCTTGTAGCTAGCAAGATTTGTGTTTTTACATGTCGGATGGGCTGTGGTACGGAGGCTATATTAAGATTCAAAATCGCCAAGTCATGGCATGTCACCCTTAGACGAGTTACATCTCCAGCATTTGTCAGGGAGATTTGCACTGAACAGTGTGAGTTTTAAAGGGGTTAAGTACCACCTGAGGGACAATTTTTGGGCAAGTTCCCAAAAAAATGAGCATTTAGTTGTTTTATATCTTGACTGTAGGGCACGTTGCCGTTGATGTTCAGTGCATGTTTGTCCAGGATCATTTTCCCAGTAAATGTGGGGGGATGACTTTGTGAATCTGAGTTTTTTTGGTGTAGAATGTTGTAGAATAGATATCCCTTTAGTTTTGGGGGATGGCCTCGTTAAAAATTCCAATGCTTTTGGAGGTATTGTGTATTGAGGAAGACGTAGTACTTCCAGACAGTGCTTAACACGAATTTAGGTGAATAGGTCCATGTGGGGTAGCGTAAATTTGTGTTGTAGAAGGGGGCAGGGTTTCGGACAAGAGCCCTGAAGTCTTGGATGGATTTGATTCCCTGCTGTGACCAATGGGACAGATTTTCATAGAAGGGGATAATGCCGTCGGGATTTGTGATCCTAGGGGGGTGCTCATCAGCCACCACATCAAATTTGGATGCAGTAGCGATAAACTTTCTATTTTGCCCCACAGCTTACTTGGACATGGAAGGAACCATTCGGTTAGCTGGTCTAGTGCAGAAGTTAAGTGATAATCCTCAAAGTCAAGGGACCCTGAACCTCCCACTGATTTGTGTTTCATGAGTGTTGCATGTGTGCTTCGAGGTTTGGACCCTTTCCAAATAATCTGTTGAGTAAGTTTTGGAGGGATTTGAAAAAGTACCTAGGTATGAGAAAGGGAAGAGTGCTGAATAAGTAAAGAATTTGCGGCAGGTGGAGCATTTTGAATGCCGCAAGTCTGCCAGACCAGGATAATTCTTGATTTGTTATGGTTTGGGTCTCTATTCGCAGTTTGGTAAGGAATGGTTTAAAGTTAGCCCAAAAGAGATGTTTAACCGATCTTGTAAGATGTACCCTAAGATAGGATATAGTTTTGTCAGGCCAGGCAAAGGGATATTGGACCTGTAGTAGGTTTTTAGTTGTGGCGTTTAATTTAAGATCTAATATGTGTGATTTGGTCGTGTTGAGTCTATAATATGAGACTTTTCCCAACCAATCTAGTGTTTTTTGAACTTCTGCTAGGGAACGGGTTGGGTCAGTGAGAATCAGGATCACGTCGTCCGCAAAGAGACTGATGTTATGGGGGGTTTTGCCTATCGTTAGGCCCGTGATTAAGGGGTTTGAACGCACATGTTCCGCCAGAGGTTCCATCATCAGGTTGAATATTATTGGTGATAGAGGGCACCCTTAGCGGGTGCCATTCGTTGTGTTGAACGGTTGAGATAGCATGTCTGCTGAGTAAACTTGTGCTGACGGTGTGGAGTAAAGTGCCATAATGGCCCTGTATATGTGATCTTTAAAACCAAATTTCTATAATACCTTTTGGAGGTAGTTCCAATGTACCCTATCGAATGCCTTCTCTGCGTCTAAGGAAAGCAGCAGAGAAGGCATTCCACTGGATTCAGCATGGTGTATTAAGTTGATCATACGTCTTGAAGCGTCAGGTGCTTGTCTCTCTTTAGTGAACCCTGATTGGTCCGTGTGGATAAGATCTGGCATAACTTCCAGCAAACGCCTGGCAATGGAGTTGGCACAGATTTTTAAATCTAGGTTCAGCAGGGATATGGGGCGAAAGTTTTGGGGAGAGGTCGGTTCCTTCCCTGCCTTCAGGAGTGTGATAAGTGCATTTAAAGTATTATTAAAAGAATAAAGGGTACCGCGCTTAGGATGAATGTAAAGGTTGCAGCCTCACCTAAAGAGCTCCCATAAAAAAACTCTTAAAGAATAGAAAATTAACAGAAATGGGGTAAATGGCGCTGTGTCCTGAAAGATGATCCATCAGGTCACTCATTAGATGGCTATGGAAATTCCCGCATAACTTGGATCACAGTGGTATGGTTAACCACCTACATCCTACATGTGTGGGTAAATAAATGTAAGGATCCACCTTATGAGTACAGGCCTCTACATGTAATACAAGAGGATGAGTCTGCAACGGTGGTCTTCTTTACACCACTATAAAATTTTTTTTTAAATTATTGAATATATTTGACCAGTGACAGTAGTAAGTACAACCTTGTATTGTTCCAAAATGTTATAACATAAATCCAGAGTTAATCATAAGTGAAACTCTATGTGTATGCAGGTGACCTTAATAATGTGAATTGTCCAAACACCAACAGGTGATAAAAAACATATAAGTGCTCCAATATATAAATGGAGTGTAACAAAAGAATTTTTTCAAAAAAATGCAAAAAATTCACATTATTAAGGTCACCTGTATACACATAGAGTTTCACTTATGATTAAGCCCCGGTTCAAACAGGGGCGACTTGTCAGGCGTCTTAGCTGCCTCACAAGTCGCGTCCCGTTCTGTACTACGGAACCGTTCTAATAGGAGGGACACAAGTCGCTCCGACTTAGAAAAAGGTTCCTGCACTATTTTTGGGGCGACTTCAGGCGACTTGCATTGACTTCTATACAGAAGTCGTTTTGCAAGTCGCCGCTGAAGTCGTGTGCAGGTCACCTCTGTAAGTTGGCCTGCAAGTTGTGTTGCCCCTGTGTGAACCGGCAGTCACTCTGGATTTATGTTATAACATTTTGGATCAATACGAGGTTGTACTCACTACTGTCACTGGTCAAATATATTCAATAATTTTTTACAATTTATTTTTTATAGTGGTGTAAAGAAGACCACCATTGCAGACTCATCCTCTTGTGTTACAGGCAGAGGCCTGTCCTCATACAGGTGGATCCTTACATTTATTTACCCCCACATGTAGGGTGTAGGTGGTTAACCATACCACTGTGATTCAAGTTATGCAAGGAATTTCCATAGCCATCTAATGAGTGACCTGATAGATCATCTTTCAGGACACAGGTAGCGCCATTTACCCCATTTCTGTCAATTTTCTAACAAGTGCATTTAATGATTCCTTCGCGAACCTAGAAGAGGCATTCCTGTTGAAAAGTTGTGATAAGTGTGGGGTTAATTTTTTTATAGTACTCTCCAGTCAATCCGTCAGGACCTGGTGCTTTCCCTGAGGGTAGAGAATTTATCGTTGAGAGGATTTCTAGGTCTGTAAAGGGTTCATTTAAATAGTGTAGTTGTGCTTCTGTTGGTGTAGGGAGTGTAATCTGTTGTAGAAATGCATGGATGTTGTCGCTTGAGGGATGAAATGTGGAAGGGTCTTGTTGGATAATATAAAGATCACTGTAATAGTCACTAAAAGCATTCGCTATGTCCTGCGGGTTAGACAGGTTTTCTTTAGTGTGAGGGTGGAATAAATTACTTATTTTGGATTTGGTCCTTTTCCCTTTGAGGCGTTGTGCCAGTTTTTTTCCAGCCTTGTTTGATGTGGAGTAAGAGGTAGCTTTAACCTTACGATGTACGTGCTCAAAGGAATAGAGGAGAAGTGATCTTAATTTCTGTCTCAGTGTCATTAGCTGGGTCGTCTGTGTCGGGTGCGGGTCAGTTTTGTGTTGGGCCTCAATACTAGCGATTTGTGAAGTAAGGTCATTAATATGCTGTTTCCTCATCTTCTTACATATGGAGCTTAGTTTCATTATGGTACCTCCAAGAATGGCTTTGTGCACGTTCCACACCCTGCCGGGGTCATCCACTACGCTTTCCTCTTCACCTGTCTTGCTTACGGGTTTGTGGACTCTGGCTCTGTGACTGGCCGGAGCAGCAATGACGTCACTTTCGGTCATCCGCACAGGGGCCGCCGTTCACGGCACAGGGCTCTAAAGGAACCGCACGGGCACCCGTTTCTTCAGAGTGCATGTGCCAGTGATGTCATTGGCTGCATGTACACTAAATATTTCCTAACGGTGCACATTTAGGAGATATTTACACTACCCATAGGTAAGCCTCATTATAGGTCAAATTTAATGTTGGAAGTTTACTGCCACTTTAAATCTCACACACAGCATATGCTTACTAAAAATTACACCCAAAATACACATTCTGCTTCTACTTCCAAGTATGAGGATACCACATGTGTGAGACTCTTTCACAGCCTAGACACATAGAGGTGCTCAAAATCTAAAGAGCACCTCTAGGCGTTCTAGGAGCATAAATTATGCATTTAATTTCCTGACTACTTATCACATTTTTGGAGGCCTTGGAGCACCAGGATAGTGGAAACACAGAGAATGACCACATTTTGGAAAGAAAACATCCCAAAGTATTTTCCAAGAGCCACAGTGAGTTTTTGGAAATAAAATTTTTTTGCCACAGGTTTTTGGAAAAATGTGGAAAAAAATTATATATTTTTTTTTTAACTTAAAAATATTATTGTATTTCCCCTTAAAATATGGGAAAAAATCATGTGTGCATGTCATACGCCGATATAGGGTTGCCTTGGAAGGGAAGGAGGGAACGAGCGCCGCCGAAATAGCCAGAGCCGAATCTCCTGTGCACTCGGCTCGCAGTCACGGCCAGTCCCGCCCCCTGGACAGCTTATAGCGTTGACGTCCCAGCATTGGACGGGTGTTATGTCCATCATAGGAGCGGAACTGGGCGTGACTGCATGCCAAGCCGAGTACACAAGAGACCTGGCTCTGTCTATTCCGGCAATGGCAAGGCTGCAGATGGGCATGGATTAGCCTGCAATTATGGACAAGGCTGAAGATGGGCACTGATTAAGCTGCAATTATGGGCAAGGCTGCAGATGGACACTGATCAGGCTGCAATGATGGACAAGGCTGTAGATGGGCACGGATTAGCCTGCAATGATGGGCAAGACTGCAGATGGGCACTGATTAAGCTGCAATGATGGGCAAGTCTGCAGATGGGCACTGATTACGCTGCAATTATGGGCAAGGCTGCAGATGGACACTGATCAGGCTGCAATGATGGACAAGGCTGTAGATGGGCAGCTATCAGGCTGCAATGATGGGCAAGGCTGAAGATGGGCACTGATCAGGCTGCAATGATGGGCAAGTCTGCAGATGGGCACTGATCAGGCTGCAATGATGGGCAAGTCTGCAGATGGGCACTGATCAGGCTGCAATGATGGGCAAGGCTGTAGATGGGCACTGATGGGCAAGGCTGCAGATAGGCACTGATCAGGCTGCCATGATGGGCAAGGCTGCAGATAGGCACTGATCATGCTGCCATGATGGGCAAGGCTGTAGATGGGCACTGATCAGGCTGCAGTGATGGGCAAGGCTGCAGATGGGCACTGACCAGGCTGCAGTGATGGGCAAGGCTGCAGATGGGCACTGATCAGGCTGCAGTGATGGGCAAGGCTGCAGATGGGCACTGATCAGGCTTCAGTGATGGGCAAGGCTGCAGATGGGCACTGATCAGGCTACAATGATGGGCAAGGCTGCAATGATGGGCAATGGCGAGGCTGCAGATGGACAATGGCAAGGCTGCAGATGGGCAATGATCAGGCTGCAATGACGGGCAATGGCAAGACTGCAGATGAGCACTGACCCTTATTTTGCTTCAAAAATCTTTGTTTACATATTTTTTTTAATTTTTTTTAATTTTTTTTTTTTTTTTAAGTTTTTTTCCTGAAACTTCCCTCTTAAAATTAAGGTATGTGTTATACGCTGATAAATACAGTATTTCTAATAAACAGCATAGGCATACTTAGAATTACACCTCAAAACACATTCTTATATACTGAGTATAGTGAGTCCACATATGTGAGACTTTTTCACAGCCTAGACACACAGAGAGCACCAAGACAGTGGAAACGCTAATTCAAGTGACCACATTTTGAAAAAGAATTACCCCAATGTATTTTCTAAAAGGCATAGTGAGTTATTTGGAAAATGTGGAAAGGAAATTAAGATGCATTTTTTGACACAATATTGTCAATTAATAGGATCTAACACACAGCATGAACATACTTAGAATTACGTAGTAAAACACATTCTGCTACTCCTCCCGGGTATGGGGACACCACATGTGTAAGACCTTTTCCATGTTTGGATTATGTACACAACATAGCAACCTGTGTATCACAAAAATCAACCAACACTAAATAGAAAAGAATGTACTGTAATGGTTGCAGTGATCAGTGAATATAGCATAATGAATCTTCACCTACAGCCATCCCTGTTCCTAAAAGCCAAGAAGGCCTAACCTAATGGTACGTGCCAGGAAGTACAGAAGGTTGAACAAAGGGTAAACAAAAGAGTACCTGTGGTTCCATTAGTGCAAATGTCCACAGAGGATGGGTGGCACTAGTGTATCGCAGGAAAGTAGACAGTGGGACGTGCAGATGGGTCTGCACTGGTGCCAGGCAGAGACGTGGTCAGCAAACAGGCAACAGGCAGAAGCATGGTCCATAAACAGGTCTAGGTCAGTAAAGGGAGAAGCAGGCAGAGTCATGGTAAGCAAAAAGAAATGGTCCAGGCAGAAACATCAGGCTTAGGGCCTTGATCAGGTAAGACTGGATAAGGGGTAGAGGCTTCTTACCACCCAAAGCTTTTCACAGAATTGATCCAGAATTTATAAATCCTGGAGAAATGCAAAGGCTTTGTTTTCTCCATGTGGAAACACTACTCTGGAGCCCCTCACTTTGCATATATGAGACCAATGTTGTCTTCAATCCCACTACTACAGTGCCAGGGCAAAAGATTAGCCCAATTGGCAAGCAAAAAACATTGTCGATTAACAGACAAGGTCAGTTCAGGCAGAAGGCAGCGACATGGTCAATTAAAAGGCCAGGAGTTGGTTCAGGCAGCAGACAGAGGCATGGTCAGTATGCAGGCAAATGGCCAGTCCAGGCAACAAGCAGAAATGTGGTTGAGAAAACATGCAAACGTGGTTTAGTCACATGTGAATTATCTTCACCATACCTTCACTAATATTGTAGCAAGGGAAGCAGTTTCCTATACAGAGGCCAGGCTGGGATGGACAGTATGAACAATAGCATCGGGTGTCATGCCCAATTCTGTTACTGGCGCATACACAACATTTATTGAGGGTTTGCAGCCTGTTTGGGTAGGAGGGATGATGTTGGGAAAGAGTCTTTCATGCAGCCTGCTCACTGCATCAGAACAAATGTTTTCAGGTAAGGGCCGGCTTCCTGATACATACGAGATGTTACAATCTCCTCTTGATAGTGTAGGAAGGTGACAGATTTTTCTGTGGATGTGTGATGGATGATGTACAAGTTGTACAGGGCCAACTGGAAAAGCTATATGGATACTTATACGAAAGAAAGAAATTTAGGACTTAATGTGAGGCAAAAAGCCAGGAGGACAGCACAACATAATACTAATGATAGTCGCAATGGTAACATAATAAACACACCGGACTATTGGTTGCATATATCCGCAACATAATAATAATAATGTCTGGTAAACCATAATTAGGACCATATAGCCTGCATAATACCAGATTGCATACAGTATGATGTAGTAAAACGGAAACATAAATTCCATAATGTAGTACATAGTAACATGGCAGCATAATATAGTCACAGTGGTGAATTAGTAAAAACCCAGACGCATTGTTGCGTGTCTTCACAATAACGACATGATAAAAGTTGGTGGAGTCCAGAAACGCATAGTATGATTAGTGTATAAAAAAGGTTTGTTGATATGAAAGGCATCTAATAGCTCGATGCGTTTCGTGGCTAAATTGCCATTTTACATTATATCACATGTAAGCTTACTGCATTTTTGTCTTTTTTGTTTTCTTTGCGTGTTCCCACTTAGAATAGTTTTATAGGGAATAGTTGCAAGTTCTATAACAATATTCTGTTACTTATCTCACAAGTTCTCCCAGGTGTGTTGCCTATTTTTAATGTTTTTTTCTAATGTTATGCTGCATAGTTCTGCAAAATAGCATTAAGCACAGGATTTCTATATAGGATCTACGTAGCCATACTTAATCATTCTGTATAAGCGATACCAATTTCACTGTTTCCCCTTTGCACAGTCTCCAAGTAAATTACACTAAACATCCACTCAGTGCCTCGGTCTGGCAAGATCGCTCACTGATTTTCCACTTCTCTCCGACCACCTACCACACAGTGGTAAGCTTTGTGTATCATACCCAACACTCTCATATTACACTTGCACCTAGGGCTGCAACTAACGATTATTTTCATAAATGATTAGTTGGCCGATTATTGTTTCGTTTAATCGGTTAATAACCTTAAAAAAAGTGTGGTGTATAATTTAGTTAATATGTAAAGTTTAAAAAAAAGGCAATTTATTCTTAAATCTCTCTATGCAGAGGTAAATATAAACAACCGACTATATGGTTAGGGAGCAAAATATCTAATCCACTCTGAGAATAACAGAAGAGATATACTCTATATACTATTAGAGGAGAGATATACTGTATATACTGTTAAAGGGTTATGCCCTGTACACACGGTCGGATTTTCCGACGGAAAATGTGAGATAGGACCTTGTTGTCGGAAATTCCGACCGTGTGTGGGCTCCATCACACATTTTCCATCGGAATTTCCAACACACACAGTTTGAGAGCTTGCTATAAAATTTTTCAACAACAAAATCTGTTGTCGGAAATTCCGATTGTGTGTACACAAATCCGACACACAAAGTGCCACGCATGCTCAGAATAAATTAAGAGACAAAAGCTATTGGCTACTGCCCCGTTTATAGTCCCGGCGTACATGTTTTACGTCACCACGTTTAGAACGATCGGATTTTTCGACAACTTTGTGTGACCGTGTGTATGCAAGACAAGTTTGAGCCAACATCCGTCGGAAAAAATCCATGGATTTTGTCAGAATGTCCGATCAATGTTCGATCGTGTGTACGGGGCATAAGTCTGGTAAATTTCATCAAGCTCAAATTTTTTTATTTAAAAAAAAAAAAATAATGTCTTCCTTCAAAAAAATCCATGATCCGTGTGGCCAGCATAAGGCTCAGTACACACCTATACAGTTTGCTTTTGATCTTTTTCTGCAGTGCCTTTTGCTGTGCGTTTTGATTTTTGCGCATGTGATTTTGCTGCAATTTGCTTTTTTTGGCCAATATGTTGTTGGGCAGATTAAAAAACACAAATTGCTGCAAAAATGCATTACATGCTTTCCTGCAGCTTCTCCATTGAAGTATATTGAACCAAAAAATGCACCGTTTTGCATTAAAAAAAAAGTCTCTGATCTTTTCAAATGTGCAGCGGCTGAAAAAAGCATAGATATGAACATGTCCCATAGGAAACCATGTAAATAAACTGTAGTGCGTTTCTGTAAAAAGCACCAAAAAACACATAGATGTGAACCAGGTCTAAGACATTTAGTACCATAATGGGGTTAAAAAAACTAAAATTAGCCCTTTAGGCGCCTTTCACACGGACAACCGTTCTGCCGCAGTTAAAAGCATATATGTTCTGTGAAATTCAAGACTCCAGGCACTGCGATCAGCTGCATTTGTACAGTGCGATTACCTGCGGTTGCGTTTAGCTGCGGTAGTCAATTTTTTTTTTGGTCCCCTGAATCTACCCATGATGCATTTTGGTCCTCTGCATTTCAAACCATCTATTTACTGTCTCTTTGTTGACTGGCTGAGTGTGTGTTGGAGTTTTGCAGTGAGAAGAGTGTTCTGTGTATTGTGCTGAGATCGTTCAAGATGAATGCATATGTATGGGTAGTTTGATGGCAATGCTCATATTGCTGCTCATGAGAATGAAGAGGAGAAGAGAGATCAAGCAGAGTTACTGGGTGCACCCTTTAACCTCACAGCGTCTTTCTATCGGCTACTTTGCCCTCATGTTTGGTGAACTGAGAACTCACGGAGACAAGTTCTATAACTACACAAGGATGTCGGTGGCGAGTTTTGATGAATTGTTGGGACTTGTTCGAGGATGCCTCACCAGACACAGGACCAACATGAGACGATGCATTAGTGAGGAAGAACAGCTGTTACTTACTTTAAGGTAGGTTTTCCATATCTTGAACATATGCTTAAATTCATGCACATGCAGGTTTACCAATATTATTGACAATAGTGTGTGTGCATACAGGGGGTCCCCGGGTTACAAACAAGATAGGGACTGTAGGTTTGTTCTTAAGTTGAATCTGTTTGTAAGTCGGAACATGTACATTTTTTAAGTGTAGCTCCAGCTAAAAAAAATATTTTTAAACTTTTTGGATAGCATAGGGAAGGGTTAACACCCCTGTAATGTTTGTTTTGCTGTGTGTGCCCCTGTTCAGAAGATTTCACCTCACTTTCTGTCCCAATGACAATTGGATTTTGAAAATTTTGGGTTGTTGTGGAAACAAGCCTTGGTGGTAAAGCATCAGTGGAGGTACCTTTTCCCCATAATAACTCTTACAGGAATTAATTTCCCTTCCTAGGGGTAGATTTCCTCTCACTTCCTGTTGTCTCCCTCCGTTTGTAAGTAGGAGTCGTTTGTAAGTCGGATGTTTGTAACTAGGGGACCCCCTGTATATATATCTACTGTATATATATTTTATACTTTTTTATATTTTCTGAATTGTTCTCAATTTTGTATTGCAGATACCTTGCCACTGGAACGAGTTTTACCTCCCCTCATCATCAGTTCCTAATGGGAATTTCAACTGTGTCGACTATAGTACATGACACCTGTATTGCCATTTGGGAGGAGCTTAAGACCACAGTCATGCCGGAACCAACAGTCAGTCTGTGGGAAGAGATAGTGGAGGAATTTTCAGTCAGTCTGTGGGAAGAGATAGTGGAGGAATTTTGGGAGAAGACTAACTTCCCAAATTGTATCAGGGCATTAGAGGGGAAACATATAAGGCTCATCCAGCCACCAAACTCAGGTTCCCGCTATTTTAATTACAAAAAGTACTTCTCCATTGACCTGCTGGGACTGAGTGATGCAAACACGCGCTTCATAGCGGTGGACGTTGAAGCTTACGGGAGTTCTGGAGATTCGAGAATTGTTAGGAATTCCATGATGGGCCAGCGTTTGCAGTATGGAGAGTTTAATGTACCACAGTCAAGTCCTCTACCTGGTACTGCTGGACCAGACTGTCCCCTAGTAGTGCTAGGAGATGAGGCAT
This sequence comes from Aquarana catesbeiana, assembly GCF_042186555.1. Taxonomy (NCBI): domain Eukaryota; kingdom Metazoa; phylum Chordata; class Amphibia; order Anura; family Ranidae; genus Aquarana; species Aquarana catesbeiana. The sequence continues at coordinate 193,847,109 of NC_133326.1, forward strand.
TTGCCCTATCCACTCACCTCCTCAGGCCCTATACGAGGCATGGTCTTATTGCCAAGAAAAAATTATTAGACCCCCGCGCTTATGGTGAAAATGAAAAATGAGGAGCTGCAGCCTCTATCAATAAATTCACCCTAAGGGGAATTTATAAGAAATGTGAAAAAAAGGGGATAGGTATGGCGCTGCTCTTAATAAGAGGTGGCCTACAACCTCTAAATACTTGAGGGGTGTGTGTCACGGGTGCATTTAATGCAAAAAGTGACAATAAAAGTGCAGAAAATAAATTTGTATATTCACAAAAATCCACAAAAAATCCTACTGTGTAAACTTCCTAACCGCTTATACATAATACATATTATTATGTTCAAACGAAAATAAAATAAAAGCACAATCCTGTGCAAAACCTGCAATTCAAAGTGACATTTCTGTGCAAAAAAATCCAACATATATGACTGGTGTATATTGTTGCTGTGAAACTGGGTTCAGAAATATGCATATACCGTCCTTATCCCCTGGTGTATATAAAAAAGTCCAATAAAGTGACAATGTGCTCCTTCAAATTGTTCTGTGCTTCTTGGAAAACAGTGCCCCATAAGAAACGCACACTCACTGCTATTATTCACCCCACAAGAAGGTATTTCACCTTCACAGTATAGGGCGGGACTATACAGCGTCATTGCATCACTTCCGGTTTCGAGCAGTGGAGCGCAGATCGCTCCAGTTTCCTGTTTTTAAATACTGTTTTCTCTTTTAATGATTTTAATGATTTTCGCTTTTAATGAAGTTTCCTCCCACTCCACAGGCTGCACAGTGGCTCATACTGTGAAGGTGAAATACCTCCTTGTGGGGTGAATAATAGCGGTGTGTGTGCGTTTCTTATGGGGCACTGTTTTCCAAGAAGCACAGAACAATTTGAAGGAGCACATTGTCACTTTATTGGACTTTTTTATATACACCAGGGTTTAAGGACAGTATATGCATATTTCTGAACCCAGTTTCACAGCAATATACACCAGTCATATATGTTGGATTTTTTTGCACAGAAATATCACTTTGAATTGCAGGTAAGCGCGGGGGTCTAATAATTTTTTCTTGGCAGTAAGACCATGCCTCGTATAGGGCCTGAGGAGCTGAGTGGATAGGGCAAATGCTTCATATCCTAGCCCTACTAGGGGCTAGGATATGAAAATTCTCGAATCTCCAGAACTCTATGAAGCGCATGTTTGCGTCACTCAGTCCCAGCAGGATCTGCCCCTAGTAGTGCTAGGAGATGAGCCATTGCGTTTCTGCAAAAAGCACCAAAAAACACATAGATGTGAACCAGGTCTAAGACATTTAGTAACATAATGGGGTTAAAAAAAACAAAAATCAGCCCTTTAGGCTCACCTGCTCAGGCCCTATACGAGGCATGGTCTTACTGCCAAGAAAAAATTATTAGACCCCCGCGCTTATGGTGAAAATGAAAAATGAGGAGCCGCAGCCTCTATCAATAAATTCACCCTAAGGTGAATTTAGAAGAAATGTGAAAAAGAGGGGATAGGTATGGCGCTGCTCTTATTAGGAGGTGAAAAGAGGAGGGGGATGATTAATGCGCTACCCTGAAAAATAATGAATAAGCTGCTACAAACCATGTGACAAAAATGTGTACCAAAATTAAATAAATTGTAGCGCTAAAAAACACATATGTAAATTATCTCTGTGCACATAAACATAATGTCCCAATAGTGACGTGTTGTTGAAGCAGAAAACAGTCCACAATCGATGTATGTGATCCGTGTGGCAGTTCATTCAGCTTCTCAACGGTCAGCTCAGATATCTTCAAGATAAATGGATAGATGGAATACGCTTACCGGATAAGTTGGATTCTACTGCCGTAAGCATAGAATCAGTAAGGCTTTGTGCCACCAAGAGCAAGGATGTGGAGTGATGGAGGCAAGGGTAGAGCCTCTGTCATGCGTGGATGTCCCTCTCGGTTTCTCAATTCACCGGAACATATGGAAAAAAGAGGGATGCTTCCACATAGTGTAACTCGGTATATTTTTATTGCTAAAAAACCGCAACACATGGAGCATAAAACATAAAACGTGATCACGAGTAAAAGCAGTGTATGGGGTGAACAAAAACGCGTTTTTACATGTGTTGCGGTTTTTTAGCAATAAAAATATACCGAGTTACACTATGTGGAAGCATCCCTCTTTTTTCCATATGTTCCGGTGAATTGAGAAACCACTTGCCTTTGGGAACCATTTTGATCCAGTTCCAGTGGACCGAGAAGGACATCCACGCCTGACAGAGGCTCTACCCTTGCCTCCATCACTCCACATCCTTGCCCTTGGTAGCACAAAGCCTTACTGATTCTATGCTCACGGCAGTAGAATCCAACTTATCTGGTAAGCGTATTCCATCTATCCATTTATCTTGAAGATATCTGAGCTGACCGTTGAGAAGCTGAATGAACTGCCACACGGATCACATACATCGATTGTGGACTGTTTTCTGCTTCAACAACACGTCACTATTGGGACATTATGTTTATGTGCACAGAGATAATTTACATATGTGTTTTTTAGCGCTACAATTTATTTAATCTTATTAGGAGGTGACCTACAACCTCTAAATACTTGAGGGGTATGTGTCACGGGTGCATTTAGTGCAAAAAGTGACAAAAAAAAAGTGAAGAAAATAAATATTTGTACATTCACAAAAATCCATAAAAAAATCCTACTGTGTAAACTTCCTAACTGCTTATACATAATACATATTGTTATGTTCAAACGAAAATAAAATAAACACAATCCTGTGCAAATCCTGCAATTCAAAGTGACATTTCTGTGCAAAAAAATCCAAAATATATGACTGAGCAGCGCCATACCTATCCCCTCTTTTTCACATTACTGCCAAGAAACGCATTTTTAATTACCGTCTGAGCTGTGCAAGCAGAATGGTGGAGTGCGCATTCGGTATTTGTACCGCCAAATGGCGTGTACTGTTGACTGCAATGCACCTTGAAGTGGATCACGCGGTCAATGTGGTTTTGGCATGCAGTGTTCTCCATGACTTTCTAAGGGGAAAGGAGATTGCACCCAATGAATCCCCGTTACCTGTTTGTGAAGAACACAGAGGGCGTGTTACTACCACTCGCCCAACCAATCATGCACTACAAGTCCGTGAACATTTCTGTGATTATTTCCTTACTGACGATGGACAGCTACTGTGGCAGTATGATTATGTTTAGTATTTTTTTTGTTACCCATTTGCATCAACCTTCTTGTTATTACTGTTTAATTTTTTTTTTTAAATAAAGTATTTAACAACTTTGTCCAATTAAATTGGATTTATTTTTATCTTTGCTATGTAAATTAACAAAGGGTATAAAAAATAGAAAAACCTTAGAAAAAATTGATGCTTGCACCTGTAGAAAAAAAAATGTTTTAAATTTTATTCCTTTGGAATGTTGAGATGTTTTTTATTATCAAGTAAAACATGACTCGGTACAACAGATAACATCCCATAAAATATAGAGTGACTCAGAAGAACAGATAACATCCCAAAAATCCCTTATATGAACCCTCGAGCAACCACAAATATAGAGTATTCCTGATATGATGTTCTAAAACCATTTTTTGACTACACAGATGTGGACACTAGGTGCAGGAAACTGAACTTAAATATTTTTTTTTTAAGATCATTGCTATAAACAACAAATGGCTTGTTCAAAAGAGGGGTGCAGGTAGAAACATCAGGCATCCATTTTGAAATTAAGTGCTTCAGAGTGTGTCCAACATTCTCCTGAGAGATGGCCCCACCGAAAAAGTGTCCGGAACCTAACCTTGGTCTCCTTAAAGGGGTTGTAAACATTAGTTTGTGTAAAGCAGGGATCTTCAAACTACGGCCCTCCAGCTGTTGCAGAACTACACATCCCATGAGGCATTGTAAAACTCTGAGATTCACAGACATAACTAGGCATGATGAGAACTGTAGTGGCTGAACAACTGGAGGGCCATAGTTTGATGACCCTGGTGTAAAGGTATAATTAAGTGCTTCAGTGTGTTCCAACATTCTCCTGAGAGATGGCCCCACCGGAAAAGTGTAAGGAACCTAACCTTTGTCTCCTTAACTTAAAGGTGTTGTAAACATTATTTAGTGTAAAGCAGGGATCTTCAAACTATGGCCCTCCAGCTGTTGCGGAACTACACATCCCATGAGGCATTGTAAAACTCTGAGATTCACAGACATAACTAGGCATGATGGGAATTGTAGCTGCTGAACAACTGGAGGGCCATAGTTTCATGACCCCTGGCGTTAAGGTATAAATAACATTGCATGAACAAAAACTGAAAAATAAAACAGTCATTAAAATAACAAAACTACAAGTTTTCATACACTGGGTAAGGGGAACGCAGGGAAGAATGGCTTGGTCTACTGCCAACATCTATAGGTGATCCAGATTGGGAAGATGAGGGTGAACTGACTGGGTGTGGCTGCGTATGCATTCTTTGAAAACCAGGATGAGATGGGAAAGGTGTATAGTACAAAAAAGCAGATAATCACTACTGTAAGGGGTTCATTTTTTTTACTGTAGAACTGTGAAAGTAATATTTACAGTGGCGATTATATGCTCTTTTTGTACTATAAAGGGCTCATTTTAGTTTTTTTAACTCCATTATGTTACTGGCAGATTAATCGATTATGAAAATAGTAATTGATTAATTTCATAATTGATTAGTTGTTTCAGCCCTACTTGCACCACTGATCATTCCCAGCATCAACATACAGAAGGTAAGCTGATAACCCAGACAAGAGAGCAGGCTCTCACTTGTCGCCGTTTACCACTTAAAACAGACAGACACCTTCCTCACCTCTGACCTACGCACCCTCTCTCATCTACCCATCACCTAACTCCCTCGCCCTTCTTGTGCTTTTTTTACCCCCTCCATTCTCCTACGCTGACTCACCCTTCAGCTCATACCAGCGTTACGCATACTGATTTCAATCCCCCTACGACATATAACCAATAGCCTTGTAGAAGTGACACCCTCTCAGATGAAAGATAACAAGCTCCTCCTAAAAATTATATCTCTAAATGCTTGCGGCCTCAATATACCAGAAAAACGTTCTAAACTACTTATATCAATGCAAAAGAATAAAGCTGACATAGACTTCCTACAAGAGACACACTTTCGAAAAGGCTCTACCCCCAAACTATCGAACACCCACTATCCCACAGCCACTCACGCTACTAACCCTATCTCCAAATCCAAGGGCGTATCAATACTCTTAGCAAAAAATTGTCCCTTTCAAGTCTCAGACTCGCTATCAGACAAAGAAGGTAGATACCTCTTCTTGAAAGGCAACATACAAGGGAAACCCTTCACTCTCGCCAATATCTACGCTCCAAACTCCTACCAAGTAACCTTTTTCCATACAATCACCAAAGTGCTTGCTTCTTTTAAAGAGGGCGCCCTAATCCTGGGAGAGGACTTCAACATGGCACTGAACCCACTCCAGGATACATCAAATGGGGTCTCTTCACTACCCTACAAAGCTCTCCGAGCAATTAAAACATGCCTAAAGGAACTCACATTGCATGACACATGGCGAACTCTAAACCCAAACATTAAGGACTATACAATCTTTCGTCCCCACACCAACGATACTCGACTACCTGTTCATCTCCCAGCAAGATTTACCAATGCTTTCTTAAACGTCTATAGAGCCGATGTTTTCATCAGACCACCACCCCATATCATTGACTGTAGTGATCCCAGAGACGTCCTCCCACCTCCCACTTTGGCGTCTAGACCCATCCCTTCTTAATGACCCCACCATCATTGCCAAAATACAAAAACATCTACTCCACTACTTCTCAGACAATGACCTTCCAGATATCCCACAGCTAATCAAATGGGAAGCACACAAGTGTGTGGCAAGAGGAGAACTAATAGCCTTGGCAGCCAAGCAGAGATGCGAACAGCAGGCACATCTCGACACCTTGACAGCCCGTATCCATAAACTGGAAAGAGCACATAAGATGGCACTGGCAACACTCTCTCTCGTCCAAGCCAGAACTGATCTTCTGAAAGAATTAGGCAAAAACATCAAAAGGAAATACATTCTCTCTCAAAAAGTATTCTATGAATATGCAAACAAATCTGGAAAATTACTTGCAAAAGCACTCGAATCCAAGAGAGCAACAACATTGATACACTCATTGATACACTCACTGACAGACTCAGCTGGCCGTAAACTAGTATCAAATACCGATATAGCAAACCATTTCGTTCAATATTATACTAATCTCTACAACTTATCCTCCCCAGACACGCTGAGAGAGGACACATCCATACTCCAGAAGCTCAAAAACAATCTAAACAACTACAGCCCCAAGCAAATATCTGATGCAGAAGCTAGGAGTCTGGAACGTCCTCTCTCGGTGGAAGAAACCAAATTAGCGATCAGTTGACAACGGGAAAGAGCCCTGGCCCAGATGGACTGACGGTAGGCTACTACAAAACCTTTACAGATATACTCATACCACACTTCCTAACAGCCTTCAACTCATTCTCCTCACGTACCCCTCCCCCCCCGAGGGAGCTTCTACAAGCCCACATAACCGTGATCCAAAAACCCAGAAAGGATCCTTCTTTAGTCACTAATTATAGACCTACATCCCTACTTAATGTAGATCTTAAACTCTATGCTAAAATCCAAGCAAATCACCTACTCCCATTATTGCCCAAGATCATCTCCCTTGATCAGGTAGGTTTCATACCAGGAAGGGAAGCTAGGGATAATATCCTAAAAGCAATCAACATACATCACTTGCTGACCTCAAATAGTCATCCCGGGTTCTTCCTATCCCTAGACGGTGAGAAGGCATTCGATAGTGGCATGGGACTACATGTCTGCAGCACTCGAAGCTCTGGGAATCAAGGAATATATACTAAACTTTATACTTGCTCTATATTCCTCACCAACTGCGAAAGTACGTGTCAATGGCCACCTATCGAATGCCTTCTCAATATCAAATAGAACGCGACAGAGGTGCCCCCTTTCCCCCATAATTTTGTTCTCACCCTCGAGCCACTTCTTAGACGACTTAGAGCAAACCCTGATATAACAGGAGTGTCTATAGCCAATAAAACCTTCAAATTGTCTGCCTTCGCGGATGACATTCTGCTCTTCTTGACTAACCCTCTGACCACAATCCTGAAACTACTCAAAGACGTTGCTAATTTTAAAACATTGACCAATTTACAGATACATTTCTTGAAATCCCACACCCCTAACATCTCATTGGAAAAAGCTGTGTTGGCACTCTGTAAATCCAACTTCCCATTCATTTGGAAGCAGGATGTGATAACATACCTTGACATTCAACATCCAAACTTCCTGACCTTTATAACAAAAACTACATCCCAATCTTAGTAAATTTGCACCGAGACCTGCAGTCATGGTCAACGGGCCGCTTTTCCTGGTTCGGAAGAGCGGCGATTATTAAAATGACTATTCTCCCCAAAATTTTGTACTTGATGCAAACATTGCCAATTAAACTCCCACTTACCTTCTTCTTAACATTCAAGAAAGCATGCACTAAATTCCTATGGGGAAGACTAAGACCTAGACTAAGCTACGAAAGACTAACTGTCCCCAAGCTAAAAGGAGGCATCGGCCTTCCCAGACATCTTTAAATATCATAGGGCATGTAACTTGGCAAGGATCATGGATTGAAATATACATTCCGAAGTCAAAGACTGGGTTCAACTTGAACACATTTTTCCACTTTGCCTCTACACCAGATCCTGTGGACAGATCAAGCACACATCCCACCAACGTGCAAAGCCCACCCCTTAATCAGCAATACCTTACACATCTTTAAAGAAACGTGTGAAACATAAGATTTCCTCAACACTGAGCCCTTTAAACCCCAGTTTCCCCCGGGTCTAGAAGACACCTTAACTGATGTGTGGCCACAGGCCAAAATCCGAGCAGAACACTTCTTCGACAAAGGACATTTTCTGACCTTACCTTCATAATCCTCCCAAATGACAACTGACACATTTCCTTTCTGGACCTATGTCCAAATCCGACACTTCCTAACCAATCTCAAACATATGCCATTTTGGTCTCGCCAACTCACTTCATTCGAAAACAATATGCTGCAAACTAGAACCACAAAGACACCTAATTTCGCATACATATTCCATGCTATTCTCTAATCACAAACCCAACTCCAACAAAGCAAGCCACTACTGGGAACAAGAACTATCCCTAGACCTAACAGAGGAGGAGTGGGAAAAAATGTACACCTGTATTCACAAAGGAACAATTAATGTCTCAACACAGCAGAATGGATTTAAAATCCTCTCACGTTGGTACAGAACCCCACAGAAACAGCACAAAATATACACCACAGTATCACCCAAGTGTTGGCGTTGTGACGACACCGAGGGTTCAATGTTACACATCTGGTGGATGTGCCCAAAAATCCAACCATTATGGAAGGAAATCCACCGTATTACCAATCACGTTACGACACTTTCCCTAGACCTCTCCCCAGCACAATTTTTACTACACCACCCCGATAAAGGCATATAATCGCTCTCTAGCCATGGTAAACGCTGCAAAAATGTGTATACCATTTCGGTGGCGAGACCCTAACCCCCCCCCCGATAGCAGAATGGCTCCGATGCATAAACAAAACCGGAGAGATGGACTAGCTTGTCCACCAAGCAAAGGAGAATTAGTCTAAATTTACCAAGATATGGTCATGCTGGCTTCACTTTGCTACGACAGACGAACACACCAAACTCATGACCTAACCAATTAAGTTAAACACCCGATTTCCCTAGGCAGAGGAGAATGGAAACCCTGTCCTTTTTATCCCTCACCCGTCTTTACGTTTTTTTACCCGGATGTCCTGAAACCTTTCCCCCTTCTTTTTTACCCTGTGACCCTAATTACGCTAGTCCATATTTCCTTTTACCTTTACTATTATAACTCACAAGTTACCACACCATGCTACAGAATTACAACTGTATATGACTAACTCGAACCTCATAAGGATAACAGAGCAGTCATGACAAACAAAGGTCATGATACACTCATTGCGGATTTCTACAACCTCCAAAGATACGTTATCTTTGGGAGTCAAGGAGACATAGATGCCTCCTAAACTAAACCTTTTCACCTTTAAACACACTGTACAATCAGCAAACACGGTTATAGGACAGGAAATCTAGCTGAACACTGATTGCAATATTAACACTGAAAATATGATACAAGACAGTATGTTACCAGATTTATTTAGTACCTATGGGAAGGAAAAGAGGGCAGGAGGTGTGGTCTCCCTCCCCGACACAGTTTGGTCCCAGTTGGGGTGTCGAGGAGGACCAGACTATAACCCTAACCTGGTTTCCAACCGTCAATTTGGTACGCTATGTTTAAAAGATCCGCTTATATATACCTACATCCTATTGTACCAATTGTATCTATGTGCCTCGCCCTCTATGGGATCTCAATGTCTGTTGATGTATACAATTGTTCTTATGTTGTATGATCTTTTGTTATCTGTAAACCTTTCAATAAACATTATTAAATAAATAATAGGTCAGTAGGCTAATTTTAAAAAACTTGTCAAATTCAGGGTGAGTTCTGGGAGGGCACAGGGAACACTCCTTGAAGTGTAGAAATCGATAGTCTAAGTGAGGAGTCAGCTCGACAACCTTGACTCCTGAAGGCTCAGGACCCAATCTAATTTTTTTCCATGTCTGAACTGTCCACACCACATTGCCAGCTAGGGGTTCAGCTGATTGCTCCCGCAACAGAAGGTTGTCCACCTATCTCCCAATAGGGATGCCCTGGGAGTGCAACAAAGTAAGCACAGGGGCTAGAACCTTGAACAGGGCGTAGAAGAAGGGATAGCCGATAAGCTGAGAACAAAGGGATATGCAAATACACTTCCTTGATGTCTATAGAGTCCAGCAAATCTCCCTTGTGGAGGAAGGCTTTGGCAGACTTGATAGATTCCATGTGGAATTTTTTGGTCTGAATGAAGAAATCTAGGGACTAGAGATCCAGCTGGGGCCGGATTGTTTAGAAACTGTGAAAATGTCAGAATAATGTCTCTGAAACCTTTTTTGCTTTAGGAACTGGGGCAATAATGCCCTAATCCAGAAGACCTTGCATGGGTGGTATGGGGATCTGCTAATCTGTGCAGTGACACAGAAAGGGTGGAAGACCTGAACCAGGAAGTAGACCGAAAATGCAACACTAGTTTGTAGCTCCTGAAAACCACCTCCCACACTCAAACATCTGAGGTGCTGTCTAGATGCCTGCAAAGGCCAATGGATACCCCCCTTCTATAAAAAAAAAAATGGGGCAGTCCCATTAATTTCAAAGACAACTTGTCTGCAAGTTTAGGGGGTTGAGAAGCCCAGATTGGTTGGTTTTACTAGGCACCTAGCTTGAGTCTGGCCCTAGAGGTTGGCTTAGGTCTGGCTTGGGAGTAACAAAAGGAACTCTTCAAAATCTCACAGGTGGTGTGCATCTTTCTAGTTTGAAACCTAGGCTTCAGCATACCCCCAGTCCTCTTAACCAGTGTAATTTCCTTAATTTTTAATTTTTTGCTGCTGTGATCTGACTTCCTGTTAGGCTACATTTGTTCTCTATGGTTCCACTTTATGGAGGAATGCAGCCATCATTTCTTGCTCACTTCCGAGATGGATTAGGAACTAAGGGATTTATGCATAGAGCAGTGCATGTGACAAACTAACATGGCATTGCTCATTCCAAACAAATCGGAAGTACGTGGGAAAAGACGTTTTGGAGCTCACAGAGGACATTACAAGGAGGCAGAAAAACACAGTAAGAAACAATTTGATGAAAAATGGATAACAAAGACGATTAAGTAGTAGCTGTGCATGTATTATTTTTGAAGAATAAGGATACTTTTTAGTGTCACTTTAGGATGGGACACTGCCTGATCAATTGAGGGAGTGGATACTGTCTTAATAAAAGCATAACCAAACTGGTATCAGACTGCAAAAAACCTGGGAGACGTAAAACATTTATGAGAAGTTAATAGAAGTATTCAAGTCTTCATACAGAATGCTAGAGGTAGCAAATGCATAGAAAAAGTTTTAGTAGCCTTAGGACCTCTAAATGATCATAGTCAGGTAGTAGCACTAGTAGAAGCTATAGCCTGTTTTTCCACTTTAAAGTTAGCCAGCACTGCATGAATAAGAGCCAAAACAGTCGCTAAGCGTGGAAGGTATGATGGTTACCTGCAACTTCTCAAGGACAAGATCATCCAGCAAGGATTTTTGAGAGTCTGCATCAAGTAGAGCCTTCTCAACCAAAGGACTCAGAGGCTACATGCAGATCAGATAAGGATTCTGCAGGGAAATACATTGAGGTACACTTATGGCCTCTGTGGTCAAAATCAGAAAAAGCTACAATGGAATCCTATATACTTAACAGAGCTAGGAGAGACTCTAAGGGAAGGTAGAGACTCAAGCGGGGGAAAGTGCTCCAGGCTCACGGTGTTAGGCCTTTGAGAAGGACCACTGAAGATCCCCCCAGATCTATTAGTGGATCCTGAGCTGCAGGGACCCGATAGAGCGGGCTGCTCCTTGTGTGTTTGGGATCCCACATATTACCCCCCCCCCACACACACACACAACACTAAACAGTTACTACATTTGTGAAATTTCTTATCGTTTAAGAAATATGTCTGATTGAATTTTAAGGAAGTCAGTTTTCTAATTTAAAAAATGCTTCATCGTTTCTGGCAGGGAGGATCTCTCTCTAATGCCCCGTACACACGGTCGGATTTTCAGACGGAAAATGTGTGATGGAACCCTGTTGCCGGAAATTCCGACCGTGTGTAGGCTCCATCACACATTTTCTATGGGATCTCAATGTCTGTTGATGTATACAATTGTTCTTATGTTGTATGATCTTTTGTTATCTGTAAACCTTTCAATAAACATTATTAAATAAATAATAGGTCAGTAGGCTAATTTTAAAAAACTTGTCAAATTCAGGGTGAGTTCTGGGAGGGCACAGGGAACACTCCTTGAAGTGTAGAAATCGATAGTCTAAGTGAGGAGTCAGCTCGACAACCTTGACTCCTGAAGGCTCAGGACCCAATCTAATTTTTTTCCATGTCTGAACTGTCCACACCACATTGCCAGCTAGGGGTTCAGCTGATTGCTCCCGCAACAGAAGGTTGTCCACCTATCTCCCAATAGGGATGCCCTGGGAGTGCAACAAAGTAAGCACAGGGGCTAGAACCTTGAACAGGGCGTAGAAGAAGGGATAGCCGATAAGCTGAGAACAAAGGGATATGCAAATACACTTCCTTGATGTCTATAGAGTCCAGCAAATCTCCCTTGTGGAGGAAGGCTTTGGCAGACTTGATAGATTCCATGTGGAATTTTTTGGTCTGAATGAAGAAATCTAGGGACTAGAGATCCAGCTGGGGCCGGATTGTTTAGAAACTGTGAAAATGTCAGAATAATGTCTCTGAAACCTTTTTTGCTTTAGGAACTGGGGCAATAATGCCCTAATCCAGAAGACCTTGCATGGGTGGTATGGGGATCTGCTAATCTGTGCAGTGACACAGAAAGGGTGGAAGACCTGAACCAGGAAGTAGACCGAAAATGCAACACTAGTTTGTAGCTCCTGAAAACCACCTCCCACACTCAAACATCTGAGGTGCTGTCTAGATGCCTGCAAAGGCCAATGGATACCCCCCTTCTATAAAAAAAAAAATGGGGCAGTCCCATTAATTTCAAAGACAACTTGTCTGCAAGTTTAGGGGGTTGAGAAGCCCAGATTGGTTGGTTTTACTAGGCACCTAGCTTGAGTCTGGCCCTAGAGGTTGGCTTAGGTCTGGCTTGGGAGTAACAAAAGGAACTCTTCAAAATCTCACAGGTGGTGTGCATCTTTCTAGTTTGAAACCTAGGCTTCAGCATACCCCCAGTCCTCTTAACCAGTGTAATTTCCTTAATTTTTAATTTTTTGCTGCTGTGATCTGACTTCCTGTTAGGCTACATTTGTTCTCTATGGTTCCACTTTATGGAGGAATGCAGCCATCATTTCTTGCTCACTTCCGAGATGGATTAGGAACTAAGGGATTTATGCATAGAGCAGTGCATGTGACAAACTAACATGGCATTGCTCATTCCAAACAAATCGGAAGTACGTGGGAAAAGACGTTTTGGAGCTCACAGAGGACATTACAAGGAGGCAGAAAAACACAGTAAGAAACAATTTGATGAAAAATGGATAACAAAGACGATTAAGTAGTAGCTGTGCATGTATTATTTTTGAAGAATAAGGATACTTTTTAGTGTCACTTTAGGATGGGACACTGCCTGATCAATTGAGGGAGTGGATACTGTCTTAATAAAAGCATAACCAAACTGGTATCAGACTGCAAAAAACCTGGGAGACGTAAAACATTTATGAGAAGTTAATAGAAGTATTCAAGTCTTCATACAGAATGCTAGAGGTAGCAAATGCATAGAAAAAGTTTTAGTAGCCTTAGGACCTCTAAATGATCATAGTCAGGTAGTAGCACTAGTAGAAGCTATAGCCTGTTTTTCCACTTTAAAGTTAGCCAGCACTGCATGAATAAGAGCCAAAACAGTCGCTAAGCGTGGAAGGTATGATGGTTACCTGCAACTTCTCAAGGACAAGATCATCCAGCAAGGATTTTTGAGAGTCTGCATCAAGTAGAGCCTTCTCAACCAAAGGACTCAGAGGCTACATGCAGATCAGATAAGGATTCTGCAGGGAAATACATTGAGGTACACTTATGGCCTCTGTGGTCAAAATCAGAAAAAGCTACAATGGAATCCTATATACTTAACAGAGCTAGGAGAGACTCTAAGGGAAGGTAGAGACTCAAGCGGGGGAAAGTGCTCCAGGCTCTCGGTGTTAGGCCTTTGAGAAGGACCACTGAAGATCCCCCCAGATCTATTAGTGGATCCTGAGCTGCAGGGACCCGATAGAGCGGGCTGCTCCTTGTGTGTTTGGGATCCCACATATTACCCCCCCCCCACACACACACACAACACTAAACAGTTACTACATTTGTGAAATTTCTTATCGTTTAAGAAATATGTCTGATTGAATTTTAAGGAAGTCAGTTTTCTAATTTAAAAAATGCTTCATCGTTTCTGGCAGGGAGGATCTCTCTCTAATGCCCCGTACACACGGTCGGATTTTCAGACGGAAAATGTGTGATGGAACCCTGTTGCCGGAAATTCCGACCGTGTGTAGGCTCCATCACACATTTTCCTTTGGATTTTCCGACACAAAAAGTTTGAGAGCAGGCTATAAAATTTTCCGACAACAAAATCCGTTGTCGGAATTTCCGATCATGTGTACACAAATCCGACGCACAAAGTGCTACGCATGCTCAGAATAAATAAAGAGATGAAAGCTGTTGGCTACTGCCCCATTTATAGTCCCGACGTACGTGTTTAACGTCACCGCGTTCAAAATGATCGGATTTTCCGACAACTTTATATGACCGTGTGTATGCAAGACAAGTTTGAGCCAACATCCGTCGGAAAAAATTCTAGGATTTTGTTATTGGAATGTCCGATCAATGTCCGACCGTGTGTACGGGGCATAACTGTAATCAGCCTACATTTTCCATGAATATTTGGGATGAGAGTAAATGTGGGAGGTACACTAGGCTAGAACATGTAAATGTGAACTTTCCCACTTCAACAGAAATCACACCCCTCATTTTGCAGTCAGCAAGCCATACATAACACACGCTATGATAGGTTACAGCCCTGTAAATGCAAAGCATTTTAATATAAATGTATATTAATATAATATTAATTGAATGCATTTAATAAATACATTTAAATTAAATTAATAAATTGAATGCATTTAATATAAATGCAAACCAGTGCAGCTTATCAGTGTCCACCAGTGCCTAATGTCAGGGACCACCAGCGCCGAATGTCAGGGACCACCATGTCAGAGACTACTAAGTGCCACTTGTCAGGGACCACCAGTGCTGCTTGTCAGGGACAACCAGTGCCGCTTCTCAGGGACCATGTCAGGGACCACCAGTGCCGCATGTCAGGGACCACCATGTCAGGGACCACCAGTGCTGAATGTCGGGGACCACCTTGTCAGGGACCACCAGTGCTGCTTGTCAGGGACCACCAGTGCCGAATGTCAGGGACCACCATGTGAGGGACCACCATGTCAGGGACCACCAGTGCTGCTTGTCAGGGACCACCAGTGCCGCTTGTCAGGGACCACCCGTGCCGAATGTCAGGGACCACCCGTGCCGAATGTCAGGGACCACCAGTGACGAATGTCAGGGACCACCAGTGACGAATGTCAGAGACCACCATGTCACCTCCATGTCAGGGACCACCATGTCACCTCCATGTCAGGGACCACCATTTACCATCATGTCAGGGACCACCATTTACCATCATGTCAGGGCCGACCAGGGCTGAGCGGGATTATCCTCAGTAATTACTTGATCTCCCGCAGGGTCAGGTATAGTATACGAGAACGCGGCTCGCTAATCTCCTGTCCCCATCATTATTATGATTGACAGCGCACTGTGCAAATAACGATGGGGGGCGGGAGATCAGCGAGCGGCGTTCGTATACCTGACACTGCGGGAGATCCCCGCTGTGTCATACAACTGATTACTGATGATAATCCCGCTCTGCACAGAGATAGCAGGAGGGTGGTGGCGGGGGGGAGGCGACTGGTAGGGAGGAGGAGGAGGAGGAGAGAGGAGAAGGAGGACACCTCCTCCATTGGCGGCACAGACAGGGGGCTGTGTGACCTCCTCTGCCCAATACATGTCTGCTTCCTTCCTGCTCGGCTTTACAGAGGACTACAACTGGGCATTTCAGACTGCTGGCTGAGCTGAGGAGAGGCATAGAAGCCAGTGGTCCTACAAACAGGAAGTCAGCAGGCAATAACGTTTTTTCAGAAAGTTCAGCAGCCTATCACAGAGGAACTACAGAGCTCAGAAGAACCTTGGTAAAGGTAGGAGATCAGCAACAGGGACATGGAAAAAAAAATTTGGCCAGAGTTCTGCTTTAAGCTTTTATACCAAGCTCCTGTACCTCGGATTCAAGTCAACCGTAGGGTCTCCGAACTTTTTCCTCTAACCAGGGGTACAAGGCAGGGGTGCCCAATATCCCTGTTGCACTATGAAATGGCCACAGAACTACTGGCAAGCACACCCTGATATTAGAGGACTCCGCTCAGGTCAACTAGTTGAAACCATCAGTCTCTATGCAGATATGTTATTGTATCTGGAGGATGAGGGTCCCTTATTGCAGGCAGCTTTGCACCTAATTAAACAATCTGAGGATCCCAAATACGTTCCCTGGATATTGGAGCTCCCAATGTTGAGCAGGCCTCTGGTACTAGCTAGCCAGATCAAATACCTGGTAATTCAGATCTCCCGGGCCCTGGAAGATTACATTAGGCTTAAAGGAGTTGTAAAGGCAGAAGGTTTTTTGTTTTATCTTAACCTCTCTGGCGGTCTGATTATGTCAGTATTTTTGAATGTCAAAGCGGTACATTGTTTTGCATGGAAATTTGTTGTTTTATATTGTAGGCCTGTAATTCTTAGGAATAACTAACTTAAATCTGTTCAAACAAGAGTCTAGTAGACATCCCGGGTATGATAAAGTTTGAAACATGAAATCATAAATTATAATATAATAATTATAAAAAATAATAATATAATAAAAAAAATGTATTCAATAATGTAATCAAACTAAAAACACTGAAAATATATCCAAACAAGGGTGCAATATTACTAGTCACTGTAATAGTAGACACTGCATATTGGTTTAGTAAACATCCCGGGTATGAAACATTTTGAAACATGGGACTGCACAAAGTCCGACGTCACAATCAGGACAATGGAACCTGGTTTCCTTTCTGATTTTCTTTCCACTGTCATCTCGCTTTGAGCAACAAACCACGTACATCCTTGTAGGTGGTGACTTGCTCTCGGTTGGTGGGATGTAGTCCATGAAGTGACGACCAGTCAGGTGTTCTGGGTTGATAACGCCAACAGCATGACGTCCAGCTCTATTCACAGCCATTGATGGTGTGTGGTGGTTTACAAAGATACGTTTGGCAACTTTCCAAATGAAATCAGAATGAATCACAGGCTTGTCACTTTTATTTTAGCAGAATGTAGGCATTCCACCATCATTGCTCAAGAAAATGCCTGAAGATCTACTTATAGTACTTCTTTTGCTGTTTCCTCATTGCTGGGTAGAATGTCATTGCTTGGTCGGTTCTGTCAATACCTCCCATGGTATTACGGTGGTCTACCACTACTTGTGGCTTCATTATTTCTTTCCCACCTTTCGTGTGTACCAGAACTGTGGAGGTATTAGGAACTGTACTCATTAGGCACACATCTTTCTGGTCATGCCATCGTTTTGCCTTTCTGCCAGGCAACCATTTCTCAGTCTTCAGCTTCTTATTGCCAAACATTGATGGCATGTCACGCCGGTTAGCCCTAACGGTTCTATAGGCATCTGTTTTGTTTTGCAGAAGAAACTCAAAGTTCAGGAGACATATAAAAGTTGTAGGTTGTTACGCAATATCCCTGATTCAGCAACTGAGTGAAAGAACCAAAGATGTTGCCATTCCATAGTTGCTGTATTTTGGATAGAATTTTGTTCCTTTTCCAGTGTATATGATTGAATTCCAAATACAGCCAGTTGATGATTCGCATAGCATGTAGGATTTTACACCAAATCGTGCTCTCTTTGATGCAATGTATTGTACCCAGCTGAGCCTTCCCTTGTAGGCCATTAGACTTTCATCTATGCTGATATCTCTTTCTGGCACATGTCTCCGTTGGAAATTCTTTAGAATCATTTGAGATACCAAATTTTCTTTAGTCTTGGTGCAGGATGAGTAGTTTCATCAAATTCTTTGTTGTTTTTGAAGTGTAAATATTTCATGATGAGGGAAAAACTGTACTCTGCCATGACCGTGCCAAAGAATGGAGTGGCAAGTAATTAGTTGTTCAATAACACTTCTGCTGGGGTTTCCCCACCACTCCCTGAAGTATTATTAGGCCCAGAAATTTCCAAATGTCATCTTTGGTCACTGGTTCCCACTTTGTGCTTCTTGGAAACTTCCGATGTGTAGTAGCTAATTGTTGTTCTTTGTACCGGTTTGTCTCAGTAACTATTTTTTTCAATAACCTCATCGGTCAGAAATAATTGAATGTATGCCAAGGGGTTGTCATGTTTAATGTCTACTTTCATACCAGATGCTCCAGTAAATGGGAATTTTGGGGGCGCTGCCTGATCCATACCACAGTCAATAGAGCACCAAGGTCGCATATCACTGAGCTCAGTCACAGAATCGTCGCTGTCGTCATTTTCAGTGTTTGATGATGAATTTCCCCATGAATCACTATCGCTTAATTCTGCAAGTGATTTTAATTCACTATCGCGGTTTTCTAGCTGGTCTTAAACTGCTTTTGACCTAAAGGGACGCTTTTTAGTTGCCATGGATGTTCTCAAGTTTCCAGGCAGAAAGAATGGTAAAAGTGCAGGCAGGGCACTGGACAAAGCACTAGGGACAAAACTGAGGTGAAATGGTTTGATACAGTAATGTAAACAGATTACAATGTATTGGGTGTATGTTGTTTTGAACTTTTTGAATTTCCTGCCTGGTTCTGCCCCACTTGCATTGCAGTGCTTGCAGGGAAAAGAAGCTGGAAGAGGGATGCCGGCATCCGCCGGAGGACACAACGTGAGGACATTGGGGGATTGTAGGGATAAGGTAAGTAACAATACAGGGATACCATGATGTAATCCCAAGTGTGGCTCAGAGTTACCGCTTTTGGTACTGAAAATTAACCCCGAGCCACACTCGGGATTACCGCCAGGCAGGTTAATGCATTCTATGCATTAGGATAAAAAACCTTTTGTGTGTAGCAGCCCCCCCAGCACCCCCTAATACTTACCTGAGCCCGTTCTCTCGCCAGAGATGTCCACGAATGTCTAAGCCGTCCGGGACACTCCTCTTGATTGGCTGAGACACAGCAGCGGTGCCATTGGTTCCCCCGGCTGTCAAAGTCAGAGTCTGAATGAAAACAAGAAGCTCTGACTCGGCTCCGGTACACCCATAGAAAGCTGCTGGCTGAGGAGGCACTCGATAGAAGGGAGCAGCCAGGAGTAGCAAAGGGGGACCCGAGAAGAGGAGGATCGGGGCTGCTCTGTGCAAAAATAACGTAGACTTTACGATCACTTTAACATAGAGTCAAAACACAAATCCAAAACACAGGTGTGGTCTCGACTTCCTCTAGGAGTCATGGGACGCATTAAAGTGGTTGTATACATTTTTTGTTAACTTTTACCTACAGGTAAGCCTATAATAAGGCTTACCTGTAGGTAAAAAAAATATCTCCTAAACCTGTACGGTTTAGGAGATATTCCCCTCGCAATGAGCCGCTGACTGCAGCGGCGCATGCGCACAGGGGATTCTCGGCTGACAGCCCGGCAAACTCCGGAGCTTGCCGGACTGAAGTCTCCCGCGCAGCTCCGGCCACTCACAGCGCCGGAGCCGCAGTACCCGGAAGACACACCGAGGGGAGATGTCAGCTCCCTTGGCATGGACAGGATGAGATCCCGGCGCCTCGTTCTAAGGTAAGTATCTCATAATGAGCTAGTATGCAGTGCATACTAGCTCATTATGCCTTTTCCCTTGCAGGTATAGGAAAAAAAAACAAAAAAAAAAAAACGCGGGTATACAACTGCTTTAACTTAGTAAAAATTATACTGGTTCCTAAACTCTATATTTTTTTGGCATGCCCCTTTGTATATACCCTTTCGTATATTTAAGTCCATGGAGAAATAAGGAGCGACAGGTCCTCTTTATATAGAGATCTGGGGTCTATAAGACCAGATTCCGATAAGCCCCCTGCCAAAGACCGCGACAACCAACAGCCAGGGTTGTCGGGAAGAGACCCTTGTCCCCATCAACATGGGGACAAGGAGCTTTGGGGTGGGGGGCTCTAAATATATATGGCTGTGACTTGCTGATGAATCACAGCCAGCTTCCCTATCACGCGGTACAGTGAGACTGATCCTGCAGCCTCCTTGAACGTGTAACGTGTCCCAGAAGGTTATGGGTGAGAGGGGGGGAAGCAGGAGGAGAAACATCATTCTTGCCTAGATGTGAATTAAAGTTGGAACAGGTACTGACAAAAAAAAAAAAAAAAAGAAAGTATCCCCTCCCCCCAAACAAAAGCGGACATTCAATTGCAGGTTGGGGGGTGGGGGGATGGGTTTGAGTTTTGAGTGAGGTTCCATGTAATTAAATTTTTACATGCTTTGGCCAACATTAAGACAGCAAAAAGCACACATTTTGTTAGATTTTGTTTATTTTGCCAGTCAACGTAAACTTTTTTTCATTCTTTCTAAATGAATACAACAATTGTTAAAACTAGACTCACCTTTATGTTGAAAAGCCATGGTTTTATAGCATCAACTTCTGATGCTCCTTTACTGAGATCATAAACCACAAGATATAAAGCACGTGGCGTCATAAAATGTGGGTGAGTACTGTAAAACTCCTCTTGACCTGTAACCAAACATAGAAAAACATTAGACCAGACTTATTCTGCCATAACCTACCAATCAAAAAAGCAAACAAGTACTGTAATACTGACATATTTTAGAATATGATTGTCTCCATGGAAAAAGATTTTTTAGTGTGAGAGCATCAGAAGTTTTAATATTTATAACCAAAGATTTTAAATCTTGGCAACATTCAGGAATAATAGAATGAAAGTGACTTCTAGAATATAATTTCCAAATATATCTGAGAAGTAAAATCTATTTTTCACACCTTTATTGGAATTAATCATAATGCTGTAGTGTCAGGTCTTAGCATGGCTTTCTTTAATCCTATTTCTCATATTTTATTTTAATAAATGCTTACAATATTTATTACTCTATTTAACCACTTGCCGATGGGGCCATAGCAGAAAAACAGCTACAGCATGGTCAGATAACTCTGGAAAGGGCGAACTATAACTTCCCCCCATAATCGCCCACCCTGGAAAGGGGTGGGGGGGGGTCAGCCTGTCAGTGCTCAGACCACAAGCCGCACACTGCATCAAATTGATCTGCATGGCTGTCATCCCAGAAGGAAGCCTCTTCTAAAGATGATGCACAAGACAGTTTGCTGAAAAAAAGCAGACTAAGGACATGGAATACTAGAACCGTGTCCTGTGGTCTGAGACCAAGATAAACTTATTTGGTTAAGATGGTGTCTCAAGCGTGTGTAGCAGCAACCAGGTGAGGAGTACAAAGACAAGTGTGTCTTGGCTACAGTCAGGCATGGTGGTGGGAGTGTCATGGTCTGGGGCTGCACGAGTGCTGCCAGCACTGGGGAGCTACAGTTCATTGAGGGAACCATGAATGCCAACATGTACTGTAACATAATGAAGCAGAGCATGACCCCCTCCCTTCAGAGACTGGGCCGCAGGGCAGTATTCCAACATGATAACGATCCCAAACACACCTCCAAGACTACCACTGCCTTGCTAAAGAAGCGGAGGGTAAAGGTGATGGACTGGCCAAGCATGACTCCAGACCTAAACCGTCCTCAAACGCAAGGTGGAGGAGCACAAGGTCTCTAATATCACCTGGGCTGTAATCGTGCTGCTGTTTACTGTATTGGCATGGCGCCCTGACGCCAAATGTGAGTGCAGGACACCACTCAGGTCTCAGCAGCGCCAGGTGGTTTTCCCCGCCCCCTTGCCCTACTTAATGGCCCTCATTATAGGAGTCAGATCAGCAGCTATTTTACTCCATGCTGTTCTGAGGAATGACATAATGGGAACCTCTCTACCTACCTAACAAAATATATTCCACATCACCAGGTGCAAACCATAGGCCTTGATTGTGGGTAAGTGTTCACTATTTATGAATATATTGATGGAATACTAGGTGGGCAATGGGCATGGGGGGGGGGGGGGGTGTTAAGGGAGGTTGGGGGGTGGGGGGATGGGTTTGAGTTTTGAGTGAAGTTCCATGTAATTAAATTTTTTCATGCTTTGGCCAACATTAAGGCAGCAAAAAGCACACATTTTGTTAGATTGGGTTTATTTTGCCAGTCAATGTAAACTTTTTTTCATTCTTTCTAAATGAATACAACATTTGTTAACCACTTCCCGACCGCCGCACGACTATATACGTCCTAAGTTTGAACGGGGATATCGTTGTTATGGCAGCAGCTAGCTGCCATAACCCCGGTATCCCTGTTTTCGTGCGGCGGCCGGCTTTCAGATAAAAGTGGTCCCTGCGGCGGATTCGCCGCGAGATCACTTTTATCGGTGGCGGGAGAGGGGCCCCCCCCTCCCGCCGCGATCCGGTGCCCTCCACCGCTTACCGGAGCCGTCGGTAGCGGCGGAGGCGATCGCGTCCTCTTCCGTTGTGTGTCAGGAGACAAGTGAGGCCAAGATGGCGCTCACTCGTCTCCAAGATACTGCTGGGCGGAAGCGACGTCAAAACGTCACTTCCGTCCACGCCTCCTAAAGGCATATTTTTTCAAATGTCATTTTTCTAAATGACTTTTTTTTTTTTTATTGCATTTTAGTGTAAATATGAGATCTGAGGTCTTTTTGACCCCAGATCTCATATTTAAGAGGTCCTGCCATGCTTTTTTCTATTACAAGGGATGTTTACATTCCTTGTAATAGGAATAAAAGTGAAACAATTTTTTTTTTTTTTTAAACAGTGTAAAAATAAATAAAATATTTTAAAATAAATAATAAAAATAAAAAAAAAAAATTTTTAAAACCCCCCTGTCCCGACGAGCTCGCGCGCAGAAGCGAACGCATACGCGAGTAGCGCCCGCATATGAAAACGGTGGTCAAACCACACATGTGAGGTATCACAGCGACCGGTAGAGCGAGAGCAATAATTCTAGCCCTAGACCTCCTCTGTAGCGCAAAATATGCAACCTGTAGAATTTTTTAAACGTCGCCTATGGAGATTTTTGAGGGTAAAAGTTTGACGCCATTCCACGAGCGGGCGCAATTTTCAAGCATGACATGTTGGGTATCAATTTACTTGGCGTAACATTATATTTCACAATATTAAAAAAAATTGGGCTAACTTTACTGTTGTTTTATTTTTTTATTCAAAAAAGTGAATTTTTTCCAAAAAAAAGTGCCCTTATAAGACTGCTGCGCAAATACGGTGCAAAAAAAAGTATTGCAATGACCGCCATTGTATTCTCTAGGGTGTTAGTAGAAAAACCATATATAATGTTTGGGGGTTCTAAGTAATTTTCTAGCAGAAAAACCTGTTTTAAACATGTAAACACCTAAAATCCAAAACGAGGCTGGTCCTTAAGTGGTTAAAACTAGACTCACCTTTATGTTGAAAAGCCATGGTTTTATAGCATCAACTTCTGATGCTCCTTTACTCTTCTTCCTTTCACCCCATTTCCTCTCTTCTTCCTCCACCTTTCAGATCTTCTTTTCTGTATGTGAACTTCCCAGCTTGAACTAATTTATCAAACCATCATGCAGAAGCCAGACACTCCCCTCCAACTTCAATCCCCCTAAGTTCAAGCCTCCAAATGCTCCTGGTATTTACCCTTCGTCTGTTTTGAGGACTCTCAGATAACTGTTTGTTTGTTGATCTCGGGGCAATTCAGACTGGAACCCTTGGTAACTAGCCTCTGCTTATAGGAATTTTATCGGCTCCTGGATTTAATTTATCAATAATTTCTTGAGTGTCCTCAAACTCACTCACACAAGTAACCTTATGATGACTTTTTATGCCTTGCTGTTCTTGATGTTTTGTTACAAAGGGCTGTGTTCCTACCTTTGCATTATCTCACTATACTATACTACTCCTCCTCGCTTGGGGGACTTCTCTTTGATGCATTTTGTGACTTATTGTGCTTTCCATCAATTTGAACAAGGTAAATAGAATCTTGGAGAAAAAAAAAAAAATCATAGTACCTGCAAAGTCCCACACATTCAGTGTGATTTCCTTTTTAACTTTTCCTCTGATCAAAATGGGCCAATCCTTTACATCAATTCCAATAGTGGCCTTTTCATGTCCTTTTCCTGGGCGCTTCTCTTTCATTAATTGCTGAACTAGTGTCGTTTTGCCACATCCTGTGTTTCCCATGATCAAAAGTTTCATACGATTGTAAGGACCTGCCTTTTTCAAGCGTTGCTGAAGAAATCTAAAATCAAGTGAAAAATTTACAAACATGGCAGAATGTATTTATTATGCACTGTATTATTTGCTGTTATGCATTAGGTAGCCTAATTAGGAAATGACTAGAGAATAGGGGTGAATTAAGCATTTTTTTCTGCTCAAAAGCGCTTTCCTTAACGCACTGGAGATATTTTTTTCCTCCGTCTGTAAACGCCTATATGTGCATTGCCACATAGGCTAGCATAAAGGTGCTTTCACGGGCTGAAAAAAATAGTCAAACACCTGTAAAAGCAGTTCTTTGTAAGCCCTGTGTGCATGAGATCTTATGCAGCTAAATTACGCAGAGAAGTAACACAGCCCTTCTCTTTCTCAGAGAAAGAACATCTTTATTTGCACTAGCAGTCAACAAGTGAGCAGGAACTGGCTGACTTTCTTAATTGAAATCTATCATGTCTTGCAATCTGTTTGTCTCGCATGCACACAGCAATCATTCCTTTTAATAAAATAAAGCTTTATAAATACTTTTTTAAAATGAACACACATTTAATTTTGCAAGACAATCTCTGAAACAGATGTCACTTTAAAGTGATACTAAACACACAATGTTTAATTAACATTGTCCCTTCTATTTCTGCATGTGAATGATGACACTGTAATTATTTTAATAAAAAAAAAATATCTAAGTAGCTTTTTCCTAATAAATATACAGCTGTCACATGACCCAGCTCTTTCTCAGCCTATCTGCAGGGAAAAATAAGCAGGGGGAGCTTCAAGTCCTCTGCTGCTGGTCACATGTTCAAAAAAAATAAATAAAAAAACAGCCTTTGGAATACAGAGTAAAAATAAATAATTAATAACAATAAATGGTTTTAAACTGTCATACAAAAGTATTTTTGGCAAAAACACGGTGTGGGTGGAATTCTGCCAGTTACAGGCTGTGTCAAGCCCTCCAGCCTGTGTCTTAGAATAAGAGGGAGGTGAAGACTCCATCAATCAAGATGTAACATCCTACCCCCATTGTGTTTAGTTGGTTAGTGAGCATAGAGGAGGGAAGGAGGGAGTGGGCTGTCATTTACCACTATGTATACGATACGCCCACATGTGTGATTCTATAGTTACATGGGCTGCTCAGATGTGATAGGAAGGAAATGCTTAGCATAGAAATTTACTGAAAACTGAGCATGTGCAGAGCTACAAACACTGCTTTGCAAAATCCCTAGATGCTTAGGGACTTGGACAGAAGGTGGAGATAGAGAGCAGCAGGATCAACCAGTTTTT
Organism: Aquarana catesbeiana; assembly: GCF_042186555.1. NCBI lineage: Eukaryota > Metazoa > Chordata > Amphibia > Anura > Ranidae > Aquarana > Aquarana catesbeiana. The sequence goes on from NC_133326.1 coordinate 193,872,623, forward strand.
TTGCAAAATACAGAAAACGAATCTCATAGTGATTCAGCGAGTATGAACAGCATATAATAAAGCATGTAGTGATAGTTTTCATGGATGTGGGTTTAGTGACACTTTAAATTAGTAAATATCTGGGGTTGCAATTCTATCATCATTTTTTTTCTTTTAGTCCTTTAAAGAATATGGGACCACTTACATTTTATAATTTTTCTGCTAGAGGAAAGGGAGGTATGAAACCCAAAGTACTAAAACATGAAATTTCTTTATGAAACATGACATTTTATTGGTCTCCAAGACCTCATATGACAAGTACCGCTACAGATCGTTTTCTCTGGATTATCACAAAATGTGAGTAGGCAGCTAAAACGCAATTTACATGAGGAAAGCCTCAATCAAAGGCAGAAAAAACTCTGGTTTTAAAAGGCTTTTTTTTTTTTTTTTTTTTTATACCTTGGATTTGTATTTTAGACTAGTGTTTAGGGACAAAACAATAAACCAAACCTGCATTCAGAGAGAAGCTTACTGGCATAATTTATGCATAAAAGGTCCACGTACTCATGTAAATTAATTCTAGTGGATAAAATAATTTAATATTCTGCACAATAGAATGAGTTTACTCTTATAAGCTTCTAAATGTCATTCACCTATAAAATCACATAAAACCACGCAATTTGGGGACAAAACGAACATTTTTTACACTTTATTTTCCTGGCACTAAGTTCCAGCTTAGATATGAGTATCTTAAAGCCGGGTACACACAATCAGATTATCGGACAAATTTTCGTCCATTTTTTTGTCGCATGCTAGTCTCATATCGAAAGTGAAGAGGTTACTCAACATACGAAAATTCTCGTACGACAGAACTCAACTTCAGAAGTGATGTAAAAATTGAACTGTTTTGTACGAGTTATTTCCTTTCTGAGCATGCGTAGTCTTGCCCTTTTTTTTTTAGACAAGAACTGCACTAATTAAACGAAAATCGGACATTGTGTACACATACGACATAGCATAGCCTGGCACATCCAGTTTTTGTCATCCGAAAATTCGGAATCGGCTGTCGAAAGCACCATACCAACGATCAGAAAATCAGCAGATCGTTCATAGGATGAAACTTTACTTCCGATTTTCTGATTATGTATACGGCCTTAAAGGAAAAGTTCACCTTATAATAAATAAATAATACACGCACATCTTTTTGCAGGTAAAAAAGGAAGAAAAAAAAAGCAGCCTTTAAAGCAGGGGTTTTCAAACTTTTTTCAAAGAAGGCCAGATTTGATGAAGTGAACATGCGTGAGGCACGACCATTTTGTCCGACATTCTTAGAACCATTAAAATTCGGTCTAATGCTCTGTACAGACGGTCGGACTTTCCGACGGAAAATGTGTGATAGGACCTTGTTGTCGGAAATTCCGACCGTGTGCAGGCTCCATCACACATTTTCCATCGGAATTTCCAGCACACAAAGTTTGAGAGCTTGCTATAAAATTTTCCAACAACAAAATCCGTTGTTGGAAATTCCGATCGTCTGTACACAAATCCGACGCACAAAGTGCCACGCATGCTCAGAATAAATTAAGAGACGAAAGCTGTTGGCTACTGCCCCGTTTATAGTCCCGACGTACGTGTTTTACGTCATCGCATTTAGAACGATCGGATTTTCCGACAACTTTGTGTGACCGTGTGTATGCAAGACAAGTTTGAGCCAACATCCATCGGAAAAAATCCATGCATTTTGTTGTCGGAATGTCCGATCAATGTCCGACCGTGTGTACAGGGCATAAGTGTGTTAGTTCGAGCACTAATACACTGCCCAACAAGAATTATCTTGCCTTTGTAGCTGTGTGTGGTGAAGAGATGAGCTTGGGTGTGTTACTTGGATAGATATGTATATATATATATATATATATATATATATATATATATATATATATATATATATATATATATAGTGCTATCTTTTGTGGCCCCCAACAAATCCCAGAGCGCCGCTCAGGATTAAGGATGAGCTTGGGCGTGTTATTTGATATACCGTATTTATCGGCGTATAACACGCACAGGCATATAACACGCACCTTCACTTTAAGAGGGAAGATTCAGGAAAAAATGTTTTTTTAGATAAAGAACTGTGAAGCAAAATAAGGGTCAGTGCCCATCAATGCAGCCTAATCAGTGCCATCGGAGCCCCACACGGCCAGGCTGTTTGCAAATTGTGACAGCGGATACGGGGAGAAGATTTCCAAGCCCGCTGTCACAAAGTGCTGGCAGCGGTAGGTGAGTCACTAGGAGCAAGTTACACCCTAAAAATGGGTGTAACGTGTAACATGCTCCTAAGGGTGAACTTAGCCTTTAATACAGACGTGTGAATGAAGCCTAAAATATGACCACTGTACTGTATCCTTTGCAGCATCAAATGTGCCATTTAGATGAGAGAGATACTGTATATTTGTTACATTATTACAAGAAAAAAATAATAGTAATCTGAAAGTGGATGGAAAATACCTAATTAGGTCTTTGGCCTTGCAGCCTATATGTTTCAAGTCAAAGTCTAGATTTAAACCCTCTAGCGAAAGATCCCAAGCTTTAGTAAGCTTTCCCATTTCATCTGGAAATGATCTCAAGTCTGGATTGTGGCTCACATCAAAGCATGTGATGTTTATAAGAAATCCAATTTCAGGGGGGATCTGGAAGAGAATGACATAAAATAATCAAAGATGGCTTAAATAATGACAAAAAACATCACCATTTTGCAACACATTTTACCTCTTTGAGTTTATTGTGAGACAGCTGCAGTTTCTCCAGCCTTGACCATCTACTTGGATTTTTGCAGTCCAGATTCAAGATGGAAATCTGATTGTAGTTCAAGATAACTTCCCGTAAATTCAATGAAGCCCACTCTAATGGGCTTGGTAGATTTTCTATAATATTGTTGCTTAAATCCACTGTTCGCAAGCTTCAATCAAATGTAAAAGGAAAAAAAAAAGATTTTATTTGGCATTTATCACATAAAAGATGAAATATAGCAAACTCAGCTTACCACATTTTTAACAGCAATGTCCCTGCAAAGCACAATTATAAACATAACTTTAATGCATTTTTGGGCAGATGTGAAGATATGGGTTAAGAGTTTAGATCAGGTCTGGTTTACAAAGGAGGACTTCTGCTAGATTTCTGAATATGGACCTACCTAAAGCTACTCTGAATGCATCTTATAAATATATCTAAATTTAGAAGATCTGGAGCCATAAACAAGCAGAAGGCGCACCAGACTTGGGCTCTGAGGAGGGGGGCATGTCCCTTGAAATGAGTTAGTCTTCCAGACCTGTACATCTCCTCCTTGTGATGTGTTGAGAGGGTATGCAGGAATTCTCGCGTTCTGTATCTAGATTTGTTCTGATGAGCTTGTACACAGGTTAGTTTGTGATTTTATTATAAACACTTTGATTTGATCAATAAAGGATGCCTAAGAATAATGCACTAGGTTGGTGCACCCCGTTTGTTTACAGTTGCAGTTTGTCCAGACCACCCCAGTCTCAGGATGGCAGCAAAGTGTGAAATTTCCATCTGAGTCAAGATTGGAACAATGAACAACGTGTTTATAACATCTAAGTACCACACTCATTTCTCCCCTGATTCACGGCACGCTATGTGTGCTTGTCTGTCCACTGACAGGACTCCCTGCGGCACAACACTCAAATCCCACAAGACTGTAGAATTATTCAGAGTTTCCTCTTACACCCCATGTGACCATATGCGGACTGCATACTGCAGTGTTATCACCTGCTGCAGATAACACTGACACAGGCAAACATTAGATGATCGGCACAAGTAAATACTGTGGGGGTAAAAAGTCAGCTATGACCGTGGAGAATGGTTGCCATAGAAATGTTGGATCGAGAAGGAGTCTTGGTTAACAGTACAGGAAAAGCTACATGAAAGGGCGGAAATACACTCTACTGTGGACTCAGAAAACAATACCTAAGATGGCACTGAATTACCCCTGGAAACATGATTTTTTTTAAAGTTTCTTAAAACAGTAACATGCGATTTGGGCTGAATTATAATGGCTATAGTTTGATATTTACTTAATATTATGGACTAATTGAAAAACAGCATCAGAATGGAAGAGTTTACTTCCTCTTTAAGCAGGTTGAACGTCTTCAAATGACTTTTATAGGAGTGCTGAATGGGACCCCTCCAGGTGTTTTAAGATTAAAAGATTTGGAAGAACTATCTGGGTCTTGCAGTTTGTTCACCAGTAAAGAGTCTGGCTTGTTGCCCATAATAAAGAATTTGTGTTTTTTCCATTAGATATGTGATCTAACGTATTAGAAGCATTGTGTATTAAAGGGTTACTAAACCCAGGACCCTGCATTCACTATATCTGGTCTTCCACAGTACACAGAACATGGAAATACAATTATTTTATTAAATATAAACTTCTAAATTCCTTTTCTCATCAGCAGTATATAGCAATCTTGTGACTTCTATCAGTGTCTGGCCGAGCACTGGTTTAAGCGTAGGAGGAGTTTTCATTCTCCTCTGACTGTCCTATGAGGCTGCATGAATCCTGACCCTCTGTCTGGACAGTGCTGATTGGCCCTGTGCTGATCACATGCACCCTCCCAAAAAAAAAAAAAAAACTACTTTCTAGCAATACACACCAAAGTGAGCATGTGCAGAGTGCCCCAAGGCACTGTGCTATCAGCAGACAGACTGGAGACAGTGGAAGAAGGGGAGGATCAGAGAAAACAAAATCAAATAGCCTTTTCACACAAGGCAGATGATTAACCTCTTAGGTTCCACAGTGAGTATAACAAGCATGCTTTAATGTATATACAGACTGATTTCACTGTTGCGGGTTTAGTAACACTTTAAGTACTTCAGGTTGTCTAAGCAAGTGAAGAAAGTTAATGAAGTAATACCTCACATTCTCCTGTTCAATGTGCAAGACATTAATAGTCAGTGAAAGGGTCATGGAAAAAGCCCCCCTTATGTTTGTATTGTGTTTTGCAACCTAATACTCGACTGCGCCTTTAAAGTTAGCATTTTGCTGATTAAGTGAACTTATTGTTGTTTTATAAGTGAACTTGTGTCGAAGTTGAAACCAGACATAGAGAAGTTACGTGTGTGTCATGAGATGGTCTGCAGTTATATCTGTCTGGGTGACATAATATAATACAGGGGTAGGCAACCTCAGCCCTCCAGCTGTGGTGAAACTACAAATCCCATCATGTCTCTGCCTCTAGGAGTAATGCCTGTGACTGTTAGGGTCTTGCAATGTCTCATGGGACTTGTAGATTCAAAACAGCTGGAGGGCCGAGGTTGCCTACCCTTGATATAACGTGACATAATATAATGTGATATAACATAATGTGACATAATGGGTTTGCCTAGATAAAGAGTTAATGACTATGATTGTATGTATGTTAACCACTTAAGGACCAGCCTCGTTTTGGATTTTAGGTGTTTACATGTTTAAAACAGGTTTTTCTGCTAGAAAATTACTTAGAACCCCCAAACATTATATATGGTTTTTCTTCTAACACCCTAGAGAATACAATGGCGGTCATTGCAATACTTTTTTTTGCACCGTATTTGCGCAGCGGTCTTATAAGCGCACTTTTTTTGGAAAAAATTCACTTTTTTGAATAAAAAAATAAAACAACAGTAAAGTTATCCCAATTTGTTTTTATATTGTGAAATATAATGTTACGCCAAGTAAATTGATACCCAACATGTCATGCTTGAAAATTGCGCCCGCTCGTGGAATGGCGTCAAACTTTTACCCTCAAAAATCTCCATAGGCGACGTTTAAAAAATTTTACAGGTTGCATATTTTGCGCTACAGAGGAGGTCTACGGCTAGAATTATTGCTCTCGCTCTACCGGTCGCTGTGATACCTCACATGTGTGGTTTGACCACCGTTTTCATATGCGGGCGCTACTCGCGTATGCGTTCGCTTCTGCGCGCGAGCTCGTCGGGACAGGGGGGTTTTAAAATTTTTTTTTTTATTTTTATTATTTATTTTACAATATTTTATTTATTTTTACACTGTTTAAAAAAAAAAAATTGTGTCACTTTTATTCCTATTACAAGGAATGTAAACATCCCTTGTAATAGAAAAAAGCATGGCAGGACCTCTTAAATATGAGATCTGGGGTCAAAAAGACCTCAGATCTCATATTTACACTAAAATGCAATATAAAAAAAAAAAAAAAAAAAAAGTCATTTCGAAAAATGACATTTGAAAAAACGTCGCTTCCGCCCAGCAGTGTCATGGAGACGAGTGAGCGCCATCTTGACCTCACTTGTCTCCAGACACACCAGAGAGCAGGATGCGATCGCCTCCGCCACTACCGACGGCTCCGGTAAGCGGCGGAGGGCACCGGATCGCGGCGGGAGGGGGGGCCCCCTCTCCCGCCACCGATAAAAGTGATCTCGCAGCGAATCCTCCGCAGGGACCACTTTTATCTGAAAGCCGGCCGCCGCACGAAAACGGGGATACCGGGGTTATGGCAGCTAGCTGCTGCCATAACAACGTTATCCCCGTTCAAACTTAGGACGTACATCGTCGTGCGGCGGTCAGGAAGTGGTTAAAGGGAAATGTGCCATATGAACATATACCCCTTATTGGTGGAAGATGGTAACGCCCACCTTTCATTTCAACTTTACACCCTGTCTGACCCATAATAAATCGGAACAGTGCATGAAGCACCGTGTCAATTATGTGTCAATTATTTATATACGCTATCCCCTATGCATAGAGATATTTGGGGGAAAGCAACGGAATCGGTCGATGATAAGGTAATTATAATTAGCTAATAAGATAATAGTCAGTACTAGTGGTTAAAGGTGAAGTTGCACCTTTCAGTCAGGTACCGGTCCTAAAAAGAAGGAAACCCCGTCTTACTTTTCTCACATCACTGGGCCCATTAGGGGTTTCAGGCTTCACCTGTCATATTTGGAATACCCTGAAGAGGTCTTTAGGGTGTGGGAACTATAGATATGGACCACAGCCCTGGACCTGTATAGAACCCTGCAGCTAAACTACATCCATTCACTTCATGTTACGGTGAGCCCCTATCACAGGATCCAGTACCCAAAGCAAACATTGCAGGCCAGCCCTACACAGTGGGTTGATGGTAGTCTCCCAAAAGTAAAATATTGAGAGGTACCGAGGTACCAATCCAGAAACTGCTAGATGGCCTAGAGCAATTAGATCTTGATAAGTTTAAAAAAAAAAACGAATGGCTAAAAAGGAAAATTCTTCTTCAAAGGAGAAGAGATCATCCAAGTGGGTAGGGTTATATGAGTTTACGAGGGCAGCCCTAGCAAGTTTTTTGCTAGTGTCCAATCACCTGAAGATAGCCTTCACATAACCTTCCTAGATAACAAGTCTAGTGTCCTGTACTGTATAATTAAGATAAGTTTTTGCTTAGTGATAAACTTTAAACATGAAAACATAAGGCACATCTTCAACATGAATTCATGTATTATTCAATTTAAATGTTTAAGATTTACTAAAATGCAATTGTTCAGTTTCAAAACTACAAACTTACTGTGAAAGCTGAAGGATCTCTTTGGGTACAACTGCAAATTTATTATGAGATAACCTTAATGTAGTTAATTTCGAAGGCATACAGGGCAGATCAGCTGAAATAAAAAATAAACTTACAGGTTATGCATAAGCAGTTAAAAATAAGTACTAATAGCATACCAAAGTGAATGCATGGAAAAATTACAATATAAAAAGTAAATATTATATTGCAGCGTACAATTCTTATATGTGTTAGCTGTATCAGTTTCCTTTTTAGACTTTCTTTCTTCTATTTTCATCTGGTGATCCAGCCAGCAGGTCTGTTTTTCACAACACAAGCTTTCCAGCAGAACATATCAATTTACATGGGGGAAACAATCCACTTAACAACGACAAAGGTGATTAACTACTTAAGGAACGGACCTTTTCCTTGTTGCTTACAAGTTAAAATCAGTATTTTTTGCTAGAGAATTACTTAGAATCCCCAAGCACACACACACATTATATATATATATATATATATATATATATATTATATATATATATATATATATATATATATATCAAAAGGCAGGGATTGCTGCACAAGAAAATGTATTTCTGTAGAATAAATTACATGAATTCAAAAGACATCAAACAGGCACCAGATGCAGCTGGCTGCAACGTTTCGGGCTTCGACAGATAACGCCCTTTCTCACAATCATATGTCTGCAACTGGTCACATACATCACACAGTATATATGCAAAAATCATTAATTACCACATTTGATTAAGCTGGAATCAACTAATTCACATCTAATAACATGTTCTCAACTCATCAATTTAATTGTTCCAAGTGGTTGGAGCGACCAATTGGCCCTAGGTGTGCTTGTCTCCTCACTAAACCCAAACCCGGGGCATGATGGGACTGTGACATCACCTGGTGACCCCGCCCCATGCCTATATAAGTCGTCGCGCACCTCACACACAGTATTACAGCGGGAGAGAGCGCTGTGTCAACATCGGAAGAAGAGAAGAGGGAACAAGACGACGGAGAACACCGGGCCACTGGTAGCAAAAGAGCAGCAGATAGCGGAGTTGCCCGGCAGAAGAACCAGAGATCGGGAGCAGAACTGCACACCGGGAGAAGAGGCCAGAGAGCGCAGAAGTCGGAAGAAGAACCCCCGGAGCTGCCTAATAATCTACTACCCGTGTAGTGTGTTTTTTTATTGACACTTTTTCCCCCAGGTGAACGGGTAGGGGTACGATGTACCCCATACTCATTCACATAAGGAGGGGGGCCAGGATCTGTGGGCCCCCCTTATTAAAGGGGGCTCCCGGATTTCGATAAGCCCTCTGCCCGATAAGACCCCGACAACCAACAGCCAGGGTTGTCGGGAAGAGGCCCTTGTCCTCATCAACATGGGGACAAGGTGCTTTAAGGTAGGGGGGCCGCAGGGCGCCCCCCTGCCCCAAAGTGCCCACCCCCCATGTTGAGGGCATGCAGCCTGGTACGGTTCGGGGGGGGCGCTCGCTCATCCCCCACCCCCTTTCCTGACCGGCCGGCCTGCGTGCTTGGGTAAGGGTCTGGTATGGATTTTGGGGGGAGCCCCACGTCGTTTTTTCGGCGTAGGGAGTTCCCCTTAAATTCCATACCAGACCCAAGGGCCTGGTATGCCCCTGGGGGGGAACCCATGCCATTTTTTTGTTTAAAATTTGGCACGGCGTTCCCCCTCATGATTCATACAAGACAGCTGTCAGCAATGCTTGTCGCTCATCATGAAAGGAAAAAACACAGTTTTCCTTTCCCGATGAGCGAGCCAGCGGCGAGATTGACACAATATCGCGGTCACCTACTGTATACTATGTGACGTATGTGACCAGTTGCAGACATATGATTGTGAGAAAGGGCATTATCTGTCGAAGCCCAAAACGTCGCAGCCAGCTGCATCTGGTGCCTGTTTGATGTCTTTTGAATTCATGTAATTTATTCTACAGAAATAAATTTTCTTGTGCAGCAATCCCTGACTTTTGTTTCTACATATCGGTCCGTGGGAAGGACTAGATTGCTGGCACGATTGGATCGTTTAGTGCATCTCACCCCTTGCACAGTGAGAGATTTAGAGATTTTATATACACATATATAGATATACCGATAGATAGATATACCGATAGATAGATAGATAGATAGATAGATAGATAGATAGATAGATAGATAGATAGATAATGATAGATAGATAGATAATAGCAGAGACCCTAAAAAATAAAATGGCTGTCGTTGCAATATTTTATGTCACACTGTATTTGCGTGGCAATTTTTTTTGGAATAAATACACTTTCATTAATTAAAAAGAAACAAAAAAAAAAAAAAAAAAACAGACAGAAAAGTTAGCCCAATTTTTTCGTACAATGTGAAGGATCATGTTACGAGTAAATAGATACCAACATTCAAACCCCGGTACTTAAATAATTTCTATAGGCGACGCTTTAAAAATTTTTTAACAGATACTAGTTTAGAGTTACAGAGGAAATCTAGTGCAAGAATAATTGCTCATGCTCTAACAGTCATGGCAATACCTCACATGTGTGGTTTGAACACTGTTTACATTTGTGGGCGCGACTTACGTATGCGTTCTTTCTGCGCACGAGCACGGAGGGATGGGGCACTTTAAATTTTTTATTATTTTTTTTATTTTAATTTATTTTTTACACTGTCCCTTAAAAAAAAAAAAAAAAAAATTCTTGATATCTTTTATTGCTGTCACAAGGAATGTAAACAATCCTTGTGACAATAATAGTCACGTATCAGGAATATTTTTGGAGGGATCGGGGGTCTATAAGACCCCAAATCCCTCCTTTGTACTTAAAAACATTCAAAACTTCAAGTTTGGCTGTTTTGAATACTGATATTTTTTTTTTTTAATCTGGCGCCTCTAAAGTTCTAGTAAACTGGAAGTTACATTGCGATGTCGCTTCCGTGTTACTAGATCCAAGACTCGATCAAAGCCGACACCGGCTTTGTTCAGGTCTCCGGTCAGATGGAGGATGACTGTAATCGACGACTGTAAAATAAAACTGTAATCAAAAAAGGAGAGGTCTGTCATCTATAGCAAGCAGAAAGTTAAAGTTATTACTTTTGCAAAGATGTACATCAACTTATTTCTCAAGCTACTGTGCAATAAGAGTGTACATTTAAAAAGCAGAATATGGCCATAAATCAGGACACTGGTATAGTGGACAAAATAAGGCTTTTTGACTTCTCGTAAAAAAAATTTTCTTGGAATTTATTAGGGGAAACAGGGTTAGAAGGATTCCAAATATGGGTTATACTGCTACCTTCAGGAGAATTTGATATTGGCAAACAACGCTGTTAATAAGACAGTATAACCCCTTCCACTCATGGTGAATTAGTAAGACAGGGAGGGGCAGGGCCTGTGCCACTAGTGAACTCCAAAAAATGTTTTCTTTATTGTTCATTAGAGACACACTCTCTGAAGCATTCTGAGATGCAGGAGACAACTAAAGCAGTTTAACTAAGGGTTTGGCAACGCAGCAAATGCTAACAAGCCCACAAAACCACAGACTACAACTGGGGGCAGTTTGCAGCACAAAACCGCCTGAGGGACCTTCTGTCTAAAAGTGGCATCAAGTGAGGTCTGAACATCCACCCAGTAAAGCTTAGACAGCATGTGAACGGAAGACCAAGTGACAGCCTTGGAAATCTGGGAAACAGATGCTTGATGCTGAAAAGCTCAAGAGCCTTTTCTCTTTGGGGACTTAAAGCACTCAGGAGGGGGGGCAAACATCTTTGGCACACTCAATTGAGCCTGGTAATCTACCAGCATGCATAATAGTATTCAAGGACAAATGTTGATTCAGACTGATTGTAGGAAGGTCAGGATGAATCCTAAGGATTATTTCCTGGGATGAACCTTCCTAGGCTTGCCCCAAGTGAAACCATACTGTTATTCTCCATAAATAACGCACACAAATCCACTACTTAATGTTCATTAATCAATTTTTTTTACGAAATCATTTCCTAATGTGTTTTTCTGCCTCCGTGTGAGGTCCTCAATAAGCTTTCAAAACTCTGCCCCTCACTTCCTTTTTTCTTTGTTTAAAAGTAGTGCCATATTCGCTGCAGTCATTTGCACTGCTCTAACACTACAAATCCAATCTCCACAGTCCCTAGTCCATCTCAGAAGTGTGCAAAAAAGAGTGGTTAAGTTCCTACGTAAAGTGTGACCATGGAAAACAAATGTAGACACCCTCCAACAGGAAGTCAGATCACAGCAGCAAAAAAATAAATAAAAGGAAGGAATTTGGAGAAGACTATGAGCAATAGAAGGTACTTTTTTGAGTTAAGAATACAAACTTGATTTTTTTTTTTTTTTTTTATACCACTGTTTAGGGTCACTTTAATCCTTACAAGTGTGATGGTAGACTTTGTGCAGGGTGGATTTCCTTGTCCAGAAGTCCAATAAGGAACGCTAGAACCTTGGTGGATATTGGAGTCGCAGTGGGCAAGCCAAAAGGGAGGGGCAACAAACTGCTACCTGCAACTTGTTAGAAGCATCACTTAATACGGGTTTAAAATACCCAAATGCTCTATATCCATTACAACATACATTTTTAATTTTTTAACATTTTAGTAATAATAATTAATATTTTTTATAGATATATCTGTTAGTATTCTAGTCTCTAGCAATAATCACTTTCCTGCTACCTGCAGTTGCAGGAAAGAAATTCTCTCCCTCTATGGTCTGCCTTAGGCAGTGCCAAGAATCAGCCAATAAGAAACCTTGGCTCTGCAGCTAACAAGAAATTTTATTAGAGGATAACATATCTTGATAAAAAGGAAAAAAGCCAAGTGAAGTGAGAGGAGAAAAGATATCCATTCTTCCTAGAAAAAAAAAAAACTGAAGCATGATGGGAGTGAGAGGGGCTATAATGGCTGACTAATAGCTTTGTTTGCCAGTTTCCAATTTTACATGTGCTAACAAGGACCAAGCTTATAGGAGGAGAGAGTAGAAAGATGGCGACAACAATCTGTTGCTGCATCTTTATGGCCAAGGCACAGGCTGGGGGCAGGAAGGTGACCTATCTCTATTAGGCTATATAAGACCCTAGCTCTTGGCTGCAACTACAACAGAAAAAAGTCAGGTCACCAGGCTGGCTCTGCTGTGTGGAAGGGCCGTGTAAATCTCAGGTTGAACAGAAATACAAAGTCATCGGCAGGAAAGATAGCTCCAACTATGTAAAAAACGTTGCCTGGAGTTCAGCTTTAAAGAAAGCAAAACCTATTAGCAATGAGTTCTAGCAGTTTGCATCTTCAAAGATGCACAATCCACTAGCTCCAAATATCAGTGCTTACAACAGCACTTTTAAACAGAAACCTATTATTTTGATTCATCATTGGAGTTTACATACAAACACACCTAATGCATTTCTGCTGGCCCCCAACCATAACCAGGGCAAAATTAAAAGGGATTGTAAAGTCTGTTTTGTTTTTTTTTAATAAAAAAAAACACGTTATACTTACCTGTCCTGTGCAGTGGATTTGCACAGAGCAGCCTGGATCCTCCTTTTCTCGGGTCCCTCTTGGTGCTCCTGGCCCCTCCCTCCTGTTGAGTGCCCCCACAGCAAGCAGCTTGCTACGGGAACATCCGAGCTGAGCCACAGCTTCCTCTGTCTATTTAGACATGGAGCTGAGGTCCGGCCCTGTCCCTTTCTCTCCTCATTGGCTGACTTACTTTGGTTGACAGCAGCGGGAGCCAATATGGAGGGGAGTCCCCTTCAGCTGAGGCAATCCTACAGCTCCGCTGGATCTAGATAGGGCTGAGGTAAGTATTAGGGTAGGCTGAGAGGGGCTGTGGAAACACAGAAGGTTTTTTATATTAGTGTAAAGAATGCATTAGGATGAAAAACCTTCTGCCTTTACAATCACTTTAAAGTGGATGTAAACCCAATGTCATCCTTTAAAAAAAAGATATCCAACAGAAACACAAACCAGATAAGTGTAAAGTTACTCACAAAAATAACCTAAAAACAATTTCACAGATAGGAACATTAAATTCTCAGTTTCAATCATTAGAGATGCTGAAAATCCAATATGCTAAAGGGAGAAATTATGAATATGAATTAAAATGCATTATAATATTAACATAAATCAATGAAAAACACTTACTGCACAATACTATTGCACCTCAATTAAAATTAATCCTGAGTAAAGAATATTATTGCATATTGTTTTATAACAACAACTACAGTGGAACCTAGGATTACGAGCATAATCCGTTCCAGGAGAATGCTTGTAATCCAAAGCAGTCGCATATCAAAATGAGTTTCCCCATAGAAGTCAATGGAAACTAAGATAATTTGTTCCGCATTCACTTACATTACATGCAATACCACATGTGGCCAGAGGTGGGGGGGCGCCGGAGAGCCTCGGAAATATTCAGGGACAGCTAGGAAAGTATTTCCGAGTCATTCCAAGTATTTCCGAAAAGATCTGAACTGTTCCGAGTGTCCCCGGCGCCCCCGCACCTCTGGCCAAATGCGGTACTGCACCACCCATTAGCTTGAATTCTGCTCGTTTTACGAGACAACACTCATAAACCTAGTCAGAATTTTTAAAAAAAGTTTCTCGTCTTTCGAAACACTTGTTAACCGCGTTACTCGTAAACCAAGGTTCCACTGTATATAAATTTGCCACTATATGATGCTTTGGCTGTAAAATACAGTATATGCTTGACATTATGTAATGTATTGACTGTGTTTGTATGTAACCTCCAAAGATGCATCAATATTGAGGATCTATTGTCACGGTCCCTACCGTGCCCTGCAGATGGCCAGGCGTGGTCACGCCCTGGGTGGCTCGAGGAGGTATTGAACTCATGACTACCTGTTTAGGTGCTCCTGTTGCTTTGCCTCTGAGCCACTCCTCAGTTCTTAATTCTGTCTGCTTTCCAGCCAAGCCTAGTTCTGTAGGAAGTACTGAGGGCTTTTCTCTGGATCTTTTCTTGCAATCAGTACCTGTCACTCCTGAATCAGTTAATCAGCTGGGTTTAAAACACTGTCTCACTCTGAGGGCTTGGTCAGTTCATTTTCTCGTGTTTGCCAAGGGTTCCTGTGCTCCTATTTCCTGTTGCAGACTTCCAAGACTGACCCCGGCTTCAGACCCTGGCTTAGTTTATCATTATCCTGACTTCTGGAATCCCTGACTACGGCTTTACCTCGACTATCCCTTGGCTATTCCTGTCAAGCCCCCGTGCACAGATTCACAGCCCAGGTAGCTTATATCCTTGTTGCTGTGTGTATTTGCAAGGGTGAGCGTACATCTCTGCTCCATGGACTCCAACCTAGGTAAGCCCTTACATTTATACAGTAACTGGAAAATCCCATTTAAAGCATTGATTATTGTATGCATGTAAACATTGCCACCTCTGCAACTTAAATACTGTATAAATAGATAGAACATTGACTAAGAATACAAAATGGTAACACTTACCGAGCTGATTTGTTGCAGCACAAAAGACTTCTAGCTTTGCACAGTCATGGAGAAAATCATAGGAAAGTGAAGATATTATGTTTTTATTCAAATTCAGAGATCGTAGCTCAGGCAAGCAGAGTGGCATACAGATTTCAGAAATGTTGTTTCTGTTAAAAAAAAAAAAAACATTATAGAGTATAGCAAATAATTCACATATAAAAAAAATATTTAATAAAAAAGACATGAAGCCCATCACTAGCAAAGGCCCTGAATTCATGTGTGTGTTAAAAGAACTATCAACTAGAACTCTACCAAAAAAAAAAAAAAAAAACAAACAGTAAAATTCAGAACAGCAACTGCTTTTTGTGACCATCAGGGAGAAGAACAGTGTAAGAGTCAGAATGAGCTAAAAGAGCAATACTATTTGCAAAACATGTTTGGAAACAAGAAAAGCTTGATGAAAAAATTAAAACACAACGCTGTTCAGTTACTGTGGAAACACATTTTCAGGGCGCCAATGTAAAATCACAATGGTTATGATGAAGTAGACAGATAATATTACCTACATTTTGGGTTGACAGTTAACGTGTAAAACAGAACAGTTTTCTAATGCAAAAAGTAAACCTTTGTTCTAAACTCATCTGAGAAACATCTTACCCTTCAAGCACTAGCTCTTCAAGCCTTTGAGTAACAGTTCCTAAACAAACAGGAAAACTTTTCAGCTGGTTATAAGAAAGGTTAAGATGCTTCAAGGTCAGACAAATGGCACTTGTGTTCAAGTCAAAGGAAGGACCAATTTCATTTCTTGATATGTCAAGGAATGCAATACTGCTCATCTCCAGAACACAGGTAGGGAACGATTTGAAGCCATTATTACGCAAATCCAAGTAGGTCAAAGACTTTAAAACCTAGGTTTAAATACACAAAATTATTTATTACAATTATTGTAATTATTGTAATTATAAGCAATACTGCATCCAATAATTTTATAACATTTCTCATAGAGTAATTAATGGAAGACAATTCCTAGAGGGAAACAACTGGTAAGGCTGGCCATGGTGGGGCAGGTTTATACCCAATCCAACAAAGTTTTGACTAAATTATTTAAACTTTTACAACTCAAAATTGCAAATGGTCCATATGTAAAAAATATTCTGTAATAAATGTAATGAAATAAACCAACTGTTTATGTTAATGTACAACTTTAAAGATAGGGACAGTTGCACATAGATAATATGATGTTGTAATAAACGTTATTGTACTTGGCACGGGCCGCCTGAGCTCAGGCAGGCTGCATACACTAAAGTTTACTGCAAAATTACATTTCAGAGTGTGGCTTTCACCTTTACAGGCAGACATTCTACTGGCTGGCTGATCTTATAGTCATCTTCAATACCAGCCTGTCAATGGCCTCCTTACACTACCAATACATGAGTATGACTGACAGGTAAAGTTGTTTTAGACTTGGTTTGCTAGAAATCCTCCCAATTATGGAAATAATGCATCGTTTGCAAAGTAATATGAGGTGCTTAAAATACTGAGGTACTTAATGTGGTAGTAAAATATCATGATCCAATCTTATCCAGTATATATATATATCTCTACAGCCAGCGCAGGATAACTCTACGCACAACCATCATATCTCAGTTTTGTAGCAAGGTAGTACAGAGAGCATGGTAAAAACAGAGGGGAGGTACCAGTGTCCCTTGATGAGCTCCAAGAAAAGAGAACTTTTGACCTGTAAATTCCATATCTTGCAGTACAGTACAGGGCACAGGCAGAATATTCATACTCCATGGGTTATAGACATGTACCTCCAGGTGATTGGACACTGGAAAAACTTTAAAAAAAAACATGCCCTCTGGGAGCCTCACCTATAAACCTACCCACTCCATGAGTTCTCAGTTTTTTTTAGCAAGCAATGGATAGTAAAGCAAGCAACAGAAGGGAGGGTGGTCTGGTCCAAGATATGGAATTGTAGGCAAGTTAAAATTCCTTACCTTAAACGTACAGTACAGGACACAGGCAGACGATTTATACAGCAAGGGATGTCCCTAAGCAATGAAAATGAAGGGTGGGCAACAATGAGCAAAACTGAACTGTGCCAATGGGCCCAACAATAACTATCAAAAGAAGTATGAAATTGTGGCCAAAAGCTGCATCGACCGAGACTGGACATCCACCTGGTAAAAGTCTGAAAAAATATGAACAGAAGGCAAGGAGGCAGCCATACACAATCAGGCCACTGAGGCTTGGTGCTGAAATCCATAAAACCCCCACTAATCTGGTGGAATAGGCTTGTAGAAATACAGGAGGCGATTTCCCTTTGAGAATGTAAGCTCTTGCAATCAGATTCCATATCTATTGTGCAATGGTGGACTTTGAAACAGGGTGTCAGGGTGGACTTTGAAACAGGAGCTCCAGAAAACATGACAAAGAGTGAATCTGTCCTCCTGATTACAGCAGTAGCCTTATGGTATACTCTAATGGCTCGGATTATGCCTAGCCAATATACCAAGATTTCCTTAGGATGCTTAGGAGCAGGGCATAAGAATGGGCTGTCCTCATTGAGATAGAATGCTAAGATCACTTTTGGAAGAAAGGATGACCTTGGGCCTAAGACAACCTACGGAAGAATGAGGACAGGTTCTTTACAGAAAATGATCGCCAATTTAAAAACACATCTGACAGACATGATAGTAACAAAACTACTTTACATCAATGTTAATTTTGTCTGCGAAAATATTTTTGTCGACTAAATTAACACTATTTTAGTAGACTAAAACTTTAACAATTCAGATTACTTAAATACAACTAAAATGGCATTTTAGTCAAAAGATTATGACTAAAACTAAATCAAAATCAGTACATTTTAATCAACTAAAATCTAATGGGTTTAGATAAATTGTAATGCATTATTTAAGCATTTTAGTTGAATTTCAAAAGGTTTTGTATTAAGAATCTGGAAAGTAGGATAGAAGGACAGCTGAGCAGGTGCATGATCTTTGTTAGGAACAACGTACAAGGACCAAGGCATGGTAAGCATGAACATTTACCACCCCCAAGCGGTCCATTTCAGGAACTCTAGATTGATTTTACTCACATGCCTAAGAACAAAGGAGTAAAAGTAAGTATCTGTGCAAGGAAATCATCCCAAGATGGGGATGCCAGGTGTGTATTGACTCAAACAAAGGACCAGCCTTTGTCTCAGCAGTTACTCAGCAGATAGAAGAACTAATGGTCATAGAATGGAAATTTCATATCCCATATCACCCCCAAAGTTTAGGGGTCATTGAATGGATGAACTGGACCATTAAGGACCAACTGAGTAAGGCCACAGGAGGTATGTATGTAAAATGGGAACGTTACCTCCCTGCGGTTCTTGCTGAGATAAAAAAGACCCCAAACAAAACTACCAAATTGTCACCATTTGAAAGTTTGATGGGTAGACTTTTCCCCACCCCTTGGACCAGACAATCCATGGTCCTAATGCCTGGTGGTCTAGAATTGATACAAGAGGAATATGTGGTAAATTGAACACATGTGTTGAACGGCATCTAGAATGATGTATTGGTCTCCTTTACCTTTATAGGAATCGACACACCTGTTCCAACCGGGAGAGAGAGTGGTAGTGAAAGCCCTGCAGAAGCATAAGTCAACAGAACCCCCTTATGGAGAATCAACAACAGTGACTACAGTGACCAAAACAGCAGTGTTAATAGCGGATTCATATTCCTGGATACATGCATCAAGAGTAAAGAAACCTCCAGACGGGCCCCACCCATTGGGCCAAGAAGATGATGCTTCATCCGAACTATGCTTTTTAATTTAAAATTTAATTTTTTAATTAAACAGTGTTACCTATTTTTTAGGTTCATATTTTTCTATATATATATATATATATATATATATATATATATATATATATATATATACACATATATACACACACATCCATATCAATCATGATATATTGTTTGGATATATTCATAAAAATATATTGGTATATCTTTATAAATTGAATATAGCATATTTGTAAGGCTATGAAAAGTTTTAAAGTATAGAAACTATGTTTGTGATATAATCATTAATGGGTTAAATATCACATTACTTAACTCAAGGAATTTAGAGAAAAGGTTATTGTGTGGGTTAGACATATTCTCATGGCCATATATCTGAGTTCCAGACAATTTTTTTTTATGTTGGCAAGACGAAGCTTGAGTTTTCACGTCGTATTTATGGACATATAGTGATCATTCAGAAACAGGATTTGGCTTTGCCTTTGGGCAGGCACAGTGCTGCCATACATTGCGATAAATGTCTGGTGACCAAATTCCTAGCACTTGGCCACATCAGGCCTTCCTCTCGGGGGTGAGACTACAACAAATTATTGTTGCAGACTGAACTTAGATGGATTTTCCATCTTCAGGCTACAGTAGCCCCCGGATTGAACGAGGCCTTCAACTTCAGGCCCTACCTTCCAGGTTTTGAGTCTGGAATTTGCGAATTAGATTTGTGAACTTAGAGGTTGTTTTGTCACCTTTATTGCATCTGCAGGAGTTAATTGTTTTCTAACATACATGTTTATGTTCTAATTACATTTATATGTTTTTTTGTTAATGCTGCCTTAGGTGGCAGATATATGGTATCTACATGGTTTGCGTTATTTGATTAATGTATTAATCATGGGTTTATTATTATTATTTTGTACACTGTCATCAGTTGTAAATCAATGTATGTACCCTATTTTCTGCAATTGATTATATCTTCCTGTCCCCTTTGGACTAATTGCCCTCATGTAACTTTTAATGTTGACTGTTATACCATCCCTGGCGATGACTTTTCTCCCCCCCACTTTTTCTATTGTCAAATTTCCCATTGGTCTTTTGGCGACACACTCTTTCATCCACCCACTGACTGGTTAGGGCCGGACATATTCACTCCCGGCGCGCAGGGGTCCTCGATCGTTCCGTCACCTCCCGGTGGTGGCACGTCTTAGGATATCCCTACTTTGGCCAAATCAGCCCTTCCAGACCACCACACACTTGCGCTCCAGTCTTGGAGCGCGGGCGTGGCCATTGCGCGTCGGCAGCGTCATGACACAGCCCTGTCCCTCGGCTCCGTGGGCGGGGCTGCTCCGCGTTGCCGGGGGACTCGAGGAGAATGTAAGGCGTAATGAGTTTGCGTCCTTTCCTCCCCTTTTCTCTGCACCAGCTGTATTAGATCACAATTAGCATCGCGATTGGCTGAAGTTTCTCTCCACACATGCTCATAAACCGGCCCTCATGTCTTTATTGAAGACATTGAAGGAATGTCCGGGGATGAGCAAATGTTTGTCTTGTGCAAGGTCAGTTGCTCAATATTTATGCATACACTAGGCATCCCTTGCCCTATACATTATCGGGGCGATGGTTTGTTGTACCTGTAGCTGTTTTACTTGTTCAGTAATTTATATAGATACATATGGACACCTTGTTTGGAACCATTGTTGATTCTAAATGGATACAGAGTTTGGTGGTGGCCTCTATATAATGCCCCACCACATATGAGTCCATGCAGTGAAATAAAGCCTGGTCCTTTCATTTGACTTGTTTGCTGGTGTGGCACATTGAGTGGTGTATTACCAACTGACCAATGGTGTTCTCGATCGAGTACTATTTCCTCAATCAATCGATTCATGTTATTGGTTTGCCATGTAAGGAAACTTATTCGTCTTAGATTACATCTATGCTATGTGTTGAATTGTTTGCTATGTTGCTGAGCAGTTTAATGACATTTTTACTCTGTACTTGTTTAAACTATCACTCATATACTGCTTTTTCATTGTAGAAACCTTATACCCAATTTTTATTCAATAACATGAAATCACTGAAGAAGAACCATGCATCCGTAACATGTAAGGTGTTATCTACACTGTATTGATCCTCACCAATCCTTTGCACCATGATAGTGATTGTTCTCTACAATTGTAATCATCAGGGTATCAGATATGATTTTTATGCATTGTATGTCATTTTTGTACTTGTTGAATTTATGTAACAAAATTCATACTTTTTTAAAATTTGGCTTGATCTGTCTATTACTGACCCCAAGGGGTTCCTTCACCGTACTCTTGGTACTAGGTGTGTTTTTTCTTTGTTTGCTATTATTGGGCCAAACAGACCAAGCATTTTCACACACAACCACACTCCTCCCTCCATTTCTTATATCTGAGTTCCAGCCTAGAACTCTGACATAAGTTTGACAGTTCATGGTATTATATAGTTTTTTTTTAACCACTTCCGGACCAACCGCCTGTCAGAAACCATGAATCGGACTGAGACAGAAGTACAGTTAAATCTCACTTGTTTAACCACTTCCGGACCGCCGCACACCGATATACGTCCTCTCTTTGAAGAGGGATATCTTTGTTGTGGCAGCAGCTAGCTGCCATAACCCCGGTATCCTCTTCTTCAGCAGGCGGTCCGGTTTCCGATAACAGTGGTCTCTGTGGCGGATTCATCGCGAGATCACTTTTATCGGCGGCGGGAGAGGGGGCCCCCCCCTGCTTACCGGAGCCGTCGGCAGCGGAGGCGATCAGGTCTTCTTCCATGTTAGGTGTGGAGACGAGTGAGGGGATGATGGCCCCCACCCATCTCCATACCATTGCAGGGCGGAAGCAAGGTCAAAACGTCACTTCCGCCCATAGCTCTTAAAAGGGCCATTTTTTATTTTTTGTTTCAAATGACTTTTTTTTTTTTTTTTTTTTAATTGCATTTTAGTGTAAATATGAGATCTGAGGTCTTTTTGACCCCAGATCTCATATTTAAGAGGTCCTGTCATGCTTTTTTCTATTACAAGGGATGTTTACATTCCTTGTAATAGGAATAAAAGTGACAATTTTTTTTTAAAGAACAGTGTAAAAATAAAAAATAAAAGGTAAAATAAATAAGAAAAAAAAAAGAAAAAGTTTAAATGCGCCCTGTCCCGCTGAGCTCATGTGCAGAAGTGAACGCATACGTGAGTAGCGCCCGCATATGAAAATGGTGTTCAAACCACACACGTGAGGTATCAACGTGATCGGTAGAGCGAGAGCAATAATTCTAGCCCTAGACTTCCTCTGTAACTCAAAACATGCAACCTGTAGAATTTTTTAAACATCGCCTATGGAGATTTTGAAGGGTAAAGGTTTGTCGCCATTCCACGAGCAGGCGCAATTTTGAAGCGTGACATGTTGAGTATCAATTTACTTGGCGTAACATTATCTTTCACAATATAAAAAAAATTGGGCTAACTTTACTGTTGTCTTTTTTTTAATTCAAAAAAGTGTATTTTTTGCAAAGAAAGTGCGCTTGTAAGACCACTGCGCAAGTACGGTGTGACAGAAACTATTGCAACGCCATTTTATTCTCTAGGGCAGTGATGGCAAACCTTGGCAACCCAGATGTTTTGGAACTACATTTCCCATGATGCTCAACTACACTGCAGAGTGCATGAGCATCATGTGAAATGTGGTTCCTAAACATCTGGGGTGCCAAGGTTCGCCATCACTGCTCTAGGGTGTTAGAAAAAAAAATGTATAATGTTTTGGGGGGTCTAAGTAATTTCTAGCAAAAAAAAAAAATGTTTTTAACTTGTAAACAAATCTCAAAAAGAGGCTCGGTCCTTAAGTGGTTAATAATAATAAAAAAAGATAAACACAATAAACAAAACATAGCCAGAAACCAGAACAGATAGTCAGACAAGCCAAAACATCAGGGAGTCAGAGATGAGCGTAGTAGAAAAGCAAGCAGGATCTGGAGCCAGAAGGAATGTCAGCCAAGCAAGTCTAACAGGAACACAAGAGAGCGTCTCTAGAGATGTGACCAAGGCGAAGGCAGAGATCTTCTGGGTTGGACGGCCGTAGGCAGGACTGCCGAGCAGGATATCATCAACAGGTGTGTCACTGTGGAGAGATAGTAGCTGGCAATTAACCGACAGCTGAGTGGCCAGCTCAGAGAAGGAAGGGCTGAGCCCAGCCCTGAATCCTGGTTCTTTTAGGGGAGTAGAGACAGGTTGTGTGTTTATAATAAGTATGAACACCGATCTCTCTCTTCCCCTAGTCAGCCCCATCCCCCCTACAGTTAGAACACACCTAGGGAACAGTTAACACCTTTATTGCCCCCTAGTGTTAACCCCTTCCCTGCCAGTGTCATTTATACAGTAATCAGTGCATTTTTATAGCACTGATCGCTGTATAAATGTCACTGGTCCCAAAAATGTGTCAACAGTGTCCGATTTGTCCGCCGCAATATCGCAGTCCTGATAAAAATCGCAGATCACTGCCATTACTAGTAAAAAAAGAAATAATAATAAAAATGCCATAAATCTATGCCCTATTTTGTAGACGCTATAACTTTTGTGCAAACCAATCAATACACGCTTATTTCGTTTTTTATTACCAAAAATATGTAGAAGAATACATATCGGCCTAAACCGAGGAAAAAATGTGTTTTTTTTTTTTAAATTAGGATATTTATTATAGCAAAAAGTAAAAGATGTGTTTTTATTTCAAAATTGTCGCTCTTCTTTTGTTTAAATCGCAAAAAATAAAAACCGCAGACGTGATCAAATACCACCAAAAAAAAGCTTTATTTGTTAGTTAAAGCGACGAAGTGCCATATTGCAAAAAATGGCCTGGTCATTGAGCACCCAAATCTGAAGTGGTTAATAGCTTAAGTCAAAAGGTTATTCAGGAATTAAATTTGGTATGTTAAAGCGGAGGTCCACCCTATTTTACAACTTTTTCTCAATCACATTACAGCAATGCATTCAGTTATAAACTGAACTTTTTTTTTTTTTTTCTAGTGTATCTGTGTTTTTCTCATGTTCATCTCTGCTTCCTGTATGTGTCCACTGCGGATGTGGGCGGCTATTTTGCAGGTATTCCGTCATTTCCTGTGTGCCGCACTGTCTCCTGGGATCTCGTGTCATTGTTCCCAGCAGTCATTGCGGAGGCCTGCCGCGAGTTCTCGCGGGATTTCGAAAGAGGTTGCCATCACAATAAACACTGAGCATGCGCGGGAAAGAGCGGTGAATGCTGGGAGCTCAGCATTCCCGGATCCTGGAAATCAATGCTTGTGGGCTTCACATGCCCACAAGCAAGATGGGAAAAGCTAGGATCACTTTTTTTAACTACTTCTTACAAACGAAAACGGACAGCAGCAGATTTAAAACACCCAGACAGTGAGTATTACTTTATGATGGTGAAAGTGTCTGAATGACTAAAAAAAAAAAATTTGAATGGTCGCGGGACCTCCACTTTAAGAACATTTTAAAGGCTATTGTATTACAACACCGCCCCCTATTGGCCACTGTGAATAAAGGTTCGCTATTGCCCTTATAGGTTTTGGGCAGGAAATTACATGTGTTTGACGTCACGCATTTCCACACCCATTCCTGGGGGGAATATAGAGTGGAAACACATGACAGTGAGGGGGGGACATCTTGAGATCTGGAGAAGGGGAAGATTGAGAGAGCAGGAGGAAAACAGAACGAAAATGTAGGAATTGTAGAGATCTCCTTTGGTAATATCTCCCAAAACAGCAGATTTCTTAAATCTCTGGTAAAGTATTAATTTATATTTTTAGCTTTTGGTAATTGAAGTTGTTTGAGCGAATCAAATCAATTTTGGTAGTTTCAGATTTGGAGTGAAATGAATTTTAACTGCACTATGAATTTGTATATCTTTTTATATCTCATATATCATAGATTCATTCTAAATGTATCTTTATTTAAAAATAAATCTTGGTTAAATTACCAAGTTTGTATATGGTTAACAAAATTGTCAATATACACTAAAAGAGGTTTAAACTTGTAGATCTCTTTGAGAAGAAATCGCAACTTATTAAAATCCACACCTAGTTTGTTTTCATAGTCTGTAAAGCCACTGAAAGCTATTTACTAAGCCGTAATGAAGTGTTGAGACATGGTATTTTTGTAACAAGAGCTTGTGGTAAAATTTCTCATCATTTGTATCACAAATATAACTGATATTTGAATTTATATCTTTTTGTATATCACCAATATAATTGAAGTTACGTTCTTTGTATAATCACCAATTATATTTGATATTATTTTGCACTGAATTTTTAGTTAATATGTATATTTTAGCACACCGCTGTATTCCCTTTTTGTCTTCAAACTAGCATGGATAAAACGAACTTGAATTATTTGGTTGATTTGTGAAAAGACGTGAAAATCTCTCAAACCATAGATTTTTGCATATTTCCATAAATATAATACTGTTAATATTTCAGTATAAATATCTGACAATATTTTACCACAAATTGTGTATTATATTGTGTTTGTGCACTAAAATTCATTAAAGTGCATTTTTTCCAAAAAATCTGTGCTTAAAAATTTGTTGCTCAAATACTATATCACATAAAATATTGCAGCACCAACCTTTTTATTCTCTAGAGTCTCTGCTTAAAAAATATATAATGTTCAGGGGTTCTAAGTAATTTTCAGTCAAAAAGATGTAGATTCGGGGCATGGCCTGGAGCGGCATGAAGTAGGACGCAGATAGACAGAGCTCCGCCGGCCATTTATCCTTATGCAAACTCCTGAGACCGCTAAACAGCTTACTTCAATCCACAACATACCATCACCTATCCGGCAACCTACCAAGGCCATGTCGCCTACAAAGAAGGCATCGGCGGCGGCTGCAAAGCTGGAACAATACCGCCGGCAAGGCACGGACCCCTCCAGCCAAGATGGCGCCACCGCGCTGGAAGAGGAGCCTCCCGCCGGAACAGACACAGCGAGGGTGCTGGAGGCGATATCATCATGCCAAAAAGCAATCACAGCATGCCAGACTTCCCTCACAGCGTGGATTGAAGAAGTTAAAGTGGACATTTCACTGGTAAGGCAGGATTTCCAGAAGCTAAAGGGCAGAGTCACTGAGGCTGAGACCAGGCTGAGCAATGTGGAGGATTCCCTCCCCCCCCTGCAAAACACAACATCTGAGCTGCAGCACCAAGTGAACCAACTGATTCAGAAGCAAGATGACACTGAGAACCGCCTCAGAAGATGCAACCTCAGATTTGTTGGTCTCCCTGAGGGGGCAGAGGGGAAAGACCCCCCCCCACGTTCCTTGAAAACCTACTCAGTGATGCATATGGGAGAGAATTTTTTTCCCCAACATTTGTGGTCGAGCTTGCGCACCGCCTGTCGGGCAGACTGCCACTACCCGGAGCCCCCCCCACGCACGTTCATCGCAAAATTTCTGAACTACAGTGACAGAGATGCCATACTCCGTCTCAGCAGAGTGAAGGGCAATATCCCCTTAGGAAACAAAATGATAGCTGTCTATCCTGATTTCTCTGCAGAGGTACAGCGGAGGTGACACACATTCATGGAGGTCAAAAGGCGCCTTTGCATAAAGAACATCAAATACGCCATGCTCTTCCCGGCCCGCCTCCGTGTAGAGGGGGAGGACAGAGCGCATTTCTTTGAGGATCCAGAGGCCGCTATCACCTGGCTGGAGCAGAGAGAAGCCCACAGATAAGTTTTGTTTTTCTAATATTCTTTTCCGCCTCTAAGTTAATGTGCGACCCCCCAGGGTCTTCCACCTTACTATACTCTGACTTCCCACACGGAATAACTCCAAATCCGAAACTCCATACATATTTACAGGATGAGCAGTTCGTCTTCCCCTTTTTCCCTCCTTTGCTTAATATCCTGTGGTGCTGGAAGACTGCACACTAGCTTCACTTTGATTAGACCTGTCCCTAAATACACCTACTGCACAGGTGGGCTCCAACGAGCATCACAGCCACACACTTCTTCTGGAGTACCCGACAGGCTGCAACCCGTGAGACTCTCACCCTGACACAACCAGCATAATCCCATTGACGGATCTCCTATAGTCCCCTGTCCTGGAGACACACCTCAGTTATCTACTCTTAACCTGCAAAGTAAGGTCCACATATGCAACCGACGGAGCTGACTTATGTCTAAAGGTGCTCACCAAGGGCGGTGAGTCGAGTCCTGAAATGTGCAACGGTACGCAGCGTATTCTCGCCCCACGTACCACAGTTCACCACCTGAAACGGAGCGTACAGATTTTGGCCGCGCTGTATATGTTGCTTAGGATTCCTGAGTTCACTAATATCCTTAATACAGTGACTGCCACCCAAACACTGTCAAGATCTTACCTTTTCTCTGCAGGTTGGACAATGTTTATGCCCTGTTGGCAGTTCGGGATCGAAGCTCGCACCAGGTTTGGAAGGTGCAGAGCGGGGTGGGGGGATGGGGATATCAGAATCGTACAAGTCTTATTGTTTAACCCAATGTCTATAATAGGTAATTGCTATCATAATAACCCTATGGTGTCTTTGATAATGGTCATGCAGTGTGATGTATGTGCTGGGACGCTTGGAGGGGGGGGGGGGGGAGGCCTGAGTTCTGGAGCTCAATACCTCATATTCACACTTAAATGTCTAGTTTGAAATTTATCATGTGCAACATCCGCGGACTTAGAGAACCCATAAAGAGGTCGGCTGTGTTTTCACTCCTCAAGAAACAAAGAGCAGACGTGGTGGCTCTAGTAGAAACACAAGCCGAAGGTCTTGCATATAGAGTACTTAAGAGACCATGGATTGGATGGACGTTCCATTCGACGCACACCACACTCTCAAGGGGAGTCTCACTCCTAATTGCTAAAAACACCCATTTCGAGCTCCAGGACTCAGTGATCGACCCATCGGGTAGATATGTTCTTTTAAAAGCTAAAATTTACGGCGACCCGATTCTCCTTATGGCATTCTATGTTCCACCACCATTCAACGCGGCTGTTATTGCTGCTGGGTTCGACTTTATGACCCTGCACCCTAACATCCCGGCTGTATGGCTAGGCGATTTCAAAAACGTACTAGATCCAGCCCTAGACAGACTTAACACATCAACCGTTGAACCAGTGACATCTCATCCCACAAGATTCGCCAGACTCCTATCAGACTTCAACCTAGTAGATACATGGAGAATCAGGAATCCTACAGATAGGCAATTCTCCTGTTTCTCCACGTCACACCGAGCTATGTCACGCATAGACCTTATATTGGTCTCCACGGTGCTCCTCCCTAGACTGTCAGACGCAGGCTTCTCCCCT
This sequence comes from Aquarana catesbeiana, assembly GCF_042186555.1. Taxonomy (NCBI): domain Eukaryota; kingdom Metazoa; phylum Chordata; class Amphibia; order Anura; family Ranidae; genus Aquarana; species Aquarana catesbeiana. The sequence continues at coordinate 193,900,751 of NC_133326.1, forward strand.
AGGTCCCCATCGGACCACTGTCCCTACTGGGCCATACTTACAGTCCCCCACAACCGCCCTCCGGTGACGTGGAGGCTGAACCCTTTCTGGCTGACCATACTGCCGGAGGAGGATGACCTTTTGACAGAATGGGGAAACTATTTCCTAATCAATGAAGACTCTGCTTCGGTTCAGTTGGTGTGGGAAGCCTTTAAGAAACACGCCCGTATGATCCTGACTAATAGAATTAACAAACTCAAAAGAGTGTCAGAGTCGGCAATAATTAAGGCGGAGGATAGCTTCCGAGACTCCGAAAAAATATTTCTTGAGGCCCCTACCGCAGATAGAGCTGACAACCTTAAACTTTGATCAAGGGTGCTGACCCAGCTACACTACGAAAAATCCAAACGAAAACTATTCTTCCATAGACAGCGGTCGGTTGAGCACGGGGACCGGGCGGGGAAACTCCTAGCTTATTTAATACACAGCGAAGATAGGCCTCCAGTGGTAATCTCGCTGCGCACACCTAACGGAGTCATAGAAACAGAACCGCACAGAGTAACAGACCTCTTCAGAGAATTCTTTAGCAAGCTCTACACAGCAACAGCCCCGACAGATACCTCCCCAATGGAAACATTTCTGGGAGAACTGACAATTCCCCAGCTTTCCATAGAACAGGTCGTGGAATTAGAGGCCCCATTAACAATAGACGAGATATCCGGAGCCCTGGCGGAAATTCCTGGTTCAAAGTCCCAGGGCTCGGACGGCCTACCAGTGGAATTTTATTCCATTTACTCAGAAATACTGATCCCTAGACTACTACAGCTATATGAGGCCATATTTAAAGACTCCATATTGCCAGCGTCCATGAGAGAAGCCACCATAGTATTGATTCCCAAGCCAGGGAAGGATCCATTCATTCCCGAGTCATACCGCCCCATATCTCTACTCCAAGTAGACATCAAAATACTCGCAAAAATATTAGCCATGCGTCTTAATAAAGTAGTCCTTTCCTTAATACACTGCGACCAGGCAGGATTTATGCCAGGTAGAAATACGTCCTTCAACCTTAGGAGACTGTTCATAAATCTACAGGCCACACATGACAACGTAGGGTCAAGAATAATCGTCGCTTTGGACACAGCCAAAGCGTTCGATTCGGTGGAGTGGGGATACTTGTGGAGTTGTCTGGGCAGGTTCGGCTTCGGCCCAAAATGTATAAAATGGGTGAAACTTTTATACCAATTTCCGTCGGCGAGGGTACTAGCGAACGGATGGCCATCCGAGCAATTCTCGTTGTCCAGGGGTACGAGGCAGGGGTGCCCTCTGTCGCCTTTACTATACGCATTGGCGGCAGAACCCCTGGCCATAGCCATCCGGACACATCAGGAAATAAAGGGACTTCGCAGGGGGGACGTGACAGAAAAATTCAGTACATACGCAGACGACACCCTATTATACCTTGATGACTCGGAGAACTCCCTGCCCCTCACACTGGACCTAATAGAACGGTTCGGCACGTTCTCCGGCCTCAGGATAAACTGGGACGAATCCCAGATACTACCCCTTGACAGCTTCCCGCAGCCCAAAGACAGAGCAATGCTGCCCCTACAGAGAGTGGATACCATCAAATACTTGGGTATAAGGACTACAAGGAACCCAGCTGACTACGAGACACTCAACATAGCTCCGTTGTTTGCAATGCTTAAACACAAAACACAGGTGTGGGCTCGCCTCCCGCTGGGAGTAATGGGACGAATAAACCTGGTCAAAATGGTCCTCCTACCTAAAATACTTTACATGGTTTGGCATTCGCCAATATACTTGGTGCTTAGACACTTCAAATTAATGGAAGCCATTGTGAAGCCATTCATATGGGGTAGCAACAGACATAAAATTGCCTGGCAAAAACTAAAAAATCCCACAGATTTAGCAGGGATGGCTTTACCTGACTTTAATGCTTACTATACTGCAGCGCAGTTATCCCAAATTTTTCATGTGGATAAGATAGAGAAAGATTCCTGCACTTGCTGTGCCCTAAGTGGTCCCAGTCGTCACAAGACCCATTGGTTGCGATAACGGGGAGAACCACTGGGGAAGACAGAAACGCTAACCGTAAATCACTACTTTACCACTATACTAAGATCTGGAACCTGGCCATGAATAGACTTCAACTACCAGTAATAAATGAATTCACTCCCCTGTGGCACAACATAAATCTCCCAGAATTTAATTCGATGCCTGATAGTGAGGTATGGAGTTCTAGAGGGATCATTTATATGCTACACATTATCCATAACGGCAAGCTAAAAACCTTTGAAAGATTGAAAACGGTATATACACTACCAAACCAAATGCTTTTCAGGTACCTGCAACTGCGTCACGCATTCCACTCACAGTTCCCGCGGGGTGAACTTAATCTGGTAAATAACCCACTAATGGAAGCACTGAAATGCCCTGACCCGAAAAAACTAATTTCCCAATTTTACCTAATGTTGACGTTACTGCAGGCAACTACATCGGCTTACGCCCTGAAATCAAGGTGGGAGGGAGAAGTAGGTACACTGGCAGATGACGAATGGAGCGACGCTCTAGACGCATGCAAATTAGTGTCCCTTAAACTGTCTGACTCAAACTAACTCAATTATTTCTGATCCATAGAGCATATCTCACGCCACTTAGGTTGTCAAAATATAAGAGTAATCAATCAACAATGTGCCCAATGTGCAATCAGGTTACCGGCACCTTTTTCCATCTACTGTGGCAGTGCCCCCAGATCCAGGCGTTCTGGACACAAGTGGTGCGCTTCCTCCACGACACAATGGGCTCCCCTGTAACACTGCAGCCCAAGCTCTGCCTTCTAGGAATTTTATCAGACCCGGAGATAAATAAATTCAAAAAGGTATTTGTACATGAAACACTTTTTTCTGCACGAAAAGTAATAGCTAGAGTTTGGATGAGGCCTAATCCCCCAGAGTTTTCACACTGGGTGGCGGAAGTCAATAACACATTACCCTATAAAAAAACTAGTTTACCTACATAGAGGTTGCCCTCTTAAATATGACCAAATATGGGACAAATGGACTCAGTCATCCGATACTTGCACATGAGAATAAATCAGGTAGTGGGGTGCTTCAGAGACCAGCGCTCCTTCACACCACGCATACTGAGCTATTGCAGCGAGGCCCGGCCAAGCTAGTAAGACACGACTAATTAGCTTTATATATATACCATGGGAAAAAAATGGGATAAGACATGGGTTATAATACTGTACACGAATGTATTTGTACATCTTGAGAAATGTATTGTTATTTTTTTTGGTGTTTATTATGTACACTGAACTTTTTTCTTACTGTTCAATAAACTTACGTTTAATTAAAAAAAAAAAAAAAGATGTAGATTCTTAAATATATGTGAGTAGTGTCAGAATTGGACGGGGGCTGAAGTGGTTAACACCGCCTTCAGAAACAAAAACAAAAACAGAAGTCTAGGCGGTAGCCTTGCAACTGGGAAAAGTTGAATGGTGCTGACAAAAGCAAGAAGCACACACAAATTTAGGGTGGAACTCCAGCCAAAAGAGCATACCTTTGGAAAATGGTCTGTCTGAGTCACCTAAAGATGGTGGAGAGAGATACCCAATGGACCCTTACAGGGTCCATCCAGATAATGGAAGGCTGAAAAACAGACTCTGAATGCCCAAATCACTACCCAACAATTGAGGGAAATTTTCTTTTTTGTGAATTGGAGCCAGACAGAGGGACAGAAGAACAATATTCAGGTTGAGAATAAAGGCAAAAACCAGCTTAGCCAAGAAAAGAGTCCTGAGGACACTAGCAAAAAACTGAGGTATGATGTTTCTGGGTAGGGTTATTATGTGCTGGCCAATGGCTTTTCGGTTGTCGTTCATTTCTCCTGTAGGCAGCAGTATAATCAGTCTAAGAATTTTAAAAATTCAAGTCCCTCAATGGATAAGAAAGAAAAAAGGATTTGTTGATAACAAGCACCACACTTCATTACCTCACAAAGAGACTTTGGTATGGACGTTAATCTGTTCTGCTGAAGCTCGATTTTCTCAAGGCGTTCCAAATGATTTACAAGAAGAGACTTTTTATTTATTAAGTCTATGTTTTCCAGGTCATTTGCAGACAGATCTAGGGATCGAATGTGCTCTTTTTCTGTCAGTGAAGAGGCGCTATCAGTTCGCTTCATGTATAATGGAAACCTCAGCGCTAAATCTATAAGAAAAAAAAAATTTACCCAGCAGAGTAATGTAAAAAAATAAATAGACTTGAAACTAACAATAATTAACACAGTATTGACACCAAAGCATAAAAATATGAGTCAAAAGATTAGCAAACTTTTTTTAGGGCCTACTTATACCAGAACGTTGTGCAGGAAACTTGCATTTACACAGCTGCCCTTTTTATATTTGGACGAACATTATTTGAAGTGCACAAAACAATACTTCATTCATGTCGCTGTACAGCAGTGGATGCACTGCACTGGTGTATAGTGACATGTAGGGATGCACCGAAATTTCGGCAGCCGAAACATATCGGCCGAAAATGGCCCTTTCGGCAAAAAGCGTCAAAGCGAGCCAGACAAGGGGGAGGGGCTGTATGTGACGGCGCACAGCGGGGAACACACAGCTATTGAAATGAAAGCTGTGATGTTCCCGGCGCTGTAGTCAAACAGCCGGCGGCGGCTCTCCTCTCCCCTCACTGGCTGCAATGGGGACACAGGCTGCACTACTGGGGACACTGGCTGCACTACTGGGGACACTGGCTGCACTGGGGACACTGGCTGGCTGCATCTGACAGGCACTGGTGAGGCTGCATCGATCTCTTGTATCATGTCCGCAGTCTCTGACTCTCTGACCATGTCCCCAGTCTCTGACCATCTCCTGTACCATGTCCCCAGTCTCTGACCATCTCCTGTACCATGTCCCCAGTCTCTGACCATCTCCTGTACCATGTCCCCAGTCTCTGACCATCTCCTCAGTCTCTGACCATCTCCTGTACCATGTCCCCAGTCTCTGACCATCTCCTGTACCATCTCTGCAGTCTCTGATCATCTCCTGTACCATCTCTGCAGTCTCTGATCATCTCCTGTACCATCTCTGCAGTCTCTGATCATCTCCTGTACCATCTCTGCAGTCTCTGACCATCTCCTGTACCATGTCCCCAGTCTCTGACCATCTCCTGTATAAAAAATATTTTTAAAAACAGTTACTTTCGGTATCGGTGTTGTTTCGGTATCGGTTTTCAAGATCAAGGAAGATTTATTTTCGGTATCGGTTTCGGCACCAAAAAACCCATTCGGTGCATCCCCAGTGACATGTAATCCTGTGCGAGCCTCTCCAATGCACTACGATAAAATGCAGCATGGCTGCATCTTATCACTGATCTGGGCTGCTTTTCAGTGTTAATAGGACACATACAGTAGGAGAACAATTGTTTTCTGTATGTTCTTGCGGTAACTACCACTTTACAGTGTAGTAAAATGCTGGTCACCATACCAGTTTGATTTACAACATCCCCGTTTATTGCTGGGCATAAACAATTTTTTTTCCTGAAAGACTACCAGTGCTTTTTTATACTGATCATAGTTGATCCCTTACTTATATGATGCCTAATTGAAGTGGAACTTCAGTGTATCTGAGCACCAAAAATGCTATTTAATACATTTTTAATGTTTAAAGAGAAATTCACCCATCCATCTATGTCTCCATGCTTTAGTTTGTTGAGAAATTACTTTGAAAAAAACCATCCCAACAATTCTAGTCGTGGTCAGCCTGAGTAAGGGCAGGTGATTCATGTAGCAATTACTTCCTGGAATCTATCTGCCCTTAGCTCAGGCAAGCAGGCACAAAAGTGTGCTTTATCTGAGAAAGCCTCTCCTACCCTCCACCAGATGAAAAAAAAATGTCCATGAAGATGAAGGATGTATGACATTCATTCATCATTTTGGTCTAGGCCAGAAACCAGGAAGCAACTGAATAAATAAAAAAATAAAAATGTTTAAAACAAGTAAATATAACATATCTTTCTATCTACTGATGCCAGCAGCATAAAGATTAAAACAGTTCATGTTAATTGAGAGCGTTCAGTGATTGTAAAGGCTTGTGGGTTTTTCTTCCTAAAATAATTAACATGTTATACTTACCTGCTCTGTGCAATGTTATTGCACACAGTGTCCCCTTTTCTCCTCTACTAGTATCCCCAACGATGCTCTTGGATCCTCCTCCCTTCCTAGTGCCCTCATAGCAAGCCATTTGCTATAGGGGCACTCATGCAAGCTTGATCCTGAGTCGGACACTGTGTGTCTATAAACACACAGCGCAGTTCTGCCCCACCCCTTGCCCCCTCCTCAAATGATTTGATTGACAGCATCAAGAGCTAATAGCTCCCAATGCGTCCTATGAGAAGAGAGAGAGCGAGCAGGGCTGCTGCTCTCGGGCACAGCGATGGATCGAGATAGGACTCAGCCATGTATTAGGGGAAAGGAGGGGGCTGGGGGGGAGCTGATCATGGAGATTTTTTACTTTAATGCAGAGAATGCATTAACTGCTTGCCGACCAGCCGCCAGTTTTACAGCGGCAGAATGGCACAGCTGGGCGAAACGACGTTCCCTTATGTCACTTCGCCTTTTGGCAAACTAGGGGGGCATGCACGCAACCACAGCGTGTGCCTGGAGCTGACGTGAGTGCCCAGCGGGTGCAATGACCGCCAGGCACCCGCGATCGCTCGTGACAGAGTGAGAACCGGGATCTGTGTGTGTAAAAACACAAATCCCGGTTCTTTCAGGGGAGTAGAGACAGATCGTGTGTTCATACTAAGTATGAACACCGATCTCTTTCTCTCTCCTCCTAGACAGTCCCAACCCCCCCCCCCCCCCCCCAGTTAGAACACACCTAGGGAACACAGTTAACCCCTTGATCGCCCCCTAGTGGTAACCCCTTCCCTGCCAGTGACATTTACATTACAGTAATCGGTGCATTTGTATGGTCCCAAAAATGTGTCAAAAGTGTCCAATTTGTCCGCCGTAATATCGCAATCTCCATAAAAATCGCAGATCGCCGCCATTACTAGTAAAAAAAAAATAATTAAATAAAAATGCCATAAATCTATCCCCTATTTTGTAGACACTATAACTTTTGCGCAAACTAATCAATATACGCTTATTGCGATTTTTTTTTTTTTTTTTAACAAAAATATGTAGAAGAATATATTTCAGCCTAAACTGAGGAAAAAATGTGTTTTTCTTATAAAAAATGTGGGATATTTATTATAGCAAAAAGTAAAAGATAGTGTTTTTTTCAATTGTCACTCTGCTTTTGTGTATAGCACAAAAAATAAAAACCGCAGAGGCGATCAAATACCACCAAAAGAAAGCTCTATTTGTGGGAAAAAAGGTCAATTTGGTTTGGGTACAGCGTCGCACGACCACGCAATTGTCAGTTAAAGCGACGCAGTGTCGTATCGCAAAAAATGGCCTGGTCATTGAGCAGCCAAATCTTCTGGGGCTGAAGTGGTTAAGGTAAAAGACTTTATGCTCTTATAACCACTTTAAGAAAGAGAATCCTTGATTCTTTTTAATAATGGTCAAGTGATTGCAATTAACTGAATATCCAATAAGAAATAAAATGCACAAAAAAAAAACAAAATAAGGCTATGCTAAAATACACAACACATGGTACTAAGCAATTTGGATGTTTCCCCCTTTCACCATGGGGTAGCTCACTAGAATCCATTCAATGAACCTTTTTACATTTCTGCAAATAACAGAGCTTTGAATAGTGTCAGGCGATCTTGCTGTTTTTTATACCTTGCAAAAAACAGCAAGATCGCCTAGTAAAAGTACCACATAAGACATATATTACACATAGTTAGGCACATATTTAACCCCTTGATCACCTCTAGATGTTAACCCCTTTCTAGCCTGTGTTATTAGTACAATGACAGTGTATAGTATTAGCACTGATCACTGTATTAGTGTCAATACTGATGTCAGTGTCAGTTAGTGTACCGCCCAGCCAGCGTCAGCTAGTGTCAGATTGTCTGCCATATGATCACAGTCGCTTAAGTCGTTAAGTTGCTTAACGACGCCATTTCTAGTATATAAAAATAAATAAAAATTCCAGTATCAATACCAGACGCTATAACTTTCACACAAACCAAATAATATACATTGGGATTTTCTTTACCCAAAAGACATGTAACAGAATATATTTTGGCCAAAATTCACGAAAAAAGGTGATTATCTACATTTTTTATTGGATATTTTTTTTTATAGCAGAAAAAAATTGTTTTTTTTTTTTGTTTTTTTAAATGTTTTTTTCACTTGTATCGAAAAAATTTAAAACCCAGTGGTGATTAAATACCACCAAAAGAAAGTTCCTTTTGTGTGGAACAAAATGACAAATTTGCATACAGTGTTGCATGGCCGCACAATTGCCATTTAAAGTAGTGCAGAAGTGAATAGTAAAAAATAGGATTTTTTAAAACAGCTTACCTGTAAAATCCTTTTCTTTCGAAGGACATCACGGGACACAGAGCCACAGTAATTACTGATGGGTTATATAGGTATCACTGGTGATTGGACACTGGCACACCCTATCAGGAAGTTCAACCCCCTATATAATCCCTCCCCCTTGCAGGGATACCTCAGTTTTGTAGCCAAGTAATATAGTGTATTAGAAGAGGGGCGGGACCTCTGTGTCCCGTGATGTCCTTCGAAAGAAAAGGATTTTACAGGTAAGCTGTTTTAAAAAATCCTATTTTCTTTCTCGAACATCACGGGACACAGAGCCACAGTAATTACTGATGGGATGTCCCAGAGCAATGCTACCTGAGGGGGGGGAACCACGACCAAGTAGGGTGCAATCAGACCTGAGGACCCTGTACCGCTGCCTGCAGCACACGACGCCCAAAGGCGATATCCTCATGCCTTCTCACATTCACCTGATAGAATCTGGTGAATGTATGAACTGAAGACCAGGTTGCGGCCTTGCAGATTTGAGCCATAGAGGCCCGGTGATGCACTGCCCAAGAAGCACCAATAGCCCTTGTGGAATGTGCCCTGATCTGAAACGGAGGAATCTTCTGTTTCAAACCGTAAGCTTGAATGATCAACTGTCGAATCCATTTAGAAATGGTAGCTTTTGACGCTGCCTGTCCTCTATTGGGACCCTCTGGCAGCACAAACAAAACATCCGTCTTGCGGATCTGAGTAGTTGCCCCTAGATAGGCCTTAACTGCTCTTACTACATCCAACGAATGTAGAGATCTCTCTTCCGGAGAACAGGGATCTGGAAAAAAGGAAGGTAGAACAATGTCTTGGTTTAAATGAAAATCAGAAACCACCTTCGGTAAAAAACTAGGATGAGGGTGTAGTACCACTCTATCCTTGTGTATAATCAAATAAGGCTCCTTACAGGAAAGAGCTGCTAATTCTGATACTCTTCTAGCAGAAGAGATGGCCACCAGAAAAATTAATTTCCTTGTCAACAAGACCAAAGGAATCTGACTTATTGGTTCAAAAGGCTGTTTCTGTAACACAGCCAGGACCAAATTCAAGTCCCAGGGGTTTAGGGGCGCTTTAACCGGAGGATTAAGACGCATCACCCCCTGCATAAAGTTTCGGACCAAAGAATGCGAAGCAAGTGGCCGGTGAAATAATACTGATAAAGCAGAAACCTGGCCCTTGATGGTACTCAAGGCCAGGTTCATCTCTAATCCCATCTGTAGAAAATCAAGGATTCTACCTATGACATATTTCCTGGGAAGCCAACCTCTGGATTCACACCAGGTTATATAAGCCTTCCAGACTCTATGATAAATCATCCTGGAAGCTGGCTTCCTTGCATTAATCAAGGTAGATATGACAGGACCTGAGAGCCCACGACTCTTCAGAACGTGGGTCTCAATAGCCAAACCGTCAAATTTAGCGTTTGTAAGGCAGGATGGAACACTGGACCTTGAGATAACAGGTCTGGGCGTACCGGTAGGGTCCAAGGTGGAACCCACAGTCATCCTTACAATTTCTGCATACCAAGTCCTTCTGGGCCAAGCGGGGGCCACCAGAAGTACCGACTTCCTTTCCTGCCTGATCCTGCGAAGGAGTCGTGGTAGTAGCAGAATAGGCGGGAATGCGTAAATTAGTGAGAACCGATGCCACGGAATCACCAACGCATCCGTCCCGCATGCAAGAGGATCTTTTGTCCTTGCCACAAATCTGTCTATCTTTTTGTTGAATCGGGATGCAAAGAGATCTACATCTGGAACCCCCCATCTTTGGCATATGGCCCAAAAGACGTCTGGATGCAGAGACCATTCCCCTGGAAGTAACTGCTGGCGACTTAGATAGTCCGCCTGCCAATTCTCTATTCCCGGGATGAAAACTGCCGATATGCATGGCACATGCATCTCTGCCCAGACTAAGATCTGGTTCACCTCTTTTTGAGCAGCTCGGCTCCGGGTGCCTCCCTGATGATTGACATAAGCCACTGCTGTGGCATTGTCGGACTGGATCCTGACCGGACAACCCTGTAGCCTGATAGTCCAGGCTTTTAGAGCTAGATGTATCGCCCGGATCTCCAGAATGTTGATGGGTAAGGTCCTCTCTGTCTTGGACCATACCCCTTGGACCGCAGCCTGTTCCAGAACTGCTCCCCAACCTGACAGACTGGCATCTGTTGTTACCACCGTCCAGGTAACCGGTAGAAAGGATTTCCCCTTCTGCAGGTTTTCGGGTATGAGCCACCAATTGAGGCTCTGACGCACCGCATGCGACAGGTGCATCGGAAAGTCTAATGCCTGAACCTTCTTGTTCCAGGTCGACAGAATACTGTGTTGCAGCATTCTTGAGTGAAACTGAGCATAGGGAACTGCTTCGAATGAAGACACCATCTTCCCTAGTAGCCTCATACAAAGGCGGACTGAGGGACCCTTCTTGGTCCTTACTGTCAGAATCAGCTCTCTCAAAGCAGTGATCTTTGCCTGGGGTAGAAATATTTTCTCCTGGCTTGTATCTATAATCAGACCTAAATACTCCAGTCTTCTTACTGGTTTTAGGAAAGACTTTTCTAAGTTGAGGATCCAACCCAGGTGTTCTAGATACCTGACCGTGGTCCTCAAGTTTCCATTCAAAGAGGCTACCGACCGGTCTATCAAGAGCAGGTCGTCTAGGTATGCTATGACAGCTATACCCTGAGCCCTTAATCTGGCCAGAGGAGGAGCCAAGATCTTTGTGAACACTCGAGGTGCAGTGGCTATCCCGAAAGGCAGAGCCACAAACTGGAAATGGCGCCCTCCTACCTCGAAGCGCAGAAACTTCTGATGAGCAGGAAAAATGGGCACATGCAGATATGCATCTCTGATGTCTATTGATGCCAGAAATTCTCCTCCCTGCAGGGTGGGAACTACTGTTCGAATTGATTCCATGCGGAAGGATTGAATCCTTAGGAATCGGTTCAGATCCCTTAAGTCCAAAATGGGCCTGACATCCCCATTTGGCTTTTGGACCGTAAAAAGGTTGGAATAGAAGCCCAATCCCTGGTCCTTTGCGGGAACTATCATAATGACCTCCTGCGACAAAAGTCGCTCTAACGCTAGAAGGAGCGACTGCTTCTTCTCTGGGTCTCTGGGAACATTTGATCTGAGGAACCGAGGAGAAGGGAATTCCTGAAACTCCAGCTTGTACCCTAAGGTTACCGTGGAGACTACCCATCTGTCCTGGAAGTCCTCGTGCCAGAGCTCTGAGAACTGTCGCAGTCTTCCCCCCACTAGAGTGAGCGGGGGCGCCCCCTCATGCAGAGGTCTTAGTGTTTTGCCTAGTAGGCTTCTTTCCCCAGGACTACTTTTGTCCCTGGGGTTGACTCTTGTCTCTGGACCCCGATGGAGGCGGCCATCGAGACTGCCTGGAGGCTGAAGCCCCCGGCGCTGGGGAAAGAGTACGTTTGAAAGAGGGACGCTTACTCTTCTTCTTGACAGGTAAGAGAGTGCTTTTCCCACAAGAGATTCTCTTGATATAGTTATCCAAGTCCTCTCCAAACAACCTTGCACCACGAAATGGAAACCCAGCCAGTAGCTTCTTACATGGTGCTTCGGCTGACCAATTTTTCAACCATAGGATTCTACGTATATGCACCAACTCCAGTGAAAGACGGGAGGTTTGCACGATAGAATCTCTAATGGCGTCAACCACAAAGCATAAGGCCGCTGGAAGGTTAGCAAACCCCTGGGCCTGCTGTTCAGGTAATACTTTGATGACCTGCTTAACATGGTCTCTTAAGTATTGACAGACTCCAATCGCTGCTACTGCAGGTTGGGCCACTGATCCTGCTAAGGAGAAAACATCCTTCAATAGGGATTCCATCCTTTTATCTACAGGATCCCTGAGCATCTGAGCATTGTCTACAGGACAAGTCAGGCTATTATTTACGGAGGAAATGGCGGCATCAATAGCCGGTATTCCCCACATTTTAATAAACTTTTCTTCCATCGGATAAAGTGTTGAAAACTTTCTCGGCGGAAAAAAACGTTTGTCTGGGTGATCCCACTCAGAATAAATAAGCTTTTCAAGTAAAGTATGAACAGGAAAAGCATGTGCTGCTTGGAAAGGTTTCAGTGACCCCAAAGCAGAAGAGGATTCTTTAGCAGTTTCAGGTATGGGCAACTTAAATGTGGAGCGGACCAATCCAGTGAGGATCTGCACTAAGACTTTCTCCTCTTGGGAAGTCGCAGAGGGTCCCTCTCCACCTGAATCCTCCGAAGAGGAATCATCCATCCCATCCCAATCCTCTGAAAGGGATTCATCTCCTTTATCCCAGAGCTCCTCTGTCTGAGGGTCTTGGGGAACAGAGGAAAGCCTAGTGCGTTTTCTTCCACTGAGTGAAGACGTAATCACGGCCATTAATCTTTCCTCTAGACCATTAATGGTTGAGGAAAAAACCTCTTGTGTAATATATACAGGGGCTGAAGTGCCAGAAGCAGGTGTAGCCCCTGACCCCGATGGCTCTCCCTGGCTAGCCGTCCCTGGCCCATCTTTAGGGGGGGAGGATGCTGCCGACAGGGGGCCCTCAGAACCTGAACGAGATCCCCTAGTGTCTCTGGTTCCTGGGGTGCTTGAACCTCTTCTACCCATAGTGCAAAGCAACAAGGTGTGAGGTATACAAATGAACACTGCCCGCTGAGCGATGTAGTCTGGCTAAAAGTCTTGCTACCCAATGCTCAGTCTGGTGTTACTTCAGTAAATGCTGCCTAGGAGAATGCCTGTGTCCCACCTTACATGCGACCGTCAGCTCTGTGTCTCTCAGAAGGCTGAGTGCACCTGTACAGAGTGCCTCTAATAGCCTGCAGCTGGCCTGAGTGGGAGTCTAAGCACCTGTGCTGACATCCCGCCCCCTCCTCTACTGCCCCCCCCCCTCGAGTTTTGAAAAAAACGAGCGCTTCCCGCGCTGCCGACTCTCCTGTCATGCTTCCGGAGAAAGGCTGGGGATGGGGGGGGAGGGAGGGAGGCTGGTAACAAGATCTGCCTGAACGGCTATCTTGAGAGATGGTGGCCATTAGGCCGCAGAGCCCGGGTGGTATAACCACTTTCTAGACCCCTGTGGCCCCTCTCTAGCCTGGGGGGGGGAACATTCAAACATGAGAAATCCCCCCTTTCCACCTTACCTGTTTGCAGCCTGCTTGATACGCTGGGACATAAACAGCGATTACAACACCTGAGACAGAGTCAGCATGTGTAGGTTTGTGCTCTTGGCAGCCCCCGGTGGTCACAATAGGCATAGCATGCATTTACCTTAAAGGAGAAAAGCCACTAGAACTCAAAAATTCTGTGGAATCTCCTCTTACCTTATCCAGCCGCAGGGTGCTGTTTACACAGACCCAATCTTCACCTCTCACGGTGGGCTCCATTTGAAAAAACCGTCAGAGACTGGGGCCCCCATCAGTAGGGGGATCCAACAGTTCTGGGACCGTAAAGCACCTCGCCAGAAATTAGGAAGTTTAAAGCCATTTTCTGATCTGCGGGGTCCAGCTCTCTAAAAAGAGAAGCATTACGGGTAAAACCTCGTTTCTTCGGACACGAGGCCCGGGTACCATTCAATTCGGCCATGAAAAGACACTTTGAATGGATCCGGTTCGCCTGGCTTGCCCCAGTATAGGATCTTAGGATATTCCCTTTGGAGCTCAGCACAGGACATCTTTACACGTCCATCACCTAAGACACTGGCGTAAAAACTGAGGTATCCCTGCAAGGGGGAGGGATTATATAGGGGGTTGAACTTCCTGATAGGGTGTGCCAGTGTCCAATCATCAGTGATACCTATATAACCCATCAGTAATTACTGTGGCTCTGTGTCCCGTGATGCTCGAGAAAGAAAATGCTTTGTTCATGAAGGGAGTAAAATCTTCCAGAGGTAAATGCAACTTGAAGTTATAAAAAGGTATAATAATGTACATGTATGGATGTAAAATAAGTTTATAAAATATACACAACCACCTACTTGGATAATCGAGGCTTACAAAATCTTTTCTGCGACGTATAACAGTTTCATCTCCAAATGCACCCTGTTAAGGAGAGCACAAATAGGATAATTTTGAAAGGAAAACAGGCATTAAATTTAACAGAAACAAGCAAAAACTTAAAGCATCCAGACTGTGACATTCAGAACTTGTAAGTGACAATAGCAAAGCTGTAAGCATCAAATGTGTTCATATTTTCAGCTCTGCAACAGTTCCCTTTTGTTAAACAGTGTAAGAAACCATTTACCATGCTTATGTTGCAGTTTTATCTGCCGAGTCAGTAACACAAATATGGCATGCCCCAGCATTAGAATAGACCAGTCTCTCCTCATCAAACTTTACATAAACCGCTTCATGAGACCAAAAACCACCAAAACCAACATCTCTCTTAGGGATCTGACAAGCCGAGTTAGGAGCTATGGGGCTGTCATTTGCCAACTTTTTCCCACATACCTGCAGAGAATGCAATTAGACAGTACTAGGTTTGGAGGAGGGATTCTCCCACAAAGGTCATGGCCAAGTGAAAAATAAACAGTAAATCAAACCCTACCCAATTCCACACAGCATGGGCAGACCTCTGCAAAAAAGTTGTTGATTTGTTATGTTACAGAAAGACTGGTAAATAAAATTTGTGCAGTCAGGTACTGCATTTCATTCCAAATGTCCCTAAATTCTTTTTAAACTCATTCCAGTGTGGGTATTCTTCAACAATAGTTAACTCGTAGTGCATTGTCAGCTGTGGAACAGATGGTAAATAGTACTTTTTGTCACAACCATTGAAGTAACAGGACAACTGGTACAAGTTCTCTTCCTCTGTCTTGATAATCTGAAAGATACTTGCTTTGATAATAAAAGGTTGTCTTGATTATCAAAGGATCAAATGATTGCCATTGCAAGGCATAACATTCAGCTATTTTTTTTATCTAGACAAAGAATACTATTATTGATCAACAACATATCAAAAAAGTATGCAAACTTGTCAGCCACCACTGCAAGAATGCATACATTTCCTGCACTGCAAACACCTTTGAAGTGTACTGAAAGCATAGTTTAATTTAAAAAGAAATGGTACAGGGTAACCCAAAATAATAAATGTAGCATACCAATGAGTTAGTTTGTCTTTGCCCTGATGTTATGTGATTCAGCTTTGAATTTTCCTTGTGAATGTCAAGATTGACAAACGAGTGAGACTTTTTCACTGGAAGCATCCCATCGCTACCTATAAAATAAAAATAATAATTAATAAGCTTTATTTGTTATTCCAAAAAATATTCCTATTAAGATATGTAAGTTTAAAATTTTAATTTTGTCAGTGAAATGTCTGCTGATCAGTAAACGATTAGGAAACAAATTTCCATTGCTTATGCATTGATTCATCCCTTTCACACAGGCGGATAGAATTCAGCTTTTAGTTGCGGACAGATAAAGTTATCTACCGCAGCTAAACAGCAAGCATATCAGAAAGGCAAGAATGTTCCACCACAGCCGCATGTAAATGCAAGTAATTGCTGTTAATCACAATGTACAACCGCAAGTGATCACTCTGCCTGGAGGCTTGTAATTTCAAAATAACAAAACATGCTTTTACCAGACAGGACTGTCGCTCGTGTGAAATGGGCCGACTGATACTCTGAGCCACTGACCGAGCACAAGTAGATGAAGACGTATTGATTTTCTATAACTTTCATTTGATGCATACTTGTCCTGGGTCATTGAATTAGTGACACAAAATCAAAGTCAAAAGATGGCAATTGAAATGGCATGGTCCATGTCTGAATCCACATACTGTTGACTGATTCCCTGCCCCTACTGGAAGTCTATTCCAGGCATCAACTGCTCTTTCTGTTAAATAATATTTTCTAAGATTAGTTGTGAACTTTCAATCATGCTAGTTTATACTAATTTCCTTGTGTTCTTGATCCTGAACCTTATTCACACCCTTAATGTATTTAAAGTTTTCAATTATGTTCCCCTTTCTTCTGACTGTACATACGTTCCTCAAGTATTTTCTGGTATGTTTAATCCCTCATATGAGGTAAAAATAAGCCCCTTTAATTCAGTAAACCATGGAGAAAAGTAACTATGCCTAGTTTGCAGTAACCTACATTAGTCAATAAAAAATATTTTAAAAAACAAAAAACTGGCCTCTCGGGATAAGGGTCTCACCTTGACCTATCGGCAGGTCCCACTGGGCTGTTTTTTTCCACTGGCTAGTGACTTTCCTGGCTGTGGGGTCCCTGTCCTCCTCCTCTAAAAAGGAAGGGCTCCTATCCACTGACCTTTTGGTCTGGATCACTGCGGTGGAGTCTAGCTGCACGGTTTCTTAAATCCCTGTGTTTGTCGATGCATACCTCTGGTTTGATTTTTATTCTTCTTACTTGTCGGCTGGGAATTCCAGCTCTCTTCTATGCTCTAAGATCCAACCCCCACTTAGGCCTTACCTGGCTGCTAGCTGGCCTACCCAGGGATTTGGGTTTACTCATTCTTCTGTTAGTGGTTTTCCGCCTCCTCAACTATGTTCGCTCTGCTCCTCCTTCACACGGGTCCATTGACCTGACCTACCAGGGACACTGTCCCTTGTTGACACTTGTAGGAAAATCAAAGTTACTTACCGGTAACATAATTTCCAAGAGTCTTTCAGAACAGCACCTTTGAGAGACCTCGGCTCCTCCCTTCTCAGGAAACACCGCCTCCACCAGAGCTTTAAGCCACACATCCCCTCCAGCCCGTCAGTTTTTCCACGAGAACCTCCGGTCAGTCTAGGGAGACACAAGAACACATCATACCAACCTTCATTTTCTTGATGCTCTCACGTCCTAGTGGCGAATTGTTATTTCGGTGGGTACCGATGCTGTCCTGAAAGACTCTTGGAAAAGACGTTACCGGTAAGTAACTTTGATTTTCCCCCTTTTTGTCTTTCAGGACAGCACCTTTGAGAGGATAAGCAAGCACTTACCCTAGGGTGGGACTACCGCTTGCAGAACTTTACGCCCGAAGGCTTGGTCCTGGGCAGATAATAAATCCAGCCTATAGTGCTTAAAGAAGGTCTTAAAAATTGACCACGTCGCTGCTCTACAAATCTGTTCGGGTGTAGCACCAGCCCACTCTGCCTGAGATGTCGCCATGGCCCTGGTGGAATGAGCCCTGATACCTTCCGGGACCTCCACCCCTTTTGCCATATATGCCTGAGTAATGGCTAACCTCAGCCATCTGGTTATTGTACACCTAGAGGGTTTGGACCCCTTCCTAGCCCCTGAAAAGTAAACAAAAAAGGAATCAGACTTTCTATACTGTTCTGTATACGGTCCAAGTACTTTAGGACACATCTCCTAACGTCTAGCCTGTGAAAAACATGCTCCTGTTCCCTCACAGGCTTTTATGAGAAAGGAGGCAGACAGATTTCCTGGCTCCTTTGAAATATGGAAGCCATTTTTGGCAAAAAGGCCGGACCGGTTTTAAACATTATCCGATCCGGAAAGATTTGAAAAAAGGGTGCCCTAATCAAGAGGGCTTCCAGCTCACTAACCCTCCTTGCGGTAGTGATCGCTACTAAAAAACAGTCTTGAGAGTTAGAAATTTCACTGCACAAGACTCTATAGGTTCAAAGGCTTCCCCTGTAAAAGCCTGCAGTACCAGAGAAATATCCCACATGGGAATAAGGGTGGGAATTAACTGGTCTCTGCCTACTTAAGGCTTTAAAGAACCTAGTTATCCAGGGTTACACTGCTAGCTGTTCTAAAAAGAGTACCACCCTTAAGAGTACTGAGAGCCAGCCCCTTGTCTGCCCCACTTTGCAGGAACTCCAGTACTGCTACAGGGCTGTCAACGCTAAAGGAGCTCTCTGCGCACCAAGAATTTAACTTTTTCCAGACTTTTAAATAGATAGTGCACGTCTCCTTTTTCCTACAATTTAGAAGAGACGTCACCAATCGTTCGAAGAACCCCTTATTCCTCAGCATTTCCTCCTCAGTTGCCAGGCTGCCAGATTCCACCTCTCCACCTGGGGACAGCAGATTGGACCTTGAGAGAGGAAGTCTTCCTGGACCTGCAATATCCATGGAGGTTCCACCGCCAGATCCTTTAGGACAGAAAACCAAGGCCTCCTGGGCCAATGTGGTGCTATTAGGATCAGGGTCGTGTCCTCTGTCCGGAATTTTCTCAAGACTGCAGGCAACAGTGCAGGAGCGGGGAAGGCATAGCTGTGAGAGAGCGAGACCACCCCTATTGTCCCGTCCCACCAGTTCAGAGAGAAAAAGTGAGGAGTTTTTGCGTTCTCCTTTGAAGCGAAAAGGTCCACACATGGGACCCCCCACTTTTGGGTAATCATCCTGTAAGTGTTCTGACTCAGGACCCAGTTGCTCTCCCTCAGCGGCCTTCTGCTGAGGAAGTCTGCCAGCTGGTTTAACTGCCCTTTTAGATGCACCACTAAAAGGGACAACACTGTGACTTCGGCCCATTTGAAAATTGTTTCTGCCAGGGCCCACAGGGTACTGTTCCTAGTGCCCCCCCGTCGGTTGATGTAGGCAACCGCTGAGGAGTTGTCCGAGCGGACCTGAACGCAATGTCCCTGGAGCGCCTGCTGGAAAGCTTTGAGGGCCAGCGAAAAAGCCCTTAGATCCCTCCAGTTCGAGGACCTCCCTGCGTCTTCGATTCTCCAGGAACCCTGCACCAGACTCGCACCTAGGTGTGCTCCCCAACCAGTGCCACTTGCGTCTGTTGTGACGATCCTGGACACTGGCAGCACCCATTCTAGTCCCTGGGATAGATTTGCTGTTTTTCTCCACCACCACAGGGATCTCTTTACCCGTACTCGAATATGAGAACCGTTGAGTCCAAAGACCTCTGAGTGTGGTCCCAAACCCTTGGGATGAACCACTGCAAAGGGCAGAAATGTAATCCTGCCCACCGTACAGCTGGAAGGGAAGCCGTCCGCAGACCTAAAGCTGACATGGCCTGTCTTATTGAGACTTGGTGATTGCTCTGCAGAACTGCCAAAGTCCTGTCCACTTTCTGAATTTTTTCTTGGGGGAGAAAGACCCTCCGCTGGGTTGAGTCCAGTATGTAGCCCAGGAAGGTGCCCCTTTGGGACGGGACTTGGTTGGATTTTTCCAAATTTAAAATCCATCCTAGATGTTCCAACACGCTCCTTGCTTCCTGCAAATCCTGGACCAACTGCTCCGGTGAAGGAGCAAAAAGGAGCAGATCATCCAGGTATGCAATCACTGAGATTTCTCGTAGACGCAGGAAAGCCAGGACCTCCACCATGACTTTGGTGAATATGCGGGGGGAAGAGCTCGAAATTGTAGATGGACAGTCTCCTCCCCGGAGCTTACTGCTAGTCTGAGGAACCTATGACTGCCCTCTGCAATAGGAATGTGCAGGTAGGCGTCCCTTAGATCTATGGACACCATGTAGCAGTCCGGAGGGAGCAGTGCCTTCACGGAAAAGATGGAGTCCATGCGAAACCTTCTGTAGGTGATTAATTGATTGAGAGGTTTCAGGTTCAAAATGAGCCTGAACTTCCCTGAGGGCTTTCAGGGCGCCGCGCCTTCTCCGCACACCTTGGCAGGTCTGTAACAAGAAGCCTGTGTGGGGGGGGCTTGAAAATTCCAGTCTGTACCCCATCTTTACAATTCCTAAGATGAATTGATTGGAGGTAACTGACTCCCACTGTGGGAGGAAAGCCCCCAGTCTTCCTCCCACAGGAGTTGACTTGTCATTGGGTCTTTCGGGGCTCTTCAGGTGGGCGAAAAATCGCTCCCCCCACACCCTCTGCCCTTGTTGGTCCAACCTTTTTTCTGAGCCTCTGCCCTCGGAAATCCAAACTTCTTCTGGGGGCGAGGTTTCTTCTTAGACTGTTCCCCCAACTTCCTCTTCAGGGGAAAAGCCTTCTTTTTGGTCCAGAGTTGGAGGCTGTCCTGGATCAGACATCCGACAAACAGTAAATTCCACGTAAAAGGTACTCTGCAGAGCTTTAGTTTGGACGCATTGTCCCCTTGCCAGGATTTTAGCCAGAGAGCTCTTCTGGCTGAAATGGCCAGGGCAGAGGACCTAGCGGACATGCGAACCGACTCCGCCGAGGCATCTGCAATGTATACTACCCCCTTTAAAAGCATAGGAAAAGAGAAGAGAATTGTTTCCTTTGCGGTTCCAGCCTCAATATGTGCTTTTATGTGCGTCAGCCAGTGGTCCATGTTGTGAGCCATCGCTGTGACTGCCATGGCAGGCTTAAGATTCCCTAGGGAAGAATCCCAGGTCTTCTTGAGGAGGGAGTCCATCCTTTTGTCAATGGGGTCTGCTAACGCCTCCATATCCTCAAAGGCCAGTTCTGTTTTTCTGGACACTTGAGAAAAAGCTGCATCCAGCCTAGGTGATTTATTCCAGACCGCCACTTCATGCTCTGCAAAGGGGAATCTGCATTTAAGGGCCCTGGAATAGAAAGGCTTCCGCTCTGGGTCTCGCCATTCTTTTTTGATGGCTTCCAGCAGGACTTCATGGACCGGAAAGACCCAACTCTTCTGTTCTCCAAGACCCTCACACATTTGGTCATGGAGCGACAGCGACTTCTTCTCTTCCTGGATCCCCAGAGTGGTGTGGATAGCTTCCAAGAGCTCCTCCACTTCCTCCAGGGAGAGCTTATATCTGGAGGTTTGGTTGGATCCACCATTCATCTTCTCTCCGTCTGACTCCCCTAAGGAATCTGAGGATGCACTGTCAGGATCTTCCTCTAGTGCCGCCATGGTGCCCCCAGGTAACCCTCCAAAAGTGGAGGGACCTGCCGGCGGACCAGGTGCAATGTCTTGCAGAGGAGTAGCCAGGGGTTGCAGGGGCTGAAAACTTGCAAACGGCGATTTAAAAGACTGGAAGGTACTGGAAAGCTCCTTAACGCACACTGCCAAATCTGAACCCTGTTCTGCAGAAGGTTCCTTTACTAAAACTTCTATGCATTCCCTACACAGAACCTTGGGCCAGGAATCCCCCATAGTAGTCCTACATGATGGGCACTCCCTCTTGGAGTTGTGGGGGACTTAGACTTTTCTGTGAACTTGCTCTGAAAAAGACAAAAAAGAGAGACCCCCAGACACAGCCATCAGAATTTGCCAGCACAACATAGAAACCGATACCAGGAGTGCACCCCACCCGGGTCCCAGAAGTACATCTCCTCCCCTCTGACCACTTGAGAGGGGGGTTCACCCGTGGAGCGGAATGGGAAAAATTGGTAAGGGAACACCACCCCAGAGTTCCTCTTACCTTAGAGTGGCTGGTGTTGGCGTCACCCGGCGCAGATCGGGTAACCTCGGTCTCCGGCATCCCTCCAGGCCAGATCGGGACGTGATCCACCTCAAGCTCCTCTTGCTGTCACTACAGGGAGCCCACACCAGCCGTTATGCCGCTCGCTTTACGTCCTGCGTCCGGAAGCTGCGGGTCAAAGGGAAGTACCCGCCCCCCGCTGAAACTGACGTCACCCGCCATCCGGGCAAGCCTCGAGCTCCACGCTGGCCTCCCCAGAGCGAGGGGGACTTGGACACTTCCGCCATCTTCCCCAGGCAGCGGAAAGCGAGCGTCATGGCCTCCACCTTCCCCAAAAGAGGACAGGGTGCGATACAGAGCCACATAGATAATGGGCTCTCCAGCCCAGCTGCTGTGCGTGAGAGACCTCTGTCTCTCCCTTTCCAGGATAACAACGGGCTCAGCCTCCCAAACTGAAATGGCCCTGGTTCCTAGCATTGTCTCCCCGCCGGAGGAAACACCAAAACTGACGGGCTGGAGGGGATGCGTGGCTTAAAGCTCTGGTGGAGGCGGTGTTTCCTGAGAAGGGAGGAGCCGAGGTCTCTCAAAGGTGCTGTCCTGAAAGACGAAAAGGGGGAAAGCATTTTGAGTGACACTATAGATCCTGGTGGTCACCTGGCTCTGTTCCACACCCGAAAAAGCCCCTAATTCTAATTCAAACACCTACACAACAGGTTCCATCAAGATCTTGATCCTTGATGGATTGACCAACTTGACCACTACCTGCAATCTAGCCAAGAAAGCATACCACGGTCCTCTGACACATTTATCAATTTTGGATGAACTTAGGCCCTGACGCTTGTTCATTACCTTTTAAGCAATCTACCCCATCTCCCTACCTCAAGAAAAGGAAGAGTCACCTTCACGTCTCAAAAAAAAATCAATCATATATTGAAACTAGACCACCCAACCTTTATTTCTAACACATATAAAGACTCTGCCTTCAAAATCATATCAAGGTGGTACAAAACCCCAGATAGCCTACATAAAAATGTACCTCTAAGTCTCCTCTATGTGCTGGAGATGTAATGACCACAGAGGTACACTACTACACATCTTTTGAAGTTGTCCAAGCTTAAAGTGTATTTACAATTTTGCAGTCAAATTGTAAATTCAATACCACCTACTTTACTTTGTTACATATGTCCCCATTCACAGTACTTAATTTTTTTTTTTTTTTAAATTGCAGCTTTTCTTTTTTGGTGCTCTATTCTGGACCCTCTAGCAAGTAAAAATCCTACATGGTTATCTATATGAGGGGAATGGGCAGTTGTGTTTGCCATAAATAACCCTGTCTGTACTGTGCAGGCAGAATGTCATTATCAATTGCAACTAGCTTTGAACACTGTATGTCATAAAAAAAAGAGTTAAAGTTTTACAGGATAGGATTCTTGCATTGTATGTTAATGAGGACAGCCTTAAGACAGCTTAAAGCCAGCCATAGATGGATCGAAGTTTGGCCAGTTCAGCAGGAACCAGACAAATTTCGATCCATCCATGAGCAGGCTAGTTGTACTGAAGTTGATCTAGCAATCGACTTCAGTACAACCAGCCTGTCAGGCTTTTTACATACAATCACTGCCAGCAGCTATAGCCACCTGCAGGGATCATTGTATTCTGATAGTGGGGAAACCTCCCCTTGTCAGAATATAATTGCAGAGCTGGAAGGATTCCCCCATCAACATGACCCGTGTTGATGGGGAAATCAAGCAATTTTCTTTCCTTCAAACCATGGTTGAAAAAAAAGAAAATTGCATAATCAATGACCAGCCTTAGGACAGACTTGCTCTGTTCAAAAAACCCTGCAGTCCTCCATGATACCTTCTCCTGAGAAACATCTAAAAGGTGATAAAAGTTTTGTAAACAAGTGTAGGTATGCAGGGTACATAGGAGCACATAAACATATAGTGGGATTCTCTCTAATTTGACTGCAAAAGTAGAAGTATGCTTTAATTACCTGCCGACTGCCCACAGTACTTTTACTGCGGGCAGCCGGAACAGACAGGCCAGATGATGTACACGTACGTCATCCAGCCTGTTTTCGGTTAGGGGTGCACAGTACGCTGCACCCGCGACAGCAGTGTCCAATGGACACAGTGGATTGCAGGTCCTGGTACCCGTGACCCGGTAATCATGTGATCACAATCTCAACAAAGCTGGTATGAATGAATTCATTACAGCTATGTTTTTCCTATTCTGTGATTGACCCACAGCTATCACATGGTATTTCAGCCAATCACATCACCCTGTACCATGTGATTAGCTGAAGCTAATCACAGATCACTAGTAATCACAGATGTCATGAATGTAAACCCCCTTAGCCCCCCAGAATACAATAGAGCAGCGAGGAGGATCCCCCCAGCTACCTCGATGGCTGAACGAAAAAAATTAGAGCCATATATGGTCAGCTTTACACTGGTCTGGCGACACTGGGACCAGTGTGGCAGCAATCAGAAACACTGTTGCTGGCTGCAGTGGTTTGGTGACCCTGTGACTAGTGAAGCTGTTATCAGGACACTGTGGCTGGCTGCACTGGTATAGTGGCGCTATACACGTGTGAAAGTGATCAGGGACACTGTTGCTGACTGCAATGGTATAGTGACGCTCTACTGCTGTGGGATCAAGGACACTGTGGTTGGATGCACGGGTATTGTGACTCTTTACTGTATTACTAGTGATTAGGGACACTAGACGAATGCACTGGCATACAGTGTCACCAGAGCAGCCAGCCACTGCCCCTGATCATTAACCACCCCACTACAGTGTGATCATAGTAACATTGTACTGAGGTAGCTGGAGATCATGGACATGTGATTAGTCCCTGTGCCCTGATCTGTGATCTGCTGTGTCAAAAGCATGCACAAGCGGCAGGAGCAGGAGGCCATTTATATACAACAGCCGGACAGCAAGTGGTTAAACACTGATCGGATTATACATAGCTACCATCAGGTAATTGGTCAAAAAAGAAAGCTGCAGGGATATCTTCCTGTATAACTCCTCCCACAATGGTTGTAAAGGCTCAAGGTTTTTTACTTTCATACATTCTATGCATGAGGTAAAAAACCTATGTGGAACACCGCCCCCAGCCACCCCAAATACTTACCTGAGCCCGATTTTGATCCAGCGATGTGCACAAGAGCCTTGGCTCTATCTCCTCATTGGCTGAGACAGCAGCTGTAGCCATTGGCTCCTGGCTCATTAAAGCCAGTGAACCAACGAGGAGAGAGCGGGACGGGGCAGAGTCGTGCTCCATGTGTGAATGGACACACAGGAGTGAGCCTGCTCAGTGCCCCCATAGCAAGCTGCTTACTATGGGGGCACTAGGCAGGAGGGAGGAGCCTGGAGCACCAGCAGGGGACCCAAGAAGAAGCGGACTGGGGCTGCTCTGTGCAAAACCATTGCTCTAGGCAGGTAAATAAAACATGTTTCTTATTTAAAGTGGAACTTTAGTCAATAATTTAAGTCCTGCTAGATGACTTCAGGCTGGCCCCTTGTGCAGGTATAAAACATTAAAAATAAGCAACTATACTGTTTAAAATCCAGCAATAAACTGTCTCACTCAGCTCTGCACATGCTCAGTTGCTCCCCTATGCACTTCTGAGCTTATAGAGGCCGATCTGCTGACAACCCTTACCATGGAATTAAACTCTCCTATTCTTTACAGCCAAGGAAGATGCTTCTGTTTGATCTGCAACTGCCATGCTGATCAGTTATGACACTAGCCACTTGATGATTTGACAGGAACATAACAGTTTTTTTAAACCATTAAATTAATGTGTTCAGTGCCGCTTTATGATTTAATGCTGTTCAAGGGGCTCTGGGCTTCAACAAAATGGCAGCCTCCAGCAAGAAGAAACAGAAGCAATGCCGGAGGCAATTTACAGCACACCATAATTTTGGTAGCATAATTATTAATGTAGTATGTCCTTTCATAAAGAACATTATTTTTTATCAGGTATGCATGTCCTTTCATAAAGAACATTATTTTTTATCAAGTTGTTATGGGTAAAGTTACGCTTTAAAAAAAAAAAACAAAAAAAACCCACAACCTTAACCACTTCAATACCCGGCCATGTACATATGACGTGCGCAGATAGGATCTCCCAACCTGGGCGGGCGTCATATGACGTCCTGGGCTTCCCGGCCGTCTGGGGGGCGTGCGCACACGCACCGCCGCGTCACTCGGGACCCGATGCACGTGCCCGGCGGCCGCGATGTCCGCCGGGCACCCGCGATTGCCCGTTAACCGAGCAGGACCGTGGATCTGTGTGTGTAAACACACAGATCCACATCCTGTCAGAGGAGACCGATCATGTGATCCCAGTACAGTGGAACACCGATCGGTCTCCTCCCCTTGTGAGTCCCCTCCCCCTACAGTTATAATCACTTCTTAGGACACACAGTTAACCCTATGTTCACCCCTAGTGTCAACCCCTTCCCTGCCTGTCACATTTATACAGTAATCAATGCATTTTTATAGCATGGATTGCTGTTTTAATGCCAATGGTCCCCAAATGGTGTCAAAAGTGTCCAAAGTGTCCGCCGCAATATCGCAGTCACGATAAAAATCGCAGATCACCGCCATTACTAGTAAAAAAAACAATAATTAATAAAAATACCATAAAACTATTCCTTATTTTGTAGACGCTATAACTTTTGCTCAAACCAATAAATATACGCTTATTGCGATTTTTTTTACCAAAAATATGTAGAAGTATGCGTATCGGCCTAAACAGAGGAACAATTTTTTTTTTTTAATTTGTGGTATTTATTATAGCAAAAAGTAAAAAATATTGCGTTTTTTTTTTTTCAAACTTATGGCTCTTCTTTTGTTTATAGCGCAAAAAATAAAAACTGCAGAGGTGATCAAATACCACCAAAAGAAAGCTCTATTTGTGGGGAAAAAAATGATAAAAATTTAATTTAGGTACAGCGTCGCATGACCGCGCAATTGTCATTCAAATCGCGACAGCACTGAAAACTGAAAATTGGCTTGGGCAGGAAAATGCCCCATATTGAAGTGGTTAAATATCACTTTAAGCCTGGAACTGGAATCTGAAAGGCCTGGTCATCCACCTGGTAGAATTTAAAAATGTTTAACAGAAACTAAAGACACTAGCAAAAAAAACTCTGCCTATCTGGGAGTGAAAAGGGGTTATATAGTGGGAACTCCCTGCAAACTTCTTTTTTGTTAGTGTACAACAAAAGCTGCCTATAAAACAGTCATCATTTTAAATAATCTGTTCCCCACATTGTACAAATAGGAATACAACGATTAAAAAATCTTATGAATGCTTAATTACAATAGTGCAAACAAAGCATTATTCACTATACTTTGAGGAGGAAAAGTAAAAGGGAGGTTAAAATACTTTCAAGTACATCACCTTCACTGTCTAGGTCATCACTGCAGGCAAATACATCTTCAAAACCATCCTGAAGGAATGAATCATCACTTTTATCAAGCAGGTCATCTACAGAACTCAAACCTGAAGATGTGCAGCCATAATAGCGTAAAACCTTCCTTGCTAAAACTGGCGCCAAGTCTGAAAGTAAAAAATAATACAATATGACATGTACAATTGTACAAATATACATTACTTAGCAGACCTTAAAAGTTGACCTATACTTAAAGTATAAAGTCAAAAAACAGGGGGCAGGGAGCTGAAATTACACACTGCAGAGCTCAGTGAGGAGAGCTCTGAGAGCTGATTGGAGGGAAAGGACACACCCCTCTTCACACAGCACACAGGAACAGAGCCCAGGCTGCCACTCACAGGCTGTATGTGTGCTGAAGATCCCTCCCGTCACCTTTTGTTCACTTTGTTGCCAGGAAAACTTGTCAAAGGTGACTCATGCTGATAGCAGAGGAACAGGCAACAGACATAAATACTGACTACTAATAGTACAGGGGGTCCCCGGGTTACAAACAAGTTAGGGACTGTAGGTTTGTTCTTAAGTCGAATCTGTTTGTAAGTCGGAACAGGTACATTTTTTAAGTGTAGCTCCAGCCAAAAAAACTATTTTTAAGCTTTTTGGATAGCATAGGGAAGGGTCAACACCGCTGTAAGGTTTGTTTTGCTGTCTGTGCCTCTGTTCAGAAAATTTCACCTCACTTTCTGTCCCAATGACAATTGGATTTTGAAAATTTTGGTTTGTTGTGGAAACAAGCCTTGCTGATAAAGCATCAGTGGAGGTACCTTTTCCCCAAAATAGCTCTTACAGGAGAGAATTTCCCTTCCTAGGGGTAGATTTCCTCTCACTTCCTGTTGTCTGCCTCTGCTTGTAAGTAGGAGTCGTTTGTACGTCGGATGTTTGTAACTAGGGGACCCCCTGTACTCTGAATTAAGACAGGGACACACTATAGAAGGATATGCTTTGTTCATATTTCATGTTGGAGGTTTACAACCACTTTAAAGTCCCTCTCTCATTAATCATTAAAGTGTTACTAAACCCTGTAATATGAAAATAGTTCATCCGGTCACGTGATAAACTGCAGGGGCTGCCTGAGTGCTGAGTGTTCTTGTAGGAGGAGATCTCCACTGCAGCCTGTGTGCTCATGCTGTTCTAGGAGGTGGATCATCCATGAATCAAGATGTGACATCCCATCCACGGTGTTCTTTTTTTAGTTACTGGGCATGAAGGAGGAGGGAGGGATTGGGCTGTCATTTAGGATCTGTACACATGCCCACATGTGTGATGTCAATATCATATGACCTGAAAAGCTCAGCTCAACAAGGAAATGTTCTCTCCAGCAATAGAGACCAAATTGAGCATGTGCAGCAGGACTACTCTGACTGTGTTTTATCTGACCTTGCCAAGAGACCCTGCAGGAGGGGGTAGATTTGTCCGTACAGGATCAAAGAGCCTTTTTACACAATACAGAGGATTACCCCTTAAGTTCCACGGTGAGTAAAACAAGCATGCTTTACTGCATATACAGACAGATTTTATTGTTGCTGGTTTAGTAACACTTTAACAAGTCACCCTCCCCCCGATATGTGAATTCTTCAGTGTTTTTTATTTATCTATATCTTGTGACACCTCACAGAGGCTGCAGAGGTTTTTATTGTGCCAGAGCTGGGAGGCAGGATTCAGTAGCAGGAAACCCCATTGTACTACATGTCCTGAGCTGACTGACATGGTGAGGGGTTAAGAACTGTAACAATGCCAATAACCCTTTGCCCGCTACATGTGCAGTGACTACTTACATGAAAAACACCCTCTAGTCCCACTCCTAGCTCACGTTTTTTTTTTTTTTTGCTATGACTGCTATATCATAGGAAGCATAGGCTAATCAGGCCAACCTGGCTAATAACTATCTCTAAGGCTACTTTCACACTGAGGCGTGCGGGCGCTGGCGGTAAAGCGGCGCTATATTTAGCGCCACTTTACCATTGTTTTAGCGGCACTATTTGGCCGCTAGCGGAGCGGTTTTAACCCCTGCTAGCGGCCGAAAAAGGGTTAAAACCGCCCGCAAAGCGCCGCTGCACTGCTCCATTGTTTTCAACACTAGGTACACTTTTCACCCCTCATCCCCCCCCAATCACCCCCCTGTACCCCCTGTCACAGTAACACCAATAGCAGTTTTTTTTTTTGCATTGGTGTCAGTTTGTGACAGTTATAAGTGTTAGGGCAGTTAGGGTTAGCCCCCTTTAGGTCCAGGGTACCCCTCTAACAAAGGTTAACCCCTTGATCACCCCCTATCGCCAGTGTCACTAAGCGATCGTTTTCTGATTGCTGTATTAGTGACACAGGTGACGCTAGTTAGGGAGGTAAGTATATAGGTTCGCCGTCAGCATTTTATAGCGACAGGGACCCCCATATACTATCTACCAAAGGTTTTAACCCCCTGATTGCCCCCTAGTTAACCCTTTCACCAGTGTTCACCGTATAACTGTTACGGGTGACACTGGTTAGTTAGTTTGTTTTTTATAGTTTATTATAGTTTCAGGGCACCCGCCGTTTATTTTCTATTAAAGGTTTAACCCCCTAATTGCCCGGCGGTGATATAAGTTAAGTTTTCTAGGGTCAGATAAGGTCTGCGTCGCCCCAGGCAGCGTCAGGTTAGCGTCAGTAACACCCACGCACGCACCATACACCTCCCTTAGTGCTATAGTATCTGAACGGATCAATATCTGAAATGATCAGATCTATACTAGCTTCCCCAGCAGTTTAGGGTCCCCATAAACACAGTGTTAGCGGGATCAGCCCAGATACCTGCTAGCACCTGCGTTTTGCCCCTCGGCCCAGCCCTGCCCACCCAAGTGCAGTATCGATGGATCACTGCCACTTACAAAACACTAAGCACACATAACTGCAGCGTTCGCAGAGTCAGGCCTGATCCCTGCGATCGCTAACAGTTTTTTGGTAGCATTTTGATACAGTCGCTAACAGTCAGGAGCTTTTTTGCCTGTGAGTCTCACTAGTGTACCCCTAAATTTAGAGCCCAAAATGGCAAATCGAAGGTACACTAGTGCAGAGGCCTACACGTTTCTGAGCATGACAGATAGTGAAGAGGAAGTCACTCATCTGTCAGATTCAGGCTCAGAATACGATCCTGTAGAGGACAGCGGCTCCATGACAGATAGCTCTGACGATGGAGTTGTGGTCCCTGCCAAGGTCAGGCGTACCAGACCACAAACTTCTTCTTCTGTCCTTGATGTGCAAGAACCACAGGTCCCTCGTATGGAGCAGAGAAGTACTAGCGCCGCTATTCCTTCTAGTGAACTGGCAAGCACCAGCGGCCTAGTACACCCTGGTCGTACATCCAACACTGCAGTATCACGTGTTGACGTGGCGAGTCCCATAAGTGCAGTTCAAGCTGGCGAGGTGGCAAGCACTAGTAGTGTCCCACTGCCACCAAGAAGACGAACACAGGCCCGTTGTGCCCATAGTGCCCTTCCTGCTGCATTCGCCAATCTGAAATGGGAACCCAACACTTCTGCAGCACCCGTACTTTCCCCATTCACTGGCCATCCCAGAATTCAGGTGGAAACAGTTGATTTTACGCCACTGGATTTTTATTCGCTGTTTTTTACCGAAGATCTCTATAGATCTATTGTGGACCAAACCATTTTTTACGCTGGTCAACACATCGCCACTATTCCCCAGTCCTGCCTTGCCAGAGATTGGAGACCAATTACGGTCTCCGAATTTAAGATCTTTCTGGGCCTTTCCCTCAACATGGGCATAAATAAAAAGAGTGAGTTGCGGTCATATTGGTCCACTGACCCAATTTACCATATGCCCTTGTTCTCTGCCTCCATGACCAGGGCACGATACGAGCAGATTTTGCGGTTCATGCACTTCAACAACAATGAACTCTGTCGTCCTCGTGGAGACCCTGAATACAATCGGCTCTACAAAATTCGGCCCCTCGTAAACCACTTCAACCAGCGTTTTGCAGACTTGTTTACTCCCCATCAAGTTGTCTGTGTTGATGAGTCCCTGATTAAGTTTTCTGGCCGCTTGTCATTCAAACAGTACCTTCCCAGCAAACGTGCCAGATACGGGGTCAAGATGTATAAGCTCTGTGACAGGGCCACAGGCTATACATGTAGTTTTATGGTTTACGAGGACAAAGATAGTAACGTAGAGCCGTCAAACTGCCCTGACTACATAGAAAGCGCTGGCAAGATAGTGTGGGACTTGGTGTCACCCTTTTCCGGAAAGGGGTACCACTTGTACGTGGACAATTATTACACAAGGGTGCCACTTTTTAGTCACCTTTTTGATCAACAGATTGGAGCATGTGGGACCGTGCGATCTAATCGCCGGGGCTTTCCCCAGCGGCTTGTAGATTCCCATCTTAGGCTGGGGGAGAGAGCCTGCTTGCAGTGTAATAACTTGCTCGCTATGAAGTGGAGGGATAATAAGAATGTTTTCGTTCTTACCTCCCTTCATGCAGACACGACGACCCAAATTACGACGACGACTGGTGTTGTGGAGAAACCCCTCTGTGTCCACGATTATAATAACCAAAATATGGGAGGGGTGGACCTCAACGACCAGTTGTCGGCGCCGTACCTAGTTGCCTGTAAGGCAAGACGCTGGTACAAAAAAGTGTGTTTATTTATTTCAATTGGCTTTGCTGAATGCTCATGTGCTATACAGAGCTTCAGGATGGACTGGATCCTTCCTTAAATTCCAGGAAGAGATCGTCAGAGCCCTTCTGTTTCCAGACGGTGCTCCACCTCACCTTCCCTAACCAAATGCAGTAAGCCGGCTGCATGAGAGGCATTTTCCTTATGTCCTCCAGAGTACCCCTACCCAAACGAGCCCCCCAAAAAAGATGTCACGTCTGCAGCAAGCGCGGATATAGGCGTGACACCCGGTATTATTGTCCCTCCTGTCCTGACAATCCTGGTCTATGCATTGGTGAATGTTTTGAACGCTACCATACACTAGTTGAGTATTAGCGTAGGGTACAGCACTGCACAGACTAGGACACACTTTCACAGGGTCTCCCAAGATGCCATCGCATTTTGAGAGACCCAAACCTGGTACCAGTTACAAAAGTTAAAGTTACTAAAAAAAGTGTAAAAAAAGTAAATAAAATTAAAAAAAAAAACACAAAAAAAAATATAAAATAAAAAAAACAAAAATAGTTGTCGTTTTATTGTTCTCTCTCTCTCTCTATTCTCTCTCCATTGTTCTACTCTTTTTTACTGTATTCTATTCTGCAATGTTTTATTGTTATAATGTTTTACCATGTTTGCTTTTCAGATATGCAATTTTTTTATACTTTACTGTGTTTTATTGGTAACCATTTTTTTGTTTTCAGGTACGCCATTCAGCTGCAGAGCGGATTTATTTATCTTGACAGCAACATCGTTTGCTCCCACAATATATAAAGCCGTGACTCCAGCGCTGTCGGAGGTGATTTCACCACCACAGTTACATACTTCAGCATATATGCCGAAGCGTGGGGGCAGCAGTGGGTGGAGGAGCGATTTGCTCCTGCCTTTTGCGGGAGGATGCCCCCATGCTTCGGCATATATATATTTTAGGCACAGGTTGCATTAAATGTTTTATTTTTTACTATGTTTTTTTTGTATTTGCTTTGCAGGTATGGTAAGTTTTACTGTTATACTGTAATGTTACTTTGTTTTATTGTTAACCATCATTTGCTTAGCAGGTACGTCATTCAGTTGCAGCGCGGATTTATTTATCTTGACAGCAACAGCGTTTGCTCCCACGATATATAAAGCCGTGACTCCAGCGCTGTCGGAGGTGATTTCACCACCACAGTTACATACTTCAGCATATATGCTGAAGCGTGGGGGCAGCAGAGGGTGGAAGAGCGATTTGCTCCTAACTTTTGCGGGAGGATGCCCCCATGCTTCGGCATATATATACGGTGCATGTATGCTCATCATTAGAAGTGGGTGGATGAAGGGAGGTATTCTAATGGTGGGCATACCCACCGATCAATCTCTTTTTCGTTCAGCCCACAGGCTGCATGAAAAAAAAGTTTACAATATATGCCCAACAAGGACCAGCAACGTACTGGTATGTTGCTGGACTTTGAGTGGTTATACCAGAATGATGCCTGCAGGTTCAGGTATCATCTTGGTATCATTCTTTTCAGCCAGCAGTCGGCTTTCATGTAAAAGCAATCCTAGCGGCTAATTAGCCTCTAGACTGCTTTTACAAGCAGTGGGAGGGAATCCCCCCCACCGTCTTCCATGGTTTTCTCTGGCTCTCCTGTCCCAACAGGGAACCTGAGAATGCAGCCGGTGAATCAGCC
This sequence comes from Aquarana catesbeiana, assembly GCF_042186555.1. Lineage (NCBI taxonomy): Eukaryota > Metazoa > Chordata > Amphibia > Anura > Ranidae > Aquarana > Aquarana catesbeiana. Next base: position 193,934,297 of record NC_133326.1, read on the forward strand.
AGCTGACCATAGAGCTGATCAGAGACCAGAGTGGCTCCAAACATCTCTATGGCCTAAGAAACCGGAAGCTACGAGCATTTCATGACTTAGATTTCGCCGGATGTAAACAGCGCCATTGGGAAATTGGGAAATCATTTTATCACACCAATCTTGGTGTGGTCAGATGCTTTGAGGGCAGAGGAGAGATCTAGGGTCTAATAGACCCCAGTTTTTTCAAAAAAGAGCACCTGTCACTACCTATTGCTATAATAGGGGAGCTTTACATTCCCTGAGATAACAATAAAAATGATTAAAAAAAAAAAAAAATGAAAGGAACAGTTTAAAAATAAAATAAAAAAAAAAAAAAAAAGAAAAAAAAAAAGCATCCCTGTCCCCCCCTGCTCTCGCGCAAAGGCGAACACAAGCGTAGACCTCCTCTGTAAATCTAAAGTGGTAACCTGTAAAGCAGGGGACTCAAACTGGCGGCCCTCCAGCTGTTGTGAAACTACAAGTCCCATGAGGCATTGCAAGGCTGACAGTTACAAGCACGACTCCCACAGGCAGAAGCATGATGGGACTTGTAGTTTTGCAACAGCTGGAGGGCCGCCAGTTTGAGACCTCTGCTGTAAAGGCTTTTAAAAATGTATTTAGTTTGTCGCCATTGCACGTTTGTGCGCAATTTTAAAGCATGTCATGTTTGGTATTCATGTACTCGGCCTAAGATCATCTTTTTTATTTCATCAAACATTTGGCCAATATAGTGTGTTTTCGTGCATTAAAATTTAAAAAAGTGTGTTTTTTCCAAAAAAATGCATTTTAAAAATCGCTGCGCAAATACTGTGTGAAAAAAAAAAAATGAAACACCCACCATTTTAATCTGTAGGGCATTTGCTTTAAAAAAAATATATAATGTTTGGGGGTTCAAAGTAATTTTCCTGCAAACAAAATTATTTTTTCATGTAAACAAAAAGTGTCAGAAAGGGCTTTGTCTTCAAGTGGTCAGAAGAGTGGGTGATGCGTGACATAAGCTTCTAAATGTTGTGCATAAAATGCCAGGACAGTTCAAAACCCCCCCAAATGACCCCATTTTGGAAAGTAGACACCCCAAGCTATTTGCTGAGAGGCATGTCGAGTCCATGGAATATTTTATATTGCGACACAAGTTGCGGGAAAAAGACAATTTTTTTTTTTTTTTTGAACAAAGTTGTCACTAAATGATATATTGCTCAAACATGCCATGGGAATATGTGAAATTACACCCCAAAATACATTCTGTTGCTTCTTCTGAGTACGGGGATACCACATGTGTGAGCCTTTTTGGGGGCCTAGCCGCGTACAGGACCCCGAAAACCAAGCACCGCCTTCAGGCTTTCTAAGGGCGTAAATTTTTGATTTCACTCTTCACTGCCTATCACAGTTTTTGAGGCCATGGAATGCCCAGGTGGCACAAACCCCCCCCCCCCCCCCCCCCCCCAAATGACCCTATTTTGGAACTTTGTGCAAAAAAAATTTTTTTTTAAATTGTCTTTTCCCGCAACTTGTGTCACAATATAAAATATTCCATGGACTCAACATGCCTCTCAGCAAATAGCTTGGGGTGTCCTACTTTGTAATTTTTTTTTTGTCATTATTCAATCACTTGGGACAAAAAAAATAAATATTCAATGGGCTCAACATGCCTCTCAGCAATTTCCTTGGGGTGTCTACTTTCCAAAATGGGGTCATTTGGGGGGGGGGGTTTGTACTGCCCTGCCATTTTAGCACCTCAAGAAATGACATAGGCATCGTTTTTCTGATCGCTGTATTAGTGACACAGGTGACGCTAGTTAGGGAGGTAAGTATATAGGTTCGCCGTCAGCGTTTTATAGCGACAGTGACCCCCATGTACTACCTAATAAAGGTTTTAACCCCCTGATTGCCCCCTAGTTAACCCTTTCACCAGTGATCACCGTATAACTGTTACGGGTGATGCTGGTTAGTTAGTTTGTTTTTTATAGTGTCAGGGCACCCGCCGTTTATTACCTTATAAAGGTTTAACCCCCTAATCACCCGGCGGTGATATAAGTTAAGTTTTTAGGGTCAGATAAGGTCTGCGTCGCCCCAGGCAGCGTTAGGTTAGCACCAGTACCGCTAACACCCATGCACGCAGCATACACCTCCCTTAGTGGTATAGTGTCTGAACGGATCGATATCTGATCCGATCAGATCTATACTAGCGTCCTCAGCAGTTTAGGGTTCCCAAAAACGCAGTGTTAGCGGGATCAGCCCAGATACCTGCTAGCACCTGCGTTTTGCCCCTCGGCCCAGCCCTGCCCAGCCCACCCAAGTGCAGTATCGATCGATCACTGACACCTACAAAACACTAAGCACACAACTGCAGCGTTCGCAGAGTCAGGCCTGATCCCTGCGATCGCTAACAGTTTTTTGGTAGCGTTTTGATACAGTCGCTAACAGTCAGGAGCTTTTTTGCCTGTGAGTCTCACTAGTGTACCACTAAATTTAGAGCCCAAAATGGCAAATCGAAGGTACAGTAGTGAAGAGGCCTACACATTTCTGAGCATGACAGATAGTGAAGAGGAAGTCACTCAGCTGTCAGATTCAGGCTCAGAATACGATCCTGTAGACGACAGCAGCTCCATGACAGATAGCTCTGACGACGGAGTTGTGGTCCCTGCCAAGGTCAGGCGTACCAGACCCCAATTTTCTTCTTCTGTCCTTGAAGTGCAAGAACCGCAGGTCCCTCGTATGGAGCAGAGAAGTACTAGCGCCGCTATTCCTTCTGGTGAACTGGCAAGCACCAGCGGCCTAGTACACCCTGGTCGTATATCCAGCACTGCAGTAACACTTGGTGACGTGGTGAGTCCCATAATTGCAGTTCAAGCTGGCGAGGTGGCAAGCACAAGTAGTGTCTCGCTGCCACCAAGAAGACACAGGCCCGTCGTGCCCATAGTGCCCTTCCTGCTGCATTCGCCAATCCGAATTGGGAACCCACCACTTCTGCAGCACCCGTACTTCCCCCATTCACTGGCCAACCCGGCATTCAGGTGGAAACAGTTGATTTTACTTCACTGGATTTTTTCACAGAAGATCTCCATAGATCTATTGTGGACCAAAGCAATTTGTACGCTGGTCAACACATCGCCACTATTCCCCAGTCCTCCCTTGCCAGAGATTGGAAACCAATTACGGTTTCCGAATTTAAGATCTTTCTGGGCCTTTCCCTCAACATGGACATCAATAAAAAGAGTGAGTTGCGGTCATATTGGTCCACTGACCCAATTTACCATATGCCCGTCTTCTCTGCCTCCATGGCCAGGGCACGGTACGAGCAGATCTCCAAGATGCCATCGCATTTTGAGAGACCCAAACCTGGTACCAGTTACAAAAGTTAAAGTTATAAAAAAAAAAGTGTAAAAAAAAAAAAATATAAAATAAAAAAAACAAAAATAGTTGTCGTTTTATTGTTCTCTCTCTCTATTCTCTCTCTATTGTTCTGGTCTTTTTTACTGTATTCTATTCTGCAATGTTTTATTGTTGTTATGTTTTTATCATGTTTGGTAACCATTTTTTGGTTTTCAGGTACGCCATTCAGTTGCAGCGCGGATTTATTTATCTTGACAGCAACAGCGTTTGCTCCCACGATACATAAAGCCATGACTCCAGCGCTGTTGGATGTGATTTCACCACCACAGTTACATACTTCAGCATATATGTCGAAGCGTGGGGGCAGCAGTGGGTGGAGGAGTGATTTGCTCCTATCTTTTGCGGGATGATGCCCCCATGCTTCGGATATATAAACGGTGCATGTATGAAGGGAGGTATTCTAATGGTGGGCATACCCACCGATCAATATCTTTTTTTCATTCAGCCCACAGACTGCATGAAAAAAAGTTTACAATATATGCCCAACAAGGACCAGCAACGTACTGGTATGTTGCTAGACTTTGAGTGGTTATACCAGAATGATGCCTGCAGGTTTAGGTATCATCTTGGTATCATTCTTTTCAGCCAGCAGCCGGTGATTCGGCCAGCTGACCATAGAGCTGATCAGAGACCAGAATGGCTCCAATCATCTCTATGGCCTAAGAAACCAGAAGCTACGAGCATTTCATGACTTTGCCGGATGTAAACAGCGCCACTGGGAAAGCATTTTATCACACCGATCTTGATGTGGTCAGATGCTTTGAGGGCAGAGGAGAGATCTAGGTTCTAATACACCCCAATTTTTTCAAAAAAGGAGTACCTGTCACTACCTATTGCTATCATAGGGGATATTTACATTCCCTAAGATAACAATAAAATTGTTTAAAAAAAATTTAAAAATGAAAGGAACAGTTTAAAAATAAGATAAAAAAGCAAAAAAAAAAAATAAAGAAAAAAAAAAAAAGCACCCCTGTCCCCCCCTGCTCTCACGCAAAGGCGAACGCAAGCGTTGGTCTGGCGTCAAATGTAAACAGCAATTGCACCATGCATGTGAGGTATCACCGCGAAGGTCAGATCGAGGGCAGTCATTTTAGCAGTAGACCTCCTCTGTAAATCTAAAGTGGTAATCTGTAAAGGCTTTTAAAATGTATTTAGTTTGTCACCACTGCACGTTTGTGCGCAATTTTAAAGCATGTCATGTTTGGTATCCTTGTACTCGGCCTAAGATCATCTTTTTTATGTCATCAAACATTTGGCCAATATAGTGTGTTTTAGTGCATTAAAATTTTAAAAAAGTATGTTTTTTCCCAAAAAAATGCGTTTGAAAAATCGCTGCCCAAATACTGTGTGAAAAAAAAAAATTAAACACCCACCACTTTATTCTGTAGGGCATTTGCTTTAAAAAAATATATAATGTTTGGGGGTTCAAAGTAATTTTCTTGCAAAAAAAAAATAATTTTTTCATGTAAACAAAAAGTGTCAGAAAGGGCTTTGTCTTCAAGTGGTTAGAAGAGTGGGTGATGTGTGACATAAGCTTCTAAATGTTGTGCATAAAATGCCAGGACAGTTCAAACCCCCCCCCAAATGACCATTTTGGAAAGTAGACACCCCAAGCTATTTGCTGAGAGGCATGTCGAGTCCATGTAATATTTTTGTATTGTGATACAAGTTGCGGGAAAAAGACACATTCTTTTTTTTTTTTTGCACAAAGTTGTCACAAAATGATATATTGCTCAAACGTGCCATGGGAATATGTGAAATTACACCCCAAAATACACTCTGTTGCTTCTCCTGAGTACGGGGATACCACATGTGTGAGACTTTTTAGGAGCCTAGCCGCGTACGGGACCCCGAAAACCAAGCACCGCCTTCAGGCTTTCTAAGGGCGTAAATTTTTGATTTTACTCCTCACTACCTACCAGTAAATGACCTATTGCAAAAACATGCCATGGGCATATGTGAAATTACACCCCAAAATACATTCTGCTACTTCTCCTGAGTACGGGGATACCACATGCCTTCACTGCCTATCACAGTTTCGGAGGCCATGGAATGCCCAGGTGGCACAAAACCCCCCAAATGACCCTATTTTGGAAAGTAGACACCCAAACTATTTGGTGAGATGTATAGTGAGTATTTTGCAGACCTCACTTTTTTTCACAAAGTTTTGAAAATTGAAAAAAGAAAAAAAAAATGTTTTTCTTGTCTTTCTTCATTTTCAAAAACAAATGAGAGCTGCATAATACTCACCATGCCTCTCAGCAAATAGCTTGGGGTGTCAACTTTCCAAAATGGGGTCATTTGGGGGGTTTGTGCTATCTTGGCATTTTATGGCCTTCGAAACTGTGATAGGTAGTGAGGAGTGAATCAAAAATGTACGCCCTTAGAAATCCTGAAGGCGGTGATTGGTTTTTGGGGCCCCATATGAAGCTAGGCTCCCAAAAAGTCCCACACATGTGGTATCCCCATACTCGGGAGAAGCAGCAGAATGTATTTTGGGGTGTAATTCCACATATGCCCATGGCATGTTTGAGCAATATATCATTTAGTGACAACTTTGTGCAAAAAAAAAAAAAAAAAAATTGGTCACATTCCCGCAACTTGTTTCAAAATATAAAATATTTCATGGACTCAACATGCCTCTCAGCAAATAGCTTGGGGTGTCTACTTTCCAAAATGGGGTCATTTTGGGGGGGGGGGGGGGGTTGTGCCATCTTGGCATTTTATGGCCTTCAAAACTGTGATAGGTAGTGAGGAGTGAAATAAAAAATTTACGCCCTTAGAAATCCTAAAGGCGGTGCTTGGTTTCGGGGCCCCGTACGCAGCTAGGCTCCCAAAAAGTCCCACACATGTGGTATCCCCGTACTCAGGAGAAGCAGCAGAATGTATTTTGGGGTGTAATTCCACATATGCCCATGGCATGTTTAAGCAATATATCATTTAGTGACAACTTTGTGCAAAAAAAAAAAAGTTTGTAATTTTCCCGCAACTTGTGTCAAAATATAAAATATTCCATGGACTCAACATGCCTCTCAGCAAATAGCTTTGGGTGTCTACTTTGCAAAATGGGGTCATTTGGGGGGGTTTGTGCCATCTTGGCATTTTATGGCCTTCAAAACTGTGATAGGTAGTGAGGAGTGAAATAAAAAAAGTATGCCCTTACAAATCCTGAAGACAGTGCTTGGTTTTCGGGGCCCCGTACGCGGCTAGGCTCCCAAAAAGTCCCACACATGTGGTATCCCCGTACTCAGGAGAAACAGCAGAATGTATTTTGGGGTGTAATTCTACATATGCCCATGGCATGTTTGAGCAATATATCATTTAGTGACAACTTTTTGTAAATTTTGTCATTATTCAATCACTTGGGACAAAAAAAATGAATATTCAATGGGCTCAACATGCCTCTCAGCAATTTCCTTGGGGTGTCTACTTTCCAAAATGGTGTCATTTGGGGGGTTTTTGTACTGCCCTGCCATTTTAGCACCTCAAGAAATGACATAGGCAGTCATAAACTAAAAGCTGTGTAAATTCCAGAAAATGTACCCTAGTTTGTAGACGCTATAACTTTTACGCAAACCAATAAATATACGCTTATTGACATTTTTTTTACCAAAGACATGTGGCCGAATACATTTTGGCCTAAATGCATGACTAAAATTGAGTTTATTGGATTTTTTTTATAACAAAAAGTAGAAAATATCATTTTCTTTCAAAATTTTCGGTCTTTTTCCGTTTATAGCGCAAAAAACAAAAATGGCAGAGGTGATCAAATACCATCAAAAGAAAGCTCTATTTGTGGGAAGAAAAGGACGCAAATTTTGTTTGGGTACAGCATTGCATGACCGCGCAATTAGCAGTTAAAGCGACGCAGTGCCAAATTGGAAAAAGTGCTCTGCTCAGGAAGGGGGTAAATCCTTCCGGGGCTGAAGTGGTTAATGAAGTATGGAGAGATTATATACAAAATATACAGTACAATGATTGTGTCTAACATATGAAGTCTGATGTGATCAGTTCAAAATTACAGTTAAGTCCATATATATTTGGGCACAGGCACAATTTTATTTTTTTTCAGGTATTTACCAAAAGCTATAGTTGTATAATGGATATGGGCTGAAAGTGCACACTCTCAGGATTAATTTTAGGAAGGGTTTAGGAATTACAGCTCTTAAGAATAGCCATCCCCCTTTTTCACGGGACCAGAAGTAATTGGAAAATTGAATCATAAGCAGTTTAATGGCCAGGTGTGGACTGCTACATTGTTATTTATTCATCAATCAAGCAGGTAAATGGTCTGGAGTTGATTCTAAGTGTATTTGCATTTGGAATCTATTGCCATGAACCTACATCATGCATTCAAAGGAACTGTCCATGCAAGTGAAACAGGCTATTGTAAGGCTTCAAAAATGAAACAAAATCCATCAGAGAGATAGCAGCAACATTAGTACTGGCCAAATCAACAGTTTGGTAAATGCTGAGGAAAGAAGAATACTGGTGAGCTCAGCAACATAAAAAGGCCTGGACATCCATGGAAAACAACAGTGGGGGATGATCATAGGATCCTCTCTATGGTAAAGAAAATTCACAATTCCCATTCACAACATCCAGACAAGTGAAGGACACTCTCCAGGAGGTGGGCATATCATAATCAGTGTCTACAATCAAGAGAGGACCTCACAAGAGCAAATACAGAGGGTTCACCACAAGGTGCAAACCATTCATAAGTCTAAGAATAGAAAAGCCAGATTAGACTTTGCCAAAAAACATCTAAAAAAGCCAGACTAGTTCTGAAAAAGCATTCTTTGGATGGATGAAATAGTAATCTGTACCAGAATGATGGGATGAAAAAAGTGTGGAGAAGGCTTGGAACAGCTAATGATCCAAAGCATACATCATCTGTAAAACATGGTGGAGGAAGTGTGATGGCATGGGTATGCATGGATTCCAGTGGCACTGGGACATTGGTGTTTATTGATGATGTGATAGAAGCAGCCGGATGAATTCTGCAGTGTTTAGAGATATACTGTCAGCCCAGATTAAGCCAAAATGCAGCAAAGTTGATTGGATGGCGCTTCATGGTACGGATGGACAATGATCCAAAACACACTGAAAAAGCAACCCAGGAGCTTTTCAAGGACAAGATTTGGAAAATTCTGCAATGGCCGAGTCAATCACCTGATCTCAACCCAATTGAGCATGCACTTCACTTGCTAAAGGCAAAACCAAAAGGCAGAAAGACCCACAAACAAAGAACTGAAGACAGCTGCAGTTAGAGCCTGGCAAAGCATCTGAAAGGAGGAAACCCAGTCTTTGGTAATGTCCATGGGTTCCAGACTTCAGAAAGTCATTGCCAGTAAGGGATTCTCAACAAAATGTTAAAAATGAACATTTTATTTATGATTATATTCATTTGTCCAATTACATTTGAGCCCCTGAAAATGGGGGGACTGTGTATAAAAATGGTTGCAGTTCCTAAAATTTGTACTTGGTATTTATGTTTAACCGCTTGAATTAAAGCTGAAAGTCTGCACTTCAAATTAATTTGGATTGTTTCCTTTTAATTTTACTCTGGTGGCATACAGAGTCAAAAGTATGAAAATTGTGCCTGTGTCCAAGTATATATGGACCTAACTGTATATGCTGAAAAAGCACCACTAAATGCCAAGCAGCAGATACAAAGTCAAAGAAAGACTTGCCATGTACAGAGAGTCATAAAAATTGATCAAGTGCAGCATTATGGGGAAGGGATAGAACTACTATCAGATTTTTCTATTGCTGTCAGTGTCCCCAGTTTTGGCCTACCATGAAGATGAAATACATCAATGTATATACATAACTCACCATTACAAAGTATATGGATAGGAAACTAAATTTCCAAACAAATTTTCTTTACTAAACAAATACTTTCCAGGAGTTGGGATTGCAAACTTCTAAAATAAAATAAGCTAAAAAAAAAAGTACCAAATGTTTCCAGTAACAAAACCAGAAATCAAAAATAATAAGACAAATTTTTGTGTTTACAGATATTTCCCTGATCTTAATCTCTTCAATCACAAATTGTATAGACAAATATGAGATAACATACCTGGTTTCCCTTCTTGATCTATAGAAGTCTGTTTGAGTGTTGGTTGTTTTTCTAAAAACAGTGGATGAAGCCATGATGGTTCAATCTTTCCCATATGGAAACCTCCCAGGCAAATGCTGTTATTGGCCACATCTAAACCAAGCTTTTTTAACAGTAAGCTTATATTCTCATTATTGCAATTTTTAATGCTGATCTGAAGGGCATTCTGTACATCCTGCTCACGAACTCCATGATTTAACAACAGTTCAACCATTTTAGGACTGGTACCTTTTTCACAAGCCTAATGAGACAAAAATATGAAAAATAGTGTGTAAATATAAACAGTAGCTCATGAAATATACAAAAAAAATTACAATGTCTCTTGGATCAAAGGTGTATCTAGTATGCTGTACCTATGACCCTGGCTGTGCGCTCCCATTTTTGAAAGTCCGTGCCCCAGTTTACGTACCAGCATTTTCATCAATTTTCTAAGAGAAACATATCTATTTCACTAAACAAATGTATTTGTAATTAGCTACAGATGTTCTGTGCAACTACATTTTCTTTCACATATAGTAAACGTACCTAATTATTTCCTGTCTTCCCACTTCTGATTAACCACTTATTAAAGTGATTGTAAAGCTTTGTGTTTTTTTTTTTTTTAAATAACAAACATGTCATACTTACCTCCACTATGCAGTACGTTTTGCACAGAGTGGCCCCGATCCTTGACTTCTGGGGTCCCCTGGCTGCGCTGGTAGCTGCTCCCCGCATCGTATAACCCCCTAGGAGAAGCGCTCTCCCGGGGGGATAGCTTGAAGGCGTGCTCCCGAGTCCAGCATTTGCGTCCATAGACGCAGAATGCCGGCCCCTGCGCCATTGGATTTGATTGACAGCAACGGGAGCCAATGGCTGGGTTGCTATCAATCTATCCAATCAAGAGCTGAGACTACGGGCAGAGGGGAAGAGCAAGTCTCCAGCATGGGAATTACGGGGCCCAGGTGAGTAAAACGGGGGGCTGGGGGGGGCGGTCAGTGACAGAAGTTTTTTCACCTTAATGCATAGGATGCATTAAGATGAAAAAACACGAGGGTTTACAACCCCTTTAACTGTACAACCCTACCCCATGCTCAGTTTCTTTTTTGCATTTCTGTTTTTTAATAGAAAATGTAGCATCAGAAAGAAGAAAACACACACATTTAAAGAATCTACTGCAACATTGCAAATGGTATTGTAATATATCATTACAGTATAAAAAATAATACATGAAAAAATACAGAAATAGGTTTTTGCATTTTTGCACATTTGCCAGTGTAGGGCTTCTAGGTCATGAAAGGGGTAAAGGAGAAGTTTGGGAAATAAAAAAAACAAACATTCACTCACCCAAATGACTCAAATTTGTTTCTGTAAATGCCAGTCTTCAGTCAGATGGGCTTAGAACAGCAGGTCTGGCCTGTTGGAAAGGGGCCAGAGTTCATCTCCTTGTAGTCTGAATATCTCTGCGTACCTGGTTCTTCTTGGCCAGTTTAGTGCGATCTGAATCAAAACCTTTTTCTCATGCTCTATCTTGTTGAATAGATAGGGTAAAGTATGCACAGGGGGTGGGTGGTGAGGGCAATAGATTAGACTGAACTGAGAACAGGAGATTACCAAGGCATCTGGATTCAATCTCTAGGGAAACCTTGTCGTGGCCACAGAGGTAGTTTGCTGTTGAATCTGGAGGCCATGATGTCCACATCTATAATCCCCCATTTCTGATATATCAGGGTGAAGATGTCTGGGTGAAGAGCTTGATCTGTGTGGTGACAGATGAGATAAACTGCTTTCTAGTTGTCTACTCCTGGAATGTGGACCTCAGATTGCTGGACAATGGGTTGCTCTCCATGAGATTATTTGGCTTGCTTCTTTCAAGGCTGCTTGAATCCTGGTGCCCCCTTGATGAATGATGTAGGCCATGGCATTGCCTAACTGCACCCTGATTGGGTGTCCTTGCCGAAGAAGGTCCAGTATTGCAGAGCTTTTTGGCTCTAAGCTCCAGGATATTGGGGAGCTTGGCTTCTACTGGTAACCATGTTCCAAGGACCATAAGGGACAGGAAGACTCATGAGCAGTACTGAAAGTCTGGCATCTGTTATCAATTCCCTGTGATAAGGAAGGAAAGACTTTCTAATTGTTGGGACTAGGCTTAAGATCCAACAAGTTAGGCAATTCCTTGCTTGGTAGGACAGGAGTATGGGTAAGTTGAGAAGGAGCGTGCTTCTTCCAGGTCAACAAGATGTTGTGTTGGAGAGGTCTTGAATGAAATTGGAAGAATGGTACAGCTTCGAAGGAGGCTACTCTGAGGCCTAGAACTCCCACGTACATTCTCTGTGTTAGTTCTGTTTTTTTTTTTTAACTCCTGTCGGATCACAGTAAAGAAGAATTTAGAGCCTATAAACGGTAATGCCAACTTTTTCTGTTTGGTGAGCACGCATGCAGGATCCAGTGCCTGAAGCAACATTATCTGGGTACGGCTCCCAAGGTTTTACTGAGATTGCATCAATCTGGATGCAGTTTAATTTAATTTCATTTAATTTGCCATTAGAATGAGTTGATTAAAGAGAGGTATTAAACTCAAAACCAAAAATGAAATATGTTGCTGCTTGACGATCATTAGATGTGGTGGCTGCATACGTTTTTTTTCCATTCTTTTTCCCTCTGTTTTCACCTAGTGATTTGGTCAGTAATACACCTCCTGTAATAGAGTGGCCCCACTCTGGATGAAGAAGGGGCACGCGGGGGACATTTGGACAGCAGCATTGTCAGTGTGTGGAAGGAGAATGTAAGAGGGACTAGCAGATTTAGATACACCAACTAATTGAAGCCAGAATTCAGCTAACATGTTATAAGCAGTTACAGCAAACCGTTTTTTCCTTTTAGGATAAAGGTTTTACATGAGCTGATCATTGTAATCACCCCTGCCAGTGTTAAATGATTTATCTCATCTCTGTAAAATGATACATCTGGAAGAGATCACCTTTTTAAAAACAGACCCACCAGCTGATTTACCAGAAGAAAATACAAGAAAGCAAGCCTAAAAAAGAAAACAAATGCAAGCATCTCATCTAAGAATTAGTAACCTGCAATTTAATCAATATTTGCTTTTGGGATTAATACTGCTTTAAGCTAAGCTTTAATTCCTCATTAAGAGGTCCATCACCTTCAACCACTAGCAAAAAAGGGAGGACTCACATAATGTGATAGGGTTATAGGGAAGGTGCCCAGGGGGCATGTGCTTTAAAGCTTGTCAGTATCCAACACCTGAAGGCACAAGCCTATAAACCAGCCAGGGTCAATGAACATTTATCGTAAGAGCTGTACTGTATGATTAAAATATAGATTTTAGTTGACCCTAGCTTTATTTTAGAGTAATGGCCCTTACATACCAAGCAAACTATTACACAACACATCAATATGAGTACCTGAATGATCAGTGACGTATGTTTTGTCTTTTTGTTCACATCTGCCCCCAACAAAAGCAAGCTTTCAGCTATGGCTAAATGATTTTCAGCACATGCCTTTACAAGCAAATTGTTTTTCACGTCTTCTTCCAAAGTCATTTCAGCAAAACATTGATAACACAAAGTCTGCAACTAAATCATAGAGAACATAAGTATAAAGCAAACTGAAAAGCAAAAAGTTATAAGTTCGCAGAATTACTAGTTCTGTTTGATAAGAATTCTTCTGTTATGCAATCTTATTAAAGCTACTGTTTAATCTAAGTTTTCAAATTAATTTGTATGCTTCTGTGCAGCCCTATGGATCCTAGGCCCATACACATTTGGCATTTTAGCAATCTATTAAAAGTTGTTCCCATAGCATAATGAGAGGGCCTACCTGAGGCCAATCAGAAAAAAAGTCAAGTCAGCACATGTACAGGGACCAGGATAGGAGAAGAAGGGACATCAAAATGTCACTGTATCAACACTCTGTGGTGGTTGCGGACTATGACTTAAGCCAGTTTGTACTGTATATTTTAGGGAAAAAAAATCCCTTTTGGGTTAAACAAGAAGGTATGGATTGATTTGATCTTTGGCCTGGACATAGTCTTGAACAACTTCCCGACTGATGTATGTATATATACATCCTTAGGAAGTTGTGGCGATATAGGATCATGGCTGCAGCTGATATTCTTTAGAGCCGGAGATAAAGTTTCTTGTAAAATTAGTCCAAGTGGCTAATCAGCCGTCTGATCACTTTTATGAACAGCTCCCAACCCCCTTCCCCCCAACCCAACCCCCCCTCCAAGTCGGGTGCCGCCATTTCCCCTCCCCCATCGCACCCCTGATTACTTCAGACATTGCTGACAAAACAAGCGTCACTTCCAATGTTTGGATCATAGATGGAGCGCCAAGAGGCAGTTTCAGCAGAAGTAGACGAAAAGATCTGGATGCCGCACACCGGACAGGATGATAAGTACCTTTAATGAAAAGCTGGATCACAAAAGTATACAAGACACTACAGCAGGGATGTACAGAAATCAACTGACGCATTTTGCACTCATAACGGGTGCTTACTCATGAGTAAGCACCCGTTATGAGTGCGAAACGCGTCAGTTGATTTCTGTACATCCCTGCTGTAGTGTCTTGTATACTTTTGTGATCCAGCTTTTAATCAATAAAGGCACTTATTATCCTGTCCGGTGTGCGGCATCCAGATCTTTTCGTCTACTTCTGCTCCACCTTGCATCAGCCAGCACCTGGGACTCTCTCTCTTTGAAGGACTTAAACTTGTTTTTCCACTTATTGATTTAGACCTACCTGAGCGGTGGAACTTTCTTTGCTTCGTTTGCATCTCTGGAAAGAGGCAGTTTCAGTTTCCATTTGTATTCTGTGATATGCCTGATCATATTTTAGTTATGTTAATGTCATTTTTAACACTTTTAATAAACTTTTGATAATACTACACTATAAGAGATTCTCTACCTTTATCGCTGGTGAGGGAGTTTTATACCGAGTCTCTTAAAGGTGCAGGAGCACCAATATATATACGGTAAGATCAAATCGTACAGGACACCAGTGGGGGACAAGAAATCCAGCAGATACATATGGAGATACCTAACATAAGCGAGTGCGGTGTGTTTGTCGGGAAGAGAAAAAACACCTTTTTTTGGTGGCACTTTTTTCCTTCACAACTGGATGAATCCATTGGCAGAGAGCACTTTAATGCATTTAAATTTGGGTTATGTGATATATTTTTGTTTGTTGAACATAATTTATGAATTTTAATTGTTTGCACAAATGTGTATTGTTGGGAGCGCGGTCCGTTTCTAGTATCTCTCAATTTCTACTTTAAGTAGTTTATTATAAAATGCAAGAATGGAAATCGAAATAAATATATGAATTGCTAAATACAAACTTATAAAAACATACAAAATTAATACAAGCCAAAAATCATGTGAGATGGTTACTTTCTGACTCCGTCTGTTTGCCAAGCACAGGGAAATCTGATAGAAAAGCACAGTGTCAAACTCTTCTAGATCCAAAAGCTTTGCAAAGCTATGTGACAACTTTATCAGTGTTATGGCTGTCTGAAATCCCTACAAAAAAAAAGAAAGAAAGGAAAAAATATATAATTATTATATAATTATAATAATTATTTTAAATAATAAAAAAAAAACAAAGGAAAAAAAAGAAAAAACACATCTATAAACCTTAAAGTGGACGGCACGTCAAAACCTAGCTAAGCCTAAATCCACTCCCTCCCCTACTCCAAACCTATTCTCTATACCCCGTAAAGGAAATATGACTATACTTACTTAATCTGAAGCCATTCTGGTTTGGTCACATGATCGGATCCCAGCGCCAGTTTCAGTGTAGAGTAGGAACAGACAGTTTCAGTGTAGATTAGGAACAGACAACTTTTTATAGATATGTTCTACATGCATCCCCCCGAAGAGCGAGCCATGTCTCGCGAAAAACATCGGGTATTATAGAGGTCATGTATATCCACGTTATTTCAATGGTACCATTGTAATCTTTAACCATGTGTCTAAGTGTATCAGCTTAGCAATTGTTTATGCTATGCATGTATTACCATTTAATGAATGTCATCATTGCATTTATCCTTGTCACTATCATTGGCAAACTGTGCACACTTCATTCCTTTTTTTAATTGTTTTATAATCAGGGATGGAGGTGTGTCACTGGTGAACCCAGTCCTTTCTCTTATTTGTAGGGACAGCCAACAGATTCCCCATAGTAAGCCTATGGATGACATCATCGCACAGGCTCTGCAGCTGTTGTCGGCGATCTCTCATCTAAACTATAGCCGGCACTGGAGAGATCATGTGACCAGGCCAAAGTGACTTCAGAAGAGGCAAGTATAGGCATCTTTTCTGTTACAGGGTAGATAGAATAGGCTTAGAATGAGAGCCAGAATATATTTAGGCTTAGTTAGGTTTAGTTTTGACTTTACTTCCACTTTAAACCAATAAAACGGGCAGATTTATAAAAACAGAGTTAAAGCAAACTGTATAACCAAATGCCAACATGAAAGTAATCAAGGAACAAAGTGCATTATTATGGGCAACTGTTCACTTTTTTCTACATATTTGCCCCTTTTGTAAGGCATAAGCCCCATTTCTTCAACTACTGATTTCATTTGTAAGTTGCTTGTTTCCCAGCTGTCATGTTTAAGTTTACAGATTGGCACATTGCTGGCCCATTACAGATATACAGCCAGCCAAGTCAAAAATGCAGATTAGCAAACTAGTGGCCATTTCACCCAAACACTAGATTCGTGACTGTGCCTGCATGGACAGTTTATTTGTAAAGTGTCTGGCTGATATGAACGATCTAGACACTTTGAATAGCAAAATTGACCACTTCTCTTTCTGGTCACTGTACAATCCACACATTCTGCTGTATTATGAGGTCCAGAGCTAATCAAGAGGGATATGTGATTGTTTTCCTGGTAACACCCATTTTTGCAGGTAGACCGGGTATTAAGTGTAGGCACCCAGCACTTGATTGAGTACGCAAAGACAAATAATAAGCAGCGTAGGCACCCAGCACTTGATTGAGTACGCAAAGACAAATAATAAGCATAAGAGCAAGGTGAACTAGCAACTTCAAAATGAAGATGGGGATGCCAGCACCTGTATATCCACCATGACAGGTTCAAGTTAAATAGCATACCTCCTCTTGAATCCTCACAACATCCTTGTACCTCTGTAATGTGGAAACCAGATGACTTGATAAAAGGTGCATAGTGGCTATACACAAGTTTTTTCTTGTAACCAGATAGGACAAGAGATAGAAACCAAAGCACTGGATTTCTAGAAGATGAAAATGATTAATGTAGGACCACACCATCTATTTAATGATGACAACATACATTTTAAAGTCAAAACTAAACCAGTAGGAGTTGCCATCAGTTTCAGTGATCCCTGTTACAGCAAATTTCTAATGTGGCAACATTGTTGCAAAATGGCAATAAGGACTTACCTGAAATGTTTTTACATAAATACTACAGTCATACCAGTATTCATTTTTTTGTATTTCCATCTTTATTAACACTGTCCTATGCAGCAATTGATAGAATACATAGAACCAGTAACGTTAGTCGCTTTCCCCAGTGGAGTTCACAATCTAATTTCTAAGTCTGGCCAAAGGCCAATCAATCAGCTAATATGTGGTATTGGTTTATGAGATGTAACTAGAGCTCCCAAAGAACCTACAAACCCTATGAAGATAGCATCTCTTGGTGGGACTCAAAAACAGCACCCAAAGCAGCAAGTGCCAAATCCTTAGACACCATGCTATTAAACTACCATATTATTAAACTTCATGTAAAACCTTTCACAAACCTGGGCAAAATAACAAACATATTATACTTACCTACTCTGTGCAATGGTATTGCACAGAGCAGCCCCAAATCTCCTCTTCTGGGGTCCTCAGCTGGCACTCTCGGTTCCTCCTCTTCTTGGAGTGCCCCTATAGGAAACTGCTTCCTATGGAAGCGTCCCTTCGAGTTCAATCCCGAGCCAGGCTGTGTGCGTCTATTGACACACACAGCAAGGCTCAGCCACTCTCTGCTCACAGGATTTGATTGATATTAGCAGGAGCCAATGGCTTCTGATGCTGCAACTGTGAGCAGAGAGCAGAGAGAGGGGGAGGGCTGCTGTAGAGGGGCACAGTGCTAGATAGAGATAGGACTCCCAGATTATTGGGACATTTTTTACCTTAATGCATCCGGAATCCCCTATTTCTGGGATATCAGATTGAAAACATCTGGATGAAGAGATCATTTTCCCTGGTACAAGCAGTGGCAGCTGAGATAATCCAATTTCTCCATTTCCCAGTAGACGACAGCTGTTTGGAAACACCTTTATTGGAGAGTACTTGCAACGCTATCCGAGCTAGATGGCAGGCTGACACCGCCACTAGAGATATCATTTATGCTGGAATTTTTTAACCTCTATGTAAGTTCATCTATAGAAAAAATTTAAATAAAATTGGCTGACTTAGCCTCTGTTCACACCAGAGGCGGCACGACTTGAAGGTCGCCTCACCGAGGCGACCTGCACACGACTGCCGGGGCGACTTGCAAAACGACTTCTGTATAGAAGTCTATGCAAGTCGCCCCAAGTCGCCCCCAAAGTCGTACAGGAACCTTTTTCTAACCACTTCAACCAACGTTTTGCAGCCTTGTTTACTCCTGATCAAGTTGTCTGCGTTGATGAGTCCCTGATTAAGTTTTCTAGCCGCTTGTCTATCAAACAGTATCTTCCCAGCAAGCGTGCCAGATAAGGGGTCAAAATGTATAAGCTCTGTGACAGGGGCACAGGCTATACATATAGTTTTATGGTTTACGAGGGAAAAGATAGTCACGTAGAGCCGGAGAACTGCCCTGACTACATAGGAAACGCTGGTAAGATAGTGTGGGACTTGGTGTCACCCTTATTCGGAAAGGGGTACCACTTGTACGTGGACAATTATTACATGAGCGTGCCACTTTTTAGTCACCTTTTTGATTATGGAATTGGCGCATGTGGCACCGTGTGATCTAATCGCCGGGGCTTCCTCCAACGGCTTATAGAATCCCGACTTAGACGGGGGAGAGAGCCTGCTTGAGGTGTAATAATTTGTTAGCAGTGAAGTGGAGGGATTCACGGAATGTTTTCGTTCTGCCCTCGCTTCACGCAGACAGGGCAGTCCAAATTCCTATGGCGAATAGTGTTGTGGAGAAACCCCTCTGTGTCCACGAATACAACCTTAAAATGGGAGGGGTGTACCTCGAAGACCAGTTGCTGGCGCCGTACCTAATTGCCCGTAAAGCCAGACGCTGGTACAAAAAAAGTGTCTGTATACTTATTTCAATTGGCTTTGCTGAACGCTCATGTGCTATACAGAGCTTTAGGACAAACTGGATCCTTCCTTAAATTCCAGGAAGAGATCAGAGCCCTTCTGTTTCCAGACGGTGCTCTTGCCCAACTTCCCAATCCAAATGCAGTGAGCCGGCTGCATGAGAGGCATTTCCCTTTTGTCCTCCCTGGTACCCCTACCCAAAGAAACCCCCAAAAAAGATGTAGTGTCTGCAGCAAACGCGGATTTAGGCGTGACACTCACTTTTATTGTCCCTCCTGTCCTGACCAACCTGGCCTCTGCAATGGTGAATGTTTCAAACACTACCACACACTAGTGGAGTTTTAGCGTAGGGTACAGCACCACACAGTCCTAGGCACACTAACACAGGGTCTCGGGGTCTTGAAAGATGTGATGGCCATCACATTTTGAGAGACCCTAATCTGCAACGTTCAGTTTACAGTTTTTATAAAAGTTAAAAAAAAATAAATATATAAAATACAAAATCCAAAAATAGTTGTGGTTGTATTTTTCTCCTATTTCTCTATTGTTCTCTCTCTTATGTTCGCTCTCTACTGTCCGCTCACGATTGTTCTATATCCATCGTTTTCTCTATTTTTACTATGTTTTATTTTATTTGCTTTGCGGGTATGGTATGTTATACTGTAATGTTTGTTTTATTGTTAACCATCATTTGCTTATTTATTAACAGCAACAGCGTTTGCTCCCGCGATACATAAAGCCATGACTCCAGCACTGTCAGAGGTGATTTTACCACCACAGTTATAAAAAAAAAAAAGAGCATATATGCCGAAGCATGGGGCAGCAGGGGTGGAGGAGCGATTTTATCCTAACATTAGGGGCGGATTTCCCCCATGCTTCGGCATATATTTTTTTAGGCACAAATTGCAATGTTTTATTTTTACTATGTTTTATTGTATTTGCTTTGCAGGTATGGCAAGTCTTACTGGTATAGTGTAATGTTACTTTGTTTTATGTTAACCATCATTTGCTTAGCAGGTACACCATTCAGCTGCAGCACGGGTTTATTTATCTTGAGAGCAACATCGTTTGCTCCCACGATATGTAAAGCCGTGACTCCAGCGCTGTCGGAGGTGATTTCACCACCACAGTTAAAAAAAACAGCATATATGCCGAAGCATGGGGGCAGCAGGGGTGGAGGAGTGATTTGCTCCTAACTTTTGAGACGGGTGCCCCCATGCTTCAGCATATATTTTTTAGGCCATTCAGCTGCAGCACTGATTTTTTTTTATCTTGACAGCAACAGCGTTTGCTCCCACTATGCGTAAATCAGCGACTCCAGCGCTGTAGGAGGTTATTTCACCACCACAGTAAAAAACAAAATGGTGCATATATGCCCATCATTAGAAGTGGATGGATGAAGGGTGGTATTCTAATGGTGGGCATACCCACCGATCAATCTCCTTTTTTCGTTCAGCCCACAGGCTGCATGAAAAAAAGAACATTACAATGTATGCCCAACCAGGACCAGCAACATACTGGTATGTTGCTGGACTTTGAGTGGTTATACCAGAATGATCACCTTGGTATCATTCTTTTCAGCCAGCGGTCGACTTTCATATAAAAGCAATCCTAGCGGCTAATTAGCCTCTAGACTGCTTTTATAAGCAGTGGGAGGGAACGTCCCCCCCCCCACACACACACACCACCACCATCTTCCATGGTTTTCTCGGGGCTCTCCAGTCCCAAAAGGGAACCCGAGAATGCAGTCGGTGGTTCAGCCAGCTGACCATAGAGCTGATTAGAGACCAGAACGGCTCCAATCATCTCTATGGCCTAAGAAACCGGAAGCTGCGAGCATTTCAGGATTTAGGTTTCGCCGGATATAAACAGCGCCATTGGGAAATTGGCACAGCATTTTATCACACCCATCTTGGTGTGGTCAGATGCTCTGAGGGCAGAGGAGAGATCTAGGGTCTAATATACCCCAATTTAAAAAAAAAAAAAAAAAAGAGTTCCTGTCACTACCTATTGCTATCATAGGGGATATTTACATTCCCTGAGATAACAATAAAACAGATAAAAAAAATGAAAGCAACAGTTTAAAAATATAATTAAAAAAAGCAAAATAAATAATTAAAAAAAAAAAAACACCCCTGTCCCTCCCTGCACACGAGCAAAGGTGAACGCAAGCGTCGGTCTGGTGTCATATGTAAACAGCAATTGCACCATGCATGTGAGGTGCATGTAATTTTAGCAGTAGACCTCCTCTGTAAATCTAAAATGGTAACCTTATAAGGCTTTTAAAAATGTATGTAGTTTGTCGCCGTTGCACGTTTGTGTGCAATTTTAAAGCATGTCGTGTTTGGTATCCATGTACTCGGCATAAGATAATCTTTTTTATTCCATCAAACACTTGGGCAATATAGTGTGTTTTAGTGCATTAACATTTAAAAAAGTGTGTTTTTTCCCCAAAAAATGCATTTGAAAAATCGCTGTGCAAATACTGTGTGAAAAAAATAATTGCAACACCCACCATTGTAATCTGTAGGCCCTTTGCTTTAAAAAAATATATAATGTTTGGGGGTTCAAAGTAATTTTCTTGCAAAAAAAATATTTTTTCATGTAAACAAAAAGTGTCAGAAAGAGCTTTGTCTTCAAGTGGTTAGAAGAGTGGGTGATGTGTGACATAAGCTTCTAAATGTTGTGCATAAAAATGCCAGGACAGTTCAAAACCTCCACAAAAGACCCCTTTTTGGAAACTAGACACCCCAAGCTATTTGCTGATAGGCATGTTGCGTCCACGGAATATTTTATATTTTGTTACAAGTTTTGTGAAAATTACACTTTTTTTTTTTTGCACAAAGTTGTCACTAAATGATACATTGTTCAAACATGGCATGGTTATATGTGGAATTACACCCCAAAATGCATTCTGCTGCTTCTCCTGAGTACGGGGATACCTCATGTGTGAGACTTTTTGGGAGCCTAGCCGCGTACAGGACCCCGAAAACCAATCACCGCCTTCAGGATTTTGAAGGGTGTAAATTTTTGATTTTACTCCTCACTACCTATCACAGTTTTGAAGGCCATAAAATGCCAAGATAACACAACCCCCCCCCCACCCCCCCAAATGACCCCATTTTGGAAAGTAGACACCCCAAGCTATTTGATGAGAGGCACGTTGAGTACATGTAATATTTTATATTTTGTCACGTTGTGGGAGTATTTTTTTTATTTTTTTTTTTTTTTATTTTTACACAAAGTTGTCAGTAAATGACCTATTGCTCAAACATGCCATGGGCATATGTGAAATTACACCCCAAAGTACATTCTGCTACTTCTCCTGAGTACGGGGATATCACATGTGTGAGACTTTTTTGGAGCCTAGCCGTCTACAGGACCCCGAAAACCAATCACCGCCTTCAGGCTTTCTAAGGGCGTAAAATGGTGATTTCACTTCCTCACTACCTATCACAGTTTTGGAGGCCCTGAAAAGTAAAGATAGCACAACTCCCATCCCCCCCCCCCCCCAAAAAAAATGACCCCATTTTGGAAAGAAGACACTTCAAGCTTTTTACTGAGAAGCATGTTGTGTCCATGGAATATTTGATATTTTGCCACAAGTTTCGGGAAAATTACAATTTTTTTTTTTTACACAAAGTTGTCACTAATTGATATATTGTTCAAACATGGCATGGTTATATGTGGAATTACATCCCAAAATACATTCTTATTTTTCATATTTGCTAAGAGACATGGTGAGTATTTTGCAGATCTCATTTATTTTTGAAAATTAGGAAAGAAAAGAAAAATATTTTTTTTTTTCTTTTTTCAAAACTTTGTAACAAAAAGTGAGATCTGCAAAATGCTCAACATACCAATCAGCAGAAGCAGATAGCTTGGGGTATTTACTTTCCAAAATGGGGTCATTTGGGGGGGTTTGTTCTATCTTGACATTTCAGGGCCTCTGAAACTGTAATAGGTAGTGAGGAAGTGAAATCACCTTTTTACGCCCTTAGAAAGCCTGAAGGTGGTGCTTGGTTTTCGGGGTCCTGTAGACGGCTAGGCTCCCAAAAAGTCTCACACATGAGGTATCCCCATACTCAGGAGAAGCAGCAGAATGTATTTTTGGATTTCAGATATGCCCATGGCATGTTTGAGCAATAGATCATTTAGTGACAACTTTGTGCAAAAAAATAAATAAATAAAATGTTCCCGCAACTTGTGGAAAAATATAAAATATTCCATGGACTCAACATGCCTCTCATGAAATAGCTTGGGGTGTCTACTTTCCAAAATGGGGTCATTGGGGGGGGGGGGGGGGGGTGCTATCTTGGCATTTTATGGCCTTCAAAACTGTGATAGGTAATGAGGAGTGAAATCAAAAATTTACACCCTTAGAAATCCTGAAGGCGGAGAATGGTTTTCGGAGTCCTGTACGCGGCTAGGCTCTCAAAAAGTCTCACACATGAGGTATCCCCATACTCAGGAGAAGCAGCAGAATGTATTTTGGGGTGTAATTCCACATATAACTATGCCATCACAAAACTTGCAAATTCCTAGTTTGTAGGCGCTATAACTTTCGCGTAAACCAATAAATATACGTTTGACATTTTTTTTACCAAAGACATGTGGCTGAATACATTTTGGCCTAAATGTATGACTAAAATTTAGTTTATTAAATTTTTTTTTATAACAAAAAGTAGAAAATATTTTTTTTTCAAAATTTTCAGTCTTTTTCCGTTTATATCGCAAAAAATTAAAATCGCAGAGGCAATCAAATACCATCAAAAGAAAGCTCTATTTGAGGGAAAAAAGCACACAAATTTGGTTTGGGTACAACATTGCATGACCGCGCAATTACCAGTTAAAGCAGCGCAGTGCCAAATTGTAAAAAGTCCTCCGGTCATTAAGCTGCCAAATCCTCCGGGGCTGAAGTGGTTAATGCAGAGAATGCATTAGGGTAAAATATGTTGAGCCTTTAGAACCACTTTAACACCGATGAAGATAATGTCCACATCTGGATATAATCTGGTTTGTTTACCTTAAGGCAGCCTGTGTCCCCTTGATGGCTGATATATGCTATACAATAAAAACACACCATTGTCATTTTATTACAACAATTAGTATTCTAGGAATTACCTTGGTTTCCTGGGTACATCTGTATGGTATGTAAAATGGTATCAATAGCTCCCTGCTCTGAAAGTAATTCCAGTGCTTCTGAGCATTCTGATAGGCAACTCAGAACCTTAAAACCACATTCCTGTATAGCAGGATTGCCAATAAACTGAAAATGAAATATAAAAAAAAAAAAAAAAAATATTTAACATTGGGACAAAAGTGATTTTTGCATTACAGTTCACTGTAAACAGAGTTTTTGCCCCAAAACAAAGATATGCCCCCTGGGTAAACATTGTAAAAAAAAAAAAAAAAAAGTTTAAACCATGTGGTGGTTAACTATTGCCATAGGGCTCTTTCACACTGGCATCTAGGGTGTGGCACTGGAATTCTTGCGATACAGCCTGACAGACCACCAACATAACCACACTGGCTTCAGGACTGAATGATTGGCAGATGCCACCCTCTGAAACAGGCAGTAGAAGATCAACCATGGATCTCTTTTCAGAGGGCGGTACTCATGACTGCCAGTGTGAAAGAGCCCACACACAGCAGTTTTGAAGCAATTTCAAATGTTTTAACCAGCTTTAAATATACTGACTGTGGTAAACCACCACCATTAATTTACACAGTTTCAACATAAACTGTTGATCAGTGTTTTTTTTTTGCTATTTAACCAAGTTAAAGGTGGTAGAAATGGCTTGAAAACTGCTACTGGATGTACATTGCCAGCATTAAATTACAACAAGTAGGAAAGACTACAGGGAATTCTCCTGGATTTTTGCAGTCCAATCAGTAGAACTCAAATGCAACACAGGAGAGAGAAATGTCTTGCCTAGTTCTGAAAAAAAATTTAAATTCATTATTAGAAAAACACGGCAACATAACAAAGTAAACCACAGATCTAGCAGGGAACAGCGATATATTTCGGATAAACCAAATAGTCTGTGTTCATAGGGAGCGCCTGCTATGGTCATTGAGGACAGAGGGTCTCTAAACCTGGCAAAAAGCAAGTCAATCGAGAGGCAAGTCAATCGAGAGGCAAGATGGGCAGGTTCAACGGTATGAGAAGGTTAGTATCTGGGAGATCTTACAGGGTTGATTATACAACCACAAGAATTACACGTTCATTACGTCATAGTGTCAAGCTCCTTTCACATGGGCTTCTGTCTATCCATTTCTCATCCATCCATTGAGGGATGAAAAACTGACAGCAATGCACTCCTATGGGCAAACAGATGTTTTGTTTTTTTAAACAGAACAAATCTCTATTTTTGTTCCGTTTAAAAAGTGAAAGCGGACCCAAACTAATGTAAAACTGACAAATGGTTCATTTTAGCATCCTTTTTGCATTGGTTATTAGGGGCCTGCACCCACCAGTGTCCAAACAAGCAGTGACTCATCTCTGCTGTCAGTGGGGGATTCCCCACTGACTGCACAGTGTATACAAAAATATGAAAAAAATGAATGCCGCTAGGGGGGCAGTGTGTACCGCAGACAAGTGGGGGGATAAGCATGCAATTGCAGGCTCCTTTGTCTACTTTAGCACTGGAGAAAGAGCTGTCATTTAGCCCCACAGCTGAAGCAGACAAAGGGGGCGGGTCACCTAGTGATGTCACTGGGTGACCCCGCACCTTTGTTTACTCTGGCGACGGGCTGAATGACAGCACTTTCTCCGGCGTAAACAAAGGAGTCGGCAATTGCATTCAGAGCCAGCAATTACAATATCCTCTTCTCCTTCCCCTCTCCTTGCGCACACTGCCTCTCTCTTGCTATAAGTGACTTGCCACCTATATGCTATCACATAGGGGGCTATTGGTCACTAAAATGAAAACATTTAAAGAGACACCAAAAAAAAAAAAAAAAAAGTTTGAGCCCCCTCCACATACGCATGCATACATACAAAAACCCATTCATTTGGGGCACCTATGTACAAAAATGGCGATTGTGCTACACATGTTATATATTACCGTGCACGCCAGAGTGAAATCAATCATTTTATCACCAGAGCTCCTGGGGTAACTCTAAACTGATGACTTGTAGGGGCTTTTAAAGCATTGCCTATGGAAAATATAGGGTATTGAACTTTTTCGCTGTGTCACGGACACATTAATCCTTAATATTTTACCAAAATTGGGTAAATAATTGCGTTTGTGTGCCCTAAAATTAACTTTAGAGTATTTTTACAGAAATTTTGCATTTCATAAATCATTGCGCTAATGTGCTACATAAAACATTGGAACTACCACAATTTTATTCTCTAGGGTGTCTGCTTTCAGAAAATATATAACGTTTGGGGGTTTTAAGTAATCTTCAGGCCTAAAATATTTCCTTAACCACTTCAATACTGGGCACTTTCACCCCCTTCCTGCCTAGGCCATTTTTTTAGCTTTCAGCGCTGTCGCACTTTGAATGACAATTGCGCGGTCATGCAGTACTGTATCCAAAAATCAGTTTATCTTTTTCTTTACACAAATAGAGCTTTCTTTTGGTGGCATTTAATCACTGCTGGTATTTTTATTTTTTACTAAAAAATAAAAGACCGAACATTTTGAAAAAAAATAAAGTTTTTCTTATTTTTTGTCAGTAAATTTTGTAAATAAGTAATTTTTCTCCTTCACTAATTTGCACTGATGAAGTGGCACTGATGAGGCGGCACTAATATGCCGCACTGATAGGTGCCAATGATAGGTGGCACTGGTGACCACTTATGGTGGCACTGATGGGCAGTGATAGGTGGCACGGATAGACAACTCTGATGGGCGGTGCTGATGGGCAGCACTGATGAGAGGCACGGACTGGCATCACTTATGGACACCGATTTATGGAACTTATGGGCACTGATAGGCACTGCTGGGGCTTTCCTGTAGTCAGGGCACTGATTGTGGCCATTCTGGTGCACCGTCATATGACATCCTTTGACACTGGGCGGGCGGTAAGCGGTTAATCATGTAAACAAAACATGAAAAAAAAATGTAAAAAATGGTTTCGGGACTCTAGTGGTCAAAGCGGAGTTCCACTCAAAAGTGGAACTTCCGCTTATCCGTCTCTTCCCCCCTCCGGGGCCACATTTGGCACCTTTCAGGGGGGAGGGGGGAACAGGTACCTGTTTTTGACAGGTACCCTTCCCCACTTCTGGGAGACAGGTCCGCGGCCCGATCACTCGGAAGTTCAGCCCCCCCCCGCCGTCGGACCAATAAGAAAGCACAGCATGCATTGTGCATGCGCAGTAGGGACCAAGCTGTGATGCTGAAAGGCTTCAATGCAGGGTTCCCCTACCTGGAATGGCGGCAGCTGCACCCGACAGCCAATCCAAAGATCGGCTGCGGTGCATACATCACGGGCTCCCTGGACAGGCAAAAGTGTCCTAATATTAAAAGTCAGTAGCTGCTGACTTTTAATTTTTCGTAGGGGAGCTGTACCTCCTCTTTAAGGACTCCAGCTGGCAGATCTAAAAACTGATGTAAATGTAATCAGTTTTTTTCTTTGAAAGAAATGGATGACACCCATGTGAAAGGGCCCTTGCATGTAGCTAACTAATGGGACATGTGGAATACAGAAAAAGTCCATGATTCATCTTTTTTTTCTTTTTTTTTTTTTTTTTTATTTTATACCCACTTACAAATAGCCCAGCAGTAGCATTCTAGTGTAAGCAAACCTACACAAGTGCTCTTTCAATGTTCCAAAATGCAGAATAATCTCAAATACATGTGAACTTTTATTAAATCTTTTTACTATCTTGTAGGAATTTTTCACATAGCATACAGAATTGCACTCTTTTGGGGGCTGTAGCAGTAACTTTTCAATCGCGTCCTTAAGTCAACATTAGTAGACTGAGGCCTCCTAACACAACAACATACAGGTCCATGAGCTGCCTGCTCCTGTCTTCTAACGACCGGAAGCCCACCAACAGATCAATAAGTATACAATATAAATACAACAGAAAAAAGGATACGTGTGTGTGTGTGCGTGTGTGTGATATGGTTGGTAAGATAAAACATAATTAAATCTAAGCAGTAAGAATCTTCAAACGGGGTTCTTTCTGGAAGAAGGTACCAGCTTGTAGTTAATTAGCAAAAAGTAAAATGGAAAATATTTTAAAAGAATTTAAAACGACACATTTTTCAAACATACTTTGTTGAGGGCTTCTAAAATTAACTTGTGCGTTCCTTTATGTAGACACTGGTTTTTGATTACTTTAACTGGGAGATTCAGACAAGCAGTTTCTTTTGCATTCATGGCATCATTTGGTACATCAAACATGTTTTCTGAAATAGAATAATTGACTATTTATTAAATGCTAAAAAAAAAAAAAAAAAAACGAATTCAAACATCCTCATACTTTTAAATTGTGATTGGCTTTATCAAACTGTAGATCACATGTAGCACTATAAAAGGGCCTATAGCAAACTTTCCAATTGCTAATAAACTTCTATGCTCATAAGTACCAGAAAGCTCCCAAAAATTACATTACACATTTAAATTATTACACACATTAAACTACCCTGAGACATTCAGCCAAAATCATCTTAGCCCTGGGCAAAGATGGCTGTATTACAGCTGTTATTTGTCCAAGGATTTGTGACATAGATACAGAAAATTCTGCTTTTGTCAGACACCGATGTGGGAGTCGGCTCCTGCTCCGATGCAAGGAACGCATCGTCACACTGAGATGAGTGTTGTGCGGGCCTTCAGCAGAGTGAATGTTCACTAGGAGTTTTGCAATGGCTCCCTTTCCCCTGGTCCCTGCCATGCCTACATGTGAGAGTATTCGCCTGTGAAGTACTCATTAAATAGGGTGAGGAATATAGGCTAAGCAAGCATGTCCAGAAGGCAAAAGCAGAAACCTGGGTGTGGACTGCCCAGTAGCATGATGAATAGGTGGGAAGATGCGCATGAGTACCACATAAAGGCTCTAGGCAAAAATGGTGCTAAAATGTGCCATCTGTGCTTTCATGTTAACATGTGGTCATTCATGTAAGACTAAGCTCTGAATGGCTGAGTTTTAGCACCACATTTGAAAAGTTTACACTGTACTGAATATAATGCAAATATAGCCCCGGTCTTCAGAAGTATACAGTGTGACCCCATCTTGCTTGTCCACCACGCAACTGTGACCCAAGGTGCGCACGTGTATGTAAACACGTATATTAAGACATTTAAAGCGTCTCATTGATAATTTTGCGCTGTTCCACAAATGCATGGACTTTAGATGACTTGGCACATTTGGGATCCATTTACAATACTTCATCTTTTATTTCATCAAAAAAGTTGTGGAATAAATTTAGTTTGTGTGCAATAACATTCATTGTAGTGTATTTTTTCCTTAAAATATAGATTTGGAGGAGTGCGCATGTGTGGAGTTTCCAAGATGGCCGCTTCGTTCCACCCAGATCCAGATGGCCGCTCCGTTCCACCCAGACCCAACGGTGCCCACGGCAGCTCACAGAGCCCCTAGAGACAAGCTACACTCGGTGATTCAGACCCTTAACCAGCCAGGCAGAACACCCGCATTACTGGGATCTCAGCTTGCAGAGACCTTGGGCTGCAATTTGAGTCCGCAGCGCCGGAAGGGTGCGCCAAGATGGCCGCCGCGGCCCAACAGCATGTTCCAGGCACGGAGGGACAGGCAGAACCCAGGCAAGTGATCGCCCCTGCTTTCCTCATATACACACCTGCAGGCCAGAACCGTAACCACCAGTTTATGACACCTTCCCCGGCTTCTTGAATCACTACTTGGCCGTGGCTTTGGGGACAGTGCATTTTCTTCGGCTGGGCCTTCTTTCACAACACACCAGGGGATCTCTGTCCCTACCACCCCTGCTCAGGACACATACTTCCAGCCAGGAGAACGATACCTGAAGCTTTCTGAACTACTGGAGAGGGGCCTGGCCTCCACGGCAACAAAGATAACAGGGGAAATCAAAGCCGACTTCGAAAACCTGGGCTCCAGGATGGAAGGCATTGAGAACAAACTGGATAGGACGGTGGCAGCCACCAATCAATACTCAGACCATATTCAGACACTTCAAGACAGGCTAGACGCAGCCCTTTCTAGGATCGACAAGCTAGAAAACAGATCCAGAAGATACAATTTTAGGATCAGAGGTCTCCCAGAGTTCATCGTGGATGTCTCCCAGGCTACCCAGGAGATCAAAACCTTGATCCCTAACATCCCACAGCACCATCTGGAATTGGACAGAGTCCACAGAGCCTTGGGACCCCCAAGGAAGGATGGTTCCCCTAGGGACATCATCGCAAAACCTCACTTTTATTCAGTCAAGGAGGAGCTAATGAAGCAATTCAGAGCGCTGAAACAGATTACATATCGAGGCCACCCAATACTAATCTTTGGGGACTTATCCCCCTCTACAATCCAGCGGAGACGGGCCTTGAAACCCCTACTCTCAGTCCTCACCCAAAAGGACATTAAATACTGGTGGACCTTCCCATTTGCTGTTAAATGTTACTTCAAGAGCAAGCATTACTCCTTCTCCAGTCTCCAGGAAGGGGAGAAAATCCTCCTATTCCTGAAGCTCATCTCGCTGGAAGCAGATATGGACATGTCTAACTCCATTCTCAACTCCGCAAAACTTCCACCTCCTATGAGCCCTCTGACCCCCCTGTGGAACAAGCCAAGAACCAAGAGAACAAAGGACAACTGCCAGACCTGAGGCGAAGAATTAACCTCTACAACTTACACTTTTTTCCTCACCTCTTTAAGGCCGAGGTAGCCAGGGACATCCAACCCTGCTGATCAGAGCAATCGCTGCAAAGGTTCTGTTATTTTTGTCAGAAATATTTCTGATTTTAATTTTTCTCTCTTTAGTTCCGGATTGGACTGGGCTCCCCCGGTTTCTGTTTTTTGGAGTACTGTTATCTCCGTAAAATTTAGTGCATGGGTTCTTAGCAGGCCCACTGAACATGATAGCCTTAATAAGCTGACAAGACTTTTTTGACTGCAAGCTCTTTTTTGGCTCCAAAACAGGCTAAGTAATGCCTTGGGACCCCCCCCCCCCTATTGGAGAGGAAGGGAAGGGAGATCCGATACAAAGGAACTCCTGTGGGTACGGAACAACTCTTATCTACAGAAAGTATATTCTCTGTGTTCAATTTTTCCGTTTTCTTTACTGTTATAAAGGGTGCCTTAGATCTGGGTGCTGGGCATGTGCCTCCACCTATTCCTCAGTCTCCTATTGACTCTGCGGGATAGTTTGTCTGCTCTTAGTAGATCAGACACTAACCGTTTGGTGCGGTTCCTGGAGGATGATCCCCCCCCCAAGGCTCCGGTCTAAACCTACTGAAGATACTTTTTATAGCCTCTTCATCCATCCTCACTTTCATTTTCGCTCTGTCATGTTTTTGTTCTCAGTAACTCAACAGGTTCAACTCAAGATTTTCCATGTGTACGGTAGTCAAGCTTTGTTGGTTCCTCTTTACTAGCAATCGGTACAAGGTCCCTGCTACGGTAAGTGACACACTATATGACAGCATCCACCTGCATCTGCTCCATGGCTAATTCTACCAGACCCACACTAACGCTCCCTCTCAAAAGGAGAAAGATCTTCAACAGTTACAGATCCCTCAAGCTAGATATTATTATGGTACAGGAAACCCATTTCCCTCAACGGTACAGCCCCAAATTTCTCCACCATCAGTACCCTTTGTTCTACCTGGCAAAGGCAGAGGTAAAATCTAAAGGTGTCGCTATATTATTTTCCAAAACTTGTAACTTCACCTGGCAGGCAGATTATAAAGACCTGGAGGGCATTTTTTTTTTTTTTTTAGTTAAAGGGTTCATAGAAGGTCATTTATTCTCCTTTATCTCCTATTACGCTCCCAACAAGGGCCAATTTAAATTTTTTTCCAACAATGTGGGCTACGCTGAACCCTGACTTGGAGGGGAGCCCCATTCTAGGAGGGGACTCCACGTGGCGTTTGACCAAGCACTGAATAAGTGCAACCCACCCAAAACTCTCTTAACCCACCCAACCAGGGCTAGTCTCAAAATTGCTAGATTGGTCCATTCCCAAGGCCTGGCAGATGTTTGGTGAGAGATGAACCCAATGAAAAGGGACTTTACTAATTTCTCTAGCCCCCACCATTCTTATGCTAGAATAGACCACATTCTAATATCCACACACCACCTGCCCAATGTTTCCAGCTCAAAAATTATAGACACCGCACTTTCAGACCACTCCATAGTGACCGTATCTCTCTTTAAAAAAATCTAACCACCCCAAATATACTCAGTGGAGGCTAAATGAATCCATTTTATCTGACTACATTAGGGTCACCGAAATAAACAAAGCCCTCCTAGAATATTTTACACTGAATGATGTAAGTGATACTTCAGCGGAGATGTTGTGGGCTGCTCATAAAGTAACCATAAGGGGGAAGTTAATCCAAATTGCCACTCAAATCAAAAAAGAAAGAAAGGCAGATATAGTAAGACTGGAACAAGCATACTCATTCCTAAGGGCACGACACAAAAGGGATCCCTCGGGGGTCCCTATCTCCTAAATAGATGTAGCTAGACTCGAGCTGAACCTGGCTCTAACAGTTCGAGCCGAGAAAATTCGCTGGAGTGACACTAAATTTTATACCCAGAAAGACAAACTTGGACTAATGCTGGCCACCAAACTGTCCCCAAGGGTGAGGATTCATTCTCTCCCCAAGATCCGGACTCATGGTCAGTCCACAACATCTGATCCCACCAAAATCCTGGTAGCCTTCAGAGACTTATATGATAAACTTTATAGCTCCACTTCGCAGGGCAACCAAAACACCATCTCAATTCCTCGAAACCCTCCCTATCCCCACACTCTCTGATAAACATAAAACCATTATGGAAAAAAACATCACGGAAGAGGAAATTTTGGAGGTCATTAGAAACCTAAAATGGGGCCCCTGAACCAGACGGTCTTTCGGTCCCATATTACAAAGCTTTCACTGATACTCACTGATACTCTAGCCCCATATATGGCTAAATTCTTCAACGCCAAAGTATCCGGCGACCCCCTAAGCTCTGACTTAAATACAGCTTTCATTACTGTTATCCCGAAACCTGATCAGAACCCTGAGGAGGTAGGAAATTACCGACCAATATCGCTCATAAATAATGATCTGAAAATCCTCACCAAAATCCTAGCTAACCAACAAGCCTCTTTCATAAGTTCTTATATTCACAAGGACCAGGTGGGTTTCATCCCAGGGAGACAAGGCCCTGACCAAACCAGAAGGGCCATAGATATAATATCCATCCTACAATCCAATTGGCCAGGGGGCTCTAAACAACAGGGATTGCTGCTTTCCCTTGATATTCATAAAGCGTTTGATTTAGTGTCCTGGCCATATATCTTAACGCTGTTGGAGCATTGGGGTTTTGGTCACCGTTTCCTAGGCATTACGAGAGCCCTTTATTACTCTCCCAAAGCACTAATACGCCTATAGGGCTATTACTCACCCCCCATCCATATTGCTAGAGGTACAAGACAGGGTTGCCCTTTATCACCACTAATTTTCACCATAGCCATAGAGACTCTAGCAATAGCAATACGAGAAAATCCAGACATCAAAGGGGTTTCTTGCTGTCTCCAGGTCCACAAATGCTCTCTCTTCGCTGACGACCTAATTTATTTCATAACCCCACCTTTAACCTCTCTCCCCAAGCTATGTAGTACTCTTTCTTCCTTTGCCTCCATGTCAACTATAACAAATCTCAAGCCCTAAAAACATCTCCCTTGCCCCCGAGAAACAGAACTTCAAATTTGACTGGAAAGACTCCATCAAATATCTAGGTATTTCCCTCACCTCTAAATTTGACACGCCATATGCCAGAAACGACCCTCTTATGTACCACAAACTGGAACAAGACTTAAAGTTTCGGTCCAAACAAAACCTCTCATGGATAAGGAGAATAAATGCAGTCAAAATGACACCGCTTCCTAGAATACTTTACCTTTTCCGTTCCCTCCCCATCCCATTAAGGAGGGACCACCTCAGGTCCTTTCAGAGCAAAATACTTAAGTTTATCTGTGGAGGCTCCAGATATAGGATCCAACAACACACCCTCTACCTCTCCCGTAAACAAGGCGGGTTGGGTCTCCCTCACT
The DNA here is from genome assembly GCF_042186555.1 of Aquarana catesbeiana. Lineage (NCBI taxonomy): Eukaryota > Metazoa > Chordata > Amphibia > Anura > Ranidae > Aquarana > Aquarana catesbeiana. The sequence continues at coordinate 193,968,325 of NC_133326.1, forward strand.
TAAACAGATACTACCAAGCTTCCAGACTCTCCACAATCTACACTAATAGGGAAAAACCAGATTGGGTTCAGATAGAACACCAGGCTGTGCCACAACACACATTAGACTTTTTCCTCTGGAACCCACCTAGAAGCTGTCCGCCAATCCTAGCTCCGACACTTTCACTCCTTGGCTCTGTGGGACAAATTAAGGCATGAACCACACCTCATCTCAGAAATGGATCCCCTGGCACATCTGTTTCGTAATCCGAAAATTCCTCCAGAGTTGGACATAAAGGCCTTCCAATGGTGGCTGGACAAGGGGCTGTACCGTATAGGACAAAATTATACATCAAGGGGCCCCATCTCCCTAGCCCATTGTGTCAGCAAACTAGATCTCCTGCAATCGGAATGATTCCGATACAGCCAAATCTCAAACTTCCTCCACAGAATCTAGACAGATAAACCCGAACCCCCCATTCACAGCCTATGAGCTTTAGTGTGAACAAGCCAGGGACCAGAGGGGCGGCATTTCAGTCATCTACGTGTCACTTTCCCAGCCATTGCGTAAATCCCCATATATCCCCAAACTTATGTGCCGAAGAAGAACTTCAATTTCAATGGGACCTGGCACGCCTAATGGAACCAAACAAAGGTCATGACTAGGTGGTACACGACACCCGCCAGACTAGCTTCAATTTATCCCTCAGCGGATCCCCTATGCTTTAGGGGATGCCAAATATTGGGCACGTTAGCCCACATATGGTGGGAGTGCCCTAGAATCAGGTCTTTCTGGAGAAGGATCTTTAACCTCATTAGAAGGGTCACAAGCTGCGAGATCCCCAGGTCCCCAGAAGTCGCACTACTGAACTCACATATCCCAAAGATCTCCAAATGTAACCGAAAATTGATACACTTCATACTGTGGGAGCCAAACTAACCCTAGCTAAGGCCTGGAAGCAACCTTGAGTCTCAATAAGGGCAGTCAAACAGAAAGTTTCATGGATTATGGCCCAAGAAAAACTGGCTAGTATCCTCTCAGACTCGGCACATAAGTTTGAAATGATCTAGGAACCTTGGGCTCTATTTATGGGAATCTCCATCATCCCGGGTGTTGAACCCTCCTCCCTCTTTCCCCCTGCCCCCCCCCCCCCACACACACACACACACACTCTATTCTATCTATCTCTTTTCTTTCTCTAGATTTCTATCCTCTTTCCCACTCAGGGATCATCAACATCTACTGGGATCATACTAGGGCTCTTTCCTAGCAATCAAAAGTTTTGAGAGGAGACCCTCGGGGGGGGGGGGGGGTGGGGGAATGCAGGTGTCCCAACACCCGGCACAGAATGTTCCCAATAGGATTTCCGGGGAGGTGGATGCCCAATTACTCCTTCTAGGCTCCCGGAGGGGGCCTACGCCTCCAAGAGAAGAGCCTCTTACCTGTAGCAGTGGTTACTGCCGGGGGCGATTAGTCTACAAGTCTATTACAGCTCTTCAGAGACTAGTAATTAATAATGTTCATTCTTGGGTATATATATGAGAGATAGAGATAGAGATAGAGATAGAGATAGAGATAGAGATAGAGATAGAGATAGAGATAGAGATAGAGATAGAGATAGAGATAGAGATAGAGATAGAGATAGAGATAGAGATAGAGATAGAGATAGAGATAGAGATAGAGATAGAGATAGAGATAGAGATAGAGATAGAGATGATAGAGATAGAAATGATAGAGATAGAAATGATAGAGATAGAAATGATAGAGATAGAAATTATAGAGATAGAGATAGATCTTGTTATTGCCTTGTTTTACCATGACTTGTATGCTACACATCCTAACTGTACCTTTAATGTTCTACTCTTCTCTGTAAAGGAGCATATTTTTTTCCCGAAAATAAAAAACCTTTTGAAAGTAAAATATAGATTTGATATACAGTTGAGCGAGTATTACGTAAAATAAATAATTGCAACTACTATACTATATAATTTATGCTATTCATGTGTGCTAAAATTTGCTTTAGAGAGGAACTAGTTAAGCACTGTATTAATTTAAATGTAATACTATTAACATTTCTATATAGTTTTAGATGCTACATTAAGAGGAGTGTGTCTTTTTTAATGCTTTCAAGTAATAAATTGCCAACTGCAAACTCCACTTAGAAAATAAATAATTGGAAGAAACCCTGACGTCAGTGGGAAGGTAGTCAACAGTAGGGTCCAGTGTGTTAGAGAAGGCATACAGGATACCGAACCGTAATGCCGCATACACACAGTCGGACTTTCCAACGGGAAATGTTCGATCTGAGCTTGTTGTCGGAAAGTCCGACCATGTGTATGCTCCATCGAACATTTGCTGACGGAATTTCCGGCCACAAATATTTGAGAGCAGGTTCTCAATTTTCCGTCAACTTCACTTGTTGTCGGAAAGTCCGATCGTGTGTACACAAGTCCGTCGCACAAAAGCTCATGCGTGTTCGGAATCAAGCAAAAGGAGCCGCACTGGCTATTGAACTTTCTTTTTCTCGGCTCGTCGTACGTCTTGCACGTCACTGCGTTTTTGACGTTCGTAATTTCCGACAACATTTGTGTGACCGTGTGTATGCAAGACAAGTTTGAGCCAACATCCTTCGAAAAAAAAATCCACAGTTTTGTTGTCGGAAAATCCGATCATGTGTACGCGGCATTACAGTGGACCACGAGCCTTGAACTGGGACCCAAAAATTTATTTGGCGGAGGCATCTGCAGGGGAACACTTTTGGTATGACGTACATATACTAATGCTGGCCACACACTAGCCGAAAAATCGTTTGAAAATCTGTCATTTGGACCGTTTTGTTCGTTTGTCATCCAGCTAATGCGTACAAATAGAAAATAGGTTTTAACCTTTTAGAGCCAAAAAATAGCCGAAGTATCAGGTTGGAAAACTCTGCTGAACAAATAATTGAAAGGTTAAAGTGTAACTCCACTTTTCTTGAGAAAACCACATTACAAGGATTTTAACAAAGTTTGTTGCAGATTCCTACCTTTCGTTATTGTGAAGAAATGATTAAGGCTTGTTTTAGCGGCGCTTTTTTCGGCTGCTAGCGGCCGAAGGGATTAAAAGTGCCCTTGTTGCGGCGCTTCCAAAGCGCTTTTCAAGCGCTTTGGAAGCGCCGTCTATTCATTTCAATAGGCAGGGAATTTTGGGAGCGCTGTATACAGCGCTCCCAAACTGCCCCAAGGATGCTGCTTGCAGGACATTTCCTAACAAGCGCACCTCCCCAGTGTGAAAAGTCACACTGCAATGAATGGGAGGCAGTTTTCAGGAGTTATTTACAGGCTTTTTCTAGCTGTAAAACTGCCTTAGTGTGAAGCCTAGTATAGTCTAATGGAGGTGGTTTCATAATTATCAATCAGCTGTGCACCTGAAGGCCTCTAATGAGGAAAATCACAGGGTCAGCATACCTTTAGTGATTTCACACAAAGTCTCTCACAAAAAAATTACATTTTTTGTTGCAGGGGATGCCGGAAATCTGACTTGAATCTTAGTGCAGACTTCTGGGAAAATTACAGAGCCAATCACACAAGCAGGAAATGATGGATTCTGGGGGGCGTTCTGTACAGAACACTCCAGGTAGCCATATTAAACTGCACTTTCAGCAAATTAAACCACCCCCCCCCACCCCCGTTTCCTTGCATCCCAGTCCCCTTCACAGCCCCCCCTTCTCAAACCCCAGTCCCCTTCACAGTTCCCCCTTCTTGTAACCCAGTCTCCTTATTGGTCCCCCCCTTTTTTGTGTCCCAGTCCCCTTCACAGACAGCTATCCCCCTTTTCTTGTATCTCAGTCCCCTTCACAGTCCTCCCCCCCCTTCTTGTACTCCAATCCCCTTTACAGGCCCCCCCTTTCTTGCAAACCAGTCACCTCCAACACTTACCCCTTCCATTCATACAGTGGCTTGCGAAAGTATTCGCCCCCCTTGAACTTTTCAACCTTTTGCCACATTTCAGGCTTCAAAACATAAAGATATAAAATTTTTATTTTTTGTGAAGAATCACCAACAAGTGGGACACAATTGTGAAGTGGAACGAAATCTTTTGGATTTTTGAAACTTTTTTAACTAATAAAAAAATGAAAAGTGGGGCGTGCAAAATTATTCGGCCCCCTTGCGTTAATACTTTGTAGAGCCACCTTTTGCTGCGATTACAGCTGCAAGTCGTTTGGGGTATGTCTCTATTAGTTTTGCACATCGAGAGACTGAAATTCTTGCCCATTCTTCCTTGCAAAACAGCTCGAGCTCAGTGAGGTTGGATGGAGAGCATTTGTGAACAGCAGTTTTCAGCTCTTTCCACAGATTCTCGATTGGATTCAGGTCTGGACTTTGACTTGGCCATTCTAACACCTGGATACGTTTATTTGTGAACCATTCCTTTGTAGATTTTGCTGTATGTTTGGGATCATTGTCTTGTTGGAAGATAAATCTCCGTCCCAGTTTCAGGTCTTTTGCAGACTGCAGACAGGTTTTCATCCAGAATGGTCCTGTATTTGGCTGCATCCATCTTCCCCTTAATTTTAACCATCTTCCCTGTCCCTGCTGAAGAAAAGCAGGCCCAAACCATGATGCTGCCACCACCATGTTTGACAGTGGGGATGGTGCGTTGAGTGTGATGAGCTGTGTTGATTTTACGCCAAACATATCGTTTTGCATTGTGGCCAAAAAGTTCGATTTTGGTTTCATCGGACCAGAGCACCTTCTTCCACATGTTTGATGTGTCTCCCAGGTGGCTTGTGGCAAACTTTAGACAAGACTTTTTATGGATATCTTTGAGAAATGGCTTTCTTCTTGCCACTCTTCCATAAAGGCCAGATTTGTGCAGTGTACGACTGATTGTTGTCCTATGGACAGACTCTCCCACCTCAGCTGTAGTTCTCTGCAGTTCATCCAGAGTGATCATGGGCCTCTTGGCTGCATCTCTGATCAGTCTTCTCCTTGTCTGAGCTGAAAGTTTAGAGGGACAGCCAGGTCTTGGTAGATTTGCAGTGGTCTGATACTCCTTCCATTTCAAAATGATCGCTTGCACAGTGCTCCTTGGGATGTTTAAAGCTTGGGAAATCTTTTTGTATCCAAATCCGGCTTTAAACTTCTCCACAACAGTACTACGGACCTGCCTGGTGTGTTCCTTGGTCTTCATGATGCTCTCTGCACTTTCAACAGAACCCTGAGACTATCACAGAGCAGGTGCATTTATACAGAGACTTGATTACACACAGGTGGATTCTATTTATCACCATCAGTCATTTAGGACAACATTGGATCATTCAGAGATCCTCGCTGAACTTCTGGAGTGAGTTTGCAGCACTGAAAGTAAAAGGGGCCGTATAATTTTGCATGCACCACCTTTCAGTTTTTTAATTGCTAAAAAAGTTTAAAATATCCAATAGATTTCGTTCCACTTCACAATTGTGTTCCACTTGTTGGTGATTCTTCACAAAAAATTAAAATTTTATATCTTTATGTTTGAAGCCTGAAATGTGGCAAAAGGTTGAAAAGTTCAAGGGGGCCGAATACTTTCGCTAGCCACTGTAGCCCTACTCCAACCTTTCCAATCTTACCTTACAAAGCAGTTGGAAGGCAGAAGGCACGGCATGTCTGGACAGAGGGCAGGAATGCCCAAATTTACCTGTTAACAGGCAGGTGATTGGTTACTAGGACTGCTTCGCATCCTAGAAACTAATCACCAGCTCGTTAGTTTGAAAAGTTGGGTAGTTCTGCCCTCTGTCCAGACATGCCATGCCTTCTGCCTACCAACTGCTTTAAGAATGAAAGCTAAGGCAGCAATGGGGGAAAGAGGATATCAACCGGGAGAGGCTGCTAAGTGGCAGAGCCGTGTTTCAGATAGGATGGTCATTCATTCTGGGTCCAGACCGCAGTCTGCCATTTAGTGAGGCCTGGTCTAGTGTTTGGGCAGGTGAGAGCTACACAGCAAATTAGACCTCAGAGACACAAGCAGGCAGACCAATTAACAGAGAGATCACCATGCAGTCTTTCATCACATAAGCAAATATAAATATGGATCATTTAAAAAAGGTACACATATACCCATTATAACCTTATTTCATGATATCTTGAGTTCACAACTACTTGAAAAGATAAAATTAAACAGTGGGACACAGCCACAAATTTCCTGCCAGCAATACTACTGGCCTATGAACAGAGAGCAAATCTGTGCTCTAGATCACTTTTACTTAAAATTTGGCACATCAGCAAGAAGAAGATAAATGGGTATAAAGTACTGATTTGAACGGTAACTAAACTAGCTTAGAAAAGGACAGACAATAGTAAGCTTTAATAGGGCAGATTGTATTTTGGTCTGCATCTTAACTACCATTACACATGGTTTACCCGAGAAAACACAATAAGCAAAGACTCACCATTAAACATGATCTGTAGCATTAACCGCAGAGCCACCAGCTGAACACATGACACTTTCTCGTGCGTCTTCATTGCATTATTCAGACATGTCATAGTCACAGTCATTACATCTAAATTAAAAGAGCTTGAAAATACAATGAAAAGCATTTACAAATAATTTTTTTTAAAGGTTGAATTCTAAAATAGATTTTAGTACTCTTTATAGCATAGCGAGTATGTGCGTTAAAACCTCAATTATAACTAGGTTAAAATAAGGAAAACACACACACACACACACACACATATATATACATACATACATATACCTACATACACACACACATAATCATAATGCAAAGGGGTTACAGCACAGTACGTATACACTTCTAGCCAGTAATATAGCAACTTCAGACATCCCTGCCCTTTGCAGTTTTCAACCTGCACCATGCAGCAGAAATTGAGAATTGAATGTTCAGGTCCAAATAGTTTCATAAATACAACACATGAGAAACCAAGAAGGTGTTGCCTTTTGTAACACTTTCTTATATCAAACTGTTACTTATACAAAATGGGGATTCTTAGTTGCCATATATTGCAATACATGTTCAAGCTGGCCAACTGCATCAAAAGTGATTTCTTTCTTTTTTGGAATCAACAAAAACACAGATCCAGAACTGAACACACAATGCATTGAACCAGATACATCTAACAGTAAGATAGGAGGGATAGCTGATGTCTGTGCTCCCAGGTTAACAGGGAGCCCAAATGCATGGAGAACACCACAAAAACAGATGACATGCCAGCAAGAGCATGAACCAAAAAAAAAAAATTTTTAAAATACAATAATCCAGGGATGAAGAAAATAACACTAGGGTAATGTCTCCTATAAATAATGCAGAGCACAAAGAATGTTCAGATATTAAACATGAATCCACCAGGCAAACGTGATATTCACAGCAATGATGTGTGACTGATAGAAGGACCCTTCACCAAAAACCGGATGGCCTCTCACCTGGTAACCAGGACCCTTCACAGAAGAGTCAAGCGAGCATTCCCATAGGGATCAACAAAGTGAAGATAAAGGTCCAATGGCAGGAGACTCCTCCAGATAACCACGTAGCAGGGGGTCAGCGTGATTCATATAAACAAAAAGGGGACAGACATAGTGCTCTCCGTATAGTATACTTTATTGAAGGAATATAAAAAAATCTGCTGAGGAAGTCCCCGCCCACTGGGACGCAACGCGTCCAGAACGTGACGTCGTGACGTCATCCGCGGCTACTGCGCATGCTCCACCGCTCGCACTCACTCTGCTGTGTGTATTCTATGTCAGCGTTCTGGCACTTGTGAAGTGCCTGTTATGTGAGTTTTTTATATTCCTTCAATAAAGTATACTATACGGAGAGCACTATGTCTGTCCCCTTTTTGTTTATATGAATCACGCTGACCCCCTGCTACGTGGTTATCTGGTGGAGTCTCCTGCCATTGGACCTTTATCTTCACTTTGTTGATCCCTATGGGAATGCTCGCTTGACTCTTCTGTGAAGGGTCCTGGTTACCAGGTGAGAGGCCATCCGGTTTTTGGTGAAGGGTCCTTCTATCAGTCACACATCATTGCTGTGAATATCACGTTTGCCTGGTGGATTCATGTTTAATATCTGGACATTCTTTGTGCTCTGCATTATTTATAGGAGACATTACCCTAGTGTTATTTTCTTCATCCCTGGATTATTGTATTTAAAAAATTTTTTTTTTTTGGTTTGTGTTTTTGTTTTTAGCGCTGCACCTATTTTATTTATTTGCTTAGAGGGATTTGATCGTTTGACCCTGGTGTTCAGCTGCTTTCAGGTTTTGGCATACATGCGCTGATACAATTTCTACATACAGCAAGAGCATGAGACTCACTACAGTCCAGAGACTCACTACAGTCCAGAGATTCAAGGCTCAAGACCTGGGCCTCACCCCCATGGAAGTAGTCAGTGACACCGACGATAAGAAGAAATAATCCGCCAACTGGGGATCTAGAGCATCAACAATGACTCACAAGCATCTGCCAGAACGCTGCACAGGTTGGAAACCACAAACAGATGCAATGTCTAACCGGATGGATGTCCAACAGGCTGGCATCCAACCTGAGAATTATCAAGACACAGGGAGAACACATATTCCAGAGTCACCAGGCCAGGAACAACCAGGTCTTAGAGAACACACGAGGAGGTCTGACCAGAGAACAGTACTCGTCTCAGCATGACCAAATGTAGAAAAGCAGGATCTGGAATGGACTGGGCATACAGAACCTTCTTGAATGAAGACCACCACAGCCATATACAGTGCCTTGAAAAAGTATTCATGTCCCTTGAAATTTTACACATTTTGTCATGTTACAACCAAAAACGTAAAATGTATTTTATTTGGATTTTATGTGATAGGCCAACACAAAGTGGAACATAATTGTGAAGTGAAAGGAAAATGATAAATGGTTTTTAATTTTTTTTTTCCAAATAAATATCTGAAAAGTGTGTGTATTTGTATTCAGCTCCCCCCCCCCTCCTCCCAAAGTCAATTCTTTGGAGAACCACCTTTCACTGCACTTACAGCTGCAAGTCTTTTTGGGTATGACTCTACCAGCTTTGTACATCTAGAGAGAGTGAACTTTTTTCCCATTCTTCTTTGTAAAATAGCTTAACCACCCTAGCGGTATGATCATGTCAGATTTTTGCGTCTCAAAGTGGTACGATTGTTTTGCATAGAAATTTGGCGTTTTATATTGTAGGCCTGTAATTCTTAGCAAAGACACAATTAAATCTGTCCACACGAGAGTCTAGTAGATATCCCGGGTATGATAAAGTTTGAAACACAAAATCATAAATTATATTATAATAAATAACTATAAATAATTCTAAAAAATAATAATATAATATAATAATAATAATAATGATAATAAAATGAATTTTCCCACGATTCACTATCGCTCAATTCTGCAAGTGTTCTAATATACTATTGCAGTTTTCTAGCTGGTTTAAAACCACTTTTGACGTAAAGGGCCACCTTTTGGATGCCATGGACAATCTCAAGTTTCCAGGTAGAAAGAACAGTATATTTAATATAAAACTGCATGCAGTGTATTGGACAAAGCATTAGGGACAAAAGGGATGTGAAATGATTTCATACAGTAATGTAATCTGTAAGATTACGTTGTACTGTACTTGTTATGAATTTTCTATTTTTTTAATTTGTCGCCGAGCTCTGCCCCCGTCGCAACGGAGCCCGGCACACAGAGGCATTGGGCGAAGGCCACAGCCCGCAGACACAGCAGGGAGACATCGTAGGATCCTGGGGACAAGGTAAGTAACCTGCACCAGGATCCTGCAATGCAATTCTGAGTGTGGCTTGGGGTACTGAAATTTAACCCCCAAGCCACACTCAGGAAAACCACCAGGGAGGTTAAGCTCTGTCAGATTGGATGGAGAGCATCTGAAAAGCAATTTTCAAGTCTTGCCACAAATTCTCAATTGGATTTAGGTCTGGACTTTGACTGGGCCATTCGCAAATAACATCCGCAGGTGTACTAACTTCTTACCTTACTGCTGTAAGGTAAGCAGCATTAAAAAAAAAAAAAAAAAAAAGAGGGGATGGATGATCACTGTAGGGAGAGAGGAGGGTCTCCTATCCGTTCCTCTGCAAATCAGCACAACTCCGCCTTCCTAAACAGGGACCTTGCTATGTTCGCTCGGATCAATTCCCAGAGCAGCAGTAGCACCTCTGCAAATGGCAAGTTTCCAGTCCGGCAGCCGGCCAGCAAAAAAGCTGGACTCTTCTCAGTCCAGAAGACTGAGGACTGAGAAGAGGCCAGATTATTTTCTGGCCGGCTGCCGGACTGGAAATGCGCCATTACTTCCAAATTGTGACTCAGATGCACTATTTACACTTTCATATATATGGACGATTGTTGAATATTTATTTTATTTATGCATTGTGAATTTTTTTAGTATTTATACACTACAGTCACTTTATCTGCATTTATTGCACTATACTGATCACCATTATATTGATTCTCTGCTTATGTGTGCATTGGATATTTTTATATATCAGTACATGTAAGTTTATCACTTGAATCGATATACATTGTCACCTTATTTCAGCACTTTAGTTATTTTGGAGCACAACACCATCCATTGATTTCTTCTCTGATAAATGCTCTCCTTGCCTGGCAGTTTAGGTGGACAGCCATGTCTTGGTAGGTTTGCAGTTGTGCCATACTCTTGCCATTTTCGTATGATGGATTGAACAGTGCTCTGTGAGATGTTTAAAGCTTTGGATATTTTTTTAAAACCAAACCCTGCTTTAAACTTCTCCACAACTTTATCCCTGACCTGTCTGGTGTGTTCCTTGGCCTTCATGATGCTGTTTGTTCACTAAGGTTCTCTAAAAAACCTCTGAGGGCTTCACAGAACAGCTGTGTTTATACTGAGGTAAATTACACATAGGTGGACTCTATTTACGAATTAGGTGACTTCTGAAGGCGAATGATTCCACTATATTTTAGTTAGGGCATCAGAGTAAAGGGGGCTGAATACATTTGCACACCACACTTTTCAGGTATTAATTTGTAAAACAAATTGAAAACCATTTATCATTTTCCTTCCACTTCACAACTATGTGCCACTTTGTGTTGGTCTATCACATAAAATCCCAATAACATACATTTACGTTTTTGGTTGTAACATGACAAAATGTGGAAAATTTCAAGGGGTATGAATACTATAACATCCCAACCAAAGCGAAGGGTGCATGACTCCTGGATTGAGAGTAGAAGGCTAGTAGTGGAAAGTCTAAAAATCATCCAAGAAACAAAAGGACCCCATCTCCAGCTGTATCTGTCGATACCCAGAAGGAAAGAACACATGAAGAAAAAACAATCCTAACTTGATCCTAACACAGAGACTAGAAACTAAGTATAGCAAAACTGTAGCTGAACGGAAAAACTCCAGCTGCAGTCAGTGCCAGCACTGACTGCCCCCACAAACTAGAGGTTGTGAAAATCACAAGAACACAGAAGGGCTAGCAGAGGGACAAGCATCAGCAAATAACCTGGACACAGACGAAATGTTCGCAGGAATATCAACAGAGATGTTAGGAAAGAGGGTAACACAGATCTAATGGATTTCACAAGGAATGCCCGGGCCTGAGGAAAACAAGGGGACTTAAAAGGGTAGACCTCTTAATTTTGAGTAGTGAAAAGAGATGAGATGGGGACATTCTTGAACCATTCCCCACAGGAACCTGGGTAGAATGAAACCCCTAGTCCCTAAAAACTCACAAAGTCTGCACACAGGCCTGCTATACTTACAAAGAAAAAGGTCTGTAAGCTGACCAAAGGGTAGCCAAGATAAAAAAATCTAGCTTCCAGCCACAAAAAACTGCCTCCCCCAGGCAAGCACCCAGATGGAACCTGCACAGATGCTCAAGGGGAATAAATGCCACCCTCCAAGGAGGAAGAGTGTCACTCATTCTGGAAACATCAGGCTTGTGAAATCTGAAGACCAAGCCCAGAAGACAGAATGAGGGCCAAGCCAGGACATGGCTTCGTAAACTAAGACATAGTGAAACCAGGAGGTCCATTCACCTTTGAAAAAGGGATGAGACATATTCAGAAGGCCCTAAGCTTTCCCAGCTGTAAAAAATAGGTACGCTTCCCCCTAACGCTATCCACTAGAGCAGGGGGTCCCCAACCCCCAGGACGCGGACCGCTGCCGAACCGTGGCCTCTTTGCAGCCACAAAGGCTGCACGGTAAGAGCTGCAGAGGGTGAGCAGAGAGATATCATCTCTCCCCACCCCCCCTTCATCATCGCTGATCTATCTTCACAGCCGGGTCGCGAAGGCTGCTCCATCAGAGCAAGCGAGCAGAGAGATGTGCTGATTTACACACTCGGGTGCCATAGCACTGGCGGCAAGTGATTCGCTACATCTGGTGGCAAGCGACGTGGAAAGTGACATGCTGCATCTGGTGGCAAGCGACGTGGAAAGTGACAAACTGCATCTGGTGGCAAGTGACAAGCTGCAGCTGATGGCAAGTGACAAGCTGCAGCTGATGGCAAGTGACAAGCTGCAGCTGATGGCAAGTGACAAGCTGCAGCTGATGGCAAGTGACAAGCTGCAGCTGATGGCAAGTGACAAGCTGCAGCTGATGGCAAGTGACAAGCTGCAGCTGATGGCAAGTGACAAGCTGCAGCTGATGGCAAGTGACAAGCTGCAGCTGATGGCAAGTGACAAGCTGCAGCTGATGGAAAGTGACAAGCTGCAGCTGATGGAAAGTGACAAGCTGCAGCTGATGGAAAGTGACAAGCTGCAGCTGATGGAAAGTGACAAGCTGCAGCTGATGGAAAGTGACAAGCTGCAGCTGATGGAAAGTGACAAGCTGCAGCTGATGGAAAGTGACAAGCTGCAGCTGAAGGAAAGTGACAAGCTGCAGCTGAAGGAAAGTGACAAGCTGCAGCTGTAGGAAAGTGACAAGCTGCAGCTGAAGGAAAGTGACAAGCTGCAGCTGATGGAAAGTGACAAGCTGCAGCTGATGGAAAGTGACAAGCTGCAGCTGATGGAAAGTGACAAGCTGCAGCTGATGGAAAGTGACAAGCTGCAGCTGATGGAAAGTGACAAGCTGCAGCTGAAGGAAAGTGACAAGCTGCAGCTGAAGGAAAGTGACAAGCTGCAGCTGATGGAAAGTGACAAGCTGCAGCTGATGGAAAGTGACAAGCTGCAGCTGATGGAAAGTGACAAGCTGCAGCTGATGGAAAGTGACAAGCTGCAGCTGATGGAAAGTGACAAGCTGCAGCTGGTGGCAAGTGATGTGGCAGGCTGCAACTGGCAGCAGGTGACATGGCAAGTGACAAGCTGCATCTGGTGACAGGCGACGTGGAAGATTAAAGCTTCCACACAGTATCATTACTGTAGACCTAATACCACACACTCTAGAGTCAAGGAAAAGTCAGTACAGCACTGGGTCCCTGCAGAAGGCCACAACTCTGTCAGGTAAAGTCCCATTAGGCAGGAATCACAACCAAGACCGAATACTATATATGACATGACCTGCCCAGGAAAGCAAGGTTGAAAAAGGGGGACAACTAAAGAAGGGCGCAGGCTGCAATTTATGAAGAGGAAGGAACAACCAATAAGGGATCCAATTCAAAGGAAGAGCAAGTAGCAGACAGTTGAATGGAGTCAGGGAGTGTATAAGGTAATCGTCATAGAAAAGGCTAATCTACCAGATCCAGAACACAGAGAGCTGCACTATAGGAACCAAAAACAGGCTTGTAGGTGTTACCCTGTCCTAAAGAACCTGTGCAACTGCAGTAAAAACCTCCAACTCCTGAGGCATAAGCGAGGGAGAAGGCCACAACCAAAGGAAAGGTGAGTAGTGAACATGTAGAGAGGGCATCAATAAGGGCACATAGAGGTCAAGGAAGGAGTAAAATATCTCATGCAGAGGAACTGCTAGGTCCAGAGCCACAGGAAACGGTCCAGAGCCACAGGACTGATTTCCTGAGTTATAGAACATCAAAAGCCAGCTATTACTGAAGGATGACCGGGTCAAATAGCAGTAATTCATGGACGAATGATGCCCCTAGTGAACACTACAGCATACTTCCTGGAGGACGGGCAGAGGAAGAATATACTTCCTGGTGATTAGGAAGAACTACCTCCTATGGATTTTTCATTGGACAGAGGGCTATACAGGGCGTTTGTGTGCGTGGTGTCTGAATGGGCTTGAAAAGTAGTGGCCAGCTAGAGTGACTTCCTCTTGCCCATTGAGCCCAGCCGAGATACCGAAAATAGAGGAAGCCCTTGCGTAAAGTATCATCTATGTTCTTTAGTTTTATATGCTCTGTAGTCTTCTTTTAGTGTTTTATGTTATTGTTTCCACTTTCTTTATAATAAATGAAATCCTTTGCTTATTTAAGCAGCGTGTTTATTTTATAGCTAGCATTGTTGTTGTACCATCACCATTGACTCTATTAGAGCTTTGATAGACTAGCTAACTATAAGAATAGACAAGTTAATACATATTTATAATAAATAAGGGGAATCCAAATTCACCCTATATTTTTTTTAGGGCACCTTAGAAAGAAAATGGCTGCAACATAGTAATCACAGACCAAAAAGTAGCCATAGATATAGAGTCTTAGGAGGCATGTAAAAAAAACAACTACTTTGTATATTTAGAAAATACTTTATTGCTACAAAATTTGGCTCACATTGAGCCTACAAATTATATAAATAAAAATAGTTGAATAAAGAAGCTCCCTCCAACACTATAACTCCTGAATGTGGCACCATAACCAATGGTCAGGGATCAAGATCTCTGCTGTGCCTTTCAATGAACACAGGGGAAACATTTTTTTTCCCAGATAAAATCAGAAAAGAACAAAAGGTTGTCCAAAGACCTATGTAGTAGGAGAATAACATGTCAGGGAAAAAATCCCAAAAGGGTGCAGACATCAGCTTTAGGGAGTATGGAGAGCAGTAACTGTGAAGTAATTGATGACAGAATTCAGGTATTGGAGGTTTATGGACTTAAGTCTATGAAATATCTCCTGGTTATCTAAGCGGTTGAGGAAGAACCCTAAAGGACATAGTGAAGAGAAATAGTCAAATCTTGTCAATAAGGGAAGGTTTACAAGAATATATTAACAGGAGGGTTGTGTAACCTGTCAGACTGCAAACCATCAGAGAAGCATGCGATTGGCCCCAAATACATTCTGCAGCAGGATAACAACTCCAAACATGCAGCCAATGTCATTAAGAACTATCCTCAGTGTAAAGAAGAACATGTGGTACTGGAAGTGATAGTTTGGCCCACAGAACCTGGATCTCAACTTTGAGTCTGTCTGGGATTACATGAAGAGAAAGAAGGATTTGAGGCAGCCTACATCCACACAAGAATTGTGGTTATTTGTGGATATTTGGACCAACCTACCTGCTGAGTTCCTTCAAAAACTGTGTGTAAAGTGTACCTAGAAGAATTGAGGAACTGATGCGGTTTTTGAGGTCAAAGGATGGTCATACCAAATATTTATTTGATTTGGATTTCTCTTCTATTCATTTACTTTTCACTTTATTAATTATTAAAAATAAACTATTAACACTTCTATTTCTGAAAGCATTCTTAATTTACAGCATCTGCTCAAACTTGTTTAAAAATTTTTGCACAGTTCTGTACACTAAGGGATCTAGTTACACATTTTTTTCACATCGCTTTCACCCAGGATTCATACATTTTTCCAACTGAATCCGACTAGATAAAAATGTGTGAATCCTGGGTGAGCGTTTAGTGAAAACATTAAACCCGAACTCCAGGTTTACTTTCAGTTTAGATTGTTTGGGCCAGCTTGGGTCAAACACATTTTTACCACTGCAAAATAGTCTGGCCACTGGATGCTGCAATATACTGTAGAATCTTTGCATAAAGTAAGCTATGCCATTTTGCAGCACAGCTGTGAGACATTTGTTTTTGCACCTGCATGGTCATATGGCATTTCAGCAATTCAGGAATAGCCTTGTTTTTTATCAATAAAAATATATCGTCATATGGCATTTTAGATTTTCAGGAACAGCCTTGTATTTTTTATCAATGAGTATAAGACATTTTCTCACTGTGGAAGAGGCAGGTCTTGCTTCCAGTTTCAAAGCCATGCAGGAAGACAGCACAGCTAACTGTATATAGCACAAGCTACTACAGTGTTTTACAGCATTCCAGGCAACCAGACCATTTTGTAATGGTATCAATCAATTTAATCCAGGCTCGCCCAAACAAACTAAAGTAAAAGTAAAACTGGAATTCTAATTTAAAGTGGATGTAAACCCTCTCCTATACCCAGTGAAGTGAACAGCCTCAGATGGTACACAGAGATGAAACAAATCTCCCTGAATAAGTTTTACATGCATATCTGCTGTCTTCAGCTTTCTGTATCATGTGATCTGTGATCATGTTAGAATTTTCACTTTCAATTTCAGCAGTGGGAGGGGAGTCTGGGCATACACTGTGTGACAGCTGATTGAAGAAACTTGCAGAGCTGTGAATAGACAAGCTCTCTGCTAATCTATAGCAACCTCCCTGACACAAATTTTCAGCTGCTTTTATCTCCCGTGTCGGAGAGCTTGTCAGAAGTCATCATGCTGATAACAGAGGATTGAAGCAGCAGAAAGACACGCGACTTAGGGCTTTGGAGAGAGGTAAGTAAAAACTACATATACAGTGGGGACGGAAAGTACTCAGACCCCCTTCAATTTTTCACTCTTTGTTATATTGCAGCCATTTGCTAAAATCATTTAAGTTCATTTTTTTTTCCTCATTAATGTACACACAGCATCCCATATTGATAGCAAAACACAGAATTGTTGACATTTTTGCAGATTTATTAAAAAAGAAAAACTGAAATATCACATGGTCCTAAGTATTCAGACCCTTTGCTCAGTATTTAGTAGAAGCACCCTTTTGATCTAATACAGCCATGAGTCTTTTTGGGGAAGATGCAACAAGTTTTTCACACCTGGATCTGGGGATCCTCTGCCATTCCTCCTTGCAGATCCTCTCCAGTTCTGTCAGGTTGGATGGTAAACGTTGGTGGACAGCCATTTTTAGGTCTCTCCAGAGATGCTCAATTGGGTTTAAGTCAGGGCTCTGGCTGGGCCATTCAAGAACAGTCACAGAGTTGTTGAGTGTCAGGTCACCTTGAGGCTAGGTGACAGATGCACACCGTTGGGATCAGGAGTGCACCGCAAGGCAGTGGACCCTACAGCTGACTGCTGCGGATGGGAGTCCGGGTATAAGGAAGGCAGGGTCGCTGGAACACCAACATGGATCCCACCAGGGTTAGAGCGTAGGATTCCCTGGGGCGCGGAGTCTAAGAGCCAGCAGGTTTTCACCAGAGCCTCTGATGGTGAGGATGGACTGGGCTGCAACTGGCTCCAGGTCGCGACCCCCAGGGTCCCCCAGCTCACACCCACAGTAGGCAACAGAAGGATATGGATAGTAAGGAATAAGCCAAGGTCAGGGCCACAAGCAGACAAGGACAATAGAGTACACGCCAAGGTTCAGGGTCACAGGCAAACAGGGATAGTCGGGGACATGCCAAAAGGTCAGGTTCACGAGCAGACAGAAATAGTATAGAACACGTCAAAGTCGGTAACAGAAATAAATGTACAGCACACGGCAGGCAGGAACAGGAAGCTAAACACACAAAGTTTGATCAGCAGGGCTGACCTGCAGTGCAGAGGTTAATATAGAGTTCTCTGATAGGAGCTGGGGTAGAGCCATGATAGAGGACAGTTAATAAAAGCAGTCAGGTGAGAGACAGCTGGTCTTAGGAGATGAACACATGGAAACAGGTATGCTGACAAACAACCTCTATTGCATAACCAAGTCATTGAGAAGCCACTCCTTCGTTATTTTAGCTGTGTGCTTAGGGTCATTGTCTTGTTGGAAGGTAAACCTTCGGCCCAGTCTGAGGTCCTGAGCACTCTGGAGAAGGTTTTCGTCCAGGATATCCCTGTACTTGGCTGCATTCATCTTTCCCTTTGATTGCAACCAGTCGTCCTGTCCCTGCAGCTGAAAAACACCCCCACAGCATGATGCTGCCATCACCATGCTTCACTGTTGGGACTGTATTGGAAAGGTGATGAGCAGTTCCTGGTTTTCTTCACACATACCGCTTAGAACTAAGGCCAAAAAGTTCTATCCTGGTCTCATCAGATCAGAGAATCTTATTTCTCACCATCTTGGAGTCCTTCAGGTGTTTTTTTTAGCAAACAAACTCCATGCAGGCTTTCATGTGTCTTGCACTGAGGAGAGGCTTCCGTCGGGCCACTCTGCCATAAAGCCCCGACTGGTGGAGGGCTGCAATGATGGTTGACTTTCTACAACTTTCTCCCATCTCCTGACTGCATCTCTGGAGCTCAGCCACAGTGATCTTTGGGTTCTTCTTTACCTCTCTCACCAAGGCTCTTCTCCCCCGATAGCTCAGTTTGGCTGGACGGCAAGCTCTAGGAAGGGTTCTGGTTGTCCCAAACGTCTTCCATTTAAGGATTATGGAGGCCACTGTGCTCTTAGGAACCTTAAGTGCAGCAGAAATGTTTTGTAACCTTGGCCAGATCTGTGCCTTGCCACAATTCTGTCTCTGAGCTCTTCAGGCAGTTCCTTTGACCTCATGATTCTCATTTGCTCTGACATGCACTGTGAGCTGTAAGGTCTTTATAGACAGGTGTGTGGCTTTCCTAATCAAGTCCAATCAGTATAATCAAACGCAGCTGGACTCAAATGAAGGTGTAGAACCATCTCAAGGATGATCAGAAGAAATGGACAGCACCTGAGTTAAATATATGAGTGTCACAGCAAAGGGTCTGAATACTTAGGACCATGTGATATTTCAGTTTTTCTTTTTTAATAAATCTGCAAAAATGTCAACAATTCTGTGTTTTTCTATCAATATGGGGTGCTGTGTGTACATTAATGAGGAAAAAATGAACTTAAATTATTTTAGCAAATGGCTGCAATATAACAAAGAGTGAAAAATTTAAGGGGGTCTGAATACTTTCCGTCCCCACTGTATATGTGCCCAGGTTAAATTTCATGAATCAGGTTTACATCTACTTTAATAAAATAGACCACAAATGTGGCCTTCAATAAGGAAAGAAGAAAATAAATTGTGCTCTGAGCACTGTCAGGAGGCAAACATTTTACCATATATGTTGCCTAGTTTTTAAATGCAGCGACCCACCCACTGATGCACAAGAATACATAGATCATAGCCACAAGTGCATTATTTGAAACCCGTGGGTAGTGTATACTACAGCCAAGCATAAAAAGGCAAGATCTGGATTGCAGAGGATCCGGTTTCCAATTTGTTAATTCATAATACCTTTCGCTGAAGAGATGAAGTAATACTCTGCAAGCACTCTCAGTTGCTTCTGGTGAATCAAGATGTTTTTTCATAATTTCAAGCACATTTATATGAACACCCTTCTCCAATAAAGTTTTTCTAATAAATGCTGCAAAATAAATAAATAATTCCCTTAATATTTTATGCATACTGTGAATACACCAACACATTAGTTTTACTGTTGTGCTTGTTTGACAAAAACATTTTTTACCACTCTGGGGAAAGGGATTTTTACAAACTTCTGCAATTTTGAGATCAGGTATTTGGCTTTCAACAACAATATGAATATAGAATATGATTTACCATTATGGTCAGAAAGGGTGGCCAATGCTGTTGAAGACGCATGAAATACTTCCTTGGAAGAAGAATGCATTAGCATGGACAACATCACCTCTGTATGTACAGGGTACCTGATATAATGGTATATATATAGTTAGTGATCAATAATGGTTTCTGGGATGTATGTAGAGTATAAATAACTTTGCATTACTTACTGATGTTGTTCATCCCCAATGTTATCATGAAGCTCGGGATGGTACATAAACAGATTGTTCAGAGCCCAGCATGCAGCTTCCTAAAACATAAACAAGAGGATATTAGAGTGGTAAAAAAACAGAAACCCACAGATGTAGCTTACCAATCATTAGGTATGGTAGCTGCATTGGTTTTGTTTATTTAGGCTCTCTTCTCTGTTTTCACCTGGTGATCTGGAGAGTAACACACCTTCTGTATTAGAATGCCTACAGTCAGGATGAAAGAGTAACAGAGACACTTTTGGGCAGCCACATTGTCAGGCTTGTGGGCATACTAGATGCACTAGCAGATTTAGGCCTAGTTTACATTAGTGCAGCTGTGACTTAAATAGCTTTTCAGTGTGATTCTGTACCGCAACACTAGTGCATTTTGACAAGTTTTTCATGCTGCTGAGTTTTTTTGGAGGGGAAGGAGCCTGCTGAATTCACAAATATGTGAATTTGCACTTACAGAAGTCTTAGCTTCTTTAAGTGCAAATCTGTTTTTTATTATTGGTAATAGTTTTATTGGCACTATCCAGTGGGCTTGTTCTTTTCTTTTGTAGCCACATTATATAAATAGTCTGACCCCGAATATGCTTACTGGACAACAGAACACATGGATAACCATTATTAGAATGTTGCGGTTTCTTCACTGTTCAAACAGCCGTGTCTCCATGACCAAGCTCTTATGGTGATGCAATGAATGCCCAGGATCTAGATTTGTATCTTGGTCTGTGATCCAGCTTGGAGGCCAGTAGCTGTAGCAGTAAAGACATTCACAGTAGTCAGCTGGAAATATAAAAGAAGATCCCCCTAGCAGATGACATGGGCTCACCCGAGGCACTGAGTATAAGCACTTGCTGGTCTTCACCAGAGCTCCTGATGGTGGAGATGGGTTTCGCTGCATGCTAATGGCAGGCCACAGCCATCTGGATTTCTCCAGCAGAACAGCAAATAGGGGTCAGATAATGGATGAAGCAGACAAGGACCAAGCAGAAGTGCAGTCAACAAGCCAAAAGGTCAGTAACGAGTAGAAGCTGGATGGGATCAGACAGAAGCAGAGTCGATAAACAAGCAAAGAGTCAATAACAAGTGGTAGCGAAGATAAGGACAGCAGCAGGTAAGGCAAGAGGAGCAAGAAGCAAGATATCGGCTGAAGAGAGCACAATAATCTGGCAAACAGGAAGTCCAGAGATCTGGCTTAAATCATGAAGCTCATGGGAGGAGCAAAGGGTTCAAGGTTCACCAGAAACAAGACACAAAAGTAAGGTTGTCCAAGGAATCAGGCAGGAAGTTGTCCAGCATCCTCAATAACACAGCAAGTAGAACCACAGCCAGACACCGCAGAGGTCTCAAGTTCAGATCTGGATCCTGACACTTTGGGGTAGATTTACTACAACTGGAGCACTCAGAATCTGATGCAGCTGTTCATGGAAGCCAATTAGCTTCTAACTTCAGCTTGTTCAATTAAGCTTTGACAATAAAACCTGGAAGCTGGAACCTGCAGCGCTGCACCAAATTTTGCACTCCCTAGTTTTAGTAAATCTCCCCATTTGTCTTTAGTAAGTAAGATAATTCAAATACATGTATTTTAACTGTGATTTTTTTTCCGTCAAAAATAACTTTATTAAAACAATTGCATATATACAAAACAACGTCCCAGAACGTTCAGTCATAAAGAGACTAGACTGTTACAATGGGGTTTCAAAGATACAGTAGCCAACAGCATAACAAGAAAGTACTAATCAAAATCCATGCCCTACCGCAGAGTCACTGAGAATTACCCAGCCATCCTGCTGCATGCTTGAGGCTACATTAACAAGAGTTTTTTTGCAAATTTTTATACAGCTTTTTTTTTTATTAGTCAATAGAGAAAACTATCATCTGTTGTATTATTTGTTGCTAGGCTTTCAGCTTTTTTTTAGCTTTTTCATCAGCTTTATTACTTTTTTTTATCATTTTAAATTTTTTGTTAGGTTAAGGGTTTGGAGTTAAGATTGGGTTAGGATTAGGGGTTGGGGTTAAGATTAGAGGTTAGGGTTTGGGTTGGGGGTTAATATTTTATTTATTCTTATTTATTTGGGTTAGGGTGTTAATACTAATAATAATAATCATAATAATAAATTAATAAATAAAACTAAAATAAATACACAAAAAAAAAAAAATCAGAAATAAGTAATAAATACAATACATTAATACTATGCAATAATAAATCAACCCCTAACCTTAAAGTGACTGTAAAGTCTCGTGTTTTTCCCTGTAAAAATAACAAACATGTTATACTTACCTGCTCTGTTGCCATGGATTTGCACAGAGCAGCCCAGATCCACCTCTTCTCGGGTCCCTCTTCTGTGATTCTAGCCCCTCCCTCCTCTTCATGCCCCCACAGCAAGCAGCTTGCTATGGGGGCACCCAGAGCCGAGTCACAGCTCCCTGTGTCCATTCAGACACGGAGCCCCGACCAGGAACCCTCTCTCCCCTGATTGGCTAGCTGACTTTGATTGACAGCAATGGCAGCTAATGGCGCCATTGCTGCATCTCAATCAGGCGGGAGAATCTAGGATGGCTGAGACACTCGTGGACATCGCTAGACAGAGAGGGACCTCAGGTAAGTGTTAGGGGGGCTGGAGGGGGACTGCTGCACACAGAAGGCTTTTTATCGTACTGCATAGAATGCAGTAAGATAAAAAAAACCTTCTGCCTTTACAACTCCTTTAACCCCTAAAAAAATAAATTAATAATAATAATAAAATAATGATGATAAAACACCCTAACACAAAAAAAGATCATTAATAATAATAAAAAAGTATTACTATTTATATTATTATTGTTCATCATTTATTTTGTTTTTGTTTAGGTGTTTATTTTATTATTATTAATAATTTATTTCTTTTTTTCAAAGGTTATTATTTATTATTACGTATGCATTTATTTTATTTATGATGATTTGTAGGTATTTGTGTATTTTACATATACTTATTCATACTATTTTTTTTTTTTTAAGTTTTCTCATTTATGCAGAAAATTGCACGGCAAAACACGCAAAAGCACATAAAAATGTGCAAATCATGCATTTCCATTTATTTCCATGGGAATAAAAACGTGCCAAAAACGTGCAAATCTGCCCAATTTGAGCTACAAAAAAAGCTCCAGAACTTTTTCGACCTTAAAGTCATTATAAAGCTTTGTTTTTTTTAAATAACAAACATGTTATTCCTAACGCCTCTGTGTAAAGGTTTTGCACAGGTCGCCTCGATTCTCCTTTTCTGGGGGCCCCTGCGGCGCTTCTCCTCTCCTCAAGTGCCCCCACGGAAAACCGCTTTTTATGGAGGCAATCATGCAGGCGCGCTCCCGAGTCCTGCTGCTGCGTCCATTGTCGCAGTAAGTGGGCTTAGCACTATATGACCATATAGTGTGACCAAACCGCCTGTATTTTTGAATATGTTCAGGTGTTTTTAACTAGCCTTGCAGGATAAATGTCATTTTTGTATGTGTGCGTTGTAATCTGTTTTGTACTGCTGCTGCGTCCATTGACACAAACAGAAGGACTCGGCCCCGCCCCCAGTTCCCGTGTTACTGGATTTTATTGACAGCAGCAGGAGCCAATGGCTCCTGCTGTTAGCAATCTATCCAATGAGGATCTGAGACAGTGGCTGGAGCTGCTGTGCTCGTCCCCGTTGCTGGAATGATCGGGCTCAGGTAAGAAAAAGGGGGGTCGGGGGGGGGTGCTGCAGCACAAAAGGTTTTTCACCTTAACGCATAGAATGCATTAAGGTGAAAAACCGTGAGAGTTTACAACCCCTTTAAGATGACTTGAAGTCACTTGAAGTGGAGATGTTAACTAACTCCATAGAGAATATTAGATTTGTTTCTCCTCCAGCATTTTGGAGCTTCAAGTTTCAAGCTACAAAACGCTGAGGTGTGAATGGGATCTCAGACAGGCTATGCCTGCAGATGGTAGAATACAGTATTTAACTGTGAATTTAGCAGTTCATTTGTAAACATTAAACACATAAGATGCCAGTGCAATTGAGGGACCTCACAGGAGTTGGACTACTGGAACTAAGGTAAATATGCGTTCCTTTAGTTCCACTTTAACTCGCTCGACCTTCGAGCTCAATTCCCAATCCGAAGTGGTTAATGTACTACTTTTGCAAAAGAATCAAAGCTTTCCATTAATTTTACAGACACTTACTTCACTGTCCTCATGGATGTTTGTACAATCAGATTGTATAGTGAATTATACACCTAAAATTACTAGTTGCTTTCAAACCCATTAATTGTTAACGGCACATCGAACACAGAAGCACACATAAACAACAGGCTGCCCTATGCATGTCACAGAAAAAACAAGTCACAAAATGTGCTCTCCCACTATGCTAGATGTGAATGGGGCCTGAAAGTGAAATTGGTGCGTTTTCATAAGAACAATGAGGCTCCACTCAAATCTGTGCATTTCCTTGCATTTCCGAAATGCATTGCACCAAAAATCACAGTAAAAAAAATGCACCAAGCTCCACTCTAAAAAAAAAAAAAAAAAAAAAAAAAAAAAAAAAAAAAAAAAAAACTGTTCTGAACCTCTTTGGGGCGATTGCTGCATGCAGGGCTATGCGCAGCCCTATGCGCGATGAGTGGAAATGCTCCGAAACACCCCCCCTCGCTTAAAAACAAAAACAAAAAAAAGGTGGGAATGTGAGTACCCGCTATGCAGAGATGTGAACGGGTCTTGACAGCTGAGTGTTTCTGTCCATCCCCTTCAATGTACTTGTATAAAGATGGCCATACACTATGCAATCTGATTTTATATTGTGTATTTAGTGAGCAGCATTTCATTTAAAAAATAAGCAGCTGGGAATGGGTGGGTGGGTAGGTAGGAGGGTGGATGATGCAGGGTGGATGCTAATGAGTTCAGCTGGTCAACTCCTTCCTGTGTCATGACCTCTAGTCTGTACAGGAAGTAAGGCATTACTAATGGATACGTATGGAAACATGTATGAGGACAAGTGAAGTAAGTGTCTGTAGATAAATGGCAAGCTTTGATATTTTTGCAAAATAAGTACATTAATGCTATATTGGTACATGGGGAGCTAGAACTTGGAGGGAAAAAAAACGTGAACAAAAAGGTTATCCTTTAAGGTATTCCATGGTCTAATGTGCACTGGGGTTAACCTGTTCAAATCTAAGACAATGCCTAATAATTTACTTTCTTCACTACATCAGGAGCTTAAAGGGTAACTGCACTTTCGTGTGAAGAAAATGAATAAAAAAATAATAATAATTATAGCGTATACAACTGTGACACAAGTCATATTGTAATCAAATGTTATTTAAAATTACCTTTCCTTCAGCCGTACATTTACATTGTTGGAGCTATAGCCTTATGTTACTATATTTGCTGTTGCATTACTCATTTGTTTTTTTCTCTCTCTCATTTACTTATTTATATTTTACTGGTAACCTGACATACCTTGCCAAAGTTCTTCTTTTGCTATTGTACCCTGTACACTTAACTTTGTTACTGCACATGTTGATCATTATCTCTGTAGCAAGAAAAATCCTTTAACCGCTTGCCGACCGGTTCACGCCGGCAAAGTGGCACAGGTGAGCAAAATCCCCCACGAGCGCGATCGCCAGCACGGGGATTTGTGCGTGTAAACACACAAATCCCTGTGCTGTCAGGGGAGAGGAGACATGTTGTTTGTTCCTAGTAAATAGGAACAACCATATGTCTCCTCTCTTACTCAGTCCTATCCCCATACAGTTAGAACATGCTGAGGGAACACACATTTAACCCCTTGATCACTCCCTAGTGTTAACCCCTTCCCTACCAGTGACATTTACACAGTAATCATTGCATTTTTATAGCACTGATCGCTGTATGAATGTCAATGGTCCAAAAAATGTGTCAAAAGTGTCCGATCTGTCCGCCGCAATGTCGCAATCCTGATAAAAATCGCAGATCGCCGCCATTACTAGTAAAAAAAAAAAATAATAAAAATACCATAAATCTTTCCCATAGTTTGCAGACGCTATAACTTTTGTGCAAACCAATCAATATACGCTTATTGCGATTTTTTTTTTTTTTTACCAAGAATATGTAGAAGAATACATATTAGCCTAAACTGATGAAGAAATAGGTTTTTTAAAAACATTTTTGGGGATATTTATTATAGCAAAAGGTAAAAAATATTGCTTTTTTCAAAATTGTCGCTGTTTTTTTGTTTATAGTGCAAAAAAATTTTTTTTTATAAAAACGCAGAGGCGATCAAATACCACCAAAAGAAAGCTCTATTTGTGGGAAAAAAAGGACCCACATTTTGTTTGGGTACAGCATCGCATGACTGCGCAATTACCAGTTAAAGCGACACAGTGCCAAATTGTAAAAGTGCTCTGGGCAGGAAGGGGGTAAAATCTTCCAGGGCTGAAGTGAATAAAAAAAAAAAAAAAAAAAAAAAAAACACCTTTACTTTTCAATCTGCAGCTCTATAATTTTCTGTGAAATGCAATGCAATATGGCTACCTGGAGGCGTTCTGTACACAGATGGTGTATAGAACGCCCCCAGAAATGTATTTCCCTGCTTGTGCGATTGGTTTCCCAGAAATCTGCACTAGGATACAAATCAGATTTTGAGCATCCCCTGCAACAAAAATGTCAGACAAAAACAAAGATATTTCCTCAGAATAACAAAAGGTAGGAATTTGTTAAAATCTCCGCAATGTACAGTGATCACCCAGAGGGGAATATTTCCAATTTACCTGGCACCCTTTAATTTTCGAAAGTTCTGATAAACCCCCACTATGTCATCCTAGTTTCAAAACTCCCCAATATTTACAAAGGCTGCTTTCAAACTTATGTGGTGTAGTTTGACCCCACCACTGATACTGTGCAGCTTAGTTTGGAGCAGGTTAGCTGCACTTTCCAATAAAGTTATATTATGTTCTGCGTGTTTGACGTGTTCTCTCGAAGTGAACCAAAGATATAGCAAACAAGAAATTTGGTTCGCTTTCAGAAAGCACACCAAACCCATGGTACAACTTTAGTTAGGGAAAGCGCAGCTAACCCGTTCCAAACACGTGAGTAAGCTGCGCTGCACTCGACCACATCAGTCTGAAAGCAGCCTAAGGCTATCCTCAAACTATGGGCTATCACATATCTTTTTGGGGAAAGTCATATCTATTAAAATGTCAATACGCACCAAAATTGCATTTTTTAAAATTTTTTACGGATATATGTCTCTAGATTCACGTCAGACCGTCCAACTAAAAATCAACAAACTTATCTGGATAAAAAAAAAAAAAAAAAACAAGAAGATAAAATAAACATCTGTTATATTGAACCTAAATATCTGGGAGGCCTCTGCCTCCCAAACCTATGGCTCTATTACTTGACAGTCACATTCACCCAAATAGCTCAGTGGCATACCCTTAGATGCCCCATCCCATGGCCCCATCTATATTTCCTTACCGAGTTCTGAGGCCCTTTTGGTCTCCATCTGTTAAACGCAGTTGTGGCTCAGTCCATTCATCTGTGGAGTTTATACAATCGTTTATAAAGGACTGGCCTCCCTAGTTCTGCCACTAGATTCCTATTTGGGTGACCCTTCCTTCCCTGCTGCACATTAATATAGGTGCTATTATGCCAGATGGGCCAATTCCCCTAGGATCTTCAGTGTGGCTCTACATTTGCCTCATTTGAGACTACAAAATCAGTGGAAGCTACCTGAAACAGAGGTATACAGTGCCTTGCAAAACCCCCTTGGCATTTTTTGTGTTTTGTCGCCTTACAACCTGGAATTAACATGGATTGTTTGAGGATTTACATTATTTAATTTACATAATATGCCCACAACTTTGAAGATGTTTTTTTTTTTTTTTTGAAGCAAACAACAAATAGGACAAAATAACAGAAAAAGTCAATGTGCATAACTATTCACCCCCCTAAAGTCAATACTTAGAGCCACCTTTTGTGGCTATCACAGCTCCAAGTCGCTTTGGATAAGTCTCTATGAGCTTGCCACATCTTACCACTGGGATTTTTGCCCATTCTTCCTTGCAAAACTGCTCCAGCTCCTTCAAGTATGGATGGTTTGCGCTTGTGAACAGCAATCTTTAAGTCTGACCACAGACTTTCTATTGGATTGAGGTCTGGGCTTTGACTAGGCCATTCCAAGACATTTACATGTTTCCCCTTAAACCACTCAAGTGTTGCTTTAGCAGTGTGTTTTTGGTCATTGTCCTGCTGGAAGGTGAACCTCTGTCCTAGCCTCAAATCACACACAGAGTGCTCAAGAATATCCCTGTATTTAGCACCAGCCATCTTTCCCTCAACTCTGACCAGTTTCCCAGTCCCGACTGCTGAAAAACATCCCCACAGCATGATGCTGCCACCACCACCATGTTTCACTGTGGGGATTGTGTTCTTTGGGTGATGTGATGTGTTAGGTTTGCGCCAGACATAGCCTTTTTTTTTTGATGGCCTTAAAGTTCAATTTTAGTCTCATCAGACTAGAGCATCTTCCTCCATACATTTTGGGAGCCTCCCACATGCTTTTTCACAAACTGCAGCTCCTCCAGGGTTACCTTTGGTCTCTGTGCTGCCTCTCTGATTAATGCCCTCCTTTGCTGTTGTGCCATGTTCTTTCATTTTGGTTATGATAGATTTGATGGTGCTCCTAGGGATCATCAAATATTTGGATATTTTTTTATAACCTAACCCTGACTTGTACTTTTCAACAACATTGTCCCTTACTTGTTTGGAGAGTTCCTTGGTCTTCATTGCAGTGTTTGGTTAGTGGTGCCTCTTGCTTAGGTGTTGCAGCCTCTGGGGCCTTTCAAAAAGGTGTGTATATGTAATGACAGATCATGTGACACTTAGATTGCACACAGGTGGACATCATTTCACTAATTATGTGACTTCTGAAGATAATTGGTTGCACCAGAGCTTTTTATGGGCTTCATAATAAAGGGGGTGAATACATATGCACATGCCAATTATCAGTTTTTTATTTCTGAAAAATAGTTTTATGTATATATTTTTCTAATTTTACTTCACCAGCTTAGACTACTGTGTTCTGATCCATCACTTATAATTCAGATTAAAAAAAACATTGAACTAAAGGCTGTAATGTAACAAAATAGGTAAAAAGCCAAGGGGGGTGAATACTTTTGCAAGGCACTGTAGATATTTTCAGATTACAAAAACCTATTATGTTGGTATATTCTCGCATATCTTTCAGAGCTGTAAGGTGCTTTGTTGTCTCTGGCAACAGATCGCATCTAAAGTCACCCAAATTGTCAGTCAACACCTATCCCTAACTATGCTGATGCGCTTATTTTCTCCTATCCCCAATCTAACGCCTCAGTATGAATGGCTTTATTTAGTGCTGTCCAATGAGTTACAGCCCTAAAATGGCATTCTTAAATAACCCCATGGTCTCAAGATCTGTCCAGAATGGACTCCCTGAAGCTTATGGAAAGGATTTTTCATACGCTTCATGACTATGCACGAACTCTATAACATATATAGCCCAAAGCAATGATAATAGTACCACTCAAATGCTCCCAAACCTGTATCAAAAACATCTTTGCCATTCTGAAGTTTCCCTCCAACCACTTTGCATATTATTTTATATATACTGCGATTCTGTATATACTTGCCAAACAGGAAGTGGGCTGTATAAGGTATTTACTGGCAGAAAAAAAATGTTTTACTATGCAAAGTTAAAACAACAAGGGCAGAAGATTTAATAGATGGAAAGTTGAAAAAATGACTGAAGGTCTGCTTTAAACAAATTGTCAGTCATCCGCAAACAGACTCAACAACTCCCTATTGCATATTTGCAATTTTGAATACTTTTTCAAGTGAAACTTTTATCACCTATTCTAACATGTTATTTCGGTTACTTTCAGTTACTCATGTTATTTATATGTCCCCATGCCCTTTTTATGCTTACTTTCATTTAGTTTGAAATTGATTTTTCTTATTCTATTTTAGTTTATATTACTTACACTATGTAATGTACATCTGTTGGTTGAATATTTACATTAGCAGCTGTTCACCAAAACCCTAGGTCTTTGCTATATGTATACCTTTCTGTATGACCACAGTTTGCACTTGCTTTCAAATATTATCACCTAATAAAAATGTATTTTAAAAAAACATAGCATGGTAATGAGGAGCAAGGGAGAAACCAGAGAAATCTAATTATAATGAGATTAAACTTCAGCTTTAACTAATGCAAAGAAGCATAACAAACATGCATCAATAACCTGTACATCTGTGTTCTTTTTGTGCAGCTTTAAAGCTTTATAAGATGCTTCAAACCAATAAAGCTGTCCTCTAGCATCCTCCAAATCTTCTCTATCCTCCAAGTCCTTGTTCAGAAAAATAGTTTCAGCTAAAAGGAAATAAAGATAATTGTCAGAAAATGAGTAAGGCTAACAGCTTTATAACAAACCATCCAAGCCACACTCTTGAAAGCCAAAAGCCTATATTATATATATACACACATACACATACATACACATACATACACACACACACAGATGCACATACAGTTATATATATAGTACTGTGCAAAGGCTTTACACAGGTATGAAAAAATGCTGTAAATTAAGAATGCTTTCAGAAACATATTTTTCTCAATTAACATGCGGGTAGTTTGTTCCAAACATCTTGGAAAACTAACCACAAATCTTCTGTGGATTTAGGCTGCCTCAAATCCTTCTGTCTCTTTGTAATCCCAGACAGACTCAATGTTGAGATCAGGACTCTGTGGGGGCCAAACCATCACTTCCAGGACTCCTTGAACTTTACGCAGAAGATAGTTCCTAATGACATTGGCTGTATGTTTGGGGTATTTGTCCTGCTGCAGAATACATTTGGGGCAAATCACACGCCTCCCTGCTGGTATGTCATGATAGAGAAGTATCTGCCTGTATTTACCAGCATTGAGGATACTACTGATCCTGACCAAATCTCCAACCAGAAATGCAGCCCTAAACTTGCAATGAACCTCCTCCATGCTTCACTATTGCCTGCAGACACTCATTATTGTACCGCTCTCCAGCCCTTCATGAACAAGCTGCTTTTTGCTACAGCCAAATATTTCAGATTTTGACTCATCAGTCCAGAGCACCTGCTGCCATTTTTCTGCACCCCAGTTCTTATGTTTTTATGCGTAGGATATGGAAACAAGGCTAAGCGACTCAACTATGTTCACCGAGGGACATGGACACAGGGACATGAAACAGGAACTGCAGTCTGCTCACATAATTTGTAATAAAAACATCTTTGCAATTCTGAAGCTTCCCTCCAACCACTTTGCATATTTTATATATACTGTGATTCTGTACTTGCCAAATATGCTGCAGAAATCTCCCTCCACTGAGTCTGGCTGCAACCATTTTAACTGTGCCTGCTCACTTCCTGGATTTACACAGACACAGCTCTGCAGCTCTCATTGGCCCTCTTATGACTCACACCCCCCCCCATGGAAAACACAAGAATGAGAGAGCTGTGCATAATGTCATTAGCCTGGGCTTTTTACCAGACAATAAACAGGAAGTGGGCTGTATAAGGTATTTACTGGCAGAAAAAAATGTTTTACTATCCAAAGTTAAAACAACAAGGGCAGAAGATTTCACCACTTGACCAGTGGGCACTTAAACCCCCTTCCTAACCAGACCAATTTTCAGCTTTTGGTGCTCTCACACTTTGAATGACAATTACTTAGTCATGCAAAACTGTACCCATATGAAATTTTTGTCCTTTTTTTTTTACACAAATAGAGCTTTCTTTTGGTGGTATTTAATCACCACTGTTTTTTTTTTTTTTTTGCGCTATAAATGAAAAAAAGACCGAAAATTCTGTAAAAAAAAAATAAATTTTTCTTGGTCTCTGTTATAAAATTTTGCAAATTAGTAATTTTTCTTCATAAATTTTGGCCATATTTTATACTGCTACATATCTTTGGTAAAAAATAATCCAAATCTGTGTATATTATTGTGTTGCGTTTGTTAAAAATAGGATTTTTTTTATATTAATCAGACATAAGATAAATGGGACATTATTACAATAGTGAGTTGGTCAGATTACTGTCAGTTTTTTGGCTTCAGTAGATTTCTCAAACAAATGCTGTTTTATACAATGGGGTAGATATAATTTTTGTATTCAATTGACAGTTAAATTAACAGGCTATTGTCTCTATAGCTACAGTAAACAAGACATTACTTGTTTGAGATTCTTTCAGCTTTCAAACTGAAAGAATGACTGTTAAATTACTGTTTTGGTTTGAGTATGACAATGGTACGTAGATACCATTTTTGTATTCAGTTGACAGTTTTCAACAGTCCATTGTTTCTACAGCTACAGTAAACAGGTGTTTTCTGTTTGGTAACTATGGTAAACAGCCTGACACATAAAAGGGGTGAGTAGACATACACACAGGCACACACCATCATGCTGTAACATCTGACGCCACTCATGATAGAAGAAGCTTGCCTGATGCTCCAGGAGAATCGTTGCCAATGGAGATCATGAACATACAGTAACAGAAGATAAGTAACCTTTAAGTGTATTTGTACTATTATAGACCATAGGCTGTTCAGATTGCTAGTCATTTTGCTTGTTATAGATATCTGTCAGTCTTGTATTGTATTCCTAATATTGTAATAGTTTTGTATGTACAGCATCTTTGTATAGTAATGCACATTTACACACTGCAGACATCTCAGCTTCCTTGCTTATACCACAGAGTAACCTTGCTAGATAGACGCAAGCAAAACAATTATTTGGTCTTTGTGAAAGATAGAGTCTACAAGCAATGGTGCCAATCACTGAAAATTGATCACACCTGATGCACTGACGGCCTAGCTCATTTCTTGAGACCCTAAGGGTCGGTTCACACTACAACAACTTGGGATCCGACTTGTCAGCCCTCAAGTCGCCCCAAGTCGCTTGACATTGGGAATTGCATTATAGTCAATGAGAGTCGTCTTAATGTACACTACTGAAGTCGCTCCAACTTCAGAAAAGGTTCCTGTACTACTTCAAGGCGACTTCTAGGCGCCCTGTACCCATAGAATTCAATGGAAGTTGCCTCCAAGTCAGATCCTCATCTATAGTGAAGCGACTTAACAGGAAAAAGAAGATTATGGGGGGGAACTCCACGCCAAATTTTAAATAAAAAAACGCATGGGTTCCCCCTCCAGGGGCATACCAGGCCCTTAGGTCTGGTATGGATTTTAAGGGAAACCCCCTATGCCGAAAAAATGGTGTGGGGGTCCCCACAAAAATCCATACCAGATCCGTATCCGAGCACGCAGCCTGGAAGGTCAGGAAAGGGGGTGGGGACAAATCGAGCGCCCCCCTACTCCTGAACCGTACCAGGCCGCATGCCCTCAACATGGGGGGGTGGGTGCTTTGGGGAAGGGGGCTGCCCTGCGGCCCCCCCACCCCAAAGTACCTTGTCCCCCCATGTTGATAAGGACAAGGGCCTCTTCCCGACAACCCTGGCCGTTGGTTGTCGGGGTCTGCATGCAGGGGGGCTTATCGGAATCCGGGAGCCCCCTTTCATAAGGGGGCCCCCAGATCCCGGCCCCCCCACCCTATGTGAATGAGTATGGGGTACATCGTACACCTACCCATTCACCTGGGGGGAAAAAAGTGTCAATAAAAAAAACTACACAGGTTTTTAAAGTAATTTATTAGGCAGCTCCAGGGGTCTTCTTCCGACTTCGGGGCTCTCTTCCGACTTCGGGGCTCTCTCCGGCCTCTTCTCCCGGTGTCTGGTTCTTCTCCCACTCTCCGGCCTCTTCTCCGCTTCTTCTCCTGCCGGGCTCCTCTGCTATCTTTTGCTGCTCTCTTGCTAGCGGTGGTCCGGTGTTCTCCATCATCTTCTTCCCTCTTCTTTTTTTCCGATGTTGACGCGACACTCTCTCCAGTTGTAATGCTGTGTACGCGGTGCGCATTGACTTATATAGGCATGAGGCGTGGTCACCGAGTGATGTCACCCGGTGACCCCACTCCTTACGTCATCACAGTCCCATCATGCCCCAGGACTGTGACGTCTGATTAGCTCTGATTGGCCACAGGCAAAGTCGCCTGTCCTGGGGCGACTTAAAGTTGTGTTGTAAGTCGCCCAGTTGTGTTGAAGTTGCCTTGCAAAGTCGCGCTGAAGTCGTGTTGCCCCTGTGTGAATCGGCACTAACAAGCCAAGAAAGTACAAATACCCCCCAAATGACCCTTTTTTGCAAAGTAGACATTCAAAGGTATTTAGAAAAAGGCATGGTGAATTTTTTGAAGTTGTAATTTTTTTCCACAATTCTTTGCAAAATCAAGAGTATTTTTTCCTTTTTTTTCACAAAGATGTTATATTATCAGGTTAATTCTCACACACAGCATTTGCATACCACAAATTACACCCCAAAACACATTCTACTACTCCTCCTGAGTATGGCGATACCACGTGTGATACTTTTACACACCGTGGCCACATACAGAGGCCCAACATGCAGGGAGCGCCATCAGGCGTTCTTGGAGCATAAATTACACATATAATTTCTTGACTACCTCTTACACTTTTAAAGGCCCTGGAGCACCAGGACAATAAAAACGCCCAAAAAATGACCCCATTATGGAAAGAAAAAACCCCAACGTATAATCTATGAGGCATATCGAGTCTTTTGAACATGTAATTTTTATATGTTATTAATTTTTAATTTTTACACCCCAAAAGATTGCCTGCTACTCCTCCTGAGTATGGCGATACCACATGTGTGAGACTTTTACACAGCCTGGCCACTGAGAGGCCCAACATGCGGGGAGCACCGTCAGTCATTCTAGGGGCATAAACGTCAAATCTAATTTGACTACCTATTACACTTTGAGGCACTGTAGTGGCATGGATAAGCAGTGGATGGGGATGGCTAAGCATGGTTGAGCCATGAATGTGGATGGCTGGGTATGGCTGAGTATGGTTGGTATGGCTGGGTATGGCTGAGGATGGATGGGATGGCTGGGTGGGTATGGCTGAATGTGGATGGGATGGCTGGGTATGGCTGAGGATGGATGGATGAGTATTGCTGAGTATGGATGGATGGATGAGTATTGCTGAGTATGGATGGATGGATGTGTATTGCTGAGTATGGATGGATGGATGTTTATTGCTGAGCATGGATGAGTATGGATGGCTGAGCATGTATGGATGGATGAGTATTGCTGAGGATGGATGGATGGATGAGTATTGCAGAGTATGGCTGAGTATGGCTGAGTATGGCTGAGTATGGATGTGTATGGATGTGTATGGATGAGTATGGATGAGTATGGATGAGTATGGATGAGTATGGATGGCTGATCATGGATGGATGGATAAGTATTGCCGAGTATGGCTGGATGGCTGAGTATTTCTGAGGATGGATGGATGAGTATTGCTGAGGATGGCTGGCTGGATGAGTGCTTGAATGTGCACAGAACAGCACTGTGGGCAGTACACATACAGCCCACGGCTCTGCAGCACTTGATCTCTCCCCTCTCTGTACGATCTGTACAGAGAGGGGAGAGAGGAACCGGACATGATGCCGGTTTGTTTGCAAGTGATCGCTCCGTCATTTGAGAGACAGGCGGAGTAACTTTTTCACCATTTTAACTAGTTGCCAGTGTGATTTCTATATTGTCAGCACCTGTTAATTGATGCAGGTTAGTTTAACAAACTTGGAATGCAACTATTTCTTACAATTTTGAGAAGGTGCCAATCATTTTGTAAAGTCCATTTTTTTAGAGTTTTGCATAGAATGTGTCAGATTTGACTTTTTATTTCTCTTCTTTTTTGTGTCATACCAATACAAACAAAAAAATAAATAAACATGAGAATGCCTAAACATTTGTAATTGAAACATGCAGGGAGTGCCATCAGGCGTTCTTGAAGAGCATAAATTACACATATAATTTCTTGACTACCTCTTACACTTTTAAAGGCCCTGGAGCACCAGGACAATAAAAACGCCCAAAAAATGACCCCATTATGGAAAGAAAACACAAATCTATGAGGCATATCAAGTCTTTTGAACATGTCATTTTTTTCTACAAGTTTTTGGAAAATGTGGAAAGAAAATGAAAACGCATTTTTTTTTTTTTTTACACAAAGTTTTCCATCTATACAATATTTTAAACACATAGCATGTACATGGCAAAAATTACACCTCAAAACATTGTCTGCTACTCCTCCTGAGTATGGCAATACCACATGTGGATGGCTAGGTATGGCTGGGTATGACTGAAGATGGCTGAGGATGGATGGGATGGCTGGGTATGGCTGAGTGTGGATGGATGAGTATTGCTGATTATGGATAGATGGATGAGTATTGCTGATGATGGATGGATGAGTATTGCTGAGTATGGATGGATGAGTATTGCTGAGTATGGATGGATGGATGAGTATTTCTGAGTATGGATGGATGGATGAGTATTGCTGAGTATGGATGGATGAGTATTTCTGAGTATGGATGGATGGATGAGTATTGCTGAGTATGGATGGATGGATGAGTATGGATGGCTGAGCATGGATGGATAAGTATTGCTGAGTATGGATGGATGAGTATGGCAGAGTATGGCAGAGTATGGCAGAATATGGCAGAGTATGGCAGAGTATGGCAGAGTATGGCTGGCTGGATGAGTATTGATGAGTATGGATGGATGGATGGATGAGTATGGCAGAGTATGGCTGGCTGGATGAGTACTGCTGAGCATGGATGAGTATGGATGGTTGAGCATGGCTGGATGGATGAGTACTGCCGAGGATGGATGAGTATTGCTGAGTATGGATGAGTATTGCTGAGTATGGATGAGAATTGCTGAGTATGGATGAGTATGGATGGCTGAGCATGGATGGATGGATGAGTATTGCCGAGTATGGCTGGTTGGATGAGTATTTCTGAGGATGGATGGATGAGTATTTCTGAGGATGGATGAGTATTGCTGAGGATGGCTGATTATGGATGGATGGCTGGCTGGATGAGTGCTGAAATGTGCACAGAACAGCACTGTGGGCAGTACACATCCAGCCCACGGCACTGCAGCACTTGATTCCTCCCCTCTCTGTACAGAGAGGGGAGAGAAGAACCGGACATGACGCCGGTTTGTTTGCAAGTGATTGCTCCATCATTTGACAGAGCGATCACATGGTATTCCTGTGCGCCCCAGGGGGCGCGCAGGAGCAAGATTCTGGGAGGATGTCCATGGACGCCCTCCCAGAATAAGCTGACCGCGCTGCAGCGGTCTTTTGGCTATGGCCCGGTCGACATGTGGTTAATAGATGGAAAGATGAAAAAATGCTTTAAGATTTCCTGGGATGGACTTGTAACCTTGAGATTGTC
Source organism: Aquarana catesbeiana (assembly GCF_042186555.1). Classification (NCBI taxonomy): domain Eukaryota; kingdom Metazoa; phylum Chordata; class Amphibia; order Anura; family Ranidae; genus Aquarana; species Aquarana catesbeiana. The sequence goes on from NC_133326.1 coordinate 194,005,520, forward strand.
CATGCTTTTCCACAATTTTTGTTCACAAATCCTTTGCTGCTCTTTCTCTTCTACATGCTCCGTGTGGTACACAGAGACAGGCGGAGTAACTTTTTCACCAGTTTAACTAGTTGCCGGTGTGATTTCTATATTGTCAGCACCTGTTAATCGATGCAGGTGAGTATACCAAACTTGGAACACAATTATTTCTTACAATTTTGAAAAGGTGCCAATCATTTTGTCCAGTCCATTTTTTTAGAGTTTTGCATAGAATGTGTCAGATTTGGCTTTTTATTTCTCTACTTTTTTGTGTCATACCAATACAAACAAAAAAAATAAACATGAAAATGCCTAAACATTTGTAATTGAAACAGTTTTCTGGGAAAACGTGGTGCATTATCTGACAGAAATGCAGGGGTGCCAATGTTTTTGGCCATGACTGTATGTATTTGAAATTTTAAGGTCGCTCCAGTCTGGTCGCATGAACTGGTTCCCGTGTCAGCCACCGCCTCTTCATGGAAGAGAAGGGCGCCCCGACAATAGATGGGCCACTAAAGCCTATGTGTGACACCACTCCAGGTTTAGCTCTGTTGTCAAAGAACCCTTTCCACTCCCCTGCAGCCGCAACTGGCTGACACAGAGAAGATTACATAACTGGACCAGAACGGCCTAAAAATAGGTAAGTATATAAATCTTTCTTACACAGGTTAGTTAGCACAGGTGTTGGGGGAGGGGGCTTAGTTTAAAGGCTAGTCAGGTGTAAGCTAGAATTCCATTTTGGTCATGTGTTAGACATCATTTCAAGCTTGTATTACTGTCTGGTGCAATAAAGCCTAATAAAGGCTTAACATACAGTGGGGCAAAAAGTATTTAGTCAGCCACCAATTGTGCAAGTTCTCCCACTTTAAAAGATGAGAGGCATGTAATTGTCATCATAGGTATACCTCAACTATGAGAGACAAAATGTGGAAACAAATCCAAACAATCACAAACTGTAACAAACAGCGAGCTCGCAGGTTACAGTGCCAGTGCATGATAGACATGCACTGGCTCTTTGGCAATAAAATTCCCCTACCTGCCTGCTTACACGCACAGCTCAGCTTACTGCACCGAGCCGGTCTCTGTGTGCCAGGAGGACGGTCTCCTGTGCAGGAGTGACATCATAACAGTTTAAGAAAAGCAATTCAAATTAAATTATAAATATCAAAAAACTGTTTTACAGCTCCCTATAACGGAAAATTGAATACTTACCTTTCCGTACTTTTCCTTTCCTGGTGCCTGCCCATGGCAGCATACCAATGGGTGGTTGCTCCGCCCCCTACCAACCCACAGGACCACTTTAACTCTATAAAAAAGAGTTGCTCCCCTCAGTCAGTATTCTTGTAACTAGATCTCATAACAGTAAGGATCATTGAAGGGAGGGTGTATGCTGCCATGAGAAAAATGAGGGGAATAACTGCTCTACGGTGAAATACATAAACAATAACAATTATAGCCGCGATTCATCTATGTAACACAAACACAGTGAAATTAAATAAGAAAAAAAGGGGGTTGAATCGCGCTAAAACAGATTGGTGATCATACACATCATCACCAAACCAAATATTTAGAACCAAGGGAAGAGTTCCCCTTTAGTGTATACATAATATACAAAACACATGTCAAATGAATAATCAATCCAAAAATAAAATGTTCAAAGTGATAATAAAAAGTCCATGTATAAAAAATAAATCACCCAAGTGATATAAAAGTATCTTAAAAAAGTTCCAAAAAACATAAATTCTTGCTGTGAGAAGAAAAAAGCGTGCTTGCTCCACCACCGTGAAATCAGACTGGCCGCTTACCAGAAACTCATGATCCCCCGTTACAGAGGATCAGAGAAAGCTGTTTGTTAATACTGCTTCGAACCACGACCAATGGATCAGAGACCTTATACCGAGATGGGACATCAAAGACTGCAGGGTCAGGCTAAAGATGTTCACAATGTTTGTAGACAATAGTAGGCATGTAGTGTAGTCTGGAGCGCCGGCCGGAAGCTCACAGACAGCCCGTCCTACTGGAAACAACAACAGCAATGGGAGGTGACGAGAACACGTCGCTCTGCCCTACGTGGCATTTCGTGATAGAGTCACATCATCCAGGGGCCAGACTACACTACATGCCTACTATTGTCTACTAACATTATGAACATCTTTAGCCTGACCCTGCAGTCTTTGATGTCTGACATGGACATTCATTGTACTGTTCATTTAAGCACAAGAGAATCCATTTTGTTCTCACTGTTGAAATGTGTTCTGTAACCTTCACCTAACACAGACACTTCTCCTACTAAACGCTCTCTACTCCCCCCTCCCTTTTCAAGGTTTTACTTTTGCAATTGTTCTATTCGCTAGTTTTTAATAATATATTTCTATTTGTTAGCTTTTAATAACATATTTCTATTTGTTAGCTTTTAATAACATCTCACACCACCCCTTTCTTATCTATGTATAAAATAACATGTAATAATAAATTTTTCACCGAACGGACATTTTAAACACAGTAATTGAGTCCTGTGACTCTGTTCCTGCAGCTGCAGTATTAACTTTGTTTTAGAGTCCCAATCAGAAATCAGTCATATCAGTCTTGGCGAGCCAGCCAGGAGTTTGGCAGAGTCTCCAGAAGGAACCGCGCTTCGATCGGGATCATCGGGAAACGCAGACCTCAAATGCCGGCTAGGTAAGCTGCCCTTAAGCTTGCTATATTTCTGCCTTTTCCTATGTATCCTATCTGTCGGTTCTCAAGGAAACCAGACCACTCTCGGACCTTTCTGGTTGGGTAACGTGTGTGTGTGAGAATGTGTTTGTGTCCCCCTTCACGGGTTGGACTGTGTGTGGATAGGGAAAATCCTCTGCAGTTCCCTGCGTTGACTCCTTGTGGGCGACCTGGGTCAGAGGCGCATGGTAGGGTCAGATAAAACTCACAGAGAAGAGAAGAGACGAGGAGAGTCTCTTAATGAGTGTTTTGTCTATTGTCATAAACCCCTTCTATCCACGTAGATAAGTGGAGACTATTCTTGTAAATCTGCAGATTTGCTGTACTATTTGTTTTAGAGGCAAGAGGGTATAGGCACAAGTAGAGAAGAGAGAAGACTGGCCAGTCATTATGGGCATTAAATTAATTAAGGGAATGAAGGGAGAGAGGCCTTCAGAAAATGCCCAGCGCAAGATGGGCGCTAGAGAATATATGAACCGAAGGTACGGTTCTGCCTATACTGAGCCCCTAGATAAATGGGTAGAATGGACAAAGGGAACAGCTAAACCTTTAAAATCTGAAGGGACTTTTGATTTAAAAGTATGGCAAACTTTTCTGCACGATTATGGCCCACTACTGTGCAGTGAAGGAACGTGGAGAATAGCTTGCACATGGGAGACAGAAGCTAAAGTAGCAAATCAAACTGGCTTGACGGAGATATTTAATAAAAGTACTGCCCAAATTTACTACGTTTGGCCAGAAGACTCTGTAGAGGAGGACCCCCCACCTTATGTGGCTGCCAGTTTGGCTTTAAGGGGTCCACGCACAAAAGCAAAAGAATTAGATTACATGGAACACACAAAAGATGAGCTATGCAATATAGTAGAGAGCAGAGGTTTAACAGCCCCATATCAACCTACAAAGAGGGATTTGGCTCGTATCCTAGAAACAGATGATTGGCATAAATCAAAAGGCACATATGCAAACCTAGATCTCTCTGAACTTAAGGCTTTGGCCAGAGAAAGAGAGATAGAGTCTGAACTTCCAGAGCAAACCATAATTTCCAAATTGTGGCAGCAAGATGAAGAGAGAAGGAAGGGAGATGCCAGCCCTTCTGCCCCTGGCATAGAGAAATCTGTTGCAGTTTATCCTGTCAGAACCCAATTAGTTTTTGAAGGTGATGCTGTTGACAGTAAGTCTCAAATTAAATGGCATGTACCTTTTAGTCCCCAAGATATGAGAGCCATATTAGAGGGATTGGGAGATCCTAGAAAGAATCCAATAGGGTTTGCAAACAAACTTAGTGCTGCACAGGAAGCATATGAGGCTTCTGCTACTGACATTCATCAGCTTCTTATTAAAGCAGTGGGAAGCAACATGTCTGGCTATATACTTAATGTGGTGTAGACGTAAAAAAACTAGGTAAGATGGTTAGTGGACGAGAGGTTTGTGAGAAATTGAAGGAAAAATTGCCCCAAATATATGGACAAACCAGACATGCTGAATTTATGAATGCTAAGCAAGGGAAAGAGGAAGCAGCAGGGGCTTATTGGAGGCGGTTAAGTGATATGGCTGAGGAAGCAGGCATTAAAATAGAGGAAGAGAAGGCGGGAGAAACTGCAAGTCCATCTACACAACTGGTGAAACAAAGGTTTCTTGATGGTTTAATACCCCAGTTGAAAGAAAAGTTGTTCACAGCAAGGCCTGAGGCAGGCAATATGTCTATTCGAGACGTCCTGCCTATCCTGTTGTCCATAGAAAACAACCAAAAAGACAGCAAACCCAAGGTAATGTACATGGGGAAGCAGAGAGGAAGAGGCAAAGGCAATTTCAGAAATCATGGCAATCGGGGACCAATTATATGCTACAATTGTGATGGGGGAGGACACATAGCCAAATTCTGCCATCTTCCTGACCGTAGACTAGGAAAGAGCTTAGAGGCACCTCATGCTGATCCCAGTTCTCTGCCAAAAGCAGTGGATCAGGCATAGGAAAATGGCATGCCAGTATCAATCATGTTAAATAGGGGAGACAATGGTCCCGAGGCCAGAGTAAAAGTATTTTTACAAGAACTCCCCTATCCTGGAGGAGAAACAGAATTAACCTGTTTAATTGACACTGGTGCAAGCCGAAGTGTTTTTAATATAGAGGACTTACCTCCAGGATTATTATCTACAAATGTTATCTCTGGTGTTGGCCTAACTGGGACCTCTACTGATTTGGTTGAGTCCAAGCCACTTAAACTCAGACTAGGACAGCAAACAGAAATTGTCACTAAAGTGTTAGTTTCAGACACAGTTCCTACCAATCTTTTGGGAGCTGACATTTTGAACCAAATTTTAGCAAACATAGACTACACTCCTACAGGAGTCCAAGTGGTCAGTAGTCTATCAGGAGAAGTTTTAAATTCTGCCTGTGGAGTATTTTTAATCCAAGACTCCACTCTGCCATTTCCACCAGAATTGAAAGCGATTCCCACTGAATTATGGGCCACCAGTAAATATGATGTAGGTCTGCTGGATTGCACCCCAGTCATGATAAAAATTAAACCAGGAGCCCCTCTCCCACAGATTAAACAGTACGCACGGAGTATTGCTCAGACTGAGGGGATAAAGGATCAAATCACTCAACTGAAAGCAGCAGGGGTTGTTGTACCAATTAAGTCCCAGGTCAATACACCCCTGTTCCCAATTGCAAAGAAGCCAGACAAGAAGGGTGGGCAGGTGACATATCGCATGGTGCATGATTTGAGAGCCATTAAAAATATAATAGAGGCAGATACCCCGATCGTGCCCAACCCCCGCACTTTACTAAGTGGAATACCTGCCTCCAGCACCTGCTTTACAGTGATTGATCTTGCAAATGCTTTCTTTTCGGTGCCCCTGCACCCAGATTGCTGGCACCTTTTTTCATTTACCCATGATGCTCAAAAGTTAGCATGGACAAGATTGCCCCAAGGCTGTGTGAGTAGCCCCTCTGAATATAATACTGCGTTAAAGCAAGTATTGGACCAATGGTCCCCCTTACACCCAAACACAGTTTTGCTTCAGTACATAGACGATTTGCTTATTTGTTCTGATACAAAGGACATTTGTAGCAGAGAAACAGTAAGCCTTCTCCTGTTTCTCTATAACAGTAACAACAAAGTTAGCAAAGATAAGCTACAATACTGCCAAGAGAAAGTGATCTTCCTGGGTCACTGCATTTCACATGGAATCTGTCACCTAACCCCAGATCGAGTTAAAACTCTACAAAACTTTGAAAAGCCAAAAAATGTACGGCAACTACGTGCCTTCCTGGGGTTAGTGGGATATTGTAGGGACTGGATTCCAAATGCATCAGAACTTATGGCTCCTCTATATGAGGCTACCACTAGAAACCCTTTCAAACTCACATGGGACAATGAATTGCAGATGAAGGAGCTTATTAAAATTTTGTCTGAAGCTCCCGCCATTGGACTTCCTGACTATACTAAGACTTTCTCGTTGTTCTGTCATGAAGTCAATGGATTTGCTGCAGGTGTACTCACCCAGCTACATGGAGACAAACAGAGGCCTGTGATGTATGTATCAGCCTCATTAGACCCTGTCATCAAAGGCTCCCCCAGTTGTATGCGAGCCATAGCAGCCTGCATTTTGCTGCTAGACAAAGTAACGGAGCTTGTACTAGATTCTGCTCTGATCCTGTATGTGCCACATGCAGTACAGGAAATCATGAATCAAGTAAATACTAGACATGTGTCTGCCAGTAGATTTGACAAGTACTAGTCTGCTCTTTTTGCTCCATCGAATTTAACAATCAAACGATGTGTTACTTTAAATCCGGCTACTCTTCTTCCTATAATTGATGAGGAAGATGCAACAAATGGTACTGATGTAGAACCTGCGAGTTTTTCTCATGATTGTATGGCTCTTATGGAGGTAGAAAGGGCCTCTGTCACACCAGCAAAAGATGAGCCCTTATCAGATTGTGACACACACTTATTCGTAGATGGTTCCAGATTTTACACTGATGATGGTCAGCCACACACAGGGTTTGCTGTAACCACTACAGACACCATTTTACATCAGGAAGCATTGAAACCCCAGATGTCAGCACAGGAAGCGGAGTTGTATGCTGTAGTCAAAGCATGTCATCTCCTAGAGAATCAAAGGGGAAATGTTTACACTGACAGCAGATATGCATTTGGAATAGCCCACGATTTTGGGCCTATCTGGAAAGCACGGCACTTTCTGACTAGTGCAGGGAAGCCAGTGAGACATGCAAAACTCATAGAGCGGCTATTTGAGGCCTTTCAGAAACCAGCAGAAGTTGCCATCTTGAAGGTAAAAGGGCATGCAAGGGGAAGTGACATGACAGCCAGAGGAAATGCTTTAGCGGACCAAGCGGCAAAGGATGCTGCCCTTATGGCATTTGGAGTCACACCCACTGTAGGGGTCGCCCAGGTAGCGGGGACAGATTCCCCTCATCAAGAGCAGTGGGATGTAGAAACTCTAATTCAGTTGCAGAACCAGGCCCCTGATGAAGAGAAGGATAAGTGGATCAAATGTAATGCTACCCAAAATCAGCAGGGCCTGTGGAGCGCTGGCAACAGGTGGTGTCTACCCAGGAGTTTGTACCCAGTTTTAGCACAGCTGGCACATGGCGTCAGTCATCTTGCTAAGGGCGCGATGGTGGCACTTACTGACTGCTATTGGATAGCACCTGGATTTAGTGCATTTGCAGCCAGGTTTTGTGCTTCATGTCTCACTTGTGCTCTGTACAATGCAGGGAGGCCTGTTCATGTTCCCCAAAGGCATTCTCCAAAGCCAGATTTCCCTTTCCAAAGAATTCAAATAGACTACATTCAGATGCCCAGAATAGGCACCTATGAGTTTGCTTTAGTGTGTGTTGACATGTTTTCAGGTTGGCCCGAGAGCTGGCCAGTAGCCAAAGCAAATGCAAAAACAGCAAAGAAAATTTTGAATGAAATAGTTTGTAGATATGGAGTTCCTGAAACTATTGAGAGTGACAGAGGAACCCATTTTACTGGGGAAGTAATGAAAGAGGTAATGGAAGCACTTCACATACAGCAAGCTTTCCATACACCTTATCATCCACAAAGTAGTGGTAAAGTTGAGAGACTTAATGGAATTTTGAAAAACAGATGTGCAAAAATTAAAGCAGATACAGGAAAAGGATGGGTGGAAGCTTTGCCATTAGCCCTATATTCTGTACGAACTACCCCTAAACAACCACATGGGCTGTCCCCCTATGAGATTTTATTTGGAGGGCCACCCAAAACAGGGCTATATTTTCCCCAACAGTTGCAGGCTTCTCACTCAAATCTGTTAGATTACAGGCTTCCCTGCTGCCTCCTCTTTTCAACACGCATGAGAACGCTTTACAGCTGCTGGACGGCTCTACACTGCTCTCTACCACCGTGCTGAGGATGGACACATGCCACAGATGAGGACTCCTGATTTTATCATGTCTTTTAACACTCAACAATCTTGTAAGTGCTTTTAACCCTTTGTGCACTCTATTAAATTTTACATACTGCACTTAGAGGCGCCTTTCTTTTCCTTTTTTATATCTTCAGAGTTGCTTCTCCTCTAACCAAAGTGCTGCCAGAAGTGCCATCTCATCACTATCATCCCTCTGACCAGCTACCCACCTCCACCAGAGCGCCCTTAATGTTTCTTTTCTTTTTGTTGTTTGTGAGAACTGAGACATGGAAAAATAACCCTTTCATCCAAATGTTAAAATTGTATGCAACCCATAGCAACGCTAGTAACTGCTGGGTGTGTTCTCACTTACATCCCCAAACAGGAACAATACCCATGATAGCAATGCCTCTCAATTTCACTGATCTAAACAGGACCAGAATAAATGGCTCATACATAGTCTCCACAGCTAATGAGCACAGATCAGTAACTTTGATGGTTTCGAAACAGATAAACACTCCACAGATTTGTTTAAACATCACATGCCCGTTTAACACTAAATGTAGACGGTTGGGCAATTCAGATTGCAGCGGAGCAAAAATTACAGTTTATGGAGGAAACAATGATCAATATTATTATATCCCAGATCCAGAACTAAATAGAACCCTTTATAGTACAAATTGCTCACAGTTTCCAATATGTGAAAATATCGGTTTCCTGAGATTCCATGTTATTGCTTCCAGTTTTTTAGGAGCAGGCATACCGTCCATACGTAGAGGGTTATATTATATATGTGGAAATAAAGCTTACGCCTGGCTTCCTACTAATGTTACAGGTACATGTTACATTGGGAAGTTAGTACCTGCTTTGGCTGTTCGCAAAGATACAGTGCGACCAGTTCAAAGTCCAGAATACCCTTTAGTGTTCAAAAGAGAGCTGTTCACTGAAGGTGACATGGCATGGTCATGGTTCCCTTCCTGGACAGGATGGGGAATTGAAGCAATGAAAAGACTAAATAACTACACTAGAATTGTAGATGAGATTATTAACCTTACTACCACTGATATAGGTTTATTAAATGAAGAAATGGCTCAGCTTAAAAAAGTAGTATTAGAGCACAGATTAACGCTAAATTATCTCACTGCAGCTCAAGGTGGGATGTGTAAGATATTTCGCACTGACTGTTGTATATACATTTCTGTTAATGAGGACATTATTAAAGGGCATCTTGCTAAGATAAGAGAACTACAGAATAAGGCCAGAGATATTGCTAAAGATGGATGTAACCAGGGTTTAGGAGGTTTCAGGGTTTAGGAGGTTTTGGTGATTTTTTATATGGCATAGCAACATGGTTACAGAAACTAGGCGCTTACATTGTGATGTTCCTATTTCTCATGTTTGTTATTTACTTCCTCATCAGGCTATGCCTCTGTGTGACTACCCGCTGTACCAACAAATGTACCACCAGCCCTGATGAACCCATTATTGTGAGAAAGCTAGGAGAGAGCTGAACAAGACGCCGTCTCTCTGCGCCAATGTAACTGGAGTTACCAGCAATCGGCTGAACGTAACGCGGAGAAGAATGGTGTCAAATAAACAAAAGGGGGGAAATGACATGGACATTCATTGTATTGTTCATTTAAGCACAAGAGAATCAATTTTGTTCTCACTGTTGAAATGTGTTCTGTAACCTTCACCTAACACACAGACACTTCTCCTACTAAACGCTCTCTACTCCCCCCTCCCTTTTCAAGGTTTTACTTTTGCAATTGTTCTATTCGCTAGTTTTTAATAATATATTTCTATTTGTTAGCTTTTAATAACATATTTCTATTTGTTAGCTTTTAATAACATCTCACACCACCCCTTTCTTATCTATGTATAAAATAACATGTAATAATAAATTTTTCACCGAACGGACATTTTAAACACAGTATTTGAGTCCTGTGAATCTGTTCCTGCAGCTGCAGTATTAACTTTGTTTTAGAGTCCCAATCAGAAATCAGTCATATCATCTCGGTATAAGGTCTCTGATCCACTGGTCGTGGTTCGAAGCAGTATTAACAAACAGCTTTCTCTGATCTTCTGTAACGGGGGATCATGAGTTTCTGGTAAGCGGCCAGTCTGATTTCACGGTGGTGGAGCAAGCACGCTTTTTTCTTCTCACAGCAAGAATTTATGTTTTTTGGAACTTTTTTAAGATACTTTTATATCACTTGGGTGATTTATTTTTTATACATGGACTTTTTATTATCACTTTGAACATTTTATTTTTGGATTGATTATTCATTTGACATGTGTTTTGTATATTATGTATACACTAAAGGGGAACTCTTCCCTTGGTTCTAAATATTTGGTTTGGTGATGATGTGTATGATCACCAATCTGTTTTAGCGCGATTCAACCCCCCTTTTTTCTTATTTGTATGCTGCCATGGGCAGGCACCAGGAAAGGTAAATTACGGAAAGGTAAGTATTCCATTTTCCATTTTCCTGGTGCCTCCATGGCAGCATACCAATGGTAAATAACTCGCTTACAGGGAGGGTACTGCAATAACGAAAATTTAATAAGAAAAAAACTACAGTACAGTCGACTGCAAGGTCCTTTCCCCAAACTCTTGGGAAGTAAGGACTGCTGGGTCTACACTATAGTGGGACATGAACGTGCTAAAGGAGGACCAGCTGGCCACTCTGCAAATTGTCTCAGGGGAGACCCGCACCAAAGCTGCCCAGGAGGAGGCTATTCCACGTGTTGAGTGTGCATTGACCGCAACTGGAACTGGAAGACCACTAGCCCAATATGCTCTTTGTATTAACTTTACAATCCAGCTTGCCAAGGTCGTCTTGGATGTCGCCATTCCCTTCCTGGCACCTTTTGGGATGACAAATAGCCGCTGATCTTTCCTGAACTGCTGCGTCAAATTCAGGTACTGACCTAGGGATCTGGCTATATCCAACTCATGCAGTTTTGAGGAGGCTGGATCCTCCCCGAATGCTAGAAGAACACACTCTTGGTTTAGATGGAAGACTGAAGGTACTTTAGGGATGAACTGATGAATGGGCTGTAACACCACCCTGTCTGGGAAGAAGGTAATGTCTTGTGACCCTAATGCTTGGATCTCTGATACCCTGCGACCTGAAGTGATGGCGACTAGAAAGACTGCCTTCAGAGAAATATCCTCCAAGGTGCATTCTTCTGTGGGAGCAAACTGAGGTTTTGAAAGGACACTAAGCACAATAGTCAAATCCCATTTGGGGTAAAGCGTCTTTCTGGGAGGTCTCAATGTAAGAACTGCTTTCAAAAAACGTTCCACAAGAGGGTCTAGTGCCCACCGGGTATCTGTTAGAGCTGAAAGAGCTGAGACCTGGACCTCAAGCATGTTCAGGCCCAAACCTAAGTCCAATCCACTCTGTAAAAAGAGGAGTATGTTCTGGATTCCGGGGTTTAGAGGATCAAAATGGTTAGTCTCTGCCAATTCCATAAACTTTCTCCAAATTCTATAGTATGTGGAATTCGTAGATGATTTTCTGGCCTGCAGTAGGGTTTGAATGACATCATGCGAACATCCTAACTCGCCCAACCTTTTCCGTTCAATTTCCAGACCCTCAAGTCCAGGATCTCCGGGTGCGGGTAACAGAACTTGCCTTGAGACAAAAGGTTGTCTATGCGTGGAAGGGGAAGCGGTTTGCACAAGGCCATCTTGACTAGCAGCGTGAACCACGGTCTCTTGGGCCAGTATGGAATCACTGCCAAAATTGTGATCACCTCTGTTAGGCGTTGGAGGAACCTCAGTATCAGTGGAGTTGGGGGGTATGCGTATGCCATTTGAAAGTTCCATGGTTGGGTTAGAGCATCCACCCCGGCTGACTTCGGAGATGGGGATCTTGAAAAGAATAGCGGTGTCTTTGCATTGAGCGGGGAGGCAAATAGATCTATTTTGGGAGTGCCCCACTGCTGGCATATCCAGGAGAAGACCCTCGGATTCAGAGACCACTCGTTGTTGTGGCTGAAAAATCTTGAAAGCTGATCGGCTAACTGGTTCTCTGGTCCTGGGATATAGGAGGCCCGTAGGTTGACTAAATTCCTTTCGGCCCATGTCAGAATGGGTGTCACTTCGTTCAGGAGGGACCTGCTGTGCGTTCCCCCTTGATTCTGAACATAAGCCACTGCCGCTCTGTTGTCCATCTGGAGGAGGATGGATTTGCCCCTGAGGAAGGTGGTCAGAGACAAGACTGCCAACCAAGCCGCCCTCAGCTCCAAAGTGTTTGACACTACCTCTGTTGCATTGAACTGCCACCTGCCCTGTACCAACTGATCTTGATAATGTGCCCCCCATCCTAACTGACTCGCGTCTGTCATCAGAACAGTCCATGGGAAGGGGCCAAGGGGACAGTGAAGCAAAAGGTTGGATGGCCTTGTCCACCACCAAAGGCTGGATTTCATTGCAGGCGTAATTGATATCCTCTGATCTAGGAGACTTTTCATCCACTGTGATAAGAAGCCCATCTGGAAAGTCCGTAGATGCCATCTCACCATGGGTATGCATGAAGAGAGGGAACCGAGCAGGCTCAGACAGTCTGACGCTGACATAGAATGGCTCGCTAGTGCCCTTTTCACCTTCCCTATCAATGAAGGGATCTTTTCTGACGGGGTGAGACTGCTCTTCCTGGAGTGTTGAAGAATGCCCCTAGGTAAGTTATCTCCTGTGTGGGCAGAAGTTGACTTTTGGCGTAGTTGATTAGCCAACCGAACTTTATCAGTGTGTCTAGGACCAATTGTACATGTATCACCAAGGTCTGTCTGTGCTGGGATAGAACTAGAATATCGCCCAAATAGTACTTCTCTCGAAGAGGAGCCAAGTACTTGAAGGTTCTGGGCGCTGTTGAAATCCCAAAGGGAAGGCATTGGAATTGAAGATGTAATTCGCTTATTCTGAACCAAAGAAAAGGCTGAAACTGAGGGTGGATAGGTATATGAAGATATGCATCCTGAAGGTGTATGGACGCCATCCAATCTCCTGGCTGAACGGATAGAATGACCGTGTTTAAGGACTCCATCTTGAAATGTTCCACACGGATATGTTCAGTCTCTTCAGGTCTAGTACCGGCCTCCAACCCCCCGACTTTTTGGGGACCAAGAAGACCGGGGAAAAAAAGCCTAAACGGTTCTCCAAGTCTGGAACTGGTACCACTGCCTGCTGGAGAACAAGCATTCTGACATATTGAAGAAGGGCCTCCTTCTTTTCTCTGGAGGCTGGGATCTTGGTGGGTTGAAAGGAATAGAGGGGAGGTTGCCTTTTGAATCTCCAGAAATGGCCTTGACAGACCGTGGACACTGCCCACTGGTCTACACAATCTTCCACCCAAACCTGGGCAAACGCCTTTAGACGGGCTCCCACCGGACCAGTTTGGGTGGGGAGGGCGTCAAAAGGACTTCTGGCTCTCAATTGTGCATGTAGAGGCTTTTGGTTTTGCCGATCTCAGGAAAGTAGCTTGTGAACCTTTCCAGCCCCTTCTGTATTCCCTTCCAGGGCGGTAGGATCGGGAATCCTTCCCTCTTAGCTGGCCCGCTGGAAGACTAGCGAATCTCTTCCTCCTGCCTCTGTCCTGGGGAATTAAACCACTTTTTCCCCCTGTGACCCTGGTAATTGCTGTATCCATCTTTTCGCCGAACAGAGCTTTTCCATCGTACAGAATACGACATCATAATTGTTTAGACGTCGGGTCGGCCGAACATGGTTTTAACCACAATGCCCTTCTGGCCGTGATGGAATACAGCATGGCCCTAGAAGAACATTTTAAAACATCAATCGCTGCTGCTGCTATGAAATCTGAGGCCAACTTTAATTCATCCAGTGCCTTAATAATTTCTTCTGAGCCCACCCCTTGTCTGAGGGTCGTTTCCACGTTGTCCGACCATACTCTGATGGCCCTTGAGATCGAGGTCAGAGCTACCGCCGGTTTGCATGCTCCTGCAGCCGCCTGATAAGTCTTTTTCAGGTCTGCATCAATCCTTCGGTCAAGGACATCTTTAAAGGAACAAAAAAAGCAGAGATATTGCCTGGATCAACCTATTAATTAAATTGATTTAATAAATGGCCGCTGTTACAGGTAAGTGTAAAGCAATCATGCAGGGTTTAGCCTGCATGCAGTTCAAGTTGCCCTAAAGTGCATATAGGGAAAAACCGGGAGAAAAAATTCTCCAAAGAGGATCAACAGAGAACACTAGTGTGAACACAAACCAGCTTTATTAATTACCAAAAAATGAAAAACCAAATTGAGATACAAAAAATGTGAAAAAGAGCAATATGGACAGACGGTACTCACAAACCAATTAAAAAATTGGACAACGTTGTCACAGGGGATAATTAAAAACATATGGGAGCCGCGGCTACACACCCACACATACACATCATTCAGACAACTACCATATATTAGGGTATAGTGGAAATTATGGAAGTCCAGCTCGGTTAGAGTATTAGATTTGGTAATAAGGTATCCACAAATGATGTATTCCGTAATGCGAGAACAGTTCTAGTACCCCTTAAATATTATGGATATTGGTGGGCGATCTGGCTGTAAGGTTAAATATAATATTGTTGAACACAGATGAATAGATCTCATGCAGCGTTGGTTCAAAAAAAGGTTGTATGAACACCAGCTGTTTGGCAAAGTTCAAATCAGACCACTCCAAAATTCCAACAGGAGGGGGTGCATATTAATCTACAGAGGCAGCAGGTTATATGTCCATAGAGACAAAAGTAGGGGTGTGCAAAGAAAACTGACATACGTTTTTGAAGTGCCGAATGGAGTGGAAGGGTCTCACCAACCGCACTGTCTCCGTCGTCAGATTGCAGTAATCCTTTCGTTCCTGAGTCTCTATATGGATACGAGCCGTTTGGCTGCTCAGATGATAGAGCCTTCCCTCGCTGTGGAGCCGCTGTTGGAAAAAATGCCTTGGTCTGGTGCGTGGTCAGATGAGAGGCAGGTGTCAGCTGTATTAGCTGTATCAGCTGTTGGATCTGTGTAGAGACAAGCCAGATCGAATAGCGCGCGGCTCCCAATGACGTGCTGACGTCACACCGCTGACGCGTTTCACCAGCCAATGAACGCTGGTTTCTTCAGAGCAAGGAGGGGTCTATTGTGAGACTAAAGGAGACTATGTCTTCTAGTGGTAAAGTTGAATTTCTCACCAACCTCATAACTGAGGCGTCCACAGATGGTACAGTATCAAAAAGCTGCGCGTCTGCTTCTGCCAGTGGGTATAACTTAGAAAAACGATTATATGCAATGGGTCTTCTGTCCACCTTCTGCCATTCGTCTGTCACCACCTCCATGATTTCTTCCATCAAGGGAAAGGCTGATAACTTCTTTTTCAGATGTGGGAAATACTTTTTTGTTTTAGAAGGGGGCTCCGGATTTTCCTCCCACTGGATTGCATCCTTGACAACGGTGATGAAAGGTTCAACTAGAGCGAAGTCAAAAGCTTTCCCCCTCATCTTCAGAATTCACCTCTGCGTCCGAATGAGGAGAGGGCGCATTTATTGCTGCTTCGGCCGATGATGGGTTAACTTGGTCTTGGGAGAGGGCCAATTCCCTAATTGAATCCTTGATCAGGCTCTTAATTGATTCCCGAGACTGCTGCTTGTCTTTCTCTTTGTCTCCTGTAGCTTCTAGTAGACACTTCTCGCAAACCAATTTTTCCGGCAGCGCTTGTTTTCCACATACCCAACAGGTTCTCTCTCTTGGATACACCAATCTGTGGGATTCGTGTCTGCTAGGGGTATGTCGGGGTGACCTCTGGCCACTGCGGGAAGCATGAGCTTAGGATGAATGAGAGTGCCCTGAGCTCCTACGACATTTCGATCTCCTATCTGGAGAGCTTCGGTGGGATGATCTGCGGGATGATCTCCGATGCGGGCTGTAGAAACAAAAAATATGTTCTAAGTTGCCCGGAGTGCTCTTTTTTTTATTTTTAACTTACCTGATTGTTGCAGCCCTAAACCTAGTGGTATGATGAGGATCTTTTTTTTTGCGGTATCACATTACTAGGGGCAGCTGGAAAAAAAAAGGATAGAAGTTTTTTTTTTTAACTATATATGAACTATATATAAATTATATATATATATATATATATATATATATATATTGTAATGGTGAGAGTCCCTGTCACTATGAAAATGGAGTTAAAGTGGACTGGAGAAAACTGCTTTCGCAGCTTTCTCCAGATTTTGAGATCCACCAGCATATTGACTGGTCAGGTGTGTGTTGGGCTATTTGTAGACACCTGACCATAGTTCTGGGCTCCACCCTCCCGAGGAGTCCAGGCAAGCAAGGGAGAAGTGTGCATGTCTGCACAGGTCTGTCAGAGTAGACAGAGGGTCCAAGCCTGTGGGCTGGAAAAGGAAGCTGAAAAAGAGTGCTGAGGTACTGGGTGTACAGGAACTCTGTTATAGAGCCGAGAGGGCTGAAGCATAAGTCTGAGCAGCAGTGCTGCTAAAGAGAGCCAGGTGGCTTGGTATTTTTGATTGAACTTACATTGTTGCTGTGGAAAGCTGAAACCCCTGTGTGGGCAACTCTTCTGTTATCAGACATTTTCTTTCTTTAATAAAAGTGGGCCTACAAGCCCTTAAAACTGCATATCTGGCGTGGACTCAGCTCACTGGTAAGCTCTACCCTTAAGCTAAACCAACCCCCGATGTTACAATATATATATACATACATATACACACACACACACACACACACGCATACCCAACACATAAAACAAGCCAGTCCCTAAATACCTTGGCCAGGCTCCATTGTCATTGTCAGGGAAGACACTTAGGGAGATGTCTTCTCTTTGACAGCTAGCTATGTAATGAATCCCAGGCTCTTCATTTATGCTGAGAGCACTTTGGGAGTACCAAGATGGCAGCTGAAGGCTTCAGTCTGCTACTGCGCAAGCGCTGTATTGTCAAATAACGTCACGCCGTGACTCCGCCCCCCCCCCGCCGGGTAAAAACAGAGCAGATCGGCGCGCGCGAAGCGCCGCACACTGCTACAGGAGGGGCGAACAATATCCATGGAGGAATGCTAAAGGCAGGTAAAAGCCTCCTCTACAAAGATATGAGACATGCCATCAGGGAAGAGCATAGAGGAGAGAAATTAGGCTCCTGCTAATCTTCTGATCTGGCCCAAAAAAAAGATCCACAGAAAAAAAAACGGCCTCCCATACTTATCTGGCGCATTTAGCAGCCCAAGCCATGGGACTCCATACTGCAGGAGAGCATGAACCTGCAACGGTTACACCATAAAGAGGTGAGGTAGGGCTGATAATGATCCTGCTGGGATGAGGACAGAAAAAAGAATACTGACTGAGGGGAGCAACTCTTTTTTATAGAGTTAAAGTGGTCCTGTGGGTTGGTAGGGGGCGGAGCAACCAACCATTGGTATGCTGCCATGGAGGCACCAGGAAAAATCTTTATCAAACATCAAATATATATTTTTTTATGCATTAATATGGTGTAGACGGAGTCCAAGATGATTGACAGTAGAGCTGCACAAATAATCCCTAACCACTTATGTCCTGGATCATTTGGCTCCCTAAAGACCAGAGGACTTTTTACAATTTGGCACTGCGCTGCTTTAACTGGTAATTACGTGGTCATGCAATGTTGTACTCAAACAAATTTTGCATCCTTTTTTTCCCACAAATAGAGCTTTCTTTTGACCGTTTTTGATTGACTCTGCAATTTTTATTTTTTGTGATATAAATGGAAAAAGACCGAAAATTTTGAAAAAAAATTATATGTTCTACTTTTTATTATAAGAAAAATCCAATAAACTCAATTTTAGTCATACATTTAGGCCAAAATGTATTCAGCCATGTCTTTGGTAAAAAAAATGTCAATAAGCGTATATTTATTGGTTTGCGCAAAAGTTATAGCATCTACAAACTAGGGTATATTTTCTGGAATTTACACAGCTTTTAGTTCATGACTGCCTATCTCATTTCTTGAGGTGCTAAAATGGCAGGGCAGTACAACCCCCCCCCCCCCCCCAATGACCCCATTTTGGAAAGTAGACACCCAAAGAAAATTGCTGAGAGGCATGTTGAGCCCATTGAATATTTAATTTATTTGTCCCAAGTGATTGAATAATGACAACAAAAATATTTTTTTTTACAAAAGTTGTCACTAAATGATATATTGCTCACATATGCCATGGTTATATGTGGAGTTGCACCCCAAAATACATTTTGCTGCTTCTCCTGAGTACGAGGATACCACGTGTGGGACTTTTTGGGAGTAAGCTATTTGCGGAGAGGCATGGTGAGTATTTTGCAGCTCTCATTTGTTTTTGAACATGAAGAAAGAAAAGAAAAATTTTTTTTTTTTTCAATTTACAAAACTTTGTGACAAAAAGCGAGGACTGGAAAATACTCAACATCTCTCTCAGCAAATAGCTTGGGGTGTCAACTTTCCAAAATGGGGTCATTTGGGGGGTTTTGTGCCGTCTGGGCATTCCATGGCCTCCGAAACTGTGATAGGCAGCGAGGAGTGAAATAAAAAATTTACACCCTTAGAAAGCTTGAAGGCGGTGCTTGGTTTTCGGGGTCCTGTACGCGGCTAAGCTCCCAAAAAGTCTCACACATGTGGTATCCCCGTACTCAGGAGAAGCAACAGAATGTATTTTGGGGTGTAATTTCATATACCCGTGGCATGTTTGAGAAATGGATCATTTAGTGACAACTTTGTGCAAAAAAAAAAAAATTGTCTTTTTCCCGCAACTTGTGTCAAAATATAAAATATTCCATGGACTCGACATGCCTCTCAGCAAATAGCTTGGGGTGTCTACTTTCCAAAAAGGGGTAATTTTCAAGGGGGGGTTTGAACTGTCCTGGCATTTTATGCACAACATTTAGAAACTTATGTCACACATCACCCACTCTTCTAACCACTTGAAGACAAAGCTCTTTCTGACACTTTGTTTACATAAAAAAAATATTTTTTTTTTGCAAGAAAATTACTTTGAACCCCCAAATATTATATATTTTTTTAAGCAAAGGCCCTACAGATTACATAGACTATATTGGCCAAATGTTTGATGAAATAAAAAAGATGATCTTAGGCCGAGCACATGGATACCAAACATGACATGCTTTAAAATTGCGCATAAACGTGCAACGGCGACAAGCTACATACTGTTAAAAACCTTTACAGGTTACCACTTTAGATTTACAGAGGACATCTAATGCTAAAATTATTGCCCTCGATCTGACCTTCGTGGTGATACCTCAGATGCATGGTGCAATTACTGTTTACATATGACGCCAGACCGACTTGCGTTTGCCTTTGCGCGAGAGCGGGGGGGGGCAGGGGTGCTTTTATTTTTTTTAATTATTTATTTTGCTTTTTTATTTTATTTTTAAACTGTTCCTTTCTTTTTTTTTTATTTTTATCATTTTTATTGTTATCTCAGGGAACATAAATATCCCCTATGATAGCAATAGGTATTGACATGTACTCTTTTTTGAAAAAATTGGGGTCTATTAGACCCTAGATCTCTCCTCTGCCCTCAAAGCATCTGACCACACCAAGATCGGTGTGATAAAATGCTTTCCCAATTTCTCAAAGGCGCTGTTTACACCCTGTTCCAAATTACTGTGCAAATTCTATTTCAGTGTCACAAAGATTAAATGTTTTGTTTTTCAGTTTAACTCATGGATGGCATTGTGTCTCAGGGCTCTTTTGATCACTGAAAACAATCTCGGACACCTGTGATAATTAGATTGCCAGGTGAGCCCAATTAAAAGGAAAAACTACTAAAGGAGGGTGTTCCACATTATTAAGCAGAGCACCATTTTCAAGCAATATGGGGAAGAAAAGGGATCTCTCTGCTGCCGAAAAGAGTGAAATAGTTCAATGTCTTGGATGAGGCATGAAAATATTAGATATTTCACAAAAACTTAAGCATGATCATCGCACTATTAAGAGATTTGTGGATGATTCAGAGCACAGACGGGTTTTGTGCAGATAAAGGCACATTGAGGAAGATTTCTGCCAGATCTATGCATCGGATCAAGAGAGCAGCTGCTAAAACACCATTACATAGCAGCAAACAGATATTTGAAGCTGCTGGTGCTTTTGGAGTCCCACGAACATCAAGGTGTAGAGTCCTCCAGAGTCTTGCAACTGTGCATAAAACTTCCATTCGGCCACTACTAACCAATGCTCACAAACAGAAAATGCTGCATTGGGCAGAAAAATACATGAAGACTAATTTTCAAACAGTCCTGTTCACTGATGAGTGCCGTGCAACCCTGGGTGGTCCAGATAGATGGAGTAGTGGATGGTTGGTGGACAGCCACCCTGTTCCAACAAGGTTGCGATGTCAGCAAGACGGTGGTGGAGTCATGTTTTGTGTCGGAATCATGGGAAGAAAGCTGGTCGGACCCTTTAGGGTCCCTGAAGATGTAAAGAGGACCTCTGCAAAGTATGTGGAGTTCCTGACTGACCACTTCCTTCCCTGGTACAGAAGGAAGAACTATGCTTTCCGTAATAAAATCATCTTCATGCATGACAATGCACCATCTCATGCTGCAAAGAATACCTCTGCATCAATGGCTGCTATGGGGATAAAAGGAGAGAAAGTCATTGTGTGGCCTCCATCCTCCACTGACCTCAATCAAATTGATAACCTTGAGCATATCCTCAAGTAAAAGATCTACGAGGGTGGGAGGCAGTTTCCATCCAAACAGCAGCTCTGGGAGGCTATTCGGACATCTTGCAAACAAATTCAAGCAGAAACGGTCCAAAAACTCACAAGTTCAATGGATGCAAGACTTGTGAAGCTGCTATCAAATAAGGGGTCCTATGTTAAAATGTAACGTGACCTGTTAAAATGTTTAAAAAGTTAAAATGTTGTTCAAAGTTTGATTGAAATAGCTTTTGATATCAGTAAATATGCTGCAAACACAACAAATGACAATTTTCAGTTCTTTACAAGAACTTTTTTTCTACATAAAGTGTTTTGAAACTTACTGTGCGTAATAATTTGGAACAGTGCATTGTAAGTTTTTTATTTTGAAAAAAGTGTTATCATTAGGAGGTGTGTTCAATAAAATTTGAATTGTACTCTTAATAGTTGAACCAATGGGAGATGAGTACAGCGCTGCACCAATAATAATAAAAGATGGTTACACAATAAGCAGCTGACACTCCTCTTAGACAAAGGAAAAATAGAATTAGGAAGTGTATAAAGTGTAGCGCTATATGCGTGTAAATGAAAAACGTAGTGAGCTAAGCCCAAACCATTCCTGGAGGGCCCACGAAAAAAATAATATAATTCAAAGTTACATATAAATGACTAAACACAGTCAGAAATGTACTGAGTGCCACACACTGTCATATAAATTGGTACTAATAGACCAGTGAAAAAACAACATGAAAAAAATAATATAAAAGTGAAGAAATAACAAAATGTCCATAAATGTTGAATATTATGAAATGAAATTCAACACCCGCCACCAAAAGTCTCTGAGGGTTGGATAATGAAAACAACGATGGAAAGTTTCTGCCAAGTGAATAGATAAAACACCAGATAAATAAGACGTCTCAATGAGTGTCGGGACCACCACCGGAGCATCAGAGGAGGCTTACCGGAACCAGGTGACTTGAAAAGACATACGTCTTACAAGTCTCAGAAAACTTGTTTAGCCACCAAGGCTGGCAAGATGGATCCTCAGGTGTCCTCAACTTCAAATGGGGGGGGAGAGAGATAGAGATCCCGTCACAGCTTCAGCCGTCCAGACTTATCAACAGGCCAACCGGATATATTTACATGCCATGGGAGAAATAAAGCTCACATGGCATGATATTGTTTAAAAACATGAATTTATTAAAACAATAAAAAGGAACACTCACATGTTAGGAGATCAAAATAAGCTCAACACTGTATATCAATCGCGGTGATCGTAGGGAGTCCACCCAACATGTTTCGACTAACGAGCCTTCATCTGGGGTGTGGAACCCCCCCACCTCACCGCTATTTAAACTAGAAGTGACCCCCACTGGGAGTGTCACAGCACAGGAAGTGCCCCACTGATGTCACTTCCGGTTTGATAAATTGGTATAAATAGTATGCAGTATATATAAATTGTGGGATTCTAGTCAGTGGTATTATGCCACTAGCGCCAGTTAATGGAATTCAAAAATAAGAAAAAAGGCAAAAAGAAGCATCTATAATATTCATATGGCCAGCTGACCCGGAAGTGCTCAGGTTTTAACCAAGCCTCGGTGTCAGCATGGCCAAATAGGCAGATCAGAGCGCCTTCACGCTCCGCCCGCCGGGCGTATCCAGGTAGCAGGGCCGTGCGCAATAGCAGAAGTCCCGAGGGGAAGTCCGCCTGCGCACCAAGCCTCGCTCTCAGTTAGCGAATCCATGGGTCGGAGCGCCATCACGCTCCGCCCCTCGGACTCCGCATCAAATGTATAGACAGGGCCCGCCTCCGTCGAAATGTTGCGCGCGCGCGCATTCGACGCTCGGGACCTAGCTTCGTCACCACGCTGACCATTCCCGTACTTCCTGTAAGTAGGGAAGAGAGCCCCAATGGGCTAGAGAAGGCCGGAAATACATCCCGGCGATCTCATAACCCAAGCCAAGCGTCAGCAAAGGTGGAAGTGATAAGAACCTGGAGCGCATCCAAATTATAAGCGTCAACAAGCTCAAAATGGAAATAAAAAATGGTAAAATTAAAAAAATTAAGTGCTATTATCTTCATGGGGGCAATAGCCACAACCATAAAATATTAAAAAGTGACACTACCAATGGGGGACATCCCGAAGGATGCATGTAATGCACCATATGCAAGGGGGACTATCAATAACAATAATACCACTAAGAAAAGGGGACATCCACCAAGGTACACAGATACAAAAAGTAATTGTATGATGTCACAACATAAAATAAATTAGTGGTCAAAAACTTAATTAAAAAACATAAACACCAGAAAAAATATATAATATAAAAATGGAAATAAAATTGAGAGAGATCATGAGTAGCTATGCCTGATTAATAAACGAATTAATGTCCCACTCCACGTTGATACCTTGCGGGAAGTGGCAACTCAATTCGTAAATCCAGTAAGTCTCAAGACGGGAGACCCCCCTAAGGGTTGATCCACCCCGCCAGGGAGCCACAAATTTGTCAATGATGAGAAACTGAGTGCCTTTAGGGTTTCGATCGTGGAATTCCCTATAGTGACGAGGTACCGTGTGTTTGGTGCTACCTGCCTTAATAAGGTTGATGTGCTCAGAGTCTCTGGTAGTAAATGACCTGATAGTTCGCCCCACATACTGTTTGCCACATGGGCAGGTCAAAAGGTAAACTACCCCTGTGGTCGCACAGGTGCAGAACTGCTTGATCTTGTAGGAACGGCCAGTCACTGTGGAGGAAAAGGTGTGACTAGCTCTCCTACCGTCAATATTATATTGGCAGACCAAGCATTTTTTACAGGGGTGAAAACCGGTCCAGTTGTGAAAAAAGGAAGGTTTGTTTGGGGGATTAACCACATTAGGTGCCAACCTATTACAAAGGGACGGAGCACCCTTGAAGACCACCTTAGGGGTTCTGGGCAACATAGGGCCCAAGATCTTATCTGTTTTTAGAACGTCCCAATGGTGTTCAAAAATTCTTCTAATATGTTTATGTTGGATGGAGAAGGATGTCATGAAAGACCATGAAAAAAAAATGCTTGGTCTGCCAATATAATATTGACGGTAGGAGAGCTAGGAGGTCCACACCCCAGATGAAGGCTCGTTAGTCGAAACATGTTGGGTGGACTCCCTACGATCACCGCGATTGATATACAGTGTTGAGCTTATTTTGATCTCCTAACATGTGAGTGTTCCTTTTTATTGTTTTAATAAATTCATGTTTTTAAACAATATCATGCCATGTGAGCTTTATTTCTCCCATGGCATGTAAATATATCCGGTTGGCCTGTTGATAAGTCTGGACGGTTGAAGCTGTGACGGGATCTCTATCTCTCTCCCCCCCCATTTGAAGTTGAGGACACCTGAGGATCCATCTTGCCAGCCTTGGTGGCTAAACAAGTTTTCTCAGACTTGTAAGACGTATGTCTTTTCAAGTCACCTGGTTCCGGTAAGCCTCCTCTGATGCTCCGGTGGTGGTCCCGACACTCATTGAGACGTCTTATTTATCTGGTGTTTTATCTATTCACTTGGCAGAAGCTTTCCATCGTTGTTTTCATTATCCAACCCTCAGAGACTTTTGGTGGCGGGTGTTGAATTTCATTTCATAATATTCAACATTTATGGACATTTTGTTATTTCTTCACTTTTATATTATTTTTTTCATGTTGTTTTTTCACTGGTCTATTAGTACCAATTTATATGACAGTGTGTGGCACTCAGTACATTTCTGACTGTGTTTAGTCATTTATATGTAACTTTGAATTATATTATTTTTTTCGTGGGCCCTCTAGGAATGGTTTGGGCTTAGCTCACTACGTTTTTCATTTACACGCATATAGCGCTACACTTTATACACTTCCTACTCTTAATAGTTGATAACATGAGAATTATGCTGTTGTTTACATCAATTATTTAGGTAAATGAGAAAAATATCATTGGCATAATAATTTGAAACAGGGTGTACATTCGGAGAAATCTAAGTCATGAAATGCTCGTAGCGTCCGGTTTCTTAGGCCATAGAGATGACTGTAGCTGATCGGCTCTATGGTCAGCTGGCTGAACCACCGGCTGCATTCTTAGGTTCCCTGTTGGGACAGGAGAGCCAGAGAAAACCATGGAAGACGGTGGGAGGGGGGGGACATTCCCTCCCACTGCTTGTAAAAGCAGTCTAGAGGCTAATTAGCCACTAGGATTGCTTTTACATGAAAGCCGACCGCTGGCTGAAAATAATGATACCTAAACCCGCAGGCATCATTCTTGTACAATCACTCAAAGTCCACAACATACCAGTACGTTGCTGGTCCTTGTTGGGCATATATTGTAATCTTTTTTTTCATGCAGCCTGTGGGCTGAACGAAAAAAAGAGATTGATCGGTGGGTATGCCCACTATTAGACTACCTCCCTTCATCCACCCACTTCTAATGATGGGAACACATGCACCATTTTGTTTTTAACTGTGGTGGTGAAATCACCTCCTACAGCACTGGAGTCCAGGCTTTATGTATCGTGGGAGCAAACGCTGTTGCTGTCAAGATGAATAAATCTGCGCTGCAACTGAATGGCGTACCTGCTAAGCAAATGATGGTTAACAGTAAAACAAAGTAACATTACATTATAACAGTAAGACATACCATACCTGCAAAGCAAATACAAAAAAATATAGTAAAAAAATAAAACATTTTTTAACGCAATCTGTGACTAAAATATATATATATGCCAAAGCATGGGGGCATCCGCCCCAAAAGTTATGAGCAAATTGCTCCTGCACCCCTGCTGCCCTCATGCTTCAAAATATATGCTCTTTTTTTTAATTGTGGTGGTGAAATCACTTCCTACAGTGCTGGAGTCACAGCTTTATGTATCGTGGGAGCAAACGCTGTTGCTGTCAAGATAAATAAATCCGCGCTGCAGCTGGATGGTGTACCTGAAAACAAAAAAATGGTTAATAATAAAACACAGTAAACAGTAAAGTATAAAAAAATTACATACCTGAAAAGCAAACATGATAAAACCTAACAATAAGACATTGCAGAATAGAATACAGTAAAAATAGAGAGAAATAGAGAGAGAGTAGTGAGAGAGAGAACAATAAAACGACAACTATTTTTGTTTTTTTTATTTATATTTTTTTGCTACAGACACAACATCTTCTTTGGGGGGTTCGTTGGGTAGGGGTACCACGGAGGACATACGGAAAATGCCTCTCATGCAGCCGGCTTACTGCATTTGGATTGGGAAGGTGAGGTGAAGCACCGTCCGGAAACAGAAGGGCTCTGACGATCTCTTCCTGGAATTTAAGGAAGGATCCAGTCCGTCCTAAAGCTCTGTATAGCACATGAGCGTTCAGCAAAGCCAATTGAAATAAGTATACAAACACTGTTTGTTCCAGCATCTGGCCTTACGGGCAACTAGGTACGCCAACAACTGGGCATTGAGGTCTCCACCCCTCCCATATTTTAGTTATATTCGTGGATACAGAGGGGTTTCTCCACAACACCAGTCGCCGTAGGAATTTGGACCATCGTGTCTGCATGAAGGGAGGACAGAACGAAAACATTCTTATTATCCCTCCACTTCACAGCGATCAAGTTATTTCATTTCAAGCAGGCTCTCTCCCCCAGCCCAAGACGAGAATCTACAAACCTCCAAGATAAGCCCTGGCGATTAGATCGCACAGTGTCACATGCGTCAATCTGATGATCAAACAAGTGACTAAAAAGTGGCACGCTCGTGTAATTATTGTCCACACACAAATGGTACACCTTTCCCGAATAAGGGTGACACCAAGTCCCACACTATCTTGCCAGCACTCCCTATGTAATCTGGGCAGTTTGGCGGCTCTATGTGACCATCTCTTCCCTCATAAACCATAAAACTAAACTAAAAATGTGTAGCCTGTGGCCCTGTCACAGAGCTTATACATCTTGACCCCGTATCTGGCACGCTTGCTGAGAAGATACTGTTTGAAAGACAAGCGGCCAGAAAACGTAATCAGGGACTCATCAACGCAGACAACTTGATGGGGAGTAAACAAAGCTGCAAAACGTTCGTTGAAGTGGTTTACGAGGGGAAGAATTTTGTAGAGCCAGTCATATCCAGGGTCTCCACGAGGACGACAGAGTTCATTGTTGTTGAAATACATGAACCGCAAGATCTGCTCGTATCGTACCCTGGTCATAGAGGCAGAGAACACGGGCATATGGTAAATTGGGTCAGGGGACCAATATGACCGCAACATACTCATTTTAACTATGCCCATGTCGAGGGATAGGCCCAGACAGGTCTTAAATTCGGAAACCGTAATTGGTTTCTGGACGAAAAGACCAACACGAGGAGAAATGACATCACTTCCTCTGCTTCTGTTTACATTTCAGAAGCAGAAGAAGCTTCCCATTCATCAGGAGCGATCGTGAGGGGGTGGCCATGAATCAGTGACCTCCCCCTTCAGGACGGATCGCTCCTGCAACGATGCCGACCGCCTGCGGGAGGGGAGTAACGTACAGGTACGTTACTCTGCCGCAGTATATCTGCGTGAGGCTATCATAAAGTGGTTAAAAGATTGTGATCTCGATTCGACCCCCCACATTTCCATGATTCATAATAAAAAGCGCAGAGCAGTTCCCCAGCTCACAGCCGTCAAAAAAAAGCAGCCAGCAATGTTTATCAACAACATTGCTCAGCGCTGAAAGAGACATTGGGGTTGATTTACTAAAGGCAAATCCACTTTGCACTACAAGTGCACTTGGAAGTGCAGTCGCTTTAGATCTGAGGGGAAGATCTGAAATGACAGGAAGCTCTGCCGATTTTATCATCCAATAATGTACAGGCAAAAATGTGTTTTTTTTATTTTCCTTGCATGTCCCCCTCAGATCTACAGCGACTGCACTTCCAAGTGCACTTGTAGTGCAAAGTGGATTTGCCTTTAGTAAATAAACCCCATTGCATCTTTCTGTTTATTCATTTACAGATCAAAAGGGATGAACTTTGGTCTGCAAATGAGATCAGTTTAAAGCAACTTTGTCAAGTAAAAAATATATATATTTTTTGTTTTTATTAAATTGTTTCTCTGTTTAACTCCTTATTAACCCTTAATTTACTCTAATCAGCCTGAACTCCTTATTCTCCTTCTCCATTTAATTATCATTTTCCTGATGATTTTTTATTTTTTTTTTACTTTTATTTTAAAAACTATTAATAATTCAAATGTATTTTTTTTGTTTGCTTTGTTCATTAATAGTTTTACAGCTTTAACATATACTTACACATTTCACATTGAAAAAAAAAAAAAGCAAAATAAAAGAAAGAAAAATGATTAACTTTTTGTACCATTGCTGACAGCTAAAGTGTAAACAAAAAAGTTGTGGTAGGTATCAGTAAATGGGATCAGTGAGTACTAAAAAAAAAAATAAAAAAGACCCCAATATAACTTAATGGTAGGGGTGCAACGTATCATCACCGATCTGTGATCCAAGCGGTTCAGCTTGTTTGGATCGGCACACACGCGATCGGCAGAGCGCTCTGCCTCCTCGGCCTTAGGACAGGCCATGGCTTCAGCCTAGCTCAGGAGCGGCGGCCATCTTGGTATACACCCGGCGGCGGCCTAGGTGAGCGGCACGCTGATATCATCATCAGCCTCCTCAACTGCAAGCAAGCAAGCCCCAATCGAGATGTGGGGAGATGTGGATATTACAGTGGGGAAAGATGTGGATATTACAGTGGGCGAGATGACGTGGATATTACAGTGGGGACGGAGATTGTGGATATTACAGTGGGGACAGAGATTGTGGATATTACAGTGGGGACAGAGATTGTGGATATTACAGTGGGGACAGAGATTGTGGATATTACAGTGGGGACAGAGATTGTGGATATTACAGTGAGGGAGATTGTGGATATTACAGTGGGGACTATATGGTGTGGAATTTTCACAGGTTTTTGTAAATTCAATTAATTTTTTTTTTATTGATCCGAAAATGATCCGATCCGTGACTCCTGATCAGAGGAACGATCCGAACCAAGAGTTTTTTGATCCGTTGCATCCCTACGTAATGGTAATTTTTTATTTCTTTACACATTACATTATTTTTCATTACACTTTAACCACTTCCAGACCAGCTCACGCCGATATACGTCGGCACATTGAAGAGGGATATCGTTATTATGGCAGCAGCTAGCAACCATAACCCCGGTATATCCTCTTTTCCAGGGAGCGGTCTGGCTTCAGATGAAAGTGGTCTCTGCGGCGGCTTCATCGCGAGATCACTTTTATCGGCCACGGGAGAGGGCCCCTTCACACCGCTCTCCGGTGCCCTCCGCCGATTACCGTAGCTATCGGTAGCAGCGGAAGCAATCGGGTCCTCTCCCTGGCTTGGTATGAAGACGAGTGAGGGGAAGATGGCCCCCACCCATCTCCATACCATTGCAGGGCAGAAGCGACGTAAAAACGTCACTTCCGCCCATAGCTCTTAAAGCAACATTTTTTTTTTCTATTTTTTTTTAATGACATTTATTTTTTATTGCATTTTAGTGTAAATATGAGATCTGAGGTCTTTTTGACCCCAGATCTCATATTTAAGAGGTCCTATCATGCTTTTTTTCTATTATTTTCTAAGGGATGTTTACATTCCTTGTAATAGGAAAAAAAGTGACATTTTATTTTTTTAAAGAACGGTGTAAAAATAAAAAGGTAAAATAAATAAGAAAAAAAAAATTTTAAACGCGCCGTGTCCCGTCGAGCTCACGTGCAGAAGCGAACGCATATGTGAGCAACGCCCGCATATGAAAACGGTGTTCAAACCACACGTGAGGTATCGATCGGTAGAGCGAGAGCAATAATTCTAGCCTTAGACCTCGTCTGTAACTCAAAACATCCAACCTGTAGGATTTTTTAAACGTTGCCTATGGAGATTTTTAAGGGTAAAAGTTTGTTACCATTCCACGAGGGGACGCAATTTTGCGTGACATGTTGGGTATCAATTTACTCTGCGTAACATTATCTTTCACAATATGAAAAAAAATTGGGCTAACTTTTCTGTTGTCTTATTTTTTAATTGAAAAAGGTGTATTTGTTCCCAAAATAGTGTAAGACTGCTGCGCAAATACGGTGTGACAAAGCATTGCAACGACCGCCATTTTATTCTCTAGGGTGTTAGAAAAAAATATATATAAATGTTTGGGGGTTCTAAGTAATTTTCTAGCAAAAACAACAGTTGTTAACTTGTAAACACCAAATCTCAGAAAGAGGCTCTGTCCTTAATCTCCCTGGCGGTATGATTATTTCAGATTTTTGCGTCTCAAAGCGGTACAATTATTTTGCATAGAGATTTGGCGTTTTATATTGTAGGCCTGTAATTCTTAGCAATAACGCACTTAAATCTGTCCACCAAGAGTCTAGTAGATATCCCGGGTATGATGAAGTTTGAAACACAAAATCATAAGTTATAATATAATAAATAAATATAAATAATTATAAAAAATAATAATATAATAATAATAAATTTCCCCATGATTCACTATCGCTCAATTCTGCAAGTTTTCTAATTTACTATCGCTGTTTTCTAGCTGGTCTAAAACCAATTTTGACGTAAAGGGACACTTTTTGGTTGCTATGGACAATCTCCAGTTTTCAGGCAGAAAGAACAGTATATATCATATAAAACTGCACCCAGGGCACTAGAAAATTATTTCATCCAGTACTGTAATCTGTAAGATTACAGTGTACTGTATGTGTTATGAATTTTCACTTTTTTTAATTTGCCGTCAGGCTCCGCCCCCGTGCGTCGCAACTCTCGCAGGGAACGGAGCACAGCACAGAGAGGCTTCGGGGGGAGGACAGAGCCTGCGGACACAACGGGGGGACATTGCAGGATCCTGGGGACAAGGCAAGTATACCGCACCAGGATCCTGAGATGTAATCCCGAGCGTGGCTTGGGGTTACCGCTAATGGTGCTGAAGTTTAACCCCGAGCCACACTTGGGTAAACCGCCAGGGAGGTTATGTGGTTAAAAATTGATTGAAGCAAAGAGTTATGCCCTCATTTTATTGACATCTTGTTTGATAACCTAATATTTAGGGGTTGTAAATCTTTAAAATAAAAAAGTTCTTTAGAATCGTGAGGGAATTGTGATCTTTATTCTAAGCAAAGGAATCGTGCTTTTCATTTTATCCAGAATCGTGCAGCTCTAATTGACAGTAGCATTTTGTTTTCAGGCCGCATCTGCATCCAAGGCTCTTTTTTAACTTTACAGATATTAGCAATTACATTTGATATATTCAATACTGATTTACATTAAAACTAAGCTTTTTGTGAGTTTCTTAGTGAATGCAATTAATCAGCATACTATATCCCACCCTTATAGTGTTCAGCAATAGGAAGATATGGAGGAGGGAGGGAGGGCAGTGTCATTTACCACTGTGTATAAGCCCACATGTGTGACTCTATAGTCATGTGGGCTGCACAGATGAAAAAAAAAAAAAAGGAGGAAATTAACCGCTTGCCGACCGGCTCATGCCGATATACGTCGGCAGAAGGGCAAGTACAAGCAGATTAACGTATCCGTACGTTGTTCTTTAAGAAGCAGTTTGCGCCGCGACCTCCATGAGTGGGATCGCGGGTCCCGCGGACTCCATGTCCGCGGGTATACCCGCGATCGTTTCACTGAGAGGAAGAATGGGGAAATGCTGATGTAAACAAGCATTTCCCCATTCTGCCTAGTGACAGGACACTGATCACCGCTCCCTGTAATGGGGAGTGGTGATCAGTGTCGTGTCACACACAGCCACGCCCCCCCCCCAGTTAGAATCACACTTGAACCCCTTCACTGCCAGTCATTTACACAGAAATCAATGCATTTGTATAGCACTGATTGCTGTATAAATGACAATGGTTCCAAAAATGTCCGATGTGTCCGCCATAATGTTGCAGTCCCAAAAAAAATGGCAGATCACCGCCATTACTAGTAAAAAGAAATTAAAAATAAAAATGCCATAAAACTATATCCTATTTTGTAGACGCTATAACATTTGCGCAAACCAATCAATAAACGCTTATTGCCATTTTTTTTTACCAAAAATATCTAGAATATGTATTGGCCTAAACTGAGGAAAAAAATGTTTTTTGTATATTTTTGGGGGATATTTATTATAGCAAAAAAGTATAAAACAATGTGTTTTTTCAAAATTGTCGCTATTTTTTTGTTTATAACGCAAAAAATAAAAAAACGCAGAGGTGATCAAATACCACCAAAAGAAAGCTCTATTTGTGGGGAAAAAAGGACGTCAATATTGTGTGGGAGCCATGTTGCACAACCGCGCAATTGTCAGTTAAAGCGACGCAGTGCCGAATCGCAAAAAGTGCTCTGGTCTTTGGCCAGCCAAATGGTCCGGGGCTTAAGTGGTTAAGAGCTTAGAAGGGAACTAAATCTGGAACATGGTCAGTTGATGGCAGCAGCTGTTCTACACAATCTCAGGCTGCAGTTGGGACACAAAGAAAATGGGTGGGAAAGCTGAATGCAAGATCAACCAGGTTTATTTCACTCCACACAAAACCAATGCATAGCACTTTGTGAATATGCACAGTATGTTATATAGCACATAATGAGAGTTTTTCATAGTATGGGTTTAATGACAGGAAGTGAAGAAACTCAAATTAAAATCAGGTTTTTATGCACAGCTGCTCCAGATTCTGTCTGCTACAGTTTTAGTAAATTCCATCCAACAAATCATCCAACCTAACATGGCAGAATAAGAGTAACCCATTTTAATTTTGTAGCTTTCCTTTAGTTTTCAACTACAACAATCTTTCAATTATTTCCAAGTTTGGATTCCAGCAGGAATGGAAACAGATGAAAAATGCTTTTTAGTTGGCAAAGCAGAGGTTTTGATCAATTTTCACTTCAATTTCAGATGGTTTATTCACTTAAAGCTAAACAAGCAATTGTTGGTGACAGGTTTCTGTACTTGAAAGTCAATTAAAAAGCCCCAAAATTGCCAAATCATTTGTCAAATATGGCCAACAACATTACAGTATAGTTTCTAGTTTTGCTTCCTGAACATTTTACATTTTGTTGCCACTGAGAGTCTACCACAGGGTGAAGAAAAAAAAAGCTCTATCCCCTCCCTTATAGCAGACGCTTTACTTCAGCAACAGAAGTCAATTGTGCCAGGATGAGAGAAGCAATCTCACTGGCTGAGTCCTTAAGAGTCATTTAGGTCCGGGAAAAAAAAAAGAAAAGAAACATTTCCAGCCTAACTCAAAATTAATAAAAATTAATAAATACAAATATGGTAAACACATATGTAAATTGAATGCTCAGTAAAACTTACTAAGAAGAGCCATGCATGATAAAGCAGCTGCCTGCAGTTTTGGATTTGCAGGATAGTTGGTCAGTGCCTTTATGATGACTTCATGAGCTTCATTTAGAACCAGAATATTGAAGAAGCTTCCTTAAATGAAAATAAAGAAATACAATCCTCTAATGAGACATGAAATTAATGAAAACAAAATAACACAAAGAAAAACTGAAGTAAAAAAAAAAAAAAAAAAAAAAAAAAGGAATTTAGACTTGCCTATAAAATCCTGTATTCCATATCTTGGGAGCACAATACAGCACACAGGCTTAATATTCATAGACCCCGAGTTGTAGGCTGGTACTGTCAGGTGATTGGACACTGGCAAAGCTTTTGTGGACACTCCTCCTGTGTGTCCCACCCATAACCGTATCCCACTCTGAGTCCTCAAGTGTTTAGCAAGCAATACAGAATAACATAGGAATAGAGGGCAGATGAGAACCTTATAGCTAAAGTAATACTAAACACACACTGTTTAATTTTCATTGTCCCTTTTATATGTGGATATTGGCACTGTAATTATTTTGATTAAAAAAAAAATTAAAATGTACTTTTTTTTTCCTAATCGATATACAGCTGCCACATGACCCAGCTCTTTCCCAGCCTGTTTGCAGGTAAACATAAGTAGGAGGAGCTTCTAGACCTCTGCTGCTGATCATATGTTAAAAAAACAGCCTTTGGAATACAGAGTAAAAATAAATAATATCAATAAGCGGTTTTAAATTGTCATACAAATACATATTTGAAATCAAATCTTTATTATTTTTTGGCAATACCATGGTGTAGGTGGATTTCTGCCAGTCACAAGCTGTCACACCCCTCCAGCCTGTGTCTTAAAATAAGAGGGAGGTGAAGTCTCCATTCATCTACCTGCAATATCCTACCCTCATTGTATGTAGCTGGTTAGTGGGCTTGAAGGAGGGAGGGAGGGAGTGGTCTGTTATTTACCATTGTGTATATGCCCACATGTGTGACTTTATAGTCACATGGGCTGCTCAGATGTGATAAGGAAGAAATTCTCAGCATAGAAAATCACTGAAAACTGAGCATGTGCAGAGTTGCCAACACTGCTCTGCAAAATCCCCAACTGAATTGGGGACTTGGATAGAGGGGGGAAGATAGAGAACAGCAGGATCAACCAGATTTTTTGTAGAATACAGAAAACTAATCCCACTGTGACTGAGTGAGTAAGAACAGCATGTATTACATCATTTATTGATGTTTAGTGACACTTTAACCCTTTCGCTGCGCTCAACTTTTACACTCCGGTTGCAAGACCATTTTTGCCATTTTTCCATTGCCTTTTTACTTTTCCCCTACAGCTTTCAGAGTTTGTGAAATACCCCTTAAACCATATATTTTCTGAAAGCACATGACAAGGAGATTAAAAAAAAAAAAAAAAGGCTGCTGATTTTTAAGTTCCCACGTTTTTTGCGCAAATGTTTATAAAAGAAATCATTGTGCTGAAAATACGCTAAAATCATTATTAGCAGATAAAAACAAAAGCAAATTTTAAATTTTGATAAAAAAAAAAAAAAAAGCTTAACCACTTCAGCCCGGAAGAATTTACCCCCTTAATGACCAGAGCATTTTCCTGGTGCCTCCATGGCAGCATACTAGTGATAGAGCTCCGGCTCGACTCCTCCCTCAGGACCGGTGAATAGCATAAATTAAAGGCATAGTCCCTCCCCCAACATTCTCCTTTTTTTCCCTCATACCTCTGGTGCTGGTGAAGAGTAGCAGTATGTCCATACCTCTGCCTTTGGCAGCGTCCGCCGGGTTTAGCCTTTCCCGTGCGCAGTCCCTGTTCTTGGGCCGCTCACAGCGCTGATAAGACTGGGAACCCCTCTGTGGATCTGTTGGGGTCTTCTTGCAGAGTTTCCTCACAGGAACGCAGTCTGCCACCATATCCTATGATGAAGGCAAAGGAGTCGCAAAAGGATCAGCTCTCATTCTTCCAGGCTTGTGATTTTTCAGTTTATTCCATTTTCTTTTAAAAAAAAAAAAAAGAAAAGAAAGAAGCATATGTTTTTCCCCTTCCCACTTCCCTCTCTGTTGCATTCCCCTTTATTCTTTTTGAAAGAATATATATGTATAGGTTATAGGAGGGAGTAAATATGTTCTTGTTACCTGTTATTCCATGCTGCTGCCCTTTAAGTTACAGCCTTCGTCCTATTGCTGCGGTGCCTTTGTTTTTAGCTGTCTACCTTCCCTGCAGGTAGAGACAGCGCGGTCCGGCGTCCCCACCTCCGTACTGCGCATGCGCAATCAGGGGAGTGAAAAGGCCGCCGTCGTTAGCGAGGGTTTCTTGTCTTCTCGGCGTCGGCTCTACTGCGCGGGCGCATGCGTGGTCTCTCGGCGCCCCGGTGGCCATTTTTAGTTATGGAAAAAGGGCCAGTTTTTGCCCTTCTCTCTTTTAAAAAGCTTAAAAAAAAAAAAAAAGGAACAGAGAGTCTGGGGGTTCATGGGATTACCCCTCCCCCCTTAGGATATTTAAGGTCAGCTCTGGGGCTTGCAGTCAGAGTCTCCTCGGCTGCGCCCTGTTAGCTTTCTCTGAAGCTGCTCTGTGGTATTTAAAAAAAAAAAAAAAAAAAAAAAAAAAGGGGGTAATGTGTCTCAAAAAACAAAAAAAACAAAAAAACAAACCTTTTTCTTTCCTTTTCTTTCTTGCTATGTTTCTGCAGCTGATCCTTTTGCCCAACTCCGCAACAAAGATCCTCACACTTCCGTTAGGTATGGGACCACCTATATGTGAGTATATAAAAAAAAAAAAAAAGTGCGCTCGCTGGCTTGACATGGTTTTTTCTTAAAATCATAGCTCTGCCCACTCCAAAAGGACCGAAAAATCATCAAGGCACCACGATGACGACAGCCCAAGTCGCAGATCTCGTTCTTCACGCCACCGGTCCCGCTCGTCAAGACATGAGTCCTATTCTTCTCGACATAGATCAAGATCCAGAAGGCGGGATCGGTCCCCCTCTCCTAGATCTTATAAGAAGAAGTGCTGGACCTGTGGGGCTATTCCGCTACCGAACAAAGTAGTTTGCAAGGACTGTTTTTCGGAATATGCATCCAGCCGCGAGTTAGAAAACCAACAGGTTGTGGACCTGCTCAAAAGAACTATGAAGGACTCCTTCTCTGAGCTTGCGGCTTTGGTTCCCGCTCAGCCAGTCCTGCAGGTGTCCCAGGCTCAGGATGTTGAAGTTAATCTTCCCGGTCCTTCTGCAGCCAGTACTCCTCTACCTCCATCAGGCCGACCGGCCAGAGATTCCCCACCTGAAGACCTTTCGGGAGACTCGTCAGATGAATCAGACCCTTCTGATTTCAGCCATTCATTGGTAAAACCATTCATCCAGGCAGTCCGAGCTGCAATAGCCTGGGAGGATGCTGAGGAACCTCCCCAGGAAGCAAAAAGCTACTTCCCATTTCTTAAAAGGAAACAGGCTTTCTTCCCTTTGATGGGTGAAATTAGCCAAATTATTCAAGATGAGTGGTCAAAGACTGATAAAAAACTTTCATTGGGTCGTTTCAAAAAACTGTACCCATTACCGGAGTCGGGAACGCAGTCATTAAACACTGTGCCTGTGGTAGACGCTTTAGTGGTGCGACTCGCAAAAAATATCACCCTGCCTATGAAAGATTCTGCTTCTTTCAGGGACCCTCTTGGCAGACGAATCGACCTGGACCTCAAGAGGAGCTATTTAGCTGCAGGAGCAGCATGTAAGCCAGCGATCGCCCTCACCTCCGTGTCTAATGCCCTTAGAGCTTGGACGGATAACATTGAAACGGCTCTGCGCCAGGACGTCCCCAAGAAGGACATAATTAAAGCCTTGGAGGAAATTAGATTGTCAGCAGACTTCGTCGGAGTAGCAGCTATAGACACGATTAGGTGTTCAGCAAGATCTATGCTGCACTCAGTAATGGCAAAAAGGGCCTTTTGGTTGAAACCCTGGACGGCAGATTTAGCTTCCAAACAAAATTGGTGCAAAATTCCATTCGACGGGAAGGCATTATTTGGAGACAAGATGGATAAAGCCATCTCCAGGTTGTCAGGAGGAAAGTCTGGTATGCTTCCCCAAGACAGAAGGATGCGGAGATCCAGAGGGGGGTTTTCTAGGTTCCGCCAGTCAAATCCTAGGGATTTTAGACAATCAAGGCAGTCCAGAGACAGCAGGAAACCCTGGAGGGGCACTCAAGCATCCTTTTTGGGCAAAAAGTTGAAGGCCCCTCCGACTCCACATGAGCAGAAGCAGTCCTTTTGACGCCAGATTAGCCCAGACACTCCCGGTGGGAGCCAGGCTTAAAAAATTTTTTCCAGTCTGGGCCAGCAAATGCCAGGATCCCTGGGTCCTGTCAACAATCCAATGGGGGCACTTTTGGAGTTTCTCTCATCCTCCACCTCAAAATTCTTTCAAGAGAACAGAAATTCCATCCTCTCCGCTGAAGGCTCAAGCCCTAAGACACTTTGTATCGTCACTCCAACTTCAGGGAGCAGCTGCGCCGGTTCCCTTGGCAGAGCGCTTCGCAGGCTTCTATTCCACTCTATTTCTGGTCCCAAAGAGAACGGGGGGATGGAGGCCTGTGATAGATCTAAAAAGGCTCAACAGGCACATACACCCAGAGAGCTTCAAGATGGAGTCTCTACAAACAATTATTCAGGCAGTGCAGCCAACAGATTGGATGATCTCAGTCGACCTGCAGGATGCGTACTTACACGTGCCAATTCTACCTGCCTTTCAGAAGTATCTCAGATTTGCAGTAGGTCGGATCCACCTGCAGTTTCAAGCCCTGCCCTTCGGTCTGTGCACCTCCCCCAGGGTGTTCACCAAGATTCTAATATCCGCTCTGGTTCCCCTGCGGGAGAAGGGTCTGAGGATATACCACTATTTGGACGACATCCTCCTCCTAGCAAGCAGTCCGGGTTAGTTGGTGTATCACCGAGACATTCTTCTCCAGTCCCTGAGAGAACTAGGATGGTTGATAAACTCAGAGAAGAGTCAGCTCGCGCCTACACAGCGGATGATCTATCTAGGTGCGATGTTCGACACCCGGGAGGGGACAGTGTCATTACCATCCCTGAAGATGAGGATTATTATCCAGAAGATGGTCAAAACCATCGCGAGCCGGTACCTAACGGCATCGCAATGCCTGAGCCTCATTGGCACAATGTCTGCCTGTATTCCGATGATTCCTTGGGCCCATTGGCATTGGAGGTATTTTCAGGCGGGTTTCTTGGCGCAGTGGAAGAAACAGCGACTCTCTCAGACAATTCTGATGACGGGAGCAATGCGCAGGAGCCTTCATTGGTGGACTCTGCCGGAAAACCTCTCCAAACCTCGTCATCTGGGTTCCCTCTCCTGGATCACAGTTACGTCCGACGCAAGCGGACAAGGCTGGGGAGCCCATTGCGGGGAAACCAGGATACAGGGGAGATGGTCCTGTTCCACCCAGGGAGTAGTATCCAACATCCTGGAGATGAGAGCAGCATTCTTGGCACTAACTTCATTGGCATCTCAGATCAGAGGCCAGAGAGTACTCTTACGCCTGGACAACAGGGCAGCTGTCGCGTACCTGCAGAAGCAGGGGGGCACTCGCAGCACATCACTCCTCAGGGAAGTAGAGCCGATTATGCTCTGGGCAGAGAAGTACATCCTAGACCTCAGGGCGATGTATCTCCCGGGAAGGTTGAACACGGAAGCAGACACGCTGTCAAGGAACTTCCTGGACAACAACGAGTGGGCTCTTCATCCCTACGTCTTCCGTCAGATTGCCAACCTCTGGGATCCTCCTCAGGTAGACCTATTTGCCACTCCGGAGAATGCCAAACTGACCAGATTGGTCTCTCGCCTGCCGTATACGCAAGCAGAGGAAGTAGATGCCCTGTCATGCCCCTGGAGGTTCACCACCGCATATGCCTTTCCCCCCCGGCCATTAAGATTCAGGTTCCTCCTGAGAC
This sequence comes from Aquarana catesbeiana, assembly GCF_042186555.1. Classification (NCBI taxonomy): domain Eukaryota; kingdom Metazoa; phylum Chordata; class Amphibia; order Anura; family Ranidae; genus Aquarana; species Aquarana catesbeiana. The sequence continues at coordinate 194,044,660 of NC_133326.1, forward strand.
TTCTCAGAGAGACAGTCCAGGTACTGGCAGTACTCCAATATTGGCCGAAGAGACCCTGGTTTCCTCTAGCTATGCGCCTCAGTGTGAGCTCTCCGATCAGGATCCCTCCTTTCCCTCAACTTCTAACGCAGGGCAGTTTAGTTCATCCAGACCCTCAGAAACTGAATCTTCGAATCTGGAGGTTGAGAGGCGAAGGTTCGAGTCCCTAGGATGTTCCCCAGGGGTCATAACAACCCTCCTAGGAGCCAGGAAGCCAGCAACCAACGCTATATATTCAAAAATATGGAATAAGTTCTTGTCATTTGCTGCCTCAAATGAGTTTGATCCAATCTCTCCTTCTACATCAGATGTTCTCGGTTTCCTCCAGACAGGACTTGATCTGGGTCTTGGCCTAAGTTCCCTCAAAGTGCAAGTAGCAGCAATTTCTGCCGCAACAAATAAATGATGGGCAGAAGAGCCCTTAGTAGTCACTTTCCTCAGAGGAGTGTTAAAGATTTGTCCACCTGTCAGACGGTCTTTTCCCAAATGGGATTTATCCATGGTCCTTGAAGTCCTCTCTGACCATCCATTTGCCCCAGTGGAACAACTGACAATATGGAACATAACACTAAAAACGGTTTTCCTGCTAGCCATTACATCTGGTAGAAGGATCTCAGAACTCCACTCATTAGGGATAGGTGATGACCACATCTCTTTCTTCCACGATAGAGTAGAGCTTCGTCCCCTTCGGGGGTTCACACCCAAAGTCGCTACTCCAAGTCACCTTTTTGAGCCTTGGGCACTACCATTATTTGCTGAAGCAGATTCGGGATCATGTCACGAGCTGGACGTTTCCAGAGTGCTCAGAGCCTACCTAGAGGCCACTAGATCCTTCAGGAACTCGGAAAGACTTTTTATTGTTCCATTCGGTAAATACAGAGGCAAGGAAGCTTCCATCAGAACCCTGGCATCTTGGGTGGTAAAACTGATCCAGAAGGTCTACAGGATGAAAAATATGGAACCTCCATCCCAAGTGAATGCTCATTCTACAAGGGCAGTCTCAACCTCCTGGGCAGCAAGGGCTAACGTTTCATTGGAGACGGTGTGCAGGGCCGCCACCTGGTCTTCTCGCAATACTTTCCTCAGACACTACCGTATTGATCCAGGAGCTCTCACAACGGTTGAGTTTGGGAGGAGAGCAGTTCAGGCGGCAATGTCCCATTCTAATTAAACATTACTGTTAAGCATTATCCCACTCGTGTCAGCTAGTTATTTATCACTAGTATGCTGCCATGGAGGCACCAGGAAAACGGAAAATTGTATCATACTTACCGTAATTTTCCTTTCCTGGTGCCTATCCATGGCAGCATACGCTCCCACCCTCGGTATTCTATTTTACGGAGAATGTTGGGGGAGGGACTATGCCTTTAATTTCTGCTATTCACCGGTCCTGAGGGAGGAGTCGAGGCGGAGCTCTATCACTAGTATGCTGCCATGGATAGGCACCAGGAAAGGAAAATTACGGTAAGTACGATACAATTTTCCGTTTTTTTGAGATACGGCACTGCGTCGCTTTAACAATTGCGCGGCCGTGCGATGATGCACCCAAACAAAATTTACATCCTTTTTTTCCCACAAATGGAGCTCTCTTTTGGTGGTATTTGATCACCTCTACAGTTTTTATTTTTTGCGCTATAAACAAAAAAAAAACACCTACAATTTTAAAAAAAGAAAAAAAAAAGAAATTCTTTTTTTACTTTTTGTTAATATAAATATCTCAAAAAATATATATATAAAAAAAAAAAAAAAAAAAGGAATTTCTTCCTCAGTTTAGGCCGATATGTATTCTTCCACATATTTTTGGTAAAAAAATCAAAAAAAATCTCAATCAGCGTTTACTGATTGGTTTGTGCAAAATTTATAGCGTCTACAAAATAGGGCATAGATTTATGGCATTTTTATTAATCATTTTTCTTTTTATTAGTAATAACGGCGATCTGCTATTTTTATCGTGACTGCGACATTGCGGCAGACAGATCAGACACGTTTGACACTATTTTGGGACCATCGACATTTATACAGCGATCAGAGATAAAAATAGCCACTGATTGCTGTATGAATATCACTGGCATCGAAGGGGTTAAACACTATGTGGCGATCAAAGGGTTAAGTGTGTTCCCTCAGTGTGTTCTAACTGTAGGGGGGATGGGCTCACTAGAACATGACAGAGATCACTGCTCCCAATCACTGGGAGCAGTAGATCCCGGTCATGTCACTAGGCAGAACAGGGAAATGCTTTGTTTACATAGGCATCTCCCTGTTCTGCCTCTCCGTGTCACGATCGTGGGCCACCGGCGGACATCGAGTAAATCACCTATATTTCACTTATTGTCACCAAAATCCTGCAAACATCCCATCAGCTTTTCCCTACACCAAAATCCTCATGTTTATTAGAAAATGCTTAAAAACATTGTATAAACTCAATGTGTATATCTAACACCAGAATAGGACAGAACATACTTTTTTACACTCATTAATCCATACACTCAGTTTTTTCACTCTTCCAGTTTGAATCATCAGCTCAGCTCATTGAGGTCAATTAGAGGGCAAAAAAAATTTGCACTAGCTGTAATAATCGGAAACATCCCGTTCAAGATTAAGGCATTCTGGTAGCCATATTCTCAAAGTAAAAATCCAAAACACTTTACAGCAACATAATCTAGAAAACCCTCACCCTCTAGCTGCTGGTATATACACACACACACACACATATATATACAGTATCTAACAAAAGTGAGTACACCCCTCACATTTTTGTAAATATTTTATCATATATTTTCATGTGACAACACTGAAGAAATTACACTTTTCTACAATGTAAAGTAGTGAGTGTACAGCTTGTATAACAGTGTAAATTTGCTGTCTCCTCAAAATAATTCAACACACAGCTATTAATGTCTAAACCGCTGGCAACAAAAGTGAGTACACCCCTAAGTGAAAATATCCAAATTGGGCCCAAAGTGTTAATATTTTGTGTGGCTACCATTATTTTCCAGCACTGCCTTAACCCTCTTGGGCATGGAGTTCACAAGAGCTTCAGAGGTTGCCACTGGGATCCTCTTCCACTCCTCCATGATGACATCACAGTGCTGGTGGATGTTAGAGACCTTGCGCTCTTCCACCTTCCATTTGAGGATTCCCCACAGATGCTCAATAGAGTTTAGGTCTGGAGACATGCTTGGCCAGTCCATCACCTTTACCCTCAGCTTCTTTAGCAAGGCAGTGGTCGTCTTGGAGGTGTGTTTGGGGTCATTATAATATTGGAATACTGCCCTGCGGCCCAGTCTCTGAAGAAAGGGGATCATGCTCTGCTTCAGTATGTCATAGCACATGTTGGCATTCATGGTTCCCTCAATGAACTGTGCCAGCAGCAGCCCTCATGCAGCCCCAGACCATGACACTCCCATTATCATGCTTGACTGTAGGCAAGACACACGTCTTTGTATTCCTCACCTGGTTGCCGCCACACGCACTTGACACCATCTGAACAAAATACGTTTTTCTTGGTCTCATCAAACCACAGATGGATAGTAATACATGTCCTTAGTCTGCTTGTCTTCAGCAAACTGTTTGCGGGCTTTCTTGTGCATCATCTTTAGAAGAGGCTTCCTTCTGGAATGACAGCCACGCAGACCAATTTGATGCAGTGTGCGGCATTTGGTTTGAGCACTGACAGGCTGACCCCCCCCCCCCCCCCCACCCCTTCAACCTCTGCAGCAATGCTGGCAGCATACGTCTATTTCCCAAAGACAACCTCTGGATAGGACGCTGAGCACGTGCACTCAACTTCTTTGGTCGACCATGGCAAGGCCTGTTCTGAGTGGAACCTGTCCTGTTAAACTGCTTTATGGTCTTGGCCACCGTGCTGCAGCTCAGTTTCAGGGTCTTGGCAATCTTCTTATAGTCTAGGTCATCTTTATGTAGAGTAACAATTCTTTTTTTTCAGTTCTTTGCCATGAAGTGCCATGTTGAACTTCCAGTGACCAGTTTGAGAGAGTGAGAGCGATAACACCAAATTTAACACACCTGTTCCCCATTCACACCAAAGACCTCATGACACCAGGGAGGGAAAATGGCTAATTGGGCCCAATTTGGACATTTTCACTTAGGGATGTACTCACTTTTGTTGCCAGTGGTTTAGACATTAATGGCTGTATGTTAAGTTATTTTGAGGGGACAGCAAATTTACACTGTTATACAAGCTGTACACTTACTACTTTACATTGTAGCAATGTGTCATTTCTTCAGTGTTGTCACATGAAAAGATATAATAAAATATTTACAAAAATGTGAAGGGTGTACTCACTTTTGTGAGATTATATATATATATTTATTATATATATATATATATATATATATATATATATATATATATATATATATATATATATATGTGTGTGTGTGTAATATATTATATTATACATATATACAGACAAAACGAGAGAGCACACGCTTCAGACAGACGAGGTGCAAACAAGCCCCAGGTGCAAACACCGGCTCACCACTGTCCACAACAGATGTGAAGCAGAAAACAAAATTGTCACACATTGGACCCAAATGAATGCTAGATAGAAGATCTTTATTGTCAGATGCCAGACAAAGATACAGAAATCACAGTTGACGTGTTTCACACGAGTGTACCGTGCTTATTCACATGTTTACACATAAGTTCAAAAATTTTAACCACTTTCCTTGGGAGGGTTTGCTTTCCAAAATGGGATTTTATGGGTGTTTCCACTGTCCTGGTACTCCAAGGCTTCCAAAAATGTGATAGGTAGTCAGGAAATTAGAAGCATAAGTGGAATGTCTGAAGGTGCTCCTTGGATTTTGGGCTCCTCTATGCATTTAGGTTGTGAAAAAGTCTCACATATGTGGTATCCCCATACTCTGGGGGCGTATCTGTAAGTATGCCCCACTGTGTGTGAGAAAGAACTTGTTAAATTGTGAACTTTGTAGGAAAAAAAATATTTAATTTCTTTCATATTACATGGCTGGATACTTTCTGGACAGACCTTGCATGCTGATAACCTGTGTTTCAATGATTGTAGATAGAAGAATTGAAGCACAAGTTTACAATTTTAAACAGAGAGTGCCTTCCCCTTTTTCTGTAAGGACTGATTTGCTGTATCAAAATAGTAGATAGAAGAGTGGAAACACAGGTATACCATGAAGAGACTAAATGCAATGGGTTTGCTCCTGCAGAAAGTTGTCATTATCGCCCATGAATACAGAGTATCCCTATAAGACATTTCATTGTATACAAGCGGAACTGTGCTAGGCAGGACGTTTTTGCAAAACACTCTGGAAATTTTAAAACAGAAATTCTGGAATGTGACCCGTGGTGGATGTGTTAGAGCGGAGCTCCAGGCCATCCTAACAGTAAGCCTTCACCATCCGACTGCAAGCTTGGTGAGCATACTATATAGCTCACATCTCCTGCACATCCTCCCCGGATGGTATTTCCTTGGCGGCTGGTCCCTCCGAAGAGCATCGCTGCCTGCGACCTAGTCCGCGGCCCGCCATCATCCGGACAGCTCCAGGCACATCTGAGGCCTCGGCTGACCCCCACACCTTCTTCCTCCTGTTACCCAGGCTGGCAACTCCTCCTCTGCAGTCCGAGGGGGATCTGCCTGTGGAGCAGCTGGAGTGAAGGCTTAGGCCTTCCACGTTCCCCCTGACCCGCCGCCATCTTGTCCAAGGCCGGAATCCTCTCCTTCACAGTGCTACGGAGAGCAGGCGGCGGTATCCAGCTAAGCTCCCCACTCATACCTACTGCTCCTGATTCCCTGAAGACACAGCTGAATTGGAGAGGGCAGTGGTACAGGCAACTGAGCCCATAATCTTGAGTCCTGTACTGGGGTGCAGCATAGAGCATCCTTCTGGGCCGCTCCCTGGGTGTGTGTATCCAGCGATAACCATTGTCTCCCTGAGAGTGACTGGTTGCTGTGTGTGTAGTGTGACCCTCCTGGAGGGACCAGCGGTGTGCGAGGCTGCTTCATCATACCAGAGCCACTCCACTTCCATGCAAGGTGACAGTGTTGGGCGAGGTGGTATAGGTTGTGCAGCCCTGGCTCAGTGAAGTTGTTACTCTTGTCTCCAGCCTAATGGGCCCTAAAAACTGATCTGCTAAACTGTCCACGCCAAGCCGCCCACCTCCTGTCACAGCTACACAACCGGATGCTTCTCTTATTGGGAGGTTTCAGGCCCTGCTGGCATTACTAGCAATGGAACCTGGGGCATCTTTGGCTGCAGTTCCCCCTGCCCCCGCCACCCAGGATAGCACTGTAGTGATCCTGGCTGTCATAGCAAAACCTCCATTGCTTGTGTGAATTGATCGCCTCATGGAAGAATGTAACCTCATAAGGAATGACATGGATAAACTCAGAGGTCGGCTAACCAAATCAGAATCCAGAATGTCCGCTACTGAGGACCTCACAGCACCTCACACCAATACAATAGCAGACTTGCAAAGCACAATATAATTACTTGTCACTAAATCAGATGATGCAGAAAACAGAGCGAGTCGCAATAATGTCCATGTTCTTGGCCTCCCCAAAGGTGAGGAGGGTGACCAGCCAGTGGAGTATGCAGAGGAGATCTTTAAAAACTTGCTGGGCCTTGCGGATGTAGAGCCAACCTATGTCATTGAGCGTGCCCACCGTGTACCCACGGGTCGCGCTATCCCTGGGGCAAACCCCCGAGCCTTCTTGGTTCGTTTTCTCAACTTCAGGGACCGTGACAGGATTCTCTCTGAGGCGCGCAGACACCCCACACTTCCGTACGGCAACTGCTATGTCCTTTCGTTTCTGGAATTTTTTGGCTGAGCTGCAGCGTAAGAGGAAAACCTTTAAGCGAGGTACGCAAGCGCCTTTGCAAAAAAAGAACATTAATAACAGCATGCTATATCCTAGCCGTCTCCGGGTCCCTCATAACAGCTCGGTTTAGTTCTTCGACTCCCCGGCCGACTGGCTGAATATCCTGCAGTGAGCAAGAGAAGCCACTCATACAAGTTGCTTTAAAGAACTGCTCTGAAAATGGTATTTTCCTTTTGGATCCATACTTTTAGTGGTTGTTTATCCAGTTACCAGTCTATTGTTATTTAGGCCATTTGATATCCAATTTGATCTCACAAGACATACCTACTGCCCCATGTCACCGAAGGATCTTCTCCCTGAGGCTGTTACATTTGGCATACGGCCCTAAGGTAGACACCTTTCCTCATTGAGCGACTGAACTTATGCGATCCTTATTTACCTTTCTCCTAGTTCCTTCCGCACCGGAGCTACCTCGCTAGTTACATACTTATTTTATGCACCCAACCCCCCAAGTTCCGCTTTCCTGAACAGCGGCTCTACCTTTGCCGCAATCTGGACTTCTTCAAGGAAGACTGATGTTTTAGTAGTTATGGGTATCAAACTGACTAGCATAGTTGTTGGGCTGCTGGTCAGTAGGGAGTTCGCTATCTTTACTAGGTTTGCGTTAATTGGTAACCATTTGCTTTACATACTGTTTATCCTCAATTACTGGAGTGCACTGATCAGGGTTATTTCCCTCGGTACTGTTGACCTTGGGGGGGTGTGGCAGCTTCCCTGGATGGTGGGTCCCCTTTCCTTCCCTTGGGTTGGTTTCTGGGCCCCTAATATACCTTACTGTGCCCTGCGCACATTTTGCTACATCATTTTTACGCTACTGTCCCTATAGAGCTTAAATTAGTTTCTTGGAACGCGAGCGGTCTTTATAACAAATTTAAAACATCCCTGATGTTTAAATTCCTTAAAACTCACATACCTCATATTCTCTTCTTACAGAAGACTCACCTTTTAGGGAACAAAATGTTATCCCTCTGGAGAGCGTGCGTGCAACAGACATTTCACACTACCTATTCCTACCTATTCCAGTTATGCCAGGGGGGTCGCCATTTTTCTAAATAAATCTCTTGCATATAAGGTGATTCATGTATGTTTAGATCCGGGAGGCAGATACATCTATATCATTTTAGTTCTGGAAATTGGTACAGTGAAATATGTATTTCTCGACCCCCCCCCTTTTTCTCCTGGCATGCTGTATACCATCCAGGAGAACCTGGTTGCCATTGCAGCTCACTAGAATTATTTGGGCTGGGGACTTCAATGCTGTCTTGCAGGCTGACCTGGACTCCTCCAACCCCTCAATGGGTGTCCAGAGTGGACCTCAAATCCTGGGCTCAAACATTTGACCTGACAGATCTGGAAACATAAGTTTCCCCAAGACCGTTTTTACATTTTTCTGCCCCACATAAATCTGGCTCCCACATCGATTTGGCGTTCAGCTCTAGAATGATGCTACCTACCATTCTGGATGCTTCCTACCTGCTGGCATTTTGGACCATGCCCCGATGGAAATAATTGTAAAGGTAGGGGGTGGTAAATCCCTAGGCTGCTGGCACCTGGACTCTAAATGGGTTAATAATGGGAGGGTGCAGGAGCTGCTTAAGGACTCAGGCCCACAATACTGGTAGATGAATGAATCCTCTGCGTCCCCCCAGCTGGTGTGGGATGCAATTAAGGCTTTTAGCCATGGTCAATATATTTCGGCCATCAAAACTGTAAGAGTGGAATATATTATTATTACACACGATTTACAACAGTTTACACAGTGCTTTACAATGTAGAGGGGGGACAGCACAATTACAGTACAGTTCAATACAGAAGGGACAGGAGGGCCCTGCTTGTAAGATTTTACATTCTAAAAGGGAGGGGGTGGTGGTACAAAAGGTAATAGATGCAGGGAAAGATTTGATGGGGTGGCTCGGGGACAGTTGCTAGGTGGGTGTGGGATAGGCTTCCCTAAATAAGTGAGTTTTTAGGGATCTCCTAAAGGTGGACAGGTTAGGGGCTGATCGGATATACCGGGGCAGGGAGTTCCAGAGAATGTAGAAAAATGGTGTAACAACTGCGCTAAAAGAACCAAAAATAAAATACAGAAAAAAAAAGGTGGTGGCGAGATGATTAACACCCAACCAGCACTGAGGGAGAAGCGATAGATATGTACAACATCAATACACAAATTGGAAAAAAGGATAAATCGCGCTACCCTAAAAAATATTGGTGAATATAGCACACACGTGTATACAAAAAATGCATGATAGATATGGCATGTGTATGAAAACCAAAGCCAGTAGTGAACATAAAAAAATTATTATTAATATATCATGCAAATACAATAACAGATGACCAATGCTCAATGAACTAACAATGTCCAATGATCAGTGGACAGCGAACAAATTACTACAATGAACACCAGTGAATGATAAATTGAAAAAGTCCATCAAAATATGAAAAAGTGATGTAAAGAGATTGGTGAAACGATTAATGTCTTCAAATGATGTGAAATCCACCACCGTAAATCAACAGGAGTGCGCCCTTACCGGAACACCATGATCCCCCATTACAGAGGATCAGGGAAGGCATGTGTTGTGTTATACACCGGCTCCATGGAACGGCAGGCAGACACCAGATAGTAGGAAGTCACTAACAGTGGCTCAGATCAGTGGGGAAACATCATGGTACATAGGAGGAAATAAATGCTCCAATAGTGTAAAACCAACGATTGTTTATTTAAAAAAAAAAGGATAAAAACACTTACAAGAAATAGATGTATAAACTTCAGAACGTCTGTTGCGCCGGCCGGAGCACAAATCAGACAGCCCGTTCCTGGTGGATAGCATGTGGAGTACGAGGTGATGTCAGCGCGCCCTACGCGTTTCGTAATAACTTACGTCATCCAGGGGCACAGGCGGCGCAATGCGTCACCTCTAAAATACAGACAGAGCGCGTCAAGCCTCATTCCGAGCCGACACATGAATATACACATGCGCAATAGCGCAATAACAATACTCCCTATATGAATGGAATCCAAACTTTCAGGTATAGCTAAGAGCATAGACCGGAACTAATGCATGAAGCATGTAATTAAACCAAAACAAGCGTGCAAAGTCAGTATGAAATGTACTAAATATATATATTAAAAATATTAAAAAAGGGGGGATGAGCACAATGGCAAAACAACCCCTCACACATCGGAACTCACTTCAGTGTGTATAAGGTATCACTCCTAAAATTGGCTCAGAGAACCTCTAGTGATCAATTTAAATATTGAGTCAATCTAACTGAAAAACCCAAGACAAACTAAGGGCACACAGGGTTCTATAAACTGGTGGGGATGATGTACATCACCATAAAATAGAACGCTCCAAAAACCCCAAAGAAATTGAAAAATGTATTATATATATATATATATATATATATATATATATATATATATATATATTTAGTATTTACCTTCCTCATTTTAGAGAATATATATATATATATATATATATATATATATATATATATATATATATATATATATATATATATATATATATATATATATATATATATATATATATATATATATATATCTCTAAAATGAGGAAGGTAAATACTAAAAAAAAAAATCACAAAAATAAGAAAAAAGAAATATAAGCATGTAATGAATATAGTCGGGCGACACGGCTTACATTAAACACCATGCACCGGAAGTTAACAACAACTGGCGCAAAGGTGTAATACTGCAACTAATGAATCAAACAATATCTAGTAGGTGGATCGAATGATTGAAACATGACAAAATAAATAAAATAAAAATTGGTCAGCTAAAATGGCCCAAAAAATTAAATTGATAACTAACAAAGGAACAATGCATCTAAAAGATATAGACACATCATTCAAAATCCATCATCCAAAATGGTCTCATTTAATCGGACCACCCCAACTAGGTCATTGCACATGAGGGCTCGAAACGAAAACCGACTGCCAGACATATGCACAATAAAATTATTCAAGTAAACATAACCATCAATGAAAATCAAAACAAATACCCAAACTCATATAGCTCAAAAAATGAAATTGGTGAGTGTACATGAGTGGTGGTTCAAGTCAGCATTTCAAGAATTGTTAATGAATGCGTTGACGTCAACATCTACGTTCAAGCAGAAGGGCACAAAAGTTTTAAAACGGTATACCCAGGACATTTCTAATTTAGAAATTTCCCTAACCAATGAACTGCCCCTCCAATGGGGTATATATTTGTCTATCCCCATATAAAGTGTGTTGGAGGGGTCCCTCTTGTGTACCTCATCTTAATGTCTGGAAACTGAGTGGATTTTAAACCCCCTTCTGATGTTACCAATATGTTCATTTAGTCTAACCTGGAGAGCCCTTTTGGTCCTCCCCACGTATTGAAGCCCACAAGGGCATTGGATGAGGTACACTACTCCCTCAGAGGAACAAGTAATAAAGGGTTTAACTTGGAAAGAATGTGAGGTGCTAGTAGAGACAAATTCACAGATCTTTCTGTCCCTACAGCTATTGAGGGAACAGACTTGACATTTCTTACACCGGTATTAGCCAGTAAGGTTTTGCAAAAAGTGTCTGTGCTCTCTTGGGGGATCCTGAATGCTAGGGGCAATTCTGTTACCAAGAGAGGAAGCCCCCTTAAAGACAACCTGTGGCTTGTCTGGTAATAAGCCCCTCAGGACCTGGTCATTACCAAGTAAATGCCAATGTTTTTGAATTAATCTTTTGATTGTATGTGATTGTACTGAGTATGTGGTAATAAAGGGTAAAGATACTTTCTTATCCATTAACTGATGTGGTTTATCCACCAACAGTGATGGCCTGTCCATCTGTCTCACCTTATCCAAGGTCTTGGACAGCGTTCGTGGATCGTATCCCTTTTCAACAAATCTGTTTGACAAGGCGGACGTGACTTTGCTTTATACCATTATTCCTCACCTTTTAGGTTTGGAGGGCGTTAAATTCTATCTTGAGAGGGATTCGAATCTTGTTCCAACACAGATCGATTTTTTTATGGAGCTAGTGAACTTTGCTGCCACGCACAATTATTTTTTGTTTGAACAACAATTTTTTTAGACAGGATAGAGGTGTGGCTATGGGGGCCAAGTATGCCCCTAGCCTGGCCAATTTATTTATGGGCAAGTGGGAGGAGGACCTCATCAAAGTCCAGGCTAGACCGGAGGTTGTCGTATAGGCTAGATATATTGATGACGTCCTTCTCCTGTGGGATGGCAGCGAATCTGATTTGTCAGAGTTTATGACACTCCTTAATGACAATGATAAGGGCATTAGGTTTCATTTTGAGGCTAGCCTAGAGGAGATCAATTTTCTGGATCTAACTATTTCGATCAAAGAGGGGAACTTCACTACGTCGACTTTTTTTAAGCCGACGGATCGAAACTCTTACATCACCTCAGACAGTTGCCATCATGATCCTTGGCTTAGAGCTGTCCCTCTTGGTCAATTTATGAGGTTGAGATGCAACTGCACTGAGGTAGTTGTTTTTGACAAGCAGGCAGCTGTCTTGTCAAACAGATTTGTTGAAAAGGGATACGATCCACGAACGCTGTCCCAGACCTTGGATAAGGTGAGACAGATGGACAGGCCATCATTGTTGGTGGATAAACCACATCAGTCAATCAAAAGATTAATTCAAAAACATTGGCATTTACTTGGTAACGACCAGGTCCTGGGCGGCTTATTACCAGACAAGCCACAGGTTGTCTTTAAGGGGGCTTCCTCTCTTGGTAACAGAATTGCCCCTAGCATTCAGGATCCCCCAAGAGAGCACAGACACTTTTTGCAAAACCTTACTGGCTAATACCGGTGTAAGAAATGTCAAGTCTGTTCCCTCAATAGCTGTAGGGACAGAAAGATCTGTGAATTTGTCTCTACTAGCACCTCACATTCTTTCCAAGTTAAACCCTTTATTTCTTGTTCCTCTGAGGGAGTAGTGTACCTCATCCAATGCCCTTGTGGGCTTCAATACGTGGGGAGGACCAAAAGGGCTCTCCAGGTTAGACTAAATGAACATATTGGTAACATCAGAAGGGGGTTTAAAATCCACTCAGTTTCCAGACATTAAGATGAGGTACACCAGAGGGACCCCTCCAACACACTTTATATGGGGATAGACAAATATATACCCCATTGGAGGGGCAGTTCATTGGTTAGGGAAATTTCTAAATTAGAAATGTTCCGAGTATACCGTCTTAAAACTTTTGTGCCCTTCGGCTTGAACGTAGACGTTGACGTCAACGCATTCATTAACAATTCTTGAAATGCTGACTTGAACCACCACTCATGTACACTCACCAATTTAATTTTTTGAGCTATACGAGCTTGGCTATTTGTTTTGATTTTCATTGATGGTTAAGTTTACTGTAATAGGTTTATTGTGCATGTGTCTGGCAGTCGGTTTCGAGCCCTCATGTGCAATGACCTAGTTGGGGTGGTCCGATTAAATTATTAGAGACCATTTTCGATGATGGATTTTGAATGATGTGTCTATATCTTTTATATGCATTGTTCCTTTGTTAGTTATCAATTTAATTTTAAGGGCCATTTTAGCTGACCAATTTTTATTTTATTTATTTTTTCATGTTTCAATCATTCGATCCACCTACTAGATATTGTTTGATTCATTAGTTGCAGTATTACACCTTTGCGCCAGTTGTTAACTTCCGGTGCTTGGTGTTTAATATAAGCCGTGTCACCCGACTATATTCATTACATGCTTATATTTCTTTTTTCTTATTTTTGTGATTTTTTAGTATTTACCTTCCTCATTTCAGTTTTTAAATATATACACATTTTTCAATTTTTTGGGGTTTAGGTTTTTGGAGCATTCTATTTTTTGGTGATGTACATCATCCCCACCAGTTTATAGAACCCTGGGCGCCCTTAGTTAGTCTTGGGTTTTTCAGTTAGATTGACTCAATATTTAAGTTGACCACTAGAGGTCCTCTGAGCCAATTTTAGGAGTGACACCTTATACACACTGGAGCAAGTTTCAGTGTGTGGGGGGTTGTTTTGCCATTGTGCTCGTCCCCCCTTTTTTAATATATTTAATATATTTTTTTATGACATTTCATACTGACTTTGCACACTTGTTTTGGTTTAATTACTTGCTTCATGCATTTGTTCCGGTCTATGCTCTTAGCTATACCTGAACATTTGGATTCCATCCATATAGGGAGTATTGTTATTCCGCTATTGCGCATGTGTATATTCATGTGTTGGCTCGGAACGAGGCTTGACACGCTCTGTCTGTATTTTAGAGGTGACGCATCGCACCGCCCGTGCCCCTGGATGACGTAAGTTATTACGAAAAGCGTAGGGCGGAGCGACGCGCTGACGTCACCTCGTACTCCACACGCTATCCACCAGAAACGGGTTGTCTGATTTGTGCTCCGGCCGACGCACCAGGCGTTATGATCTTTATACATCTATTTCTTGTAAGTGTTTTATCCTTTTTTTTTAAAAAATAATCGTTGGTTTTACACTATTGGAGCATTTATTTCCTCCTATGTACCATGATGTTTCTCCACTGATCTGAGCCGCTGTTAGTGACTTCCTACTATCTGGTGTCTGCCTTCCGTTCCATGGAGCCGGTGTATAAAAAAAACACATGCCTTCCCTGATCCTCTGTAATGGGGGATCATGGTGTTCCGGTAAGGGCGCACTCCTGTTGATTTACGGTGGTGGATTTCACATCATTTGAAGACATTAATCGTTTCACCAATCTCTTTACATCACTTTTTCATATTTTGATGGACTTTTTCAATTTATCATTCACTGGTGTTCATTGTAGTAATTTGGTCGCTGTCCACTGATCATTGGACATTGTTAGTTCATTGAGCATTGGTCAGCTGTTATTGTATTTGCATGATATATTAATAATATTTTTTTTATGTTCACTACTGGCTTTGGTTTCCATACACATGCCATATCTATCATGCATTTTTTGTATACACGTGTGTGCTATATTCACCAATAATTTTTAGGGTAGCGCGATTTATCCTTTTTTCCAGTTCCAGAGGATGGGAGAGGCTCCGGAGAAGTCCTGAAGGCGAGCATGAGAGGAGGTAGCAAGGGATCTAGAGAGCAGGAGGTCCTGGAAGGAGTGGAGGGGACGATTTGGGAGATATCTGCAGATGAGGTTGGTGATGTAGCGGGGGGGTAGGATGTTATGGATGGCCCTGTATGTTGTGGTTAGCATTTTGAATTTTATACGGTGGGGTAGGGGAAGCCAGCGAAGGGATTGGCAGAGAGGGGCAGCAGTCACGGAATAATTAGTGAGGTGTATTAGTCTAGCAGCAGCATTCATAATAGACTGAAGGGGGGATAGCCTACGTAAGGGTAGGCCATTAAGGAGAGAGTTGCAGTAGTCAAGGCGGGAAATAATCAAGGAGTGAATAGGTTGCTTTGTGGTGTCAGTCAGGAAGGGTCGAATTCTGGAGATGTTGCGGAGGTTAAGGCGGCAGGATTTAGCCAGTGATTGGATGTGGGGTCTGAAGGAGAGGTCAGAGTCCAGGATTACACCCAGCACCCTGGCATGTGTGGAGGGACCAATGGTTGTGCTGTTGATCTTAATAGTCAAGTCATGGGGGGGACTGGGAAGGAGGAAATATTACAAGCTCAGTTTTAGAAAGATTGAGTTTGGGACAGTGGTGTGACATCAATACCGATATGTCATTCAGTAAGTTTGAGATCCGTGAGGAGATCGAGGGGGTAAGTTGAGGAGTGGAGAGATAGATCTGGGTGTCATTGGCGTAGAGGTGGTATTGGAAGCCATGGGAGGTCATCAACTGGCCCAGGGAAGAGGTATAGAGCGAGAATAGGAGGGGCCCAAGGACAGAGCTTTCGGGTACCCCAACAGAGAGGAAGAGGAGCAGAGGAGATCTAAGTGACAATGAAAGTGCACTGAGATAGGTAGGAGAAGAACCAGCATAAAGCAAAATCACATAGGCCAAGGGAGTGTAGTTTGCTGAGGAGGAGCATGTGGTCAACTGTGTCGAAGGCAGCAGAGAGGTCTAAGTATGAGTATGGAGTAATGGCCATTGGTTTTAGCAATTAGTAGGTCATTGGTGAGTTTTAGTAGGGCAGTTTCAGTGGAATGTTGTGGACGGAAGCCGGACTGTAGGGGGTCGAGAACGTTGTTGTCCGTGAGGTAGCGACTCATTCGGTCATGGACAAGGAGTTTGATGAGCTTGGAGGCAAATGGGAGCAGGGAGATGGGTCTTAAGTTATTCAAACAGGTGGGGTCTAGTGAGTGTTTTTTTAAGTATGGGGGTAACCAATGCATGTTTGAGCGGGGAAGGAAAGGTGCCGGAGGAGAGGGAAAGGTTGAAGATGTGGGTTAGAGGGTTTAAAATAGAGTAGGAAGGTGGTCGCAGTAATTGTGAGGGGACAGGGTCCAGGGGACAGGTGGTGAGGTGGGCCATGGAGAGTTAATCAACTTTATCGGTGGTAACTGGGCAGAAGGAGGAGAGTATTGAGTGTGGTGTTGGACCTGAGGTGTTGGGTAGGGAAGAAAGTTGAATGCTGGATATCTCTTTGCGAATTGTGTCGATTTTGCTTTTGAAATGGTTGGCAATCTGTTGAGCAGTAAGCAAGTTGGTGGGTGGGGGCAAAGTAAGGAATTAAGGGTAGAAAAGAGTTGACGAGGTTTGGATGAGAGGGTTTTGATGAGAGTGTTGTAGTAGGCCTGCATCTGTTGAGACTTCTGGTGTCATCCGTTTGCCAGGGTTGTGGCAGATGGGGCTTGGTCCTGTGTGTAGAAAGAGGAGCAAGTACGTCTAGGGAGGATGACAGCATGTTGTTGTAGATGGAAGTGGTTAGGTCTGGGCAGGACAGGGGTGCGATTTTGTTGTAAAGTCCATCAGTAGCAGAATGAAGAAGGGAAGGGTTGAGGTTGCAAAGGTTTCTGTGGGTAGTGGATTGTGGGTTGGCAGCATGTTAGGTAGGAGACAAGGAGAGTGTGAAACCGGTATGGTTGTGATCAGAGAGAGGAAAGGGGGTGTTAGAGAGGTTGCAGGGAGTGCAGCGATGGCAGAATACGAGGTCGAGAGTATTGCCGTAGGAGTGAGTGGTGGTTTGTTTCCATTGTATTAGATTAAAAGAGGAGGTTAGGTTGAGCAGTTGAGAAGTGATTGCAGTACTAACATTGATTGGAATGTTAAAATCACCTAGGATGATGGCAGGTACTTCAGAGGAGAGAAAGTAGGGTAGCCATGCAGAGAAGTCATCCAGAAAGCGTGACACTGGTCCAGGAGGCTTATAAATGCCTGCGACCCTCAGACTAGCTGGAGAGAAAAGACAAATGCAGTGCACTTCAAAAGAGCACGGTGAAAGAGAGCGAGGTGTGGGAAGAACCTGGAAGGTGCATTGTGGGGAGAGGAGAAGTTGGACGCCACCTCCTTTTCGTCCACTGGGTGTGGAGGAGTGAGTCCAGAGGAGGCCACTGTGGGACAGAGCAGCTGGAGAGGTAGTGTCGAATTCCTGGAGCCAGGTTTCAGCCGACCGTGACGATCGGATTCGATCAGGAACCGATCAATCCCGAGGCCCAGGCCAATGATATCTGGCCTGGACCTGGTGATCAGTCCTGACGAATGAGATCCTTCCCCTGTCTGTGTAACTGTAAACACTGACAGGGGAAGTGATGTCATCTCTCCTCGTGTGGGTCTTTTCTGTTCCAGACCGAGAGGAGAGAGCATCTAAAAGTGAGTTGCACAACACTACACTGACACCAGATCACTTAGGCACACAATTAACCCCCCAATCACCCCCCCAGTTAACCCCTTCACCACCTGACTGTGTCACCCAGTACAACAATCAGATTTTTTTTTTGATCGCTGTACTGGTGTCATTAGTGACAAAAATCAGTGTTAGGGTAATTAGCCTTAGGCCCAGATAGGTCTAGGGACCCCACCTAACCCCCCCAATAAAGGTTGAACCTTTTGATTAGCCCGTCACATAAGTGTCACAGGTGACGCAGTTTAGTTAGTTTATTTTTTATAGCGGCAGGGCACCCACTGTATTTTACCCAAAAAAGGTTTAACCCCCTGATCACCCGGCGGGTGATCAAAGTTAGGTTTTAGGATCAGACAGGGACTGCGTCGCCCCAGGCAGCGTCAAATTAGTGCCAGTAGCGCTAACACCCACGCACGCACCATACGCCTCCCTTAGTAGTATAGTGTCTGAACAGATCGATATCTGATTAGATCTATACTAGCGTCCCCAGCAGTTTAGGGTTCCCAAAAACGCAGTGTTAGCAGGATCAGCCCAGATACCTGCTAGCACCTGCGTTTAGCCCCTCCGCCCAGTCCAGCCCACCCAAGTGCAGTATCAATCGATCACTGTCACTTACAAAACACATAACTGCAGCGTTCTGATCCCTGCGAACGCTAACAGTTTTTTTTGCAGCATTTGAAGCAGTCGCTGACAGTCAGGTGCTTTTTTACCTGTGAGTCTCACTACTGTACCAGTAAATTTAGAGACCAAAATGTTAAATCGAAGGTACAGTGGTGAAGAGGCCTACACTTTTCTGAGCATGACAGTGAAGAGGAAGTCACTCATCTGTCAGATTCAGGCTCAGAATACGAAACTATAGACAGCAGCGGCACCCTGACATAGCTCTGACGACGGAGATGTGGTCTCTGCCAAGGTCAGGCGTACCAGACCCCGATCTTCTTCTGCTGTCAGGTCCCTCGTATAGAGCAGAGAGCCAGTACTAGCCCCGTTCATTCTTCTGGTGAGCTGGCAAGCACCAGCGGCCTAGTACATCCTGGTCGTACATCCAGCAGTGCATTAACACTTGGTGACATGACGAGTCCCACAAGTGCAGTTCAAGATGGTAAGGTGGCAAGCACGAGTAGTGTCCCGCTGCCACCAAGAAGACAAAGACAGGCCCGTCGAGCCCATAGTGCCCTTCCTGCTGCATTTGTCAATCCTAATTGGGAACCCACCACTTCTGCAGCACCCGTACTTCCCCCATTCACTAGCCAACCCAGAATTCAGGTGGAAACAGTTGATTTTACGTCACTTTATTTTTATTCGCTGTTTTTCACCGAAGATCTCTATAGATCTATTGTGGACCAAAGCAATTTGTATGCTGGCCAATTCATCGCCGCTAATCCCCAGCTGACCTTTGCCAGAGATTGGAAACTAATTTAAGACCTTTCTGGGCCTATCCTTCGACATGGGCATAACTAAAAAGAGTGAGTTGCGGTCATATTGGTCCACTGACCCAATTCACCATATGCCCTTGTTCTCTGCCTCCACAGCCAGGACACAATACGAGCAGATCTTGCGGTTCATGCGCTTCAATGACAATGAAGTCTGTCGTCCTTGGGGTGACCCTGGATTTAATCGGCTTTACAAAATTCGGCCCCTCAAAAACCACTTGAACCAACGTTTTGCAGCCTTGCTTACTCCCGATCAAGTTGTCTGTGTTGATGAGTCCCTGATTACGTTTTCTGGTCGCTTGTCTATCAAACAGTATCTTCCCAGTAAGCGTGCCAGATATGGGGTCAAGATGTATAAGCTCTGTGACAGGGCCACAGGCTATACATATAGTTTTATGGTTTACGAGGGAATAGTCAGTCACGTAGAGCTGGAGAACTGCCCTGACTACATAGGGAGCACTGGTAAGATAGTGTGGACTTGGTGTGACCCTTATTCGGAAAGGTTACCACTTGTACATGGAAAATTATTACAGAAGCGTGCCACTTTTTAGTCACCCTTTTGATTATGGAATTGGCGCATGTGGCACAGTGCGTGCTAATCGCCGGGGCTTCCCCCAACGGCTTGTAGAATCCAGACTTAGACAGGGGGAGAGAGCCTGCTTGAAGTGTAATCATTTGTTAGCAATGAAGTGGAGGGATTCATGGAATGTTTTCGTTCTGTCCTCGCTTCACGCAGACACGGCAGTACAAATTCCTACAAGGACTGGTGTTGTGGAGAAACACCTCTGTGTCCACGAATACAACCTAAACATTGGAAGGGTGGACCTTAACAACCACGACCAGCTGTTGGTGCCGTACCCCTTTGCACGTAAGGCCAGACACTGGTACAAAAAAAGTGTCTATTTCTTTCAATTGGCTGTGCTATACAACGCTTCAGAACGGACTGGATCCTTCCTTAAATTCCAGGAAGAGATTGTCAGAGCCCTTCTGTTTCCAGACGGTGCTCTTGCCCAGCTTCCCAATTCAAATGCAGTGAGCCGGCTGCATGAGAGGCATTTTCCTTTTGTCCTCCCTGGTCCCCCTACCCAAAGAAACCCCCAAAAAAGATGTCGTGTCTGCAGCAAACGCATATTTAGGCTCAACACCCGCTTTTATTGTCCCTCCTGTCCTGACCAACCTGGTCTCTGCATTGGTGAATGTTTCAAACGCTACCACACACTAGTGGAGTTTTAGCATAGGGTACAGCACCACACAGTCCTAGCCACACTAACACAGGGTCTCGGGGTCTCAAAAGATGTGATGGCCATCACATTTTGAGAGACCCTAATCTGCAATGTTCAGTTTACAGTTTTTTTACAGTTTTTATAAAAGTGAAAAAAAAAAAAAAAACCAACACACAAAAACACAAAAAAAAATATAAAATAAAAAAATCCAAAAATAGTGGTGGTTGTATTTTTCTTCTCTCTCTCTCTATTGTTCTCTCTCTTATGTTCGCTCTCTACTGTCCGCTCTACTGTTCGCTCACTATTGTTCTATAGCCATCGTTCTCTCGGTTTTATTTTTACTATATTTTTTTGTATTTGCTTTGCGGGTATGGTATGTTATACTGTAATGTTTGTTTTATTGTTAACCATCATTTGCTTAGCAGGTACGCCATTCAGCTGCAGTACGGGTTTATTGACAGCAACAGCGTTTGCTCCCGCTATACATAAAGCCGTGACTCCAGCGCTGTTGGAGGTGATTTCACCACCACATTTAAAAGAAAGACCATATATGCCGAAGCATGGGGGCAGGGGTGGAGGAGCAATTTGCTCCTAACATTAGGGGCGGATTGACCCCATGCTTCAGCATACACTTTTTTAGGCACAGATTGCAATGTTTTATTTTTACTATGTTTTATTGTATTTGCTTTGCAGGTATGGCAAGTCTAATGCCCCGTACACAAGATCGGATTTTCCGATGGAAAATGTGTGATAGGACCTTGTTGTCAGAAATTCTGACCGTGTGTAGGCTCCATCACACATTTTCCATAGGAATTTCCGACACACAAAGTTTGAGAGCAGGCTATAAAATTTTCCGACAACAAAATCCGATTGGTTAAATTCCGATCGTGTGTATACAAATCCGATGCACAAAGTGCCACGCATGCTCAGAATAAATTAAGAGACGAAAGCTATTGGCTACTACCCCGTTTATAGTCCCGGCGTACGTGTTTTACGTCACCGCGTTCAGAACGATCGGATTTTCCGTCAACTTTGTGTGACCGTATGTATGCAAGACAAGTTTGAGCCAACATCCGTCGGAAAAAATCCATGGATTTTGTTGTCGGAATGGTCGATTAATGTCCGACCGTGTGTACAGGGCATTACTGCTGTACTGTAATGTTACTTTGCTTTATTGTTAACCATAATTTGCTTAGCAGGTACGCCATTCAGCTGCAGCACTTTTTTTTTAATCTCGACAGCAACAGCGTTTGCTTCCACAATACGTAAAGCCGTGACTCCAGCACTGTCTGAGGTGATTTCACCACCACAGTTAAAAAAAAAAAAAAATAGTTCATGTATGCCCATCATTAGAAGTGGATGGATTAAGGGCGATATTCTAATGGTGGGCATACCCACCGATCAATCTTTTTTCGTTCAGCCCACAGGCTGCATGAAAAGAAAGAACATTACAGTGTATGCTCAACAAAGACCAGCAACGTACTGGTATGTTGCTGGACTTTTAGTGGTTATACCAGAATGATGCCTGCAGGTTTAGGTATCATCTTGGTATCATTCTTTTCAGCCAGCAGTCACCTTTCATATAAAAGCAATCCTAGTGGCTAATTAGCCTCTAGACTGCTTTTATAAGCAGTGGGAGGGAACGTCCCCCCCTTCCCACCGTCTTCCATGGATTTCCCAGGCTCTCCTGTCCCAACAGGGAACCCGCGTATGCAGCCAGTGGTTCAGCCAGCTGACCATAGAACTGATCAGAGACCAGAACGACTCCAATCATCTCTATGGCCTAAGAAACCGGAAGCTACAAGCATTTCATGATTTAGGTTTCGCCGGATATAAATAGCGCCATTGGGCAATTGGCAAAGCATTTTATCACACCGATCTTGGTGTGGTCAGATGCTTTGAGGGCAGAGGAGAGATCTAAGGTCTAATAGACCCCAATTTTTTCAAAAAGAAAGAAAAAAAAAAGAAAAAAAAAAAGGAGTACCTGTCACTACCTATTGCTATCATATGGGATATTTACATTCCCTGAGATAACAATAAAAATGACAAAAAAAAAAAAAAAAAAAACATTAAAGGAACAGTTTAAAAATATAATAAAAAAGCAAAATAAATAATAAAAATTAAAAAAAAGCACCCCTGTCCCCCATGCTCACGCGAAAGGCGAACGCAAGCGTCGGTCTGGTGTCATATGTAAACAGCAATTGCACCATCCATGTGAGAGGTATCACCGCGAAGGTCAGATCGAGGGCAGTAATTTTAGCAGTAGACCTCCTCTGTAGATCTAAAATGGTAACCTGTAAAGGCTTTTAAATGCTTTCAAAAACGTATGTAGTTTGCCGCCGCTGCACGTTTGTGCGCAATTTTAAAACATGTCATGTTTGGTATCCATGTACTCTGCATAAGATCATCTTTTTTATTTCATCAAACATTTGGGCAATATAGTGTGTTTTAGTGCATTAAAATTTTTAAAAAGTGTGTTTTTTTTCCTAAAAAAATTCTGTTTGAAAGATCGCTGCACAAATACTGTGTGAAAAAAAAAATTGCAACACCCACCATTTTAATCTGTAGGGCCTTTGCTTTAAAAAAAATATATAATAATATTTGGGAGTTCAAAGTAATTTTCTTGCAAAAAAAAATATTTTTTCATGTAAACAAAAAGTGTCAGAAAGGGCTTTGTCTTCAAGTGGTTAGAAAGTGGGTGATGTGTGACATAAGCTTCTAAATGTTGTGCATAAAATACCAGGACAGTTCAAACCCCCCCAAATGACCCCTTTTTGCACAAAGTTGTCACTAAATGATATATTGTTCAAACATGGCATGGTTATATGTGGAATTACACCCCAAATGCATTCTGCAGCTTCTCCTGAGTATGGGGATACCTCATATGTGAGACTTTTTGGGAGCCTAACCGCATGCAGGACCCCGAAAACCAATCACCGCCTTCAGGATTTCGAAGGGTGTCAATTTTTTATTTAACTCCTCACTACCTATCACAGTTTTGAAGGCCATAAAATGCCAAGATAGCACAAACAACCTCCCCAAATGACCCCATTTTGGAAAGTAGACACCCCAAGCTATTTGATGGGAGGCATGTTGAGTCCATGGAATATTTTATATTTTGCCACAAGGTGCGGGAAAATTAACTTTTTTTTTTTGCACAAAGTTGTCACTAAATGATCTATTGCTCAAACATGCCATGGGCATATGGATACCAGGTGTGAAACTTTTGGAGCCTAGTCGTGTACAGGACCCCAAAAACCAATCACCGCCTTTAGGCTTTCTAAGGGTGTAAAATGGTGATTTCACTTCCTCACTACCTATTAGTTTTGGAGGCCCTGAAATGTCAAGATGGCATGTTGTGTCCATGGAATATTTTATATTTTGCCACAAGTTTCGGGAAAATTACAATTTATTTTTTTTACACAAAGTTGTCACTAAATGATATATTGTTCAAACATGGCATGGTTATATGTGGAATTACACCCCAAAATACATTCTGCTGCTTTTCCTGTGTACAGGGATACCTCATTTGTGAATGTGTGAGACTTTTTGGGAGCCTAGCCACGTACAGAACCCCAAAAAGCAAGCACCACCTTCAGGCTTTCTAAAGGCGTAAAATTGTGATTTTACTCCTCATATCACAGCTACGGAGGGGCCCTGAAATGTCCAGATAGCACAAACCCCCCCAAATGACCCCATTTTGGAAAGTAGACACCCCAAGGTATTTACTGAGAGGCATGTTGAGTCCATGGAATATTTTATATTTTGCCACAAGTTGCGGGAAAATGACAAACTTTTCTTTTTTTCTTTTGCACAAAGTTTCGGGAAAATTAAAATTTTATTTATTTATTTTTTTTTACACGACGTTGTCACTAAATGATATATTGTTCAAACATGGCATGGTTATATGTGGAATTACACCCAAAAATACATTCTGCTGCTTCTCCTGAGTACAGGGAAACCACATGTGTGGAACTTTTTGGCTAACCACGTACAGGACCCCATTTGGGGGGGGGTTTGTGCTATCTTGGCATTTTATGGCCTTTTATGGCCTTCAAAACTGTAGTGAGGAGTGAAATAAATAATTTACATCCTTAGAAAGCCTGAAGGCGGTGATTGGTTTTCAGGGTCTTGTACGCGGCTAGGCTCCCAAAAAGTCTCACACATGAGGTATACTCAGGAGAAGCAGCAGAATGCATTTTGGGGTGTAATTCCACATACAGTGGGGACGGAAAGTATTCAGACCCCCTTTAATTTTTCACTCTTTGTTATATTGCAGCCATTTGCTGAAATCATTTAAGTTCATTTTTTTTCCTCATTAATGTACACACAGCACCCCATATTGACAGAAAAACACAGAATTGTTGACATTTTTGCAGATTTATTAAAAAAGAAAAACTGAAATATCACATGGTCCTAAGTATTCAGACCCTTTGCTCAGTATTTAGTAGAAGCACCCTTTTGATCTAATACAGCCATGAGTCTTTTTGGGAAAGATGCAACAAGTTTTTCACACCCGGATTTGGGGATCCTCTGCCATTCCTCCATGCAGATCCTCTCCAGTTCTGTCAGGTTGGATGGTAAACTTTGGTGGACAGCCATTTTTAGGTCTCTCCAGAGATGCTCAATTGGGTTTAAGTCAGGGCTCTGGCTGGGCAATTCAAGAACAGTCACAGAGTTGTTGTGAAGCCACTCCTTCGTTATTTTAGCTGTGTGCTTAGGGTCATTGTCTTGTTGGAAGGTAAACCTTTGGCCCAGTCTGAGGTCCTGAGCACTCTGGAGAAGGTTTTGTCCAGGATATCCCTGTACTTGGCCACATTCATCTTTCCTTCGTCTGCAACCAGTCGTCCTGTCCCTGCAGCTGAAAAGCACCCCCACAGCATGATGCTGCCACCACCATGCTTCACTGTTGGGACTGTATTGGACAGGTGATGAGCAGTGCCTGGTTTTCTCCACACATACCGCTTAGAATTAAGGCCAAAAAGTTCTATCTTGGTCTCAGACCAGAGAATCTTTTTCCCACCATCTTGGAGTCCTTCAGGTGTTTTTTTAGCAAACTCCATGCAGGCTTTCATGTGTCTTGCACTGAGGAGAGGCTTCCGTCGGGCCACTCTGCCATAAAGCCCCGACTGGTGGAGGGCTGCAGTAATGGTTGACTTTCTACAACTTTCTCCCATCTCCCGACTGCATCTCTGGAGCTCAGCCACAGTGATCTTTGGGTTCTTCTTTACCTCTCTCACCAAGGCTCTTCTCCCCCGATAGCTCAGTTTGGCCGGACGGCCAGCTCTAGCAAGGGTTCTGGTGGTCCCAAACATCTTCCATTTAAGGATTATGGAGGCCACTGTGCTCTTAGGAAAAGTGCAGCAGAAATTTTTTGTAACCTTGGCCAGATCTGTGCCTTGCCACAATTCTGTCTCTGAGCTCTTCAGGCAGTTCCTTCGACCTCGTGATTCTCATTTGCTCTGACATGCACTGTGAGCTGTAAGGTCTTATATAGACAGGTGTGTGGCTTTCCTAATCAAGTCCAATCAGTATAATCATAAACAGCTAGACTCAAATGAAGGTGTAGAACCATTTCAAGGATGACCAAAAGAAATGGACAGCACCTGAGTTAAATATATGAGTGTCACAGCAAAGGGTCTGAATACTTAGGACCATGTGATATTTCAGTTTTTCTTTTTTAATAAATCTGCAAAAATGTCAATAATTCTGTGTTTTTCTGTCAATATGGGGTGCTGTGTGTACATTAATGAGGAAAAAAAATGAACTTAAATTATTTTAGCAAATGGCTGCAATATAACAAAGAGTGAAAAATTTAAGGGGGTCTGAATACTTTCCGTCCCCACTATATATCCATGCCATGTGTGAGCAATATATCATTTAGTTACAACTTTGTGTAATTTTTTTGTTGTCATTTTTCAATCACTTGTGACAAAAAATAAAATATTCAATGGGCTCAACATGCCTCAGCAATTTTCTTGGGGTGTCTACTTTTCAAAATGGGGTCATTTGGGGGGGGGGGTTGTACTGCCCTGCCATTTTAGCACCTCAAGAAATGAGATAAGCAGTCAAACTAAAAGCTGCGTAAATTCCAGAAAATGTACCCTAGTTTGTAGCCGTTATAACTTTTGCGCAAACCAATAAATATACGTTTATTGACTTTTTTTTACCAAAGACATGTGGCTGAATACATTTTGACCTAAATGTATGACTAAAATTGAATTTATTATTTTTTTTCATAACAAAAAGTAGAAAATATTTTTTTTCAAAATTTTCGGTCTTTTTCCGTTTATATTGCAAAAAATAAAAATTGCAGAGGCAATCGAATACCATCAAAAGAAAGCTCTATTTGTGGGGGGAAAAAAAGGACGCAAATTTTGTTTGGGTACAACATTGCATGACTGCGCAATTACCAGTTAAAGCAGCGCAGTGCCAAATTGTAAAAAGTGCTCTTGTCATTGAGCTGCCAAATCCTCCGGGGCTGAAGTGGTTAAGGGATTTGGAGAGGAAAAGGTCATTGACAGAAGCTAGTTTGTTAAAGACCAAGCAGGCATTCCAGAGGGCACATGAAAGAGGGGGTCTGACTTGTGGAATCAGGGGAATTGGGATGAGAAGGTGGGAGTTATGACTACTGTTGGAGGAGGTAGACAGCCAATTTTGAGGGTTGGAATTGAGTGTGGGATGGCCGGGGTTTGGTGCGATGTCCCCAGACATTAGGAGTAGTAAGAGAGTTAGGAATATAATTCCAAGTTGACCTTGCTGGAACAGGCTGAGTCAGCAGAAGCTTCTAAATTTGTGTCCTCCCCTACTAGGCACAATTACGCTACAATTGGCACAGGCTCATAGAGACCTAGAACTTAACCGCACCTCCCTCACACACGCAGATGCTGCCCTACAGGCTGGTAGGCTGTTTGAGTCAAGGGACAAGAACAGGAAATTGCTGGCTAACCTGGTTGCGGACTCCTGGCATCTGACGATGGTCTCCAAACTGCTTTTGGATGCTGGCGACTATTACCAACCCCTCTAGCATATTAAATGAGTTTCAAAGCTTTTTTCAGTCCCTATTCCACCAAGGTCCCTCTCTGGATCTTTCATCCTTGCTTGACAATCTGCGATCTCTTTCCTTATTTTCCTGGTCGGTAGAGGAGGCTGCTTCTCTAGAGGAAGACATTTCTGTCTCCGAAATAGAAAAAGCAATTAACTAATTTCCCCCTAGTAAAATGCCTGGGCCTGATGGGTTGCCGGGAGATTGATATAAATTACAAATTGAACAACTAGCTCCTAGGCTAAGCAAGGTTTTTTCAGAGAGCCATGAGTCCCAGTCACTGCCCCCATCTATTAAATCAGGCACATATTTTACTAATATAAATAGATAGATCCGCGCTTAGGACAGTATAAGAGCTGCTGCCTGTCTCTAATTAGTACCCCTAGGGGTCTAATTACATAGTAGATAAGTAAGATGAGAATGAAAACGGCGCTGCCCTCTATATTATTAAGTAACGGGTAAAAGTGTCACAAGATCCAAACTGAATCCAGATGACTCCGATGCATAAAAGCTCCACCAATATCAAAACATAATACGGTCTAAACCAGAGTGGATCATATATTTGGAGATAACCAAAATTTCAAAAACACCAGTACTTTAGAAACTACTGAATAAAATGCGTCCCCCCAGCGGGATAAAAGTGTCATCCAGAGTGGAATATATAATAAATGAGTGAAAAAATTATTATGGTGAACAGTGCGAAAGAAGGACAGTGCAAAAAAGAAAAAAATTAAGAATTTAACCCCAGGGTTCAAAAATATTGGGACAAAATGGCGCCAAAGAAAAAATGATTAGATAGTGAAAGAGTATGTTTGCAAATTATTATCAGTGTGATGTCCGTGTTGCCCCTTCCATATATATATATGCAAAGAATTGGGTAGGGTTGTGTTTGACCCCAATGTTCAAAAATATTGGGACAGTATGGCGCTTGTGAAACGTAAGGTGTCCTTCTGTGTGAAACGTGAGATGTCCTTCTGAGTGACAAACTAAATTATAATTCAATTAAACCACTCCCTGTGCATAAATTACAGTAAATAAAAATATATATATGATTGATTCCAATTTCTTTTGTTTGTAACAGGTGATATAGTTAATTTCTAAAAAGTTTTTATATATAATCCATGCAGAAAAGAGTGTTGTTAACCAGGTGGGGAGAACAGAGTTCAACTGTAAATGCTGTTTATTTCACCCTAGAGGGTACACCGCAGACTTCTGTGCGATTTTTCATAAGGTGACTTGAAGTGCTCGCCCCCCAGTGCTACCCCACTCACCAGAAATAATCACCCCTACAGGGGTACCAAGCGACAAAGTGGGTGCCTTAGGGCGGATGATGTTCACTCCAAAAATGCTTCCATTCCTCTGCTCTGTGCGATCCTTACGGCTGTTCCCGGGAAAATATGTGCTCTGATATGACCATGCTACTCCAGCAGTGTACCACCTTAATCTGTTAAACTCTCCAGATATCCAGAGAAAAGAGAAACACAAGGGGCTGCCTTCGTGAAGTATGTCAAGTTGTTTATTCCATATAAGCAAAGAAAGTCCAAAAGATACAAGCCACAATGTAAGTAATAATGAAACAGACAACGCTGTGTGCAAGGAAGGGACCAGCAGCGATCTGCGAGCGTGCGTCCCAGCTTGCGTTCCAGCGTCCACTTCCGGGTATGACGTGTGAGCGTGACTCCGCCTTACGCGTTTCGTCATAGGATGTTTTCAAAGACGGTCCTTTGACGAAACGCGTAAGGCGGAGTCACGCTCACACGTCATACCCGGAAGTGGACGCTGGAACGCAAGCTGGGACGCACGCTCGCAGATCGCTGCTGGTCCCTTCCTTGCACACAGCGTTGTCTGTTTCATTATTACTTACATTGTGGCTTGTATCTTTTGGACTTTCTTGCTTATATGGAATAAACAACTTGACATACTTCACGAAGGCAGCCCCTTGTGTTTCTCTTTTCTCTGGATATCTGGAGAGTTTAACAGATTAAGGTGGTACACTGCTGGAGTAGCATGGTCATATCAGAGCACATATTTTCCCTGGAACAGCCGTAAGGATCGCACAGAGCAGAGGAATGGAAGCATTTTTGGAGTGAACATCATCCGCCCTAAGGCACCCACTTTGTCGCTTGGTACCCCTGTAGGGGTGATTATTTCTGGTGAGTGGGGTAGCACTGGGGGGCGAGCACTTCAAGTCACCTTATGAAAAATCGCACAGAAGTCGCTGCGGTGTACCCTCTAGGGTGAAATAAACAGCATTTACAGTTGAACTCTGTTCTCCCCACCTGGTTAACAACACTCTTTTCTGCATGGATTATATATAAATACTTTTTAGAAATTAACTATATCACCTGTTACAAACAAAAGAAATTGGAATCAATCGTATATATATTTTTATTTACTGTAATTTATGCACAGGGAGTGGTTTAATTGAATTATAATTTAGTTTGTCACTCAGAAGGACATCTCACGTTTCACACAGAAGGACACCTTACGTTTCACAAGCGCCATACTGTCCCAATATTTTTGAACATTGGGGTCAAACACAACCCTACTCAATTCTTTATATATATATATATATATATATATATATATATATATATATATATATATATATATATATATATATATATGGAAGGGGCAACACGGACATCACACTGATAATAATTTGCACACATACTCTTTCACTATCTAATCATTTTTTCTTTGGCGCCATTTTGTCCCAATATTTTTGAACCCTGGGGTTAAATTCTTAATTTTTTTTCTTTTTTGCACTGTCCTTCTTTCGCACTGTTCACCATAATAATTTTTTCACTCATTTATTATATATTCCACTCTGGATGACACTTTTATCCCGCTGGGGGGACGCATTTTATTCAGTAGTTTCTAAAGTACTGGTGTTTTTGAAATTTTGGTTATCTCCAAATATATGATCCACTCTGGTTTAGACCGTATTATGTTTTGATATTGGTGGAGCTTTTATGCATCGGAGTCATCTGGATTCAGTTTGGATCTTGTGACACTTTTACCCGTTACTTAATAATAATATAGAGGGCAGCGCCGTTTTCATTCTCATCTTACTTATCTACACATTTTACTAATGCCCAAGCCAGGGAAAGATCCCAACATTGTGCATCCTATAGGCAGATTTCCCTCTTGAATTACGATCTCAAAGTCCTGACCAAAGTGCTAGCAATGAGATTGGTCAAAGGATGGTAAGAATTTTGCCAGACTGGCTTTATCCCCAGGAAATCGACAGACATTAACCTACGCAGAGTTCTGACACACTTGCAGCTTCCCTCTGACTAAATACTGTAGATTCTAGAGTCCTGGTTATGCTTGACATAGAGAAAGCGTTTGATTCAGTAGACTGGCTCTACATGTCGGCTGTGCTGGAGGTGATGGGATTTGGTCCACGTTTCCGTACCTGGATTAAGCTACTTTACAAAGCCCCCCTAGCTCAAGATAAATTGAGAGGTGAACTATCGGAGGCGTTTCCCATTGAAAGGGGGACCACACAGGAGTGCTCGTTGCCCCCGGCGCTGTTTGCACCAATGATAGAGCCAATAGCTCAAGCCATTCATAATTCCCCTATCATTAAAGGCATTCAGGTAGGCACCATCAGTGAAAAAGTGGCACTCTACGCTGGCGACATGGTCCTTTTTCTGAATGACCCCGGGCCTTCCCTTAAAGAGGCGCTGGCTTTGCTCTCCTTGCATTCTTCCTTGACAGGTTTGAAGGTTATAATTGGGACAAATCCCTCAGCCTTCCCATAGATTGAGAGGCGGAGGCCAGGGCTGCTCCAGATTTTCCTCTAAGGTGGACCTCTTCTGCCAAATATTTGGGAATAGTGATATCCCCTAATGCATCACACTACACAACCCTGAATTTACTGCTGCTATTGAATTTAATGAAGCAACGTTTATCGGCATGGTCACACCTCCCCCTCTCCCTTGTGGGCAAGATTAATCTTATTAAAGTGAAGTTGCTCCCCTCTATATTGTATATCCTTTGTCATGTACTGGTGTGGATCCCAATTAGGCAATTTGAATCTGCAATGACCTAATTTATGTGGAGAGCTCAAAGGCCTAGGTTACAGATGACAATACTGCAAAGACCATGGACTGAGGTTGGATTGGCATGCCCAAATTTATTTGCGTATTACCTTGTCGTCCTGCTTACTCAGGCCCATAACTGATGAGACCAACGCTGCTGTAGTGCTTGAGGCAGCGCAGCTTGGCTCTATTGAAACCCTACGTAATATACTATATAGAGGCCGGTCAGCCTTATTCCCGATCACTCAGTCTATGAGAACTGTCATTAAGGCTTGGCAACTACAGCCTCTGGTATCCTCAAATACTTTTTTACCACATATACCATTATGGCATAATTCCTCCCTAAAGCATTTTTCCTTGTTTCCTGACCCTATTGTGTGGACCTCTAAGGGGATAAAATATCTTAGCCAAATTTGTGAAGGGAGTATGCTCCAGACATTCAACTCCCTAAAAGAGAAATACGCCCTCCCTAACTCATATTTATATAGTTACATAGTAGGTGAGGTTGAAAAAAGTCCATCAAGTCCAACCTATGAGTGTGATTATATGTCAGTATTACATTGTATATCCCTGTATGTTGCGGACATTCAGGTGCTTATCTAATAGTTTTTTTTAAACTATCGATGCCCCCCGCTGAGACCGCTGAATTCCACATCCTTGCTGCTTTTACAGTAAAGAACCCTCTACGTAGTTTAAGGTTAAACCTCTTTTCCTAATGAGTGGCCACGTGTCTTGTAAAACTCCCTTCCGCAAAAAAGTTGTATCCCTATTGTGGGGTCACCAGTACGGAATTTGTAAATTGAAATCATATCCCCTCTCAAGCATCTCTTCTCCAGAGAGAATAGGTTCAGTGCTCACAACTGTTTCCTCTTAACTAATATCCTCCAGACCCTTTATTGGCTTTGTTGCCCTTCTTTGTACTTGCTCCATTTCCAGTACATCCTTCCTGAGGACTGATGCCCAGAACTGGACAGCATACTCTAGGTGCGGCCGGACCAGAGTCTTGTAGAGCGGGAGAATTATCGGTTTATCTCTGGAGTTGATCACCTTTTTAATGCATGCCAATATTCTGTTTGTTTTGAATCCCTACTACATGAGGATAGTCTAGAAAAAACAAACACTCTCTTCCATATACAAGACCCTTAAACCCACCATTCACAACGGCCTTGACAAATTATTAGTGTGTTGGCGAGCGGAGGTGCCAGAGTTACATTCAGAGGACAGGGAGGATGTTTGGGTCTATCCCATGCAAAGCTTGGTCTCAGCCAGGGACAGGCTAATAAAATTTAGGATTCTTCACAGAGTTTATCTAACGCCTCAAAGGTTACATAAAAATTATATAAAATTATTCTGGTCAGCGGTTTCCCAATGTATCTGCAGAGTTATCACTATTGCTGTACCATTATATATTGATGTTTGTACTTTAGGTCTCGTTTATTACTGGCCACCTCTAGGGCCATGAGAACTCTGATAGGCCTCTTATTGTTTTATGCACGTAAGTCTAAACTTCTTAAATGGAAATCTGCTCAGGCATCTACCTTAAATGGTTGGAAGACTGTTGTCAACAAAATGGTCCCATTGTATAAATTTACATCTGAATCTAGTGGATGTGAAAAAAGGGAGGAATAGATATGGCACTGCTCTTATTAAGAGGTGATCTGCAACCTCTAGATACTTGACGGGTGTGTATACCACGGGTGCATTTAATGCAAAAAGTGACAAATGTGCAGAAAATAGAAAATTTAAAAGATCCTACTGTGTAAACTTCCTAATCGCTTATATATAATGCAATACTGTTAGAAGCTATGTGCATTCAAACAAAAATGAAAATGAAAAAACCAATAGAAAAGCGATAACTTTTCTTGTGTAAAATCCACAATACTGTTCAAAATCTGCAAATCAAAGTGACATTACTGTGCCAAAAATACAACATATATGACTGGTATATAGTATTGCTGCGAAACTGGGCTCAGAAACATACATATACCGTCCTTAAGAGTGCACCCTATAGCTTTGTATAGCCCGTGTTGTGGGCGTTTAAACCACGCCGACGTTGCGCTAATGCTCCGCTCCCCCCTCTTCTAACCACCCTTTCCACCTCCCCGTCTTTAAAAAAGACTTGCTTTTCCCGCGCGAGCCGAGGGCTCTGATCCTGTCGGATTGCACATGGAGGGGAGGCTGGGGCGGAGGAGAGAAGAGGGCTGGTGGATGAAGAGCCACCTTAATGGCGGCGGCGGTGGTGTGACCACCGACTGCCTTAAGGCCTCTTAGCCTGAAGGGAGCTGTGGGGGGGGAGAAAGAACCCCCCCCTTCCCACATCCTACCTGGAGCATGGGCTAAGAGGAAGCATGCAGCATAAACACAAAGACGAGACAGACAAGCATGGAATCAGGTACGTGCTCTTGACAGCCCCCGGTGGCGACTTTAGAAATAGCAACATTTTACTTAAAGGAGAAAAAAACCATAAGAAATTAGAAAAATTCCTGAGGAATCTCTCTTACCTTATCCAGCCACAGGGTTCTGTGGTAACAGACCCAATCTTCACCTCTTACGGTGGGCTCCATTTGAGAAACCTTCAGGGATTAGGGCCTCCTTTGAAAAGGGGGATGCTACCTCTGGGCCTGTAAAGCACCCTGCCAGGGATATGGCTGAAAAAAAACAAATACTGGATACCAGGGTCGGTCCAGCTCTCTAAAAAGAGAAGCATTACAGGCAAAACCTTGTTTCTTCGGACACGAGGCCCGGGAACCATTCAATTCGGCCTAGAAAAAGCACTTTGAATGGATCCGGTTGCATGGCCTGCCCCGGTAAGGAATATTCCAGCGGAGCTCAGCACAGCACATCTTCACTCGTGATCAACACCTAAGACACTGGCGAAAAAACTGATGTTCTCCTGGAAGGAGGAGGGGTTATATAGGGAGTCAATCTCCTTAATCAGGGTTTACCAGTGTCAACACTTGAAGGTGGCCTATAACCCATTAAGTAAATACTTAAGGCTCTGTGTCCTATGATGTACGATAAAGAAAGTCCAATAATAAAGTGACAATGTGCTCCTTTAAATTGTTCTGTGCTTCTTAGAAAACAGTGCCCCATAGGAAATGCACTCACCTTTATTATTCACCCCACAAGGTATTTCACTTTTACAGTATGAGCCATTGTGCAGCCTGTGGAGTAGGAAAACTTCCTGTCCTGTATATCTATCCCTCCCTTTTTTCACATTTTTTCTAGATTTACCTCAGGGTATATTTATTGATAGAGGCTGCAGCTCTTCACATATTTTACATTTAATTTTCATTTGTACCATAAGCGTGGGAGTCAAATCTATCACGAATCTAGGGGATGCCCAAAAAAATTCTCCAAGGTATGGATGGAATCCAGGGAAACTGTGGGGTCATCAGCAACGCCTCCATAGGATGATGTGTTTTGCTATTGTGTACCTTTTTAGTTTAGTCTTGTGCACAGGGATACTGTCCTATGATGTTTACTTTGTACACTCTTGGTGAGGAGCTACATACAGGAGAAAAAAAGCTGCAAAAAGGAACTTTCTGACTGTTACTGAGGAATTATGAAGTCAAAGCATTCCTGTGCCTGGAGCAGCACTACAGGCTGTCCCTACAATGTGGGGTCCTGGGCCCAGCACCCAAGCTTTTACAAGTTTGCACTGATCCAGATGCACTGCTCTAATGTTGTATTAGAAGACAGTTAAGAGTTGATCTAAGATTGATCTAAGAATAAACTAAATAAACTGGTTAAAAAGCAAAGAGTGATTTTTCCATCACCTTTAACGCTAGTAAAAAAGGAAGGAGTCACACAGTAGGATAGGGTTATAAGGGGGAGACGTGTCTTCAAAAGCTTTGCCAGTGTCTTCTCACTCAAAGGTTCCAGCCCACAGCCCAGGATCTATGCGGAATATCAGGTCTGTGTCATGTAATGTACAATTAAGATATAGTGTATAGTCATAATTCATCATATACTTTTCTTGAGTCAATAAATTATGGCTGGTTGCTATGGGGTACTGAACTTATAAATAAGAACCTTTAAAGTGGTTGTAAATCTCAGATATGAAAAATAAACACAGCACATCCCTCTATAGTGTGTATTTGTCTCAATCCAGAGCACTACTTGTCATTTCTGTCTGCTGTCTTGTTCCGCATGAGTCACTTCTGACAAGTTCTCCTGACACCAAGAGAAAAAAAGGTGAGAGGGGGTGGATCTCCAGCACACAATCTGTGACTGACAGCCTCAGCTCTGCTCCTGTGTGAAGGGGGATGTCCCTCCCGTCCAATCAGCTCTCAGCGCTCTCACTGAGCTCTGCAGTGTGTAATTTCAGCTCTCTGCCCCCTGTTTGTTGACAACTCAGACAGGCTTTATATATTTTGGAATTTGAATGAATGTAGAGAATAGGAGATTGTAGATAAACAGGTGCAGCCTATGTAGGAGGATTTGTTTCATCTCTTTGCATTAGCCAGTCACTTCACTAGGCATATGTAAGGGTTTACAACCACTTTAACCAAATATACCCCTTTAAAATTTTAGTATCAACATAAAGCAAAAACACCGCCCCAACAGTAATGTGCATGTACAGCACAACATTCCTATTACTAACACTTTAATATTTCTATTTACAAAACACAATGCTCACCAAATGTAAGTTTCTGAAATAAACAACAGCACACTTCTTGAACGTTTTCACTGTTTGGAAATGTCTTCATAGCTTCCATTATGATATTATAGCATCTTACATTACCAGACATAAGTACTTCCACATTGCTAGCTGTAATAGAAAGACATGAAAGCTAAAATTATATGTACATATTAGGATGTTCTATAAAAAAATAACTTAAAATATGATATAATAATCAATTAGTTACATTGTAACAAATTAGATTATATGAACATAGTTCTTACAGCTAACCTGGCCACCTGTAAACAGGTCACAAAGAACGTTAATAAAATATGCAAAGTAACAAAACACCAAACAGTCGAACATGGTGGTGGCAGTGAGATGGTCTGGGACAGCTTTGCAGCTTCAGGACCTGGACGAATTGCCATAATTGATGGAACCATGAATTCTGCACTCTACCAGAAAATCCTGAAGGAGAATGTTTGGCTATCAGTTCATAACCTCAAGTGCACTTAGGTTAAGCAGCAGGACAATGATGCAAAACACACCAACAAGTCACACAATGTGAAAAACACAATGTGAAAGACTCATTGCCAGCTATCGCTATCCCTTTTAGCAAGGTGAGGAGGACAGATTTTAGGACCACTCTCTCAAGACCTGGGCTTCAACAACCATGACGTTAAAGTCAAACTTTAAAAAGCAGGATGAAAAAGAGTGCCCTGAGATAGCAGTTCTGGCCTGGTGGGAAAACGTTAGGAGTTGTCTTATTCTAGTCTAATTATGTCTGTATACCAAGTTCTTCTGGGCCAGTTTGGTGAGATGAGAATCAACATCTTCTCTTGCTCTATCCTTGTGGAGCAGACAAGGTACAATCCACACTGGGGGGACAGCACAGATTAGCCTGAACCAAGACCAGGGGATTATCAAGGCATTGCATGCCAGTGCTAAGGGATCCTTGGTCCTGGCCACAAACAATATTTAAGTTGTTGGTGAATCTGAAGACCAGGACGTCCACTTCTGGGATTCCCCATTTCTGATACATCACAGTGAAGATGTCTGGATGTCAAGAACCCATTCCCCTTGATCCAGGTGGTGGTGGCCAAGGTAATCCACTTTCCAATTGTCCTCTCCTGGGATGTGGACCTCAGATTGCTGGATGGGGAGTCTCTGTCCATGAGATTATCTGGCTTGCTTCCTTCAAGGCTACATGACTTTTGATGCCCCCTAGATAGTTGATCTAGGCCACAGCCATAGCATTGTCTGACTGCACCCTGATTGGAGTGTCCTTGCAGAAAGAGGGGGGGGGGCGTAAATTGAGTGTTTCAGTGCCATCCTTATTGCTTTGAGCTCAAGGATGTTGATGAACAGCTTGACTTCCAGAGGTGACCATGTTCCATGGATCATGAGGGACTGAAAATCTCTTCCCCAGCCAGGAAGACTGGCATCTGTTATCACTTTCCAGTGTGATGGAAGAAAAGTTTCAAGGATACTGAATGCAGGCATCCAGCAGCAGGGATGACCAGATCTGTGTAACTGCACTCAGGAAACTGAAACCAGACTATATATGATTTAAGCAAGTTTATTAACAGTGAAACAAAATCTATCCAAAACAGCAAACTGAATACACAGCAAACATGCAGGTTTCAGTGAACCATAATCAAATGATAAAATACCTAACTAGCAAACCAACTAAGAGACCAAAAATCTAACTAAAATACAAATATATACAGACAAAAGGGGAGCACAGATCAACAAGGTAAAACTGGAGGTGCAAGAAACAGGTCAGGAAGGAGAATGAGGACTGGGAATCAGGAACAAGGGGAGCAGATACAAGGCAGCAGAATACAAGGTACAGATACAGCGCAGGAGCAGGATTTAGGCTATAGATAAGGCAAAACACATAAGCAATAGGGAAATGTAGAGGAGGGGCTAAATGCCCTCCTCCCAGCAGCCAGCATCAGGTGGAGACTGATTAATGGGATCGGCTAACTGCTAGGAAACACCGCCAGAAGTAAAACATCTCGCTCTGTAAACTATAGTACCACCAGCAGGTGATCCAGGTCTTGACAGAAAGACTTCCCTACTGTTAAGGCTGGGCTGGAGATCCACAAAGTCAGGGAATTCATTGCCTTGTCTGGAAAGGAGAATAAGTAGGTCAAGGGAGGAGCATGCTTGTTCCAGGTCGACAAGATGATGTGTTGGAGATTTCTCAAATTAAAAGTCTTACAGAGAATTGAACTGTGTGATGTCTCTTTGATCTCAAAGTGGATGTAAACCCTCACATATAACCAGTGAAGTGAACAGCCTCAGATGATACACAGAGATGAAACAAATCTCCCTACATAAGTTTTACATGCATATCTGCTGTCTTCAGCTTTATATATTCTTTAGAAAGTTCAGATCATGTTAGGAAATTTTCTCTTCCTGATTAGCACTGCATTAAAGCCTGGGCATACAGCCAAAACAGCTGATTGGAGGAAAGGCACACACCCCCACTCCTCATAGGTAGCGACTTTCAGAACTGTTCGTTGAATCGTTCAGCTCTGTGCTAATCTATTTATAGCATTCTCCCCAACACAAAACTCAGGCTGCTTTTATCTCCTGTGTCAGAAGTTTCCAGGCTGATAACAGAAGAACGGGGAAGGAGAAAGCTACGAGACATAGGGCTTTGAAGAGAGATAAGAAAACACTGCAGATATATGTGCCCAGCTCATTCATTTCATGAATCGGGTTTACATCCACTTTAATTCGAGGAAAGTCCAAGAGAAAGCGCAAGATCAAGACAAGGGGAAATATAAAGGGAAAGAGAAAGAGAAAGGGAAAGAGAAAGGCAAAGGGAAAGAGAAAGGCAAAGGGAAAGAGAAAGGCAAAGGGAAAGAGAAAGGCAAAGGGAAAGAGAAAGGCAAAGGGAAAGAGAAAGGCAAAGGGAAAGAGGAAGGCAAAGGGAAAGAGAAAGGCAAAGGGAAAGGGAAAGAGAAAGAGAAAAGCAAAGGGAAAGAGAAAGGCAAAGGGAAAGGGAAAGAGAAAAGCAAAGGGAAAGAGAAAAGCAAAGGGAAAGAGAAAAGCAAAGGGAAAGAGAAAAGCAAAGGGAAAGAGACAAAGACGAGGGGAAATAGAAAACAAAGAAAAGAGGGATTAAGAAAAAGACAAAGAGAACGTAAAAGTGTGTCCCTACAGCGTGAGGTCCAGGTATACCTCCCAAGGTTTTACCAAGGCTGCACTAAAGCATTGGTGTTATTGTAGTAATAAATGACAGTGAGTTGATTAAGGAAGAATTCCAGGTATGGATTTTTTTTTTGCAGTTACAATCGTCCAGCTGGGATCAATGTAACTGCGCATATACATACCATACCTGTGGGAACCTCTAGAGGCTGAAAACCACTATAGTTCGCCACTGTTACTCCAGTGAGCTCCACTAGCTTCTGGATCCCATGGTGAACGGCTGCCCTACTGCATTCTGAGCACAGGAGGTTGATTGCTCAGCACAGGCACCAATCAGAGATTGCTTCCAATCCAATAAAAAATAAATAAATAAAAAAACTACTTAAGCAATTATTCTCTGTAAGGAAAAAAAAGGTCCATCACCTAAGAACACTTGAAAAAAAAAAAAAAAAACGAATGTCTCATGGAATGGGGTAGGGTTATAGAGGTATGTGTCCAATCACCTGAAGGTAGCAGCCTATAACCCAGGGTCTATAAATATCCAAGACATCCAGTGCCCTGTACCTTATGATTAGGATAAGTGAGCATGTGTGAGTAAGAACACCACAGCCACCAATAGGAAAGACTGTAGTTCCATGTTATAGCTGCTGCACATATCAAAATGATGTACAAGAGAATAAATTAAAGTGGTATTAAACCCAAAAATGTATTATATTGCAGCTTGTCAATCATTTTATGTGATGTCTGCATCAGTTTTCTTTTCTTTGGCTTTTTTCCCTTCTGTTTTCACTTTGTGATCTGACCAGTAAAACACCTCCAGTATTAGTTAGACACAACTCTGAAGAAATTAACACAGGAGGCACAGCAGACAGCAGTCTGGGGGTTGGTAGTGTTAAATGTAAAAGAAGATTTTGTTTAAACCACTAACACTTTGCAGCTCACACATTATAATCAGTTAGGTTGGCCATACACGGTTTGAATTGTTAATGAGCAGGCTGAATGTACCAAGTTGATCAATCGATCAACTTGGGTACATCCAGCCTGCCGGATTCACTTACGAATATATAATATAGCAGTTGCTAGCAATAATCAAGCGGGGACGGCTTGCTGATTTCCCTGCCAACGCTGTGGGGTCGATTTACTAAAATTGGTGAGTGAAAAATCTGGTGCAACTCTATATAGAAAACAGTCAGCTCCCAGGTTTTATTGTCAAAGCTTCAGGCTGGGTTCACACTGGTACGACATATGTTCTGACATTGGGAGCATATGTCGCGTGACGTGTATAAATCGATAGTTCTCTATGTGAGCCATCATAACTGGTCCGACACAAGTCGGTCCAACTTTGAAAAAGGTTCCTGTACTACTTTGGTATTCTGGATTCTGAGCAAATCCCTTTGGGTGAGGAGCTCCCCACTCCCTCATCAAGTACCTCTCATTAGTGTCCACTTGTGTTATGGGTGGAGACCTCAAGATTCTCCCATTTAGAAGAGTGTATTGCTCTCATGGTTCAGAGATGCAGGATCTCCCAGTCTATGGATAGTGTAGGACCCACTAATTATGGGGTACTTTGACGCAGTAAGTGGGCTTAGCACCATATAGCAATATGGTGTGACCAAATCCCCATATTTTTTGATAATGTTTTTTGAAAATGTTTAGGTGTTTTTAAACTAGCCTTGCTGGAGGTAAATGTCTTTTTTGCATGTGTGCGCTGTAATATTTTCTTCTATTCTATGGTCTTATGGTTGCACCATCTTTAACCACTTAACAACCGGCCCTTAGCCAAATGACGGCTACAGGGCGGTTGTTTAACTCTGGGAGGACGTCCAGGGACGTCCTCCCAGAATTCTGCTCTCGCGCGCCCCCTAGGGCGCGCACTCGAGAGCATCCGTGATCGCCGGGTCCACAGGACCCGGCGCATCACAGATCCCGGTAAATGGCCGCTGATCGCGGCCGTTTACCATGTGATCGCTCCGTCAAATGACGGAGCGATCACATGTAAACAAACCGGCGTCATCTGATGACGTCGGTTCCTCTCCTCCCCCTCTCCTCCCCTCCTGTGTACCGATCGGTACACAGTGACCGAAGAGGCGGATGGATGGATGGCTGCAGCGTTGTGGGCTGCATCTGTAGTGCCCACAGCGCTGCACAGAGACATCCAGCCATCCATCCATCCATGCTCAGCCATCCCTACTACTCTGCATGCCCTGCAATGCTGTGCAATACTCTGCAATTCCCTCTGCAATACCCCGCAATACTCTGCCATACCCTGCAATACCCCGCAATACTCTGCCATACCCTGCAATACCCCGCAATACTCTGCCATACCCTGCAATACCCCGCAATACTCTGCCATACCCTGCAATACCCCGCAATACTCTGCCATACCCTGCAATACCCTACAATACTCTGCCATACCCCGCAATACTCTGCCATACCCTGCAATACCTCGCAATACTCTGCCATACCCTGCAATACCCCAAAATACTCTGCCATACCCCGCAATACTCTGCCATACCCTGGAATACCCCGTAATACTCTGCCATACCCTGGAATACCCCGCAATACTCTGCCAAACCCCGCAATACTCTGCCATACCCTGCAATACCCCGAAATACTCTGCCATACCCTGCAATACCCTGAAATACCCCGCAATACTCTGCCAAACCCCGCAATACTCTGCCATACCCTGCAATACTCTGCCATACCCTGCAATACTCTGCCATACCCCGCAATACCCTGAAATACCCCGCAATACTCTGCCATACCCCGCAATACTCTGCCATACCCCGCAATACTCTGCCATACCCCGCAATACTCTGCCATACCCCGCAATACTCTGCCATACCCCGCAATACTCTGCCATACCCCGGAATACCCCGCAATACTCTGCCATACCCTGCAATACCCCGCAATACTCTGCCATACCCTGGAATACCCCGCAATACTCTGCCATACCCTGGAATACCCCGCAATACTCTGCCATACCCTGCAATACCCTGAAATATCCCGCAATACCCAGCCATACTCTGCAATACTCAGTGATACCCAGCCATACTCTGCCATACCCAGCCATGCTCTGCAATACCCCACAAAAATCTGCAATACTCTGCCATAACCCGCAATACTCTGCCATACCCAGCCATACTCTGCCATACCCAGCCATACTCTGCCATACTCAGCGATACCCAGCCATACTCAGTGATACCCAGCCATACTCTGCAATACCCAGCCATACTCTGCAATACTCGGTGATACCCAGCCATACTCTGCCATACCCAGTCATACTCGGCGATACTCTG
Source organism: Aquarana catesbeiana (assembly GCF_042186555.1). NCBI lineage: Eukaryota > Metazoa > Chordata > Amphibia > Anura > Ranidae > Aquarana > Aquarana catesbeiana. The sequence goes on from NC_133326.1 coordinate 194,087,170, forward strand.
CAATACCCAGCCATGCTCAGCCGTACCCAGCCTCTGTATGTGGCCAGGCTGTGGAAGTCTCACACATGTGGTATCGCCATACTCAGTAGGAGTAGGAGAATCTATTTTGGGGTGTCATTTTTGGTATGTACATGTTATGTGTTAGAAATATTGTATAAATGGACAACTTTGTGTTAAAAAAAAAAAAAAAAAAAAAGCGTTTTAACCATTTCCCGCCTTCCGTCATACGACGTCCTTGACTTTGTGCGGGGATATCTGAATGATGGGTGCAGCTACAGGCATCATTCAGATATCATCTTTTTCAGCCGGCGATTCCCTACACCATAAGAATGATCGTAGCGGCTGTTACACTGCTTGATCGTTCTTACGGGAGGCGAGAGGGGACGCCCCCCCCTCCCGCCGCCCTCCAGTGCTTCTACCGACTCACCGCTACGATCGAAGCCAGGATCTTTTTTTTTTTTTTTTTTTTTTTTTTTTTATTTCAGGAACAGCCTAGAGGTGAGATGTGGGGTCTTATTGACCCCATATCTCACTGTAAAGAGGACCTGTCATGCCATATTCCTATTACAAGGGATGTTTACATTCCTTGTAATAGGAATAAAAGTGATCAAAACATTTTTTTTTTTTGGGAAAAAAGTGTCAAACTAAAATAAATAAAGTAAAATGAACAATAAAAAAAAATAAAAAATTTTTTAAAGCGCCCCTGTCCGTGTGCTCGCATGCAGAAGCGAACGCATACGTAAGTCCCGCCCACATATGAAAACGGTGTTCAAACCACACATGTGAGGTATCGCTGCGATAGGTAGAGCGAGAGCAATAATTTTGGCCCTAGACCTCCTCTGTAACTCAAAATTTGTAACCAGTAAAAAATTTTAAAGCGTCGCCTATGGGGATTTTTAAGTGGTGAAGTTTGGCGCCATTCCACAAGCGTGTGCAATTTTGAAAGGTGACATGTTAGGTATCTATTAACTCGGCGTAACTTCATCTTTCATATTATGCAAAAACATTGGGCTAACCTTACTGTTTTGTTTTTTTTTAAAGCAAAAAACTGTTTTTTTTCCAAAAAAAACGCGTTCCAAAAATTGCTGCGCAAATATCGTGCGAGATAAAAAGTTGCAATGACCGCTATTGTATTCTCTAGGGCCTTTGCTAAAAAAACATATATAATGTTTTGGGGTTCTATGTAATTTTCTAGCAAATAAATGATGATTTTTACATGTAGGAGAGAAATGTCAGAATTGGCCTGGGTGCTCCAGAACGCCTGAAGGTGCTCCCCTGCATGTTGGGCCTCTGTATGTGGCCACGCTGTGTAAAAGTCTCACACATGTGGTATCGCCATACTCGGGAGTAATAGCAGAATGTGTTTTGGGGTGTAATTTGTGGTATGCATATGCTGTGTGTGAGAAATAACCTGCTAATATGACAATTTTGTGAAAAAAAAAAAAAAGAAAAAAAAAAAACTTGATTTTGCAAAGAATTGTGGGAAAAAATGACAACTTCAAAAAACTCATCATGCATCTTTCTAAATACCTTGAAATGTCTTCTTTCCAAAAAGGGGTCATTTGGGGGGTATTTGTACTTTTCTGGCATGTTAGGGTCTCAAGAAATGAGATAGGCCGTCAGTACTTCAGGTGTGATCAATTTTCAGATATTGGTACCATAGCTTGTGGACGCTATAACTTTCACAAAGACCAAATAATATACACTAATTTGGGTTATTTTTACCAAAGATATGTAGCGGTATAAATTTTGGCCAAAATATATGAAGAAAAATTACTAATTTTCAAAATTTTATAACAGAAACGAAGAAAATTTTATTTTTTTACAGATTTTTCGGTCTTTTTTCTTTTATAGCGCAAAAAATAAAGAACCCAGCGGTGATTAAATACCACCAAAAGAAAGCTCTATTTGTGTGAAAAAAAGGACAAAAAATTCATATAGATACAGTGTTGCATGACTGAGTAATTGTCATTCAAAATGTGAGAGCACCAAAAGCTGAAAATTGGTCTGGTTATTAAGGGGGTTTAAGTGCCCAGTGGTCAAGTGGTTAATGCATCTTTTAGGGTGTGCCCCCCAAATATCTTGTTTGTTTTTATGTTGGGTATCAATTTACTCGGCCTAACATTATCTTTCACAATATAAAAAAAAATTGGGCTAACTTTACTGTTGTCTTATTTTTTTATTTAAAAAAATTAATTTTTTCCAAAAAAAGCGCGCTTGTAAGACCGCTGCGCAAATACGGTGTGTAAAAAAGTTTTGCAATGACCACCATTTTATTCTCTAGGGTATTAGAAAAAAAAACAATATATAATGTTTGGGGGTTCTAAGTAGTTTTCTAGCAAAAAAAAGTTTTAACCACTTGACCACTGGGCACTTAAACCCCCTTCCTAACCAGACCAATTTTCAGCTTTCGGTGCTCTCACACTTTGAATGACAATTACTCAGTCATGCAACACTGTACCCAAATTAATTTTTTGTCCTTTTTTTCACACAAATAGAGCTTTCTTTTGGTGGTATTTAATCACCGCTGGGTTCTTTATTTTTTGCGCTATAAAAGAAAAAATGCATTTTTCTTCGTTTCTGTTATAAAATTTTGCAAATTAGTAATTTTTTCTTCATATATTTTGGCCAAAATGTATACCGCTACATATCTTTGGTAAAAATAACCCAAATCGGTGTATATTATTTGGTCTTTGTGAAAGTTATAGAGTCCACAAGCTATGGTACCAATATCTGAAAATTAATCACACCTGAAGTACTGACGGCCTATCTCATTTCTTGAGACCCTAACATGCCAGAAAAGTACAAATACCCACCAAATGACCCCTTTTTGGAAAGAAGACATTCCAAGGTATTTAGAAAGATGCATGAGTTTTTTGAAGTTGTCATTTTTTCACACAATTCTTTGCAAAATCAAGATTTTTTTTTCTTTTTTTTTTTTTTTTCACAAAATTGTCATATTAGCAGGTTATTTCTCACACACAGCATATGCATACCACAAATTACACCCCAAAACACATTCTGCTATTACTCCCGAGTATGGCGATACCACATGTGTGAGACTTTTACACAGCGTGGCCACATACAGAGGCCCAACATGAACGGAACACCATCAGGCATTCTGGAGTGCCCAGGCCAATTCTGACATTTCTCTCCTACATGTAAAAATCATAATTTATTTGCTAGAAAATTACATAGAACCCCAAAACATTATATATGTTTTTTTAGCAAAGACCCTAGAGAATACAATGGCGGTTGTTGCAACTTTTTATCTCGCACTGTATTTGCGCAGCAATTTTTCGAACACGTTTTGTTTGAAAAAAAAACAGTTTTGTGCTTTCAAAAAAAACAAAACCGTAAAGTTAGCCCAATGTTTTTACATAATGTGAATAATGAAGTTATGCTGAGTAAATAGATACCTAACATGTCACCCTTCAAAATTGCACACACTCTTGGAATGGCGCCAAACTTCGCTACTTAAAAATCCCCATAGGAGACGCTTTAAAAAATTTTACTGGTTACATGTTGTGAGTTACAGAGGAGGTCTAGGGCCAAAATTATTGCTCTCGCTCTACCGATCGCAACAATACCTCACATGTGTGGTTTGAACACCATTTTCATATGTGGGCGCAACTTACGTATGCGTTCGCTTCTGACCGCGAGCACACGGGGACACGAGGAAATTTTTTTTTTATTGTTCATTTTACTTTATTTTAGTTTGAGGCTTTTTTCCAAAAAATAAATTTTTTGATCACTTTTATTTCTATTACAAGGAATGTAAACATCCCCTGTAATAGGAATATGGCATGACAGGTCCTCTTTACAGTGAGATATGGGGTCAATAAGACCCCACATCTCACCTCTAGGCTAAGAAGTCTGAAATAAAAAAAAAAAAAAAAAAAGATCCTGGCTTCGATCGTAGCGGTGAGTCGGTAGAAGCACCTGAGGGCGGCGAGAGGGGGGGGGCGTCCCTTCTCGCCTCCCGTAAGAATGATCAAGCAGTGGAACAGCCGCTATGATCATTCTTATGCTGTAGGGAATCGCCGGCTGAAAAAGATGATATCTGAATGATGCCTGTAGCTGCACCCATCATTCAGATATCCCTGCACAAAGTCAAGGACGTCGTATGACGACATACCAAAAATGACACCCCAAAATAGATTCTCCTGCTCCTCCTGAGTACGGCGATACCACATGTGTGAGACTTCCACAGCCTGGCCACATACAGGGGCCGAGTACAGCCGAGCATGGCCGAGTATGGCTGAGCATGGCAAAGTATGGCTGGGTATGGCGGAGTATGGCGGGGCATGGCAGAGTATGGCGGGGCATGGCAGAGTATGGCGGGGCATGGCAGAGTATGGCGGGGCATGGCAGAGTATGGCGGGGCATGGCAGAGTATGGCGGGGCATGGCAGAGTATGGCGGGGCATGGCAGAGTATGGCGGGGCATGGCAGAGTATGGCGGGGCATGGCAGAGTATAGCGGGGCATGGCAGAGTATGGCGGAGTATGGCGGGGCATGGCAGAGTATGGCGGGGCATGGCAGAGTATGGCGGGGCATGGCAGAGTATGGCGGGGCATGGCAGAGTATGGCGGGGTATGGCGGAGTATGGCGGGGCATGGCGGAGTATGGCGGAGCATGGCGGAGTATGGCGGAGTATGGCGGGGCATGGCGGGGCATGGCGGAGCATGGCGGAGTATGGCGGGGCATGGCGGGGCATGGCGGAGTATGGCACAGGATCCTTGCAGAGTATTGCACAGGGTTGCACAGGATCATTGCAGAGTATTGCACAGGGTTGCAGAGTATTTCACAGGGTTGCAGAGTATTGCACAGGGTTGCAGAGTATTACACAGGGTTGCACAGGATCATTGCAGAGTATTGCACAGGGTTGAAGAGTATTTCACAGGGTTGCAGAGTATTGCACAGGGTTGCAGAGTATTGCACAGGGTTGCAGAGTATTGCACAGGGTTGCAGAGTATTGCACAGGGTTGCAGAGTATTGCACAGGGTTGCAGAGTATTGCACAGGGTTGCACAGGATCATTGCAGAGTATTGCACAGGGTTGCAGAGTATTTCACAGGGTTGCAGAGTATTGCACAGGGTTGCAGAGTATTGCACAGGGTTGCACAGGATCATTGCAGAGTATTGCACAGGGTTGCAGAGTATTTCACAGGGTTGCAGAGTATTGCACAGGGTTGCAGAGTATTGCACAGGGTTGCACAGGGTCATTGCAGAGCATGGGGGGGATGGCTGAGCATGGAGGGATGGATGGATGTGACTGTACATGTCACTGAGCTGCGCTGTGGGCACTACACATCCAGCCCACAGCGCGGCTCACATCCGATCTCTCCCCCTCTGTACCGATCGGTACAGAGAGGGGGGGGGAGGAACAGGCGTCATGACATGACGCCGGTTTGTTTACATGTGATCGCTCCGTCATTTGACGGAGCGATCACATGGTAAACGGCCGCGATCAGCGGCCGTTTACCGTGATCCGTGATGCGCCGGGTCCTCTGGACCCGGCGGTCACGGATGTTCCCGTGTGCGCGCGGGAGCAGTTTTCTGGAATCACGTCATATGACGTGATCCCAGAGTTATCCAGCCGCCCTGCAGCCGTCATTTGGCTATAGGGCGGTTGGCAAGTGGTTAAACATGTAAACACCTAAAATCCAAAACGAGGCTGGTCCTTGAGTGGATAAAGAGGTAACCCACACCAAAATGTAAAAAAAAAAAAAAAAAAAAAAAAAAAAAAAAAAAAAAAAAAAAAGCATATAGTTCCCCCCCATTCCATACCAGGCCCTTCAGTCTGGTATGGATTTTAAGGGGAACCCCCCCACCAAATGGCGCGGGGTCCGCCACAAAATCCATAACAGACCCTTATCCGAGCACACAGTCCGGCAGGTCAGGATAGGGGGAACAAGACAGCTCCCCACCCCCGGACTATTCCAGGCCACATGCTCTCAAAATGGGGTGGTGGGTGCCCGGGGCATGATGAAGCGGTGACGTCACAAGGGAGCGGAGTCTCTGGATGACTAGTTATGGCACGTCAGTCCTAACATTACAGCGGCAGCGAGCGTCGGCAGAAAATCGAAGAATGAACCGGCAGATGAAGAAGACAGCGAAAGAAGACATCAGTGCAGCGAGAAGAACCGGCAGACGAAGAAGACATCAGTGGAGGGAGAAGAACCAGAGGATGAAGACATAACCGGAGAGAGAAGAACCTTAGGGAGAAGAAATTGAAAGGAGAAGAGACACCGAAGCTGCCATAATAAATTCCTTTGTCAAAAACCTGTGTACTGTTTTTATTTTTGACACTTTTTTGGGTGAATGAGTAGGGGTACAATGCCTATCTACAGTGCCTTGAAAAAGTATTCATACCCCTTAAAATTTTCCACATTTTGTCATGTTACAACCAAAAAGTAAAATGTATTTTATTGGGATTTTATGCGATAGACCAACACAAAGTGGAACATAATTGTGACGTGAAAGAAAAATGATAAATGTTTTTACATTTTTTTTTTACAAATACATATCTGAAAAGTGTGGCGTGTATTTGTTACATAGTTACATAGTAGGTGAGGTTGAAAAAAGACACAAGTCCAACCTATAAGTGTGATTATATGTCAGTATTACATTGTATATCCCTGTATGTTGTGGTTGTTCAGGTGCTTATCTAATAGTTTTTTTAAACTAATCCATGCTCCCCGCTGATATCACCGCCTGTGGTGCATCCTTGCCGCTCTTACAATAAAGAATCCTCTACGTAGTTTAAGGTTAAACCTCTTTTCTTAATGAGTGGCCACGTGTCTTGTAAAACTGCCTTCCGCAAAAAAGTTTTATCCCTACTGTGGGGTCAACAGTACGGTATTTGCAAATTGAAATCATATCCCCTCTCAAGCGTCTCTTCTCCAGAGAGAATAGGTTGAGTGCTCGCAACCTTTCCTCATAACTAATATCCTCCAGACCCTTTATTAGCTTTGTTGCCCTTCTTTGTACTTGCCCCATTTCCAGTACATCTTTAGTGAGGATTGGTGCCCAGAATTGGACAGCATACTCTAGGTGCGGCCGAACCAGAGTCTTGTAGAGTGGGAGAATTATCGGTTTATCTCTGGAGTTGATCCCCTTTTCAATGCATGCCAATATTCTGTTTGCTTTGTTAGCAGCAGCTTGGCATTGCATGCCATTGCTGAGCCTATCATCTACTAGGACCCCCAGGTCCTTTTCCATCCTAGATTCCCCCAGAGGTTCTCCCCCCCAGTGTATAGATTGCATTCATATTTTTGCCACCCAAATGTATTATTTTACATTTTTCTACAATAAACCTCATTTGCCATGTAGTCGCCCACCCCAATAATTTGTTCAGATCTTTTTGCAAGGTTTCCACATCCTGCGGAAAAGTTATTGCCCTGCTTAGCTTAGTATCGTCTGCAAATACAGAGATTGAACTGTTTACCCCATCCTCCAGGTTCTTTATGAACAAATTAAATAGAATTGGTCCCAGCACAGAACCCTGGGGGACCCCACTACCCACCCCTGACCATTCCGAGTACTCCCCATTTATCACCACCCTCTGAACACGCCCTTGTAGACAGTTTTCAATCCATGTAATCCATGTATGTATGCCAACGGACCTTATTTTGTACAGTAAACATTTAAGGGGAACTGTGTCAAATGCTTTTTCAAAAGCCAGATACACCACGTCTATGGGCCTTCCTTTAGATGGCTACTCACTTCCTCATAGTAGGTTAATAGGATGGTTTGGCAAGAACGATTCTTCATGAATCCATGCTGATTACTGCTAAAGATACCCTTCTCTTTACTAAAATCTTGTATATAGCCCCCTTATCCCCTCCAAGAGCCTGCATACAATTGATGTTAGGCTAACTGGTCTGCAAATCCCAGGGATGTATTTTGGGCCCTTTTTAAATATTGGTGCTACATTGGCTTTTCTCCAATCAGCTGGTACCATTCCAGTCAGTAAAAATTAGGAACAATGGTCTGGCAATTACTTGACTGAGTTCCCTACGTACCCTCGGGTGCAAGCCATCTGGTCCCAGTGATTTATTAATGTTAAGTTTCCAAAGTCTCATTTTAACCCTGTCCTCTGTTAACCATGGATGTGCTTCCTGTGATGTGTCATGAGTAGGGATGAGCTTAATGTTCGGGTCGAACATGAGTCCGACTCAAACATTGGCTGTTCGCCCGTTCATCAAATAGCGATAGCAAATTAGAAAGCCGCGGAACACCCTTTAAAAAAGTCTATGGGAGAAATCAAAAGTGATAATTTTAAAGGCTTATATGCAAGTTATTGTCATAAAAAGTGTTTGGACCTGGGTCCTTTCCCAGGGGACATGTATCAATGCAAAAAAAAGTTTTAAAAATGGCCGTTGTTTCGGGAGCAGTGATTTTAATAATGCTTAAAGTGAAACAATAAAAGTGAAATATTCCTTTAAATTTCGTACCTTGGGGGTGTCTGTAGTATGCCTGTTAAGTAGCGCATGTTTCCCGTGTTTAGAACAGTCCCTGCACAAAATTACATTTCTAAAGGAAAAAAAGTAATTTAAAACTACTCACGGCTATAATGAATAGTCGGGTCTCAGCAATACACATAAAAGTCATTGAAAAAAAAACGGCATGGGATTCCCTCACAGTCCATTACCAGGCCATTTGGGTCTGGTATGAATATTAAGGGGAACTCCGAACCAAAATAAAAAAAAAATTGCATGGGGGTCCCCCCAAATTCCATAGTAGGCCCTTCAGGTCGGTTATGGATATTAAGGGGAACTCCGTGTCAATTTTGTTTTTAAAAATGGCGTGGGGGTCCCCCTCAAAATGCATACCGGACCTGGATTTTAAGGGGGACCCCGTGCCAAAGTATAAGAAAAAATGGCGTGGGTGCCCCCCCAAAAATCCATACCAGACCCTTATCCGAGCATGCAACCTAGCAGGCCGCAGGAAAAGAGGGGGGGCGAGAGAGTGGCCCCCTCCTGAACCGTACCAGGCCACATGCCCTCAACATGGGGTGGTAGCCCCCCAATGCACCTCGTCCCCATGTTGATGGGGACAATGGCCTCATCCCCACAACCCTTGCCCGGTGGTTGTGGGGGTCTGTGGGCGGGGGGCTTATCAGAATCTGGAAGCCCCCTTAAACTTAGGGGACCCCCAGATCCCGGCCTCCCCCCTGTGTGGAATGGTAATGGGGTACAAATGTACCCCTACCATTTCACAAAAACAGTGTGAAAATGTTAAAAATGACAAGTCACGGCTTGGGACAATTCCTTTATTAAAAAATAAAAAAAATAAAAATGTCCCACGTATTCCATTCTTCTTCTTCTGTTGCTCCGCCGACGGACCGAAAAAGGAATAAAAAAAAAAAGCCGCACAGACCTGCCTCCATGGGAGGCATCCGCTGTATGACGCGTCCTCGCAGGTGACAGTTCTTTTATAACTGAGGGTGGGGCCACCCGCTGACATCCCCAGGTGACCCCCGCCCCCTCTGATGCATGGGGACATCCCTATGGCTTCCCCGTAGCGTCAGAGGGGGCGGGTCACCCGCTGACGTCCCAGGGTGACCCCGCCCCCCTGACGCTACGGGAAAGCCATAGGGATGTCCTCGTGCGTCAGAGGGGGGCGGGTTCACCCAGGGACGTCAGCGTGTGGCCCCTCCCCCCCTGACGCTACGGGGAAGCCATAGGGATGTCACTGTGCCTCAGAGGGGGCGGGGTCACTCAGGGACGTCAGCGGGTGGCCCGCCCTCAGTTATAAAAGAACTGTCACCTGCGAGGACGCGTCATACGGCGGGTGCCTCCCATGGGTCGGTGCGGATTTTTTTTTTCGGTCCGTCGGAGGAGCAAGAGAAGAAGAAGAATGAACTACATGGGACTTTTTTATTTCCAGGGAATTGTCCCAAGCCGTGTCTTGTCATTTTTAACATTTTCATACTTTTTTGTGAAATGATAGGGGTACATTTGTACCCCGTTACCATTTCACACAGGAGGGAGGCCGGGATCTCGGGGTCTTCCAGATTCCGATAAGCCCCCCGCCCACAGACCCCCACAACCACCAGGCAAGGGTTGTGAGGATGAGGCCCTTGTCCCCATCAACATGGGGACAAGGTGCTTTGGGGTGCTACCTTAAAGCACCCTCCCCATGTTGAGGGCATGTAGCCTGGTAAGGTTCAGAGGGGGCTCACTCTCGCCCCCCCTCTTTTCCTGCGGCCTGCCAGGTTGCGTGCTCGGATAAGTCTGGTATAGATTTTTGGGGGGACCCCCACGCCATTTTTTTTTAAATTTTGGCGTGGGGTTCCCCTTAAAATCCATACCAGAACTGAAAGGTCTGGTATGGATTTTGAGGGGGAACCCCACGCCATTTTTTTTTTTTTAAAAGCTTGGCGCGGGTTCCCCTTAATATCCATATCAGACCTGAAGGGCCTGGTATGGAATCTGGGGGGAGCCCCTACGCACTTCTTTCTTTAAATTTTGGGTCAGGGTTCCCCTTAATATTCATACCAGACCCAAAGGGCCTGGTAATGGACTGTGGGGGAATCCTATGCCGTTTTTTTCAATGACTTTTAGGTGTATTGCCGAGACCTGACAATTCATTATAGCCGCGAGTAGTTTTAAATGACTTTTTTTCCTTTAGAAATGTCATTTTGTGCAGGGACTGTTCTAAACACGGGAAACATGCGCTACTTTACAGGCATACTACAGACACCCCCAGGTACAAAATTTAAAGGAATATTTCACTTTTATTGTTTCACTTTAAGCATTATTAAAATCACTGCTCCCGAAAAAAACGGCCGTTTTTAAAACTTTTTTTTGCATTGATACATGTCCCCAGGGGCAGGACCCAGGTCCCCAAACACTTTTTATGACAATAACTTGCATATAAGCCTTTAAAATTAGCACTTGATTATTCACATTTGTGTCCCATAGACTTTAACGGTGTTCGCATGTACAAACAAATTTTTTGCCTGTTCACATGTTTTGCTGCGAACCGAACCAGGGGGGTGTACCGCTCATCCCTAGTCATGAGTATTGCAAGTAGGGCTACAACTAACGATTATTTTCATAATCTATTAGTTGGCTTATTATTGTTTTGATTAATCGGATAATAACCTTAAAAAAAGTGTGGTGTATAATATATATAATATATATTTAATCTTAAATATCTCTATGCAGTGCTAAATATAAATGACCAACTATGTGGTTAGGGAGCAAAATCTCTAATCCACTCTGAAAATAACAGACAGAAGTGATATACTGTATATACTATTAGAGGTTGAATCTGGTAAATATCTTCAGACTCAGAAATCACATTTTTTATTTAGACCCCTTTCTCACTGGGACGCATGTAATGTGCCCTGCTGTCAGGAAAGGGTCCATCCGCTGGTAAGATATATCGTTTAGCGTGCAGTACTGGGGTCCACCAGCAGGTGTCTCCTGGCAGTTTTGAACTGTCAGGGGAATATTTCCCTGCTGGTGTCATTTCATTTTTTGGCCGCAGTACTGACGTCCACCAGCGGATGGATCCTGGCAGTATGGAGCAGACAACACTCCCTGCGCTCAGGTGTTACTTGAAGTTAATTATTGTCAGTCCCATAAATACCCGGCAAGCCCTCACATGCTTGCCTTGGTATCTCTCTCCTTGAGCCCTGACCTTGTTCGCCTGTTACCCGATCCTGAGCCTGCATCCGACCTTGTTCCCGAGCTTATCCTGACCCGGTCCCTTCTGCGTTCCTGTACCCTTCAGCCCGATCCATTCCTCCTCTGCCCTGTTGGTTCCCTGTTCATCATTTATTGATCTCCCTGTGTATGACCTTGGCTTGGCTAACATTTACGTTCCTGGAATAGCCCTTGTCCTGCTGACCTGCCGTGTATGACCCTGGCCTGGCTGACATCTGTGATTCTGGTATTGCCCCTTGCTGTATATATTGTGGTTGTTGGTGTTGTTGGGTTGTTTGTGCACTGTTTGTATTTTCTAATTATCATCTATTTTAATAAATATCATTATTCACTTTACATGCGTTTTGGGTTATCTCTGTGCAGTCCACACAGTCTGGTTTACTAATTCTCCTGACACCTGCTCCCACATAATGTGCCCTTCCCCCTGTAATGTGCCCTGCCTCCTTGAAATGTGCCCTGTTCCCATGTGCCCTGCCCTAATGTAATATGCCCCGCCTCCTTGAAATGTGCCCTGCCCTAATATAACGTGCCCCGCTCCCACGTAATGTGGCTTGCCTCCATGTAAAAGTTTACTTTAAATGTAATTGTAATGCCTTCTATTACCTCCAGTTTATCAGCCTCCACCCTCTCTTGGTTCAAATGCTGATCTTCCCTGCACAGTCTTTAAAGTAATTTTTTTTTTAAACAAACATGTTATACTTACCTGCTCTGTGTAATGGTTTCACACACAGCAGCCCCGATTCTTCTCTTCTGGGGTCCCCCACCGATGCTTTTGGTTCCTCCTGCCTTCAGAGTGCCCCAATAGCAAGCTGAAAATTATAGTATAGCGTGCCCCTATAGCAAGGTGGAAAAACTTCTGCCTTTTAGACCCACTCACTTCCTGCCCAGGACTACATGTTCCATGATGCATTGCTCCTCACACATTCACAAGTTCTCAGGCACTTACTGACATGTATGGATGATGTACTGAGCTGTATGTGTGCTGCACTGTATTCCCTGATATGTAAACAAATAATGCATTCTGTATGCAGGCCAACTAATCGTCTGGCCGATTAATAGATTATGAAAATAGTTGACAACTATTTTCATAATCGATTAGTTGTCGATTAATCAATTAGTTGTTTCAGCCCTAATTGCAAGTTTTGGTTGCAAGTTTTAATTACTGAAGCCCCCCGATTCCTCGTGAAGACTGAGGCAAAGAATAAATTCAATACCTTCGCCATCTCCCCATCTTTTGTAACCAGATGTCCTTCCTCATTCTTTATGGAGCCAATATGGTCTGTCCTCCCTTTTTTACTGTTTACATACTTAATGAATTTCTTGGGATTTTGTTTTTGCTTTCCTCTGCTATGTGTCTTTCGTGTTCTATTTTCGCCGCCCTAATTGCATCCTTACATTTCTGGTATTCTTTATAAATTCTGAATGCTGATGATAATCCCTCAACCCCCTAGTTTTTGAAGGCCCTCTCCTTTGCTTTTATATGCATTTTTACATTGGAGTTAAGCTATCCAGGACTTTTGTTTGCGCTTTTAAATGTATTACCCAATGGGGTGCATTGGCTGATGCCCTTAAAGCAAATCTATCTCTCCTCCGTGTTCTTTGTTCCTAAGATTTTATCCTAATTTATGCCTTCTAGCATGGTTCGTAGTTTAGGGAAGTTGGCTCTTTTGAAATTCAGTGTCTTTGTATTCCCCTTATATTTCCTATTTGTGTGATTTATACTTCAATGGGAAAACTTGCTTTGATATGCGAGTACTTTGGATTACAAGCATACTCCTGGAACGGATTATGCTCGTAATCCAAGGTTCCACTGTATAAGCATACCCCTCCCCCTTTTTTACGCTCTCTTTCCCTGCAATAAAGGGTATACCCTTGAATCATGAGAGCTGTTCAACCAAGTCTGTGAAATTCCCACAAAATCCAAATCCTCCTCGTACAACAGTATCTCTAGTTCACCCATCTTGTCCGCCAGGCTCCTGGCATAGGTGAACATGCCATGTTGTTTAGACCGGCCGCATACCATACTCTTATTGGGCGTTAGTCAACCTACCACTAATGCCCCCAATACTACCCTCTGGAATATGTTCCGCGCTGACAAGCTCTACCTCTGGGCCCTCCCCTCCCGTCGCCTAGTTTACAAAACCCCTCTAACTTTTTGGCCATCTTCACTCCCAGATGATCTGCACCCTCCTCATTTAGGTGCAGTCCGTCCCTTCTATAGTACTGGTGACCAACTGAGAAGTCGGCCCAGTCCTCCAGGAACCCAAATCCCTCCTTAATACGCCAGCTCCTCAGCCACTTGTTTACTTCCCTAATCTCCCTCTGCCTTTCTGGTGTGGCTCGAGGTACCGGTAGTATTCCTGAGAATACTACCTTGGGAGGTCCTTTTCCTCAATTTAGCTCCAAAGTCCCTAAAATCGTTCTTTAGGACACTCCATCTGCCTCTGACGTTGTCATTGGTGCCAAAGTCCACCATGAAAGCTGGGTCTTCCCCAGCCCCTCCCTGTAATCTGTCCACCAGATCCATGATGTGCTTTGTATTCAGCCCCCCTGAGTCAATACTTTGTAGAACCACCTTTCGCTGCAATTACAGCTGCAAGTCTTTTTGGGGGTGTCTCTACCAGCTTTGCACCTCTAAAGAGTGAAATGTTTGCCCATTCTTCATTGCAAAATAGCTTAAGCTCTGTCCGATTGGATGGAGAGCATCTGTGAACAGCAATTTTCAAGTCTTGCCACAAATTCTCAATTGGATTTAGGTCTGGACTTTGGGCCATTCTAACACATGAATATGCTTTGGTCTAAACCATTCCATTGTAGCTCTGACTATGTTTAGGATCATTGTTCTGATGGAAGGTGAACCTCCACCCCAGTCTCCAACAGGTTTTCTTCTAAGATTGCCCTGTATTTGGCTCCATCAATTTTCCCATCAACTCTGACCAGCTTCCCTGTCCCTGTTGAAGAAAAGCATCCCCATAACATGATGCTGCCACCACAATGTTTCACAGTGAGGATGGTGTGTTCAGGGTGATGTGCAGTGTTAGTTTTCCGCTACACATAGCGTTTTGCTTTTAGGCCAAAAAGTTCAATTATGGCCTCATCTGACCAGAGCACCTTCTTCCATATGTTTGCTGTGTCCCCCACATGGCTTCTCGCAAACTGCCAATTGGACTTCTTATGGCTTTCTTTCAACAATGGCTTTCTTCTTGCCACTCTACCATAAAGGCCAGATTTGTGGAGTGCACGACTAATAGTTGTCCTGTGGACAGATTCTCCCACCTGAGCTGTGAATGTCTGCAGCTCCTCCAGAGTTACCATGGGCCTCTTGGCTGCTTCTCTGATTAATACTCTCCTTGCCCAGCCTGTCAGTTTAGGTGGACAGCCATGTCTTGATAGGTTTGCAGTTGTGCCACACTCTTTCCATTTTCGGATGATGGATTGAATAGTGTTCTGTGAGATGTTCAAAGCTTGGGATATTTTTTTTATAACTTAAGCCTGCTTTATACTTCTCCACAACTTTATCCATGACCTGTCTGGTGTGTTCCTGGGCCTTCATGATGCTGTTTGTTCACTAAGGTTCTCTAACAAACCTCTGAGGGCTTCACAGAACAGCTGTGTTTACACTGAGGTTAAATTACACACAGGTGGACTATTTACTAATTAGGTGACTTCTGAAGGCAATTGGTTCCACTATATTTCAGTTAGGGGTATCAGAGTAAAGGGGGGTGAATTCATATGCACGCCACACTTTTTAGGTATTTGTAAAAAAAAATTGAAAACCATTTATCATTTTCCTTTCACTTCACAACTATGTGCCACTTTGTATTGGTCTATCACTAAAAATCCCAATAACATACATTTATGTTTTTGGTTGTAACATGACAAATTGTGGAAAATTTCAAGGGGTACGAATACTTTTTCAAGGCACTGTACATACCAACCCTATCAGTGCTTTCTGCGCTTTGGCAGACAACCATTTCCAGTTTGTCACACTGCCCTTTGACCTATTCTTTGTTCCCAGAGTTTTCACAAAGTTTTTCGCACCTATGCTTGCCCAGCTCAGGTCATTTAAGTCACAGGCAACGGTGACTTTCTACTGTAGGACTCATCTTCCTTGCAGCTATCAGAAAATGTTTGCAGGACAATTCAGACTGCTCAAGTCATTTGGCTGGGTGATGAAATTTCTACTCTCCAGCCTTCCTAGTGTTTTTTCTCTAAGAGCATATGCTCAGGAATTGAGATCTGAGAAACAAACCACATTCAAATTCTCCATGAGAGTTATAAGACCTTTCCCCAATTTCATTCAAGAACAAAATATCTTGGAGGCTTGAAAAAAAGCAGGTTTTTTTCTCTCAATTTACCAATGCTCTTGTCAAGCCAAGCAAGGAACTCCCTATCTTTCTGGATTACCACGCCAACTCTAATAGTGGGGAAGGGTTTCCTTCCTCATCATTAGAAAGTCATCACAATAGATGCAAGTCTCATAGGCTAAGGGGGGAGTGTTCCAATACCTGACAGTCCAAGGAACATGATTTTTGAGAGAAGCCAAGGTTCCCATCAACATTTTGAACTTCAGTGGAGTTAGCTTGTAGGGGTGTGGAAAATTATTGTTGAATCAATGCATCTCGAGGCAGCCTTGCATGATTCAGCATCGATTCGGAGAACGGGTCACATGGATTGTATTGAGGTCGTCATCCCGGCTCCCCGTGCCTCTCCCGGGACAGCCCTGCCCATGCACTCTAAAGTTAAAACAAATCACAGTCAGTCCCCAAATGAGCTGTGTAATGTAAATGGGGGGCTGTACAATATAAACGTGCGGTGTAATGTAAATGGGGGCTGTATAATATAACTGTGCTGTGTAATATAAATTGGGGGGCTGTATAATATAAATGATCTATGTAATGTAAATAGGGGGGCTGTATAATATAAAATGATCTATGTAATGTAAATAGGGGGGCTGTATAATTTAAATGGGCTAAGTAATGTAAGTGGGGGGCAGTATAGCATAAATGGGCTGTGTAATGTAAATGGGGGGCTGTATAATATAAAATGGGCTGTGTAAAGTAAATGAGCTGTGTAAATGAATTTTTTAATGAAAACCACAGGCAGTAATCATGATGAATCATGAACGTTGACAGGATAATCGTAATCAAATCGAATCGTGATACAAGTGAAGAAGCACACCTCTATTAGCTTGGCCCTGCAGCACTGGACCCCTCTCCTGAAGGGGCACCCAATCAGGGGGAAGTCAAGACAATGCCACAGAGTTTGCCTACATCAACTATCAAGAGGGCACCTGAAATCTGGCTGTCTTAACCACTTACGGACCACCTCACGCCGACATACGTCCTAAGTTTGAAGAGGAATATTGTTGCTATGGCAGCAGCTAGCTGCCATAACCCCTATATGCTCTTCTTCGGCCGGCGGTCCACTTTCCGATAAGAGTGGTCTCTGCGGCGGATTCGCTGCAAGATCACTTTTAATCGGCGGCGGGAGAGGGCCCCCCTCCCGCCACGCTCCGGAGCCATCGGCAGCGGCAGAGGAAATTGGCTGTTTCCCCTTGCTTGATATGGAGACGAGTGAGGGGAAGATGGCCCCACCCGTCTCCATAACATTGCTGGGCGGAATGACGTCAAAACGTCACTTCCGCCTATAGCTCTAAAAGGGACCATTTTTATTTTTATTTTTTTATTGCATTTTAGTGTAAATGAGATCTGAGGTCTTTTTGACCCCAGATCTCATATTTAAGAGGTCCTGTCAATAGTTTTTCTATTACAAGGGATGTTTACATTCCTTGTAATAGGAGTGCAAGTGACTTTTTTTTTTTTTTTAAAAAGAACAGTATAAAATTAAAAAATAAAAAAGGTAAAATAAATGAAAATAATTTTTTTTTAAAACGCGCCCCGTCCCACCGAGCTCGCATGCAGAAGCAATTAGAAGCAATTTACTCGGCGTAACATTAATTTTCACAATATAAAAAAAAAATTGGGCTAACTTTACTGTTGTCTTATTTTTTAATTCTAACAAGTGTATTTTTTCCCAAAAAAGTGCGCTTGTAAGACCCCTGCGCAAATACGGTGTGACAGAAAGTATTGCAACGACCGCCATTTTATTCTCTAGGGTGTTAGACATAAAAAATTGTATAATGTTTGAGGGTTCTAAGTAATTTTCTAGCAAAAAATAAAACTGTTTTTAACTTGTAAACAACAAATCTCAAAAAGAGGCTCGGTCCTTAAGTGGTTAAAAAAAGCAAACCAGATAATCTCTTTGGCAGAAAATCACTGCCCATTGATCTCTGCAGTCCCCATTCCAGGGGTGGACAACTGTATCTCAGCCACCACCTGGATCAAAGGGAATGAGCCCTTGCAATCCAGACATCTTCACCCAAATATGTCAGAAAAGAGGGATTCCAGATGTTGGGTGTACTTCCATTATTGTGAAACTAAAAACCCTTCAATATTTCATATCAAATAATGCATTTGGTTATCTTGTTTTCACATACCCTGATTTTGATATCAGCACCACATCTTTCCATGTCTCTTGATTTTAATTGATATTACAGGTTTATTGGTCCGATTGTTACCCTGCCTCCAGTGAGAAGTTAAATTAATGTTTGAGTGCATTACAACTAGCTATGACTAAGGCTTTTTAGGCTAGGTTCACACTAGTGTGAGTCAGAAACACACACACAAAACTGCGCATTTTCCTGACATGTACAGAAATGCTCAGTCTTTTAGCAGACACAAGACAGCTCCATGCGTTTCAGTGCCGAGTGACTTTGGAATTGAAATGAATGGGCTGCCCTACACACTATGCACAACACACAGAAACACTTGCATGCTCCAGCGCACACATAAGTGTGAAACAAGCCTTTGGCAGATATGCATCTGCAGTTTTTCTGTATGTGCAGGATGTTGCTCAATAGGAATCAGAGGAGAAGTTGGTGTGCCCTTAATTATTTATATTCAATTATTCTTTAGATTGTAAGCTCTCACAAACAGGGCTCTCCAAACCCTTGTCCTGAATTGTATTGGAACTGTACTGTCTTCCCTTTGTGAAGTGTTGCGCAACCTGTTGGCCCTGTATAAATCCAGTATAATAATAAGAATAATAGTAATAATAATAATATCAGTATTGAACCTTTGTGCTTAACCAGTATACCCAACCGAGTGGTGTAGCTGCCCCTTTAAAGCGCAATACATCAGGCTACGAATAGAAATACATAAAATAAAAAAAGATGTTGATGACAGGCATCGATGAACATATTAATAAATATTAAGAATGGGTTCAAGAAACACAGTGTGTCGAACTGCTTCCAGTTGGTACATAATCCAGAGCAAGGGGATCCAGGGCAAGGTTTTTATGGAATTGATAGGGTCCATAAACACCGGAGGGGCAGTGACCTCAGAAAGCAAAATCTTCCAAAAGAAGACCAGGTGGATTCTGTAGTTGAATACTCTGGTCCCAGAGAGTCTCAATGTTGATACAGATTTAAAATTGCTTCATTACTAATTCCTTACTAATTTTTGATAACTTCACATTTCAACTCAGATTATCTTTTTCTATCTATCCACTAGATCAGAGTTTCTCAACCAGGGTTCCTCCGGAGGTTGCTAAGGGTTCTTTAAGCAATGAGCAATTTCTGCCTCTCAGATAAGTTCCTACTGACACTATTGATCTTTTTAGCCATCTGTAAGGGAGTAATTTTCCCCAATGACTACAAGTGTAAGAAGCATTCTTTCTACTGTCCATCACACTAAATGTATCATGAGTTGCAGATATATTCAGTTTTAGCAGGGGTTCCCTGAGACCGAAAGTTATTTCAAGGGTTCCTCTGTGTTGAAAACATTAAGAAAGGCTGCACCTGGTATGTGTTTATTACCATGTACTACCCCGGGGACCCCTACTACCTCTCATTTCTTTCTTCCCCATCTATTTTTTTTCCTACCTAAGATTACTTTTTCTTTTATCTTCTTTCTGTCTTCTACTTTTTCCCCCTATTCTCTCTCTCCTCTTTCAATTTACTCTTTATATAGTTTTGGTAGCAGAACTTTTATTTCCTTGGTTATCAATATAACAACTGTACATAGTTCCAATATGTAGTATAAGATTTTAGAATCTATAATATTTTTTTTTTTTATTAATTTAAAAACCATAGTCTTGTTAAAATCAAGACCTTTTTTATTTATGGTCATCTTATATTAACCTGGTCTAAATTGGTTTTATCCTCTCTTATACAATGTATGACACAATCTTTTGAGTAATTAGATCCATGCTAAAATTGTTTTAGTTAAACTACTTTTAGTTTATGTTGGAACTACAACTCAATATTATTACCATATATGTAATCCTTTCTTTTGCTGCAACCATGTGTAAACTAATTGTTAAAATTCAATAAACAAATTTGACAAGAGAAAGGTTGCACTAGATTGTGTCAAAGAAGAATTAGTACTGGGTGTGAATAGACTGTTGAACATTTTTAGCATTAAGATGTTTATTAATGTCAGGGATATTAGGTCTAAAGGGTGGTTCCAATTTTTGTAATTGTTTGGGATTTCTAACAGTTATTTTATACACTTTTACGCCACTTATAGTAATCTTTTTAAATTCTTTATTAACACTTTTGTGGTTTTTTTTTTTTTTGGTATGATATTTTTTTATTTTTATGTGTGTCCTTTCATACTTCTTTCTGCATAGTTAGAAGGCTTTTATGGTTATCTCTGTAACAATACAGACAGTCTGTATGTATTTGGTTATCGATCAATTCACCATTAGACATGGAATATAAAAGCCTCTGAAAAATGGTAGCCGGAGAGTTTCCTGAGGAAGCCAGAGTGATCGTCACCATCATCATATAGCCTGGTATCCCTTTGATAAGGTTTTATTAAACAGAGAATTCAATGAGAAGCTGATCTTGGCTTTCCTTGACTCTCCAGCCTAGAGGCTGAACATTCAACTCAGCTAATAGGGACAAAGTGTAAGTAATATTTAGACATGCTAAAAACCTTGAAGTTTTGAGCAAGCTGAAAAATGATGTGGCTGTGTGTGTTAACAGAAAATGGACCAAGGAAATGAGGTACCATTTGATCACATAGTACAAAGGGAAAAGGCAATGCTTTAACCACTTTAGCCCCGGAAGGATTTACCCCCTTCCTGACCAGAGGATTTTTTTGCGATTCGGCACTGCGTCGCTTTAGCTGACAATTCCGCGGTCGTGCGACGCTGTACCCAAACAAAATTGACTTCTTTCTTTTGGTGGTATTTGATCACCTCTGCGGTTTTTAGTTTTTGTGCGATAAATGTTTTTTACTTCTTGCTATAATAAACATCCCCAAAAAAATATATAAAAAACACACAAATAACTTCCACAGGTTAGGCAGATATGTTTTCTTTTACATATTTTTGGTAAAAAAAAAAAAAAAACGCAATAAGCGTATATTGATTGGTTTGCGTAAAAGTTATAGCGTCTACAAAATAGGGGATAGATTTATGGCATTTTTATTATTAATTTTTTTTTACTAGTAATGGCGGCGATCTGCAGTTTTTATCATGACTGCGACATTACGGCAGACAGATCGGACACTTTTGACACTACTTTGGGATCAATGACATTTATACAGTGATCAGAGCTAAAAATAGCCACTGATTACTTTATAAATGTCACTGGCAGGGAAGGGGTTAGACACTAGGGGGCGATCAAGGGGTTAAGTGTGTTCCCTCAGTGTGTTCTAACTGTAGGATGGGCTCACTGCAACATGACAGAGATCACTGCTCCCAATGACAGGGAGCAGTAGCTCCCTGTCATGTTGCTAGGCAGAACAGGGAAATCCCTAGTTTACATAGGCATCTCCCCGCTCTGCCTCTCCTCACCACAATCGTGGCCCGCCGGTGAACATCGAGTTTGCGGGACCCACGGGCACGCACCGAGGGCGTGTGCCCGCTAGGCAGGAATTTCAAAGGAACGTACGGGTACACCCTTTTGCCCGCCCGTGCCATTCTGCCGATGTAAATCGGAGTGGGGCAGTCGGCATGTGGTTAAACTGTACAGAGACATAAAAGTCATTTAATGTCTCCTTATTACTTCAGCCATTTTATTTTCTACACAAAAAACAATCTCCTAACTGAAAAACTGAAGGCCTACAATTTTAACAAATTACTAATGTCATAAAAACAAATTACCAACTGCTATATTATTGTAAGCAGTCTGTGCTGAAGAGTAACTCCTGATTTCTGAAAAACAAAGATTTCTAAAACCAGATCTTTTTGGATTATCACGAAATACCTTGTAGAATGTTTTAATTTGCTAGTTAAATTTACTAGTTACCTTTTAAAAGAGAAAATAAACAAAGCAAAGCATGTAATAGAATAGGGGTTAACCCACCGTTTACCAGTGTGCAGCACATAGGTTGTTTGCTTTGATAACTTCCATTTCTCCAGTGGACTGCCAGCAGCACAGTGCTGGGCGGTCAAGACTCACAATTATTGGCCCATTCAGTGGTTTAACGCCTTTGGTCCAACTGTGACTGTTCTGTGTACTTTGAAAAACTCTGGAGGACAGAGCTGCAGATAAAACAGGTACAACTCATGTGGGAGGATTTTCTTCATTACTGTGCATCACCTAAGGCTAGTCACTTCAGTGGGCTAATGTAAAGGTTTATTATCACTTTAACATAATGACAGAGCTGGATCAAAGTGGCAGGGGCACAGCAGATGTCAATGACATTTAGGTTATGCTTGTGTAGATATCATTTGTTCTATTTAGGTTAACACCAAATGTTTAACCACTTAAAGACCAGCCTCGTTTTGGAATTTAGGTGTTTACATTTTTTTGCTAGAAAATTACTTAGAACCCCAAACGTTAGATATTTTGTTTTTTCTAACACCCTAGAGAATAAAATGGTGGTCATTGCAATACTTTTTTTCACACCGTATTTGCGCAGCGGTCTTACAAGCGCGCTTTTTTTGGAAAAAATTCACTTTTTTTAATAAAAAAAATAAAACAGTAAAGTTAGCCCAATTTTTTTTGTATTGTGAAAGATAATGTTACACCGAGTAAATTGATACCCAACATGTCACGCTTCAAAATTGCGCCCACTCGTGGAATGGCATCAAACTTTTACCCTCAAAAATCTCCATAGGCGACGTTTAAAAAAAATTCTACAGGTTGCATGTTTTGCGTTACAGAGGAGGTCTAGGGTTAGAATTATTGCTCTCACTCTAACGATCGTGGCGATACCTCACATGTGTGGTTTGACCACCGTTTTCATATGCGGGCGCTACTCATGTATGCATTTGCTTCTGCGCGCGAGCGATTTTTTAAAAAATGACATTGAAAAAATGTGCCTTTAAGACGTATGGGTGGAAGTGACGTTTTGATGTGGCTTCCGCCCTGCAATGTTATGGAGACGGGTGGGCGCCATCTTCCCCTCACTCGTCTCCATGCACAGCTAGGGAAAGGACACGATCGCCTCCGCCGCTGCCGACAGCTCCGGTAAGCGGCAGGAAGGGGGGCCCCTCTCCCGCCACCGATAAAAGTGATCTCGCTGCGAATCCACCGCAGAGACCACTTTTACCTTGTAGCCGAACGCCGGCTAAAAACGGGGATACTGGAGTTATGGCAGCTAGCTGCTGCCATAACAACGATATCCGCCGCCAAAGTTAGGACGTATATGTACAGGCGGCGGTCGGCAAGTGGTTAAATAAAAATAAATAAACAAACTAAGCCTTAAAACTCCAATGTACCCAAGCTTTAAAAATAAACCTTGATTGTGGAAAACCACTGCTGACTTCCAAATATGCTTGTTGCCTGTTGTGCTAACACAGTGGTTTCATTGCTTTCTGAGCCAGAACACATACACATGTTGGGAGCTCTGCCCTCTGACTTAACTGGCTGCATACTTACTTCAGCTAAGTGACTAGTAAAGCACTAAAGAGGGGGAAAGACATGTACCAGCATTTTCATAAGGAACATACTTTAGAAAGTAGACTGATTTCTCTTATTTAAAGGATAATGTGATTTGTGAATATTGCATTTGCAATAAAAATCCACTGTGTTTAGGATAAGTTATCCAATTATTTGCAATTTTTAAAAGTTGTAAATTCCTTCTCTGTATGTGCACCATTTGGCTGGGGTATGCCCCAATGGCCCTGTTTTGTACCTCTACAGTAAAAAAAAATTTCAATAAAAAGAATTTACAAAAAAAAAAAAAAAAACAAAAAAAAAAAAACACATGATAAAACTAGTAGGAACGCTTTGCAGAAAATGTGATCATATACACAAAAGTGAGTACACCCCTCACATTCTTGTAAATATTTTATTATATCTTATTATATCAGGTGACAACACTGAAGAAATTACACTTTGCTACAACATAAAGTAGTGAGTGTACAGCTTGTATAACAGTGTACATTTGCTGTCTCCTAAAAATAACTCAACTCAAAACCATTAATGTCTAAACCGCTGGCAACAAAAGTGAGTACACCCCTAAGTGAAAATGGTTAAATTGGGCCCAAAGTGTCAATATTTTGCATGGCCACCGTTATGGCAAAGAACTCTCTGAGGATCTGAAAAAAAGAATTGTTTGCTCTATTTAAAGATGGCCTAGGCTATAAGAAGATTGCCAAGACCCTGAAACTGAGCTGCAGCATGGTGGCCAAGACCATACATTGGTTTAACAGGATAGGTTCCACTCAGAACAGGCCTCGCCATGGTCAACCAAAGAAGTTGAGTGCACATGCTCAGCGTCATATCCAGAGGTTGTCTTTGGCAAATAGACATATGAGTGCTGCCAGCATTGCTGCAGAGGTTGAAGGGGTGGGGGGTCAGATTGTCAGTGCTCAGACCATACGCCGCACACTGCATCAAATTGGTCTGCATGACTGTCGTCCCAGAAGGAAGCCTCTTCTAAAGATGATGCACAAGAAAGCCCGCAAACAGTTTGCTGAAGATAAGCTGACTAAGGACATGGATTACTGGAACCATGTCCTGTGGTTTGATGAGACCAAGATAAACTTATTTGGTTCAGATGGTGTCAAGCGTGTGTGGCGGCAACCAGGTGAGGAGTAAAAAGTCAAGCATGGTGGTGGGAGTGTCATGGTCTGGGGCTGCATGAGTGCTTCCGACACTGGGGAGCCACAGTGCATTGAGGGAACCAGCCAACATGTGCTGTGACATATTGAAGCAGAGCATGATCCCCTCCCTTCAGAGACTGGGCCGCAGGGCAGTATTCCAACATGATAACGACCCCAAACACACCTCCAAGACGACCACTGCCTTGCTAAAGAAGCTGAGGGTATAGGTGATGGACTGGCCAAGCATGTCTCCAGACCTAAACCCTATTGAGCATCTGTGGGGAAACCTCAAAAACGGAAGGTGGAGGAGCGCAAGGTCTCTAACATCCACCAGCTCCATGATATACTTTGGGCCCAATTTCGACATTTTCACTTAGGGGTGTACTCAGTTTTGTTGCCAGCGGTTTAGACATTAACGGCTGTATGTTGAGTTACTTTGAGGGGACAGAAAATGTACACTGTTATACAAGCTGTACACTCACTATTTTACATTGTAGCAAAGTGTAATTTCGTCAGTGTTGTCACATGAAAAGATATAATAAAATATTTACAAAAATGTGAGGGGTGTACACAATTCACAAAAGTTATGAATGCTCTTCTCAAAGAAAGTCCATTGAGAGGAGCAGTGACTATAAACTTGCACTAAGTAAAGTAACAGCAATGCTGTACTGCTAAGCAGAAAACGCAACTTGAATATGCGGAAAACTAAATACAGCTGCCACGCGTAATCACATAAACGATTAAAAAAAGGACATAATTAAAGAAGGAATATTCATGCATATATATATATATAGTACGCATGAACATTTAAAGGCTTATACTCCAACTTAAAATTTGTATAATAAAGTATATTTTAATTTTTTAGTAAATTTCAATATGCCATATTATACAGTATATGGTTTGTATGTGACTAGGTGCTCCTTAAGGGCCAATTTCACATATTGGACCATGTTACACCCATATTTAGGTGCAAATAGGACTCCCCCTTACCCCCAAACTTTCCCCCACCCTCAAACAGCCCCCTCACAGACAGTGTGCGTGGGGTTCTTCTCAGCTGCAGCAGCTGTCAGATTTGAAATCAGCATAGCTTTACAATATTCATTCACAGAGATCTGTGAATGAATGAACTGCAAGTCCCAACTGCCAACGTGGCAGAGGGACTTGTAGTTCTCAATGGAACACGAGTGCGGTCATAACTAGTAGTCCACTGACACTTGCTGCACATCTCTTACTGAAAGTCTGTACCTTGGTATGTACAGATATCTGGAGGAAAGAGTCTGCAGGAGACTGGCATTGCACCTACAATTCACTGGTCGTGGTTACAATGCTTGGCAGGCTGATTTGCAAACCGGAGTACGTAATATAGAGGTGACAGCAGGGAGTTTTACACCCACTTCCAGTGGGTGTATATCTGACAAGCTGACTGCTGGCTGTCAGATGGCAGTAATCCGGCAGCTTGTTGATAGGACGTTTTTATACGTACAGCGATCAGCAAGTAGTTAGTCATGGTATACTACAGCAACACATTTTCTAGGAATATAAAGATTACTTCTTTTGAAAGTAGAAACCTCAACATACTGTATCTTGAAAAAAGACAAAAACACAAAACACTCACATTTTATCCCTGATGTTTTTACATGATGGGCTTCTGAAATTCTCATAACTGCAGGACTGTATATTATAGATATATGATACATTGCAAGCTCAGCCATCCTAGATTACTACCACTTCCTAGACCTTGTAGACCTCCACGGATTTTTCCTGTGCCCGATAACTACAATCATTGTCCCTGTTCTACACAGGGTCATTCCTCTACCAAGCCAAAAACTCCAGCAAATAAGAAAGCTAAAAAGAAAATTGATAACAGTAACCTCTCCTCCGCCCCTATATCCATTTCAGTTCTGACAATGTTACATTGGGAACAAATACTGATTCCAGTTCCTTGTTGCCGGCTTTAGATTTTGGTATTTCAAATCTAAACATCATATCCTTAACCCCCATAGTACTACCAAAGAATAATACTACCCAACCCAGTACTACTTTGGCTACAGTAGTTTTATCACCCTCTAAAGACCAGCCCAGCCCAACTCCAGCTGATGAACCATCGCTTTCCTCTTCCTCTTTTTTAGTGGTCACCCCCCTAGCCTGCCCAAAAAGAAAGCTCACCGAAGAGGCAGAAGAGCGGGGAGATGACGATACAAAAAGGAGAGAGAAGGTCCGCAGACTATAAAAATCTTTAAGCTTTCTGATCATGCCCTGTCCATGCCCGAACGGTCACTGTTGGCACATGGTCTCACCTCCTAATCCATTCACTCTTTTCCTTGACCTAAATCGATTATATAAACATTTAATGGCAATGTTTCTAACATCCAAGCTATCAAAAAATGCAGTACCAATTTAGAAAGTGAAACCAGCACCCCGGAGCCCAATACAGTAATGGAAGACCCCTCTGTCCTTGGGCCATCAGAATTGAGGGCCTTAGACCAGTTAGAGGATCTATATACTGAGGACCTGGATGATTTTGCAGAATCACTAACCCAACATTTATCACCTTCTTCACCCATCCAACATACTAAATTCAGACCAAAATCCATATTTGACCCCACATTTACTAAAAGTCCATATGTCCAATGTTTTTATCAGGTTGTCTATACTGACATTATACGTTTGTGTCAACAGTCTACCACACACACGCATTCGTCATCCAATTTGACCACTGCAGAATGCACAGCCCTTAAAGATCTCACCGACAACAGACATCTTGTCATTAGGTTAGCAGATAGAGGGGGAGGGATTGTAGCTCAAAATCGCATAGACTACCAGTCAGAATCAACTCGGCTTCTATCAGATAGTTCAACATATCACAAACTCTCTAGACACCCATTACCTATATTTACTAATGAAGCACATGAACTAGTCAACAGAGCCGCAGCAGATGGCATAGTTACAGCATCTGAGGCTGCATTCCTCAAACATGCCTTATTTTTATCATCTCCCAAAGATACACAAAGATTCCCCACACCCTCCTGGTAGACCTATAGTTGCAGCCATGGAAAGTATTACTTTATATATACTATATACTATATATATATACACACATATATACACACACACATATATATATATATATATATCACTTTCTGCAACCCATGGTACAAAATTTGCCCTCGTATATCAAAGACAGTATCCATCTCCTCAATATGTTACAGCATTAATCTTGGCAGCCCACATATCGTTGGCTCTCATTAGATGTTGTTCTCTTTGTACACGTCTATTCAAGCTGTACAGCATTATCTCAATAACGAACCACTACTTAATCCACGTCAGATACAATTTTTGTTGGAAACTTTAGAATACTGTCACACACACACACGTACTTTGAATCTAACGGAGATTTTTATTTCCAGACCCAAGGCACAGCTATGGAGGCAAATTTTACCCCAGCTATGCAAACCTTACTATGGGCTTTTGGGAGCACCAATATATACAGTAAACAACCCATATGCGTCCCATATCGTTTTTTTTACAGACGCTTCGATAAAGGGGTCAGAATTTGGGATGGTCCAGAGTCCTCCATTCCCACATTTATACAGCATTGCAATAATAACACCATGGGTCTATCATTTACTTCGGTCTCTGACAGTAATAAACTTGACTTTTTGGATCTGGAAATATTACATCATGATAACACAATTTGTGCACAAAACTACATCAAACCAACTTCAGGTAACTCCTATTTACATTCCAACAATTGTCATCATCCACGATGGGTAAAAAAACATCCCCAAAGGCCAATTTTGTCGTCTTAAACACAATTGCACTAGAGTACAGGATTATAATACCCATGGCCATATATTGAAAACTAAATTTAGAGAAAGGGGTTACTCGGATGATATTGTTGAGGATGCTTTTCAACATGATCTTCATGAAAATGTTGTGACCGTGAGAGAAGTTACAGAGGATAATACACAACCTGTTTGATTCGTCACACGATTTAACAATAGATTCAGGAAATGGAAACGATATGTGCCAAACATTGGCCTATTTCGAGTGAGGATCCCCATTTAAAATCCACCCTAAGTTTTCGATCACTAGTTACTTATAGACCAGCAAAAAATATAAAAGCTCAAATAGCTCCAAGCAAAATAAGACTACTACGTCCTAGTGCCAGCATTCCCTGTACCTTTTTTAACATCAAAGGGATGTACCAGTGTGAAAAACCCTTATGCCTCACATGTGCCCATATAACACATAGGCAAAAAGAATTTCTTCACAAAGGGAAACAGTACATCATACCAGATTTTTTTAATTGTGGATCCAAATACGTAGTATATTGCCTTACATGCCCTTGCGGTCTACTTTACGTAGGTCGCACCATACGCACACTCTGTAAGCTTTTTGGAGAGCATCGTAATCTTGTCGAAAAGGGCATAGACAAGCATAGTGTACCAAGACATTTTAAAGAATCCCATAAACAGTCATCCTCAGGATTACGTGTCTGGGTGATTAAAGCTTATCCCCAACACATTCCCCACTGTGGAGCGGTTACAGACGATTATGTGAGAGAGAGAGAATTATTGGATATACACATTACATACTTTATCGCCTGGAGGCTTCATTGAAATTAACATTTTATTATAATATTTACTGTAATATGTTGTAGTCCTTTGCTGAATCTTTTTTGTTTGAGTTTTTTTATTAGAATTTTTATTAGAATCTTTTACCACAATTTTCTACCATGATTCTAACCCGACCTTAGAGTGATGGATATGTGGTTCTAACACTTGCGTTATTAATCAATGTAAGATCCCAGTGCAACAAAATATAGAAAAATTATTATTACCCATATGTGGTAAAGAGCTTTTTCTTATAAATAATTGCCAATACTAAATATCCCCATCCCTATTACCTGTTTCCTCTATCTCACCTATGCTATTCCTATTTTAACTAGGAGATATGAAAAGTGTTTCTATGTCCAGTTTATTCAATTTTACCCCCATGCCCCACATTCCTTACCCACCTTTTTTAGCATCATCTATTATTATGGGTTTATTTAATGGACTGAATCAATTGACAAACAACCACCTACTAATATCACTAAAATACCCCCCCCTTTTTATTTTATAGATATTTTACAAATATATTATAAATATATGATAATATAACTTAATATAATATAGTTTAG
Source organism: Aquarana catesbeiana (assembly GCF_042186555.1). NCBI lineage: Eukaryota > Metazoa > Chordata > Amphibia > Anura > Ranidae > Aquarana > Aquarana catesbeiana. The sequence continues at coordinate 194,117,105 of NC_133326.1, forward strand.
TAGTCATACTTATGTATTTATTATATAAACTTTTAAATCATCCATTATTATAATTTTCTTATAGATATAGTGTCATGATCCCACCGGTCGCCTGTTGTATGGTATTGTAGTAGGTTAAGTAGTAATAGATACCACCATATTACAGCCGCGCTATTATGCAGGTTTGTTTCAAGTTTTAAACTTTAAATAATAATGCTACTACGTCATGCAATATGCTATGCTAACATGCCTTTTTTTAATAATTTTTTAATGATATTGTGACTACATAGTGGTGCCGAGTTTCATCCTTGTTTTTTAAAATATTATTGCCATGTCTTTTAGTATATTTAGTATAACTAATATTGCCATGCTATTAAGCCTGGTTCCACCTATTTCTTACACCAAGATGGCCACCAGCGAAGCCTGACGAAGGAGCATGCATGCCTTTGAACGGGAAGCACCGCCCGCCGACCCCGTTCCCAGAAGTGACGACATCATGAAGCATTACCGATACACGCTCCAGCCTTCCGGAAGTGATGTTGATGTGAGCATACAATGCAACTGGATAGATGCTGGACACCTGATGGCTTCCACCAGCCAGTGACGCACCATTCGGAGACTATGAGGATGAAACCTGTATTACATATACCCATGCTGGAAATTATCGCTCTCTTGAGAGTGTTTTTAATCTTACCCATTATAAATTAAAAAGTTTAAAAACTTGCTGCATTTAGAGGGCGCCATTCTTTGTCCTTTACTTTGTATATCACAGACTTTTATGCTTTGTTCTGCAGCCTGTATGTGGACAAAATGACCATCTTCCTTTAAAGTTTAAATGTATTAAGGAGCTCAAAACAAACCGATATAATACCAGTGGATATGCCGGTAACTTACAGGGTCCAGCCAATGGAAGCAGTACATGCAAAGCTGGCAAAGTAACACATTCTGTATCCTTAAATTCTGCCAGCACTTTCAAGATTATTAAATGATCTTTGCTCTCAACAAACTCTGTCAGTTGTTCATCTGTAACTGATGAAAAAAATGAAAACAAGATATAAATATTGCAGGTCAACCAAATAAAAAGATGAATTTCTTACATCTAGTATATTTCTAAACACTGCAAACGGATATGACATACAGCCAATCTACCTGTAAATGTTACTCTCTCTCTAATCTTAGACCAAATGTTTAAAAGGGCAATTCCATTTCTATATATAATTCCTTGTCATAACTTGATACATTGAGGGGAATTAAAGCTTTCTGCACCAGTATAATAACCCAGGAAACTGGTGCGAGCAGCTTGCACCACATTAAAGGAGCTGTAAAAGGCAGAAGGTTTTTTATCTTAATGCATTCTAAGCATGAAGATTAAAAAAACTTCTGTGTGTAGCAGCACCCCCCAATTACCTACCTGAGCTCCTTCACTCTGCAGCAATGTCCACGATCCCCTCAGCCATCCAGTACATTCCTCCTGATTGGCTGAGAGAGCAGAGGCGCTTTTGGCTCCCACGGCTTTCAATCAAAGTCAGTCAGCCAATCAGGGGAGAGAGGGGCGGGGCCAGGTTGGGGCTCAGTGCCTGAATGGATACACGGAGCTCTGAATCAGCTTGGGCGACAACCTGTAGCAATCTGCTGGTTGAGGGGCACTCAAAGGAGGGAGGGACTAGGAACAGCAAAGAGGGACCCGAGAAGAGGAGGATCCGGGCTGCTCTGTACAAAACCAAATGCACAGAGCAGGTAAGCATAACATATTTGTTATTTAACCACCTCCTAGCCAAAGGCGAAAGACGGCTACAGCGCAGACCTAATTTGCCGGGAGGGTGTCCATAGACGTCCTCCCGTGCTCGAGCGGACTGCGCACCCCCTGCAGGTCTTGCGCAGCGTGCTCTGTGGTCAGCGAGTATGAGACTCGGCTGATCACAGATCGGAGTAAGGGGTCAATCCTGACCCCTTACTACGTGATCAGCTGTCAGCCAATGACAGCTGATCTTGTGATGTAAACAGAGCCGGTAATCGGCTATTTTTTCTCCTCACGCTGGTAGCGCGAGGAGAAAAAAAAAAAGCCGATCACCGGCGGATGTGAGAGGGACATCAGTCCCCACCTGGAGAGCCTCCATAGAGGCTTCTCTGCCACCTACCAGTGCCACCTATCAGTGCCCACAGTGTCACCAATCAGTGCCTCATCACCAGTGCTGCCCATCAGTGCCTCATCACCAGTGCTGCCCATCAGTGCCTCATCACCAGTGCTGCCCATCAGTGCCACCTACCAGTGCCCATCAGTGCCACCTACCAGTGCCCATCAGTGCCACCTACCAGTGCCCATCAGTGCCACCTACCAGTGCCCATCAGTGCCACCTACCAGTGCCTACCAGTGTCGCCGTATCTGTGCCTACCAGTGTCGCCGTATCTGTGCCTACCAGTGTCGCCGTATCTGTGCCTATCAGTGTCGCCGTATCTGTGCCTATCAGTGTCGCCGTATCTGTGCCTATCAGTGTCGCCGTATCTGTGCCTATCAGTGTCGCCGTATCTGTGCCTATCAGTGTCGCCGTATCTGTGCCTATCAGTGTCGCCGTATCTGTGCCTATCAGTGTCGCCGTATCTGTGCCTATCAGTGTCGCCGTATCTGTGCCTATCAGTGTCGCCGTATCTGTGCCTACCAGTGTCGCCGTATCTGTGCCTACCAGTGTCGCCGTATCTGTGCCCATCAGTGTCGCCGTATCTGTGCCTATCAGTGTCGCCGTATCTGTGCCTATCAATGTCGCCGTATCTGTGCCGCCTCATCAGCGAATATCAATGAAGGAGAAAAATTACCCATTTGCAAAATTCTATAACAAACTATGAAAGGTTTTTGTTTTTTTTTTTTCAAAAATTTCTCCGCGCAATTGTCAAAGTGTGACAGCGCTGAAAGCTAAAAATTGGTCTGGGCAGGAGGGGGGTTTAAGTGCCCAGTAAGCAAGTAGTATTTGTGGCACCCATGCCAGTTTTATTATTTCAGAGATAAATAGAAACTTGCATAGGTTCAGAGCACAATTAACAAAGGGATCACAGCAATTTCAATATAGCGCAAATTGCATACAGTGCCTTGAAAAATGATTCATACCCCTTGAAATTTTCCACATTTTGTCATGTTACAAATAAAAATGTAAATGTATTTTATTGGGATTTTAGGTGATAGATCAAACACAAAGTGGCACAGAATTGTGAAGCGGAAGGAAAAATTATAAATGGTTTCAAAATTTTTTACAAAAAAATATCTGAAGAGTGTGGCGTGCATTTGTGCTCAGTCAATGCTTTGTGGAACCACCTTTCGCTGCAATAACAGCTGTTTTTTTGGGGATGTCTCTACCAGCTTTGCACATCTAGAGAGTGAAATGTTTCCCCATTCTTCATTGCAAAAATAGATTAAGCTCTGTCAGATTGGATTGAAAGCATCTGTGAACAGCAATTTTCAAGTCTTGCCACAAATTCTCAATTGGATTAGGTCCAGATTTAGGTCTGGACTTTGACTGGGCCATTCTAACACATGAATATGCTTTGGTCTAAACTATTTCATTGTAGCTCTGACTGTATGTTTAGGGTCGTTGTCCTGCTGGAAGGTGAATCTCCACCCCAGTCTCAAGTCTTTTGCAGACTAATGGATTTTCTTCTAAGATTGCCCTGTATTTGGCTCCATCCATCATCCCATCAACTCTGACCAGCTTCCCTGTCCCTACTGAAAAAAAGCATCCCCACAACATGATGCTGCTCCCAACATGTTTCACGGTGGGGGATGGTGTGTTCAGGGTGATGTGCAGTGTCCGTTTTCTGCCACACATAGCGTTTTGCTTTTAGGCCAAAGTTTAACTTTGGTCTCATCTGACCAGAGCACCTTCCTCCACAGGTATGCTGTGCCCAACACATGGCTTCTCGCAAACTGCAAACGGGACTTCTTATGGCTTTCTTTCAAATATGGCTTTCTTCTTGCCACTCTTTCATAAAGGCCACATTTGTGGAGTGCACGACTAATAGTTGTCCTATGGACAGATTCTCCCACCTGAGCTGTGGATCTTTGCAGATCCTCCAGAGTTATCATGGGCCTCTTGGCTGCTTCTCTGATTAATGCTCTCCTTGCCCGGCCTGTCAGTTTAGGTGGATGGCCATGTCTTTGTAGGTTTGCAGTTGTGCCATAGTCTTTCCATTTTTGGATGATGAACAGTGCTCCGTGAGATGTTCAAAGCTTGGGATATTTTTTTAAATTAAAACCCTGCTTTAAACTTCTCCACAACTTTATCCCTGACCCGTCTGGTGTTCATTGGCTTTCATGATGCGGGTTCTTTTACAAACCTCTGAGGGCTTCACAGAACAGCTGTATTTATACTGAGATTAAATTACACACAGGTGGACCATATTTACTAATTACGTGACTTCTGAAGGCAATCCAAGGCGGTTCCACTAGATATTAGTTAGGGGTATCAGAGTGAAGGGGGCTGAATACAAATGCATGCCAAACTTTTAAGATATTTGTAAACAAAAATTGAAAACCATTTATCATTTTCCTTCTAATTTACAATTATATGCCACTTTGTGTTGGTCTATCACAGTGGTGTTGAACCTTGGCACCCAAGATGTTTTGGAACTACATTTCCCATGATGCACAACTACACTGTAGAGTGAATGAGCATCATGGGAAATGTAGTCCCAAAACATCTGGGGTGCAAAGGTTCGCCATCACTGGTCTATCACATAAAATCCCAATAAAATACATATATGTTTTTGGTTGCAACATGACAAAATGTGGAAAATGTCAAGGGGTATGAATACTTTTTCAAGGCACCGTAGCACAAAGAAAACTGAACCGATCGCTCCCAATTAAACTGGCTTATGCCCTCTCACTGACAGGAGATTTCAAGGATACCAATCTATGCAGACAGTCTGAACAGTCTCTCACAGCAGCTTCTTGGAAAGGCAATTGCAGGTTGGATCCGTTCTCAAGCCAGCAACCCAAAAAGTATTTCTTATGGCATGTAATGTTTAATCAATCTCTTTAATACTGCCCTGATAAATATATATTTCACAAAAAATATGACATCTGTGACATCAGCCCTTCTTATTTGCTTAATTTTGCTCAGTAAAATACATTTTTAAAAGTTTTTTTATATATGCGTGATAAGGGCAAAAAATTGGATTTTTGTACTTACCTGTAATTCCATTTCTTGAAGTACATCACAGGACAGAGAGCAGGCTGTAATCATGACCATCTGGGTTACGCACCATTTATAGATGAATGGACACTGGCAGAAAAAAAAACAGAAGTCCTCCCCTATATAACCACTTCGATATAAGTAGTACTTCAGATTTGTAGCAAGCAATGAACTTCCAGAAAGAGGAGGAGGGACCTCTGTGTCCCATTATGTACTTCAAGAAATGGATTTTACAGGTAAGTACAAAAATTCAACTTTCTTGATCATAAATCACGGGACACAGAGCAGAACCGCCTGGATGATGAGGCACTAGCCACCGAAGCAGCAGACCCCTCTACAAGGCGGACACTTGCCCTTCTTTTTAAGCAGCAAAAGGGAACTCTTAACGCCAGAGATATTTTGGACATATTTGTCCAAGTCCAAATCCTCACCAAGCAGGCACTCTTTATGAAAAGGAAAGCCTGCCAACAACTTTTTACAGGGCAGCTCAGCAGACCAGCTTTTCAACCACCCTGCACATTTGAACTGACACCAGAGCCAAACGCAAAATCTGCTGCATGGAGTCCTTCAGGGTATCTATCGCAAAACACAAGATCCGAGGCACTTTTGTACATTCCTCACTAGTGTCCTCCACATGCACATGTACCTGGTTGTTTCTTATCAACTGCTTAACGCGATCCTTCCGGCTTTAGCCACAGTAGAGCCTGCTAAGGCAAAAGAATCTTTGAAAAGGGATCCCCGCCTTTTGTTGGCCGCCCCCCTAAAAACCTGGATATTCTCTAATGGACAACTTACATTTTTATTAATTCAGGAGACTAATGCATCCACTGCAGGCATACATGACACTTCTTTAAGAACTTCTCCTCCATAGAATAGAGAAGAGAAAATCTTTTTGGTGGTACAAACACCCTATCTGGGTGATCCCATTCCGCATAGAACATCTGTTCAAAAAGAGGATGCAAGGGAAAAGCCTGAGAACACTGTGGTGGACGCAGAGATCCTAAAGGAGAATTACTTAACTGCTGAACTTTCTGCCAGAGGCAATCTAAAATCAGAGCGAACCATTTTAGAAAGGGACTGCACTGGTATCTTCTGGGCTTGAGACACAGATAGTCCCTGAGCCTCCTCAGGCTCAGAATCCTCAGATAACGACCACCTGACCTTCCTGAAGTTCTACCCAGATGTCCTTCTCTTCAATATCCACCCATCCTTCCTCCACCGCCAGAGGGGGATCAGGTGAAGGGGATCTTTCCCTCTTTCTACCACTCTGAGCCATAGATACAATCATCCCAGCAATCTTTCCTTCCAGGCCCATCATACCGCACCCAAGTTATCCTTAGTAACACACGCTAAGGTTGACACGCTCGCAGTAAAAACAATGCCAAAACAAACGCAGTGGTTCAGATGCACCTGATGCTTCTGGTCTGTCAGGAGATGTGCACACAGAAGGATTATGACTAGAGTCCTCTAGACATGATGGTGGTGTACTTGTGCCCCTCCTGGCTGAGCTTCCCTCACTCGGCTTTCTGGAAGACATTACTGTCAAAATAGGGTTATATTAAATAGCCGCTCCTATCTTCCAAGCAAACAGACCAATGCAGCAATAATGCAAAGAACAGAAATGCAGGCTTCCAGCATCCACCCCCTTGTTAGTATTCATGTGGTCCAAGTCATTAGCCTCCACTGTGTCCCCTGTCCCTCCCTCAGCTGCCAAGCTGATCCCAGCTGCCTCCATAAGCCTTGTTGTTTAAGTAAAGGCTTCATATACCTAATGCATTTCCACTTCCGGCCCGTACTGTACATGCGTGTGGACCACATGCATGCCCCGCTCTCCCACCCCAGGCTCAAAGAAAAAAAAAAAAAAAAAAAAAAAAAAAGGACCAACCTTATAAAAAGGCACAAATCCAAGCTGCGGGTGAGAAAAAAAATTAATAAAAAAAGGGGACCACAAAGTTTATTTACACAAAAAAAGAAGAGCCCAAGAATGAGTGAGACCAATGTATCTAATGAGGCACATCACATATAGCCCAAAGAAAAAGAGCCACAACACATACCCTGCTCCTAGCAGACAAAATGAGGAGGACACCAGGCAGCCCAAAATTTCTTAAAGAGACCCTGCTAAAAGCAAATAATCACTTAACAATCCTGCCGCAGGATTGTCCTAAAGCAGGGATCTTCAACCATCATGGCAAGTTCCGTCACCAAGGACCCTCAAGGACGCTGTCCCCCTTGCTCTGGGGTCCATTTCCCTGGACCTGTACATCACCCCTACAAAAACACCTAGGTCAGTGCTGCACTGTGCAGGGTTCAGCGCTAAAAGTTCGCATTACAGGCAATCCCCACTGAATCTTCCATGATGTTCTAGCGGGGCCCAGGTACCATACATGTTAGCATCCCAGCTACAAAAATGGATCCGCCCCTTTGATCCCTACTGGATCCATTTCAGACCAGTGGTAATACCCTACAAAGATCACTCACCTTCAAGACCCTGGCAAAAAAAATGGAGTACTTCCTGTATCAGAGGAGTTATATATGAGAGGACTTCTTGGTCTGCCAGTGTCCAATAACCGATAGGTAGTGCATAGCCCAGATGGTCCTGATTATAGCCTGCTCTGTGTCTTGTGATGTACAATAACAAACAATACCTGTTCATACTGAGAAAAATCCAGGAAACATGAAGCCATATTAGGTAAATGATGTCACAAGCTTTCATGCCCACAGCTCATAAGCCCAGGAACAACAGCTGATTTTTAGATTTGGAACAAAGACAAGCTCATCCCTGACTATACTGTACATAGCAATTTGTTTTCCCCCCAGAGTGTTCCTGCCAGAGATGACAAGAGTCATCGCCGCCTCTCTTTACTGTCACTCAGAGTTTAGGAGATTAGTTTCCTTGTGAGCAGTGTGGTTGACCAAAAATGATGGCTCTCTACCACACTAGCCGAGCTACAGGCACTTTGTAGCCCTATGGGGAAAATGTTTCTGGTGAGAATTCTTGGTTTAAAGTATGCTGTTTAATTGAGTCAATGGATCACAAAAATAGCCCTCTTTTCAAGAGGGCTATAAATGACTGCCTTTTGGTGATATCAGTCAAGTCAAGTACTATTTTTTGCATGGCTTGTTCTCTTGCCCTTTTCAAATTATGGGTCTTTAGGAGTAGAAAGAAAACATTTATAATCCAGCGGATACTAGGCACACTGATATCATCTGCAAAAAAAATATATTTTTATACAGCAAAAAAGAAAAGCATACCTTTCACTAGAAGGAGGTATAATGCTTGACATCCATACATTTGAATTTCTTCTTTATCAAAGAACATTTTCATGGCATCAAATATAAGCATAAAAATGTCCGCATCATGATCCAAAACCAAAAAATGTATCACGTCTGTATAATGGAAAGGTATTTTAGAAGTCTGGACACAGAGCAATAACATACATTAACAATTAGAGGCAAAAACCTATTTCATGTAAGCAACAATAGTTTTTCTAAAATAAACCAAAAAATAAAAAAATAAACAAATCTCCACACATATTTAAAGGATGAATTACAAAAGAAATACAGCCAGGGGGAAGGGAGAGAGACTTTGAGGCATTAACCAACAATAGTATAAAAATTTTTTAAAAAATTAACGTTTTTATTGAAACGATATTTAAAAGACAGCGAGAAAAATGAATTAAAAAAAAATGATAATGTTACTGTGAATCTGCCATGAGGGCTGAAAAGCCCAGTGGTAACCCCTACGTGTTTCGCAGAGTCTTCTTCAAGGGTATTCTGATGAACAGAATAATAATGGATTCTATAAAATAACCAAATATAAGAAAAAAAGTGTATATACAGAACATGTGTAAGCATAAATAATTTCACATATCTTTTGAGTATTGATTTACAATCTGAATTGAAATGTCTTTTTAATTCATAGTATTTCAACACATTATTAGGCTCTTATCCCTTGTGCCATTCTGGGATATTTGGGCCCTCTGTTATGTCCTCTAGCGATGCTATAAGATGCTCAATCTTTTGCTGATTTTTTGTAAGTTGTAATTCTAAATCAATACTCAAAAGATATGCAAAATTATTTATGTTTGCACATGTTCTGTATATACACTTTTTTCTTGTATATGGTTATTTTATAGAACCCATTATTATTCTGTTCATCAGAAACCCCCTGAAGAAGACTCTGCAAGTTGAAACATGTAGGGGTTACCACTGGGCTTTTCAGCCCTCATGACAGATTCACAGCAACATTATCTAATTTTTTTCACTTATTGTTGAATATTGTTTGAATAAAAACTGTAATTTTTATACCATTGTTGTTGGTTAATGCCTCAAAGTCTGTCTTCCCCCCCCCCCCCCCATCCCATGGCTGTATTTCTTTGTAATTTATCATTGTGATTGGCATTTGACCAGTGAGTTTTTTTTTTAGGAATAGGCACATATATGTACATATATATATGTACATATATATATATATATATATATATATATATATATATATATATATATATATATATATATATATATATATATATACACATATACACATATACACACACACACACACACACATACAGACACTTTTTATGTTGTACATATAGTACACTGACATCCATCCCTTCCCTCAAGGAGCTAAGAATTTAACACACACTCACTTTTTTATACACATCAACATTAGCCAGTTGGCCCCTTTAAAAAATAAATGCTGTATTTTTTTTTTTTTTAGTACAGCCAAGCAGTTAGCGGCCTCAGGCAAGTCATTGTTTCTGTAAAAAAGGTATATTGTATGGCTCACATGTCATTAATTTAATCACAAATAAGCAATGGTAGTGATTACAGTCACATGTAAACGTCCTACCTGAAGCAAGTATAGTAGTTAAAACTTTCAATCCAATTGTCAAGACACTAAGATTTGTAACATAAATGGATAGGATTTTCAGAATTTGCCTGTGAATAAAAACCAACAACTACATCATATTTTTGTCAAAAGAGAAAAATGACCAGATTCTAAACACACAGGTGAGCATTGTTTTTAGAAAGTTGGTGACTCAGACTTGGACAGTGAGAAATCAGGTCAGACCTGACTCTCAGATTTACAATACGAGAAATCAGCAGTAAAGTAGAGTGAAATAGGAGGAAACAGAGCCCCCATATGTAAGATATAAACATACACACTATAATTACAAACTATGCATTGATTAACATAAAGCCAATCACATACACGTATTTAAGAATGAAAGATTAACATTAAGCCAAATCACATATACACATATCTAAAGAGATCATAGTTTCCATTTAATACTGTCAATACTTACTTTTATTTATTTTTTTTAAAGTGGAGATTAAAAAACAGAGAGTTAGACTTACTGGTAACTCGGTTTCTAGAAGTTGTCTGGGACAGTACTAGAGAGAAAGGCTCCACCTCCGGCAGGAAACACAAAGGGTTAAATCCAAAAAAAAGTCAGTTACCGTCCCTCTTCCCCAGTCTTTATCCAAGAACTTCCCCAGAATGTCTTCTGAAACAAAAAAACACTCGTCCAAGGTTATAAACAGCATATAGGGAGGGAATCCCTGCTGTCCTCGACGACTCCTAGAAACCGAGTTACCTGTAAGTCTATCTCTGGTTTTCTCTAGTCGTCTGTCCAGGACAGCACTGTACGGGATCAATGAGAACTTACCAGATTGGGGGTGTGATTACCACCTGGAGGACCTTTTTCCCAAATGCTTGATCCTGCGCTGAGATAGGGTCCAGTCTATAATGCTTCATGAACGTCGAGTAGCTTGATCATGTCACTGCTCAGCAAGTTTGTTCTGGTGTCGCCCCAGCTCGCTCTGCCTACTAGGCAGACAGCGCATGCGTGGAGAGAGCCATCAGGGAAAAAGGGCACTCCTCCAAAATTTTGTAAGCTTCCAATAGCTTGTTTGATCTACCGGGCGATTGTGCTTTTCAAAGCACGGAATCCCAACTTTTTACCAGAATGCAATATGAATGGGGAATTAGATTTCCTAATGCCTTTGGACAATTCCAAATAACGCAAGACACAGGCCCTCACGTCCAGTTGGTGGAATTCCACATCTTTTTGATTAGTTAGAGATGCACAGAAAGAAGGCAAAACAATCTCCTGAGTCCTGTGGAATTTAGAGACCACCTTAGGCAAGAACCCCGGGTCCGTATGCATTACTAGCTTGTTCTCAAAAACTTGCAGGAAAGGCTCTTTAATAGAAAGTGCCTGCAGCTCGCTAATGTGCCTGGCTTTGGAAATTGCAACAAAAAATACAGTTTTGAGTGGCTGACTTTAAGCACAGGTCTTCTTCTTGCGACCGTTTTATCCAACCTCGCAATACTAAAGGACAAATCACATGTTGGAAGAATTTTGAACAGAATGGACCCAATTCTGGCCAACCCCTTAGAGAACCTGCTGACTAGGGGTCTATTGCCAGGGGTTGCTCCAAAAAAACAGACAAGGCTGTCAGCTGAACCTTTAATGTTGGCCTTGGTCCACACCATCCTGTAGAAACTCCAAGATGGTTGTTATACTAGCAGACACCTTCTTGGTGTCTAACCATGAACAAAAAAATTTCCAAAACTTAACATAAATGGCTTGGGTCACTTTCTTTCTACTGGAGAAATGTATTCACCACCTTGTCTGAGTGCCCCTTAGACTTCAGGATGATTTCCTCAGACACCATGCTGATAATTTCAGGCTCTGTATTTTTGGCAACAGGACTGGGCCCTGAGACAGCAGATCCTCCCTCTCGGGCAGCATGAGGGGGGGCTCTGTCACCAGGCGTAACAGTGTGGAAAACCAAGGCCTCTTCGGCCAATACAGGACCACTAGAATCATTGTGGTGCACTCTTGAAAAACTTTTTTAGGGCCAGGGGAATACGTTTGAATGGGGGAAAGGCATAGCATAGGCAAAACGCCCACTTTTGAGCCAAGGCATCTATCCCCTTGGCCCCCACTTCTCTTTCCAACGAGAAGTACACTGGAACCCTGGCATTTGCCTTGCTGGCGAATAAATCCACCTCAGGAAGGCCCCACTTCCCTTCTACTAGCTAGAAGACGTCCTTGTTCAGTGACCATTCTGATTTGTGCACTTGATGTCATCTCAGAAAATCCGCCAGATGATTGTCCACTCCCTTTATGTATACTGCAGATATTAAGCACAGGTTTACCTCGGCCCAAGAAAAAATGGTGCTCGCCAGCCTGATTTAGGCTGGATTCACACCTATGCATTTTTGATGCTTTTTTCATTTTGCAGATTTTCACTACAGAACGTGTTCCATAGGAAACCATGTTAAATGAACTGTAGTGCAAATCTGCAAAATGCAAAAAGCACCAAAACTGCATAGGTGTGAATCCAGCCTAAGGAAGAACACCGTGTCCCCCCGTTTGTTTTTATAAGAGACCGCCACCACACTATCCAAGAGGACTTGTACATGGTGAATCTTCAACTCTTTGGGGAATGCCCTTAGCGCCTCCCAGATTGCCCGTAACTCCCTCCAGTTGGCTGATCTTTGGGACTGTGCCCTTGGGCTACCCTTGACTCCCAGTGGGCCCCCCATCCCCAGGCACTGGCATCTGTGGTGATATGAACGGACACCGTAAAAGACCACTACAGACCCTGCAAAAGGTTCGTTCCTCCACCACCACAGAGACCTCTTGGTCTTTGGGGATAAGCAGCAGGTCACGTCCAGCGATTGTTGTTTCCTGTCCCAGCTTCTCAGGATATTGGCCTGGTGACACCTGAAATGGGCCCTTGCCCACAGTGCTGCTGGGATTGCTGCTGCCAGAGGACCTAGATCCGACATAGCTGAACGGACGAAACCGCCAGATTATTCTGAAAAAAAGCTGCTGTCGCCTTTACCTTTTCTACCTTCTCCTCCGTGAGATAGACCTTCTGCATCACCAAGTTCACTAAAAACCCTAGGTATCACAAAGCCTGTGACGGGGTCAGGTTTGATTTGCCTTTGTTTATGAATCACCCCAGATCTTCTAGAAAGGAAATGGTCACCGGCAGATCCCCTTGTAGTTGGAGCAAAAAAAAAAAAAAATCGTCTAAATATGGGATGACTGAGATCCCTTTTAGTCTCCCAGTATCCGGCCAGCAGAGAAAAACATTACCTTCACTGCAAGCACACGCAGGAAATGTCCAGCCCTCCCTGGGCTGATCTGGAGGGAAGTTTGCTTTCAGACTGCTCGGGGGACCCAGGACCTGTCCCACCCCCCGCAAGGTACAGCAGACATTCCTCCCTCCCTATGCAAGTTTCCTAGGTTCTGGGGGGGGGGGGGGGGGGACTGGAGCTCCAACCAGCCTCCTCCTCCGTTGCGGGAAACACAAAAGACTGAGGGAAGAGGGACAGTATCTGCCGTTTATGGGTTTAACCCTTTGTGTTTCCTGCCTCCGGAGGGTGGAGCCTTTCTCTCTAGTGCTGTCCTGGACAGACGACTAGCGATAAATAGGAGCTTTTCAAACCTCCCTGACCCAAAACACTCAGAGAGCTTGATGCAAATCAGAAGAGGCCTGGAGATTCACCCAGTAAAAAACTTTAAGAAGGCATGACCAAAATATCAGGTGGCAGCCTTTGGATGGGTGATGCCGATAGACCCAAAAAACTCCAACAAAAATGGTGCAGTGGTCCTATATAAGAATTGAAGGAACCCTTTCCTTGAAGGGCATAAGCCTTAAAAATTAGCTCTCTTAGCCACCTGGCTATGGTGGATCAGGAAGCAGAATGTTCCTCCTTGGGACCTTCAGGAAGGACAAAAAGGGATTTTTTCTAAAAGAAGATGTTACAGCTAAGTAAACCCTAACTGCTCTGACCACATTCAGGCAATTGAGTGAAATCTCCATGGCGTGCTTCAAGACAGAACAGAGGGAAGGGATGATAAAATGCTCATTAAGGTTACAGTTCAGTTTTGAAGCATGTTACAGCGAGGGAAAAAAGTATTTGATCCCCTGCTCATTTTGTATGTTTGCCCACTGACAAATAAATGATCATTCTATAATTTTAATGGTAGGTTTAGTTTAACAGTGAGAGACAGAATAACAACAAAAATATCCAGAAAAACGCATTTCAAAAAAGTTATAAATTGATTTGCATTTTAATGAGTGAAATAAGTATTTGACCCCTTCGCAAAACATGACTTAGTACTTGGTGGGAAAACCCTTGCTGGCAAACACGGAGGTCAGACGTTTCTTGTAGTTGGCCACCAGGTTTGCACACATCTCAGGAGGGATTTTTGTCACACTCCTGTTTGCAGATCCTCTCAAAGTCATTAAGGTTTCAAGGCTGACATTTGGTAACTCGAACCTTCAGCTTCATCCACATATTTTCTATAGGATTAAGATCTGGAGACTGGCTAGGCCACTCCAGGACCTTAATGTGCTTCTTCTTGAGCCACTCTTTTGTTGCCTAGGCCATGCGTTGTGGGTCATGCTAGAATACCCATCCATGACCCATTTTCAATGCCTTGGCTGAGGGAAGGAGGTTCTCACCCAAGATTTGATGGCACATGGCTCAGTTCCTCTTCCTATTGATGCAGTGAAGTTGTCTTGTCCCCTTAGCAGAAAAACACCCCCAAAGCACAATGTTTCCACCTCCATGTTTGGCCGTGGGGATGGTGTTCTTGGGGTCATAGGCAGCATTCCACCTCCTCCAAACACAGCAAGTTGAGTTGATGCCAAAGAGCTCAATTTTGGTCTCATCTGACCACAACACTTACACCCAGTTCTCCTCTGAATCAATCAGACGTTCATTAGCAAACTTCAGGACGGGCCTGTACATGTGCTTTCCTGAGCAGGGTGTACCTTGCAGGTGCTGCAGGATTTCAGTCCTTCCCGATGTAGTGTGTTACCAATTGTTTTCTTGGTGACTATGGTTCCAGCTGCCTTGAGATCTTTGACAAGAGATTGACAGTTATTTTGTGTTTCTTCCATTTGCAAATAATCGCACCAACTGTTGTCACCCTCTCACCAAGCTGCTTGTCGATGGTCTTGTAGCCCATTCCAGTCTTGTGTAGGTCTACAATCGTGTCCCTGACATCCTTGGATAGCTCTTTGGTCTTGGCCATGGTGGAAAGATTGGAATCTGATTAATTGCTTCTGTGGACAGGTGTCTTTTATACAGGTAACAAGCTAAGATTAGGAGCATTCCCTTTAGGAGAGTGCTCCTAATCTCAGCTTGTTACCTATATAAAAAAAAAAAAAAAAAAAAAAAAAGACACCTGGGAGCCAGAAATCTTGCTGGTTGATAGGGGATCAAATACTAATTTCACTCATTGCAAATCAGTTTATAACTTTTTTTGAAATGTGTTTTTCTGGATATTTTTCTTGTTATTCTATCTCTCACTGTTAAAATAAACCTACCATTAAAATTATACACTGAGCATTTCTTTGTCAGTGGGCAAATGTACAAAGTGTTTAGCGTGTGACCTGTAACATGCTCTAGAAAGATTTCTGAAATAGAATGGATGAGGCAGAAACCTGTTTCTTTAGAGCTCAAGCTCCATTTAATTGTGGGCCGCATCAGCAGTGTATTTGCCCTTGAAGGGCTGGTTGTATCTGGGGTGCACTTAGTACAGAGTGCAGAGTTCAGAAGGGTGTTGCATACAGTCCAGAGTTCAGGGGTAAGCTACGTACAGAGTGCAGGGTTTAGGGGTGTGCTGTGTTCAGGGATGTGCTATGTACAGAGTGTAGTTTCAGGGGTGCCCTATACACAGAGTGCAGAGTTCAGGGGTATGCTACGTACAGAGTGTAAGGGTTCAGGAATGCACTACATACGGAGTGCAGGGTTCATGAGTGTGTTTGTACATAGCGCACCTCTGGACTCTGTACATGAGTGCAGGGTTCAGGGGTGTGCTATGCACAGTGTGCAACTCCAATGGAGTCCTGCCACAGTCTAGCTGCAAAAATGGGTGTGAGGGCCACATGACAAGGCCTTGTGGGCTGGATTTGGCTCATGGGCCTCGTGTTTGACATATGTGCTTTAGAGTACTAAGAATCAGATGCGGTCCCTGTTGCCACTGCAGAGCTTTCCCCATCAATTTGTGCACTTTTCTCCAGTCAACAGAACACAAAGTTAAGGTAAATCTACCCAACAGGTACACAAAAACGAGTAAAAAACCATGACATAATTTAAAGTGGTAGTAAACTCTGTTACACCACTTGTACCACAGGTAAGCCTATAAGGCTTACCTGTAGGTACTGTGAATATCTCCTAAACTTGCACCGTTTAGGAGATTTTCAGAGTGCATGCAGCCGTTGACGTCACCGGCGCTTGCGCTTTAAAAGTCCAGCATACAGTGCTGGACATTCAGAGCCCATGGCGTAAACGGTGGCTCTTACTCATGTAGCTGGAGGCCGCGAACCCGAAAGTAAGACAGCGAGGCGCTGGAGAGCTTTGTTTTAAGGCAAGTTTGACATAATGTGCTATGATGCGATGCATGCTAGCACATTAGGACACTGGCTTGCAGGGAATTTTTTTTTCTCTCCTACTGCTTTAAAGTTGACGTATGGCTAAAAAATTAATTTTGTACATTTGCACACCAAGAGGGGAGATTGTGACATTCTTTGGCACTTCCTCCATACACCGAATATCTTCCAAGAATGCAAGCTGTTTTCTGGAGGGGAGGAGGTGCTGAACAAGCCACCAACTTTGATTAGTGTACGCCAGTCAGAATTACAAGTTTCAGGAGACTGTGGTCTGAATGAAAGTAAGGAATTGAACAAATACTGCAGCGGCCAAAGAAGGGGCATACTTCATTAGAGGCAACTTGTTTTTACTTGACAAACGTAAAAAATTACTTCACGGTTAACATTTAATCGTTTCATTCAAAAAATGTCTTTTATATATACAGCCGTACAATGCCAGTTATATACAAAACCAATTTAAAGAATAAAATTTGTTCTTTGGTATAGCTGTAAACACACTTGGGTCTGACTCTGGTCTCATTACTGGTAAGCACCAAAAAGACCTATGAGCAAGCAATTTTACATCCATACTTAAAAAAACAAATCATTCAGAACATGACAAGTTATCTATTCTGGCTTGTATTTCTAGATATGCCGTGTGGGATTAACCAGTTGGGGAACTTGAACAATTTACACAGGGCCAAAAAAAAAAAAAAATTCAAAACCACACAGGGTGTGTGTAGTAGAGACGTGCGCATCTTCACTAGTGTCATGATACCATTCGATTTCAAATATCCTGTCAATGATTTGATTTGATTCCGTGATGCATCACGATTACTGCCCATTATTTTCATCAAAAAATTTCAAGCAGTCAGAAGAGCTACATTTTTTTTATTTTATCTGCTCCAAAAAAACAAACAAAAAAGACACTCCCTGCATGTAGCAAAGTTTGAACACAGCAGACACCAGTATTTATTTAGTACATGAACTGATCGTCACCTGTGTAGGAACATTATCACGTATAAACGGACTGAGCGTCACCTGTGTAGAGGGACAATATGTCATGTATACATGTATTGATAGAGAGGAGGATGTCACCTGTGCCCCCCCATGCCTTGTGCAGTAGGAAGGTAAGTCCTGGTGTGTGGGTGGTCCCCTGGGATAATGTACCTGGGTGGGCCTTAGTGCTCCTCCTCCATCCCATGTAGATGAGTGTATGGTGGGATCTGTGGGCTCTCCTGTGCTCTGTACAGTATACAAGGAGGTGATTGTCTCTCCTCGAGATGGGATTAGAACTCCTCCTCCTCTCCCTCTGTTAAGGGATTTTAAATCCAGAATATAACATTTAAATATCCCCGGTTGGGCCCTGGTACTGTAAACAGGTAGAATCTTTTGAACCTACCATGTAGCAGTCGGACAACAACTCCCTGAGACAAGAGGTGTTCCCTTTTGAAACCACCCATTTGAACCCATAGGGAACGTCTGACCCAAAGACAAGAAAAAATTAAAAAACAGACATCCTCCCACTCATAGAAGTGAGAGCACCCCTTCATTATGAATAAGGTTAGGGGGCTTGGTGTCTTGGTGGGCCAATTCTTGTGCCAAAAATAAGCGGTGAGCTTAGGTTTTGAAGATGAAGCCTGGTTACAGTGGACTGGTGCTCTGTGCTTTTGGGAGCACCATCTGCTGTGGAAACTAAACCTTCCCACCTGTAGCCTCTTTAATAAATTGGTTGAGTGCTTCAACCAAACAAGCATCTTCCTTGGAAAGGCATACATGTGAGGCATTTTTTGCAGACGGCTTCAGTTGTCTAAGCTTCTGCATATGTGAATGGAGATTAGACCCATTCTGGAAATTTGTGTGATGACATGTTCTAGGGCAGGGGTGCCCAACCTTTTGAAGAGAGAGGGCCACTTTAGTGACCTGATTTGCCAGTCTCGGGAGGAGGTTGGCAGAGTTCTGGGCTGCTGGTACCGCTAGTGGGGCTAGTACAGTAAGCTGACCGCTTTTCATCACCTTGCTCTGTCTCCACACTGCTCTCCACACTTTCTGCCGGCGTTTCTAACACTTCCGGGTTGCCCTGTAACTCCGGCGCTGCCCATTTCCTGTGATGCGGCCATGTCCAAAGTGAGGCTTGGAGAGCAGTACTTCCTGTAAGAAGATTCCCGACAATGAAGAGAGCGGCTGGCGGCGGTGGTTCATGCATATCCAGCTATGGCGTGCACTCTCCCTGCGGCCAGAGCGCCGATGCAAACTTGGGGGCGACCTGTGAGGACAAGCCTGCAGGTTAGTTCAGCCCTCCCCGGCCTACCTAAAACCTGCCTCAACAGGGGACCATCAGACCCTCCCCGGTCATTTGGTCTTTAAACAAAACAAACATGCTGCTGTGTTCAAGAGAAACACAATCCATACTGGGGATCAAGGGGAAGGGTGGGGACTTATAACAAGCTGTCAATTGATTGTTTCCTGTAGAGAGGAGCCCTCATCTCTCAGGTGTGCTGCCCTGGAAGGTGATAGGAGAAAAAAAAAAAAAAAAAAGAGTCATCTGTTGTTAAGTCCATTAAAATGCATTGACAGCCCATTCATTTTGATCACCGCTACATCACGTGTGTTGATATACAGCAAATAAGCAAATGGGCACTAAAGTTGTTCTGTTTACTATGGGTTTTATCTCATTCTTTCTGTGTGTAATAAATTGAATATTCAATAGTGCATTGCGATTAGTTACAAAGTATAGTTTTCAATTATTATGTGAAAAGGGTATTAATCTTCATTAAACAGATTAAAGCTTATTGCAGTCAGGGTAATGTAAGACATATGTATGGCTTTCTACAATAGCCAAGCAGAGCAAATTGCATCCAGTGGCTACAAGCAGACATAATAAATGATATGAAAGAATATTCCCACCACAGATTGACCCTACAAAACAAAAAGTGAACAGTAAGATATAGGGTAAAGCCACTCACTGATGAACACCAAGCACTTCCCATTCACGTCCAAGATCCAGAGGAGTGTGTAAGCTATGCAAGGTTTGTGGACAAATCTCTATCAACCTGCACAGGAGAGACCAGCCCACCTGTAACACATAAAAACATTCCATTAGTGCAAAGCATTCAGGTTAACAGCCATATGTCCATAATCGAAATCATTATAGACAGAAGTATGATGAATAATCGACTGTACCAAAAATGAAAGAACTGGAACATTTGTCTTTTCTGAGCAAACACTTAACTCTTAAGTTAGCAAACATGAAAAAAGCTGAGGTTTACAAAAGCACTTTTGCAAGGAGAAAATTGCTCAACAGATTAACTACTTCTAATACTGATAAGTTTTCAGGATATCTAGCTTTCAGCAATTAAGAGGACTGATAATAAGAGCTGGCGATCAGTTATTCAGTAAATATGATCTGGGCAGCTCTACAGCAATCAGATTACTTTTACTGAAGTCAGAAGGGCTGCACTTTCACCCATTCCTGCTGTCACCCACGGTAGTTCCTGGGCTCTACCGTTCCTCTGGGGAGCCCGGGACTGCGGAAAACGTCTGGAAATGCAAGCTAAGGAAACATCTGCTCCCCTATATCCTCTGTAACTAATGAACCCAGAAGAGATGAGGATTTAGTCTCTTCAAGTTTCAGAGCTGTCAAAATCGATCTAGGTTTGATTAGCTGCACTGGCGGGCAGAGGAGACAGAGCCTTGATAACAGTAAGACCCCTTTCACACTGAGCTGCGGTCAGCGGTAAAGCGGCGCTATTTTTAGCGCCCTTATTTGGTCCCAAGGGGGGGCAGTTTTAACCCCTCACTAGCAGCCGAAAAGGGGTTAAACCCGTCCGCAAAACGCTTTGCCAGTGGTATCACAGCGCTGCCCTATTGTTTTCAATGGGCAGGAGTGGTGGAGGAGCGGTGTAGGAGCGGCAAAGAAGCTGCTGGCAGGACTTTTTGTGACGCCCTGCCAGCGCAGCGCCCCAGTGTGAAAGCACTTGGGCTTTCACACTGGGTTTGCAGCCGAGGCTTTTTTCAGGCGCTATTTTTAGCAATGTGAAAGGGGTCTTATCTGCCCAAAGCTATTACATAGGGGACATTTTCGCTCCCTTTTGACAAAAAAAGTTAAATGAAAAAATAAAAAAAAAAATGTAAGCAAAATAAAGTGTAAGCTTTATACTTCCCATATCACATTTCCTGTGTTTACACATATGCCTTTGTTTAGACACATTTAAGGTATATAATCAGCCCCTGGGTGCACATATTTCTATTTTCTCTAAATGCCAGTAACGGGAACGCATCTGTAGTAAATGCAGTGTGAAATTATACCATTTCAAAAGAATACACTTATTTAGACACATTTAGAAATGTCCTATAAACACAAAAGCCCATGTATGTCATTGCCAGTATGAATGAGCCTGAATTCTCTAAGAGGTTAACTATTTTTTTTAATTCATTCCTGTCTGCTGTGCAATGTATGCAACTGTGGGATAGGGATCACCGTAATAATAAATAATAATAATAATAATAATAATAATAGCACATGTTTTAAAAGGTTAATGTTTTGTTTTTTTTTTGCTTTTGTTTTTTTATACACAGAAACTAGTGGATCGTGGGTGCAATGTGGAGACTTACTAAAACTTTATGCCCATATTTCTCTGTATGGACTTTCAGTGTGAAAGCTGGAGGAAGTGTGCATGGACTACAAGCACAGTGATCAGTGTGCTTGCTTGTAGTCTATTGAGAACTACAAGTAGTCTGCCATGGTGGAAGATCTCTGTGAATGAATGATGTGGCTGTGCAAATTTCAAATGTGAAAGCTGTTGCAGGGGAGATCAATCCCCACCTGCTATAACAAGGGAGAACTAAGGAGGCGAGTGGGGCTGCTGCATAGCAACATATTACACCCTAAATACAGGTGTAACATGTAACATAGTGCCTAAAGCTGAACCTATCCTCTAATTTCAACAGCGACATACATCATTATCTATTTGTATAACAAATATTACCTTTTGTACAGCAGAGACCTTCATATAAGAGTCCAGTACAAGCAGCAGAGGTGAATGCACATTTATGCGACTGCATATTTCCGATGCTATTGTTGAAAAAAGTTAAACACAAAAGTTTAAAGGTTCAGGAAAAAAGAAAAGCAACAAGAAATGATGGTTGATACTTACCACCTAGACAAAAGGTTGAACTATGTAAATCTTCCAATATTTGGACAAGGGTGTCAATTTGTTTTCCCTCTTCCACATTTTTGAGTCGTACAACAAGCTTCTTAATAGTTTCTTCAAGTTCTACCATACTGGTCATTGTTAGTTTCCAGCTCCAATGAGGTTCATCATTTACAGTTTCTCCACATTACAACAAAACTCCACTGCAAGATGAGCAACAGAAACAATACACTGGGGCACCCTGAAGAGTAATCATATTGGTAAGTCTTTTTGACAGCAAAAATTACATACTACCTAAACAGTGAAGCCAATATCGGTCACACCCTGAGCATACTCACATGATCACATCGGTCACTGACACTTAGGTATGTTTACACAAAGATGATCTGAAACAAGAAGCAATAAGGAGAAACAGGTTGAAAACAAAAGTATGATTTTTACCTCATAGTCGTACAAAGCAAAAATGGTATTCTTAAGTCTCAAATAAATAAAAAAAAAAACCTAAAAACTTGTGCATTTAAAACTTCTCTGAACCACTCGCCAATCCTAGAATTTTAGGCCTCATGCGCACTGGACGTTAAAATAACGTTATAAAAACGTCAGTAGCTTTGCAGTGAATTTTTCATCTTTAGTGTTTTTTAGCATTAGCGTTTTTTTTTTTTTGTTTTTTTTTTTCAATGGATCAAAAATGTTAAACGCTGGTGAGTGATTTTTTTGAGCGTTTATCGACATTTATCAGCGTTAGAGCGTTTTTACAGCTGAAAAACGTTTCTCAGAACCCACTAGTTTTGGGGTTTGTTTTACTGCTCAAAAACGCCACTGCCCAAAACTGCTGATAACAGCCTGTGTGTGCATGGACACATAGGATAACATGATTGAGAGTTTAATGATTGTAGAAAAAAATGTCTACAGCCAAAAACAGCTGCTGTAAAAACGTCCAGTGTGCATGAGGCCTTAAGCCCCATACACACTATCAGATTTTCTGCAGATTTTTGTCTTCAGAATTACCAAAACTATATAATATGAGGTCAAACCTTAAGAGTTTCAATTTGTATGCAATCAGGCAGGCTCTTGCACTACATGGTTTTGGTAAACAGTAAATAGTAAATAGTGTGTATGGGGCCTTAGAGTCAGCTGCTGTACAACTACTGTATATGCCCAGTTTTTGCACCATCATCTAATGTCTTGAATACTTACCGTAGGATAGCATGTGAGGCATATACATAAGTAGGCTCTGTGAACAAATTCAGCATATTTTAACATTGCGTGTTGCAGGTCCTACACTTCTTAAGACACTGGGAAAGGGGTAGGAAGCAAACACTGAGGCAAGGGCTGTCCATCAACAGTGGCCCTTTCTGGCACTCTCAATTTCCTACAGTTTCGGCACACTATGCTCAAAAGGTTGCCTACCCATGATCTCGACTGTACCACTACCGGATACAAGGAAGGTGTGTAATATTTTGCAACAAACCCATTTAGAATTCATTTAGAATTCAGCAGTGGCAATCATAGTTACAGTGGAATGCCAGTTAATTTCCTCATTAAGGAGTCCACAAAAATACATAGCATAACCTTATAGTGGTTGTAAACCTCAGATATGAAATATGAAAAAAGCATATCCCTCTAT
This sequence comes from Aquarana catesbeiana, assembly GCF_042186555.1. NCBI lineage: Eukaryota > Metazoa > Chordata > Amphibia > Anura > Ranidae > Aquarana > Aquarana catesbeiana. The sequence goes on from NC_133326.1 coordinate 194,140,456, forward strand.
AATGTGTACTTGTCTCAATTAAGAGTACTAAGTGTCATTTTTGTCTACTGCTTTGTTCCTCTGCTATCAGCATGAATCACTTCTGACAAGTTTTCCTGACACCAAGAGAAAAAGGTAACAAGGAGGGATGGCCAGCACACAGCCTGTGATTGACAGCTTCAGCTCTGTTCCTATGTGAAGGGGTGTGTGTCCCTTTCCTCTAATCAGCTCCCACAGCTCTTACTGAGCTCTGCAGTGTGTAACTTTAGCTCTCTGCCCCCTTTGGCCATAAAAAGGGCTGTAAGGATTATCTTTGCCTTTTACCAACATGGTCTACCGAATTACTGCATGGAGTGAAAAGGCAGAAAAGCCTACATGAGTAAAAAGGTCTAGGGCTTTGCAACATATCTAGGCCCTGGATTATCTTTTTCCCTATGAAGGAGTTTTGGGACTTTCCGGTTTACTTTTTAGCAGAAGGGGCAGAATCACAAGGCAATTATAAAACATACTGAGATGTTCTAGTTCTGCTATAACAAGACATACAGTGGTTAACTATAATAAACTACATTAGAGCGACATGCAAGGACAATTCGTTACTAACATTTTGCATACATCTCTGTACTAGATCACCCAAGGACAGATCAGACAGTAAGTAGACAGTCATTTACATAGAAGATCTCTGACCCCAATGTCACACAGGGCTAATGCTTTGTAACATATCCATATCTTCCTCCTATGTGAACACTGGAATGACATTTTTCTAAGTACACTATATAGACAACTCCTCTCTACATCTAGCAGGTGAAATGGCCTAAGCAGGGTAAATAATGAACAACGACTTACTTTTACAAATGTCATATGCCTTGCCAGATGTCTGAAATCTAACACCATTCCAGCACCATGGGGCATATCTTAATATTAATGCAAGTTAAATTGGTCGTAAAGATTTTTTTTTTTTTAAATAACAAACATGTTATACTTGCCTCCACGTTGCAGTTTGTTTTGAGAGTCCCCGATCCTGCTGTTCTGGGGTCCCTCAGGGGCTGTCTCAGCTCCTCCCCGCTAAAGCTAACCCCTTCTGGGAAGCGCTCTCCTGGGGGTTAACTTGCGGGCGCGCTTCCGAGTCCTGCATTCTGCATCCATAAGCCGCCGACTACAGGACTCTGCCCGCCCGAGTTGATTGACAGCAACGTGAGCCAATGGCTGCGCTACTATCAATCTATCCAATGAAGAGCCGAGAACAGGCGAGAAGACCGGGTCGTCATCAAGCGCGTTCTTGACACAAGACTTTTGAGGGCTCAGGTAAGTAAACGGGGGGGGCTGGGGGGCTTGCAATCGCCAAATGTTTTTTCACCTTAATGCATAGGAGGCATTAAGGTGAAAAAACATGAACCTTTACAACCCCTTTAAGTCACTACTTCAGGAAACCAACTGCCTGTAGCATTAACATAAATATTAATATATGAATTGTGAATACAATGTTCTGTCATGAGGTATGTGCTGTATAAAGACATGAATATAGTACTATAACCATACCTCCCAACTTTCTGAGATGGGAATGACGGAAACCTTTTAGCAAAAGTATATGGGCACAGGACACACCCCCTGTCACGCCCCCCCCCCCCCCCCCCGCCCATTAAAAGGAGAATTATACACAAAAAAAAAATAAATGGGATTGGTTAAACCCCCACAAGTGCTTTTTTTACCACTACTATTCCGTTATATTGGCTTCTGGAATTAAAAAAAATGCAGCAACTTAGAAATTGGATAAAAGGTTTAACACTGGGAAACACTTTTTGAAAGATAAAAAGTGCATTTTATATACAACTATATAGATCAGACCAAAATGAGGAACAGATGAGGAGGAAAGAGGGACAGAGGGACTTTGTTCCAAATCAGGGACAGTCCCTTGAAATCAGGGACAGTTGGGAGCTATGCTATAACATACAAAGACACGTTTCAGTGAGAGCAAGCCATAATGATCCATCTACAGGCTGCAACACTTCCCATATTCTTGCATGTAAATATGCCCAGTAGCGTCTCACATAAAACATTTAAAAGGGTAACTCCACTTTCGTGGGCAAAATAAATAGCAAATAAAGAAAAAATAATATAGCGTGTACAATTGCGATACAAGTCATATTGTAATTGAATGTTATTAAAAAAAATACCTTTCCTTTACAACCTGCAGCCGCTGGAATTTTCCTGAAAATGCAATGCAATATGGCTACCTGAATGTGTACAGAACACTCCCCAGAAACATAAATTCCTACTTGTGTGATTGGTTCACTGATTTTCCCAGAAGTCTGCACTATTATGGTGCGATACTCCCAATAGGAAAACACGTCTAAAGTGATGTAGGCCCAGCAGCTTTCCTCATTGGTGCCCTGAAGGTGCATAGCTTATTGATAATTATAAAACCACTCCCATAAGACCCCTTTCACACTGAGGCAGTTTTCATGCGTTTTAGCGCTAGAAATACCACCTGTAAAGAGACTGAAAACTGCCTCCTATACCGCCTGAATGTGAAAGCCCCAGTGCTTTCATGCTGGGGCAGTGCGCTTGCAGGAAAAAGTCCTGCAAGCAGCATCTTTGGGGCAGTTTGGAAGCGCTGTATACAGTTTACCATGGGGTTTATGGGCTAGTTTATCACATTTATGTATTATTAATGTCTATGTTACATATACTGTTATTGTTTCACACTATACATTAATATTGGTGCTTATTCTTTAGTTTATTTAGCGCTGTTATCTATTATTAGTTATCTGAACAGGTGTGTATCTCACTTATAGCAGCAGCTTTTTTAGGTGCAATCTTTTTGGTTTTTTGGTCAAAACATTTAATATTGGTCATCCTATCACAGCGCGGTATTTTCCATTTGTACATAGACCTGCAGTGTTTTCTTATCTCTCTTCAAAGCAGTGTCCCGTAGCCGTCTCCTGCTCCATTCTTCTGTTATCAGCCTGGTAACTCCTTAGAACGTGACAAGTTCTCCGTCACATAGGATAAAAGCAGCCCGAGTTTTATGTTGGGGAGGATGCTATAAATAATTTAGCAGAGCCCTGAACGATTCAACAAACAGAGCTGAAAGTCTCTACATGAGGAGTATGTGCCTTTCCTCCAATCAGCTGTTTTGGCTGTATGTCCAGGCTTCACTGCAGTGCTAACCAGGAAGAGAAAATCTCCCAAAACAATGTGCACTTTCTAAACAGTATATAAAGATGAAGAAAGCAGATACACATGTAAAACCTATGTATGGAGATTTGTTTCATCTCTGTGCATCACTTGTGGCTGTTCACTTTACTGCAGGGGTCTCAAACTGGCGGCCCTCCAGCTGTTCCAAAACTATAAGTCCCATCATGCCTCTGCCTGTGGGAGTCATGCATGTAACGGTCAGCCTTGCAATGCCTCATGCGACTTGTAGTTTTGCAACAGCTGGAGGGCCGCCAGTTTGAGACCCCTGCTTTACTGGGTATATGTGAGGGTTTACATCCACTTTACCATATATTTACATGTGTCACATTAAAAAAAATGTATTTCATTTGTAAAATATCTTTTCAATGCTTTGTACCATTGCTGACAGCTGAAGTGTAAACAAAAAAGTTGCGGTAGGTATCGGTAATTGGTATCAACGTGTACAAAAAAAAAAAAAAGAGGCTATTATAAAACTTAATGGTCATTTTTTTATTGCTTTACACATTTCATTATTTTTCATTACATTTCTTTAACCCCTTCCCGCCGACCGTACGCAGATGTGCGTACTCGGCTTTCGGGGGTTTTACCGGGATGATGCCCACAGCTGCAGGCATCATCCCGGTACCGTTGTTTCGAGCCGGCGATCGGCTATCCGTATATAACAACCGATGCGGCTAAAAGCTGCTCGGCTGTTATACCGGAGGAGCGGGAGGGGACGCCCCCCCGCCCCCTGCCACCTCCCGCCGCTCTTACCGGGCCTCCCGTGCGATCGGGAGGATCGGTGTCCAATCGGCTGCCTCCGGCGGCTGGGGGCGGGCTTTCTAATTGTAAACGCGGAAGCGACGTCATGACGTCACTTCCCGTTTACTCGGCTGCCAATGGTGCCGAATTTAAAAAAATACACAGTATTCAGAATTGCCGTTTTCGGCGATCTGAATACTTTGAAGTGCAGAGGAGGGATCGGGGGTCTTTTAGGAAATTCATAGCTACCATAGTTTGTCGCCATTCCACGAGTGCGTGCAATTATAAAGCGCGACATGTTTGGTATCTATTTACTCGGCGTAACATCATCTTTCACATTATACAAAATAATTGGGGTAACTTTACTGTTTGGATTTTTTAAAATTCATGAAAGTGTCCCTTTTCCAAAAATTTGCGTATAAAACACCGCTGCACAAATACCGTGTGATATAAAATATTTCAACAATCTTCATTTTATTCTCTAGATTCTCTGCTAAAAAAATATATATAATGTTTGGGGTTCTAAGTAATTTTCTAGCAAAAAAATATGCATTTTAACTTGTAAACACCAAATTTCAAAAATAGGCTTAGTCATGAAAGGGTTCAATTTGATTGAAGCAAAGAGTACCGTATTAGGTTTTATTGTATTGCCATTTTGTTTGATAATCTAATAAATGTTCAGGGGTTTTAAATCTTTAATATAAAAAAGTTCTTTATAATCGTGGGAGAATCGTGATCTTTATTCTAAGGAAAAAAATCGTGATTCTCATTTTTTCCAAAATCATGCAGCTCTACATGTTTGGAACAAAAGAACATATTACAATACAATACCATACATCACTTCCGAAGTTGTATTCTGCTGTATGAGAATTTTAGTAAGTTAACCACTTTAGCCCCGGACCATTATGCTGCCAAAGGACCAGAGGTCTTTTTCCAATTTGGCACTGCGTCGCTTTAACTGCTAATTGCGCGGTCATGCAATGCTGTACCCAAACGAAATTTGCGTCCTTTTCTTCCCACAAATAGAGCTTTCTTTTGATGGTATTTGATCACCTCTGCGGTTTTTATTTTTTGCGCTATAAACGGAAAAAGACCGAAATTTTTTTTAAAAAATGATATTTTCTACTTTTTGTTATAAAAAAAATCCAATAAACTCAATTTTAGTCATACATTTAGGCCAAAATGTATTCGGCCACATGTCTTTGGTAAAAAAAATGTCAATAAGCGTATATTTATTGGTTTGCGCAAAAGTTATAGCGTCTACAAACTAGGGTACATTTTCTGGAATTTACACAGCTTTTAGTTTATGACTGCCTATGTCATTTCTTGAGGTGCTAAAATGGCAGGGCAGTACAACCCCCCCCCCAAATGACCCCATTTTGGAAAGTAGACACCCCAAGGAAATTGCTGAGAGGCATGTTGAACCCATTGAATATTTATTTTTTTTGTCCCAAGTGATTGAATAATGACAACAACAAAAAAAATATTTACAAAAAGTGGTCACTAAATGATATATTGCTCACACAGGCCATGGGCATATGTGGAATTGCACCCCAAAATACATTCAGCTGCTTCTCCTGAGTACTGGGATACCACATGTGTGGGACTTTTTGGGAGCCTAGCCGTGTACGGGGCCCCGAAAACCAATCACCGCCTTCAGGATTTCTAAGGGCGTAAATTTTTGATTTCACTCCTCACTACCTATCACAGTTTTGAAGGCCATAAAATGCCCAGGTGGCACAAAACCCCCCTAAATTACCCCATTTTGGAAAGTAGACACCCCAAGCTATTTGCTGAGAGGCATGGTGAGTATTTTGCAGCTCTCATTTGTTTTTGAAAATGAAGAAAGACAAGAAAAAACTTTTTTTTTTCTTTTTTTAATTTTCAAAACTTTGTGACAAAAAGTGAGGTCTGCAAAATACTCACTATACCTCTCAGCAAATAGCTTGGGGTGTCTACTTTCCTAAATGGGGTCATTTGGGGGGGGGGGGGGGGGTTTGTGCTACCTGGGCATTCCATGGCCTCCGAAACTGCGATAGGCAGTGAAGAGTGAAATCAAAAATTTACGCCCTTAGAAAGCCTGAAGGCGGTGCTTGGTTTTCGGGGTCCCGTACGCGGCTGGGCTCCCAAAGTGTCTCACACATGTGGTATCTCCGTACTCAGGAGAAGCAGCAGAATGTATTTTGGGGTGTAATTTCACATATTCCCATGGCATGTTTGAGCAATATATCATTTAGTGACAACTTTGTGCAAAAAAAAAAAAAAATAAAAAATTTGTCTCTTTCCCGCAACTTGTGTCACAATATAAAATATTCCATGGACTCGACATGACTCTCAGCAAATAGCTTGGGGTATCTACTTTCCAAAATGGGGTCATTTGGGGGGGTTTTGAACTGTCCTGGCATTTTATGCACAACATTTAGAAACTTAACACTCTTCTAACCACTTGAAGACAAAGCCCTTTCTGACACTTTTTGTTTACATGAAAAAATTATTTTTTTTTGCAAGAAAATTACTTTGAACCCCCAAACATTATATATTTTTTTTAAAGCAAATGCCCTAAAGATTAAAATGGTGGGTGTTTCATTTTTTTTTTCCACACAGTATTTGCGCAGCGATTTTTCAAACGCATTTTTTGGGGAAAAAACACACTTTTTTAAATCTTAATGCACTAAAACACACTATATTGCCCAAATGTTTGATGACATAAAAAAGATGATCTTAGGCCGAGTACATGGATACCAAACATGACATGCTTTACAATTGCGCACAAACGTGCAGTGGCAACAAAATAAAAACATTTTTAAAAGCCTTTAAAAGCTTTTACAGGTTACCACTTTAGATTTACAGAGGAGGTCTACTGCTAAAATTACTGCTCTCGATCTGACCTTCGCGGTGATACCTCACATGCATGGTGCAATTGCTGTTTACGCTTGACGACAGGCCGCCGCTTGCGCTCGCCTTAGCGCGAGAGCAGGGGGCGACAGGGGTGCTTTTTTTTTTTGCTTTTTTTTTTTTTGCTTTTTTATCTTATTTTTAAACTGTTCCCTTCATTTTTTTTTTTAATCATTTTTATTGTTATCTCAGGGAATGTAAATATCCCCTACGATAGCAATAGGTAGTGACAGGTACTCTTTTTTGAAAAAAATGGGGTCTATTAGACCCTAGATCTCTCCTCTGCCCTCAAAGCATCTGACCACACCAAGATCGGTGTGATAAAATGCTTTCCCAATTTTCCAATGGCGCTGTTTACATCCGGCAAAATCTAAGTCATGAAATGCTCGTAGCTTCCGGTTTCTTAGGCCATAGAGATGTTTGGAGCCACTCTGGTCTCTGATCAGCTCTATGGTCAGCTGGCTGAATCACCGGCTGCATTCTCAGGTTCCCTGTTGAGACAGGAGAGCCAGAGAAAAACATGGAAGACGGTGGGGGGGGGCATTCCCTCCCACGGCTTGTAAAAGCACTCTAGAGGCTAATTAGCCGCTAGGATTGCTTTTACATGAAAGCCGACCGCTGGCTGAAAAGAATGATACCAAGATGATACCTAAACCTGCAGGCATCATTCTAGTATAACCACTCAAAGTCGTGAATGGCGTACCTGAAGACAAAAAAATGGTTAACAATAAAACACAGTAAACTGTAAAGTATAAAAAATTGCATACCTGAAAAACAAACATGATAAAACATAACAACAATAAAACATTGCAGAATAGAATACAGTAACAAAGAGCAGAACAATAGAGAGAGAATAGAGAGAGAGAATAAAACGACAACTATTTTTTTTTTATTTTATATATATATATATATATATATATATATATATATATATATATATATATATATATATATATATATATATATATATATATATATATATATATATATATATATATATATATATATATATATATATACATATATACACACACACACACACATATTTTTTTTTTTTTTACACTTTTTTTGTAACTAACTTTTATAACTGTAATCGGTTCCAGGTTCGGGTCTCTCAAAATGCGATGGCATCTTGGGAGACCCTGTGAAAGTGTGCCTAGTCTGTGCAATGCTGTACCCTACGCTAATACTCAACTAGTGAATGGTAGCGTTCAAAACATTCACCAATGCAAAAACCAGGATTGTCAGGACAGGAGGGACAATAATAGCGGGTGTCACGCCTATATCCGCACTTGCTGCAGACACGACATCTTTTTTGGGGGGGTTCGTTGGGTAGGGGTACTCGGGAGGACATAAAGAAAATGCCTCTCATGCAGCCGAGTGCATTTGGTTGGGGATGTGAATGGGGGAAGTACGGGCGCTGCAGAAGTGGTGGGTTCCCAATTAGGTTTGGCGAATGCAGCAGGAAGGGCACTATGGGCACGACGGGCTTGTTTGTCTTCTTCTTGGTGGCAGCGGGACACTACTTGTGCTTGCCTGCACCAGCTTGAACTGCACTTATGGGACTCGTCACGTCACCAAGTGTTACTGCAGTGCTGGTTTGACTACGACCGGGGTGTACTAGGCGCTTGCTTGGTGCTTGCCAGTTCACCAAAACGCTACCAAAAAAACTGTTAGCGATCGCAGGGATCAGGCCTGACTCTGCGAACGCTGCAGTTATGGGTTTAGTGTTTTGTAAGCGACAGTGATCGATCGATACTGCACTTGGGTGGGCTGGGCCGGGCTGGGCCGGGCGGAGGGGCAAAACGCAGGTGCTAGCAGGTATCTGGGCTGATCCCGCTAACACTGCGTTTTTGGAAACCCTAAACTGCTGGGGACACTAGTATAGATCTGATCGGATCAGATATTGATCCGATCAGATACTATACCACTAAGGGAGGTGTACGGTGCGTGCGTGGGTGTTAGCGGTACTGGCGATAATCTTACGCTGCCTGGGGCGACGCATATCACCGCCGGGCGATCAGGGGGCTAAACCTTTATTCGGTAATAAACGGCGGTTGCCCTGACACTATAAAAAATAAACGAACTAACCAGCGTCACCCGTAACAGTTGTACAGTGATCAGTGGTGAAAGGGTTAACTAGGGGGCAATCAAGGGGTTAAAACATTTATTAGGTAGTATATGGGGGTCCCTGTCGCTATAAAATGCTGACGGCAAACCTAAATATTTACGTCCCTAACTAGCGTCACCAGCGACACTAATACAGCGATCAGAAAAATGATCGCTTAGCGACACTGGCGACAGGGGGTGATCAAGGGGTTAAAACTTTATTAGGGGGGGTAGGGGGGGTACCCTAGACCTAAAGGGGGGTAATACTAACTGCCCTAACACAGTAACTGTCACAAACTGACACCATGCAGTAATCAGAAAAAAAAAAAAAACTGCTTGGTGTCAGTGTGATGGGGAGGGGGGGGATCGGGGGCGATCGGGGGTGTTTTGTGTGCCTGGCATGTTCTACTGTGTGTAGTGTTTGTGCACTCACAGTGATGTCTTCTCTCCTCGGCGCCGGAACGGAAAATACAGAGCCGAGGAGAGATGACATAATTTCCTTTGCTGCTGTTTAGCATACAGCAGCAAAGGAATGTTCTGATTGGCCGGCGGCGATCGCGAGGGGGGGGCCCACGAATGGATGGCCCCCCCCTCACCTCCGATCACCGGGGGACAAAAGAGGACCGCCTCGGGCACCGATCGGACCCCCCACCCGCGGGAGGCAGATTACGTATATTTACGTGATTTTGCCTGCCCGTGCCGGCGTAAGGCGGTCCTTAAGTGGTTAAGTAACCTATTTTCGGGGCTAGCATGCAAAAAAAAAAAAGACAATCATTCTTCCGATATCCTCGGAACAGACAATCGTGTGTACAAGGCCCACATCCAAATAAAAAAGTACCAGATACTTGTTCTCCTCAGTAATACAGAAAAACCGAAGGCAACGCTCAATTCGCATATAAATTAGATGATACTTATCTATAAAGTAAAACAATATAAAAAAAAAAAAAAAAAAAAAACACAAGACATTACCAGGTAACTAAATTAGTCATTCATAGTCATCTTCTAGGCCAACACTTGAGGAGAAGGGAGAAATCCAACCTTTGTTGGGGTTGGACCACTGCCTGCTGAGTGTTCTGCCCAGGGCCACTGTTAGAAATCATGGGGCCCCGTACAGCCTACCTGACGGGGCCCCGTACAGCCTACCTGACGGGGCCCAATTTAATCCTGCTCTTGCTTCCACCCCTGGCCCTTCCCCTGACCCCACCTTGAAACAAAATGCAGATTTGTCACCATTTACATATGCGTGCGGGACCGACGCGCGCGTTCATTATTGCGCATGAGTACAAGGGACAGAGGCGGTTTAAATATTTTTTCGATTTTATTTTTTTTTTTAATAAAAGTTTACACTGTATCTTTATTTTTTTTAAATCCCTTTTATTGTTATTAGAAGGGATGAACAACACCCCTTGTGGTAGTCTATTGAACCCATATCTTCCCTCTGGCCTCCAAAGCATCTGATCAGATGCTTGTTCAAGCCGGTAATGGCTTGTTTACATGAGGCTGAAAACGGAAGTGATGAAATCCTCATCGCCTCTGGTTTCTGACGTCGCACAGTGGGAGGAACGAAATCAGTTCCTCACACTGTGTCCCAGGAACTGGATGCTGCTGCTCACATCCTTACCGGGCTCCCTGATTGCACAGGATAGCCCAGTGGGTGGGACTCCCTTCCACTGCCTGAAAGAGTAATCCAGGGCTTCTTAGCCACTATTACTTTTACTTTGTGCAGATTCGCTGGGGCTAAAAAATTATCTCCCAATCATTGCTGCAGCAATGACCAAGCTATCACCCTTCCAATCCAGCAACGTACCAGTACGTAGCTGGATGGGAAGCGGTTAAAGGGGAGTGGTTGGGGGTGCAGTAAAAACGCAGCTCAGCTGCACATGTTTACTGGGCCCCCCAAACGCAAGTGTAAAGTAGCATCTCATTGCGTCTTATGATCATCAGCATTATGATAATAATGCAGGCAGCACAGTCAGCATGTGCTCTGTCATGAATCTGTCACAGTGTGTGATGTGGCTTTTGGGTGCTGAAATTGTTAACTTATGGCTGTACTGTGTGTTACAAACTGTAACCCAGCACAGCCATAACAAGGTTAGCCCCAACAAAAACATGGCACACTGACAGATCCTTGACAGAGCACATGCTGACTGTGCTGCCTGCGCGATTATCATAATGCTGATAATCATAACCTGCTATGCTGTGTGTAAGCCTAAGTGAGACACAGTGAGGATTCTATCCTCTGTCCTCAACTCACTGTGTGCAGTGCAGCCATGCTGTCCTCCTGGTGCTTGCTCCCTGTCAACCGCTGAGCCACCTGTCACCTCACATCAGCCTTGGCAGTCAGTACCTGAGGGCAGGAGGGGAACAGAGCATCGTGGTATTACTCCGCCAGGGAAGGCAGTGGGCAGCGGCAGCAAGGACTAATTAAGCAACAGAGCATTATGTACATTCTCCCCGAAAAAGAAGAAATAGTCCATCCAATGCACTCACCTCCTGGGCCCCTCTGTTGGCCTGATGGGGCCCAGGAAAATGTAAGTACACCCCCCTTCCCTAAGCAAGTAGGAGCAGGGTGAAGTTTAGAAAGCCCAATTTTTTTTAATATGCAGAAATTAACTGTAAAGCTGCCAAGGCCCCCCTTTGGAGCTGATGGGGCTGGGCCCAGTACAACAGGACCGGCTGTACTGCCTCATCAGTGGCCAAACGTCTGCCCCTAAATGGGAGGTCAAGTCAGGTTCAGGTGTTAGCTCACCATTTTTATTGTTAAGGGAATTAACCCATTAAGGGTATTAGACGCCCCTCCCCTGCAAGCAGAGACTTCACCTGCACAGATAGACTATGTTTTGATCATGTTACGCAATCTGCAGGAATTTGAAAGTATGCTCTGTATCACTTTGACCCCAACCGAAGGGTGAAAGTGAATACAATAGAGGATTATGCTGCGCTAAAGTGTGCTAAATGTGCCACCTAAGTGACATAAAAAGCGTTGTGCGTATACAAAACACATATAAGATGTGTAAGAGTGTATACCCCACTAAACAAAGTGAGGTATACACTCACGTATCTACACGAAATACGAGCTGTGTTTAACGCACGAGTAGTGTCTTTACCCAGCATCAGGTTCAGTGTGGCTTGTAGAATTTCCTTTTTTCCTAAGGGTGAAAGTATCTGGATTTGATCCTTGACTCGGCGTGGGCAAACATGTTTTTACTGATAGACAAGATCTAGAAGCTTTAGACTGTGGTTCAGTTAACAATCTTCACAGCAGTCTTCCATGCAGGCCCCCATTTCAGAAAAAAAAGAACACACACACACACACACACATTTGGACCATGAAAGGATGCGTCAGACGTTCTTGTAAACAAACCTTTCAAATAGGCAGGATAAAAAAAAAAAGGTTTAGTCGGCCTATGCGCACCAAAGGGGACAGCTCATTTTACCAAAGCATCCGCACTCTGTAATGTTCCCCACACCGAGTTAAACAATGCAGCCACCAGTGCTTTTTTTTTTAAGGCAGGGGCCTTATCCTCTTTTTAACCGTTTCCCGACCGGCGCACGCCGATGTACGTCGGCAGAATGGCACGGCTGGGCGAATGGGCGTACCCGTACGTCCCTTTAAATTTTCCGCCGTGCCATTGTGTGCGCGCCGGCCGGGAGCTCCGTGAGTCGGGTCGCGGGTCCCACGGACTAGATCTCCGCGGGCATACCCGCGATTGCCTCACAGAGAGGAAGAACGGGGAGATGCTAATGTAAACAAGCATCTCCCCATTCTGCCTTGTGACAGTGTCACTGATCTCTGCTCCCTGTGATCAGGAGCAGAGATCAGTGACGTGTCACACGTAGCCACGCCCCCCAGTTAGAAACACTCCCCAGGACATACTTAACCCTTACACTGCCCACTAGTGGTTAACCCCTTCACTGCCAGTGTCAAAAATGTCCGATGTGTCCGCCATAATGTCGCAGTCACGGTAAAAATCGCTGATCGCTGCCATTGCTAGTAAAAAAAAAAAAAAAAAAAAATTTCAATAAAAATGCAATGAAACTATCCCCTATCTATCCCCTATTTTGTAGATGCTATAACTTTTGCAGAAACCAATCATTAAACGCTTATTATGATTTTTTTTTTACCAAAAATATGTAGAAGAATACGTATCGGCCTAAACTGAGGGAAAAAAAATGTTTTTTTATATATTTTTTGGGGATATTTATTATAGCAAAAAGTAAACAAGAATGCGTTTTTTTCAAAATTGTCGCCATCTTTTTGTTTATAGCGCAAAAAATAAAAACCGCAGAGGTGATCAAATACCACCAAAAGAAAGCTTTATCTGTGGGAAAAAAAGGACGTCAATTTTGTTTGGGAGCCACGTCGCATGACCGCGCAATTGTCAGTTAACCACTTGCCAACTGCCGCACGCCGTTGTACATCCAAAGTTTGGCGGCGGATATCGTTGTTATGGCAGCAGCTAGCTTCCATAATCCCGGTTTTCCCGTTTTCATGCAGCGGTCAGCTTTCAGATAAAAGTGGTCTCTGCGGCGGATTCGCCGCGAGAATGCTTTTATCAGTGGCAGGAGAGGGCCACCCCCTCCCGCCGCCGCTTACCGGAGCCGTCGGTAGCAGCGGAGGCAATCACATCTGTATCCCTACTGTGCCTGGAGACGAGTGAGGCTAAGATGGCACCCACACCCGTCTCCATGACACTGCTGGGCGGAAGTGACGTTTTGAAGGCACATTTTTTTCAATGTCATTTTTTTAAATGACTTTTTTTTTTTTTTATTGCATTTTAGTGTAAATATGAGATCGGAGGTCATTTTGACCCCAGATCTCAATTTAAGAGATCCTGTCAAGCTTTTTTCTATTAAGAAGGGATGTTTGCATTCCTTATAATAAGAATAAAAGTGACACTTTTTTTTTTAAACAGTGTAAAAATAAATAAAATCATGTAAAATAAATAATAAAAATAAAAAATATTTTTTTTAAAAAAAAACCCCATCCCGACGAGCTCGCGCGCAGAAGCGAACGCATACGCGAGTAGCGCCTGCATATGAAAATGGTGGTCAAACCACACATGTGAGGTATCGCCACATTCGTTAGAATGAGAGCAATAATTCTAGCCCTAGACCTCCTCTAACGCTAAACATGCAACCTGTAGAATTTTTTAAATGTCGCCTATGGAGATTTTTGAGGGTAAAAGTTTGACGCCATTCCACGAGCGGGTGCAATTTTGAAGCATGACATGTTTGGTATCAATTTAGGCAGCGTAACATTATCTTTTACAATATAAAAAAAATTGGGCTAACTTTACTGTTGTCTTATTTTTTTATTCAAAAAAGTGAATTTTTTCCAAAAAAAGTGCGATTGTAAGACCGCTGCGCAAATACGGTGTAAAAAAAAAAAAAAAGTATTGCAATGATCGCCATTTTATTCTCTAGGGTGTTAGAAAAAAAAAAAAAAAAACAATGTTTGGGGTTTCTAAGTAATTTTCTAGCAACAAAACCCGTTTTAAACATGTAAACACCTAAATTCCAAAATGAGGCTGGTCCTTAAGTGGTTAAAGCGACGCAGTGCCGAATCGCAAAAAAACGCACTGGTCAGGAAGGAGGTAAATTCTTCTGTGGCTGAAGTGGTTAAGATGAATTATCAAACAACATCCTGAGACTACTGGGATATGGAGGGGGACAACCCAGTGCCCATCGTTTTCAATGCTGACTGCGGAGCAGAATCAGCAAGTGCCGGGCGGCACCCAACACGGCTATGCCTACCAACTGCAGTAATTACAGGGGGACACCCAGCCGCTTGCCTGGCACGAAGCCCCCTCTGTGTTCGTATGACTACTTGAACATTAGTGCTCCTCCTTTGCAGCAGCCAAGCCTCAGTAGAAGCAGCTGTAGTCTGGTCACCCATGGGAACGGCTCCCCTGAGCTGTCACCGACATGCAGTGCCCCAAGGGAGGCTCTACCCACATGCAGCAGCTCGCCATGCCTTAAAGTTGTGTCTCCCTGCACATATGCAAAGAGTGGGGCATAGGGGGCATGGGAGGAGGAGGAGTGAATGCCCAAAGGAGAAAAAGTGGTCACCCTGTCCTCTTCAGGGTCCGCCTCTGCAGCACCCCCCATAAGGGGGCAAGCACCGGGCTCATCAGCAACACCAGCATGCAGAAAGGGCACCTGCTCAAAAGCAAAATGCCAGTCACCACTGTCCTCTGCAGGGTCTGCCATAGCAGCACTGCTCATCCGGGGCGAGCGCCAGGCTCACCAGTGACACTGGCACGTAGAAAGGGCGCCTGCCCATAAGCAAAATGGCAGCGCCACAGGTTCCAGCAGGAAGCCAGGTCCTTACTCCTGAAACGCTATGCAGAAGTGACTAGCTTGCCTATAGCAGAGAGGGGGTTTACATTAGCTAGGACTGTCCATATGCAGTGCAGTGTTCTTTTTCTGCCTAGTGTCCTACTCCTGTGGGTGGCGCTGTAAACCCTATGATCAAGTACTGAAATGCTGTGTCTAGCAATGAATGCAAGAGAAATAAAATGTTATCCTTTCCAATCACCTTAACTAGGGGAATCGAGAGGCCAAGGGTCTCAACTTAAAAAGGTAAAGGCGGAAAATTTCCCCTTGATGTTACTCAAAGCCAGACATTGCTCCAGACTAGCCAGGTAAAGAAAATAATACATCCCAGGGAGAATCTTTGACTCGCACCAAGCAAACTTGGCCTTTCAGATGCGATAGTAGAATTGGATTTCCTAGCCTTAACGAGAATAGGGATAACAGAGTCCAATAGGTCTCTTATTACTATGGCTTCAAGCCGTTTTCACGTAGAAACATGTATCGCGCATAGAACAGCACTTGTCCAACCCGGCCGCATATGTAAAAAAAAAAATAAAAAATAACAACACTTACTGGGTGGATCACCAGGTGAAAACAAATAATACAATAAATATTAAAAAAATGCAATTTAATAGACAATAACATTTTATAAAAAAAAAAAATTACAAATAGAAGTAGACCCTTTGTCAGATGTTTATTGTTGTCTGTGTTCTTTTGGGGGGGAAGATTTACAAGCAGGCAGCAGCTGCATGCATCACAACGTACTCGTACATTGTGGGGCACTGTTGTGTCCCATGATGCCGGTACCTGGCAGCTGTGCCAGGGTATCATGTGATCGCTATGACCAATCATAGCAATCACATGCTTACATGTTAGCAAAACAGTCATGAATGGCTTGATTTTTTTTTTTCCACAGTCATGAATGGCTTGATTTTTTTTTTTCCAAAAAAGGGGTGTTTATACTGTCCCGTTATTTTAGGGCAGAAATGAGACAGGAAGTAAGTTCGTCAGGATTGATCAATTTTCAGATCTCTCTCTCTCTCTCTCTCTCTCTCTCTCTCTCTCTCTCTCTCTCTCTCTACAGTATCTCACAAAAGTGAGTACACCCCTCACATTTTTGTAAATACAGTATTTATCGGTGTATAACACGCACCCCAAGTTTAGGAGAGAATTTTAAGGAAAAAAAACTTACATTAAAATGCCCATCAATGCAGCCTCATCAGTGTTCATCTGCAGCCTTGTTAGTGTCATTGCAGCCTTTTCAGTGTCGGTGCAGACTTGACCCAGTGTCCATTGCAGCCTTGTCAGTGCAGCTTTGCCCCAGTGCAGTCTTGTCAGTGCAGCTTTGCCCCAGTGCAGTCTTGTCAGTGCAGCTTTGCCCCAGTGCAGTCTTGTCAGTGCAGCTTTGCCCCAGTGCAGTCTTGTCAGTGCAGCCTTGCCCCAGTGCAGCCTTGTCAGTGCAGCCTTGCCCCAGTGCAGCCTTGTCAGTGCAGCCTTGCCCCAGTACAGCCTTGTCAGTGCAGCCTTGCCCCCAGTGTCCATGCCTACCGCCTGCCTCCGACATACACATGCATGTAGTTTTAAATATGGCGCCGCGGGGTTTGGAGGGACTCGGCGTCGGCGGAACTGAACGAACGCCGCCGAGATACACATAGTCGAGTGTATTCGGCTCTTTCCGGCGCCGCTCACAGTCCCGCCCTATGATGGACATAACACAGGTCCAATGGCGGGACTGGGCATGACTGTGAGCGGCGCCGGAAAGAGCCGAATACACTCGACTATGTGTATCTCGGCTCTGTGATTTCGGCGGCGCTCGTTCAGATAACACGCACCCACGATTTTCCCCTGATTTTAAGGGGAAAAAAGTGCGTGTTATACGCCGATAAATACGGTATTTTATTACATCTTTTCATGTGACAAGACTGAAGAAGTGACACTTTGCTACAATGTAAAGTAGTGAGTGTACAACTTGTATAACAGTGTAAATTTGCTGTCCCCTCAAAATAACTCAACGCACAGCCATTAATGTCTAAACCACTGGCAACAAAAGTGAGTACACCCCTAAGTGAAAATGTCCAAACTGGGTCCAAAGTGTCAATATTTTGTGTGGCCACCATCATTTTCTAGAACTGCTTTAACCCTCTTGGGCATGGAGTTCACCAGAGCTTCACAGGTTGCCACTGGAGTCCTCTTCCACTCCTCCACGATGACATCATGGAGCTGGTAGATGTTAGAGACCTTGCGCTCCTCCATCTTCCGTTTGAGAATGCACCACAGATGCTCAACAGGGTTTAGGTCTGCAGACATGCTTGGCCAGTCCATCACCTTTACCCTCAGCTTCTTTAGCAAGGCAGTGGTCATCTTGGAGATATATTTGGGGTCGTTATGTTGGAATACTGCCCTGTGGCCCATTTTCCGAAGGAAGAGGATCATGCTCTGCTTCAGTATGTCACAGTACATGTTGGCATTTATTGTTCCCTTAATGAATTGTAGCTCCCCAGTGCTGCAGCCTCAGACCATGACACTCCCACCACCATGCTTGACTGAAGGCATTAGGCAAGACACACTTGTCTTTGTACTCCTCAACTGGTTGCCCTCACACACACTTGACACAATCTGAACCAAATAGGTTTATCTTGGTCTCGTCAGACCACAGGACATGGTTCCAGTAATCCATGTCCTTACTCTGCCTGCCTTCAGCAAACTGTTTGCAGGCTTTCTTGTGCATCATCTTTAGAAGAGGCTTCCTTCTGGGACGACAGCCATGCAGACCAATTTTATGCAGTGTGCAGTGTATGGTCTGAGCACTGACAGGCTGACCCCCCCCCCCCCACACACACACACACACACACACACACACACCTTCAACCTCTGTAGCAATGCTGGCAGCATTCATACGTCGATTTCCCAAACACAACCTCTGGATATGACACAGAGCACGTGCACTCAACTTCTTTGGTCGGCCATGGTGAGGACTGTTCTGAGTGGAACCTGTCCTGTTAAACTGCTGTATGGTCTTGGCCACTGTGCTGCAGCTCAGTTTCTGGATCTTCTTCTAGCCTAGGCCATCTTTATGTAGAGCAACAATTCTTTTTTTCAGATCCTCAGAGAGTTCTTTGTCATAAGGTGCCATGTTGAACTTCCAGTGACCAGTATGTGAGAGCGATAACACCAAATATAACACACCTGCTCCCCATTCACACCTAAGACCTTGTAACACTAACGAGTCATATGACCCCGGGGAGGGAAAATGGCTATTTGGGCCCAAATTGGACATTTTCACTTAGGGATGTACTCGCTTTTGTTGCCAGCAGTTTAGACATTAATGGCTGTATGTTGAGTTATTTTGAGGGGACAGCAAATTTACACTGTTATACAAGCTGTACACTCACTACTGTCCCGATACCAATACCAGTATCGGTACCGATACTGAGCATTTGCGCGAGTACTTGTACTCGCACAAAATGCTCCCGATGCCTTAGCCGATACCTGGCTGGGATGGGAGAGACAGGAAGTCAGCGGGCGGATCGGAGGGCGGAGCTGAGAGCAGAGCGGAGAGCGAGTCCTCTGAGTACCTCAGAGCAGATAGTACAGAGTGCAGGGCACAGCTGCATAATTGGATCGGCGACCGGAGCCGTTACATTCGGAAATGGAAGCGACGCTCCGTGTTGCAGTTACACCATCAGTGTAACTGAAAATCCCAACGCCCATCTTGGTACACCCTGCACTCGGCCACAGTATGCCAGCAGCGGACATCTTGTTACACCCAGCCCATATAGTTTGGGCTGGTTGTAACAAGATGTCCACTGCTGCTTTATTGAGGTCGAGTGCAAGGTGTACCAAGATGGGCGTCGCAGAGGCAGCATAAAAAAAATGAATCCTCTCGTGCCCATAAGTGTCAGCCATCAACCAGTGCTCATCAGTGACATCTGTTAGTGCCATCCATCAGTGCCCATCCAGCCAGTGCTAGTGTATGATTAACAGGAATCAAAATAATTATTTCCAAGAGGACATGGCAATAAATCACTTTTAATAAAAGAGCGGAGAAAGATGAAATGGATTTCAATAAAAAATTATCCAGGCAGCTCTACAACTACCCAATCCTTTTTACGTTAGCAAGGATTGTATTCCCCCCACGCCCTGGGGAGCCCTCTGCAAGTAATTAAGCCGGAAGCAACAAGCATTTTGTCACTTTTACTTTGTTCATTAATTCGGTCTGTGATCCATTAGCTGCAGTGGTAAGCAGGAGAGAGATTGGGGGGTCTAATAGACCCCTGGTTTCAACATAAATAGAACCTGTCACCTGTCCATGCTATCACAAGTAGGGGGCCTATAGCAATAAAGTTACAAATGGGTGAAACAATGTAATTGTGACAATTAAAAATAATGAAAACAAAAAAAATTAAAAAGCACCGCCATCTTCACCATGTATACACGCTAATGTAAACGCATGCATACAGACTTGCATACACGTGCAATTGCACTAAGCATGTGAGGTATGCCTCAAAACGCTGAAGTGAGTAGGGGTGCACCGAATGGGTTTTTTGGTGCTGAAACCAATATCAAAAATGAAAAATACACTAGGCCGAAAACCAAAACCGATACTGAAAATGACTGTTTTTAAAAAAATATTTTTATATAGGAGATGGTCAGGGACTGCAGACATGGTACAGGAGATGGTCAGAGACTGCAGACGCGGTACAGGAGATGGTCAGAGACTGCAGACGCCTTACAGGAGATGGTCAGAGACTGCAGACGCGGTACAGGAGATGGTCAGAGACTGCAGACGCGGTACAGGAGATGGCCAGAGACTGCAGACGCGGTACAGGAGATGGCCAGAGACTGCAGGCATGGTACAGGAGATGGCCAGAGACTGCAGGCATGGTACAGGAGATGGTCAGAGACTGCAGACATGGTACATGAGATGGTCAGAGACTGCAGGCATGGTACAGGAGATGGTCAGAGACTGCAGACATGGTACAGGAGATGGTCAGAGACTGCAAACATGGTACAGGAGATGGTCAGAGACTGCAAACATGGTACAGGAGATGGTCAGAGACTGCAGACATGGTACAGGAGATGGTCAGAGATGGCAGACATGGTACAGGAGATGGTCAGAGATGGCAGACATGGTACAGGAGATGGTCAGAGACTGTAGACATAGTACACGAGATGGTCAGAGACTGCAGACGTGGTACAGGAGATGGTCAGAGACTGCAGACGTGGTACAGGAGATGGTCAGAGACTGCAGACGTGGTACAGGAGATGGTCAGAGACTGCAGACGTGGTACAGGAGATGGTCAGAGACTGCAGACGTGGTACAGGAGATGGTCAGATTACAGACGTGGTACAGGAGATCAATGCAGCCTCACCAGCTTCCTTTAAATGCAGCCTACCAGTGCCCATCATTTGCAGCCTGCCTGTGCCTCACCAGTGCCCAACAGCCTACCAGTGCCCATCATGCAGCCTGCCTTAGTATGTCAGACAGGATCAGGACAGGGCAGTGTTAGCAAGGCAAAGCCAAGAACAGTGCTCTATCTAGCTGTCAGCATACCGCGTTAAGGAGCAGCTTGTCGGTATGATCAGAGGGAGGAGCATTATCAGTGTGCAGTGCCGCGGGGGTTAAGAGTGCAGGACTTGTTGTTTGACATGCTGTTAGAAACAGTGAGCACGCTCGGTGAAGCGGGCACACTTCACGGGGACACTCCAGAACGACACATCCGCACTGGGCGGCACCAGGGGCCCTGCCCCATTATCGCCGTCATTTTCTTTTCGGCATTTTGCCGAAAAGGCTATTTTCGGCCAATATGTTTCAGCGGCCGAAATTTTGGTGAATCCCTAGAAGTAAGACTGATAATTTTAGGACCATACATTTATGGTCAACTCCAAACTGTACATAACCTGTAAATGCCTTTAAAAGGGTCACCCGTGAAGCATTTTAGATTTACATTTTTTTGCAATTTCACGAGCATGCATAATTTTGAGTAGACGTGTTTGGTATCAGAAAATACATAATAATTTTTTAAAAGGATATCTAAAAAGGCAATGTTTTTTTTATTTAAACAAACATGTCATACTTACCTGCTCTGTGCAGTTGGTTTTGCACAGAGCAGCCCCAATCCTCCTCTTCTGGGGTCCCTTAGCAACACTCCTGGTTCCTCCTCTTTCCGAGTGCCCCATAGGAGAAGCGCTCTTCCTCGGGGTACTCGTGCGGGTGCGCTCCTGTGTCCTGCTGCTGCGTCTATTGAAACAGACAGCCGGACTCGGCCCCGCCCCCGCGTCATTGGATTTGATTGACAGCAGCGGGAGTCAGTGGCTGCGCTGCTATCAATCTATCCAATCAGGACACGATACAGGCGTGCTCGTTCCTGGCGCGGGAAAGACTGGGTTCAGGTAAGTAAAACGGGGGCAGCTACACTGAAGGCGGTTTTCACCTTAATGCACAGAATGCATTAAGGTGAAAAACCTTGAGGGTTTACAACCCCTTTAAGCAATTCTATAGCAAAAATGTTGATTTTAACGTGTGAAATTATTTTCGAAATTGCTCAGGACACGAAGTGGTTACACTGTATTTCCACTTTTGCAGTTAAATGTGGATAACACCTATATTTATTTGTTATACATTCCCAGTCACATAGCATAAGATATAATATTAAATATGAATTTTAAATATTTAACCACTTCCCGCCCGGTCAATAGCATATTGACGTCCGGTAAGTGGTTGCGTTATCCTGACTGTGAGTCATATGACGTCCCTTGGACACAGCGCTTCCCCAATCACGGTAAACAGCCAATTAATTTGGCGGTTTACCACGTGATCGGCTGTGTCAAAGTCACAGCCGATCACCCGTCACAACAAACTCGGCGGCGCGTTCCATGCGTGCCGCCAAAGGCATGCAGAGCAGGGATCGAGGAAGGCAAGTGTCCCTTGGACACAGCGCTTCCCCGATCAGGGGAAATTGGCTGTTTACCAAGTGACCGGCTGTGTCCAATCACAGCCGGTCACAAATGTAAACAAACAATGAGTAGCCGTTACCATCTGATCCCTGTTCTCTCCTCACACACCGATCGTGTGAGGAGAGAGAAGGGATCAATGAGTGAAATCAGTGTCTGTCTGACTTATTGTATTGTACTGTGCATAACACGGCCCCCCCCCTCAATAAAGAGGACCTGTCACACAGCCCAGCCAATCAGCCCATCTGTCACAGGCCCACCGCCATCGGTACCGTCACACAGGCTACCAGTACCACCACCAGTACCGCCATCAGGCCCACCATCTATACTGCCACACAGGCCGCTACCAGTATCACCACTAGTGCCGCCATCGGTACCACCACCCGTACCACCATCGGTACCACCACCACCTGTACCGCCGCCACCACCATCGGTACCACCACCGGTACTGCCATCACCACCTGTACCGCCATCGGTACCACCACAACCCGTCCTGCCACCACCACCCATACCGCCACCGGTACCACCACCACCCGTACCGCCATTGGTACCACCACCACCCAGCCCCGTGACTGCTCCACATATATTGGAACCAGTGAGAAAATTGTCTGGGAGCTTTGAAAAAGGATACCATTTATATGTCCACAACTATTATACCAGCCTGCCCCTTTTTCGTCATTAAAACCCCGACCTGTGGTACCTTAGAAAAAAAAAAAAAAAAAAAAAAAGAAGGGATTCCCACAAAATCTGTTGACAAAAAAAATTGCAAAACTGAGAAATCGGCATTCGTGAGGAACGAGGAGGTGTTGGCCATGAAGTGAAGGGACAAGAAAGATGTCCACATCCTACCATCCACAATGACACCGTGGTGGAGATCCAAAGAAGACGCAGCCCCATTGTAAAGCCCGAATGAGTCCACGACTACAATATGTATTGGGGGGGGGGGGTGGATTTAAACAATCAGATGCTACAGCCCTATTTATCAACCAGAAAGTCCCGTTACTGGTACAAGAAAGTTGCATTTCACCTGTTTCACATGGCCCTTTTTAATTCAATTGTCTGCTACCAAAAAGCAACTCAAAACCAACAATTCACCTACCTCAAGTATAGTGAAGATATTGTCACTGCCCTCATTTACCAACAAGGTCCCGCCCCAGGAAGCATTCGCTCTGATAATGTGAGTCGACTTCACGAGCAACACTTTCCCTATAGCATTCCCCCCACAGAATCTGGAAGAAGACGCCAAAAGAAATGCTGTGTATGCAGCAGAGGAGGAGTAAGAAGAGATTCCAGCTATTATTGTCCCCAATGTCCCTCCCAACCTGGCCTGTGCATCGGAGATTGCTTAAAAAATTATACATCCATCCAATATTAGTTCCCTTTATTATTACCAGACTGCCATTTCCCTATTTGCTTGCTACCATGTTAATTAACTGACCCTGGCCTGTTTACCAACAATGTCTTTGCTTACCAATTTAAACCACGTTTCTGACTTCCACGTGCACCAACCTCAGACTGTTTACCGATGATGCCTCTGCCTGACGATTTAAACCATGTTTCTGACTTCCACGTGCACCGACCTTGGCCTGTTAAAATCGACCATGTTTTTGCCTGCCACTTGGACTGATCTTTTGGCCATTTATTTTAGTACACAGGGGTCTCACATATGTGAGGGGCTTCAGAATAGCGTTCTAAGTAGAGAAAACCAGTTTTTCGTTTTCTGTGTTCCCAGAACAGGGTCTGGTTGCCCGAAGGCTTCAAAGCAATTTGGGTGGGAGAAGCCTCTACCCCTGTCCCCCTGGCCCTAAGCTTGATGGTCCTTCCTGCTGCCTGGACCAATGCTTTGGCTGTGCTGACCATATTGCTGCCTGTAATGACCCATGACATTTTGGACCATGTTTCTTCCTGCTGTTTGGACCAATACTTTGGCTGTGTTGACCATATATCTGCCTGCTGCCTCTACTGACTTTGGAAAGTATTTCTGCCGGGACACCTCTGCCTGCTACCTGGACCTGTGCTTTGGCTGTGCTCTGGCTGTACTTTGGCTGTGCTGACAGTATCTTTGCCTGTACGAACTATGGCCAGTATTCCTGCCTGCGTTGTGTGTGAGAGCGCTGAAAATTGGTCTGGGCGGGAAGGTGCATAAGTGCCTGGTATTGAAGTGGTTAAAAACCGATGATTAAATTTTTTAATTAAAAATCTTACTTAGCTTTCCATTTCTATGTTAAAAAGATAAGTTCACCTTTGGGGACAGGTTACATGTTCCACCCATTTTTAGGGTGAAACATGTAACATGTTCCTACTGCTGCAGCCTCTCCCTGACCTGTTGCCGCTAGTGGTGAATAGTATTCTGAATGTTTTTAACCCTTAGTGTTCGCTTTCAGGTATGTTTTAACCTTGCTAAAAACCTAACACATTCAAATAGTAAACATGGCACGGTTATAATTTATATTCTTAAAGGAAATGAATGATATTGCTTTCAAAAAGGTAAAGCAGGGTATACAATGTCATATATACTCAGCTTAACTCAATAAAAATACTTAAAGAAATCTAAATACAGGCAACCTCAAACTCACAGCTCATTCACACCAGATCCATTGAGCTGTGTTGACTGTTGAGCTGCGTTAATCTGCAAAAATATAAATTGGTTAGACTCTGGTGATACCACTCTCTTACAGCCCATCAAGTATCTTGTAGTTATTGAGAAAGCCAATCTGGGCGCAACGTGCCAGACGGGTCGGTGACGTCACCACGCTGGGTGGCGTTTGGACACCATTATTGAGAAATCAAGATTGCCTGTACTTCATGACTTGACTGTGAAATCTCTTTAACTGCAAGTGCAATTTGAGGTCTGTTTGTTTTTCCAGCAATTTGAGGTTTAAATAAAAACGATATAGCAGTCTTCACTATTTGGTTCTTTATGCTTCCTTTTTGGTCCATTTACTCCTGGGAGACTGTTTGTCAACGAGTTCCAGCACCTGGAGGAGTCAGAGTCTATATATGTAAAGAAAGTACAATGAATCCTTATTAGTGGGGTCCCCATTATCAGGTGAGAAGAGACCATAAGGGGTGGTGAAGGGCACTTGGTTGTTCACTAACGTGGAAGAAATTAATTTTTTGTTGCAAAAACCTGGAAATCGTTTACCGATTGCACAAAGATTGGATGGTGCATGGGACATTTTATATGTTTGGATTACACATTTCACATATATTATTTTATGCAGTTTTTGATGCATAAGATGTCAGAGTGTGATTTTAAATTGTATGTCACTTTAAGGAGAGATTGGAAGTGTATCACTATTTGATTTTTTTTTTACCCTATCACCTTTTTTCATTCCTCTGATTTTGATTGATTACTGTGACTGTGAGGTGTATCTCACAGTGATTGTTAACCCTTAACTCGTAAAACAACCTATCCAAACTATTTGTATATAGATAACATACCCTTTGTGCTCAGCTGCTTAAGAGCTGGGGAGGAGAAGCTGCAGCACACAGATCTTTCCAGTGAAAGGCTGTGCAAATGGGGTGGTTCAGGACAAGCTCCCAGCACAGACAGGGAATTGATCATGCTTTGCTCTCATGCTTATTGTGGTCAGTTTTTAATAGAGTAGAGGGACTGACAGAAAAACCAGGAATTTCACACAAAGGAAGCAATACAAAGAGAACAGGATACGTTTTCATACAAGTACATAGTACAGCAGGCACTTATCAAGAATATGAAACGCTGGGTTTACATATTCTTTAACTACTGTATTGAATCATTGTGGTCTGTATTTGGAACGCACTGTATCTCTTTTATGTGTTAAAAACAAGGGGCAATGCCTAAAGATACAATTTCTAGAAATTCTGAAGCCATGAGAAAAAAAAAAAAATGTAAGAAAAGTTGAAAAAATAAATAAATAAATAATTCAGTGTCGAGTAGTTTTATAAATTGAAAGTCATTTTGTTACACTGCAGAGGTGAAATGCAGCGTATATAAAATGTTTATGCTTAAAATAAAAGTACAACTTATTCAGTAAACAAAACTTGCTTTTTTAAATTGTATTTTTTTTTATTGCAAATCGAAAACAAGAACTGTGTATGTGAAGAACATTTCAATCATACATGCGAAAAGGTCACCAACAAGCCCACCCCGCTTTTCCTCATAATAATGTAAAAGCATCTTGTCAATATGCATTTTCAGTTAGTGACAATGCTGATCCAAAAACATATGTTGCTCTTGCAAGGAGCTTGATTATTTTTCTCCTCATGTTCAAGTGTAATTTTATCTATAAATGGTACAGGTATTGTGTATTTTTGGGAGGCAGTGGTTTCTAACACTACCTTACTTGAAGATGCTGCTGGTGAAGAAACACTTTGTGATCATCCAGAAGCAGAAGAAAGTGTTATTGGAATGAGAACTCAGGAGGGAAAAGCTACTTGCACTTTCATTATGGTTCCCATAATTTCATTCCGTAAAGTATTTTTGTAAAGTCTTTGGGGCACCTCTGGCAAGCAAGGATGTGTTTTGTTATCTTTGGAGGATTTGTAAACGAAGATTTCTTCTTACAATATTTGCAAAAATATTATGCAGACATTATACCATGGAAATGTTTGCAAACTCTAGATCAGAGATGTTCAAACTTTTGACCTTCTTGGGCCACATTGTAAGAAGAGAAATTGTCTTGGGCCACACATAAAATACAATAAGGATACCTGATGCGATCTGCCTGACTTTTTCTGCCCAAGTTAACGATCATGGATATTAGATAATGAGGAATAAAACGTAATATTTTTTGTATAGTTTTTTTTATTAAAAAAGTAAAAAAAAAAAAAAAAAGGGCAACATAAAACTAGTGCGATATTTGACACGGTTTGTGATAAACAATAGATGTAGTAGCAATTCTCTATGAATTCTCAAGTTGTTTATCAGATATTTTGGTTCTAATTTTTCCGTTCATGTGATTCATCCTTGAAAATAGTTGCTCACAAATACAGGCGCTGCCAAAAACTGATGACATGAATAAGCCATGATTGTGAAGAGTGGAATATTTTTCTTTGGGAGACACTGTAAATGTTTAAAATTATAAAATTCAAAAATGCATATTTCTTTTTTTTTTTTTTTTTTTTAATTCTTTATTTAGTATTCAAGGGATTCAACAGTGCGATACAGAAAAGAAACTAAAAGGAGAAGCACATAACAGCGAAATATAGTAATACCAAAGTGAGTAAACAACGTCATGCACCTTTACAACTAGCAATGCAGACCATACAGTGGAAGGGTCGCATGCATCTTCACCCGAACAGAAACAGATTGTGATATCTATGAGCTGTCTGCAATCAGCAATAAAAGGTCAAATTCTGAGATATCTTTCTGTATGAAAAATGAATAAAATAATCCCTACAGCAAGCAAGTGATAGCAGACTGCAGGGAGAGAGTAACGGGGGGGGGGGGGGGGGGGTAAGGCAGGAGCGAGACGGGAAGGGTTAGAATAAAAGGAACTGTCTCCCCTTCAGATAAAGCCACCTACAAAGTTGAAGAAACTGGATTCTTGCCAAAAGGCGGAATCACAAACTGAGATACTAGAGGTGTCTCTGTAAAAGAAATAGGGAGTCCAAGTCTTCCAACTGTTCTCCCTCTCCTTCAGATTCATGGTACGATTTTCCATTTGTTTGATTTTCTCAATCCCCACCTGACAGTGAGCTATTGTTGGGGGACTGGTACTTTTCCATATTGTCAGAAAACAGGCCTTTGCTGCAGTGAGCAAATGTTTTTGTAAGGAATTTTTTATTTGTGGTTAGAGAATGGAGAGTCATTCAGGAGGTAAGCAGCTGGCTTTCTTATTAAGTGTTACACCCATCAGGTTCTTGGTTGTGTTTTCCACTTCATCCCAGAAGGCTGTCAATTTTGGGCACTCCCAGAAAATATAACTAATGCCGTGTACACACGAGCGGACTTTCGACGGACTGAATTACGTCGGACTTTGACGGAGTTCCGCCTGCACACGATCACACCAAAGTCCGACCGTCTAGTACGCGGTGACGTACACCAGGTCCGACGAGACTATAAAAAGGAAGTGCAATAGCTCGTGCGCCACCCTTTGGGCCCCTTCTGCCAATTTCGCGTTTACCTCGTGTTAGTAGAATTTTGGTGAGAGACGATTCGCACTTTTCAAACTCGTGTTTTTCAGATCGTTTAACTGTTGTTCAGTTTGTGCTTGTGAGGTTTGTATCTGCTTTTCAGTGCGTGTAGTGAGTTCACATTGGTTCATTCAGTGTTTTGTCTGCTCGTTGCTGATTTTCAGCTCGCTCTTCATAGGCCTTGCTGTTCTTCCGTGCGCTCTGTTAAGTTCGTTCTGACCAGCCGACCGTTTTGAAGCCATGTTGCGTGTACGTACTCGTCGTAAAGTTTGTGCTTTGCTTGGGCTTGGTGTTGGGGTTCATTCTTCAACCCAAGTCCAGTCCATGAACAAGGTGGGGAGGAGTTCATGGACGAAGAATTGGTTGCACCAGCGTGACCAATTCTCTCACATGCCTTTGCTTCGTGAGATCCGTGAGAAAAATCCTGATGATTTCAGGAACTTTCTCAGGAAGACGGACCCCATTTCTCACTGTTGGCTTTGCTGACCCCTTATATCAGCAGGCAGGATACCTTCATGAGGCAAGCCATAACTCCTGAGCAAAGGCTAGTCTCCACGTTGCGGTACTTGGCCACTGGGAGAAGCCTGCACGACCTCAAGTTCTCGACAGGCATCACCCCCCAGGCTCTGGGGATCATTATCCCAGAGACCTGTTCTGCCATCATTCAGGTCCTGCAGAAGGACTATATTAAAAGGTAAGATTTATCCTTTAACATCACATTTTATTGTATTTATTGTTTGCGAATGTATTGTATTTCTTTCCTTAATCCCTAATTACAATGATTGCCATATGCTGTGAATGTCCCCTTTGTCCTCATGCATGCTGGAAGCTTTTAATGCTCCTTTTTTTGTCTTTCATGCATATTTGCCTTCACTAACCTCCCCAGCATTCTATGCTGGGCCCATATCCACCTAGTCTAGTCACTTAATGTATTTTGTCAGCTCCATTGTAGTGCTTTTAGCCTAAACACCCCCTTAAAATGTGTCCAAATGGTCTGTGTGTCCTTAAATTTATAAGCCCCCCCCAAAAAATGTTATCAATGGGCCATCAGAGGAGGTGAGGAATCTGATAAGTGGGCCTTATATTTTAGTCTTTAAATAATACTTCAAATAAATGTTATACTGATGTTGGGCAAGAATGTTTTTGTGTAATATGCTTGCAATGTTATGTGCAAAAGAAAAAAAAAAAAGTAGTTTTTTTTTTTTCTTGTTTGACTCCCCAGTTTCCTTCAATGCCACAGGAATGATAGACTGTGGCATCACATTTTGCCACCCGTTGGGACTTTCCCAACTGTGGAGGGGCTATAGATGGGAAGCATGTCCACATCGTGCCACCACCTCATTCGGGGTCATACTATTTTAACTATAAGGGGTTTCATAGTATTGTGTTAATGACGGTGGTGTCGGCACAATATGAATTTCTGTATGTGGACGTGGGGAAGAATGGCTGGCTGTTGGATGGAGGAGTCTTCGCCCAGACAGCGTTCTACCAGCGTCTCCAGAGTGGTGGCCTTTGATTGCCACCTGATGCGGATAACGTGGAAGGACTCCCTTTGTCTTCATTGCAGATGAAGCCTTCGGTCTGGGCGAGCACCTGATGAGGCCATTCCCCCAAAGGACCCTCACCCCAGAGAGGAGGGTTTTTAACTACCAGCAGGCCAGAGCGAGAAGAGTTGTGGAGAATGCCTTCGGGATAATGGCCAGCCGGTTCTGCCTGTTTCAGACAGCATTCCACATGGCGGACTACAAACTTCATCACATTGTCTTAGCATGCTGCATCCTGCACAATTTTTTTACGCAAAAATTCAAGAAATTATCTTGAATCAGTTGGGCCTGAGGCCAGACTTACAGAGAATCCTTTGAGGATACTGGCCGTACAAGCTTGGCCACCCCAAAGCGCCCGTGAAATTAGGGATAAATATGTAAATTTTTTTTACAGGTAGGGGGGCCATTGCAATGCCAGACAATGTCTAATTTTTATGAATAAAAAACAATAATCAGATAAAATCTAGAAATTTATTTATTGCTTGCCTAGGGCACTTGTAGTGCCAAGTGTATTTTCCTTAAGTAAATAAGCCCCATTGTCACCGTAAACACCAAATGACTTACAAAACTGGTATTGAGCATTGAAAGAAGAAGCAACACATTGTTGATTCGCAAACTTTTTAATCTGTACACATTCACATGTGCGTTTATAAAATTTTTTTAGAAAATATATATTTTTGTTTTAACAATATGGGTTTTTTTGTTTTAAAAAATTTTTTTTTTTTTTTTTTTTTTTACAAACAGGCATAATTTTCTTTTGTTTTGTTTTTTTTACAAACAGGCTTTTTTACAAAATTTGGCTTTTAACATTTTTAAAAAGTCAAAGCCCAGAATGGGGTCAGCAAAAAAAGGAAATGAAGAACATGATCGAGCTTTTTTTTTTTGGAAAAACGGATTAGATTCTCCCCAAAACATCAATCATGTTCTTCATTTCCTGCTGCATATTGTTCAGCCGATTGCGCATGATGTCCAGGCTATTTCGCATGGCATCAATCTCCCCATTCCAGGCCATGATCTGGCCAATCAGTCTTTGGGCGCTGTCCCCTGTAAATGCTTCCCCTTCCACAACCAGCACATCACCTAAAATTGATGAAAAAACATGTATTTAGAAAAGCTGAGTTAGACTTACCGGTAACTCCTTTTCTGAGAGTCTTCCAGGACAGCCCATGAGACCTTGGGCTCCTCCTACCAGGACAGGAAACACGTCACCCCCACCAGATAAAAGGGTGGTCCTCCAGGCCCATGTCAGTATTCTCAAGAACCGTAGGACCCTGCAAAACATATGCATAATACACATAACTTCAGACAATACCGGGTGGGAATCCGGCTGTCCTGGAAGACTCTCAGAAAAGGAGTTACCGGTAAGTCTAACTCAGCTTTTCTCCAAGCGTCTTCCAGGACAGCCCATGAGACGATGAGCCAGAACTTACCAGTCTATGGAGGGACAACTGCCTGAAGGACCTTACGACCAAACGCCTGCTCCTGATCTGATAGGAGATCCAGGCGATAATGTTTAATGAAGGTCGAGTAACTGGACCAAGTGGCAGCCCTGCAAATTTGTTCCGGTGAGGCACCAGCCCTCTCAGCCCAAGATGTAGACAAGGCTCTAGTTGAGTGCGCAGTAACAAAAGGTGTAGGGAGCTTCCTAATTTTGTAAGCTTCCAAGATGGCTTGCTTTATCCATCTAGCCAATGTGGCTTTAGATGCACTATTCCCCTTGTGAACTCCAGAAAAGAGGACAAACAAGGCATCAGTTTTCCTAAAGGTCTTCGTGACCTCAAGATAGACCAAGTGAATCCTTCTTACATCTAGAAAACTAAATTTTCTTTCTAAGTCGCCCTGTGGCGAACTACAAAAGGTTGGCAATACAATGTTTTGAGATCGGTGGAATGTACTTGCCACCTTGGGCAAAAAACCTGGATCGGTTCGTAACACAACTCGATCCTCAAAAATCGTGAGGAAGGGCTCCCTAACTGATAGGGCCTGCAACTCACTTACCCTACGAGCTGAGGTAACAGCTATAAGGAACACAGTTTTTAATGTAAGTAATTTAACTGACATACTTTCCAGAGGTTCAAACGGAAATTCTACCAGAGTTTGAAGTACTAGGGACAGATCCCACGTTGGACAACTTCTCACTACTACTGGTCTGGCCCTAGAGATAGATTTGAAAAATCTGGCTATAGTGGGATTTTCCAGGAGAGAAAACTGGAGGAACACACTAATAGCTGCCGCCTGTACCTTTAGGGTACTAACAGAAAGACCTTTGTCGACACCCTCTTGGAAAAATTCCAAAATAGACGGAATATCATGAGTTAATCTATCATTTTCAGATAACCATGAGTTAAACCTTTTCCAAACTTTGGAATATATGGCTCTAGTAACTGGCCTCCTGCAATTAACTAGAGTCCTGACTACTTTGTCAGAGAACCCTTGGGCGCTCAGTATCTTTTCTTCAGATACCAGGCCGTCAAGTTTAAGGAAACCACCTGAGGGTGTGATACTGGACCCTGCAATAATAGGTCTTCCCTTTTCGGAAGACTCCACGGAGGCTCTGAAACCAGAGACTGTAGCAGGGAAAACCATGGCCTCTTGGGCCAAAACGGGGCAATTAGAATCAGATCTGTCTCTTCCAGCCGAAACTTCCGGAGGACTTCTGGAATCAGCCTGATTGGCGGAAAGGCATAACATAGGCCTGGAGGCCACGGGTTCGCCGGAGCATCGATCCCCAAGGCTTGGTCTGCCGGGTTCATGGAAAAGAATATCTCCGTCTTGCGGTTGTTTCGGTTTGCGAACAAATCTGCTACCGGATAACCCCATCTCTTGGTGAGGTCTGCAAAGACTTTGGGATGAAGGGACCAGTTGTCTCGGTCTATCCTGTGACGGCTGAGATAATCTGCCAGGCAATTGTTTTTCCCCTTCAGGTGTACAGCAGAAATGGAGGCTAGATTCCCCTCTGCCCATGAAAGGATCTCCTGGGCAATGGACTGAAGCCTCCGGCTTCTCGTGCCTCCCTGCTTGTTGATATACGCGACTGTCGCTATATTGTCTGACAGGATTTGGAGGTTGTGACCCCTGATCTCCATCTGAAAAGACTGGAGGGCTCTCTGGACTGCAAGCAGCTCTCTTTGATTGGATGAGGCCCTTGCCTCCTCTGGGGACCACTCTCCTTGTGCTACTGCATTGCTGAGGTGGGCCCCCCATCCCCAGGAACTCGCATCCGTGGTAATTCTTCGGGAAATGGGAAAGGACCATGGGAGACCTCCTGCTAGGTGCTGACCAGCTCTCCACCACCACAGGCTTCTTTTTATCCTGTCGGGAAGCCAGATCCTTGACTCCAGGGACCTTACGTCCCCGTCCCAGTTTCTTAAAAGAAACCTTTGTAACGGACGCTGACGGAGTCTCGCCCATGGTACTGCGGGAAAACATGAGGTCATAAGACCCACTGCCCTCGACACCTGTCTCAGAGAGACCGACTGGCTGGTCTGCAATGTAGACATAGTCTGGAACACTTTGGTAATCTTCTCCAGAGGAAGAAAAACTTTTTGGTTCACGGAGCAAAAATCGTAACCCAGATAAGTTACTTTCTGGGCCGGAATCAAGGACGATTTTTCTTTGTTTATTAGCCAGCCTAGGGACTGTAAGAAGTCCTGTACAGCCTGGAGATCTTCCAACAGCCTTTGGTATGATTTTGCCACTATCAGGAGGTCGTCTAAGTAAGGGATAACCGTTATTGCCTTTAATCTTAGAGGAGCCAGCACTTCCCCCAACACCTTCGTAAAGATGCATGGGGCTGAGGAAAGACCGAAGGGGAGGGCCTGAAATTGAAAATGTCGGGTCCCCATACCCGTCTTCACTGCCAATCTCAAAAACTTTTGGAAGGCTGGATGGATAGGGATGTGAAGATAAGCATCCCTTAAGTCCAACGTGGCCATAAAGCAGTTTGGGTATAGTAGGTTTTTGATTGTAAAAACCGTCTCCATACGGAAATGCTTGTATCTGATGGACTTGTTTAAGGTCCGGAGATTCAGGATAAGTCGAAACTTTCCTGCTGGCTTTCTGACCACAAATACATGGGAATAGAATCCCTTGCCCCGCTCTGATCGAGGAACAGGAATCAGGACTTTTTGATCTAATAAGTCTCCAATCTGGAGACCCAGAGCCCTTGCTTTCTCCCGATCTTGTGGAGGAAATGTGACCAAACGTTCTGGTGGTTGGTGAACAAACTCCAGCCTGTACCTGTTGGTCACTAGGTCCAGGACGAAGGGGCTCAGAGTGACTGCTGCCCACTGTGGGATGAAGGCCCTCAATCTCCCTCCCACCGGGGAACACAAGTCACTGCGGCTTGGCGGGCTGTTGAGGAGGGTTAAATAGCACTCCCCCTTTGCCTCTGCCTTTGTGCCCAGTCCAATGCTTTTTCGGCCTGCTGTCCTTTTCTCTAGGACTCTGTTGCCTGTTTTGGCCACGAAAAAATTTTCTGGCTGTCTGAACTCTCTTTTTCTCTGGAAACGCCTTTTTCTTATCAGCCGTGCGTTCCAGTGCCTCCTGTAGACCTGGGCCAAATAAATGATCGCCAGTTAAAGGAAGGCCACAAAGGCGCAACTTGGAGGCCGAGTCCCCTGACCAGGTCTTAAGCCAAAGGCTTCTCCTGGGCGAGTTCACTAGAGCCGAAGTCCTGGCTGACATTCTTACCGACTCAGCAGGAGAATCTGCCAAAAAACCCACTGCCTGAAATAGGAGAGGAAAAGACTTTAAAATTTGCTCTCTGGAGGTACCTGCTGACAGATGTGACTGAATCTGAGTCAACCAAACCTCCAGATTTCTGCCCACACAAGTGGAAGCCAAAGCTGGTTTCAGGTTTCCAACTGCTGAGTCCCAGGCTCTGGAGAAGGATATCCCCCCTCTTGTCCATCGGATCCTTAAGCGTACCCATATCATCAAACGCCAGGTCCGAGTTTTTTGAAACCTTTGAAAGAGGTGCGTCTAACTTGGGATTCTTATTCCATGGCTGCGCAGTGTCCTCATCAAAAGGAAACCTCCTTTTTAGGTTACTGGAGAAGAATGGTTTTCTCTCAGGATTATCCCATTCCAGTTTAATAGTATCAACCAAAGAACTATGAACTGGAAACACTCTTGATTTTCTCTTATGTAATCCTTTATACATAAGATCATGTTTGGATAACTGAACCTCTTCCTCTTTTAATTCAAGGGTAGTATAGATAGCCTTTAATAAGTCATCTACATCCTCCACAGATAACTTAAATCTTGAGCCTCGAGTGGATTCTCCATCTCTGGGCTCTGTATCTGACCCTGATTCTTCCAGAGAAGAACGGGTAGATCTGACCTCAGCCTCAGAGTCTTCACTCTCTGCCTGCCGCGGAGTGCTTACTGACGCCTTCAGTGAAGACGGACTCTCTGCTGGAGTCTGGAGCTTGTCAATAAGCGTTCTAAAGGAACTGAAGGTGGACGCAAGCTCATCCCTAACAGAAGTAAGCATCTTCTGGCAAGAGGCAACCGGGTCATCCTTTACTAGGCCTTCTATACAGGTGCGACAAACCGCTTTGCTCCATGAGGAGCTCAATTTGTTTGCGCAAACCGCACATTTCCTTTTAAGTGGCTGCGCTTGGGCCTTGTCCTGAGTCTTGGTCTGCAAGACAAAATAAATGCCCCACAATGTAATTAAAGCCACACAATCACTCCGTAACACCACGTGCAGGAGGGAGGAAATGTGTCCCCTTACACCCACTACTACAGAGGGGGGAGGGGGAGGGAACACTCACAGGGATAGTAAGGTGGTGACAGAACACCCCAGGCTTACCTGTGAGGTGCTGGTGTTGGGAACTGCATCCGCTGCCTGTGCAGGTACTGCAGGAGGATCCATTCTGCCCCTCTTGGTCATCCACAGCCTGGCTGCTTAACACCAAGAAACACCAGCAGCCAGCGTTCTCTGTTCGCGCCGTTTATGAAGACTGGAACCTCGTCTCCGGCGCCCGATGATGATGTCATATGCCCCGGAAGTAACCCTCTCCAGGCACTTCCTGTGGGCCAGCTTGGAGCGCAATAGCTCCGCCCCCTCGAACGCTGCGGCTTCCTCCATTCCTTGCTCAGATCAGCCAGGCTGTCGGCAGGGAAGGACAACCGAAGCTCAGCTGAGCTAGAGTGCAATGCACTGCGCTAGGGGCACGACCTCACACCGGTCCTGGCCCTCTCCAGGCACAGAGGACAGAGAACAGCAACACAGCCAACCTCCCCAGCGGTGTGCTGCTTCTGGCAGAGGAAGAGGTAAGTGATATGCCCCAGAAAAAGGCCATACAAAGCCCCTGCTTATAAGGCCTATGGGAGCAGGTTCCATGAACATGTTACCCCCCGTCCGGAGGAAACACAAATAACTGACATGGGCCTGGAGGACCGCCCTTTTATCTGGTGGGGGTGACGTGTTTCCTGTCCTGGTAGGAGGAGCCCAAGGTCTCATGGGCTGTCCTGGAAGACGCTTGGAGAAATATTATTATTATTATATAGGTTTTATATAGCGCTAACAGTTTGCGCAGGGCTTTACAACAGAAGGGCAGACATTACAGTTACATTACAATTTGATAGAAGAGGAATTAGAGGGCCCTGCTCGTTAGAGCTTACAATCTAAAAAGGAAGGGTCAATTGATACAAAAGGTAATAGCTGTGGGGGGATGAGCTGATGGAGGAAATAAAACAGAGTTAGATAGAAGTAGGATAGGCTTCTTTGAAGAGAAGGGTTTTCAGGGATCGCCTAAAGATGGATAGATTAGGGGACAGTCAGACAGATTGGGGTAGGGAGTTCCAAAGGATGGGGGAAGCTCTGGAGAAATCCTAGAGACGAGCTTGGGAGAAGGTGACAAGGGAGCTAGAGAGTAGGAGGTCTTGGGATGACCGAAGAGAGCGGCTTGGTTTGTATTTTGGGACTAGGTTAGTGATGTAGCTGGGGTCAGAGTTATGGATGGCTTTGTAAATTATTGTTAGTACTTTGAATTTTATTCGCTGGGTGAGAGGAAGCCAGTGGAGGGATTGGCAGAGAGGGGTGGAGGACACTGAATGATTGGTAAGGTGGATGAGTCTTGCAGCGGCATTCATTATGGACTGAAGGGGGGATAGTCTATGTAAAGGCAATCCAATGAGGAGGGAGTTGCAGTAATCGAGGCGAGAGATGACCAGGGAGTGAATTAGAAGCTTGGTGGTGTCATTAGTTAAAAAGTGGCGTATTCTGGAAAAGTTGCGGAGGCTAAGGCGTCTTGATTTGGACAAGTATTGTATGTGGGCCTGAAAGGACAGTTCAGAGTCTACAGTTACCCCTAGCACCCTGGCATGTGGGGACAGACTGACAGATGTGCCATTGATCTTGTCAGAGAAGTCAGGGGAGGGGGCACGTGGGGGAGGAAATATTAAGAGCTCAGTTTTTGATAGATTCAATTTGAGGAAGTGGTTTGACATCCAGGTTGATATGTCTGTTAATAGATCAGTGATGCGTGACGAGATAGATGGGGTGAGCTGAGGGGCAGAGAGATAGATTTGGGTGTCATCAGCATATAAATGGTAGTGAAAGCCATGGGAGGCTATCAGCTGACCCAGGGAGGATGTGTAGATCGAGAACAGTAGAGCTCCAAGGACAGAACCTTGGGGGACCCCAACGGTAAGAGGAGTTGGAGAAGAGGAGGTGGAGTTGTAAGTGACACTGAAGGTGCGATGAGATAGGCAAGATTCGAACCAACGGAGAGTGCAGCCATGGAGACCAAGCAAATTTAGTTTTTTGAGGAGGAGGGGATGGTCAACTGTCTCAAAGGCAGCAGAAAGGTCCAAGTGTAAGAGTATGGAATAATGACCGTTGGTTTTGGCTGTTAGTAAGTCGTTTGTGAGTTTTAGGAGGGCAGTTTCTGTGGAGTGCTGTGGGAGAAATCCAGACTGAAGGGGATCAAGAAGGTTATTCACAATGAGGTGGTCGCTCAGTCAATTGTAGACTAAACGTTCAAGGAGTTTGGAGGCAAAAGGGAGTAAAGAGATGGGTCTGAGGCCTTTTTTGGTATGGGAGTGACTAGCGCATGTTTTAGAGAGTTGGGGAAGATGCCAGTAGAGAGAGGTTGAAGATATGAGTTAAGATTGAGTCAGATGGTGACCGTAGTATTTGAGAAGGAACAGGGTCCAGGGGGCAGGAGGTTAGGTGGGCATTAGAAAGAAGTTGAGTGACTTCCTCTACAGTAGCTGGGTTAAAAGAGGGAAGTATTGATTGTGCAGGAGGACAAGGAGTGTAAAGTGAGGTAGAGGTCTGTAGAGCGGAGATCTCGAGACATATTGTATCAATCTTATTTTTGAAGTGATTAGCAATCTCCTGGGCAGTGAGTAAGTTAGTGGGTGGGGGTAATGGAGGACGAAGTAGAGTGGTAAAGGTAGAAAAGAGTTGATGGGGACTGCGTGAGAGGGTGTTAATGAGAGTAATAAAGTAGGTCTGTTTGGCAGTGTGCAAGCAGGAATGGTATTTTTGGAGGGCAGATTTATATTGGCTGAAATCTTGCTGTGACTTAGTTTTGCGCCACAGACACTCAAGAGCGCGACTACGTTTTTTGAGGCTTCTGGTATTGTCTGTCTGCCAGGGTTGTAGTGGTTGGGGGTCTGATTCTGTGTGTAGTGAGGGGGCCAAGGTATCCAGGGTGGATGACAGTGAACTGTTGTAGATAGAAGTGGCCAAGTTGGGGCAGGAAAAGGATGAGATTTTGTCGTAGAGACAATCTGTAGCAGAAAAAAAAGAAGAGAAGGGTTAAGATGGCGAAGGTTTCTACGGGTAGTAGTTTGGTAGTTGGAAGGCAAGGAGGAGGCAGACAAGGAGAGAGTGAAACTAATAAGGTGGTGATCAGAGAGAGGAAAAGGAATGTTGGAGAGGTTGTGCGGAGTGCATAGGTAGGAGAATATGAGGTCAAGGCAGTTGCCAACAGAGTGAGTAGAAGCCCTTGTCCATTGTTTTAGGTCAAAAGAGGAGGTTAGGCTCAGCAGCTTAGAAGTAGCGGGAGTGTTAAGATTAACAGGGATGTTGAAGTCACCGAGAACGTGTTGGAATTTCAGAAGAGAGAAAGTAGGGTAGCCAGGCCGATAGATCACAGCAATTCTCAATGAAATTGGAGAAAATAGACGAATACAGTGAGCTTCAAATGAGAAGAGGGACGGGGGGGGCGGGGTGGATGAAAAACCTGAAAAGTGCTTTGAGGGGATTGGAGGATTCCAACAGCACCCCCCTTCCATCCACTAGGCCTGGGAGAGTGAGTCCACAGGAGGCCACCATATGAGAGAGAAGCAGGAGAAAGAAGGTCAGATTCTTGAATCCAGGTCTCAGTAATTGCAAGTAGGTTCAGGGAGTTTGTGATAAATAGGTCAAATATGCAGACATTCATAGATTACCTGAAGCTGAGGTGTCAGACACTCACCTGGTGGGGTGCCCATGTTGCCCACTTCCTCCACCCCTCCTTCCTCAACATCCTTGGGGGGGCTTGGGTTAATTTCCCATTCAGGCCGGCGAGGTCGGGGGTCCCTGGGATCCTGCTGTCTGAGACTTTTCTCCCCTATGGGAATTAAACAAAAGGTATACTTAGCGCACAGATATTTGAGTCCAGAAATAGGAATATGAAACATTGCTTAGAAGAGGTGTACAATTGTCTGTTTGGGAAGAGATCCAAGTTGAAGACATGATTAAAATTCCCTTTTAAACAAACTGCAATACTTACCTTTTTTGCCCACGTTTCACAGATGGAGACACCCCAAGTATCCACTGGAGCCCCTGTGTGGGTTACCTTAAAAAACATTCTCTGGTGTCCCACACTAGTGCTCCTGAGTCCAGATGTGTAAACAGCTGCTGAGTGTCCTCTCCTTACATTCCACTGAATGAAGTTTGCTAATCATTCTAGTTTCAAAAGACATCTAGACAACAATGTCCTAAACTTCTTTTAATAAGACAAATTACCAAGACCAAAATGTTGTTTAAACCCTGTATCAACTAAATACACCATATATATTTTCAAACAATGTTTCCTACGAACGATTTGTGTGTACACTGACATGAAAGTAGCCATTTAAAACTGTACAACAGTAAAGAAAAGCACATGGAGCAGCATGCAAGTTAATAATCAGAATAGGAACACACGACAAGTACT
Organism: Aquarana catesbeiana; assembly: GCF_042186555.1. Taxonomy (NCBI): domain Eukaryota; kingdom Metazoa; phylum Chordata; class Amphibia; order Anura; family Ranidae; genus Aquarana; species Aquarana catesbeiana. The sequence continues at coordinate 194,180,474 of NC_133326.1, forward strand.
TACTTTTTTGAAGAACTTTCTTTATTCTTCTGTACTGATCCAGCTCCCTCAATTTAGGGTGGGACCAGCGTTTCCTCAATTGGTCTTTGAAGTGTCGTACCCCAAAATTCTGATGCAGGGTCTTCACTACTTTGGACATGATTTTGGCCTTGCGCAAATTTGGCTGGGTGTATGGTCCATGCTTCCCATCACAGTCGTTCCTCCGCAAGATGTACACCAGCTCCACCATCTCTTCAAAGGCCATATTGGAGGCCTTAAATCTCTTCTTCCCGGATCGGGACGTTTCGGGCTCTGGGCTTTCCTCATTACTGGAAGAATTAGCACACATCTGCTGTGTCTACGCCATGCTGCTCCTACTACGCACCGTAGAGAGAAGGGGCAGCAAATATTTGTAAAAAAGAACATCAGGGGCGGGCGACGCAGGCGGAGTTTCACGCATGCGCACTGTATATAAAGCTGACAGGCAAGTGCCCTATGTAGTACATTCTGTGCGTAGAGAGAAGGGGCGGTGAACATTTGTGAAAAAGAACGTCAGGGGCAGGCGGCGCAGGCAGAGTTTCCCGCATGCGCACAGTATATAAAGCTGACACGCAAGCGCCGCGGAGGAAATAGGAACGGAAGTTGCGAGCGACCGAAACGAAGGTAAATTTTTATACAAATTTTCTAACATCAGTGGCACTATACTGCTTATAGATTTAGGCCTATATTGGCATAAGATTATGAGAGTTTAGGCTAACATTAGTGTTTTTGTCTTGTGTATTGTCTTACAGAAAAAATGAATAATAAGTTTAAGGACCCTGAATTCACGTCACAATTTATTGACAAGTACAGGGAGATGAGGAATCTGTGGGAGGTCTAGCACAGTGCATATTACAACAAACCAGTAAGGAAGGCAACGCTGGAGAGACTTCTGGCATTTGTGCAGACTTTGATCCCAGAAGCAACCTTGGAGATTTTGGAAGGTAAAATTGGGATCTTGAAGAATATGTACAGGAGGGAGCATAACAAGATCCAGGCTTCCCTGAGATCACAAGTATCAGCAGATGATGTGTATGTACCCAAGCTGTGGAACTTTGAAAAACTGTATTTTCTTGACGACCAGACTGAAGTCAGGGAATCGCTTTCGACCCTTCCCTCGATCCCAGCAGAGGCTGATGAGGAACAACCTGGGCCTTCCATCTTGGAAGAAGCGGATGCGCCCAGCCAGGTATATTATTTTTATACATATTTAGTGTCCTAATATTAATGATGTTAACTAGATGTTATAATTTATTAACTATTAAAGATTTTATCCAACAAATGATTTATACATATCAATTGACAGTAGTGGCCAAAAATGTTTGTCACCAGCTTGAAAAAATGATGGGGTCAGAATGATACTCTTTTACATGTATTAACATTGAATTTGCAAGTCACAAGCTGAAAATGGTTTGTGATTGATGAACAAAAAACTAAAACTATGTCCCTTTTGTATACACAGGATGAGCTCAGCTAGGAGGAAGTTGTGGAAAGTGCCAGGTGGGCGGGCCAGTAGGAGCCTCACCCAATCGCAGGTGCCTTCCCTCCACATGCAAACAAAAAGGCCCAGGAAGGGGATGGTGACAGAGGAGGCATCACTGCGCTTCGGAGAACCTCCTCCTGGGGCCAAAAGGCTTCACAAATTCCTAAAGTTTCTCCAGCGTTGCCTTCATCTTTATTTTGTTAACCAGAATAAATGGATATTTTATTTTCTGAAAATACTTGCCTATGTGTTTTTATTCAAATACATTTCTAAAAGACAATGTCAAATTAACAAGGGACACCAACCTCCTTGAGGTTCCAAAAAAAAAAATTATATTATATGTTATTGTGTTAGCTTGACACAAAAAAAAAAAAAAAAAAAAATAATAATAATAATATGGGAGATCACTATATTAAATACAGATCACTATATAAAATAAATTTATAAATAATCATAAAAAAAGATCTTGATGTAATCAAAAATAATAAAAGATGACTCAAAAAATAAATTTGTAAACATTATTATGGAGATCGGGCTTTTAAAAAATACAATATCGTTCATGAGATCAAAGAGAAATAATCCAGAAATCTGTTTGTGAGAACTCTGTGTGAATATGAGCAGCAAAACAACTTCTGTCTTCTAGCATTATAAAGAAGACAATAATGCGCTGCATTAACCGGTTCAATACAGGGCAATTTCACCCCATTCCTTCCCAGGCCAATTTTTAGTTTTCAGCGCTGTCGTGCGACATTGTACCCAAAAAAAATTGACTTCCTTTTTTCCCCACAAATAGAGCTTTCTTTTGGTGGTATTTGATCGCCTCTGCGGTTTTTATTTTTTGCGCTATAAACAAAAGAGCGACAATTTTGAAAAAAAACACAATATTTTTTACTTTTTGCTATAATATCCCAATTTTTTTTTTTAAAAAACAAATTTTTTCCTCAGTTTCGGCCGATACGTATTCTTCTACATATTTTTGGTAAAAAAAAAAAAAAAAAAAAAAAAAATCGCAATAAGCGTATATTGATTGGTTTGCGCAAAAGTTATAGTGTCTACAAAATACGGGATAGATTTAAGGCATTTTTTTTTTTTTAAATGTATTTTTTTAGCGGCGATCGTGATTTTTCTTCATGACTGCGACATTATGGCGGACACATCGGACACTTTTGACACATTTTTGGGACCATTCACATTTATACAGCGATCAATGCTATAAAATTGCATTGATTACTGTGTAAATGTGACAGGCAGTGAAGGGGTTAACCACTAGGGGGCAGGGAGGGGTTAATATGTTTCCTAGGGAATGATTCTAACTGAAGGGGGAGGGGACGTACAAGGGGAGGAGACCGATCAGTGTTCCTCCGTTCTGGGAACACAGATTGCTCTCCTCAGAGCTGACAGGCTGTGGATCTGTGTGTTTACACACACAGATCCACGGTCCGGCCCGGTTAACGGGCAATCGCAGGTGCCCGGCGGACATCGCGGCCGCGGGGCACACGCACCGGGTCCCGAGCATCGCGGCGCGCCCCCTAGACGGCCGGGAATCCCAGGACGTCATATGACGTCCACCCAGGATGGGAAATCCCATCTGTGGACGTCATATGACTATGGCTGGGTAGGGAAGTGGTTAAACAATCACAGAATTTGCAGCGTGAGGAATGTGCTAGCTCCAATATGAACACTATATTTACCAGACCGAGCGCTTCCGTCTCGTACTTGCTTCAGAGAATTCATCGTTTTTATGTTCCGTCTGACCAGTCTGGTCGAAAAGTCCGCTCGTGTGTACACGGCATAAGAGTTCCTGCAGACTACCCACAGCTCCAGCAGGTATTAGGTACCTGAGAGAACACATGGTGCAAGACTGCTGGAGTTCTGTACCATCTTGTGAGGATCTTCTAACCCTTTGGGCTTGTGAAAAAGAGGTGTTAAAGTCTCATTCCCAGTGCTGTAAGGAGAGATCTGACATGCCGTCCAAGTCAATTAATAGGGCATAAAAATGAGATAAGTGAGAGCGTGGCTGCCCACCTAGACAGATCTGTTCAAAGGGAGGAGCCTGGCCTAATGTGTGGCGGTCTGCTGGTAGGAAACGAAGGTGCACATTCAAATTGTTCACAGCAGAGGAAATTCAAGTGTAAAATGGAATTTAGAGTCGATGTCACGATGTGATATGTGGCTGTGGTTAGAGGAGAAACAAAGAAGTCTATAAGGAGTTCTGCTGCAATAGCTCATCGAATTGGGGGATCTCCCATACCAGAAAAGAATGTCAGGCTGCAAAGTATCGGAATTATAGGACTTGGATGCGAAGAAAGAGTAGATGTCCTAAACAGAAAAGTAGTAACCCGCAATGTGGCACTTATCGAGGTGTGCTGTGTGACCATCAAAGGGCAGGAACGAAGTGGAATCCAAGGGAGTCCTGCCAGCAACAGGCCCACTGTTGCCTGTTCCAGGTCTAGTCATAGTTTACTGCATGGCTACCATTTCACCACACTGGTCAGATGGGAAGCCTCCTATTTCACAGGGTCAGGGAGAGCAATTTCCCCTTATCCCGAGGTAGAGATAAGATGGATCTATGAACTCTCGCCGGCTTGTCTGCCCAAATGAAGCAGAGAAATTGCACTCATAAAATCTTTAAAGTGTTTGTTAAGGTAAAACATTTTCTTCTATAGTGCCCTCTGATATATAACACTAAGCTCCCCAGTGGATGTCATTTATAAAAATATGCGGTATAATAGCGTACTTCAGAGCGCCGTTCGGCGCTCAGCTGACTGCCCGCTGGTCTCCTCTCCGAATCTGATAGCTGCAGCGGGGGGGGGGGGGGGGGGGGAGCTGGGAAACCCCCGCTGACGTCAGCCAGGAAGAGGAGAGGAGGGGAGGAGACTGGCGGGAAGTCACATAAGTGCCGAACGGCACTCTGAAGTAAACTATTATATAGCATATTTTTATAAATGACATGCACTGGGGAGCTTACTTACTGCGATATATTAGAAGGAACTATAGAATAACAAAACTGTTATTTCTAGAGCAGGAAGGGAGGATTGGGGAGCCAACAGGCAGGGGTGGACAGGGGAGACACAGGAGAGCAGGGCTGCAGATGAGGGAGACACGTACCCTGACCACGGTGTCAGGGCTCAGCAGCCCTGATTATTGTAGTCAGTTTACAGAGGGCAGAAACTGGCAGGATCAGCCAGGTATATTAGGTGTTACAGGTTGCCAAATTACACAGCACATGTACTGTGCTGTATAACATGCTTTAACCGCTTCAGCTCCGGAAGATTTTACCCCCTTCCTGACCAGAGAACTTTTTGCGATTCGGCACTGCGTCACTTTAACTGACAATTGCGCAGTTGTGCAACGTGGCTCTCAAACCATTGACATCCTTTTTTTCCCACAAACAGAGCTTTCTTTTGGTGGTATTTGATCACCTCTGCGATTTTTATTTTTTGCGCTATAAACAAAATAAGAGCAACAATTTTGAAAAAAAACGCATTATTTTTTACATTTTGCTATAATAAATATCCCCCAAAAATATATAAAAAAACTTTTTTTCCCTCAGTTTAGGCCGATCGTATTCTTCTACATATTTTTGGTTAAAAAAAAAAAAAATTGCAATAAGCGTTTATTGATTGGTTTACGCAAAAGTTATAGCGTTTACAAAATAGGGGATAGTTTTATGACATTTTTATTAATAATTTTTTTTTTTACTAGTAAAGGCGGCGATCAGCGATTTTTATTGTGACTGCGACGTTATGGCGGACATTTTTGACACATTTTTGGGACCATTGTCATTTATACAGCAATCCGTGCAATTAAAAATGCACTGATTACTGTGTAAATGACACTGGCAGTGAAGGGGTTAACCACTAGGGGGCGTGAAGGGGTTAAGTATGTCCTAGGGGAGTGATTCTAACTGTAGGGGGGATGGGCTGTGTGTGTCACTACGCTGATCACAGCTCCCGATGACAGGGAGCTGTGATCAGTGACACTTGTCACTAGGCAGAATGGGGAGATGCTGATGTAAACAGTATCTCCCCGTTCTGCCTAGTGACAAGTGTTTGTCCTCTCCGTGAGGCGATCGCGGGTATCCCTGCGGCGATCGAGTCCGCGGGACCCGCGACCCGACTCACGGAGCTCCCGGCCGGCGCAATGGCACGGCGAGGAATTCAAATGGACGTACCTGTAAGTACATTTGCCCAGCCTTGCCATTCTGCCGACGTACATCGGCGTGCGCCGGTCAGTAAGTGGTTAAAGAAACAGGATCAATATTTATTTTTTATTTTTTTGGGTTAACAAATGCTTTAATGTAGCCCTGTGGGTGCATAATCGGCAGCGTTTGAATAAGGGGAGGCATGGCATCACATTCATCTTTAAAAAGTTAGTGCGGCTGAACCAAGTGAACATCTTTATCCCACCTTTGGGGATCGGATTTAAGTTTGGGGAGCAGAGGCTAGAAATTCAGTTCAAACATAGAAATGCATATTTCTCTTGTTTGAGAACTGCATTGAGAAGTATAGCGTTACTTGAATTGTATTCCATGATTTGCTTGTCTTCAGCTGAGATAATTTAAGACTTTACATAAAGTCTCAGATAGAAGATGTTATATAGTTTGTTGTTTTATGTATAGTTACCAGGTCATAGATGTCATGGTTATGCAGTAATCTTCTGTCAGCTTACCTCTCTCTTCCATGTGTTCACCTTTAGAGGCCAGCCACCCTCACCTGACTGCTTATATAATCTTCCCTCAGCATAGCTCCACCTCAGCCTCTAATTAGGAACACTATATTAACCTGTGCATTGCAAGCCAACCTTGCTGATCAACCATTGTGTGTTTAGCTTTCATGTGCAACTTGCTGTCTCCTACGCCTGATTCCAGTTACCGATCTTGGCCTGTTCTCGACTTTCCCTGTCTGCTTGTGACCCTGACCTCTGGCGTATTCTATGTTTATCCTTGTCGGCTAGTCGCCCCGACCATTGGTGCTCCAGTAGACCTGCTTCTCAAACCTCCCAGAGTTCAATCAGCAGCAGTCAGTCCTAGGGTACACTACCTTAGCGGTGCACTCCTGACTCCTACGGAGTGCATCTGTCACCTGGACTCAGGTGACCTGACAGTTTGATCAGCCATGGACCCGGCTGATGTGCCGCTACCCGCAGATGATCCGTTGCAGGGCATAGTTTGCAGACTTGAGACCCAGGAATCGAATCAGACCCAGGTGATGCGATTCCTTCAGGATTTGGCCTCCCGTTTTGAACAGGTTCAGGCCTCCTTAGGACCCCCCGGTTCAACAACTTCAAGCGCTATCTGCTGCCGCACCTATTCCGGTCACAGCCACATCCACAAATTCTTTGCATTTACCTGCTCCATCCTGTTACTCTGGGGACCCCACAGCCTGCAGGGGGTTCCTTAGCCAGTGCACAATTCATTTTGAGATTCAGCCCCAAAACTTCCTGTCCGATCGGGCACGTTTCACCACAAATGGCGTCGTCTGGGGAACCACACCAAGACGTGATACAGGCTGGTGTTCGCTTGCCTTGCGGTAAGAGCAATTATTGGGTATTTGCGGATACTGTATGGGTTGTCACTCATATTTTTTACACCATTGACTCTGGTTGGATTCACCCAAGGGGTCTTTTTTGGACTGATTTCAGATCATTGCTTCACATTTTTATTTTCTGTTACTATATATGGACACTTATTTTTATTCGCAAATATTACATATGGACACTCATGTTTGAGTCATACATACATGTTTTGACCCAAGTACTTTTCATAATTTAATTTTTAATATTTTTCGACATTTTTGTATTTATATATGTACTTCCTCACGGAAGTCTTTGAGATTGCTTCACGTGTTTCACTTATATTTAGCGCGGTTATTTCTTTTTTATTAGTTATTTTAGTGCACATCTCACTGTTTAACTGCTGCTTTTTGGGGGGATAGTTTCTATAGGTAGCGCAGTATTTTTTTTTGTTTTTTGTCTAGTCTAACTTCCTGAAACTTTTTCGGAATATCTTCGAGGAACCAAAGCAACTAGCGCCCTTTTACGTCTCCGTCAAGAGTGCGCTTCTGTGGGACAGTACGCTCTTCATTTTCGTATTTTGACTGCTGAACTGAGCTGGAATAATGAGGCCTTAGTTGCAAATTTTTTTACATGGCCTCTCTGACAGAGTTAAGGATGAATCAGCGGGAAGAGCTATTCCTGCTGATCTGGATGGTGTCATTATCCCGTGTAACCAGATCAATATTCGCTTTCAAGAGAAGACTCTGGGAAAAAAAAAAAAAAAGACACCAGCACTCCCCGTTCTTTAGGTAGCCTGAGCTCCCTGTCACCTCTCTTCGTCCTGAGGAGCACCTCCTGCCTGCTGAGGAACCTATGCAGCTGGGCTGGAACAAGTTATCTCCCGAAGAACGTGCTAGGCGCAGAACTCTGGGCCTGTGCCTCTATTGTGGGGTCAAAGGTAATTTTCGTGACACTTGCTCGTCCGAAACACCACTCGGAGCTAGTACATCTGGAAAGTGGAGTATTGGACCCTGAAATATCACTTCACCTTCTCGTCTTCTCCTTTCTGTGTTCCTTCATGTCGGCGCTTCCTCTCACTCAGACTCGGCATATCTGGATTCCGGAGCCGCTGGCAATTTCATGGACTGGGGAACTGCATCTTCCATGAGGCTTACCCTTTTGCCCCTCACAGCGCCAGACTCTCCCTGTTAAGATGTCGGTAGGGACACTCCACCAGGATTGGATATCCTTCCTTGTCTTACGGCTCCATTCTCCACATGTTGACTGGATTGCTGGACAGATCTTGGCTTGGGGTTCCTCCTGTTCCTCTTCCTGCCTACTCAAAGTTGCCCCAGAAAAGAGAAACTTCCTGTTGCCACCATTCCAGTATCTAATGCTCTTCCCTCTGTATATAGCGATTTCTGGGATGTGTCCTGCAATAGTCGGGTCGAGGCACTCTCTAGGTTATGTGGCACTCTGGATGAGGAGCCCACCTGTGAACCTAAGCCAAACTATTTACCCTTGCCTGTCCCTAAGAGCCCTTGCACACTGGGGCGGGGGCGGCGTCGGCGGTAAAACGCCGCTATTAATAGCGGCGTTTTACCGTCAGTATGCGGCCGCTAGCGGGGCGGTTTTACCCCCCGCTAGCGGCCGAGAAAGGGTTAAAAACCACCGCAAAGCGCCTCTGCAGAGGCGCATTGCCGGCGGTATAGCTGCGCCGTCCCATTGATTTCAATGGGCAGGAGCGGTAAAGGAGCGGTATACACACCGCTCCTTCACCGCTCCGAAGATGCTGCTAGCAGGACTTTTATTACCATCCTGCCAGCGCATCGCTCCAGTGTGCAAGCCCTCGGGGCTTTCACACAGGAATACATGCAGCGGCACTTTCGGGCGGTTTGCAGGCGCTATTATTAGCGCAATAGCGCCTGCAAACCGCCCCAGTGTGCAAGGGCTCTAAACTCCCTTGGACGCACAGCCAGGTTAACTTGTCCGCAAGTTCCACAGTCGCTACGCCCTGCGATGTGATTGAGGTAGTCGCTACACCTGGCAATGCTATTCAGTCGGCCTTTGCACCAGTTATGCCAGCCCAGCCCATGCCCAGTGAGCTTCCTGCTTTTTCCTATTCAAGACCTTCTGTAACCTGGCCTCACCCTACTACTACTACTACGTCCATTCAAACTCGTCTAAGAGGCTCAATCCATGCTTTGGATAGACTGCTTTATTCGGCCAGGTTGGGTTTTCAACCTTTCTTTCTGGACTCTCTGCATTCTGCTTGTGTTTCAGCTATCCAGCTTGACTCTTGTGACACGGCACCTTCTAACCAACCTGGACTCAAGGATCCACTGACCTCTGCTCAGTCTGATGGTCCTGTGCTGCATGTCCAGCTCCTCCTTAAGGCCTTACCCATTCCTAAGAAGCCTTTAGTCCTCAATAAGTCCTCTCCCTACCTCGGTCTCTGAGGATAATCTAAAGTACAAGGTTAGTCAAGTTCTGGATTCCCATCGCCGTAGAGGCATTCTTCAGTACCTCGTACATTGGAAAGGTTTTGGTCCAGAGGAGAGGTCTTGGATCACTGCATATGAGATCTTTGCGCCTCGTCTGTTGAGGAGGTTTCATCTGGAGTTTCCCTTTAAGCCTGGGCCCAGGCGGGGGAGGCCTCGTAAGAGGGGGGCCTCATAAGAGGGGGGGTACTGTCATGGTTATGCAGTAATCTTTGTCTGTCAGCTTACCTCTCTTTCATGTGTTCACTTTGAGAGGCCAGCCACCCTCACCTGACTGCTTATATAATCTTCCCTCAGCATAGCTCCATCTCAGCCTCCAATTAGGAACACTATATTAGCCTGTGCATTGCAAGCCAACCCTGCTGATCAACCATTGTGTGTTTAGCTTTCGTGTGCAACTTGCTGTGTCTCCTATGGCTGATTCCAGTTACCGATCTTGGCCTGTTCTCGACTTTCCCTGTCTGCTTGTGACCCTGACCTCTGGCGTATTCTATATTTATCCTTGTTTGCTAGTCGCCCCAACCATTGCCTTATCCCTTTACTATCCTTGTTGTTCCAGCCTGCTGCTTGCTTCCTCTTTCTCCTGTAGTCTACAGTGAGCGTGAGCTGTGAGACCCTGGGGGCCGCGACCTGGAGCCAGACTGCAGCGCAGTCCATCCTTACCACTAGAGGCCCTGGTGAACACCTGCTGGCTCTTAGACTCAGCGCCCTGGGGAATCTATGCTCTAGCTCCCAGCAGACCTGCTTCCTGAACCTCCCAGAGTTCAATCCGCAGCAGTCTGTCCTAGGGTCCACTACCTTAGCGGTGCACTCCTGACCCCTACGGAGTGCATCTGTCACCTGGACCCAGGTGACCTGACAATAGATATACAATTTATCATTGTAAAAATATTTTCCACCCTTAGTTTTCCAGAAAAAAAAAAAAAACATTAAAAACGGCCAAAAAAAAAAAAAAAAAAAAACATTTTTTTTCCCCCCAATTTGTCCAGGCCTTCCAGGACATATTTGGAGACGAATAGCCATGCAGCGTACAATGTTTTTACAATCACCCGGTGGCACCAGCTGCTGCGAAACTCCACCCATAGGAATTAGAAATACAAAATATGCTCTATGTGTGCACATGTAAATGCAAGTACTGGTATTTTTGCCAAACACGGAACTTTCGCACTTGTGAAAATACATCTAGCAAGCTGGGGATAGGTAGCAGGTACAAAATCTCCCTGGGGTGTGCACACTTTCAGACACGGATACCAGTTCAATGGAGTAGAATCAAACAGTGCAAACAGTGAAGTGTTTATTGGTCCTATTTACAAGTCCATTTACAGGTACTGTACAGTGTTCCCAAAGACAAGGGATCTCTCAGTTCCCCCAGTTTTCCATTCAGATCTCCACCGCTATCTACTCCTTCTGTTCACCTCAGTTATAGCATACGCCTTCCTTCCATTCATTTTCTCTTTTTTCTTTCTTCTTTTTTTTTCTCCCCCCCCCTTCCCTCCCTCTTTTTCCCCCACTTCAGACAGCTTACCACACTGGCATTTTTTGTTTTAATTTGTGATTGTTGGGCTCCATCAATTTTCCATTCACACATTTTTACTATTTTTTTTAAACATTTTTACACTATCCCCACTATTTCCAGAATCATTATCACCATTTATCACCAGTGTGGGTACATTCACCTTATGGGGACGTCTCTGTGTGCCTGACTCTCCCTCTATAGGCTCCTCCCTTAGCTTTTGGACTTTTTGGTGGCCTGTGGCCATGGACCTCATGGGGTTCACACTTTATTGGCATGTGAGTATCCATTGGGAATGAGTGACCTTTCTCTTCCCTTATATGCATACCCTTGCCACAACAATGCACACTAAAATTCTACTCATCAACGCATATTCTTTTATAGATTTTGGTGCAAATTGTTCCTGAAGAGTGTTTTGATACACAAAATGTGTCGGTCTTACGCCATGCATCAAACAATTAACCCCCGTACCAGGTTTATATACCTGTGTGTTTTTAGAACTTTTGTGATTGTCATTTTAAAATGGGTGCATCATTTATCAATAATTTTTTTGCCCTGTATCATCTGGGGGCTATTTTGTCTATAATGTATCAATCATTGTGTATGATGTGACTGTTATTTCATACCTGGGTATTTATTATACCATGTTATTGCCTCTCAATAAAATGATTTTTTACAATGGTGACCGTTCCTTGGCCTCACCCACCTCATTTAAATTCCCAAACCTTTCTGCTTCAGTTTCGTATAGGGATGGCGACCTGTGAAACCTTTCTTTCTTAACCCAAAACAGGGCAAACACGTCAAAACAAAATCCTAGCCCGACTATCAGGCTGAGCAAGTCTAATGTTTGACAGTCTCCACACATGCAGTATTACAGCTTACATCAATCTCTCCCAGACATGAATTGTCTGTTCCCCAGGTTTGAGAGCACTGACTGCAAGTTCTAGGTGAGTGGAACAAAACCAGAACTGGACCGAGGATTAGAGATCTCTAAAAGTGTATGAGAGGAGCCTGGGAGATATGTAATCCCCAAACAGGACTTTTCCAAGATCCGAGACACTCTGCTACAACATACAAACACCTGCATTTACACACGTATACCTGTCAACAGCACATTTTGTCACATGCATAATCATGCTACAGTTGGGGCTCCACATTATTATTATTATTATACAGGATTTATATATAGCGCCAACAGTTTGCGCAGCGCTTAACAAAATAAAGGTAGACATTACAATTTGGTATAAGAGGAATCAGAGGGCCCTGCTCATTAGAGCTTACAATCTAAAAAGGGAGGGTCAATTGATACAAAAGCTAATAGCTGTGGGGGATGTGCTGATAGAGGAAGTAAAACAGTGTATTAGTTAGAAGCAGGATAGGCTTCTTTAAAGAGAAGGGTTTTCAGGGATCGTCTAAAGATGGATAGATTAGGGGACAGTCAGAGAGATTAGGGTAGGGAGTTCCGAAGAATGGGAGAAGCTCTAGAGAAATCCTGGAAGCGAGCATGGGAGGAAGTGGCAAGGGAGCTAGAGAGCAGGAGGTCTTGGGAGGCCTGAAGAGAGCGGCTTGGTTGGTATTTAGTGATGTAGCTGGGTGCAGAGTTATGGATGGCTTTGTAAATTATTGTTATTACTTTATATAATGTGCAATCACGCTTCTAAATATATGTCCATGTGTGTAAGCCTTAAAAATCAGAATTTTCTAACAAACATCACTCAGTCTGTTTAATTTTTAACACGCTTAACACTATACATAAACTACAATATAGGTCTCAACTTTTTCCAGTAATGACTGTGACGGTCCCCCCGTACGCAAGGTGAGTCTGTCCGCCATAAACACTTTAGCAGGATCCAAGGTCCCTTAGCCCAACCAGTCACTTTGTCGAAGCATCAGTGTAGGGTAAAATAACAGACTGTATTCAAACACATGTAACAACAGTTATTCACTGGGGGGACAATCACCCCTCTCTTTGATTCAGGGTGGGGGTAAACCGTCCAATCAGAAAAAGGGACACACAGGTATTCAACATTTCAACAATAGACCACCTTATCAGCAGGGAGGCTGTTGGAGGAATTCCATCCTCTCCTCTCCACCAGTAGCATGACACAGGTGGATTCAAACTTCTCATCAGTAGACTGTCTTTGGGAGGGGCTGCTGAAGAAATCTCACCTCCCCTCTCACAGCTAATCCACATACACATATATCACAGAATAGGTTGCGCCTAAGGCAGACACAAACAATAGAGCAATGGGATACATACAGATACAGAGTCTAGCAGTCTTAAAAGGAGAAGGATATTGCTCACAAACATTAATGTCCCAAGTGAAAAGAGCCCCTTCACCACACACACACATGCACAGAGAATCCAGGACAACAGTGTCAAAAGGAAATGCTGAGTCCAGTGTGGTTGTACGGCGAGTTGGGTTAGGCAGACCCAACTGGAGTAATCGGTCACCCTGTGCCCTTAATAGACATAGGGTGAATTACACATAGGAGGGGGTCGGGGAAGCTGGACAAGGAGCTTCCAGTGCTCTCCAAGGTACGCCGAGTTCCAGAAAGCCCCCCACCCAAAAGTGACTCCCATCACAATGACGTCCTAGAAAAAAAAAAAAAAAATTCTCCCAAGGCTAAGGCTTCGTTCTCATAACTGCATGTTGGGAAACTTGTGCAAAAGCTCACACATGCAGACAAACACGCTGCTCTTCAGCAGATGCGCAGGGGTGTCATTTCTTAATGGTACCACTACGCATTGGCAAACAAACAGTGTATTTTCAGTGCAGTACAATTTAAAAATCCCTGTGCTTTAGCAAGTAGGGCAGCCCTACACGCTGCATACAGCCCACAGATTTGAAAGAAGGGATCATTCACACGTGAGCAGCGGTACAAATCAAGCAGTTGAGTTATTACCATCCCCCAACTGCTTCCCTTTACTTGCAGAGGAAGCAGCCAGGGTCGTATACATGATGTGGTCGCAGCTGGAAGTATACTCACAGGTGAATGGGGTTGAGCTGCAACCGCTCAGCACAGTGATGCTGCATTTAGGGGGGTAAAACAGGCATCGAGGAGGTGACATATCACCGCTAACAAGCACCTTAAAGCAGTTCTGATCGTACAGAATTAGGGGTCAAGATTAGATGTGCATATACACACAGATAAAAACACATATACAGTTGTGCTCACATGTTTACATTCCTGTCAGAAACCATGAATCAGACTGAGACAGAAGTACAGTTAAATCACACTTGTTTATTATTATTAATAATAATAATAATAATAATAATAATAATAAAAAAGGGCAAACAGAGTAAACATATTCAAAACATAGCCAAGAGTTCAGGAACCGGAACAGATAGTCAGACAAGCCAAGGGAGCCAGAGAGGAGCGTAGTAGAACAGCAAGCAGGATCTAGAGTCAGAACGAATGTCAGCCAAGCAAGTCTTTAACAGGAACACAGGAGAGAGATAATCTGGGCTGGACGGCTTAAGTAGGCAGGACTGACGAGCAGGATATCATCAACAGGTGAGTCACTGTGGAGAGATAGGAGCTGGCAATTAGCCGACAGCTGAGCGGCCAGCTTATAGAAGGAAGGGCCGAGCCAAGCCCTGACAATACCCCAGTTCTTAATACAGTGTATTGCCCCCTTTAACATCAACGACACCTTGAAGTCTTTTGTATTTGTGGATGAGGCTCTTTATCTTCTCAGATGGTAAAGCTGCCCTTTCCTGTTGGCAAAAAACCTCCAGTTCCTGTAAATTCTTGGGCTGTGGTTGCATGAACTGCATGTTTGAGATTTCCCCAGAGTGGCTTAATGATATTGAGGTCAGGAGACAGATGGCCACTCCGGAACCTTAACTTTATTCTGCTGTAGCCAATGACAGGTCAACTTGGCTTGGTTTTTGGATCATTGTCATGTTGGAATGTCCAAGTTCGTCCCATGGACAGCTTCCTGGCTAATGAATGCAAATATTCCTCCAATATTTTTTGATAACATACTGCATTCATTTGACCAAATTTTCTTTTGCCTTTGTACAGTAGCTCACACATCCCCAAAACATCAGCGATCCACCCCCCGTGTTTCACAGTAGGAATGGTGTACCTTTCATCATAGACCTTGTTGACTCCTCTCCAAATGTAGTGTTTATGGTTGTGGCCAAAAAGCTCAATTTTGGTCTCATCACTCCAAATGACTGTGCCAGAAGGTTTGAGTCTTGTCTCTGTGCTGTTTGGCGTATTGTAAGCGGGATACTTTGTGGCATTTGTGTAGTAATGGCTTTCTTCTGGCGACTTGACCATGCAGCCCATCTTTCTTCAAATGCCTCCTTATTGTGCATCTTGAAACAGCCACAACACGTTTTCAGAGAGTCCTGTATTTCACCTGAAGTTATTTGTGGATTTTTCTTTGCATCCCGAACAATTTTCCTGGCACTTATGGCTGAAATTTGAGTTGGTCTACCTGACCATGGTTTAGTTTCAACAGAACCCTTCATTTTCCACTTCTTGATTAGAGTTTGAACACTGCCGATTGGCATTCTCAATTCCTTGTATATCTTTATATTCCTTTCCTGTTTTATACAGTTCAACTACCTTTTCCCGAAGATCCTTTGACAATTCTTTTGCTTTCCCCATGACTCAGCATCCAGAAACGTCAGTGCAGCACTGGATGAAAGATGTAAGGGTCTGTCAGGATTCCAGAAACTCGTTGACCTTTTATACACACATACAAATTACAAGCAAACAGATCACATGGGGAAGATGGTTACCTTTAATAACCATTCAAACCCCTTTGTGTCAACTTGTGTGCATGTTATCAGGCCAAAATCACCTGGGTATGTAAACTTTCGATCAGGGTCATTTGGGTAGTTTCTGTTGTGATTATGATTTAAAAAGAGTAAACACAGTTGAATGATAATAAATGGCTCCAGCCAAACACTAACCATGAGTAAAAGAAATGTTTTTGTGTTACCATTCACATTCTCTGAAAAATGGCCAAGAAATCATAAATTCTGCCAGGGTATATAAACTTATGAGCACAACTGTATACACTCTCCAGCCACTTTATTAGGTACACCTTGCTAGTACCAGGTTGGATCCACCTTTGCCTTCAGAACTGCCTTATTTCTTCTTAGCATAGATTCAACAAGATGTTGGAAGCATTCCTCAGAGAATTTGGTCCAAATTGACATGGTAGAATCACGCAGTTGCTGCAGATTTATTGGCTGCACATCCATGATGTGAATCTCCCATTCCATCACAGCCCAATAGTGCTCTATTGGATTGAGATTTGGTGACTGTGGGGGCTATTGGAGTACAGTGAACTCATTGTAGTGTTCAAGAAACCAGTTTGAGATGATTTGAGCTTCGTGACATGGTGCATTATCCTGCTGGAAGTAGCCATCTGAAAATGGGTACACTGTAGTCATAATAGCATGGGCATGGTCAACAACAATACTCAGGTAGGCCGTATTGTTTAAGCAATGCTCACTTGTTAGTAAGGGGCCCATAGCATGCCAAGAAAATATCCCCCACACCATTACACCACCACCACCAGCCTGAACCGTACAAGGCTGGATGGATCCATGCTTTCATGTTGTTTATGCCCCTAAAATTCTGACCCTAACATCTGAAATCGAGGCTCATTAGACCAGGCAACGTTTTACAATCTTCTACTGTCCAATTCTGCCGATCGTGCCCTTTCTTCAGTGCGCATGTGCCAATGATGTTGGTGCAAGCGTATATGGTAAACATCACCTAAACCGTGCAGGCTTAGGAGATATTTCCAGTACCTACAGGTAGGCATTATTATAGGCTTACTTGTAGGTAAAAGTGTTGTAACTAGATTTGCAACCACTCTAAGAAAGACAGATCTATACCATACCTACATTAACCTTAATGAAAACCATTTCGATTTCATAGCCTATACAACCCCTTCCTTTAGGCTGTGTTCACACTTAGGCGAATTGGATGCGGGGTTTCTCCACATCCAATTTGCATAGCAGGAGATTGTGACCGGCTCTCTATGGAGCTGCATTTTGTGGGGTTATAACAGATGGCGAGAAGGCAACATAATACCTCCTCACCATCTGCCAAACAACCTTTGAAAAGCCATCCATCGTGGATTGCTCTTCAGAGAAAAGGCAGTGTAAACGAGTCCTAAGGGTGCCCATATGAGCTCCACTATAAAGCCTCTCACACAGGCAGCATAAACAGACATTTTGGTTGCTTTTTTGCTTCTACCAAATAGCCTAGCAAGACTCTTCATTGCTTTTAAAATAGTGACTGAACACAGCTGTACATTTTCGAGTCTCGAACCCCAGCTATCAGCAAAGCAAAATTAATGCTGCCTGTAGAGTTTAGCAGGCATTGAAGCTTTGAAACTGCCTCCACTGACCTCTATTGTATCGAGCCTTAAACATGCCTTTAGCATTTGCAGTACATTAAAAAAAAAAAAAAAAATTATGGTGTTTGAGGAGCGCTGTTTTGACACACATGTGCAACACATCTAAAATGCGTGTTAGTACACATTAAAATTCAATGTCCGTGCGAACTTTGCTTAAAGTAGAAGTCCACCCTAAAACTAAAATCCCTGCATCTATAGACATCCACGATCTAACACAAACCTATCTAGTCCTGTAAAGAAAAAAAATCTGAATAAATACCTTTTTTGAAGCTGATCCGATCTCCAGCGGTGGAAGCTCTGCAGAGGACACAGCCAACAGCTGTGAAATGAATGGGGAGAGACTTCACCCAGAGAGTTACTATGGGGTTTCCGTTGTCGGACGTGTCCTCTGCACCCGCCTCCACAGCGAAGTCATGTCTGACAGCTCTGCGCGGGATCGGGTCAGAGCGGCTTCAAAAAAAGTATGCATGCTGATTTTTTTTTTTCTTTACAGGGCTAGTGAGGTTAGTGTTAGATCATGAATGTCTATAGATGCAGGGATTTTAGTTTTAGAGTAGACTTCTACTCTAAAGAAAGCATAGCTCCCGCTGACCCCAAATGGTTGATTTTAACAGGAGCCCCTTGAGACCTGAAAATTATTCCAAGGGTTCCTCTTTGGGTAAAATGGTTGAGAAAATGGGAAAACTGTATCAAGTACTTACCGTAATTTTCCTTTCCTGGTGCTAGAACATGTATGCTGCCCCGTTGGCGCCAGGAAAGTCTGTTCTAAGGCAGGTGATACACGATTATTTTTTTTTTTTTTTTTTGTTCAATAAAAAAAAATAAATAAATAAATAAATAAATAATAATAATGAACAGATTCCCCTTCCACAGGAGCAATGTGGAAGGGGGAATCACTCTCAATGAGCCAACAGCGCAGAGCCTTCCCTGTTGGCAGAATGCAACGAACAATGTTGCCGGCTGCACTGATTGTTTGGGAAGAACCAGACAGGCTGGTTGCACACAAGTCCATCAATAGACAAACAGCTGGCCCATACATGGATCAAAAGTCAGCCAGTCTCTGCTGAACTGGCTAAATTTTGATGCATGTATGACTGACTTAAAGTCCAACTCTGGGCAAAAAAAAATAAAAAATAAAAAAGTTTTCCTATGTAGTCGGGAGAACAGGTCAAAGGCTCGTTTTACCTAGAGGAGAAAGTTGTATACTCAACCGATCCTTTGCTCCACCAGCAAACAGCACTCCTCCATGATCCAGCAGTGGACTGTTCCTGTAGTCCTCATGTCCAGAGCAGGTCTTATATGCTTTAGGACGTCAGGAACAGTCCACCACACAAGACTGTAGGGGGGCAGGAGCCACAGGATCAGAGGATTAGATAAGGCAGGCCATAGACCACAGATTGCAGGAAAGAAATTTGCACGATTCTCCCATCAACACAGACAGTGCTGACAGGGAAATCCCTCCTGCCGAGACATTGTGTTCTCTTGGCGGGAGTAAATCCAGGAGGCTGGTTGTACCCAAGTTGATCCGTCAACTTGGTACATTCTGCCTGCCCACTCATGATTCAAATTTCAGCCCATTCATGCGGAACTGGCCAAGATTTAAACCCTCTGTTCTCCAAACCATTAGACCAGTTGTCTCCAAACTGTAGCCCGGGGGCCAGATGTGGTCCTTTGCTGACCTTTCTCTGGCCCTTGGAACACTATTCCTCCAAATTGACACCATTAATTTGGCACTATTCCTCCCACTGACACCATCAATGGTACACTATTCCTCCTGCTAAGACTAATGATAGGGCACTATTCCTTCCATCGACACTGTCGATGGGGCAATATTCCTCCTATTGGAACCAACAGTAGGCCACTATTCCTCCTGCTAAAGCCAACAATGGGCTATTATACCTCCTGATAAAACTAGGGTGAGATGCGCCAATACTAAGCATTTGCACCAATATCGGTACTTTTAGCTGTCAGCAGGATTCCCCCACTGATAGCTGAAATGTAAAAAAAATTAAAAAGCTGGCAATAATCAGTTAAGAAGCGGGCGTGCTTAACAATCGATGTCTCATTGGCAATTGGGCCGTCAAAAAAAAAAAAAAAAAAAGCTGCCGAGCAACGTTTATCAACAACTTTGCTCAGTTCGTGAATCAGAAAGATAAAAAGAAACATTGTTTCTTTTTGTATCCTTCTGTTTATTCATCTACAGATCAAAGGGTTGAACTTCAAATCGGCAGTATATGTCAGTTTAACCACTTGCCGACTGCCTAACGCAGATATACTGCAGCAGAATGGCACGGGCAGGCAAAATCATGTATCCGATACGCGATTTGCCTCCCGTAGGCGGGAGGCGCGTCGCGCCCCCCCAGTGCTCGAGGCGGTCGGCATCGTTAGGGGAGCGATCCGTGCTGAGGGGGGGCCACTCATTCGTGGCCACCCCCTCGCGATCGCTCCCAACGAATGACAGGAAGTGATGTCATCTCTCCTCGTGTCAGTCTTTTCGTTCCGGCGCAGAGGAGAGAAGACATCAAGTAAGTCTGCACAACACTACACTAACAGTAGAACACTCTAGGCACACTTTTCACCCCCCAATCACCCCCCTGCACCCCCTGTCACAGTGTCACCAATAGCAGTTTTTTTTACTGATTACTGCATTGGTGTCATTTGTGACCGTTATAAGTGGTAGGGCAGTTAGTGGTATGCCCCTTTAGGTCTAGGGTACTCCCCTAACCCCCCCTAATAAAGGTTTAACCCGTGATCACCCCCCGTCGCCAGTGTCACTAAGCGATCGTTTTTCTGATCGCTGTATTAGTGTCACAGGTGACGCTAGTTAGGGAGGTAAATATTTTAGGTTCGCCATCAGCGTTTTATAGCATCAGGGACCCCCATATACTACCTAGTAAAGGTTTTAACCCCCTGATTGCCCCCTAGTTAACCCTTAACCAGTGATCACCGTATAACTGTTACGGGTGACGCTGGTTAGTTAGTTTATTTTTTATAGTGTCAAGGCACCCGCCATTTATTGCCTAATAAAGGTTTAACCCCCTGATCACCCGGCGGGTGATACAAGTTAGGTTTTAGGGTCAGATAGGGTCTGCGTCGCCCCAGGTACCGCTAACACCCAGGCACGCAGCATACACCTCCATTAGTGGTATAGTATCTGAACGGATCAATATCTGATCTGATCAGATCTATAATAGCGTCCCCAGCAGTTTAGGGTTCCCAAAAACGCAGTGTTAGCAGGATCAGCTCAGATACCTACTAGCACCTGCGTTTTACCCCTCCGCCCAGCCCACCCAAGTGCAGTATCGAACGATCACTGTCACTTACAAAACACTAAACACACATAACTGCAGCGTTCGCAGAGTCAAGCCTGATCCCTGCGATCGCTAACAGTTTTTTTGGTAGCGTTTTGATACAGTCGCTAACAGTCAGGAGCTTTTTTACCTGTGAGTCTTACTAGTGTACCCCTAAATTTATAGCCCAAAATGGCAAATCGAAGGTACACTTGTGAAAAGGCCTACACGTTTCTGAGCATGACAGATAGTGAAGAGGAAGTCACTCATCTGTCAGATTCAGGCTCAGGATACGATCCTGTAGAGGACAGTGGCTCCATGACAGATAGCTCTGACAACGGAGTTGTTGTCCCTACCAGGGTCAAGCGTACCAGACCCCAAACATTTTTCTGTCGTTGATGTGCAAGAACCGCAGGTCCCTCGTATGGAGCAGAGCAGTACTAGCGCCACTATTCCTTCTGGTGAACTGGCAAGCACCAGCGGCCTAGTACACCCTGGTCATAGTCAATCCAGCACTGCAGTATCACGTGGTGACGTGGCAAGTCCCATAAGTGCAGTTCAAGCTGGTGAGGTGGCAAGCACAAGTAGTGTCCCGCTGCCACCAAGAAGACGAACACAGGCCCGTCGTGCCCATAGTGCCCTTCCTGCTGCATTCGCCAATCCTAATTGGGAACCCACCACTTCTGCAGCACCCGTACTTCCCTATACACTAGCCAACCCGGCATTCAGGTGGAAACAGTTGATTTTACGTCACTCGATTTTTATTCGCTGTTTTTCACCGAAGATCTCTATAAATCTATGTGGACCAAAGCAATTTGTACGCTGGTCAACACATCGCCACTATTTCCCAGTCCTCCCTTGCCAGAGATTGGTGACCAATTACGGTTTCCGATTTTAAGCTCTTTCTGGGCCTTTCCCTCAACATGGGCATAACTAAAAAGAGTGAGTTGCTATCATATTGGTCCACTGACCCAATTCACCATATGCCCTTGCTCTCTGCCTCCATAACCAGGGCACAATACGAGCAGATCTTGCGGTTCATGCGCTTCAATGACAATGAACTCTGTCGTCCTCGTGGAGACGCTGGATACGATCGGCTCTACAAAATTCGGCCCCTCGTAACCACTTCAACCAACGTTTTGCAGACTTGTTTACTCCCCATCAAGTTGACTGCGTTGATGAGTCCCTAATTACGTTTTCTGGCCGCTTGTCATTCAAACAGTACCTTCCCAGCAAGCGTGCCAGATACGGGGTCAAGATGAATAAGCTCTGTGACAGGGCCACAGGCTATACATGTAGTTTTATGGTTTACGAGGGAAAAGATAGCCACGTAGAGCCGACAAACTGCCCTGACTACATAGGAAGCGCTGGCAAGATTGTGTGGGACTTGGTGTCACCCTTATTCGGAAAGGGGTACCACTTGTACGTGGACAATTATTACACGAGCGTGCCACTTTTTAGTCACTTGTTTGATCAGCAGATTGGAGCATGTGGCACCCTGCAACCTAATCACCGGGGCTTTCCCCAGCGGCTTGTAGATTCCCGTCTTAGGCTGGGGGAGAGAGCCTGCTTTAAGTGTAATAACTTGCTCGCTATGAAGTGGAGGGATAATAAGAATGTTTTCATTCTTAACTCCCTTCATGCAGACACGACGGTCCAAATTACTACGGTGACTGGTGTTGTGGAGAAACTCCTCTGTGTCCACGAATATAACCAAAATATGGGAGGGGTGGACCTCAACGGCCAGTTGTTGGCGCTGTACCTAATTGCCCGTAAGGCCAGACGCTGGTACAAGAAAGTGTCTGTTTATTTCAATTGGCTTTGCTGAACGATCATGTGCTATACAGAGCTTCAGGACTGACTGGATTCTTCCTTAAAAATTCCAGGAAGAGATCGTCAGAGCCCTTCTGTTTCCAGACGGTGCTCCACCTCACCTTCCCCAACCAAATGCAGTAAGCTGGCTGCATGAGAGGCATTTTCTTTATGTCCTCTCGAGTACCCCTACCCAACGAACCCCCCAAAAAAGATGTCGTGTCTGCAGCAAGCGCGGATATAGGCGAGACACCCACTATTATTGTCCCTCCTGTCCCGACAATCTTGGTCTTTGCATTGGTGAATGCTACCATACACTAGTTGAGTATTAGCGTAGGGTATAGCACTGCACAGACTAGGCACACTTTTACAGGGTCTCCCAAGATGCCATCGCATTTTGAGAGACCCAAACCTGGAACCGGTTAGAGTTACAAAAAAAAAAAAAAAAAAAAAAAAAAAAAAACCACACAAAAAATATGTAAAATAAAAAATCCAAAAATAGTTGTCGTTTTATCGTTCTCTCTCTATTGTTCTGCTCTTTTTTACTGTATTCTATTCTGCAATGTTTTGTTATTATGTTTTATCATGTTTGCTTTTCAGGTATGCAATTTTTTTTATACTTTGCTGTGTTTTATTGTTAACCATTTTTTTGTTTTCAGGTACGCCATTCAGCTGCAGAGCGGATTTATCTATCTTGGCAGCAACAGCGTTTGCTCCCATGATACATAAAGCCGTTACTCCAGCGCTGTAGGAGGCGATTTCACCACCACAGTTAAAAAAAAAAAAAAAAGAAGGAGCATATATGCCAAAGCATGGGGGCAGCAGGGGCGGAGGAGCGATTTGCTCCTACCTTTTGGGGCGGATGCCCCCAAGCTTCTGCGTATATAAACGGTGCATGTATGCCCATCATTAGAAGTGGGTGGATAAAGGGAGGTATTCTAATGGTGGGCATACCCACCGATCAATCTCTTTTTTCGTCTAGGCCACAGGCTGCATGAAAAAAAAAAAGTTTACAATATATGCCCAACAAGGACCAGCAACGTACTGGTATGTTGCTGGACTTTGAGTGGTTATACCAGAATGATGCCTGCAGGTTTAGGTATCATCTTGTTATTCTTTTCAGCCAGCGGTCGTCTTTCATGTAAAAGCAATCCTAGCGGCTAATTAGCCTCTAGACTGCTTTTACAAGCAGTGGAAGGGAATGCCCCCCCCCCCCCCCCCCACAGTCTTCCATGTTTTTCTCTGGCTCTCCTGTCCCAACTGGGAACCTGATAATGCAGCCGGTGATTCGGCCCGCTGACCATAGAGCTGATCAGAGACCAGAATGGCTCCAATCATCTCTATGGCCTAAGAAACCGGAGGCTACGAGCATTTCATGACTTAGATTTCGCCGAATGTAAACAGCGCCATTGGGAAATTGGGAAAGCATTTTTATCACACCGATCTTGGTGTGGTCAGATGCTTTGAGGGCAGAGGAGAGATCTAGGGTCTAATAGACCGCAATTTAAAAAAAAAAAAAAAGGGAAGAAGAATACCTGTCACTACCTATTGCTATCATAGGAGATATTTACATTCCCTGAGATAACAATAAAAAAAAAAAAAAATATATGAAAAGGAACAGTTTAAAAATAAGATTAAAAAAAAAAAAAAAAAAAAAAAAAGCACCCGTCCCCCCTGCTCTCGCGCAAAGGTGAACGCAAGCGTCGGTCTGGCGTCAAATATAAACAGCAATTGCACCATGCATGTGAGGTATCACCGCGATGGTCAGATCGAGGGCAGTAATTTTAGCAGTAGACCTCCTCTGTAAATCTAAAGTGGTAACCTGTAAAGGCTTTCAAAAATGTATTTAGTTTGTTGCCACTGCACGTGTATGCGCAATTTGAAAGCTTGTCGTGTTTGGTATCCATGTACTCGGCCTAAGATCATCTTTTTTATTTCATCAAACATTTGGGCAATATAGTGTGTTTTAGTGCATTAAAATGTAAAAAAAAAAAAGTGTTTTTTCCCCAAAAAAAATGTGTTTGAAAAAGAAAATCGCTGCGCAAATACTGAGTGAAAAAAAAAATGAAACACCCACCATTTTAATCTGTAGGGCATTTGCTTTAAAATAAAAAATATACAATGTTTGGGGGTTCAAAGTAATTTTCTTGAAAAAAAAAATATATATTTTTTTCATGTAAACAAAAAGTGTCAGAAAGGGCTTTGTCTTCAAGTGGTTAGAAGAGTGGGTGATGTGTAAGCTTCTAAATGTTGTGCATAAAATGCCAGGACAGGTCAAACCCCCCCCCCCCCCCCAAATGACCCCATTTTGGAAAGTAGGACACCCCAAGCTTTTTGCTGAGGCATGTCGAGTCCATGGAATATTTTATATTGTGACACAAGTTGCGGGAAAAGACAATTTATTTTTTTTTTGCACAAAGTTGTCACTAAATGATATACTGCTCAAACATGCCATGGGTATATGTGAAATTACACCCCAAAACACATTCTGTTGCTTCTCCTGGGTACGGGGATACCACATGTGAGACTTTTTGGGAGCCTAGCAGCGTACGGGACCCCGAAAACCTAGCACCACCTTCAGGCGAAGGGTGTAAATTTTTGATTTCACTCTTCACTGCCTATCACAGTTTCGGAGGCCATGGAATGCCCAGATGGCACAAACCCCCCCAATGACCCCATTTTGGAAAGTAGACACCCCAAGCTATTTGCTGAGAGGTATAGTGAGTATTTTTCAGACCTAACTTTTTGTCACAAAGTTTTGAAAATTGAAAAAAGGAAAAAAAATAAATAAATACATTTTTCTTGTCTTTCTTCATTTTCAAAAACAAATGAGAGCTGCAAAATACTCACCATGCCTCTCAGCAAATAGCTTATTTATTTATTTCAGGTTACTTATATAGCGCCGTCAATTTACGCAGCGCTTTACATATACATTGTACATTCACATCAGTCCCTACCCTCAAGGAGCTTACAATCTAAGGTCCCTAACTCACATTCATACATACTAGGGACAATTTAGACAGGATCCAATTAACCTACCAGCATGTCTTTGGAGTGTCTACTTCCCAAAATGGGGTCATTTGGGGGGGGTTTGTGCTATCTTGGCATTTTATGGCCTTCGACACTGATAGGTAGTGAGGAGTGAAATCAAAAAAATTTACGCCCTTAGAAATCCTGAAGGCGGTGATTGGTTTTCGGGGGCCCCCTATGCAGCTAGGCTCCCAAAAAGTCCCACACGTGTGGTATCCCCTTACCCAGGAGAAGCAGCAGAATGTATTTTGGGGTGCAATTCCACATATGCCCATGGCATGTTTGAGCAATATATCATTTAGTGACAACTTTGTGCAAAAAAAAAAAAAAGTTTGTCACTTTCCCGCAACTTGTGGTAAAATATAAAATATTCCATGGACTCACCATGCCTCTCAGCAAATAGCTTGGGGTGTCTACTTTCCAAAATGGGGTCATTTGGGGGGGTTTGTTGCATCTTGGCATTTTATGGCCTTCAAAACTGTGATAGGTAGTGAGGAGTTAAATCAAAAATTTACGCCCTTAGAAATCCTGAAGGCGGTGCTTGGTTTTCGGGGCCCCGTGCGCGGCTAGGCTCCCAAAAAGTTTGTAAATTTTTTTTTTTTTTATCATTATTCAATCACTTGGGACAAAAAAAAAAAAAAATGTAATATTCAATGGACTCAACGTGCCTCTCAGCAATTTCCTTGGGGCATCTACTTTCCAAAACTGGGTCATTGGGGGGGGGGGGGGGGGGGATGTACTGCCCTGCCATTTTAGCACCTCAAGAAATGAGATAGGCAGTCAAACTAAAAGCTGTGTAAATTCCAGAAAATGCACCCTAGTTTGTAGACGCTATAACTTTTGCGCAAACCAATAAATATACGCTTATTGACATTTTTTTACCAAAGACATGTGGCCGAATACATTTTGGCCTAAATGTATGACTAAAATTGAGTTTCTTGGATTTTTTTTACAACAAAAAGTAGAAAATATAATTTTTAGAGCAAAGAATAAAAACCGCAGAGGTGATCAAACAACATCAAAAGAAAGCTCTATTTGTGGGAAAAAAAAGGACGCAAATTTCGTTTGGGTACAGCATTGCATGACAGTACAATTACCAGTTAAAGCGACGCAGTGCCAAATAGTAAAAAGTGCTCTGGTCAGGAAGAGGGTAAATCCTTCCGGGGCTGAAGTGGTTAAAAAAAAATATATACTTTTTTTTTTTTTTTTTTTTTTATTAAATGTTCCCGTTTAACCCTTTAACAGCCTTAAAGTGTTTCTATACTCACAACAGTAAAATCTGTCTGTATATGTAGTAAAGTATGCTTGTTATAATCACTGTGGAACCTAAGGGGTTAATCATCTGCATTGTGTAATAAAGCTGTTTGATCCTGTCATCTCTGATCCTCCCCTTTTACTGTCCCCAATCCATCTGCTGATAGAACAGAGTCTTGAGGGAACTCTGCACATGCCCAGTTTGGCGTTTATTGCTAGAGAGGTTTTTTGGGAGGGTGCATGTGATCAGCACAGGGCCAATCAGCACTATCCAGAGGGTCAGGG
The DNA here is from genome assembly GCF_042186555.1 of Aquarana catesbeiana. NCBI lineage: Eukaryota > Metazoa > Chordata > Amphibia > Anura > Ranidae > Aquarana > Aquarana catesbeiana. The sequence continues at coordinate 194,207,553 of NC_133326.1, forward strand.
GTCGTGCAGCCTCATAGGACAGTCAGTGAAGAATGAAAACTCCTCCTACAAGCTTTAACCAGACACTTCTAGAGATCACAAGACTGCTATATACTGCTGTTTATATAGTGGGGTAAATTATTGGATCCCCTGCATATTTTGAAAGTTTGACCACTTACAATGAAATGGTCTACAAAAAAAAAAAAAAAAAAAAAAAAAAAAAAAAAAAAAAAAAACACGATTCAAATGCGATAAATTGAGTTGCAGTTCGGTGAGTAAAATAAGTATTTGATCCCCAAGCAAAACATGACTTAGTACTTGGTAGTGAAACCCTTGTTGGCAAGCACAGAGGTAAGAGGTCTGCAGAGGTAGGCTTGCATACATCTTAGGAGGGATTTTGGTCCACTCTTCTTTACAGAATGTTTTGGGTCATTGTCATGCCATCTTCAGTGTTCTGGCTGAGGGAAGAAGATTCTCATCCAAGATTTTACAATACATGGCTCTGCTCATTGGCCTCTCAATGCGTCAACCTTTACCTTTAGCAGAGAAACAGCCCCAAAGCATAACGTTTCCACCTCCTTGCTTGACTGTAGGGATGGTGTTCTTAGGGTCATAGTCAGTATTTTCCTTCCTTCAAACAGTGCCAGTCGAGTTAATTCCAAAGAGCTCAATTTTGGTCTCATCTGACCACAGCACTTTCTCCCAATCCTTCTCTGAATCATTTAGATGTTCATCTGCAAACTTCAGACAGGCCTGTACATGTGCCTTCGTGAGAAACTTGAGATCATTCACAAGCTCCTCTTGTATATTCCTGGGCTGATCCCTCACTTTTCCAATGGTCATCCTTACCCCATGAGGCAAAATCTTGCACAGAGCTCTAGACCGAGGGAGACCAATGGTTATTTTGTATTTCTTCCATTTGCGAATAATCGCTCCAACAGTTGTCTCCCTCCCCAAGCTTCTTGCTGATGGTCTTGTAACCAAGTGGTTCTCAACCTCAGTCCTCAAGTATCCCCAACAGCCAGGTTTTCCTTACTTTGGACAAATGCTTTAAATCAACATCAATGACATGGTCAAATTGTGAGTATAGCCTCATGTAGTCAAGGGTAATAGAAAGTAAACAATGACATGGTATCGATAAGAGCCATTTTATCTAAGAGAAGTTCCCAAAACATGGCCCGTTAGGGGTACTTGAGGACTGAGGTTGAGAACCACTGTTGTAACCCACTCCAGCCTTGTGCAGGTCTACAATCTTGTCCGCGACATCCTTTGGCAGCTCCTTGGTCTTGCCCGTGATAGTGAGGTTTGAATGAAAGAAAAATTCTGTGGACGGGTGTCTTTCATATACATAACAAGTTGTTGTTGGGAGCAACTTTTTAAATTGACAGGACTAATCTGTGTACCACATGAGCACATACTGTAGCCAGCCTGTTCGTTGGTGGGGGGGGGGGGGGGATCAAATACTTACTTTACTCACTGAATTGCAACTCAATTTATAACATTTTTATCATGTGTTTTTTCTGGATTTTTGGTTGATATTCTGTCTCTATCATTTAAAAAACACCTATGATAAAAATTAAAGACCCTTTATTTCTTTGTAAGTGGGCAAACATACACAATCAGCAGGGGTCAAATAATTATTTTCCCCACTGTATTTATTAAAATAAGTTGCATTTCCATGTTCTGTGTACTGTGGGAGACCGGATATGGTAAATGCAGGGTCCCGGGTTTAGCAACACCAACTCCTTTTTCCCCTTCTCTATTTAAATTATTTTTTTTCCTACTGATTCTGTTTTTTGCGCCCTTCTATTTTATAAACTATTAACACTTAAAACTTTTTTTGTTTGCTTTGTTCGTTAATATTTTTTCACCTTTAACTAGAGCTGCACGATTCTGGCTAAAACGAGAATCACAATTTATTTTTCTTAGAGGATAGATCATGATTCTCTCACGATTCTCATGGCGTAACACTATCTTTTACATTAAAACAAAATTAATTGGGATAACTTTACTGTTTCGTTTTTTGGGGTTTTTTTATTCATTGAAGTGTATTTTTCCCAAAGAATTGCGTTTGAAAAGACCGCTGGGCAAATACAGTGTGACATAAAATATTGCAGCAATTGACATTTTATTCCCTAGGGTCTCTGCTAAAATATATATAATGTTTGGGGGTTCCAAGTAATTTTCTAGCAAAAAATATTGATTTTAACTTAAGAAACAAGTGTCAGAAAAAGATTTAGACTTTAAAGAGGGAGTCCACCTAAAAATTATTAAAAGCCAGCAGCTACAAATACTGCAGCTGCTGACTTTTAATAAATGGGCACTTACCTGTCCTGGAGTCCAGCGATGTCGGCAGCCGAAGCCGATCAATCGCTCGGCTTTTGGCTGCTGCCGCCGCCGTTCTCTATGAGGGAATCAGGAAATGAAGCGTTGCGGCTTCACTTCCCGGTTCCCTACTGCACATGTCACGCTGCACGTCCTAAGTGGTCCCCGCTATCTTCTGGGACCTGTGCGTTTCCCAGGAGACAGCAGGGGGGTGCGGGAAGGGGCGTGACTCCCGCGGGAGTCTATTCCAGGAAGTGAGTGCAAATACCTGTAGTAGACAGGTATCTGCACCCCCCTCCCCCCTGAAAGGTGCCAATTGAATCAGATGGGTGGAACTCCGCTTTAAGTGGTTAAAGTTCCTGCATTTACACGTTGTTTAAAAACTTGGCAGACTGCCTGGATTTTTTTCTTTACACGCAGAAGTTTCCCTTTGATCTAAGGAGGAAAAGTTATACAAGGTTTCTTTTTAAAAACGTAACAGACTGGCCAGATGTTTTTTTTTTTTTTGACAGCTGAGTGAGTAGATAGTCTCTCCACTTGTTATATGAAAGAATCGGCAAACTCTGCAACAGAGATCGTCGAGGCGGTTGAATCGAGATCACGATTTTTTAACGATTAATTGTGCAGCTCTACCTTTAACATATATTTACACGTTTCACTTTGAAGAAAATTTAAAAAATAAAAAAATATATAGATTCTGTTTATAAATAACTCTTTAATGCTTTGTACCACTGCTGACGAGCTGAAGAGCAAACAAAACAGTTGCAGTAGGCATCAGTAATTGGTTAAAAAAATAAATAAATAAATAAATTTAAAAAAGGGGAAGAAGTAGTAGTATCAGTACCCGTACTTGAAAGAAAAAAAAAGAATTGAAAAGAATGGTATCAGTGCATCCTTAGTTAAAGGAGAAGTATAGCCTGGGCTTGTTTTGCTGTACTTCTCCTATGCAAAACAAACTGCACTCCCGTGACCCATTTTCACCAGAGAGTGGGCTGAAGTCCACTCTCTGCTGACATCACAAAAGTCGGTCCAGGCTCTGCGTCATCGTGAAGTTGGGATCTGCCAGGTGCCTGGACCAAAACCTTGCTCAGGATGGGTTCACCGCATCCACTTCGCAATAGCAGGAGATTTTGACCTGCTCTCTATTGAGCCAGTTCACATATCTCCACTGCGGCTCTGGTGCGAATTTGCACAGGAGTCCTGTGCGTTTTTTGGTCCGTTTCAGGTCTGAATTGAGCCAAAACTTTGGGCTGAAACCAGACCTAATACGGTGAACCAGGATGCACCTGAACCCTGCTGGGAGCCGCATGCAGAGATGGTGTATACCCAGCCTTAGCCTCGCAGCTAGCCGCAGAGAGCCTGAGCCAGCCGCTCCCACCCCCTCCGCAGACCAGCGCTCCAGCGAGGGAGAAGAGCAGAGAGCTGTGACTGACAGTCTGCAGCTCTCTGCTCAGGGATCGGTCAGAACTGAGCGATCGGCGGTGTTTGATTGCTCGGTTCTCAGTGTAGAGGCGCCGGGAGACAGATGCTGCATCCACCTAGGTAAGTATGATTATAGAAAGAAACGGATTCCCATACTTCTCTTTTAAAACCAATGATGGGGCAGCGATGACTCACTGATGCTGCCATTTTCTACTTACGTTGGCCACAGTTCAGTCCCCTCCTCAAACCTGAAGGGCAGTAATCTGGCCCTTTGTTTATAAAGTCTGGAGACCCCTGCCCTAGGCAAAAAAGGAGAAGCTCAGGGTGGGCACAGTCCCAATGCATGGGAAAACTTATTTTTTGCCCAGAGTTGGGCTTTACCTCACGCATCATTTACATTGGTGGGTCTGCTCCAAAAACACCGGGGTATGCACTGACACCAGAGCACAGCGTAAACTTTATTCCTAGCGACGTTCCTTTTTTTCTGAGCACTTTACAAGCTTTTATATAGAAGCTCTGGTCAGGTGTTTGGGAATACAGGCGCACCTGGGGAAGTCTATGGGGGCAAAAAACACCTGATAGAAACAAAATAAGCGTAGGGTGACTGAATGTACAAGTGTGAACAGGAAGAATGGGATTCTGCATACCAAGACTAGTCAGACATAAGGAAACTAGCTAAAAAAAACACTCAAGTGTGACACCACAATAACATCACTAACTACATAACTATACCAGCACAGAAAAGCACATATTACACATCCATAACACTATGTATACACTGCATGACGACAGATCCTGACCTGGCAGCCGTGTGTCCTCTCCCCACTGCTCGCCCAGCTCTCTTCTTATGCAGAAAACATAACAAGCCCCAAACGCACTTAGCATACCGCTCTGCAAGCATGGACTGCAAAAGGAAAGCCTTCTCAGCTCACCGATTGGATAAGTGAGCTGCCACTCTGCGGACCTTGTATTCTCATTGGTGAGGTCCCCACCCGCTGGCTCCAGAGAGAGGAAGGGTGTAGCGTACAAGTTTCCGTGGCTTTGAAGTTGTTGAGGAGAAAGTGAAGTGAGAGGTTGCAGTTTCCCGCAGGCGGGCTCCTCTGTGTACAGAATGTCTGACAGACGGGGAAGCTGGACTTCCTGTCTTGTCTAATAAGTGGATTCCGGTGTGCTTCACTGCCCTTGTCCCCCAGTATCCCCCCCTTCCTCGCCAGTATCCCTTCCCCCGGGAACCACCCACAGTAACTGGAGCTGACGATAATGATAGCTCCCTGCTCAGGAACTGAGAACAAGAATAGTCATAGGTCAGAGACAATGGCATGTACAGGAACCTCTTCCATACAGGCTCTCATTACAAGGCAGGCAGAATGTGGAGGACTTCACTGAACGAGGAAGTTTACTGAGAGGAAAGGGGGTGCTGCAGGCAGAGAGCTTACTTATGTCAGGGGAGGGATGTTTCATTTATGGTCAAAATGTAAAATCGTATACAGTGGACTCCCCCCCCCCCCCCCGCAAAGTCACGGTTCAGAGTTTGCGGCCTCAGTCGTTCGCCGCGTTCTATGCAGTGCAATGTAAACGTTCTAATTGGAGTCACTCAAGTCGCACAGACTTAGAAAAAAGGTTCCTGTACTACTTCACTGCCCTTGCGCTTTCTATACAGAAGTCGTTTTGCAAGCCGCGATGAAGTTGCGCTGTACGGGGCGGCTCCGGAGTCGGGCGACTTTGAAGCCACCCCTGTGTGAACCTTTTTTTTTTTTTTTTTTTTACCACATCTAAAATTCGCAGATTTTCCCAATTTGGGGGTGCTCAAAGAACATACCCCCCCCACGCATATTTTGGGGGTCGATTGTATTCACTTCCACATTGTATTTTACAATATTCCTAGCGCCGCTAGTTTTAGCGGTGTTTTACCATCATTTTAACGGCGCTTTTCGGGCCGCCAGCGGGGCGCTTTTAACCCCCCACTAGCAAAGAAAGGGTTAAAAGCGCCCGTGTTGCAGCGCTGCCAAAGCGCTTTGCAGGCACTTCAGCAGCGCTGCCCTTTCATGTCAATGGGCAGGCCGTTTTGAGAGAGGTGTATACAGCGCTCCCGCCCCGCTCCAAAGACGCTGCTTGCAGGACTTTTTTTCCCGTCCTGCAAGCGCACTACTCCAATGTGAAAGCACTCGGACTTCCACACTGGGGAGGCATGAGAGGCGCTGTTTTTAGCACTAAGACGCCTGAAGAGCACACCAGTGTGAAAGGGGTCTTAGGGCCACTTCACACCAGAACGCAGTGCCGGAAACCTGGCATTTCCCACACCACATTCAAAGCGCACTGCACTTGCGATCTGCAGTGGGTATCGGTTTGCATCTGATTTAGGGTTGCCACCTTTTTTTTTTTTTTTTTGAAAATCTTTTTATTGAGTATAAGACATACAAACAATTAACAACAATTAAACCTGCCACAGCATTGGGACTAGACCCACGCAGGAGTCAGTGCCAGCCGGCCATTGGGCTGCATCCAGCATTAATATAATACATCTGTAGCATGTCCGAAAGAAAAAAAAAAAAAAAAAAACAATAACAAACAAACCTAGTGCGGTATTGGCTCCTGCTCAATTAAGTATTTCAGGATCAGATTTATCAGCTGAGACTCATGGGACAATATTAGATGTCAAATAAACCCTTTTCCGAGGTTACATTACCATAAAATCAACCAATGTATCAGTATCACTTTCTCCCGTAGACTGGTATTATGTACCTGCTCAATCAGTCTGCGGTTGCCGTGGAGGCCTCAGCTAGCCATTTGGCCCACACTCTATCATATTTTTTGGGGCATCCCCTATTTTGATAGGTTTCCTTATAGAGTGGTATTACTTTATTGACATGTGTTTTCCATAACAATATGGATGGCGGGGCACGTTTTTTCCAGCAGAGAGTGATCATTTTCCTTGCATAAAAGAGCAAGAGCCCTATGAGGGTTCTCTCTGCTATCTTGGGGGCTAATTCTTCCACTAAACCTAGAAGGCAGATCTGCGGGGTCGGGGCTATGTCTGTTTTTACCACTTCTTGTATTACAGATATTACTTCTGACCAGTAGTTTTTAATTGCTGGACAGGACCAGAAAATATGTATAAAATCACCTGGATCCCTAGTACATCTCCAACACTCCGAGGACAGGGAGGTTCTCATCTTATGCAATCTATATGGGGTGAGATATGCCCGATGTAGTATTTTGTATTGTATGAGACGGTCTCGAAGTGAGACCAGGATTTTGAAGGGGAATTCCCACATGTCCTCCCAATCCTCGGAGTCCAGTGTCGGGATATCCTGTGTCCATTGCTGCCGGAGCTTTGACAGATCTGGAGAGGAAACTCTTAGGAGATGTGCATAAAGGACTGAGGTCGGTTTCTTGGTACATTCATATCTTGTGACCCTCTCCAGATCGGATTGCACTATTTGCGTGTCGTTGGGTATTATTTGGGCTTTGAACGCATGAGACAGTTGCATATAGCGAAATAGATGCGAGGGAGGCACATTGTATTGGGATACCAGGTGATTGAAGGAGTGTATGGCGGTGCCGGTGGTGAGGTCAGATATCAGTTTAAGACCGCATTTGGCCCATATTTTAGGGTCTGGTAATGAGTAGAGATGGGGTAGGGTAGGGTTGTTCCAAAGGGGGGTGTGCGGGGAGACTGCATTTCGTGGGAACTTCTCGAGTTCCAGTCCTGCCCTCCAGGCCCTTAGAGTCGTGTGCATGGAGGTGGTCAAATCATAAGGAGCCTTGAGACCTCGAAGTGGTAAATGTGTAAGGGCTTCCACAGAGCGAACCACCGCAGCCTCCAGAACCGCAGCGGGGTTGGACGCATCCGGTACTAGCCACCAAACTGCCGTGACCAGCTGGGCTGCCAGAAAATATTTCTGGCAGTCTGGGAATGCCAGCCCCCCCTGCGACACCGGACGCATTAGTGTGGAGAGTTTAAATCTAGGGGGATATGGACCCCAGAGGAAGGAGGAGAAAATTTGGTTCAATTTCTTGAAAAATGAGCGAGGTATCCATTGTGGGGAATTACGAAATAGGTATGTAAATTTAGGTATGATTTTCATTTTAATTAAGTTAATGCGGCCCAATAGGGATAGAGGAAGGTTCTCCCAAGCTTTGAGTTTGGCCTTGACTACTTGGACCACCGGGTCTAGGTTAAGGGGGATAAAGCTGGATGCGTCTCTCGAGACGCGTACCCCTAAGTACACCATTTCGTCCACCCACTGCATCTGCAGATCCTGCGGGGCCAGTCTTTTTGCCTCAGTGTCAATAGCCAGCAACTGGGATTTTGTCCAGTTCACCCTTAATCCTGTTACTTTGGAGAATTCAGTCAATACTTGCAGCGCTCCTCTAAGAGAGGAGTCCGCGTCATTCAGAAAGAGGAGGAGGTCGTCCGCATACAGAGCCACCCTCTCCTCCAGCCAGGCTATTTTTAATCCTTTTATATGGGGTGAGACCCGCAGTGCCTCCGCCACTGGTTCCATAGCTATTGCGAATAATGCCGGAGAGAGGGGGCAGCCCTGCCTTGTACCCCTGGACAGCGGGAAGGGGGGAGAAACATTTCCTCCCAATCTGATTGCTGCCTTCGGGGATTTGTATAAAGTTTGCAGCCAGGCAATAAAAACCAACGGAAATCCCATCCTCCGCAGGGTTTCCCAGAGAAATGGCCATTCGATTGAATCGAATGCCTTTTCGATATCGAAGGAGGCAACCGTTCTAGTGCCCACATTGTCATGTATGGCATGTAAATTGGTGAATAATCTGCGGAGGTTAATATCCGTTGACCTGTGTGCCATGAACCCAGTCTGATCTGTGTCTACAATAGAGGGCAGAAGTGGGTTGAGTCTAACAGTAATTAGTTTAGATAAGATTTTGAAATCAGTGTTAAGAAGTGCAATGGGCCTGTATGAGGCGCACCGTTTGGGATCTTTATTGGGCTTAAGGATTAGAATAATGTGTGCATCTGCCATAGAGGGTGGGAGCGCTCCCTCCCCCAGACATCGGGTATACAGGTCCGCCAACAGGGGGGCCAGCAGATCCGCATGAGACCGATAAAATTCGACGGGTAGACCATCAGGACCCGGTGCCTTCCCAACCGCCAGTGCATTAATGATAGCATGTACCTCCTCCGCAGTGATAGGCCTAACCAGATGGGACCTCTCCTCATCCGAGAGCCACCCCAGAGCCAGGGGGTCCAGGAGAGGCGCCATCTCGCCAGGGGCCACATCCCGAGGGAGTGTGGTACTGTATAGTGCCTGATAAAAGGCCTGAAACTCCTTTAGGATACCTTCTTGGGACGTAATAGATTCACCCGTGGGAGAGATCAGTTCGGGGATCAGAGTTATGGGGGTGTCATGATGGGACATCATTGCCAGTAGTCTGCCATTTCTATCCCCTGCTCAAAGAATCTTTGTTTGGTGTGGAATACCTCTAAGCGTGTAACCTCAGTAAGATGGAGGTGGAGATCTCTCTTTGCGGACTGCAGCTGTTCAAAGTTGGAAACCGAGGGGTCAGACCCGTAAGTGGCTGATGCCGCTTCAATCTCCCCCTCCAACTGCCTTGTGTTGGCTTGTTGATTTACTTTCACCGCCTTAATTGCTGACATGTAGTGTCCTCTAGTGAACGCCTTGAAGGCGTCCCAAACTATGGGTGGAGAGGATGACCCCGCGTTATGTTCCCAGAATTCGCGCAGTGTTTGTGGAGTCTGCCCTGAAATCTCCTCATGGGAGATCCAGTGGGCCCCAAGGCGCCACATGGAGCCACTGCGTTTGTTTCTGGTCCGCATAGTGATCTTGAGAGGGGAATGATCAGATAGCCCGCTAGGTAGGTATGTTGCTTCCACTATATCATTTAGCATAAGTTGATTTGCAAACGCATAATCAATTCTAGAGGAGGTTTTATATGAGGTAGAAAAACATGAATATGCTTTAATCTGGGGGTGTAACCACCTCCATACCTCAGTAACCCCTGCTGAAAGTGTCCACCCCAGCAGGTCCCCAGTAGAGGACTGCGAAGGCGTGGGCCTATCCAGATCAGGGGAGAGGGTATTATTGAAGTCCCCTAGGATTAACAATTTAGCTGGGCAGTACGGGGTAATCCTCTCCAAAATAGTGTATAGCACCTCCGGTTTGAAAGGTGGTGGGATATAAACTCCTACTATGATATACCTTTGTTGCCAGGCCGTCAATACCAAAATCACAAATTTGCCATGAGGGTCTGTATGAACCGCCTCAACAGTACACGGGTAGGATTTATTTATCAGTATAGAGACCCCCCTGGCATATGAGGAATACGTGGCATGGAAAGTTTTCTGCACCCAGGGCTTTTTCAAGGCCATCAGTTTGCCACCCGTCAAGTGGGTCTCCTGTAGGATCAGCACCTGTGGGTTGTGCGACTTGACATACTGGAACAGCAGTGCCCTTTTAAATTTGGAGTTGAGGCCTCTGACATTCCAGGATATCACCGACATTGTTTCCTGATCACGTGACTCCATGATACCAGGGGAGAATTGCTAACCTCTGGGTGAATGCGTCCCAACTGAAACCCACCCGATGAGTGTATTTAGAGCCAGGGCCAACCGCACATAACATAGAAAACATAGCAACCAATTTAAATCTTCCCAAGCACCAGGTGCTTATCCTACCATTTCCCAACATCCCCCGAAACAACATGGGGGAGGTCAGGAAGCGGCCTATACCCAAAAAAAAAAAAAAAAAAAAAAAAAACAAAACAAAACACTATGCCTGTGAACCTGGTAGTCAGGTCACAGTGCAGTCTTCATTAGTAAATGTCTCTTACTGGAGGCTCAAAATTCCTGGGATCGCCCCAGCTAGTGTTCAGCCTCTAACAGTAGGTGAGGGTTAGGGGATATGTATCCCAACACAGCCAGGAGAACCAGGTGATCTGGAGCAGTTGTATAGTACCGCCGGTTGGTGGAGTTCTCCAGATAGGTAGAGAAAAAAAAAAAAAAACAAACCCGGCCCTCCGCTCTGAGAGATAAGATCAAAACTAACAAAAAACAAAAAACTGGGTTACGTGTAGAGGTACACTTGAGGTAACTCCGGTGTTTACAGACAGTTTAGTAGGATAGATCAAAACCAGGATGTGGAAGATCCGTGCATTAGATGACTTATTGAGAAAAAACTTTTAGCGCAAATTGGTCAGCCAGTCGTCAGCATCCGCTGGGTTGTCAAAGAAGCGGGTCGCTCCATCATGTTGGACTCGTAAGCGGCTTGGGTAGAGCATGCCATATTTAATGTTCTTGTCTCTGAGTCGTCTGCGGACATCATTGAAGGTTTTCCTCTTCCTCTGCAGATCGGCCGAGAAGTCAGGGAAAAGAAGAATAGAGGAGTTGCAATGTTTGAGCGTGGGGTGTTTGCGGGCTTCCGAGAGAATCCTATCCCTGTCCCGATAGTTAAGGAAGCGGACCAAAAAAGGCCTGGGAGGACTTCCTGGGATGACACGGCCCGTGGGCACCCGGTGGGCCCTTTCAACAACGTATGTGGGAGGAACGTCCGTGAAGCCCAATAGGTTTTTAAAGAACTCCTCTGCGAATACAGCAGGGTGGTCCCCTTCTTCTCCTTCAGGCAGACCCAGGACTCTAACATTATTGCGCCTCAGCCTGTTTTCGGCGTCGTCCGATTTTGCGACAAGGGACTGTACTGTGCGCTGCAATTCGGCAATAGAGGTGGCATGGGTGGCCGTAAGATCTTCGGTGGCAGAAACTCTGGACTCGGTTTCGGTCATTCTCCCCCTTATTTTATCGAGGTCGTTCCGTATAAGGTTACACTCCTCAGCGAGGTGGTCGATGCGTACCAGCAGCGAGGTCCTACTTCGCTCGATCGCATCAAGGATCGTGGCCGTACTGTCTTGAGGCGGTGGAGCTGATCCCTCTGCCATTGGAGCCGGGCCAGGGTCCATTTCCAGGTCGGCCAGCAAGGCCCGAAGCCGCCCCACTAGTATTGGGTCGGTCTGTGGGGAAGATGACAGCGGTAGCCTGGACTGTGCGTCGGTCTTTGTGGTTTTGGAGGACCCCCTCCCTTTTTTGGAGGAGGAGGACATCAGATAGTTCACCCCGAGAGCCCTCTATATGGGATTTTTATCCGTGCCCAGGTGAGCGTGCAGGAGGCAGTTAGAGGGCGATCAATCTGGCAGCAGGCGCTGAGCCCCAGGAGCGAACGCGCTGGGCCGGTCGTCAGTGTTCACCAGCAGCTCCTAACTTCACCGCAGACACAAGGCAGGGACCAGGTGGTGAGGATGTGAAGCTGGGGGCACTAGGGTGGAGAGGGTCCAGGGCAGTGAGAGAGGCAGAAGAAGGCAGATGATATACACTAGGCCCCAGGAGTTTTCAGCCGGTTCAGGTAAGCAGTCTCTGCTGGGCAGCACACCAGGCCTTGGCAGGGGGGTGGATGGATGGCAGGAGTGTGGATGGATGGCAGGGCAGGAGGTGACAGATAGTCCACGCGCCCGAGTTCGCGCAGGCCGGCCGCGGCGCCCCCCCGGCGGGGTAGTGGCTCAGGAAACACCGGTGCTTTGTAGGCTGTACTAGGCCGCGCTAGGCCGCGGCCGCCACGGACGACCCCAGCAGCCAAACGGGCCTCCGGACCGCACTAGGCAGGTGGATGGGCAGGCAGATGTGGATGGATGGATCCCCGGCGGGATGGCTTCTCAGGAAACGCCGGCGCTCAGCCGCGCCGTACTAGGCCGCGCCAGGCCGCGGCCGCCACGGACCTCCTCAGCAGCCAAACGGGCCTCCGGACCGCACCAGGCAGGTGGATGGGCAGGCAGATGTGGGTGGATGGATGGAGGACAGTCCCTTACCTCCAGTCCGGTCGGGATCAGATCTCCTCCGAGTGGCTCAGGCCTACAAGATGGCGGCGGCCGCAGGTGCCTGGAGTCTATGGTGAGTAGACGGCCCCAGGGGGGATAGATTCCGCAATTTTGCCCCAGGACAAGGCAGGGGACACCAAGGAATGGGCTGGCAGGGTGTCAGCCTAATTGGACAAGTCGGATGCACGGATGGCGAAGGATTAGATCAGGATGCCCGGAGCTCCCCAGATACACGTCTTCCTGTGTTCACATCAGGACACGCCCCCCAGGGTTGCCACCTTTGCTTAAAGCCAAACTCGAACACTTTAGCGACACACTGAATTTTTTATTTTTATTTTTTCGTAGTATACACTATGCATTTTAGAGCTGCACGATTCTGAATAAAATAAGAATTACAAGATCACAATTCTCGGCGTAACATCATCATTCGCATGATACAAAAAAATTGGGCTAACTTTACTGTTTAGTTTTTTTTCTTTTAATTCAATGAAGTGTATTTTTTCCCAAAAAATTGCGTTTGAAAGACCGCTACGCAAATACAGTGTGATATAAAACATTGCAACGATCACCATTTTATTCTCTAGGGTCTCTGTTAAAAAAATATATATAATGTTTGGAGGTTCTAAGTAATTTTCTAGCAAAACATACAGATTTTTTTGTAAGCAACAAATGTTAGAAACAGGCTTAGACTTTAAAGAGGAACTGCAGTCTGCTCACATAATTTGTAATAAAAACATCTTTGCCATTCTGAAGCTTCCCTCCAACCACTTTGCATATTATTTTATATATACTGTGATTCTGTACTTGCCAAATATGCTGCAGAAATCTCCCTCCACTGAGTCCGGCTGCAGCCATTATAACTGCGGGCAGTTGAAGCTGCTGTCTGTTCACTTCCTGGATTTAGAGACACACAGAGGCACACCTCCAGCTCTGCAGCTCTCATTGGCCCTTTTATGACTCGTCCCCCCTCCCTTCCTGGCAAACTCTCATGAGAGTGAGAGAGAGAGCTGTGCATGATGTCATAAGCCTAGGCTTATTACCAGACAAGAAACAGGAAGTGTATAAGGAAGTATAAGGTATTTACTGGCAGAAAAAAATGTTTTAGTATCCAAAATTATAACAACAAGGGCAGAAGATTTATTAGATGGAAAGATGAAAAAATGACTGAAGGTCCGCTTTAAGTGACCTCATTTACAGACAGAAGTTCACCCGTTTTATCTAAAAGAACCAAATGATACTTTGTTTATAGTTATTTCAGCTCTGAGCAATGTGGATAAACATTTGCTGGCTTTTTGTTATTTTTTTTTTGACATGTCTGAGCAGAGAACAACTCTGCACTTGTTACATAGAATCGTGGAAATGCCAGATTAAAGCGGTTGTATACCCGCAAAAAAAATTTATTTTTTCTACCCCTGTTAAGCAAAAGGCATAATGAGCTAGTATGCACCGCATACTAGCTCATTATGAAATACTTACCTTAGAACGTGGCGTCGGTATCTTACCTGGTTCTTGCCGAGGGAGCTGTGATGTTGCCTCGGCATGTCTTCCGGGTATCGTGGTTCCAGCGCTGTGAGTGGCTGAAATCGCGATGTCGTCACTCCCGCACATGCGCGCGGGAGATTTCTTACTCGGCAAGGTCCGGCAGTTGCCAGCCTTCAGCCGAGAATCCCCTGTGCGCATGCGCCGCTGCAGTCAGCGGCTCATAGCAAGGGGAATATCTCCTAAACCGTAAAGGTTTAGGAGATATTTTTTTTACCTACAGGTAAGCCTTATTATAGGCTTACCTGTAGGTAAAAGTAAAAAAAATGACTATACAACCACTTTAAGATCGTGAGGGGGGTTGAATCAAGATCACAATTTTTTAAGATTAATCATGCAGCTCTAATTCATAGATTCTAATATAGGTAGTCCTTACTCTACACACAATGCAGAATTTATGTAATGACGTAAAAGCGCCAATCTGCGCAGGTTTAATACGAGCCCATGATGACGTACCCCCAGGGATTGTACCTTTGACATAGGCATGCCCAGAGGGTGTTCCAGGTGTGCCTGGGCCCAACTTAAATCACTATGTGCATTGCCGATTCCCCCTACATTCTGGGCTTCCCTCCTCCGTGTTGCCCTGCAGTACTGCTGGCTTTCCTCCTCTCCCCCCAGATGTCTGCGGAGGATGATTCAGGATGGAGAGCGGGGGAAGGGGCTAGTAAATAGTTCCTTAACACAGTGAACACACTCGCTTACTGCACCCATTCATAACGGAAGCATAGTAAATTGTGTTTACTGTGCTTCAGTTTGTGAATGAACAGGAAGCCACTCAGCACAGAGCACTTGCTATTCATTTATTGTCCAGTGCAGCTGAGGCTGCAGAGAAAGGCATGTGTGTTTGAGCTTTGAAGTGCAAACCCTAATGCAATAGGCTGCGCACACCTATGACCTGGGCTCAGTGGGTTGAATAGTGCTGGGTGTCATTCAACAGTGAACCCAAATTAAATTTGTATCATTTTTCACACAAATAGAGCTTTCTATTAAAGCTCTATTGGTTAAAGCCCAACAACCACTTCAATACCGGACACCTTACAGCCCCCCCTTACAGACACCAATCTAATGGGGGTCTGTAGGGGGGCTGATATAAGGGGACTCTGAGCTAATAGGGGAATCTCTATAGGGAGGGGTGCTAATATAAAGGGACTCTAATCTAATGGGGGTCTGTAAGGGGGGGGGGGGTGCTGATAAAAGCTTTAACCCCTTCCCAGCCAGTGTCATTATTACAGTGCATATTTTCAGCACTGATCACTGTATTAGTACCACTGGTTAGTGTCCGCAATATCGCAGCCCTGCTATAAATCGCTGATCACCGTCATTACTAGTATAAAAGAAAAAAGCAATTTCATAAATATATACCATAGATTGTAGATGCTAAAACGTCCGCGTAAATCAATCATCATACGCTTATTGGGATTTTTGTTTTTTGTTTTTTAGTAAAAACATGAAGCAGAATACATATTGGCTCAAATTTATGAAGACATTTGTTTTTTATATTTATTTATTGGATATGTTTTATAGCAGAAAGTAAAAAATACAGTTTTTTTTTTTTTTTTTTTTTTTTTTTTTAGAAATTGTCGTTCTTTTTTTATTTATAGCGCAAAAAATAAAAAATGCAGTGGTGATCTAGTAAAAGAAAGCTCTATTTGTGGGAGACAAATTCTATAAACTTTATTTGGGTACAACGTTGCATGACCGCACAATTGTTAAAGTAACGCAGTGCCGTATCGCAAAAAGTGGCCTGGTCATGAAGGGGGGTAAATTTTCCAGAGGTCAGGTAGTGCATGCACAGATTCAGTGCAAATTCAGCCTTTTCAAATGAGTCGCACTGCACCCAAATAGCATAGGAATGCACAGCATGTTCTTGTGCAATTCATGGCGTGAACCAGCACTCAGTCTGATTGCTTTTAAAGTTTGTAAACTTGCTTTGTGAAGAATTCCCCACATTTACTTCCTTGAATTCTGTGACACGTGTTCACAATACACTGTAGGTAGGCACTGCTAATACCGTTCACAGAGCCTGCTATCTGAGCTTCAGAGGTGCTAAAATGTGTAGTCCTTCAGACCTAAAGAAGCATTTAACACTTGCAGTGCATGAGAAGGATTTTTCTTTTTCTTTGGAGTTCAATTCCAACCACTTAAGGCCTACCCACAGTATATACACAGTGGGCGGACAGCCCCGCTGCGCCAGATTACGTACATGTACATGATCCGGCATTTTCGGGAAGGGGGTGCACGCCCGCACCCTATCTGTGCTGTCATTCAGCACAGCACACGTCGGTCAGCAGTTCTCGACCAATGATTTATGGCTGGTGACCTGCTGACCAGCTTAGCGAATCACAGCACAGAGCTCTGTGTTTACTAACAACATAGGGCTCTGTACAGAGAGCAGCAATGTGGCTGTTAAAAAATCAGCCATATCTATCAGTAAAAGTAGCACACATTACACATTGTTAGCCACACAGTTAACCCTTTCATTGCCCCTAGATGTTAACTCCCTTCCCAGCCAGTGTCATTAGTACAGTGACAGTGTATAGTATTAGTACTGATCACTGTATTAGTGTCACTGGTGAAGTCAGTTCCCACCCAGTGTCAGATTCCCTGCCTCACAATCCCACTATAAGTCGCTGATCACCGTCATTTAATAGTATAAGAAATAAATAAATAACAAACCAATTAATATACCCTTAGGGCTCATTTACACTTACTTCGGCTTCAACAAGGCTTTGTTAAAGCTCTCTGAACACTAGTCAAAGCTCCTGTCACTAAATAAAATGGTTAGCTTACAGTCCTGTTACACCTTGCTTTTGCTTCACTTCAAAAATGATACCCCATGTAGCTTCAGTGGTGCTTCAAAGCGTCTTCAAAGCCTCTATAGAAGTCTATGGCAAAGCTCACTTGAAGCCCCACCGAAGCTCCATCAAAGCCTCATTGAAGCACCAAGCAAAAGTAGGTGTAAATAGGACTGTAAGCTAACCATTTTATTTAGTGACAGGAACTTTGACTGGTGTTCAGAGAGCTTTAAAGTGGGGGTCCACCTATCTATCGTTTTTTTTTTTTTGAGTTCATTCACAAACTTTTCTTCTCAGCATTACATACTCACATATTGTGTGTAATATCAGATTTCGTCGGAAAGAATAACTTATATTATTCTTTGCAGGCGGTTTCCATCTTCATTGTGGGCATTTGAAGCCCACAAGCATTTATTTCCTGGATGTGGTGAATGCTGTGCTCCCAGCATTCACTGCTCGTTCCCGCACATGCTCAGTGGCATCCTGGAAAGCCTGAGACTAGCTCCCAGGAGTCTGGGAGAGGCTAGAAACACGCCTACTCCTACGGGAGGAGAACCAGGAAGTGCAAAGAAGAATAGAAAAATAAAAGGTAATTACTGCAATTTCAATTTTTTTAAACGGCATGTCAGCATCTAGGCAAGGAGTAGAATACATATAGATATTGTTCAAAATTTGGGTGGAACCCCGCTTTAACAAAGCGTGTCAGAATCCATGTTTTACAGCAAGTGTAAAACAAGTGTTTTATTGTTTTTTTTTTTTTTTTACCAAAGACATGTATCAGAATATATTTTGGCCTAAGCTTATGATGAAATTTAGATTTTGTTTATTGGATATATCTTATAACAGAAAGTATAAAATATTTTTTTTTCAAAATTTCCAGTCTTTTTCAATTATATAATAAAAAAAAACCCAGTGGTGATCAAATACCACGAAAAAAAAAGCTCTATTTGTGTGAAAAAAAATATAAAAATTGAATTTGTGTACAGTGTCGCATGCAATTGACAGTTAAAGTAGCGCAGTGGTGAGTAGCAAAAAATGGCCTGGTCACGAAGTGGGTAAAACCTTAAGTGGTTAAAGTAATATTAAAGCTTTGTTTCGTTTTTTTCAAATAAACTAATAAACCTTATGTCATACTTACCTGCTCTGTGCAATGGTTTTTTCACAGAGCAGCCCAGATCCTCATCCTCTTGGGTCTCCCGCCGGTGCTCCTGGCTCCTCCTCTTCAGCGGGTGCCCCATAGAAAGCCACTAGCTATGGGGGGGTACTTGTGTAGGCTCGCTCCCGAGCCACCCTGTCTGCATCTATTGACACAGACAGGGCGACTTGGCCCCACCTCCTGCTTCCTCATCACATTTTATTGACAGCAGCGGGAAACAATGGCTCCCGCTGCTATCAATCTGCCCAGTAAGAAGAGACAGAGCTGGGAGTTCTCATGCATAGCACTGGATTGAAAATGGGCTCAGGCAAGTATAAGGTGGGGGGGATTCTGTGACACAGAAGGTTTTTTAGCTTTATGCATAGAATACATTAAGGTAAAAATACAAGCTTTAGGCTTTAGAACCACTTTAAGTGTTGTAGTTTTTCATTCACTATAATTTTGCTATCTGGAAGTTAGATTGTATTTCCAAAATTTCTTAACATATGAAGTTATTACAGCTGTAACCACATAACAGAATTCCAGTTTTACAAAAGATATGAAGGGTATGCAAAACAGATGAATTTGTGGAGTTGTACACTGTGCAGAAATTTTACACATGCCAGTCTTCTTTGTTGTATACACAAAAAAGTTAGTAATTGTTTTACTATTTTGTTTGTTTTTATGGTACCCTAAAATTGAACAATTTCTTTCTGTCATTTTTGAAAGTTACAAAGTGACCAAAATGCAATCTGTCTGTTTCTGGAGGATTGAAATGTGGCACTTCTTTCTCTGATTGCTTCATTACACATTGCATTGTTCAACACACTAATTGCTTCGGTGCACAATGTCTTCCGCCTGTCTTACCAGTTTTAAATCAAACACTTCAGTATTGGGATTTTTCTCAAGAGCAGTCCTTTTTATCTAAAGAGAATATAAAAGCACAGTTTAAAGCGACATAAAGGTGGAATGGTCAGTTGTTTTAGAAATAATAAGATCACCCAGCACAATCAGACAGATAAAATAGATTAAGCACATGTGAAAAGCTAATGCTTTCAGAAGACTTATAGGGCGTACACATGGTCGGACTTTGTTCGGACATTCCGACAACAAAATCCTAGGATTTTTTCCGACGGATGTTGGCTCAAACTTGTTTTGCCTACACACGGTCGCACAAAGTTGTCGGAATTTCCGATCGCCAACAACGCGGTGACGTACACCACGTACGACGAGACTAGAAAAGGCCGGTTCAGAACCAAGCGCGGCACCCTTTGGGCTCCTTTTGCTAATCTCGTGTTAGTAAAAGTTTGGTGAGAGACGATTCACGCTTTTTCAGACTCGTGGCTTTCAGATCGTTTTCTAACGTTCAGTTTGTGCTTGTGGGTTTGTATCTGCTCTTCAGTGCGTGCAGTCAGTTCGTATCGGAGTTTTCTGTGTGATCTTGCCTGCTCGTTGCTGTTTTTCAGGTCGCTCTTCACAGGCCTTGCTGTTCTTCAGTGCGTTCTGTTACTTCGTTCTGAGCAGCCGACCGTTTTCTAGCCATGTTTCGTATGCGTACTCCTCGTAGAGTTCGTGCTGTGCGGGGGCTTGGTGTTGGGGTCCTGACCTTGACACAAGTCCACTCCATGAACAGGGTGGGGAGGAGTTCATGGACCAAGAATTGGTTGCTTCAGCGTGACCAGTTCTGTCATATGCCTTTGCTCCGTGAGATCCGTGAGAATAATCCTGATGATTTCAGGAACTTTCTCAGGATGACGGACCCCGTGTTTCACCGTTTGTTGGCTTCGCTGACCCCCTATATCAGCAGGCAGGATACCTGCATGAGGCAAGCCATCACTCCGGAGCAGAGGTTGGTCGCTACCTTGCGGTATTTGGCCACAGGGAGAAGCCTGCAGGACCTCAAGTTCTCGACAGGCATCTCCCCCCAGGCTCTGGGGATCATTATCCCAGAGACCTGTTCTGCCATCATCCAGGTCCTGCAGAAGGAGTATATGAAGGTAAGATTTTTATCCTTTTATATCACATTTTATTGTATTGAATGTTTGCTAATATATTGTATTTCTTTCCTCATTCCCTAATTACCATGATTGTAATATGCTGTGAATGTCCCCTTTGTCCTCATGCATGCTGGATTTTTATGTCATTATTATTTTAGGTCCTTCATACATATTTGCCCTTCAATAACCTCCCCAGCATGGTGTCTCCTGCCCTATATTCACCTCATGTAGTCACTTAACAATGTATTTTATCAGCTCCATAGTAGTGCTTTACCCCAAACACCCCCTAAAATGTTTGGAAATGTTATTTTTGATTTAAATTCAGGCAGAGGGCCAGAGGCTTTTTTTTGTGGTGTCCCCAAATTTTTTGTAACCCTCCCCCCCCAACTGCTAAGTCAGCTGATCCCAATTCATTATCCTCAATCATCTATCTGCTGACTTTGCCAAACCCATACACACTATACCCATCTCTTTACTGGTCAGATTTATGGATGAATTCCCCAAAGCATGTAGTGCAAGGGCCTGCCTGTCTACTTTCCAATGGTACTGTTTAAAGTTCTTGTATCCTATTATTATCTTGATAGGTAATAGCAGAATGTCCAAATGTCCTCAAATGTGTACAGTGTGTATTTATATCTTTGTATTATGACACTTCTTACCTGTCCAGTGGTCTGCCAATAGTGTAACTAAGGAGGGGCTGTTCCAAGTAATACCCTGTATTTAGGCATTCATCTCTCAATGAAGTGAAGAGGGTTACCTGTCCAAGAGTTCCCCCCCCCTATAATGTTAGAAATGGACCATGAGGGGGGGGAGGGGGAATATGATAGGTGTACCTTATACTTTGTTGTTGTAAAATTCCCCTTAGTAAATGCTATCTGGAGGTTGACCCATAATGTTTGTGTCTAATCTGCTTGCCATGTTTCTGTGAAAAAATAGTAATGTTTATTGTTTTTTCCTCAACAGTTTCCTTCCACGCCACAGGAATGGCAGACTGTGGCCTCCCACTTTGCCCAGCGGTGGGACTTTCCTAACTGCGGAGGGGCAATTGATGGGAAACACGTCCACATCGTCCCACCACCCAACTCAGGGTCGTACTATTATAATTACAAGGGGTTTAATAGTATAGTGATGTTGGCGGTGGTGTCGGCTAATTACGACTTCTTGTATGTGGACGTGGGGAAGAATGGCCGGATGTCCGATGGTGGAGTGATCGCCCAGACGGAGTTCTACAGGCGTCTCCAGAATGGCAGCTTGGACTTGCCACCTCCAGAGGATAATGTTGAAGGTCTCCCATTTGTGTTCGTTGCTGATGAAGCGTTTGCGCTGGGGGACCACCTGATGCGGCCATTCCCGATGAGGACCCTCACCCCGGAACAGAGGGTTTTTAATTACAGGCTGGCCAGAGCCCGAAGAGTGGTGGAGAACACATTTGGAATCCTGGCCAGCCGGTTCCGACTATTTCTGACACCCATCCATATGGCGGAGTATAAACTGAACCATATTATACTGGCGTGCTGTGTTCTCCATAATTTTTTAAGAAAACATTCAGCCAACTATGCTGGCTCAGTTGGGCCTGAGGCCGGAATACCAAATACATCAACAATGACGGCGCTTGAAAGCGGCCGTCCTGGCTTGCCCTCCCTGAGTGCCCGTGATGTCCGGTTACGATACCTGGAGTTCTTTGCGGGTAGGGGGGCTATCAATATGCCAGACAATCTGTGACATCTTTTTCAAATAAAAACAACCAAAAGCAATTCTTGGTGGACATTTACTGCTTGTGTTTGAGCTGACCCTGACAGAAATGTGTTGAGTGCAGAAAATGTCGTGATTGGGTAACCTTATAAAGAATAGTGTTGGCTGGTACTTCCTAAATGCAAAAACACATTTCACTACAAGTGCACTTGCAACTGCACTGAACTTGCACTTGTAGTGCAAAGTGTATTTGCCCTTAGGAAATAACCCCCATTTTTGCATAAAACAGCAATTACATCACCCCAAAAGTGTTGTAGTGTTGAGACAATAATCCACACATTCTTGAGTAAGGCACTTTTTTATACCTGCACAATCACATGTGCATTTACCAAAGGTTTTTAAAACAAAACAACATGTTTGTTGTATAACAATTTTTGGGGGGGCATTATCAAAAATCGAAATATCCATTTCAGATAAAACAGGCCTGTGTAAAACCAACAAGAAAGCCAAAAAACTTGAACTTACAAAGTTCACATTAGGTAAAACCTGAAGGCTATATCAGACATCAGTATTTAGGAACTGGGTTTGATATAGCGTTCAGATGGGGGGAAATCACCCCTGGAAAAGCCAAATTTGGAAGATGCACACCAATTTACGAATGTCAACATGTGCTATCTGCCATCAGGGGGGATCAAGGGACGTGTTTTGGGGGAGCAAGCCCTTCCTCAATGCGACTTTATAATTGAGGAAGGGGTTGCACCCCCAAAACGCGTCCATTGATCTCCCGTGATGGCAGATAGCACATGTTGGCACACTGTGTGCATCCTCCAAATTTGGCTTTTCTAAACATTGTAAAAATTTTTGTAAGATAAAACAGGTGATTTTGTGGGGTTTAAATTCGCCCCAAAACATCAATGATGTTATTATTTTTTTTAATAACATCAGTGATTTGTTGCTGGATGTTTTGCAATTGGAGATTACACCCCATGATCTCCCCGATCAGTATCTGGGCACTTTCAGATGTAAAGCGTTCTGGATCACGATCACCTAAAAAGAGATAAAGAACAAAAAAAACAGGTCTCAAAAATCTGCCAACATCCATCTCTTTTACCTGAGCCTGTGGTCGCAGACACTCACCTGTTGTGGTGCCAATCTCCACCACGTCTTCTTCTTCCTCCTGCTCTTCTTCTTGTGTTGGTATTTCCCCTTCTTCCAGAGGGGTGGGGTCTCTGGTCTCCTGGGATGAGGAGTGTCCTCCGAGTCTTTTCTCCCCTATGTAAAACAAAAATGGTATATTTAGCACACAGATATTTGATGGCAGAACTAGAAATAGGAAACATTGCTTGGAAGTGGGGTACAATTGTCTATTTTAGCAGAGTTCCAAGATGTATATTTTTTATTGCCCTTTGTCAAGCTGCAATACTTTACCTGTTTGGTACAAGCTTCACAGATGTAGCCCCCCCTATAGTATACACTGGAGCACCTGTGTGGCCCCCCTAATAAAAATGGTGTTCTTGTGTCCCACACTAGTGCTCCAATGTCCAGATGTGAAAACAGCTGCCCAGTGTCCTCTCCTTACACAGAATCTAGTTTGCATTTCATTCTAGTAACAAACCCATCTACACAAACAAATATTTGGCATCCAAGTAGGCCCAAAAAAAATGTGGGAAAATGCATATGGCCTAAACAATGGTGTTCTAGAGGCCGAAAGAAAAATGTTTGATACGAACGAATAATGGGCCCATGAACATTAAAGTTGACCTTTTTAAACGTTACAATTACTAAAAGCATATGGAGCAGAACGAACGGAATAAAGACAGAAAGAATATGAACACAGCACAACTACTTACTTTTTTGCAGCACTCTCCGGATCTTTCGGTACTGCTCTGGCTCTCTCAACTTCAGGTCCGACCACCACTTCCTGAGCTGATCTTTAGACCTTCGTACCCCGAAATTCCGCTCTAGACTCCTGACCACTTTCGCCATGATCTTGGCCTTTCGGATGTTCGGGTTGGGGTAAGGCCCATATTTTCCGTCATCAGAAAAAGGGGAAGGTACCATCCAACGGTGTCACAAGAGTTGCCACCATCCCTAGCATACGAAAAAAGGAAAAAGACCCCTCAGAGAGTGGTGGGACTTTGAAGGCAACGGAAATGAGAATAAAAAAGCGGGTTTTATTAATACAAATATATAAAACTATACATATCGACAAGAATTTTTGCAAATACAAACATGTGAATCAGTTTGACAATAAAAACAATATTCTGCTGGTGAGCGAACAGAAGGTGTGTTCATGTAGTCTTCTACCTGAGCCTACGCGTTTCGGGACTACTGAAGTCCCTTCGTCAGGGGCAAATGGTAAGCAGACTTTACACTAGTAAGACATGAATATATCATAATTAGGTACAATTGCATTGAACATGTTTACTGCATTTAACATCATTCTAGGAAAGAGGGAAGAAAAAATAAATAAATAAATAAATAAATAAATAAATAAATAAATATACACACCCAAGCATGAACAGGAGGAGAGGCCAACTGTCGGAAACACTTTCGGGGACAACCACACATCAGACGCCAGAAAACCAAATTTGGGAAACGGGCGTGTCTCTGGCCCCACCTTCTCCACACTGGTCCCAGTGTATCACCACAAAAAAAGGGGGGACAACGCTACCCCAAGAGGTCCCAGCGAACAGCAGATCAGAGGGAGAAAGGAGGGAGAAGAGGGGATTGTCTGAAAATACAAAAAGGGGGGAAAGAAAAAGCCTTATGTGCTGAGATAACAGCATCAGTCTTTTATAGATCTTTGCTGAGATGCTAGAGAAGGGGGGCTTGTAGAGTAATTAAATGTACATCTGCTGAAGACACGTAACTAACATGTGTCAGAGCAGCAACATAACCATATACTAAAGATGCATGCAAACCGCACGGCATGCGGGTATTCATCAAAAACAGGGGTTGGAAAGTAATCTCAGCAAACATAACTTACCCCAATATTAGTGTGTAAAGAAATATGCCCAGTAGCAAGTGGAAGAAGCGAATGTGCTTGAAGCGCAAAACCAGCTGCAGTTATAGTGATAAATAGCGACCTCATATAGGGAAATCTGTAAGAAGGAGTGGAAAGAAGGTGTTGGCTGAGTGTAATGCAGCCCAATGTGCATGACCAGGGTGTTCCCTGGCAGGCACATTGAGCGGCGTATTCGTGTAGAGAGAGTAAGGTAAGAGTGATCTTGGTGGGTAGTGCAGAGAGAGCCTTACCTGGGTCTCTAATGTTGCCGATGTTGTTGATGGCTTGTAGCCGCCTCACACCGCCGCCGCGTCGGACAGTGACATCGACACAGGCGTTGGGGGGTGGGGTATAAAAAGAGGAGGAGGAGGTGGGTGCGGCAATGATTGGCGTGAGATCCCGCCAATCATACCGCCGCTCCCATCAATTGCAGGTGCCAGGGAAATCTTACAGCGTCGACAGACGCTGAGAAGGGGAAACCATAGCAACGTAGTGTGGAAGGAGGAAGAGGGGGTGGATGCGGCAGTGATTGGCATGGACTCCAGCCAATCAAACCGCAACTTCAATCAGTTACAGATGCCGAGGGAATCCCACAGCGTCAACAGACGCTGAGAAAGGGAAACCGTGGCAACAGCCAAACACAGCCCAGGATCACGTCATTCCCCGCTGTGATCCAGAGGGGAGTGGCCAGGAAACAGTGCCACTCCAGCACAGAACGCTGGAGAGGAGAGATGCACGGTAACCCGGGACATCTCTGTCTCAAAAGGGGGCCTAAACAGAGGTGACCTGTCACTCCATCGATGCACAGACAGAGATGTGCACCAGGCAGAACAGTGCACACCACCCCATAGGGGGAAGGTGTGCACAAAATGTGTGAATATGTAGAAGGAAAAACAGTTTGGGGAATATCCTCCGAAGGTCATCGCATGGACACCGCGGGGGCAGAGGGACCCTGGGCGGGGACTGCACGGCACCCCCCCACATCGAACCGTGTGGGGGGGGGTCATGCAGAGACCGCCCACCGACGCAGGAGAGGGCACCAGGAACAGCGGGCATGGACCGGCAGAAAAGGGGCCGCCAGATACTCCGCGAGTTTGTTCCGGGTACCCATGAAGAGGCCCCCCGAAGGACCATAAATTCCCGGGGGGCCCGCGTGCGCCGGGCGGGACAAGGGGGGGCCAGAGCTGCGGCCGTAAGATGTTACCCAAGCACAGCCGACAGTGTGTCTCGAATCCCGGCATGCCTGTGCGTGACAAAAGGGGGGGGGGGAGAAAAATAAAAAACAAACACAAAAATGAACAAAAATAACAAGAGAGAAACATACATAGAGGCAACCAAGACGGACATAACAGCATCAGTATTTTATAGATCTTTCTCACAAACCCCAGAGGAGAAACCCTCTAGAAAAGGTCTAAAACTCAAATGATCGTTGAGGCCGGGGGGTGAGGTGGCAGCAAGGTCTGCAATCCAGCGGGCCTCCCGTTGCAGCAAGGCCTTGTTCCAATCACCACCCCTCGGACTTGGGTGCACTCTGTCCAAGATTAGAAAATAGATGTTGGGAAAAGTACCGTGATGCACATTCGCCACATGTCTCCCCAGTGGAAGTTCAGGATTCGCTTTCCTCATGGCAGAGATGTGCCGTGAGGCTCGCAGCGAGAATTTTTGTTTAGTCTTACCTACATAGAATTGAAAACACTGGCAAACTAGAAGATATATCACACCCTCTGTTTTGCAATTAGCAAAATGGCGTGGTCTGTATGGCTGTCCATTGGGGAGGGTCACATGCTGTTGTGTGTTCATGAATCTACATGTGGAGCATCCTCCGCATGTGAAAGTTCCAAGCCTCTTACAAGGGTCCCCGCGTGTTTCACCAGCGAATTCACTGCGGACCAAGTGGTCACGCAGGGAACTGGTACGCCGGTAGGTGATTGCCGGCCGAGCAGGTAGGTATGGGCGTAGAGTATTGTCAGAGTGCAAAAGGTGCCAGTGTTTGTTGAGAATGGATTTAATAGATTCATGTTGGTTTGTAAACCGCATGATGATGCTAGTCGTGGAGTCCATAATATCTTTTTTCTGAGAGCCAAAGAGGAGTTCCCGCCGAGTGTGTCTGTTAGCACGTTTAAACGCTTTTTTCAGGAGTGTGGAAGAATAGCCCCTCAGAAGCAGTCTGTCTCTGAGAGCGGCGGCTTCACTTAAATAGGTCTGTGGGTCAGAGCAATTCCGTCTCAGCCTCAAGTATTGGCTGTAGGGGATCGCTCGGATCAATGGTTGGGGGTGGGAACTAGAGGCGTGTAAGATGGTGTTGCCAGCGGTAGGTTTTCGAAACAGGCTGCTGGAGAGCGTCCCATCAGGGTTCTTACTGATGGTTGTGTCCAAGAATGTAATGTTGTGTGCATTGTGGGTCACAGTGAACTTTAAATTGAAATTGTTAAGCTGCATCATATGGATGCATTCATTAAGTTGGTTTTCGGAGCCCTCCCATAACACCAAAATGTCGTCTATATAACGATACCATGCGACTATGTGTTGGGTGTGCGATCTGAAAGCCTCATCAGAGAGGAAGGACTGCTCCCACTCCCCCAGGTACAGGTTGGCGTAGGACGGGGCACAGGAGGTCCCCATTGCCACGCCCTGCACCTGGAGGAAGTGGGAGCCATCAAAAGAAAAAACATTATGGTAAAGGATGAACTCCAGGGCCATAAGGACAAATTCACAGAGTTTTTTATCATCTCTGTGAGTTTGGGTGATGAAGTGTCTGACCACAGTCAGCCCTAAATGGTGGGGAATTGAGCTATAGAGGGCCTCGACATCAATAGCTACCAGTAGTGACTGTGCTGAGACATGTAGGCCTTCCAGAGATTGTAAAAGGTGGATGGTATCACGCACGTAAGAGGGCAGGTTTTCAACGAATGGTTTAAGATGAGAGTCTACGAAGAGACTCAGGTGTTCCGTAATAGCTCCGTTGCCGGAAACTATAGGTCTACCTGGTGGAGTTATACAGTTTTTATGAACTTTGGGTAGACAATAAAAAGTTGGAATTTTGGGAAACTTTATTCGTAGAAATTCCCAAGTGTCCTGATTGATGATACCCTGTGAAAAGGCACCATCAACCAGGGCATAAAATTGGATCTCAAACTTCGTGATATTGGATCTGGGTATAGGCCTATACCAGTCCCGATTGGACAGCACTTTCTGGCACATGTTTTTATATTGCTCGTTGGTCATGATCACAATGTTGCCCCCCTTGTCGGAGGGCTTAATGACCAAGGAGTGACATTTTTTAAGAGTGTTTAGGGCGAGCATTTCGGAAGGGGATATGTTCCCGATCCTTTTGTGTATTTTAAGTTTTTGAATTTCAGATGTGACCATAGTAACGAAAGACGACAGATTGGGGTTAGAGCTCAGGGGAGGGAATTTGTCAGATTTGTTCTTAAATTTAATGTTGACATGAGATGGAATGGTTGATTCCGTAGGTGTATCGGAGAGGAGAGAGTCTAGGTCGATAGTGTCGATCAAGTCGGGGGGGTCCTCATTCTCCAACAACGACAGAAGGACATCTAAGTCTTTGTCATGTTGTTCATTGGTGGTTTCGGGTTTGGTTTTAGCCTTAGAATACATGCTCTTTAATAACAACTTGCGAGCGAACAAGTTTAGGTCTTTGATAACTTCAAATGTATCAATTTTGGAGCTGGGACAAAAACTTAGACCCTTGGACAGTAAAGATTTCTCATCATCGGATAACGTATAGTCAGAAAGGTTGATGATATTTCTATCATCGACATCAATGACGTTGGATTCAGTGTTTATTAGGTTTTTGATTTGGGAATGGCGCCCTGAGGAAAAAATCGACTTTGTCCCACCTCCCTCTTGGATATTAAACTCGCACTAGATTGCGAGAGCTGAACAGTCGTAAGTGAGGAGGGGGCGATGTTACCGCTAGGAGTTCCTATAGGGGGATGGGGGTCCTCAGTGCATGCACCGCTATTGCCCGATATCTGCGAAGTAGGTGGGGCATTATCGACAGGGTGGTCGGGAATGTGTTTCTTATGTGCATTCCCCCCTTCCCCGGACAAGGGGCGTTTCGGTTTGTTGTGCCTATTCCTATTCCGATTACGAGAAGAGGAGGAGGCAGAGGCGGAGGAATTGATAGAGGAGTCTGATCCGCGTTCCAAGGTGGATTTAGTTAGGCCTCTGTTTTTAGAACTGGAGGTATAATTATTTTGAGTCCACTTGTATGCTCTCCCTTCCTGGAAGGACAATTTGTCGCGCCAGAACTTTTTGTCTTTTTTGCGGAGAGTTTCAGTGGTAATTTGATCCAAATGAATCTTAATTCTTTCCTCATGTTCCTTTAATGAGGGAAGACTTTTAAAGGATTGTAACTTCGAGTATATGTTATCAATCTCTTTATCAAGGGCCAAACTGCGAATCTTATATTCCTCTATGAGCATCCTCATCATCTTGCGTGTGCACGCCTGTAGGTTATCCTCCCACTGTTTTTTAAAGTCGGGGCTGATATTGTCAATCAGAGGGAAGATTTGAATACGCAATCCATAAGGATTGATATCCTCTCTGATGTATCTTTCAAAATTGTCAATGTGCCAGAAAAATGCAGCTTTTTTCTCCACATATTTGCTTAATTGATTGCAAAGTGAGGATAATTCTGACTGAACTGCTTCTCCTTCCTCGTGGTTTTTGGAATAATCTGCCATAAGGGCCGTCCAGCTTGAACCCTGAAACATGTTAATATCGTCTCTTGGAAAAAAAAAAAAAAAAATTACAACACTAATGAAGAGAGATACTCACATATACAGTACGAAGTTCCTAGATGAAAATGACAGGGAAAACATGTAACACAAAACAGTTAACTGGTAATGATAATTTAGAATACGCCGCTCAATGTGCCTGCCAGGGAACACCCTGGTCATGCACATTGGGCTGCATTACACTCAGCCAACACCTTCTTTCCACTCCTTCTTACAGATTTCCCTATATGAGGTCGCTATTTATCACTATAACTGCAGCTGGTTTTGCGCTTCAAGCACATTCGCTTCTTCCACTTGCTACTGGGCATATTTCTTTACACACTAATATTGGGGTAAGTTATGTTTGCTGAGATTACTTTCCAACCCCTGTTTTTGATGAATACCCGCATGCCGTGCGGTTTGCATGCATCTTTAGTATATGGTTATGTTGCTGCTCTGACACATGTTAGTTACGTGTCTTCAGCAGATGTACATTTAATTACTCTACAAGCCCCCCTTCTCTAGCATCTCAGCAAAGATCTATAAAAGACTGATGCTGTTATCTCAGCACATAAGGCTTTTTCTTTCCCCCCTTTTTGTATTTTCAGACAATCCCCTTTTCTCCCTCCTTTCTCCCTCTGATCTGCTGTTCGCTGGGACCTCTTGGGGTAGCGTTGTCCCCCCTTTTTTTGTGGTGATACACTGGGACCAGTGTGGAGAAGGTGGGGCCAGAGACACGCCCGTTTCCCAAATTTGGTTTTCTGGCGTCTGATGTGTGGTTGTCCCCGAAAGTGTTTCCGACGGTTGGCCTCTCCTCCTGTTCATGCTTGGGTGTGTATATTTATTTATTTATTTATTTTTTTTCTTCCCTCTTTCCTAGAATGATGTTAAATGCAGTAAACATGTTCAATGCAATTGTACCTAATTATGATATATTCATGTCTTACTAGTGTAAAGTCTGCTTACCATTTGCCCCTGATGAAGGGACTTCAGTAGTCCCGAAACGCGTAGGCTCAGGTAGAAGACTACATGAACACACCTTCTGTTCGCTCACCAGCAGAATATTGTTTTTATTGTCAAACTGATTCACATGTTTGTATTTGCAAAAATTCTTGTCGATATGTATAGTTTTATATATTTGTATTAATAAAACCCGCTTTTTTATTCTCATTTCCGTTGCCTTCAAAGTCCCACCACTCTCTGAGAGGTCTTTTTCCTTTTTTTCATATTTTCCGTCATAGTCGGACTTCCTCATGATGTCGACCATCTCCAACATCTCCCCAAACGACATATTTGTGGCCTTAAAACGTCTCCTTCTGGATCGGGACGTGCCTGGATCCGCCCTTTCCTCCTCCTGCTCCTCGTTGCTACAATTAGCCCGCACCTGCTGTATGTCCGCCATCATGCTCTTCACCCACCGAAAAGGGGCGGGGAATACACTAGAAAGAACGTCAGGGGCGGGCGGAGTTACACGCATGCGCAGTGTATATAAAGCGTAACACGCGTGCGTATTACGTTTGATCTGTGAGCGGAGGAAGGAGCATTGAACGCGGCGATCGTAAGAACGAAGGTAAAAGACAAACTGGGGCCTATACTGCTTCTATAGATTGAGGCCTATATTGTAACAAGATTAGGAGAGTTTGGTGTGACATTAGGCTTTGTCTTGTGTTGTGTCTTGCAGTGAACATGGATATGGTACTGAGAGATCAGGACTTCATTTCAGTCTTCATAGAGATGCTAAGGGAGCTGCCCTGTCTGTGGGAGATTAAACACCCCCATTACAAGAACCAAACAAAGAGGAAGGCAGCACTGGAGCAATTGTGTGAAATTGTGAAGCAGGTGATCCCCACGGCAGACATCACTTTTTTAAAGATTTTCATTGGTGGCCTGAGGAGCACATATCTGAGGGAGCGCAATAAAGTCCTGGATTCGCAGAGATCCGGAGCAGCAGGTGACATCTATGTCCCCAGGATGTTGTACTACGACAGGCTGCACTTTCTGGCAGGCCAGACTGAACCCAGGCCATCCCTCTCCAGTCTTGCTTCCACGCTTCCTTCCCCCCTGGCTGAGGCTTCTGACGCCCAACCTGGGCCTTCCAGGCCACATGTAGAGGAGCCCAGATTGAGCCAGGTATAGCATTCCTCTAAATATTTCTGCTTGTCCAATCAATGATGTGAACTAGATGTTAGTTGGGAGTACTAATTTATGATTGTGATTGATGATGCAAAAACTAAAACCATGTCCCTTTTTCATACACAGGGAAGTCTCAGCCAGGAGGTGGCCGGGCCGAGCCGGCTGGCTGATCTGCAGGTCCCTCCATCCCCCCTGGAAAGAGAAAGTGGCAGTAGGAGGAGTACCCTAGAGGAGGCGGCTATCAGATTTTTTTGTAGGGCTACAGAGGTCCTGGGAGCACCACACACCAGGCAGGAGAACATTGCTGCATTCATAGCATATAAAATGCAGAGGATGGACGAGGGCCAAAAAGCCATGTGTGAGGCCCTCATATATGAGGCTCTGGCGAAAGGTGTGAGGGGCCAAATTACACCTCACACACAGCTTTGGGATGGTCCTCCTCCTCCTCCTGCAGGTCCTACTCCTCCTCCAGGTCCTACTCCTCCTCCTGCCACATCTCCAACTGCACAGCCACAGCCCGGAAGGAAGTGTGGAAGGAAGACCAGAGAGTGATTGCCCTGGATCCAGTCTGGTCGGCCAAAAGATGCAGCCTCTTGTGGTACCACAGCCTGGGGACACTGATGTCATCTGCTGCTATCCGAGTCTCTGTGAATCCCGGACCAGACTGCCCTCCCTTACATATGGACTCCTCAGGCCACCAATTTTGAGGTTTAAGAATTGATGTCTGCCGTGGGGGTCCCAGGCTTCACTAATTTCTGCTGTTGATCCAGTGTTGCCTTCCTCTTTGTTTGGTTCTGAGCCCTTAATAAAGGAGTTTTGTTTTGAATTATACTCTCCTATGTGTTTTACTTCAAAAATGACAGTTTGTTTGTGAGGATTCAGGTACATTTCTAATATACAATGTGAAATGAACAAGGGACACCAACAACAAAAAATCTCCTGGAGATTAAATAATAAAAGATATCAATGGTGTTGGGGTAACTTGACACACAAAACACAGACAAAAATATTCTGGAGTAAAAATAAAAATAACATTGAACAAAGATCAGCCTTGGAAAAAATCCAAGCATTAAAGAAAAAAAAAGGCTTAAAAACAAAACAAAAAAAACATAAAAAATATAAAACTGTCAGATGTGACATCTAATAACAATGTATTGAGGGAATCCCACTAAAAAAACACAAATAAAACTTTGTGAGAAGTGTGTGTGAATATGAGCAGCAAACTTAATTAAGACTTAATTCTTGTCACATTATAAAGAAGAAGAGAGTGCGCTGTATTAAACCATTTTTTACATTGCAGCGTGACGAAAGTGCTGTATCCATTGCGAACGCTAAGTTTACCAGAACGAGCTGTCCCGTGTCGGAATTTCTTCTGAGCATGCGTGGCACTTTGTGCGTCGGAACAGGCCACACACACACGGTCGGAATTGACGCGATCGGATTTTGTTGTCGGAAAATTTTATCTCCTGCTGTCCAGCTTTGTGTGTCGGAAAATCCGATGGAAAATGTCCGATGGCGCCCACACACGGTCGGAATTTCCGACAACACGCTCCGATCGGACAATGTCCATCGGAAAATCCGACCGTGTGTACGGGGCATTAGGGTCCTTTCACACGGGACAGATCCGTGATGATCTGCTCCGTGAACATCCGCTTGCTCAGCGGGGATCGCTCCGTGGATCCCCGCTGAGCAGGCAGATGACAAGTCCGTCGTTGCACACTGTGCAGCAACGGACCTGTCAGAGTGCCGCTCTCCCCTATGGGGGATCGGATGATGACGGACCGTAGAGTCCGTTGTCACCCGATCCGATCCGAAAACGGATGGAAAAGTAGGTTTTTCCTCCGTTACACTTTTTCGGATCTGAGCGGGTCGGATGTCAGCGGACATGTCACCGCTGACATCCGACGCTCCATAGAGGTCTATGGAGGGTCCGTTCAGGTCCGCCTAAAAAACTGACAGGCAGACCTGAACGGATCGTTCATGTGAAAGAGGCCTTAAGCCTCGTACACACAGTACAAAACTCAGAAGGGGATTATCGTTTGACAGGCTGTTGTCCAAAATTCTTACCGTTAGTACGCTCCTTTCGACAATTATTTTCCATTTTTCGGACAACAAATGTTGGATGGCAGCCTAGTAAATTTTTGCCGTACGACGGCTCCACGCCTGATTTTCGGATGGTCAGTACACAAATCCGTCACACAAACCTTGAAATTACAAACACGCATATCGAAATCAAGGAACGACTAGGAAGAGTTCGTTCATGTAAACTATTGTTCGTAATCTAGAATTAACATTCGTGACGCGGCAATTGATGAAATGTCAAAATTCTCACCTTTTTTAACCGGTTCCCGACCGGCGCACGCCGATGTACATCGGCAGAATGGCACGGCTGGGCAAATGGGCGTACCTGTACGTCCATTTGAATTGCCCGCCGTGCCATTGCGTGCGCAAGCTGGCCGGGAGCTCCGTGAGTCGGGTCGCGGGTCCCGCGGACTCGATCGCCGCGGGGATACCCGCGATCGCCTCACGCAGAGAACGAACGGGGAGATGCCGTTGTAAACAGCATCTCCCCGTTCTGCCTAGTGACAAGTGTCACTAGATCTCTGCTCCCTGTCATCGGAGCAGAGATCAGTGACGTCACACATACAGCCCATCCCCCTACAGTTAGTAATCACTCCCTAGGACACACTTAACCTCTCCCCGCCCCCTAGTGGTTAACCCCTTCACTGCCAGTGCCATTTACACAGTAATCAGTGCATTTTTAATTGCACTGATCGCTGTATAAATGACAATGGTCCCAAAAATGTGTCAAAAATGTCCGACATGTCCGCCATAACGTCGCAGTCACAATAAAAATCGCTGATCGCCGCCATTACTAGTAAAAAAAAAATTATTAATAAAAATGCCATAAAACTATCCCCTATTTAGTAAACGCTATAACGTTTGTGCAAACCAATTATTAAACGCTTATTGCGATTTTTTTTTTACCAAAAATATGTAGAAGAATACGATCGGCCTAAACTGAGGAAAAAAAAATGTTTTTTTATATATTTTTGGGGGATATTTATTATAGCAAAATGTAAAAAATAATGCGTTTTTTTCAAAATTGTCGCTCTTATTTTGTTTATAGCGCAAAAAATAAAAATCGCAGAGGTGATCAAATACCACCAAAAGAAAGCTCTATTTGTGGTAAAAAAATTACGTCAATCTTGTTTGGGAGCCACGTCGCACGACCGCGCAATTGTCAGTTAAAGTGACACAGTGCCGAATCGCAAAAAACGCTCTGGTCAGGAAGGGGGTAAAATCTTCCGGGGCTGAAGTGGTTAACCACTTGACAACTGGGCACTTGAACCCCCTTCCTAACCAGACCACTTTTCAGTTTTTGGTGCTCTCACACTTTGAATGACAATTACTCAGTCATGCAACACTGTACCCATATGAAATTTTTGTCCTTTTTTCACACAAATAGAGCTTTATTTTGGTGGCATTTAATCACCACTGGGTTTTTTATTTTTTGTGCTCTAAATGAAAAAAAGACCAAAAATTCTGTAAAAAAAATAAATTTTTCTTTGTTTCTGTTATAAAATTTTGCAAATTAAGAATTTTTCTTCATAAATTTTTGCCAAATTTTATACTGCTACATATCTTTGGTAAAAATAATCCAAATCAGTGTATATTATTTGGTCTTTGTGAAGGTTATAGAGTCCACAAACTATGGTGCAAATCACTGAAAATTGATCACACCTGATGTACTGACAGCCTAGCTCATTTCTTGAGACCCTAACAAGCATACCACAAATTACACCCCAAAATACATTCTACTACTCCTCCTGAGTATGGCGATACCACATTTGTGAAACTTTTACACACCGTGGCCACATACAGAGGCCCAACATGCAGGGAGAACCATCAGGCGTTCTAGGAGCATAAATTACATATCTAATTTCTTGACTATCTCTTACAATTTTGAAGGCCCTGGAGCACCAGAACAATAAAAACGCCCCAAAAAATGAACCCATTATGGAAAGAAAACACCCCAAGGTATAATCTATGAGGCATATCGAGTCTTTTGAACATGTAATTTTTTTCTACAAGTTTTTGGAAGATGTGGAAAGAAAATGAAAACGCATTTTTTTTACACAAAGTTGTCCATTTATACAATATTTATAACACTTAGCATGTATCAAAAATTACTCCTGAGTATGGCGGTACCACATGTGTGAGACTTTTACACAGCCTGGCCACATACAGAGGACCAACGTGCAGGGAGCACCACCAGGTGTTCTAGGGGCATACATTTCAAATCTAATTTGACTACCTATTACACTTTGAGGCACTGTAGTGGCACTGTAGTGGCATGGATAAGCAGTGGATGGGGGTGGCTAAGCATGGTTGAGCCATGAATGTGGATGGCTGGGTATGGCTGAGTATGGCTGGGTGAGTAGGGCTGAGTGTGGATGGGATGGCTGGGTATGGCTGAGTATGGCTGGGTGGGTATGGATGGATGGATGAGTTGCTGAGTATGGCTGAGTATAGGTGGCTGAGCATGGATGGATGGATGAGTATTGCTGAGCATGGATGAGTATTGCTGAGTATGGATGAGTATTGCTGAGCATGGATGAATGGATGAGTATTGCTGAGCATGGATGGATGGATGAGTATTGCTGAGGATGGATGAGTATTGCTGAGCATGGATGGATGCATGGATGGATGAATGAGTATTGCTGAGCATGGATGAGTATTGCTGAGTATGGATGAGTATTGCTGAGTATGGATGAGTATTGCTGATCATGGTTGGATGGATGAGTATTGCTGAGTATGGATGGATGAGTATTGCTCAGCATGGATGGATGGATGAGTATTGCTGAGCATGGATGGATGCATGAGTATTGCTGAGCATGGATGAGTATTGCTGATTATGGATGGCTGAGCATGGATGGATGGATGAGTATTGCTGAGTATGGATGGCTGAGCATGGATGGATGGATGGATGAGTATTGCTGAGTATGGATGGCTGAGCATGGATGGATGGATGAGTATTGCTGAGCATGAATGGATGGATGAGTATTTCTGAGCATGGATGGGATGGATGAATGGATGAGTATTTCTGAGCATGGATGGGATGGATGAGTATGTCTGAGCATGGATGGGATGGATGGATGAGTATTTCTGAGCATGGATGGGATGGATGGATGAGTATTTATGAGCATACATGGGATGGATGAGTATTTCTGAGAATGGATGGGAGAGTATATCTGAGCAAGGATGGCAGAGTATTTCTGAGCATGGATGGATGGCTGGAATGGCCACAGATAAGCGCTGTGGGCAGTACACATCCAGCCCACAGCGCTGCTGCACCCGATCTCTCCCCTTTCCCCTCGCACTGTACCAATAGGCACAGGGAGGGGAGAAATTAACCGGACGTGACACCGGTTTGTTTACAAGTGATTTGACGGAGCGATCACGTGGTAAACGGCTGCTTTCAGTGATGCGCCGGATCCTCTGGACCCAGCAGTCATGGATATTCCTGGGTGCACGCCCCAGGGGGCGCGCGGGAGCAAGATTCTGGGAGGACATCCATGGACGCCCTCCCAGAATAAGCTGACCGCACTGCAGCCATCTTTCTGCCCGGTCGGCATGTGGTTAATGGAATAATAATGAAGCTGCTTTGCATGTAGTTATGCCAAACGTATTTTACAAGGCATTTGTTTTGTCAGCGCTCACCAAACTTCTACTAGCTTGAAATTAGCAGAAGGGGCCCAAAGGGTGTCTCTTGAGAAATTAACTTCCTCTTTATACTCTCATAGTACGTCACTACCTTCGTGTTTGTCAAACGACAATTTGCAGATAGTTAGCATGCTAGACAAAATCCTGCACATGCCCTTTTTACAAAAATCAGACGCTCGATCGTACAACAATCAGACCGTGCGTACGAGGCTTAAGTCTAGGTTCACATCTATGTGGCTGCGCTTGATGCGTTTTTCAGGCACATTTTTCAGTGCATTTAGCGTTTTTAAAGCAGCGTTTTTATGTGTTTTTTCAGGCAGTTTTCATGCATTTTGCGGAGTTTTTTTTCTCTCTCTCTAAACACACTGTAAAACACACTGTGTATAGCTGGTTTCTAAGGAGGGGGCCGAGATGCTGGCTGCCGCATCCTTAGCAACCGATGCGTCATCAGCTGTCAGCCGGATTCCCCGCTGAAAGCTGAATGTAAAAATAAAAAATGGTGTGGGGTTCCCCCCAGGTCCATACCAGGCTCTTCAGGTCTAGTATGGATTCGGAGGGGACCCCCCTTCCCCCACGCCAAATGTAAAGAAAATTGTGTTGCCCCCCAAAAAAAATCCATACCAGATCCTTATCTGAGCATGCCTCCTGGCAGGTCTGGAAAGGGAGGGGACTAGCAAACCCTGAACCATACCAACATGGGGGGTGCGTTGGGGCAGGGGGGGTGCTTTGGGGCAGGGGGGGCTCTGCGCCCCCCACTCCAAAGCACCTTGCCCTCATGTTCCCGACAACCCTAGCCGGTGGTTGTCGGAGTCTGTGAGCGGGGGGCTTATCGGAATCTGGAAGCCCCCCTTTAAGAAGGGGGCCCCCAGATCCCGGACCCCCCATATGTGACTGGGTATCGGGTACATCGTACCCCTTCCCAGTCACCAAAAAAGCAGTGAAATGTAATAAAAACACAAGAGTTGGTTTTTGACAATTCCTGTATTAATCTCCTCCCAACGTCTTCTCCTTCCTGCAGTCTCTTCCCGCCATCTTCTCCTCGAGCCGCCTCTTCCCGCCGCCGCCATCTCTTCCCGCTGCTGTCTTCTTCCTCGCCGCCGGTTACCTGCTAAAAAAATTTAAATAGCCTCTCTTGTTCTGTTGATGTTGTCATCTGTTTTGTTGTCGCCTACTCTCTGCCGACTCTTATATAGCAAGGGGGCGTGGCCATCCGATGATATCACCCGGAGAGCCCACCCCCAAGGGGCGGGCTCTCCAGAGTGATGTCATCCAACGCCCCCTGGCTATATAAGAGTCGGCAGAGAGCGGGCAACAACAAAACAGATGACATCAACAGAACAAGAGAGGCTTTTTAAATTTTTTTAGCAGGTAACCGGCGGCGAGGAAGAAGACAGCAGAGGGAAGAGATGGGGGCGGCGGGAATAGGCGGCTCGAGGAGAAGACGGCGGGAAGAGACTGCAGGAAGGAGAAGACAGTGGGAAGCAGAAGACGGCAGGCAGAGACGGCTAGAGAAGGCAGAGCTATTAATAAAGGAATTGTCAAAAACCGATTCTTGTGTTTTTATTACATTTCACTGCTTTTTTGGTAAATGGGTAGGAGTACAATGTACCCGATACCCATTCACATAGGAGGGGGGGCGGGATTTTTTTAGCGGGTAACACAGCGGCGAGGAAAAAGATAGCAGCAGGAAGAGATGGCAGCGGCGTGAAGAGGTGGCTCGAGGAGAATATGGCGGGAAGGAGAAGACGGTGGGAAAAGACGGCTAGAGAAGACAGAGCTTTTTTTTTACATTCAGCTTTCATCGGGGAACCCCACTGACAGCTGATGACTCACAGGTTGTTAAGGACGCAGTGGCCGGCTTCCTGGCCCCCTGCTTAGCAGCCAGCTATATACAGTGGTAAAATAAGAACCGCAAAACACATAAAAAATGCACCACTTGCGTTTCGGGTGCAGCTCCCTTGAAGTCTATTACATGCAAAACGCAAACTGCAGTGGGAAAAAAAGTCTGTGACCCTTTCCAAAAAATGCAACACCGCAAAAAGCACAGATGTTATCTAGTATCATGGGAAATCATGTTAAATGGACTGTAGTGCGTTTCTGCAAACTGCAAAACGCACTAAAAAACACATAGGTGTGAACGTAGGGTCAAAGCCAGGTACACACTACACTAAAAAAACTGACAGCTCCGGTCGGAGCATCTGTACTAACTAGGGATGCACCGATACCATTGTTTTTACAATGAGTACAAGTACCGATACTTTTTTTTTAGTACTCGCCGATACCAGTTACCGATACCTGCCGCAACTGTTTTGTTTTAACTTCAGCTGTCAACAATGGTACAAAGCATTGAAAAGTTATTTACAAATTAAATAAATTGATTTTTTTTTTAATTTAGCGCTTTTTCAATGTGAAATGTGCAAATATATGTTAATATATATGTGTAAAAATATTCACTAACAAAGCAAACCAAAAAAAAGTTTTAATTGTTTATCGTTTATAAAATAGATGTGAACAAAAGAAAAAAAGCAGGAAAATAATAATTAAATGGAGTAGAATAGGGGGTTAATTAAGGCTGATTAGAGTAAATTAAGGATTATTAAGGGGTTAAACAGAGGAACATTTGTTCATCCCTTTGATCTGCAGATGAAGAAACAGAAATATACAAGAAGAAACAATGGGGGTTATTTACGAAAGGCAAAGCCACTTTGCACTGCAAGTGCACTTGGAAGTGCAGTCGCTGTAAATCTAATGCCGCGTACACACGAGCGGACTTTACGGCAGACTTGGTCTGGCGTACTGGATTTCGTCGGACAATTCGATCGTGTGTGGGCTCCAGCGGACTTTGTTTGCTCAAAAGTTGGACGGACTTAGATTTGAAACATGTTTTAAATCAATCCGTCGAAATCGAGTCCGGTTGAAAAGTCCGTCTGTATGCTAGTTCGACGAACAAAAAGCCACGCTAGGGCAGCTATTGGCTACTGGCTATGAACTTCCTTGTTTTAGTCCGGCCGTACGTCATCACGTACGAATTCGACAGACTTTGGTGGATTGTGTGTAGGCAAGTCCGTTCATTCAGAAAGTCCATCGTAAAGTCCGTCGAAAAGTCCGCCGGGCAAAGTCCGCTCGTGTGTACGCGGCAGAAGGGGTAGATCTGAAATGAGTGGAAGCCCTGCTGATTTTATCATCCAATCATGTGCAAGCTAAAATGCTGTTTTTTTATTTTCCCTGCATGTCCCCCTCGGATCTACAGCGACTTTACTTCTAAGTGCACTTTCAGTGCACTTTCAAGTGCACTTGCAGTGCAAAGTGGATTTTCCTTTAGTAAATAACCCCCACCATTTCTTTTTATTTTAGTGTTTTAGGGCTGAGCCATGTTGGTATTAAACATTGCCGGCTGCTTTTTTTTTTTTTGACAGCTCCAATTACCGGACTTCTTTAACACTACGGAGACCCACTGACAGCTCCAAGAGCCGAGCCTGAAAGTATCAGTTTCAGGTATCAGTGCATTTGCACGAGTACCGATACTTGTGCAAATACTTGGTATCGGCACCGATACCCATACTAGTATCGGTGCAACCCTAGTACTAACCATGCAAGGTTAGTTCAGCGATCTCCCCCGCTGAGCTGTTATGTTCCGACAGCAGGGCGGCCCCCCACCAGAACATTCCGATTAGCTCTCCCACCATTGGCTGAGAGCGCTAATCGGAAGTCATCGGCTGCTTGTTTTCCAGCATGCACTTCGGACAGAAACTGAATGGCCGGCTTCTGTTGGAAATACTAACATACTCACGGACCGAATGCTGGCCGTTTTTTTTTTGAATGGGCCATTATCTCCCGACATTTGGCCCGTGTGTATGGGGCTGTAAAGTGGTTGTGAAGGCACAAGGTTTTTTACCTTCATGCATGAAAGTAAAAATCCTTTTGTGTGCAGCAGCCCCCCCTAATACTTACCTGAGCCCCCTCTCAATCCAGCAATGTCCACGAGAGCCTTGGCTCTCTGGGGACTCACACTCCTGATTGGATATTGGCAGTAGTGGGAGCCATTTGCTCCCACTGCTGTCAATCACAGCTAGTGAAACAATCAGGAGATCGAGGGGGCGGGGCCAAGCCACGGCTCCGTGTGTGAATAAACAGAGCCGCAGCATGGGAGCACACGTGATTGGGTGCCCCTGACAAAAAGCTTGCTGTGGGGGCACCGGACAAGAGGGAAGGGCCAAGTGCACCGGTGGGGGACCTGAGAAGAGGGGGATTCAGGCTGCTCTGTGCAAAACTATTGCACAGAGGAGGTAAGTATATCATGTTTGTTATTTAAAAAGAAAAAAAGACTTTAATATCGCTTTAAGCAAATCTTTTATTTGCCCATTCAGGGAAAATCAGGAGCTTGTGCATCTTATTTTGGCCATACGCGGTTAGAAAATTGCATTAGAAAAAGGCGTTCGCTACACTCGATCATTAAACTTTCGAAACGTTAGTAAGCTCATTTTGATTTTCGAAATGCAACATTTTATGGCAACAAAAACGAACCATGTCAGATTTTATGAGCGTAAACAATCGATTATCTAAACATTAGTAGAGGAATCAATCAAAAACAGTTTGAAAAAAATCTTCAGCGCTTGCACGTGTTAAAATGTCACCCTGGATTGTGTAATCGAAATTGACGAAAAATGTACCGTTTATGTTTGGTATTGATTAATAATATGTGGATAAACCCCGCATGCCAGGGTGCTAGGTGTAGTCCTGGACTCTGAACTCTGCTTTCAGCTCCACATCTAATCACTTTCCAAAGATTGCCGCCTCAACCTCCGCAACATCTCCAAAGTACGCCCCTTCCTAACCAATAAAACCACAGAGCTCCTAATTCACTCTACTGCAACACCATGCTCATTGGCTTACCTTTAAATAGGCTCTCCCCTATTCAGTCCATCATGAAAGCTGCTGCAAGACTCATTCACCAACCATTTGGCGTCTACTACCCCTCTCTGCCAATTCCTCCATTGGCTGCCACTCACCCAATGAATTAAATTGAAAATACTAACAAAGCCATCCACAACTCTGTCCCCAGCTACATCACTGACCTAGTCTCAAAATACCAACCAAATCATTCTCTTCGT
Source organism: Aquarana catesbeiana (assembly GCF_042186555.1). NCBI lineage: Eukaryota > Metazoa > Chordata > Amphibia > Anura > Ranidae > Aquarana > Aquarana catesbeiana. The sequence continues at coordinate 194,250,010 of NC_133326.1, forward strand.
TCCCTTATTTCCCTTGTCACCTCCTCCCATGCTCGCCTCCAGGACTTCTCCAGAGCCTCTCCTATCCTTTGGAATTCTCTACCCCAATCTGCCCGACTATCTCCAACTCAATCCACTTTTAGGAAAACCCCTGAAAACTTTTCTCTTCAGAGATGCCTATCCTGCCTCCACCTAACAACTGTACTTTTATTTTCTCCATCAGCTCACAAAGTTATTATCTTTTTGTATCACTTGACACTCCCTTTTTGATTGTAAGCTCTAATGGACAGGGCCTTCTGGTTCCTCCTGTATTGAATTGTATTGTAACTGTACCGTCTGCCCTCACATTGTAAAGTGCTGCACAAACTGTTGGTGCTATATAAATCCTGTGTAATAATAATTAGGTGACATATTGATACAATTATGGTATTATAACGTGCACATTCCACAGATCTTTAGAAATCCAAAGTTTTTTTTCTCTAACGATTATCTAATTGTGTATGGCCAGCTTTAGTGGTGACCCACCAGTAGCATATACTTACCATCCATTTGCACCCCTGCAACTCTGCTCTTACTCCTCTTCCTTCCACTTGACAGTACTTGTATCAGCTCAGGCAGCCAACACTGTTACTCAGGGAAAAGGAGAAAGTCCTGAGCTTCCTTTTGGCTCCAAGTTGTAATTTACTGCTTCTACTCTTTGTTCACTCATGGACAAAGCACAGATTCACTTTAAGCTTAATATACTAAGTTACGTTAGTTGCCATAAGGTGCAATATTTTTAGCCTTAAAGTGGTAGTATATACTATTAGAATTTAGCAACACATGCGCAGCTCAGCTTATAGCGCCAGGCCAGTCTCTGAGTACTGGGATAACTAGCTCCTACGCATACACAGGGGTGACTCAGACAAAGATGGCAGCGAGGGACCATTGGACAGTTGAGTACTGAGCCTTTAGTTACGCTTTAAGATCCACTGACCAAACAGGCATACAAAATAAATACGATAAATATTGCACATACTAGGCCTTATGAACACTGGTTTATTGTAAATGCTCTTTCTCCTAATAGGAGAAAATCAGTGTTAAAAACTCACCTGAGCTGCATTTTTTCAAACCAGTTTAGGCGAGTTTAGCAACGTTTGGTGTTTGGAAGTATATTTATTTCATTGGCCAGAATTTGAATTTTTTTCTGATCATTAAAATAAATAAATGCTTCAGTGTCAAATGCACCTAGTGCTTACTGTGACCTAAAAAGAAAAATGTAGGTGCCACTCAGGTAGAGAGGTAAAGTCCAATTAGACTGTTGCTGTGAGTGCAGGCAAGGACGGGGAGCTTGTCCTAGCTTCAAGCTGCAGCAATGTCAAAGGAAAAGACCCATAAGCCGCACATCATGAAACAGACATATGTGCATGGAGTAAGATAAATGGCAGCCTCAGCTCGTGCACCAGCCAGGCCACATTCCAACATGTTTTGCTCCACCCCTTGGAGCTTAATCATTCCCCATGATTAAGCTCCATGGGACGGGGTGAGGGGAAATGTATTGGGGACTTGGCCTGGCTGGAGTCCAGGCAGAGACTGCCATTCATCTTATTTCATGCACATGGGTCTATTTCATGATGTGCGACTTATGGATCTTTTCCTTTTTTTTTTTTTTTTTTAATCAAAACAATTTTTATTGCTGACAGACAAGAATACAATACGTGCATTAGTCATATCAGTGTATACATCATTTTGAAGTCAAACTTCCACTAATACAGGTTGACACACATTGAATAATACAATCAATGAGATACATATTGAGGATAGCAGCATATAAAACAAGAGAAATAAAACATAACATCAAATACATGCATTTTCCTTTCCTCTTCCCCCGCCCCTGGGGCCAGCTACGAAGAAGTTATAAGGTGGGTGAACCACCTAAGTAAACCACCTAAGTTTATAAGTGAGCTTGTTAGGGCAACTCTTTCCTCAACGCATATATTTATCAAATGGTTGATGCCCTAACCTCAGGTAGCCATCTACAGTATTTCCCATAGGGCTTATAATAGCAGCAGTCTATCTCTAACCAGCTGCACCGGAGCCACATGGATCTTTTCCTTTGACATTGCTGCAGCTAGTGCTTAGGCGCATTTAGATGCATTTAAGGTGCATTTGGCATTTTTTTTGCCCCTCTTCTAAAACACGATTTTTCTGCGTTCAGGAGAGGAGCTTTGACTATCCCTAAACTCTGCTGCTCCTAAACTCCTCTATTATTGAGGTGCGTTCAGGGGCTTAGGCAAAAAAAGGTCAAAAGCTCAAAAAACATCAGTTTAGAAGCAGCAGTGTGCATGGGGCCTTAGGATAGTAATCTGAGGCTATAGTGTATTTGAGACAAATTTAAAAAAAAAAATGTACAACAAAATATACTAGAAAAAAAAAAAAACGAATTTTCATTCAAATTACAAAATGATTGTGCATTAATTATATACAGGTATGTGAAATTTTCGTGGAACTGATTTTCTTCAACTATTTACAACAATTAAAGGAGGTGGTCACACCTTTTTTTTTTTAATGTTGCCACTGGTGGTCTTTGAGAGATCAAAAAAATGAAATAATAGTTTGTGGTGAGTATTATGACCATTATTATATTTAGTTGAGTTTCAGCTGAAAAATAATTATAGATATACATGGGCTATAAAAAAAAAAAATGGAGAAACGTATGTAGCACTGACCCCCGTAGGAGCTGCTGATAAATGTTCAATTCTGTACCCTGCCTATCAACCCCAAGAACAGTCTCGGCCCCTCTGGCACATCTGTATGATGATATTAGTGTAAGACCCAGCAGTATAGAGAAACACAGCAAAAATACACTGTACAGTATATTTACCATAACCTTGGTACCTGTCGCTGCACCAGCTGCAATAAAGATAGATACTCACACAGGGTATCAATTAACCATATAATAGTTTACTGGGGTAGAAGTTTAACATAATGAACAGTGTGATAACTCAGCAACAGTAAATAGCAATATAACAGTCAGTGTAAATGGGAAACTGTATTCAAGGATCACCATAGATAGCATATGCAAACAGGTGTACAGTGAGACAGGTATTCAATACTAATCAACAGCCACCTTCCCACTGAAACCTCCGAGCACACACACGTACCAATACTACAGCACAATACATTTATGTCATGTGTTCAAGGGCTTCCCCTAGGCGGCAATTCAATTTTCCAGATGTAGAATAAATGGTGATAAAACTTCCTTGTCTTCAGAATCTTCGCTAGCTTATAGTATTTTAACTGCAGTATTTGTAAATCCAAAATGAGGAAACAAGTAGAGGTTTATAACACTTCCTTTCCTTAGCAGTGAGTGTAATTCTGCATGGACTTTATAGGATAGAGAAAGTCAAAGTTCCACTGCATGCGGTCTGTGAATAAGTAAGATCACGTCTGTGGGACTGCAGGTCCCACCAGCAGTCTGTGACCAAATCACACAATAACAGTACACTCTACTGATCTGGGCAAGTGCCCGCTCACCACAACAGGCCCAGATGCTTGCAAGGCTCCTTTCCTGGTATCTCAGTCCCAATCCAAGCTGGCGCCGTCACACCGCATCACTCCCTTCTGATGTCTGGTGACTGTAATGCAGGAAACCTCTAGAAATCTTGGATCCTCCGGTCCATCCGCATGCTGGGCCAGCTGACTGTGCTCTGGAGCTCCTCAGAGGCCAAACGATTCCACTCCGCGCCTTCCAGGCCATAGTCTGACGGTCACACTCACAGACCTCACTGCAGGCAGGTGATGAATGGTGTCCCAAGAGGCCAGAAAAATGGCCGCGCTGCCCCTTTTATTTGCCTACCCAGCAGGCTGTTCTCTGACCTGGCATTGTGGGTAGGTGAACTGGACATTGTGGGTCAGTAGTTCCCAGATTGGTTTAAGCATAGGAGTCACTTCCTCTTAAACTACATGTCCCCTAATGCTTAGTTGTTTTTTGCTGAATAGGGAAAAGTTGTAACGGCCACTAGAGGGAGCCATTCCCTTACTTAACCACTTGATATCCGTGCTATAGCCAAATGACGGCTACAGCGCGGACCTGAATACCTGGGAGTCTGTCATGTGACAGCCTCCCCTGTGCACGCGCCCCGCGCGCGCCCTACAGGGCGCGAGTGGACCGCGCTGTGATCACGAGTCGGGTGATCACCGATCCAAGTCCCGGCCCCTTACCATGTGATCAGCTGTCAGCCAATGACAGCTGATCACATGATCAAAACAAAAGCTCTGTAATTGTTTTTTTTTCTCCTCGCGCTGACAGTGCGAGGAGAAAAAAAAGCCGATCACCGGCTCATCAGCAAGGGACATCGGCCCGAAGAGGAGGAGGCAATAATGCCTCAATTGTGCCACCAGTACCCCCTGCCGGTGCCATCTGACATTGCCACCTGACAGTGCCCACTGTGCCCACCAGTGCCACGTATCAATGCCCATGAGTGCCACCTATCAATGCCTACAAGTGCCACCTATCAATGCCCACAAGTGCCACCTATCAATGCCCACCAGTGGTGCCAATCAGTGCCACCTAGCAGTGTTGCCTATAAATGTACCAGATCAGTGCCCATTATTGCCATCAATCAGTGCCCATCACGGCCACCCATCAGTGCCCATCACTGCCACCCATCAGTGCCGCCTCAACAGCGTACATCAATGAAGGAGAAAAATTACCCTTTTTAAAATTTTATAACAAAATATAAAAAAAAAAAAAAAATGTTTTTTTTAAATTCTGTCTTTTAAAATTTTTTTAACAAAAAATAAAAACTGCAGAGGTGATCAAATACCACCAAAAGAAAGCTACATTTGTGGGGAAAAAATGATAAAAATTTCATTTGGGTACAGTGTTGTATGATCGCGCAATTGTCATTCAAAGTGCCTCAGCGCTGAAAGCTGAAAATTGGTCTGGATAGGAGGGGGGTTTAAGTGCCCTGTAAGCAAGTGGTTAAGGAATAACGCACCACTCAGTAAGATGACTTTGGTAAACCCCTGCGTTAAACACGTAGAACAAAAGTGCAGCTGCTGCTACCAGCAACGAATCAATCATCCAGGTGTATAATGTTATTCTCTGCAATATCACTGCTGTGCTTTGCAGTAACCAGCACCACAATGCATAGTAATGCACATAACGTATGTTGTGGTGTACTTTCACAAAATTCATGCATGTCCAATTTTGGCTGTATTTGTTTTGGTACTTTACCAGCCTAATAATAATGGACTGTTTCAATGCAAGGCATGTTGGCTTATGTTCCTTAATGCACCACAAAGTAGTGTAAAACTGTAACTGGGACATGCACAGAGTTTTCAGATATGATTTACTGAGTATGCAAAAATATACTGATAACTGCTTTAAATACCGTAAATGTATTGTCTTAATCATTATAAAAGCCTGAAGGAATCAAATCTGTAGAAATAGTAACAATTCAAATTCCAGACATTTTGTTTTAAAAAAAAAAAGAAAATGAGTGTATTTGGTAGTTTTGTGTCACGCAATTTCTTTCAGACATGTTTCATGCATAAAATAGTGTCAAAGCATGTATGTCTGAAGAAAATAATATTTGAGGTTTTAGTTTGCTCATTTCAGTGAATTGCAAAGTTAGTAAACTATTGAAGAATGACTGAAATAAATCTTGTTTTCATGAGAAAGAGGAAGGATATTTCACTACTTTTCAATTGCTACAAAATAAAATTGAAGTCAGTATAGGGAAGTTATAGAGAAACTTATTGTTTCAAAGACAGTTTTAACCACTTCAGCTCTCATCTCTGTAACCAGTCCCAGGACAAGGTCATCCGATAATGGCAAAAATGGCAAACTGCGCCCCCCACTCCCGCCTATCACCCCCACCAACCCCTGTTGGATGGAGAAGGGACTGAGGCTGATATAGTGACATGCGCCAACATGTGCCAACATGTGCCAACATGTTTGTAGCATGCAATTAAATAGTACCAATATTTGAGGTACACTACAGCAAACCCTAAAGGTTTAAAATTGGTGCACCAGTAACGGACTAACATTGGCAAATTGTCCCTGGGTTGGTGGGTCACTGAAAGGAAAAGAAATATGTCTGCATTAGCGATGTCACTGAAATGAAGAAATGCACCCCAATCGATGGTGTGACTGGAATAAAAAAAATGTCAGTGGTTGAAGAAACACAACTACAAAGCTCTACCCCCTATCCCCCAGTACAAAGCTGTTCCCTCAACCCCACACCTCCCTCCCCTGACTATAAAGCTCTCTCTTAACCCCCCCCCCCCCCCTGTACACAGCCCATTTGGTCTTCAATATTGAAAAATGCCATGGTGCCTAGGTGAAGATTGGACTCTTTCCATTAAGGCTGGGTTCACACCTATGCAAATTGGATATGGGTTTTTCCCCACATCCAATTCGCATGACAGGAGATTGTGACCAGCTCTCTATGGAGCTGGTTCACATATCTCCATTGCATCTTTGGCTCCATTTCAGGCCCAAATTCAGGCAAAAATTCTACCCTGATTCGTCCCTGAAACAGAGAATCAGGATGCACCTGACCCCTGCTGCGAACCGCATCCGTCAGGGGTGTGAAAACAGCCTGAAAGTCTTCATAGTGCATGCACTACTTCAGTCCATCAGTCAAGTCCACATAAGAAGGCCAATCAAAAAATCACCAAACAGACAAATTTCTTAGCACTTAAAAAGTATTATAAGAATAGGGGTCCTAACTAAAAGCCAAATTTTAAAACAGTAGGTGCTTCTAATCTACCAGCATGGAGCACCAGCCCAAGTTTTAAGAGGTGATCCTTCTCCTCTACCTCCAGCTTGCATTAACAGAAACCAACCAAACAAATGCAGGGAAGTAAAGGGTTAACCTTGATAGGGTAAATGGAATAGCTATTTATTTATCAAACATTTAGTTATGATTATCAAAATATGTATTCTGATTAACCAGATATACTGGATACAACTATGATAGTCATAATCCCCTTCCCGCCGACCGTACGCACATATGCGTACTCGGCTTTCCGGGGTTATACCGGGATGATGCCCGCAGCTGCAGGCATCATCCCGGTACCGTTGTTTTCAGCGGGCGATCGGCTACCCGAGTATAACAACCGATGCGGCTAAAAGCATCCCCCCCCTCCCGCCGCCTCCCGCCGCTGTTACCGGTCCTCCCGTGCGATCGGGAGGCCCGGTGTCCAATCGGGAATCTTCGGCGGCTGGGGGCGGGCTGGAACGAAGCTGCGAGCGGCTTCGTTACAGCCTTCTTGTTGTAAATGCGGAAGCGACGTCATGACGTCACTTCTCGTTTACTCGGCTGCCAATGGCGCCGAATTTAAAAAAGTACACAGTATTCAGAATCGCCGTTTTCGGCGATCTGAATACTTTGAAGTGTAAAGGAGGGATGGGGGGTCTTTTAGACCCCCCATCCCTCCATAAAGAGTACCTGTCACCACCTATTACTGTCACAAGGGATGTTTACATTGCTTGTGACAGCAATAAAAGTAAAAAAAAAAAAAAAAATTTTAAACACAATTTATAAAAGTACAAAAATAAATAAAATAAAAAAAAAAAAAAATTTTTAAAGTGCCCCTGTCCCCGCGAGCTCGCGCAGCGAAGAAAACGCATACGGAAGTCGCGCCCGCATATGTAAACGGTGTTCAAACCACACATGTGAGGTATCGCCGCGATCGTCAGAGCGAGAGCAATAATTCTAGCCCTAGACCTCCTCTGTAGCTCAAACCTGGTAACCGTAAAAAATTTTTAAAGCGTCGCCTATGGAAATTCATAGGTACCGTAGTTCGTCGCCATTCCACGAGTGCGTGCAATTATAAAGGGTGACATGTTTGGTATCTATTTACTCGGCGTAACATCATCTTTCACATTATACAAAAAAATTGGATTTTTTAAAATTCATGAAAGTGTCACTTTTCCAAAAATTTGCGTTTAAAACACCGCTGCACAAATACCGTGTGATAAAAAATATTGCAACAATCGCCATTTTATTCTCTAGATTCTCTTCTAAAAAAATATATATAATGTTTGGGGGTTCTAAGTAATTTTCTAGCAAAAAATACGGATTTTAACTTGTAAACACCAAATTTCAAAAATAGGCTTAGTCATGAAAGGGTTAATATAACAGCTGTTTTTGATTATGGTCAAATGCCATTCACACCTTCAGCTGTGAAAAGGTTTATCTCTGACTTTCCCACAGAACTTGGGAAGTGACATGTTAATTGACCATCTGTTTAGCAATGTAAATGACCAACAATTTAATCAGGACTTCAAAGAGACTTACAAGGTAGCCCCCACCTTTGTATAGAGTATAAAATGTATCTAGGCCCCCAGCTCCAGTCAGAACAATCATATTGAATGTCACCATGTACTTACTGTATTGTTCTCCCTGCCTGTCAGGAAATCCCTTCCAGCAGACGTTCTGGCACTAGAAGAATTCCTGTGTATAGAAGAGCCGTCCGGCGCACGTGCATGCGCAGTAGCGCGAATAGCAGCGCACGGGCACGCACGCCCCTTGTGACAGTACTTGGCGCCAACATGGGGCTATTTAAAGGAGACTGATGCCTTGCTTCCTTGCTGTCCAGTCTACAGCGTTTCCTGAAGACCCCTGCTGCCTTGTTACCCAGTTTACCTGAATCCAGTACCTACTTGGCTTGTTCCTGACTTCCCTGTTTGCTGCCTGCCCCGATTCCGGCTTGCACTTTGACTATTCTTTTGGATTGCCCTTTTGTACCTGATCTGCCCGCCAGTACCTTGACCAGCTTGTCTGCACCTCCCTGCTATCTGCATCCTGCTACGGGACTACAGTGCACCTCCCTGCTATCTGCATCCTGCTACGGGACTACAGTGCACCTCCCTGCTGTCTGCATCCTGCTACGGGACTACAGTGCACCTCCCTGCTGCCTGCATCCTGCTATGGGACTACAGTGCACGTCCCTGCTGTCTGCATCCTGCTACAGGACTACAGTGCACATCCCTGCTGTCTGCATCCCGCTACAGGACTACAGTGCACCTCCCTGCTGTCTGCATCCTGCTACAGGACTACAGTGCACCTCCCTGCTGTCTGCATCCCGCTACAGGACTACAGTGCACCTCCCTGCTGTCTGCATCCTGCTACGGGACTACTGTGCACGTCCCTGCTGTCTGCAACCTGCTGCCGAACCACAAGTGCACCTCCCTGCTGACTACCGGATCCAGCCCTATACTCCAGTGTTCCAGTCAGGCACTTGTGCCCCTTTGCACTCTCGAGCCCCTGTCATCACTACCAGGGGTTCCCGAGTCAGAGGTATACAAGAGCCTGTTCTCTGCATTCCGGGCTCTACCTACCAGGTACGTGACACTGCCTATGGCTAAAACCATAGCCTTGAATATTAAATACATCTTTTTGAATGTGGTTCAGCAGTCAAAATGTTATTGGAAACCCCTAAGTTCTGGGATTTCCCTATCAATTGGTCCTTCGCAGCCGGAAAGCGATACTTTGCAGACGCCGCTGAGACACAGAACAGGACAACACAAACTGGAAACTGGCTAAGGTAAGCTAACTTTCTGCTTACTGTGATTTCCCCTTGTGCTGTACTGATTTGCGTAAGTTGGTGTCATGTAGAAGTACTCTTTCCAAGAACCTTGACTGTTGAACTTTGTTTTTTTTTTTTACGTTTCTTTTTTTACTTTCCATACTATCTGTACTTATTACTGTCCTTGTAAGTGTGTGTTCTGTGTGAACGGCTTGCCCTATTTCAGGTGCAATGTGTGCTTAGTTAGGATTTCTGCATTTCCTGTGTCGGGGGACCGCCCAGGTTAGAAATTGGGTCTTCGGACTCAAGGGATCATTCATAGGCTGTGGCTGATAAGGTACTATGTGTGGTAATCCTTAGTACGAGTGTTGAATGAAATTCTGATTTCCCTTTCTCGTCTGCGTAGTTCTCCATAAAACTACAAAATGAGCAGAAGTACTATCTCTCCTATTCTGCACAGTGCCTATAAACTGATGTGGAAGACTTTAGGGAAGCAGAACTGTCAGATTCTATACTCTAAAATTTTCTCCTATTTTTTTGAGATTTTTGTTACTGTACTGCACAATTTGTTGGAATATGTGATGCTGTGTGTGTGTCCTGCATGAGTGGCTTGGGAGTGCTTTTTACTTTCGTGAACTGTTTTAATCTGTCTGTGTGACCCATTCAGTTTTAGTACCTGAACCCCTATTCAGTTGTGTGCCTGTCATATGTGCTGCCATGTATCTTGCATATAAGTGGAGTGTTTCTATTTAGAAAGGAGTGTGTTTTTACAGCTTAAATCCAGAGTTTCCTTTTTTTTAAGCAGCTTCTGTGACTAAACCCCCCCCCCCCCCCCCCCGGTCAGTTGTGTGCCAGTCTGTGTGGCTGATTTGTGCGGTGTATAGTCTGGTATAGATCCTTGGCCGAGATTGGGGGCCAGATATACAGTTCCTGCTATTACTTAGGTTCACTGTGTCTGTGTGATGTGGGGACCTAGGAATAGATGAATTTTTGGGGAAGTCTCACCAGCGTGTGAGATGGGGAATTGTACCACCGAGTACACCAGATTGGGATCTGTGTGATCCCACCAGGAGCTCCTTTGGGCTGTCTGTGTGACCCCATTCAGTTTGTGTAACTGAACCAACAAATTATCTATAGTAACACAGTATGAATATGGGTGGCATGATGATTTATTTTATGTTTGTTATGTATGTTTTAAAGTGATGGGACATTGCCACATGGACAATTACTGGTACTGGTAACAAGTCAGTGGAATGTTGGTCATTGCAACTTTTAGAAGCAAGAAAAATATTTTGTCTGTAAAGTGTGACCTTAAAAAGGCTAAAAAATGTATTTACAATTTGATCTATATAATTTGGGTATAAAAAAAATGACTTAAAATTGTAAAATTGTGTGCAATGTGTAGTATTTTGCACTGTGGTCAATTTAATATGAAAAAGAAAACATAAAATATTATATTTGCTTATTCTAAAAGAAAAGTTAATCTAAAAACTGTAGCTGAAAATCGTTAATTTAAATACTTGCTGGGGTGGCTAATCATGTGGTCATTGGAGCCACACCCAATACATTTAATAAAATTGATAAAAATAATTAAAGTGAAATGTTAAAAGATTAGTGACGTAAAAAAACTTTTTCACTAATGATTAAAGTTTAAAAATAAGGAATGGTGTTTTATAGTTTAAAGGAGCAACGAGCCCCCCCCCCCCTTTTCTTTGACACGGGTTAAATTGCATAGCTTTTGTGTGTGTGAACAGCTGTATTGTCATGCAAATTGAGTGAGCTGAGTGAACTGTAAACGAAAAAAAAAAAAAGAAAGTAAAATACCTCCTAATAATGTATATTTATATGTGTGTGTGTGTATTAACAGTAATCTTTGTTTCCATAGAAGAAACAGTTTTTGAAGAAGTTTTCCAATGTGCTCAGTATGGTGAAGTATAACTGTCTTGCAAGACAAAGGGGAACTTATAAAAAAAATTAGTTTTTTTTGAGCTGCTCATTTTTAACCATGGTGAATAATAGTTTTTATAGTAATGGTATACCATACATAAAATCCACGTGTTAACATTTAGTTTGACGTCAAACAATTTTTTGGTATTAGAAAAAGTGCACTGATAAAACATCTAAGAAAGAAAATGTTCAAAATGCTTACTGTATGCTAAATATCTCTAACCTTTGGTTTATTTTTAGGAGGAAAATATAATGTGTTGTTACTAAAATTTGATTCTTATTCCTCAGGTTAGTTCTATGCCCTGAGTGGATTTATTTAAGGTCTTCCGAACAGAAGGAGACCACAGCCTTCAAAGACAATTCACCAATGGAAGTATTGTTCTAAAGTGTTTATATTTTCATATGTGAACATTTATGGGTTTCACCCCACCCCCACACTGGCTAAATATTGATGCAGTCATCTGAGTCTGTACTACCCAGTTTCTTGTTCCTATTTACAATATAAGGTGCTACATTTTATGTTGTGTTATGATCTGACATGTATGAGCTTTGAAATTTAATGAGTTTCAATGCCCTAGATCACAGGTGTCAAACACAAGGCCTGTTGCTGAATCCGGCCCTCCAGGCCATTTCATGTGGCCCTCACACCTCTCCTGCAGCTGCAGGAGAGCTCCAGCCCTCCTCTGGACCTCCTCCAGACCCCTACTTTCTGCTTTCAAGCAATGTATTCAGCTTCTTCCTAGCAGCAGCATAAGGAAAGGGGGTGCACTGTGATGTAAGGGAGAGTAGGGGACTCAACTTCTGATGGTGGGGTGGCTCTTGACATCTAATGTAAGGGGAGGGGATGCGCTGGACATCTAATCTTACAGATATAACCGGCCCTTTTTGAGGACAATCATAATGCTGATGCGGCCCACAATGAAGTTGAGTTTGACACCCCTGCCCTAGATAATTCAGCGTCTCCTGTCTTAGGCTATGTTTTCACTATAATTAACCCTCAAAGTCATGTGATTCAGAGAATTTGGAGTGTGACTTTGATCCATCTTTACAGTCTATAGATCAGAGTTGCAGCGAATGTCGCATCAAGGTAGTGCAAGAACCTTTTCAAAGTCGCTGCAACTTTAAGTCACAATAGTGGGAACTAAGCCTTATATAGTTTTTGTGTATTATTTTAAGATGAAAAAGTTATTAAGATTGAATTGAATCATTGCTGCTCTAGTTTAAATACCTATGATGACAAAAAAAAAAAAGTAATGAATGTATTACTACATGTATGTCAGTGTTACTACATTGAGTATTAAGAATTACTTGGGTATTATTAGGATTTTAAATTAGACCTGTCACAGATCGTCAGCTTTTTCACAGATCTGTCTCCTCTATTCCCAAAGATCAGCAGGTATGCTGGTATTACATAGTAGGTGAGATTGAAGAAAAAAAAAAAAGGCACAAGTCCATCAAGTCCAACTTATGTGTGTGATTAATGTATTGGTATTGGCATTTAGTTCCAATGCTTTAACTTATAAGGTCTGCGGTTGTATCTTGTCCCACAAAACTTGTTTTTAAGACTAGATTAAACCTCCTGTTGTTAATTGAATTAGCTACATGCCCAGCCAGTACTGCCTTTTCAAGCTGAAGCAGATTGCCTTAAGGCTCTTTCACACGGGGCAGATCAGTGATGAGCGAACACCCGCTTGCTCAGCGGGGAATCGCTCCGCCGATCCCCGCTGAGCAGGAAAATGACAGGACCTGTCAGAGCGACGCTCTCCCCTATGGGGGATCGGGTGATGACGGACTGTAGAGCCCGTCGTCACCCGATCCGATCCAAAAACGGATGGAAAAGTAGGGTTTTCCTCCGTTACACTTTTCGGAACGGAGCGGGTCAGATGTCAGCGGACATGTCACCGCTGACATCCGACGCTCCATAGGGATACATGTATGTCCGTTTTTCATGCGAAAATGGAAGGATGATAAACGGACATACGGATCCCCCGTGTGAAGGAGCCCTTAGGCTTTGAATAATAATGTTCCAAGCAAGTCTGCCTTTGTGTCTCCAAGTGTAGTTGTAAGCTAGTTTCCTGTTCGGTGACACCATGCAACTTCACTACTCTTATAGATTCCTGTGTGACTGTTTGCATGGCTACTCATTTCTAGCTGTTTATGTGTCTTTGTATATCTGTCCCCAATGTCTGTGTGTGTCCAGGCACACACCTGTTAGCTTAATTTTACTCCCTACTGTTTAGTGATCCCAGCACCTCAGCGCTGCAAGGGATTCTCATTTGTCCATTGGCCCTTAGTTCTATGT